>NW_026988453.1:10400000-11600000 GCF_030222135.1 Aotus nancymaae | reverse complement strand
TGGGAAGGTTCATGGAGCAGAACCAACACAACTATATGAAAGCTACAGGGAAGAAGATTTCAGATAAGTTTAAGGAGAGCATTCTGTCTCCTAGAACTAGGAGAAATGAGCTTGCAAGAGTGAATCCACCATTAAAGGACCCATGATAGCACAGGTTGTAGCCTGCCACAAATTGCAGTTGTTCTAGGAGGAATGCCTGCCTAAAAATAAAAAGCCCGTGGCTCCTAAGATCTCTTCCAACTGTAAGATTCTACAACAAATAACAACCCACAACGTGAGCAAACTCATGTCCCAATAATAGATCTTGGAAAATATGCTTAAACATTAATGACCACACTGACAATGTGAGTTAGCACTGTACTCATCTGGGTTATAAAGGCATCATAAATAAGCATAAGGCCATACGTGTATCATGACTTTTGCTTTTTGCTGGCCTTCATATCCCTCCATGAATGAGAACAAGGCGTGAATTATTTTCTCAGGGAAGATAAGTGATCATTTTAAGGTGATATGGCAAGCTAGTGCTAAAATCAGAGCAAAAACAAAACAAACAAAAAAACAGTATCCTCTTACGTTCGTTGAGATCTCAGGAGTAATATTAACAATGCGATGACTCTTACACAAATAGCACCTACGATGTGACATGCATGGTTTTAAGCACTTTACATCTACGGTATCACTTAATTATCACAAAAACCCTGTAAAGTGGGAAGTATTTACATCCCCATTTTGTAGGTTAGGAAACTTAAGATACAGAGAGCTTAGGTAACTTGCCTAAGATAGCAGATGTTATGTCGATAGGTCTTAATTTCACACCTGAGCAATATGACTCCAGAAACTGTACTCTCAACCGCTATGCCATGCTGTCTCTCTAGACCCATCTTACTTGTGAGAAAGGGACCGTTCTCATATTTGCACATCACAGCTTCTGTAGAATACGTTGCCAAAGGAGCCAAATAATTGAGTTTGACAAGCTAGAGAGAGAGAACAGGCTCCACCTTAGGAGATGTCTCCCTGCCTGGCTCAGCTCGGCCCCTGCAAACAAGCAGCATGGCTACAGGAGCTTCACCTCACCAATGGGACTGCGGAAGTTACCCAAGCAAGTCGCAAACTAGAGACTCAGCGGTTCTGATCACCAGACTGGGCTGAAACGTGACCCAGATTCAGCCAAACCCAATGGAGGAGGGGCACTCTGTAGAATCCACATTTGACCCTAAACTTGGGTGCGAGGAAGACAAAGCCGAAATAATGGATACCCCAGATAACTGTGTGTTCCTTTCCAGCATAACAAGCAAATAAACTGCCACTGGTGCCTCAAAACTTCATACAGAGTAATATGCCTTTAATGGAATGCTTTTAGAGAAGAGTCATAAAAATAAATTGAAAAGTGCTTTCTGCTGGCTACAGCTGGCATAAGCAGCATCTGAGCAAACAGGATAACACAAGGCTTAACATAGCATCGCCATTTTTATTACTCACCAGCGACAGGTCTTATAATAGTATAAATTCACTTAAAAAACGGACTTTTTCTCCCATCGTCGCCCCTCCTTCTCTCCACCACCACCAACCCAACAGTCTTCTGTGTTAATTCTGAACAGCATAATTACAGGTCTTTTTATGATTTAGGTTTGAGACCAATTAGCTGATACTGCAAGCCTTTCAAATGCCAACTTCCCTCTCGGCACTCCCTGTGCTGCTGGGGATTTATCTGTGTGCTTGAAAAAGGCAAATGTTTTGTGAGGAGCAGAGGAAATCGGGTTTGCGGGTTGGTTCCCTCCTCCCCTCTCCCTTTCTCATCTGCCTGTGCATCTTCGGTGCACCTGGTCTCTAAAATTGTCCTGGTGTGAAAGACACACCGAATATTTATGCTGGGCCCCCAGGCAGCCTCTGATAACAGGTAGTTGTTGCATAGAGCTGCCAGTTGCCCCTACCCTGTGATTGCCACCCCTACAGGTGGAGCTGCAGACCCATACTGGGCCATGAGCTGCCACCATTTTAGAACCTGTTGGTTGCAGGCTGGAGCAGCAAGAGTTCAGAAACTCAGAAAGGACGTGCTCAACAGCCCTACCTCCTCCACTCCATCTGCTCCTAACACCCCCCACCCCGCACTAATCATATACAAGTTGACAACATAAGTCAGATATTCAGCAAAGATCTAAATAATCAACTAACAAGCATGAATCGTATAAAGCCCTCTGCACCACTGGGGGATTCAGGGGTGAATAAAGTAAGATTCCTGCCCTCAACGTGCTTCTAATTGGATGTAAAAAGACAGCTTTCTTTGTCATGCATGGGGCCCCCATAATCAAACCATCCAGGCATCTACTGTGTAGCAAGAACTTTATAAATATCGTCTTCAATCCTTACACAACCCTTCAACATACGTGTAATTATAGACATTCTCCCGATGAAGACATTGAAGCTCACAAGATGAAATAATGTGCCCAGTGTCACAGGATCCCCAAACTGGTAAATAGTAAAAGCAGGAAAAAAAAAAAAGAAAGCTGATTCTGACCTGACAGCAAAGCCTTTACCACCACCCCATGTTCCCTCCAGGTAGGGAGAGATGAAGTCTAACCGGCATTCTGTCGGTGGTTGTCGGGGTGGTTGCAGGAAGTTTAGGAACACTCGGGAAACGAAAGGCAGACTAATTTGCACAGTGCCGAGGAATTAAAGAAGACCATAAAATACTCAGCTATTGGGCCAGCAATGGATATACAGAGCTAATACCAGATGTATCAT
Organism: Aotus nancymaae; assembly: GCF_030222135.1. Classification (NCBI taxonomy): domain Eukaryota; kingdom Metazoa; phylum Chordata; class Mammalia; order Primates; family Aotidae; genus Aotus; species Aotus nancymaae. Next base: position 11,597,258 of record NW_026988453.1, on the reverse strand, counting down.
TAAATTAACCATTCTACAGTATTCTGGGATATTACGCAGCCATTAAAATAACTGTGAGGACCATGTAGAAACGTGAAAAATGCTAATTGTACAATGTTAAATAACAATAAAATAACAAACTAGGACAGAATACAAAGTACTCTCTTGTACTTTGATAGTGTTTTCACATAAAACTTTTAGTCAAAATTGTTAAAAGGAAAAAATAAGTCCATCCCCTGGGCATAAGCATGACTATATTTACACTGTTCCAGATGGTTTTCTCTCCTCTTCTAACAGGCTTCCACAGAGGGAACTCTAATGCCCTCCCTCTGTTATTTTAGTGCCTTGCAACCCTGTTTTTCTCAAGTCTAGCCTCCTGTCCCCGCTGATGCAATTTCACCCCACAGTTGGCTTCTGTCTCTGTGAGCAAACTCCCGGTGTAACATTTTTAACATGCTTTGTGATCCAGGGATCGAGAAAGTAAGGTTGTCATCCTTCCCACCTTTTTGCCTTCTGCATACCTGCTTTTGATACTTTTGATGTGACTGAGGGGGTGGAAGGAGGGAAGGTAATGACAGAGAAAAATACTAAGTGCCATAATTCACCAAACCTATTATTTTCCAATTTTACGCATCTCTTTCACACTACTCCCAATAATTTCACATAATCTCCCAATATTATTCACATCTAGCAATTGTTAAAAGCTCCCATACCCTAGCATCTCCACCTGCCTCTACTGTTTGTCATGGTAATGTCGCATACCTCTCCTTTCAGATGTGGTTGCTATTATCTCCTCACCTTCCCCCACCTAATCCCATCCTGGAATAATATGTCTCCTGATGAGGTTACAGAAACCACATCTGTTTTTCTCTTATGAGTAGATATCAAGAGGCCTTATTAAGACAGGCCTTTGCCAATCCTATATGATCCTCTGGTTCCAAGATGGTACCTAGCCCTGGTGTATATGGTCACTGCTTAGCTGGGCAAAGGCCTGAAATGCCAGTGGACAAGATGAAAGCAGGGCCTTAACAGGATATAAAAGAGGCCATGGTTAGATCAGCAGAGCTTAAAGAAATAAAATGAACAAAAGAAGATGGGGTTGTCTAAGCGGAAACAGAGATGCCATGAACCAAGGTCAAGAACAAGCCCACTGGTTAGTCCCCAGATCTGTGGCCGCTGCACAGGAAAGGGAACAGTAGGACAGACATCTGAGCTTGGAGTGGGCTGTCATTTCAAGAGAAGAGAAAATCGGAGTCTTCTGCTGATGTCCTTTTGGAAGGTCCACCATCTGTCCCCGCTTCTCTTGTCTTTTTGGGAGGCATGTGGGCCTGATATCTGACCTTCACTTAAAGGGAGTTCTGATACTACCAGCCTCTAATTTCCCTTTCCAGCCAGGCCTTTGGACTTCCTCTGCCCCCACTCTCGCCTTATGTCCAGTTTCACAACTCAGCTGGCCATTCCTCCACACTCAGAGCTGCTTATGCCTGAATGCACTCTTCCCCTTCCCTATCTGAAATACTCCCAGTCATTCACAAGGCTCACTTGTTGACACACTGTCCCTAGTACCCCTGGGCAGTTTATAACGTCATCTTCTGGGCTCCCATAGCATTTTACAGAGGTCCCTGTTGGAGAATTTATCAATATGTTACAATTGCTTGTCTGCATGTCTTTCTCTCCCACTATGCATGAAGATGCTTAAAGACTGACTACTTTTGTATTCGTCCTTGTGTTCCTGTGCCTGACACATTGATTGGCACATCATAGGTGCTCAATGTGTTTTCCTTAAGTGACTAAACCAAATGTTCCTTATTGTATGTTCACCTAGTTTCCTCATTCTCCTCTAAAATCATAAAATCAAGAGAAGCAATGTCCCAAGACAAACAGTGTGACACCTAATAGATGTATCTATTAACGGCCAGCCAATGTCGTCAGTCAAAAATAATAACAATAATTAACATGCCCAGATGTGTTTCTGTATAGCCCTTTATTCCCAGTGCTATTTGTCTAGGAAAGGACTCTGTCTCCATCAGAGCTGGGGGCACATGCAAATCTATTTTCTGAGACTAGCTCTGTGGAGTACAGAGCGAGATTGTGAAATTCAAAACACACCTGGGAAATTCAGACAAGATCTCAATAATAAGGACTGTAATCAAGGAAGAAACCTTTACTTAAGCAAATAATTTGCCTTGGGAGTAAAAGGCTGAGCACAATGTTCTTCACACACAGGGACTTTAGCTGGCATTTCATCTTCAGTCCGAATAGACCTTGCTGAACAAACCTCAAAAATAAAATATTTACACTATGCCTGCCACCAGTCGAAATGGTCTTCCAATCAGAGAAGCAAGCTGTGGGAGGCGAATGAAATGTCTGAGTTTAAAGAAGATGCCAAAAAAATAAAGGGAAAGAAAAAGGACAAGTTTAAAATTAAAGAAAAGTGTTATCCAAGGGCAAAGCGATTTGACTTGAGTTCTCCCCAAGTAAGGGTAACGAGAATGGTAATGAGTCCTGTCTTATCTGTCTTATCTCTGCAGTTACGGGGATGATTTGCAGACATCAGATTTTGTGATGTTACAGACATGGTTCCCAACTTGGAAAAGCAGGAAAAAAAAGTGGATGCAGAATAATATACTTGCATTGGATAAACAATAGCCAGACAACTGTATATCACGGTGAGATATAATGTCAGGTTTAGGATCAGATAAATTGCAAATAATAATGGAGAAACAACTGAACCTTGAGGACTCTCAGCAGATAAACCAGATGAAGTGGATAAAGACTCACTGTGTGGAGAAGGCAGGGCAGCCCACGCAGAAAGGTGGGAGGCAAGTAGACAGAGGAAGCAGTGGAGTGGTGATGGAGTGTGAGCATCTAGATAAAAGGCTGCAGTCAGCTTCCCAAAAGTCAGGGAAAATAATAGCCGGAAATAATAAAGTAGAATGGTAGCAGTGTCAACTGTGATAAGCAGATAATTTGTTACCCTGGACAGCCTGGGGCCCCTTTCCAGAGGCAGGCAGAAGTCCAAGTTCCTAGACTTATCAGCCTGTGCAATCAAGAAGGAAAGAAGTAATGCAAAGGTTAGCAAGAATCACAGAGGGGGGATTTTGGGATCATGGCAGATGGGAGGTAGAACAAGATTGCAGCTCCAGACAGAGCAGCGTGCAGAGGCTTGCACTGTGAATTTTAGCTCCAGGTTGACTGCAAGAACAAACCAGCAATCCTGAGAGGACCCACAGGCTCTCTGAAGGAAGTGGACAGCTACTGCAGGACCCAGGAGACACCCTAAGTACACTCTGGGAGACAGAAAGCATCAGGCGAGTTTTCAAGCCCATCTGGCCCTCTGTGTGGAAACAGACTCGGGGCTGTTGCGGGGGGCATGGTGGGAGGTGAGACCAGCCCTTTGGTTTGTGTGGGAGCTGGGTGAGGCCTGTGACTGCTACTTTCCTGACTGCCACTTCACTGACAACCTGCATGACTCAGCAGAGGCAGCCATAATCCTCCTAGGTACACAACTTCAGTGACCTAGGAATCTTGTCCCCATTCCCCACAGCAGCCACAGCAAGACCTGCCCAAGGAGAGTCTGAACTCAGAGACACCTAGCCCTGCCCCTACCTAGTCCTTCACTACCCACCCTGGTAGTAGAAAACAAAGGGCATATACTCTTGGGAGTTCTAGGGCCCCACCCATCTCCAGTCTCTCTCCATACTACTACAGCTAATGCTTTCTGGAAAGTGACACCTCCTGTCAGGAGGCCAACCAGCACAAAAATAGAGCATTAAACCACCAAAGCTAGGGAGCCTCACGGAGTCCACTGCACCCTCTGCCACTTCCACTGGAACAGGCTCTGGTATCCAAGGCTGAGAGACCCATAGACGGTTCACATCACAGGATTCTGTGCAGACAACCCCTGGTACCAGCCTGGAACCGGGTTGACTCTCTAGGTGGCTAGACCCAGAAGAGAGACAATAGTCACTGCAGTTCAGCTTACAGGAAGCCACAGCCACAGGAAAATGGGGACAATAGTATATCAAGGGAACACCCCATGAGACAAAAGAATCTGAACAACAGCCTTCAACCCTAGACTTTCCCTCTGACAGAGCCTACCCAAATAAGAAGGAACCAGAAAACCAACCTGGGTAATATGACAAAACAAGGCTCTTCAACACGCCCTAAAAATTACACTAGTTCAGCAGCAATGGATCCAAACCAATAGGAAGTCCCAATTTACCTGAAAAATAATTTAAGAGGTTCGTTTAATAAACAATCAGGGAGGGACCAGAGAAAGGTGAAGCCCATGCAAGAAAATTCAAAAAATGATACAAGTGAAGGGAGAAATATTCAGGGAAATAAATAGCTTAAAGAAAAAACAATAAAAAATTCAGGAAACTTTGGACACACTTTTAGAAATGTGACATGCTCTGGAAAGTCTCAGCAATAGAACTGAACAAGTAGAAGACAGAAATTCAGAGCTTGAAAACAAGGTCTTCAAATTAGCCCAATTCAACAAAGACAAAAAAAAAAAAAAAGAGAGAGAGAGAATATGAACAAAGCCTCCAAGAAGTCTGGGATTATGTTAAACGACCTAAGAATAATTGGTGTTCCTGAGGAAGAAGAGAATTCTAAAAGCTTGGAAAATATATTTGGGGAAACAATCAAGGAAAACTTCTCCAGCTTTACTAGAGATCTAGACATGCAAATACAAGAAACACAAATAACACCTGGGAAATTCATCGCAGAAAGATCTTCACCTAGGTGCACTGTCACCAGGTTATCCAAAGTTAAGACAAAGGAAAGAATCTTAAAAGCTTAGAGACAGAGCACCAGGTAACCTATTTAAAACAACAACAGCAACAACAAAACAAAACCCTATCGGTTTAACAGCAGCTTTCTCAGCAGAAACCCTATAAACTGGAAGGGGTTGGGGCTCTATCTTCAGCCTCCTCAAACAAAACAATTAGTAGCCAAGAATTTTGTATCCAGTGAAACTAAGCATCATATATGAAGGAAAAATACAGTTGTTTTCAGACAAACAAATGCTGAGAGAATTCTCAATTACCAAGCCACCACTACAAGAACTGCTAAAAGGAGCTCTAAATCTTGAAACAAATCCTGGAAACACATCAAAACAGAACCTCTTAAAAGTATAAATCACACAGGACTGAAAAAACAAAAATACAAGTTAAAAAGTTAAAACAAAAAACAAAACACTAAGTATGCAGGCACAAAGAGCATGATCAATGCAATGTTACCTCACACTTCAATACTAACATTGAATGTAAATGGCCTAAATGGTTCACTTAAAAGATACAGAACTGCAGAATGGATAAAAACACAGCAAACAACTCTCTGCTGCCTTCAGGAGACTCACCTAACACATAAGGACTCACATGAAAGTAAAGGGGGTAGAAAAAGACATTTCATTCAAATGGACACCAAAAGCAAGCAGGGGTAGCTATTCTTATATCAGATAAACACAAACTTTAAAGCAACAGTGGTTAAAAGAGACAAAGAGGGACATTATGTAATGATAAAAGGCCTTGTCCAACAGAAAAATACCACAATCCTAAACATATATGCACCTAACACTGGAGCTTCCAAATTTGTACAGCAGTTACTAATAGACCTGAGAAATGAGATAGAGAGCAACACAAGAATAGTGGGGGACTTCAACACTCCGCTGACAGCACTAGAAAGGTCATCAAGGCAGGAAGTCAACTGGGGGACTTCAACACTCCGCTGACAGCACTAGAAAGGTCATCAAGGCAGGAAGCCAACAGAGAAACAATGGACTTAAACGATACCTTGGAACAAATGGACTTAACAGATACATGCAGAACATTTCATTCAACAAATGCAGAATATACATTATACTCAACAGCACATGGAACTTTACATGATAGGCCATAAAATGAGCCTCAATAAATCTAAGAAATTGAAATTATATCAAGAACTCTCTCAGATCACAGTGGAATAAAACTAGAAATCAACTCCAAAAGGAACTTTCAAAATCATGCAGATACATGCTCCTGAATGAGCATTGGGTCAAAAACGAAGTCGAGATAGAAATTAAAAAATTATTTGAACTGAATAGCAATAATGACACGACCTACCAAAACCCCTGGGATATAGCAAAGGTGGTGCCAAGAGGAAAGTTCATAGCCCTAAACACCTACATCAGAAGTCTGAAAGAGCACAAACAATCTATGGCCACACCTCAAGGAGCCAGAGAAACAAAAACAAAACAAAACAACAACAACAAAAAAAAAAACAAGCCGGGCACAGTGGCTCACGCCTGTAATCCCAACACTTTGGGAGGCCGAGGCGGGTGGATCATGAGGTCAAGAGATCAAGACCATCCTGGTCAACATGGTGAAACCCCGTCTCTACTAAAAATACAAAAAATTAGCTGGGCATGGTGGCGCGTGCCTGTAATCCCAGCTACTCAGGAGGCTGAGGCAGGAGAATTGCCTGAACCCCGGAGGCGGAGGTTGCGGTGAGCCGAGATTGCGCCATTGCACTCCAGCCTGGGTAACAAGAGCGAAACTCCGTCTCAAAAAAAACAAAACAAACAAACAAAAAAAAACAAATTCAAACCCAGGAGAAGAAAGGAAACAACCAAGATCAGAGCAGAACTAAATAAAATTGAAACAACAACAAAAAACACAAAAGAGAAATGAGACAAAAAGCTGGTTATTTGAAAAGATAAATAAAACTGATAGGCCATTAGCAAAATTAACCAAGAAAAGAAGGGAGAAAACCCAAATAACCTCACTAGGAAATGAAACAGGAGATATTACATTGAATGCAAATGGCCTAACTGACACCACTGAAATACAAAAGATCATTCAAGGCTACTGTGAACACCTTTACACATATAAGCTAGAAAACCTAGAACAGATGAATAAATTCCTGGAAAAATACAACCCTCCTAGCTTAAATGAGGAAATATTAAGTACGTTGAGCAGAACAATAATAAGCAGCGAGACTGAAATGATAATTTTTAAAAGTACAACAAAAAACGTCTAGAACCAGATGGATTCTTGGTGCCAATCCTTTTGACAATATTCCACAAGATAGAGAAATAAGGAACCCTCCCCTTAATTCATTTTACGAAGCCAGCATCACCGTAATACCAAAACCAAGAAAGGACACAACCAACAATATCCTTGATGAACACAGATGCTAAAATTCTTAACAAAATACCAGCTAATTAAATCCAACAACATATCAAAAAGATAATCCACCACGATCAAGTGGGTTTCATACCAGGGATGCAGGGATGGTTTAACATACACAACTTAATACTTGTGATACACCACATAAACAGAATTAAAAAGAAAAATCACATGATCATCTCAATAGATCATCTAATAGATGAATCAATAGATTCATCATCAATAGATGAAAAAGCATTCAACAAAATCCAGCATCCCTTTATGATTAAAATCCTTAGCAAAACTGGCATACAAGGGACATACCTTGATGTAATAAAAGCCATCCATGACAAACCCACAGCCAACATAATACTGAATGGGGAAAAGTTAAAAGCATTCCTTCTGAGAATGGGGAAAAGACAAGGATACCCACTCTCACCACTCCTCTTCAACACAGTACTGGGAGTCCTAGCCAGAGCAATCAGACAAGAGAAAGAAAGAGCATTCAGACTGGTAAAGAGGAAATCAAACTATCCCTGTTTGCTGATGATATGATCGTCTACCTTGAAACCCCTAAGAACTCCTCCAGAAAGCTCCTAGAACTAATAAAAGAATTCAGCAAAGTTTCCAGATACAAGATTAACATACACAAATCAGTAGCTCTTCTGTACACCAGCAGTGATCAAGCGGGAATCAAATTAAGAACTCAACCCCTTTTACAATAGCTATGAAAAAAAATTAAGTATTGAGTAATATACCTAACAAAGGAGTCAGAAGACTTCTACAAGGAAAACTACAAAACGCTGCTGAAAGACATCATAGACGACACAAACAAATGGAAACACATCCCATGCTCATAGATGGGTAGAAACAATACTGTGAAAATGACCATACTGCCAAAAGCAATCTACAAATTCAATGCAATCCCCACCAAAATACCACCATCATTCTTCACAGAGTTAGAATAAACAATTCTAAAATTCATATGGAACCAAAAAGGAGCCCACATAGCCAAAGCAAGACTAAGCTAAAAGAACAAATCTGGAGGAATCATACTACCTGATTGCAAACTATACCATAAGGCCATAGTCACCAAAACAGCATGGTACTGGTATTAAAACAGGTACATAGACCAATGAGACAGAATAGAGAGCCCAGAAATAAACCCAAATACTTACAGCCAACTGATCTTCAACAAAGCAAACAAAAACATAAAGTGGGGAAAAGACACCCTTTTTAACAAATGGTGCTGTGATAATTGGCTTAGCCACATGTAGGAGAATGAAACTGCATCCTCATCTCTCACTCAAGATGGATTAAGGACTTAAGACCTGAAACTGTAAAAATTCTAGAAGATAAAATTGGAAAAACCCTTCTAGACATTGGCTTTGGCAAGGATTTCATGACCAAGAACCCAAAAGCAAATGCAATAAAAACAAAGATAAATAGCTGGGACCTAATTAAACTAAAGAGCTTTTGCATGACAAAAAGAACAGTCAGCAGAGTAAATAGACAACCCATAGAGTAGGGGAAAATCTTCACAATCTGTACATCTGACAAAGGACTAATGTCCAGAATCTACAACAAACTCAAACAAATCAGTAAGAAAAAAACAAACAATCCCATCAAAAAGTGGGCTAAGGACATGAATAGATGATTCCCAAAAGAAGATACACAAATGGCCAACAAACATACAAAAAAAATGCTCAACATCACTAATGATGAGGGAACTGCAAATCAAAGCCACAATGCAATACCACCTCACTCCTGCAAAAATGGCCATAATTTAAAAAAAAAATCAGAAAACGGTAGATGTTGGCATGGATGTGGTGATCAGAGAACACTCATACACTGCTGGTGGGAATGTAAACTACCACAACCACTATGGAAAACAAGGTGGAGATTCCTTAAAGAATTAAAAGTAGAACTACCATTTGATCTAGCAGTCCCACTACTGGGTATCTACCCAGAGAAAAAGAAGTCATTATTCGCAAACAATACTTGCGTATACATGTTTATAGCAGCACAATTCACAATTGCAAACTCATGGAACCAACCCAAATGCCTATCAATCAACAACTGGATAAAGAAACTGATATATAGTTGGCTTTCGACCCACCTCACTAACCATTCCTTCCCAACCCCTTTTCTGGTTTCTCTTTCTAAATGTTGGAATCACAGCCCTGGGTCCTCTTTTCTATCAACATTCATTCCCTAAGTGATCTTATTCAGCCCCTTAGATTTAGATATCAAAACGCTGATCACTGCCATATTTGTGTTCCACGGCCTCGACTGCGCTCCCAACTAAGCGCCAAACTTGTATACCCCAGCGAATACTTGTTATAGCATGTGAATGGCTTAAAGTCATCTGAAACATAGTATGCCCAGGGCAGAGTTCTTGATTCTACTTTTTCCACCCAAATCTATTGCTCCCCAGTCCATCTCCCACCCCCCACATCTAAGTAAAGATTACCTCCATTTACCCATTTGCTAAGCCAAAATTACAGAAACCCTCTTTGGATTACTTTTTCCTCTTACAAACTATATCCCATCTATTGGCAAGCCATGACAATTTATTCATTAGTGACAAATATATATCTCTATTCTATTGCCACCACCCTAACTGAAGTCATCATCTGAGTTTATCTAGATCTTTCAAAGACACTTCTTAAATAGTGGAAATTGGACAAATATTTGTTAAATAATGAATGGGACAGAAAAAATAGGTGGGTAGAACTTCCCTGGAGTAATCATTGTGAGTAAATATAGCTTTACTCCAGCTAAATCTTTCAATCACATAATTGCTCACTGAGCCCAGTATTTCCACCAGCACTGCCATGTTTCCTAACACCACACCATTCCTTCTTAGGAGCTACCTGAACTGTACCTCTCCTGCCCAATTTACACACACACACACACACACACACACTCTCTCTCTCTCTCTCTCTCACACACTAGGAAAAGAAACCACTCTTTCCATTGTTCTTTCCTCCCCCACTCCTGAAATGTTGCTTCTGAATTGTGACATGAATCTTACCAAAAATCTGGGCCATCAGAAATATACAGATGGTTAGGAATGTTGCATACTTTTCTTTTGAATACTGAATAATGCATAGTCATAGCTACAGAGTCTCTTAGCTTAATAGAAAGCAGAAGCGTTTCAGGATTTGGGAGCCTGTCTCATTCCCATTAATACCACTTCTTAACTGAAGCACATAGGTCAGTGGTCATGCCCATAGTTGCATTAAAGCCATTAAACTGGGGACGAGGAGGGGCGAGATGAAGCGTTGTGTGTTTGCTTGCTTATGATAAGTGCTAGAATAAGGGCTCTGAAGTGCCCCCAAGGACTCTGGATTCTGAATAATATAATGATGTGCACTTTACAAAGTATCATCACATTCATTATGTCATTATTCAGCCCCATAATGCTATAGCTATAGGTTTTAACATCTCTATTTTATAAAAGGAAACTGAGGCTCAAAGGGTAAAGTAACATGCCAAACATTACAAAGCCATGTTATTTTATGACAAATCCTAAATGCACTTTAAAATGAGTGGATGGTGAAAACATCTCATATCTCCCTGCTGAATGAGCAGACAGCAAGGCATTCCAGCAAGGTTATATGTTACTTATGGGAAGCCAAGGAAAGCTCCTCCCTGTCAGGTAAGCCCTTTGGCTGGCACTGTTTCCCACAGCTACTGTAAGCACCATATGGGGTCCAGGTTACCCTATCATTCAAGATGTTCAATTTCTGGTCCAAGATTTCCCAGTGGACCTGCAGATTGTCTTTTTGCCTGCTCACCTCGTTGTTTCTGTGGGTCTGTCAACTAGGTGTCCTTGCTGCAGGGACAACCTCACATTCACACTCTGCCACCCACCCAGGGGAATGACTGCTGATTAGACTGTGGGCTCTTTCCATTCACAATCCAATCTGAGGCCTGAGGCATTGTCAGATGGCCCCTCCGTCATCTTGGGCTCTCTCTGCTGTGTCTTACTGTGCAGACAGAGGAAAGTGACAGTTTTCATCATTTCCTGCTAAATGATTCAGTGCTGATTCAGCCAGTTTCAACTCCACAGCAATGCAATAAAAAAAATAGAGAGGAAAAAAAAGATCCAGAATAGAAGAGCAAATGCTTATCAACCAGTCTGAGGTATTGTTACGGGTATGCCTTCTCTTTTCCTTCACTCAGGAAAGTCCTTGTGCTTCTCCAAGGGCAAACAGCTCTACTGGATGGCAGCCTCCTGGGGTCTGTCTCTTCATTAACCCCTCACATTTCCATTTTAGAGGGGGCAGGTGTTTCTTGGAAAAACAACAACATTGTTTCTCAGACCCACATGCCAAAATGAGAACCATCAGATCAGGAGTGCAGTGTCGCTGCTTCCAAATGGAGCTGCAACCCGAGCCGTCATTTCCCATTCCCGAATCTCAGCTCCTCTCTACTGAACAGAGACGACCAAACCCTCTCACATATATGAGAAATACTTTGCAAGCTATACAGTACTGGAAGAAAGCAAAATGAATGGAGGTTTTTTCCCTTCTAAAATCCCAAGCTGATTTGTACCACAGGCTCGCCCGGCATAAAAGCATGAGGGCAGGCTGGCCAAACTAAAGGTTTTTGTGCCTGAGAGACATCCAGGACAGGTTTATGCTCTGGACAAGACTTCAAGTGGAGAAAGTTTATCTTCTCATCCTCTTAGCAGTTGAGGGCGTGAAAGGGGGCTTCTCACCTCTCTTTGTGTGTTTTTATGCCTTGATATCTCTAATACCCTCTACCGTGCCCCAGAAGACTCATGCTATTCCCCTCTAACCACCCCACAAACACTCCACTGTTTTATTCGACCAAACCCTGCCTGTAAAAGATAATCCCCATTTTTAAATCCCTACTAGATAACTCTAATCTGGATCAAAATCCATGTATTCTTTCTCTGCCCTCACCTACCTCAACTTTTAATTTAATATAACCAATTAATCTGTGCAAGTAAGTCCATGAGGTCCTCCCTGACTACCACACTTTGCTTTGGCCAGACATTAAAGCTAAAGGCTAATTCCGTGGTTGGGACTTGCCCTTTGCTTCCTCCGTGTTTTCATTCACTCTGTTCTCCTTGCATAAAGCGATCCTCTTCTCTCTCTTTCTCCTTCAACATTTCCTCCTACAGGAAGTCTGTCTTCATCCTATCAGACAATACATCCAAATAGCTATGATATATTCCACAGCACCTGCACTTCTTCATAACAACCAGTACTAGGCAGTAGACTTCATGAGAACCGGGTTTACATCTGTGTGTTCACCCTCATGTCCCCAGTGCCTGGCACTCTGGCTGGGACATAGTAGAGTCTTAATAAATAAGTGCTGAATGAATGAATCATGGTGACAAGGAAGATTTTTTTATGTCAATTGCAACTGGCAGGACCTCAGAGTTCATTACTAAAAATGTCCCACCCAAGCCTGGCATCCCCTACACAGTTTCCCCGGAAGAAACAGTCAACTGGCTTCCATGTGAACAAGAGCAGATACAGAAAATCACTTCTTTACAAGATCATCAATTATTTTCCTTGACAGCTCTCACTATGAGCAAGTTCCTCACCCAAACTGGGCAAGCACACTGACTGCTTTCTTTCTACCTACAGGTGAGTTATAGGTGTTCTGTAATTCCCTGCAAATGTATCCATCTGATAAGAATCTTCCCATGAGGCATCTCTTGATTCTCTTCTGAAGTCACCTGCTGGGTCCCACTGCCTGCTGTCCATCCCACTGGCCTGTCTTTCACATGCCATTTGACTCCATCCTCCCCATTCTTTACACAGGCAAGAGTCCTGAACTTCTTATGGAATCCAGCAGCCTGGATGCCCTCCTCTCTGCAAGGTGAATTAGGACATTATTCAGATGGAATACAAATATTTTCCCTTGTGAAAACAGACACTGGTCCTAGTATGCCCTCTGGAGCCACTTGCCCCCCTTTATGTGAGACTCACCACAAACTCCTACAATGACCTTTTTCTACTCCTTCTCCCTTCCCTGAGCTTATCTTTCTTCTCCAAGTCAAACAGCCTCAGATCCTTCTGTTCTTCCTCTCATGTGGCATTGTATCCAAGTCCTCTGCAGCTTTGACCATCCTCTGCAGGTTGATTATTAATTGGGACCTTTGGATAGCCCCCCAAAATCACAAATCTCCAGTCTAGACCCTAGCCACACCCATCCAAGTCCCTGGAGTAAAAAATAAGACAATGAACACCAGGGGGCAGGTTTCAGGTTTTCATTTGTATGCACAGAACACTAAGAAGGGTCTCCATCACTATCAGATAATTATTCTTTCTCACAGTGGAATATGTTACATTCAGCAAGGCAGAAGTTGCCCTGGGGAAGGACTAGGATATATACAATCTGCTCTATATTTAAAAAATGAAAAAGAAAATGGAAAGAAAATTCCACAACTTCTCCCTTTCTGTGCCGTTAAGATAAACATCCTTTCCCCCAGTTACACAGCTCAGGCTGATGGTGAATACTTTTCTCCCTGCAGAAATCACTTCTGAAAAGCAGGCATTTAACATTTCCAATCTGTCTCTGAAGCCGAGATTAAATTACATTCTGTTTTGAAGGAATCGAAAACACACTTGTTAATATAATAAATGCCTTCCGTTAGTTCTAGAATTTGTCTTTGTTAGGCACATAATTCAAGAATTATCTATTATGGTAAAAAAAAAAATTGAGCCATCTGGGTCTGTGCTAATATCTGCAAGCAATAAGTCTTCGACTTCCTTCATACTTCATTACGGGTGATACACAGAGAGCAATCATTCCAAAATCAGAGCTTGTTTTCTGTTGTCAGACTATTGTTCATCAGGATTTATGAAGCAACAAAAAGGCATTTTCCTGATTTTCATAAGTTAAGCTAACAGTCCGGTGATGACAACCCCATTAAAACTCAGCAAGTTTGATGTTTAAGCTATGGAGTTTTATACCGTATCTATCATTTTTACAAAACGGCTTTCTGTCCTCCTTCAACTTTCTAGAGAATCTTTCATCAATAGAAAGAAGGAAAAGTGCTTATTTACCATATATTTGTTAAGCCACATGCATTTGCAATGTATCTTACCTGACAATGTGTAAAGGACATAGAGCATTATCAAACTGATCAATTTTGATGATGTGGAGAGAAGAAATGGTGGGCACATAGCATTCTCTTTCAAATCAACCTTGGGTGCTCTGGCTTTTGCTAATGCATTTCTCCCCGGGGCTGGGGAGTGAGGGGGATGAGGAAGGGACTGCTGACTTGTAGCTGAGGGAGGCCGCACCCTTTCCTCTAGAGGCAGCAGCCCTGTCCAAAGTGCAGCCTGTATATCCTGAGAGCCTTCTTGTGATTCAGGCTGCTCGATAAAATCAGCACCAGCTAAGACTTTGGGAATGAGTATGGGAAAGGAATCCCCGACTGGCAAGAAAAAGAGATTTCTTGGATTTTAAGTCTTGCGTTTACGAATCTCCCGTTTGCAATAAGGAAATCCTGTTAGGTATGAAGGTAGAGTTTATTCTCTGTGACTCATTTCTTCCTTCGGGCTGCCTGTTGGATTTACCTGCATACGCGCTATCCAAGGTAGAAAGTCTTTTCTTCTCTCTCTTTCTTTCTTTCTTTTTAAGAAGGGAGCTCTTGTCATCTGAGAATCAAAAGACTTTCAGGTCAGTTCCATCTGAATCAGCCATCAGCTTGCTGGTGGCCATGGCAAGAAGCAAGGCCCGTAGAGACACATGTGGATGGTGCTAGAAACAGAAAGGAGCCTGAAAACATTTTATTCTCAAAAGAGGTGAGTTTCCCAAGCCACGCGCATTGTGAACCTCTGTGGATTTAGGGAGACGGACTGAGTTCCCAGAGAGCCCAACACAGTCTTGTCTCCGTCTGATGATGAAAGTCGCATTTTCCATCATCTTTCTATTCTAGAGACACAGTGGCACAGGGAGAGGAAAATAGGGGCTGACATTTGTTGTGCTCTCGTCTTCTATACACTGTATTAGGCATGTTTCTATATGTAATCTGTGGTTTTCAAAAATGCCTGGTCTGCTGGTTTTCCTGACGTAGCCTCTTATAAACCCAATGCTACAAATTCCAGCTGTGATGGTGAGACATGGAAAAATATGTGCCAATTGTGCTTAATGTCCTGCCCCCAGGAGGTGACTGATGTGGAGCCGGCAAACTCACAGTCCCTTTGATAGATAACTGGCTCCTCCTCCAGGGTCTGCTTCTAAGAAACTCCACTTTTTCCTGTGGGATTGCCCAAGATTCCAGAAAGCCTGGTTTTGTGTCTTTCTGCCTTCATTGTGGCTAAGGTCACATGCCATCTTTTGTGTGACTAACTCGCTTTCCTGACATGAAAACCCGTAGAAACAGTTACCAACACATGTGGCATGGGCTGATTGGTAGTTGAATTTCCCCATCTACCAGTTTGTGCCTCTTGCTCTCCCAGCGTGGTGGATTAATGCCGTGAGGTGAATTCCCATTAGTTCTATTATTACCCTTCATCTGGCTTCCCTTGGGGCACGCAGTGGAATATTGGAACACAGACTCTATTTTTTATAAAACTTCCCTGTAATAAAATAATTTTTTAAATGATAGATTAGATCTTAAAATATTTGAACAGCTTATGTTATCGCTTGCTTGAGAGACTTCACCCCTCCTGTATGGTTCTGATTCCTTTTCTGATTAAAGAAAAAAAAAATTGCTGTTGTGAGCGTTTGGCTTCTGATGTTCCATAATTCTTATTTGTAAGCACTTTTGTGCTGGTACCTCCTTATAATTTACTAAGTGCTTTGCTCTTAAAGAGCACTTAGCAGAAAGAGGTGCAGAGAAATTACATCTGGCAATTATGCCAGTAAATTTAACTCCAGGACCCAGGCAAAATAGGTCATTCATTGCTTGAGGTTTCCTATCCCTGTCACCAGCAACAGGTTGCCTGTGGGCTGCTCCTGACCATGTTGAAGGAAGCACGAGGTGACTGCCTGCTGTTAAGTTGTCATTTAGGGCTCTGATGGCCCTCGGAATGCATTAGCAAGACTCATTCAAGAGCCAGAACAAAGATAGTACAGCCAAGACAAAGCTCAAGAAGTCTGGATTACAGGAAGTCATGTGGTCTTAGTTTCTTGTGGCGCCGACTAGCTCAGCCCTCAAAGAAAGAATCTGGCCCCAGATTTTTTTTCTCTCTGCTTTAAAGAATGTGCCAGTAACCTTGCCTATGACCTGTGCCCCTCCCTTGCCCAACCATTTCCCGTGCCTATGCATAGAACAACTATGCAATTTATCTCCAAACTCATATATTTTGAGAGTGAAAGGGGGAGCTCCTAATAGTCACACAAGGAAAACAGGTATAAAGGAAGATTTTTATGGAGAAATTGAGGGTGAGTGGACACTGTCTATATCCTAAGCCTCCCACTTCCAGAATGGAGAACGGGAATATAAAACAAGTTCAAAGAAAGTGTGGTTTGAGTCATCAGCTCCGAGTCCATTTCTCCCATACTGCCTTTTCCAAAGAGCCGGAGGTTTGAGCCTTCTTGCTGCCACTGAGAAAGAAGATATTTGATATCATGTGTACTTTGTCTTCTGGGAAGTTAGCATGGTGAGGCATCAAAGTGTGTGGGCTCTGAAGCCACCCTGTCTGGGTTTATATTCTAGCTCCCCACTTACTAACTGGGTGACTAGCATACTAGCAAGCTACTTTTTTGTGCTTCAGTTACTGAGTGAGTGGAGAAGAGAGAAGCTGGGAGGGTTACATCAATGGAAATTCATCCACATGAATACAAGAAGCAAGAAAAAAGAAGGTGGCGTCCTAGTGGAGGTGACCATTTATTAAACACTCACTCGTGTCAGGCCCTACATGAGAACTTTAACAACAACTCAACAAAGTACACATTCTCATCACCCTCATAATCATCATCACCATTGACATATCTGTTTCACAGATGTGGAAATGGAAGCTCTGAGACAGTAAGTATCTCTTGCAAGGCCATGCAGCTAGCAATAATCAGAACCTACCTCTGGCTCTAAAGTCCACGCCATTTCTAATGTGCAAAGTATCTCAACTGGTGTATGAGAGTACACAGTAAGACAGGAGTATTCTGCTTCAGTGAGACCTCTGAGTTAAGCTTATCTCAATTCACTACCAGCACATCCTTTGTAAGACATGTAGCCCTAACCTGGAAGCTCTTCTTGCTAAAGTATTCTTCCCCTCCTAGGGACTTCAATGACTTAGCTGTGTGATCTAGGCTAACTTTTTCTTGCTTCAGTTTCCTCATCTATAAAACAGAATGTAGATTCACGGCTATGTCATGGGAGTTTTGTAAGCATTCAATGAACTAATACATGTAAAGCCCTCAGAATGGTGCCCAGCACATGGTAATGGTTCAATAACTATTAGATGTCAATGTCTTACTCCAAGTTGGCAGGAGGAAGTAAAAAAACTGAAGAGATAGTAATTCATCATTGGACAGAGGAAATGTGGGTGGGGAAGCGTCAAGATTTCTTGCCACATAAGAAAAAGGAGGGTAGACAGAAAGATTTTTCTTTCCTGCTCTCATGAAGACCCTTCTCAAGGACAAAGCTCAAAAGCAGCATCCTCACCTTCATTTATATAGTAGCAAGCAATCTGTCCATATCCAACATCATTGAAACCCAAGTCTGCAATTTTTGCCTGTATCTACTGACACTCCCCTACTTCCACGTTGTCCACATTAGCAGGCATGCTAATGACTCCTGTATTAGTTTATTCTCACAATGCTATAAAGATACCACCCAAGACTGGGTAATTTATAAAAGAAAGAGGTTTAATTGACTCACAGTTCCACATGGCTTAGGAGGCCTCAGGAAACTTACAATCATGGCAGAAGGCGAAGGGGAAGCAAGAACCTTCTTCACATGGCAGCAGGAAACAGAAGTGCAAGCAGGGGAAATGCCAGATGCTTATAAAACCATCAGCTCTCATGATAATTCACTTATTATTATGAGAACAGTATGGGGAAAACTGCCCCCACGATCCAGTCATCTCCCACTGGGTCTCTCCCTTGACACATGGGGATTACAATTAAAAAGCTGATTTGGGTGGAGACACCACCAAACCATATCAACTCCTAGCCTTGCTGCTCTATATCTACCTTGAAAGAGCAAACCAGAGAAAGTCCACAAGGCACATACACCTAAAGAGAGGTTCCTCATCTGTAAAATGAGGAGGTTGGACTTACCTGATGATCTCTAAGGCCCTCTGCAGCTCTAACATTCTAAGGGTCTGTGATTCAGAGGCACCCTTGGATTACCAGGGCACCAGAAGCTGAGCCAGTTGCATTTCTCATGCATAATGGGCTGGAGAGAAGCAATTGGTGGGAATTAAAGTCTCAAGTCCCAAGCACTGCAATTTGTCCTTGCTGCTTATTGGGGAGCCGAAGGTCACGCTTTGCCAGAGTCTTAAATATCAATCTCATCCATAAACCTCATTCGGGCTGCCTGGAGAGTCAAAGTCTCTTATTTAAGAAGTGAACACAGTGGGGGAGAGGACACAGGACAATGGAATATTTTAATACAGGCAAATAGCTTTCGAAGCCCAACAGCCTTGTTCAGCTTTACTCTGCAACCGTGCATTTGATCCCTTTGCCACTGGGTTGAAAATTGTAAAAATATCTCACTTGCAAAAATTCACTGTGTATGTGGATTTTTCCATCCGCCGGCTCTCAGGAAACATTAAATGCGTTGCGACAGTACAATAACCAGAGTTCATGGGCTGAAATCATCAAGAGCAAGAGACCCTGGAAAGGGGCATGCAGGTCACAAGCTTTGTCCTGTCCAGCCTATAAAGTGCAGATTTGAGAATAAGTGGGAGCTTCTATAGGGCAAAGTAACAGTTTCCTGGATGACATATTCAGCATCAAACTGGACTAAAGGAGGGAGAGGCTTCTCCTAGTCCCTTAAGACTGAACTCAATTCTGCCTGCTGTGGGGATTCCATCTACCCTAGAGCAAGCTATGTCTCTACAGTCTTGCAGTGGCACATTCAACAGTCTAATGAGACTTTTGCAGTGGGTCCTCCTGCCTGCTGGTTGGGGAATCACTTGATTTCATCTAGTTCAGATATCTCTCTGGTTCATATCACATGCCTTGGCTCTAAAAACACCAGCGAGGTTCATGTGTGATTTGAGGAGGTTGTGTTATAGGCACATGTGACCACGGCCCTGAGAAGCAGTGTCACAGGTAGCTAAGCATTGAGATCCACAGCCAGACTGGCGATTTCAACCCTCAATTCTGTCACGCCAAGTGTGTCACCTACACACGTTACTTCATTTCTCCACCCTAGTCTCCCCATTTTAAAAATGAGAAATCAAATGCAACATACCTAGGAGGTTGTGGGAAGGATAACATGAGCTTAAAAATAGAACACCTGCCACTTTGTTCTTCATCCTCATCAAGCGTGGGTGTATTATACCAGGGGCTACTGAGGAGACACTTTCGGCCAACTGAAACCCACCTGAGGGATTTATTTAATTCCAGTCTTTACGGCCACAGAGGAGAAAGGTTATTAGATAAGCAGTGATCTCACTATCTCGGCGAGATCAAATCCTGGCTGGGTTTGGTAGGAAGAGGCAAGAAAATGAGAAGGTACTGAGTGCTCTGAAACACAAGGTGAGGAACTGGAAGGAAGAAGAGAAGGAAGCTAAAATAACCTCGCTGGTTTTACGCGTTTGCTTCTCTGGTCCCACTGATTCTGTGCTTCTCTCATCTGTCACCAGAAACTCCCATATCTACTCTTGCCTTACACTTTCTCCTCCCACGGCCTGCCTCACCCTATCCTGTTCCCTAGAGGCAACTCAGGGCTGAGAAAAAAGGAGGCAGGATGGGATGGGATTTCACATGACGTCCCGGCCACCATGAATAGTACCAAGCCCTGCTGGTGACTCCTAGATACTCGGGAATAAGCCTAGGAACACATTCAAATAGTGCTCAGATGGACCCTGTGGCTGCATCCTCACAGCAGGGCTTAGTGTAGAGGCATAGAGGAGGAAACCCACCAGCCAGAAGCCAAGGGAGGGGCCCCTGCCTCCAGTGGAAAAGACGGTGCTCCCTCTTCCCATGCCAAAATCTGATTTCTTCTTTGTAGCTCAAAGGCATTGAGAGTTATGTCAGTTGCTTATTTTACTTACTAGGAACTGACACTTTCTCTGAAAAGACTCAGAGGCTCAGCTTGGCAAACATTGGAAATTCCATAGTGGATCTTCTGGGTAGAATTCCTTATCTTCTTCCTCTACTTCTTGTTTCTCTTCTCCCTCTTAAGAAAAAGCCCCCTGGTTGTACAAGAACTTGGAGTTTCAGAAGGAGAATATATTTATAAAGTAATACATGTCCACTGGGGAAAAAAATTGACAATTTCTGAAGCAAAAAGCAAAGTCATTTCCATAATGACGCAATCCAGCAAGTCCCCTCCTCGGGGGCAGTCTTGTTAAACAGCCTTGTAGATTCCTTCTAGGAGCTTTTCTAGCTACACACAAGCACAGTAGCAACATTTTAACAAAATAAATTTGCATTATGCTTACTGACCTACAATTTGATATTTTGCTTCATAATAGATCATGGGTGTATTAGTGTGCTAGGATCGTCATAACAAAATACCAAAAACTGGGTAGCTTAAACAACACTAACTAATTCTCTCACAGTACTAAGGCTAGGAGTCAGAAATCAAGATGGCAGCAGGGCCATGCTCTCTCTGACAGCTCTAGGGGAGACTGCTTCCTTGCCTCTTCTAACATCTTCTGTTCCCTGGCTCGTAGACACATCATTCCAGTTACATGACCAGCTTCTCTCTGTGCATCTTCCATAATCTTCCTTCTAAACATGTCTATCTCTTTGTAAATTTCCCTTTTTATAGGAACACTCGTTGCATTGGATTAGGGCCCACGCTAATGACCTCATTTTCGTTTAATTGCCTCTGTGAAGATCCTATTTCCAAATAAGGCCACATTCTGCAGTACTGGGGATTAAGACTTTAACATTATCTTTTTAGAGGAATGCAATTCAACTCATAACAATGGGCATTCTACTGAACCTACTTCAGTTTCTTAATAGCTACCTAATGTTCTATAGCTGTATTATGCTATAATTTATCATTTTCTATAAGTTGAATATCCACTCCTCTTCAATTTTTGGATATGCCAACCAGTACTATAATAAAAATTCTTATACATATTATTGTACACTTACCTTTGAAATTATTTTTAAGGATAGTGCTATAATCTGGAAGATGATGTTCCCCAAAACTGATGTTTTGGAACAAATTTCCAATGTTATGGTATTGAGAAGTGGGGTCTCATGGGAAGTGATTAAGTCATGAGGGATTAGTGTCCTTATACGAGAGGCTGAAGGGAATCCCCTAGTCCCTTCCACCCCTTTTGCCATGTGAGGACACAGAGTTTGTCCCTCCCTCAATGTGAGGACACAGCAACAAGAGTGTCCATCCCTTCCTCCACATAAGAACAGAGCAACAAGGCACCATTTACAAAGCAGAGAGCAAGCCCTCACCAGACACCATATCTGTTGGTGCCCGGATCTTGGATTTCTCAGCATCCAGAATTGTGAACAATACATTTCTATTGTTTATAAATGACCTAGTTTAAGATATTTTATTATGGCAGCCAAACAGACTAAGACAGATGGGTTCCTTGAAGTAGAATGTATGGGTCAAAGATGTCTACGTCTTAAATTTTGATAGATACTGTAAAATTGTCCTGCATTAAGTTCTATTGGTTTTTACACCTACCAACAGTGTATAGCAGTGCTGTTTCTCCCTATGCCTTCGTTAACCAGAAATCATCAATCCTTTATATTTCTTCTAATCTCAGGGGGGTAGAAAGAAAATTGTATCATGCTTAATAGCTATTCCTCTGATCTGTAATGGAATTGAAGATAACATGTTTGTAACCCATTTGTTTCAGTGAATTTTTAAATGCTTTGCCCATTATTCTGTGGGGTTGTTTATTCATCCAACAAGCATTTCTAAAACATCCACAATGTGCCAGAGTGCTAGGTTGTTTATATAGCATTTTTTAAATTGATTTGTAAATTTTTAGAAGGTATTTTTATATTACAGCAATTAGTCCATTGTCTATAGTAAACCTAAATTATTTTCTTAGGTTTCCATTTGTTTGTGTTATATTTTGCCCTATACAAATTATAAAAATTTAATTAGTCCAATATATATTTTATTTATTCTAAATCTGTTCAGAAAGCTTTTCATAGTCCAATATTATGAAAAGTATTCTGATATTTTCTTCTAGTACTTTTGTAATTTTGTAATTTTCTTCTTTAATCCACATAGAATTTCTGTGAGCTTGATATAAATGCTATTTTTCCAAAATGGTCTGCTGATACTTAAATACCACTTACCAATTGTTCTGTCATTTTTTCTTACTAACTGGCAGTAAAGATATCAGCTAACATTTTATTATATACTTTCTGTTATAGCCTGCATTCTCTGAAAGCAGAACCTGAGATAAAAGCTTGAGTGTATTTGAAAATGTGAGCCCAAGAAACAGGCATTCTTAAGTGGTGAGTGACACCTGGAAAGAGAGAAAGTCAATATGTAAATGAGTTTTCAAGTCAACCACTCCTATGGGCAACTGTTGAAGAATTACCCTGGATCTTCTGAGAAGCCTACTAAATATTCTGGGAATATTACTAAATACACTGGAATAATAGGGGCGAAACATTTACCCCTTGACTCCCATCCCTCATTGCTCAAGGGCGGCCCTACAGACACCAGCTCCCGACAATTCCAGGTCGGGCATATATTAGTGCATTATCACCTGCATTTCACACAATGTCCTGCAGAAAGGGTGAGTGGTGGGGGCAGAGGCAAGTGCTGTCTGATTGTACCTGAATGAAGCTGGCCAAAATTTACAACACATTGAAATGGCTGTTGCAGAAAGCTCTTAAACAATACTGTCAACACTTTCTGTGAAAATAGAAATGGTCTAGATTTGAGCCATCCTGCATGTTAGCTCCTAGCCACATAGAGCTGTTAAGCTATTAAAATGCAGCTAGAAAAACTGCGACACTCAATTTTTTATTTTGGGTTAATTTTAGTAATTTAAATTTAAACACATATAGCCACATGTAACTAGTGGCTACCTATGAGAGAGCATGCATCCATAATAAGAGATAGTTGAAGAGGATTTTGAAGTGACACCTACATGGTACCAATACACCTTCTATATTGTGCTAAGTAGCAAAAAAATTCAGCACTTTTTTGATGTGCTAAAGTCGTTACATATTTTATTTTATCCCCACAACAAGCCTCTGTGATAGATATTATTATTCATGTTTTATAGATGAGGAGACTAAAACTTAAAACGACTTTCTTATGATTGTACAGCTAATAATCAGCTAGTGCCAGGATTTAAAACTGGGCAGCATAATTTTAGAGGATGCATTTCTAATCATCTTGCCATAAGGTCACTTTGTCGCTAAATTCCTACACGCACATGGATCCATACCTGAATTTTGTACTTACCTATCCATCGGTATCACACTGTTTAAATACTATAGCTCTAAAGTATGTTTTGATTCTGAATAGATTTTTAGCACTTTATCGTGTGACATTTTAAAATATTTTGACACTAACTATTTTCCCTATCTAAATTAGAAGTAATTAAGAAAGGCAGAGGCCAGTTCAGATCCTTCAAACTTTAAGTAATAGAAAAGTCAGCTAATAAAAGGTGTTTGTTATCCCAAATAATAAGGCTATAGACAGGCATTTCTAGAACTTGTTAATATGGCTGTTCAGAGACTTAAGCTTTCACTTTCATTTTCTTTTTCATTTTTCCAGAATATTAGCATTTGCCCTTAGGTTTTCTGGTCCATGGGCCAAGATGACTAAAGCACTTTCAGCATCATCTCCTCACACATCCATGACCAGAAGATGTGGGTTCGGGGGTAGTCAGCTTATAGTGTCTGCTATAATGCCAAAAATAATTGTGATTCAATTCAGAAACTATGTATATTTAATATTCAATAGAACTAAAAATATTTAAGTTTGATTTCTATTTAAATATAATCTCTCAGTTGAAACCAAAGTAAGCGTTGGTTCAGGGAATCAAAGCAGTTCCATTTAAGATCTTGATTCTTCCATGGGCAAAAGGAATTCTTGTCTGAGTTCAAAAGACTCAGGGTAGCTATGTGGCAGAATTCAATTTTGCCACATCTTCTTCATGCTTAGAGAAGCTGAATTTCAACTCTCGGAGCAGCAGCTCTCAGTGTAGGTTTAAACCATAACATCCTCAAACTTCAAATCAGGGAAACCTGAAAAATCACGTGGCCCAGAATCTTCACATCACAAATGAGGAATTCCAAGCCCAGTTAGCGTTGGAGCGAGGACTAGACTCCTGCTTCCCTAAGTACCCTGCCTCTTCCACTTACCCTGTGTGCTTTCCCCAAATGGCCAAAAGAAAAAAAAAAAAAAAAAAAAGCTATAATAATTTATACCTTTTTTTCTGTGACCAAAAGTCCTGGAATCTTCTTTCTTTCTTTTTTTTTTTTGAAGCATAATCTCACTCTGTTGCCCAGGCTGGAGTGCAGTGACAAGATCTCGGCTCACTGCAACCTCCTTGAACCTCAGGTTAAAGCCATTCTCCTGCCTCAACATCCCAAGTAGCTTAGATTACAGGCACGTGCCACCATGCCTGACTAATTTTTGTATTTTTAGTAGAGATGGGGTTTCGCCATGTTGGCCAGGCTGATCTCAATCTCCTAATCTCAGGTGATTCACCCACCTTGGCCTCCCAAAGTGCTGGAATTATATTTTTAAACCAATTCTAAAATGGATATGTGCTAACCAACTCTTCAGAACTCCATATTGCTATTGTTCAGATGATCTGGATATTTCCTAAATAATTTAGATTATGTTTAATTCGTACATACATTCTATGAGTTTATCTAGGCATTTATTGGGCTAAGTTAAACCCGAAAAGACACATGTCAAGTTTGTTGTATATTTTCTAATTAAAAGGGCAATGTGTCCTGATTATCAAGAAACCAAAATTGGCTGGGTTCCCTGGCTCATGCCTGTAATCCCATCACTTTAGGAGGCCGAGAAGGGCAGATGGCTTGAACCCAGGAATTCCAGACTAGCCTGAGCAACATAGTGAAAACCCATCTCTACAAAAAATATAAAAATGATCCAGACATGCTGACACACATCTGTAGTCCCAGTGGCTTGGGAGGCTGAGGTGGGAGGATTGCTTGAGCCGTAGAGGTTGAGGCTGCAATGAGCCATGATCATGCCACAGTAATCCAGCCTGGGTGGCAAAGTGAGACCCTGGCTCAAAACCAAACAGACAACAACAAAACGACAAAGAAATTAAAATGACTCAGTGATAATCAATGTTAGCATCATAGCTTATGTCCTTCTTTACATATTTTTGTAGTGCATGTTTTTGAGACTTTTAAAATGAAAGTCACTTTTTTGAAGCCCCTGTTTTTAAAAGAAAATTTGCAGATAGATGAGAAACATTTTCCGATATCAATAAATAAAAATAAAAAATAATTTGATTTTTAAAGAGTAGAAGCATCACATCATGTAGATAAATCATAATTAATGTAATCAACTCTCTAAAATTCAGTGTGTAAGTTTGTTACTATTTTAATATTTTAGATGCACGTATTTGTGCCTTTCCAAACATGAAAATATTGAGTCAAACGATATGCACCTTCTTAAGGTCATTAACACATTTTGCCAAATTGCCCTCCAGAAGGCTTATTCCAATTTATATAGCCCAAAGCTGCCTGTGAGATTCCCTATTTTCCTACTCCATTGCCCACATAAGGGGTCAGCATTTATCGTCATTTCAGCCAAGGGCAGCTTTTGCAAAAGCCAAGCTTACCTTTGAGACTACGATTTTTATTTGTCCCCGTTTGCAGCTCCCATGAATTCTTGTCTCGGCCAAGGCCATCTGAGGGGTCGCTGCACTGACACTGATTCAGCAAACAGTTTTGCCAAAAGGACAAAGATAACGGAGGTGTTCATTTGGGAGACCTGTTAGCAATGGACCATGAAGAGGGTTTGCAGGAAACAGCAGCTTCTCCAGAAGAGTCTCTGACATTCTGGAGAGAGGGAAGCCCTTCTTTAATTGCTTTCACCTTCCTCTCTTGCAGGCTATTTCCCTCTTGGCCTCAGACTTCCCTAGGTAGGGACTCATTTGCATTTCCGTTTGCACTTCTTGCTAGTGGACACGTAAATGTGAATCCAGGAGCACATGTAACACACTGGCAGGAGAAACTATTCCAGACTCTTCTGGATAAGCTTGGTATTAGTAGGGTATTTCATTTGCTACTAAATCAATGCAAACAACAGGCTTCTTTATGTCTTTCCATGCAAGCTTTAATAACCCAGCCCAGTCATAATGAATTCTGGGGCAGAATTAATCTAAAAAAGTAATGATTATTCGGTAATTATCAAGTAAAGAGAGCGTTTAACCTTCCCAGTGACTAAACTGCCTAAGACTACCTAATATATTATATGGTCTCTGGAAATAATTAATAATTTAATCTAATCTCTACTATTCATCACGAAGTAAGGACGCAGGAGCAATGCCAATCAAGTTGAGTTTCGCCTCCATTCACTGTCTGCCAACACACTTCTTCTCTCTGGTGTCTTTGTGTGTGTCGGCCTCTTTGATTTTTATTTCAGGCTGGCTAGACGTAAGCTGTTGCGAGTCCCTCAGAATATCTCAACAAGACGAGACACATCACCCTCTAAAATTATCTACCCTGAGTGAAATGCCAGGGAGTAACCTTTGGCCTCTGTCTTTTTTAATTGCAACTCAAGCCATTTTTAAGCCATGGGCTGTGACAGCCCCATGCTCTGCTCTCCTTCACCTACTCTTCATTCCCCCTGCTCCTCGTGGGCCAGAGTGTGTGTGTGTGTGTGTGTGTGTGCGTGCGCGCGCGTGTGCGTGTGCGCGTGTGTGTGTGTGATGCACTGTATTATCTTGCTAAAAAAAACACGTCTTCCCCAAACATATAGTCCTAATTCCACAACACATGGATAGGCCTTACTGACACATGCATGCATGAAGGCACATGTGCACCCATACCCATACACACACACACACACACACACACACCCCACCCTAACTCAGAGAGTGGAAAAATTCATCGTGCTAAGTGACAATGCGTGTATTTCAGGAAGATTCAGAGTAGGAGAACTGGAAAATGCTTTAAAGATCATTTTCTCCAAACTCCCTACAGAAGATAACCCAGGGGCACTAAGAAAAGAAATGACTTTTCCAGGGCCATACAATGAATTAAAAAGTGAAAAATAATTAAAATACAGTTTTCTGACTCCCGAACCCCAGACCGCTTTTCCCTAAACGCAATAAAGTCCGAGACCAAAGGTGTCAGACAGCACTTTAGGGACTACAGTTTCTTAAATATTCGCTTCTTTGGATGTTGCTTCCTCCTCCTAGACAGCAATCCAGCTCCCTTCTTTGACTGGCAGACTCCTTAAGAAGCAGATCAAGTGGCACCTCCTCCATCCAGGAGGCCTTCTCTGAGGCACCCAGAGTTAAGTTAAGGCCCCTTCTGTGAGCACTCATAGCATTCTGTGTTGAATCCTAAACCAGCACTTTTCATCATTTACCCTGTGCTGGCTCTTCGGTCTTTTATTCTTCCCCAGATGCTAAACCAAGAAGGATGTGTATTGTTCACGGTTGTATCCCTAGCCCCTAGCCCACTGCACAGTGCTCAGGCAGATCTCATTAAACTATGCAAAATCTCACGGATCCAGGAAGCCATCACAGGGCAAGGGGGCATGTATGCAGCGGAGCCTTAGCTAAGTAATTTATCAACAAGCTGAGACAGGCACACGAACAGGAGAGTGAAGAGAAAAGTCACTACTAAAAACGTGTTCCTAAAAGGCAAGCGCCGCACGACCTCAGGCCATCTCACTCTTTCATGAAGCAGAGATTCTTATCAGGGTGAAGTCTGCTATCGGTGAAAACGGGACAAGAAAGTGTAGAGAAGCAGAAAGAAAGCAGGATGCAGCAGGAAAGCAGAATCTGGAAACACCCTAAAATGGATAGCAGTCTGGTTACCTACTTGGTATTTACAGATGGTTTCTCAGAAGAGCAGTATTTTGTGGTGGGGGCAGAGCTCAATTTCTGCCTGTTCAATCCATTGACTCTCTGCTTACAGCAGACTCAGGCTTTATGTGTCCAGTTTGGGGAAGCAGATGGGGGTGGGGTGACGCAAGTCTATGATATCTGCTCAGCCCCATAACCCAGTATTGGGCTCTCAGAAAACACAGATGGCTGCTTGGGCGTTCTCCATGTGTACCTCTCTTCCTCATTAGGCTACACCTGGGTCATTAATCCTGCACCTTGGACGTCCTTACTCTTTGCAAACGTTTGCTGAGGACTATCTTGGAACCTGAACTGGTCAATCGATTATATAATCAGTATGATCATAACAATCATGAAGTACACTTTTGGTAAAATTACAGATTATTGGGCAACCATTCTACATCTACTAAGTTAAACTCTAGAAAACGGGCTTAGGAATATGTATTTTGTTCAAGCACTCCAAACAATTCATACCCTCAGACAAGTCTAGGAAACGCTGGCAGAAATACATAACAGCACTAACAATAATATTGATTGTTAAAGAGTGTAAAAGAACAAATTAAAGATAACAACTAAAATAAAGAGTGTAATATGAATAAATTAAATAAAGATAATCGTTCCTGCCTTTAAAGAGCACACAGTCAGGCAAAGGAGCATTCTTTAAAATAATCATTCCTGACTCAAGGACACTCAACTCACTTTCTAAAAAAACACATATAAATAACTAGAGTTCCTTCTTTAGCTTTATGGTATTCACTCAGCAAGCATTTCTTGTGAGATTTGACTTGGAAGTCCCCAAATGGAGCCAGGTAACCGAAGACAGACCTCCAGACTGACTGAGAGCATGGGCTGTATCAGGGGACCCTCTGCAGAGCTGGGCTCAGGAAACAAAAATGGAAACTTTTAAAAGAGTTTCTTTGGGTTTCGAGGAATAGTCATAGGCAGTTCGGAGAATGAATAAGAGTAAAAATCAGCCACCCCCAGCAGAAGTATATGATAAATAAGGCACGTAGTATACATTATAAAGATGAAAAACTAATCACCCTGCTTCAGCCAATAAGTAACACAAAACTTGGAGTAGCTGGCAAACAGTTCTCAGAAATCACTGGACAATCAACATCCCATTTGGCTGTAAAACGTGCATTGCCACCGCCCCAGATGCCCAGTCTCTGTCACCACTCTGCAGCAGCACCTCTGCCCCTTCAGCCGCCGTTACCCTTCCCCTGGAGAACCCTTCCCTTCTTCACTCACAGTGCTTGGATTTCTCTCAAATGTTCTCACCCTACTCTGGGGAGCTTATCATCAGACCATGAGGCATTAATGCACGTTCTGATGGTAGAGACACAATGAAGTTCTTTCTACATGGTGCCAAGATAATCAGAAGCCTTGTTAGACGGAAAAATCAGTCTGACTGACGGTCCATAGATACAAAGACTAAATGACAGACTGCATTTATCACTTTTCAGCGAGTATATTTTGGTGTTAAATATTATTGAATTTGGGGGATTACAAGGTTCAGAGTTTTTGTTTCAAATTTGTTTGTTTGTTTTGTCTCATGCAGCAGGGAGGTTTTTTTTTTTAATGAACCGTTATGCAGAAGCCTAATACACAATGTATGCAAGTAGAGCTGCTCCGGAGAGAGGCAGGAAAGAGATCAGATTCCTGCTCCTCCTTGCTCTTCTTTTTCTTCAGTGGCTCCTATCACCCCCACAGATGCTGAAGACCCAGAAAAAAAAAACTGTTTAAAAACCACTTTGTCCTCCAAGCCCCTTGTTTTAGAAACAAGGAAACTGAGACTCAGAAAATGGAATTGCCTACCCGACTTCTTGCAATGGCAGCAGAACTGGAAGCAGAACTCAAGTCCCTGGAATTCCATCCATTGTCTTTGTCTCCACACCAAAGGGCTAGAGGCTCTCCACTCAATGGCTTCTCACCACCGCAGGGCAGAGGGGAAGGTGGCAAGAAGAGGCGGCAGCCGTTCCTTAGGCCGGCCATCTAATGCACCCTGCACGTATCCACCGCTTTCTTTGTACACACGTTCTCATTTTGTTGAGGTTCTGAGTTGGATTAAGGCCCAAACCAGTGATTTAACCCTTTCTGAACCAGAAAGATATCCTGAAAGAAGACAAGATGGAAAGTTACAGTTTTCTTCTTCAGTCCACCATCAATTTCTGCCTTCTCTAACCAGACCTGCCTATCAAGGAAGCAAGTCTTCACAAAGTTCTCTGTGATCCTTTCTTCCTCCCTCTACCTCCTTCTCAATCACGGATCCAGTCCACATCTCCACATTTGCATTTGTCACTCTTCCCCTCTCCATCAGATATTCGTAGCTTCTGTCTAGATTTTTTGCCCTGCCCTGGAGAGCCTCTCATCATTGGCCAATAGGTATTAATACATTAGTTGCTTCAAAGTGCACTTTTTAATGAGGGTCATGGATGTTCATTTAGCGGAATTTGATAGTGACAATACATTGACATTGGTAAGGTTAATGATTCAACGCTTTATTTCATCGAACACGTTGAACAACACTTAGCACATTGATCCACAATGTCGTACGATCCATCTTTGCTATTACTTTAATGATGCCAATGGCATCGATGCCCTTTAAGTAATTGTCAGTGTGAAAAGATGGACTTGGCCTTGTCATGTCAGATTAGGGCTATGCTGAATTGTGAAAAATTTTTGTCTTTTTTAAATTAATTCTTTCCCCTCATTGTATGTCCTTCTGATTGAATAGGGAGGCGTGGGCTTGTAGAGGCCAGGAGGGACAGTCTGATTATATAGTTCTTCACTATATAACAGATTGGGCATGCAGAGACACAATGATCAATATTTTCTAAGCCCTGATTTTCTTCCAAGAACATCAGACCTCCATGACCTTGGGCAGACTTCTGAGTTTCCTTAGATCTCTGTGTTTCCATTTTTAAAAATAGAGAAAATGAAATCTACTTGTCCCCACCTACTTCACAAATGGGGAGTCTTGGATTTAAGGGATGAGGTTCTGCTCCTGGCTGCAAGAAGATGACAGAAGAGAAAAGAGTAGGCTGGAATCTCATCTGGGCCCTGCCCCCCAAGACAGGTGACAGCTTGGATGGCTACAGTGTCTAAGGTCTTGATAAGCCCATGGGTCTTCCAGGAGAGGGTATTGAGAGCCTGACCAGCTAGGCAGAACACATTTGTAGAGAATAACAGTGACACCAAACAGGTAGTCATTACTCTGAAATATGTCCTTGGGACATAGTTGTTCAGCAGGGCTGAACTCGGGACAGGCCTTCAGACTTGAAGGTAAGCTTTGGACGGGTGACAACTTTGAAAGGGAGACCTCAGCAGACAGGAGGATGAGCTATGGCTTGGGGACTACACAGGGTCCAGTGGTTTCCCTGAGTAGAGACATCTCACGATGTTTAGGCAGGAGTGATTCTAATGATAGTTTGGTGACTGAACGTAGGTAAGTCTTAAGCCTACAGACTCACTCGATTAAGAATTAAGCCTATCCAAAGTCCTGCCTTGGTCAGGACTGGCTGAGAATTTGGGCGAGGATGCAGAAAGAGGAGAGCGATACGCTAGTGAGCAAGAAGTCCTACAGTGCCCTATGTGAAGGCTAAGGAGGCGGCACATTGAACATGGCTTTACCCACTGCTTGCTGGCTGAATTTGACAACCAAGCAGGTTACTAAACAGCTCTGAGTTTCATTTTCCTCTTCTGCAAAAGGGGAAGCAAAGCTACCTCACAGGGGCATTGTGAGATGAGGTGGTACATGTAGGAGGTGGGGTAGAGTTTGACTGGGGAAGCATCAGATCTTTGTTTGAAAGAAATGAAATGAGGCAGAAGAAAGAGGTATGAAGTATGTTTAACATCATCCATTTAACAGGCCTGTTATGTGCCAGACACTAAACTTGGAGTTGAGAAAACAAAGATAGACCATATGCTATCCCTGCCCCCAAGCCACTCACAATCTAAGAGAGGAGACAGACTGTGTATCTGGATGTCAACCCTGAAATATTTAGTCCTAAAGAAAGGAAAAAGTTAGCAATCTCAGGAAGGAAACACCGTGGGCCTCTTTCTTTCCATCATCTCACTCACTCCCACAGAACACTTCTAATTCCGCCTGTGGCTGGATGGGTGAGTTTCACTCTGGAGGAAATTATTAGGGAGCCACACTTGGCTGCCGCACTAAGCCGTGCTCTGTAATAAATTTTACTGTTAAACTTGGTATTTTTATTTCCATCTGTTTGACAACTGTGTCTTATTTCTCACTTGATTCTGAATTCAACAGAGGAGGAAAGGGGGTGTTATTCATTGGTTTCCACAAAATCCAACATGATACAGGTTATTATACAGCAGAAGTATGTGCAAAGCATAGAAACCATAGACTTTTCCCCTGAAAAAAAAAAAGTATGTACAGAAGTATGTAGGCAGCACGGACAGAGGTATTCTATGTGGGGTGTGCGTGTGTGTGCGTGCAGAGTTGGGGGAAGATTCACAGAAGTGGGGGATGAGTTGCTGAGGAAAGAATGATTAGGAAAATGGAAAGAAGAAAAGAAGAGCACCCCCACACATCCATAAAACAGCAAGTACAGGGGCTGGAAGGTGAGAAAGAGCACATGTAAAACGTTTTCAGAAAGGATCAGATGTTGTGTAGATGTTCAGTATAGTGTAACTATCATCGGTCAATATTGTACCAAAGAACCCATGTCTTCCAAGGGAACATTCCTCAGATTTCTCCATGTTGGAATTAACAATGCCATAGTAAACCCAAAGAAATACTCCCACCAGAGCTGGCCCGGTACAAAGTGGGATGACACAAAAGTATGTTTTGGGGCATTGTTTTACCCAACAACTCAGAATCCTGAGTTTGGGTCTCCATCCCATTATCAGTGCAAACTTTCTGGGCCCTCAGTTTCCCACCTGTAAAAAGACAGTATTACATAATCTCTAAGTTTTCTTCCAGACCTGACATTCCATGGACTTCTCATCCTTTCACAGTTTTTTTTCCCCCCAACCAATCCTTTCCTGCTGAATTCTCAACAGAGAACCCTAGTCTCTAGATCTGCACTGATTCATTGTCAATGTTTCAGATCTAACGTTGCCAACACTTGGGAACACAGCCCTGTAAAGCATCAATCGGCTCTGATTTCATCATTTCCTTATCCTCCACACAGTGGGGTATGGTCAGTTTGGAAAGAGGAAACAAATATTGAGCTGAGCCATTATTTTATTTTGGAATCAAATTCCTGAAGTCCTTCTTTTTCTCTTAAGAACTCCATCATCCAACAGTCATATGTGTAGACCCATAAAAAAAGTGTAATACCAAGAGTGTCTCCGTGCTGAAAATAGGGCAAGTGGGGAATGTTTATTCCTTGAGGGTGAGTTTCTCAGCCCTGGCATTACAGACAGTTTGGGCTGGATAACTGCTGTGGGGGCTGTCCTGTGCCTTGTAGGATGCTCAGAACCATCTCTGGCCTATTCTTCCTGGAGAGGATAAAACCCCTCCCCAGTTGTGACAACCAACAGCATTTCCCCAGGCATTTCCCAACGTGCCCTGGGGGTCAACGTTGAGAACCATTGCCTTAGGAGGTTCCAATTCCCTCTATCTAATGTGAGTAAATTGATTGTAAGCACATATGCATGTTCTCAGAGAGGAGTTAAGAATATATTTCTCTTTGATACTATTCATTCCTTTGTTAATTCAACTAATGAAGTTCTTACTGGATGTCGACTGCATTTCTTGGTTATTTAAATTCTCATTTTAGAATCCTTAACTCTATCCATTTTTAAGCCTAACATTGCTGGCTTTTCCCTACATCTCCTTAGCTGTTTCTCACACCACCACCGCCACCGCCACCACCACTGCCACTGCTGTTGTTCACGATCCTAAAGCTCACTCATTCCCGTCTCTGAGCTTCCACACCTGCTACTCACCCACAGGAAATCATATGCACCAGTGAACACTCCAAGGGCCTGAAGGAAAGGCCTTGAATTCTAGCTCTGGTTCTGTCCCTTACCAGCCGTGTGACCTTAGAAAAGTGGGCCGGGCGCGGTGGCTCACGCCTGTAATCCCAGCACTTTGGGAGGCCGAGGCGGGTGGATCACGAGGTCAAAAGATCGAGACCATCCTGGTCAACATGGTGAAACCCCGTCTCTACTAAAAATACAAAAAATTAGCTGGGCACGGTGGCGCGTGCCTGTAATCCCAGCTACTCAGGAGGCTGAGGCAGGAGATTGCCTGAACCCAGGAGGTGGAGGTTGCGGTGAGCCGAGATCATGCCATTGCACTCCAGCCTGGGTAACAAGAGAGAAACTCCGTCTCAAAAAAAAAAAAAAGAAAAGAAAAGTGTGTGCCTCTCTGAGTGTCATCTCTCACCTGTAAAATGAGAAAGACAGTGCCATGTCCCTGTCTACCCATCCTGTTTTGTTTTTTGGTGTTTTTTTTTTTTTTAGGGAAAAATAAGAAAATGGCAGAGGAAGTACTTTGAAAACTATGAAGCACTGTACAAAAGAGAAAGATTGTTATTATCATGATCACTATCTGTAGAACAAAAGATTTGGAAAGGAAAACAGTATTAGCACAAACTGCTTATCCAGCAGAGAGAAAGGCAGATGAGGGAGCAAAACAATAATCACTCAGATTGGGCACAGGATAAGATACTGGGTAAGAAAGGCAGTCCCTTCGCTGTTTTGAGAGCAAGTACACTCCCTTCCTCCAGTAGTGGGAGCCTAAAGATAAGACACCCCAGCATGGCTGTGAGAAGGGACCCTATTGGGCCCCTACACAGGGCTGCTTGATGAGGCCTGGGGCTGCTTTCAAGTACAACTGCAAAAAGCATAGCTTTTCGGTGAAGAGGGAACCTCAGGGAGATACTCCGTTAATGTACCTTAGGTACTTACTTACAGTGTGCCAGCCACTGTGCTTGGGGGTGATTCCTGAGGACACTTTCATCAGCAATACACCCAGAAAAGATGGGTGAGTCTACGCTCCCCTCCCGGCCCAGGTTGTCTCATCTATGCTAGAGCACCTGTCTCTGCCCCACAATGTCCCAGTGTAAGATCTCCAAATTCCATATGGAAAACACTGGTAACCTTTGGAAACCTACTAGAACATGAAACATGGTAGTCTGTGAAATCACTTTTGTAAATTGTGAACCATGTGTCATGGTTCAATTTTTTATATTATAAAAATGCTAATGATGATGATGATGATGATAGAGGGCGTGTATATAACATTTAGTATGTGCCAGGTGCTACGCTACATACTTTAACACTCATTCATCAATTAAAAGAAACTAAAAGTGAAGATAAATATGAGCAGCATTGCATAGAGGGGCCTACCAAGCCCCTCTTTTTACTACCGAACCATTTCCATGGTTGTTTGTGTTCAGATTTTCAGTGAAAGGGGAAAAAGTACGTCCAAAGCGGGCAAGAGTCCAGACAGTAACATTCAGAGCACCACCAGCAGCAATGAAAATGAACACATCATATTAAGTAGACAAGAGGACGAGGGATAGTGGCTGAGGCTGGGAGCTTCATCCGGCAGATTCTATGGTCTCCAAGGACAGAACCAGTCAGCCACTAGGGAACCAGGGGAAACTTATCAACAAATGTAGAGTTAAAGCACCAGGGGAATTTGGAGAGGATACCAGTTTACAAGACACCATAGGGAATTTCCCTTTTCTACTCAGGTAGAGATTTTAGAGAACTGAATCTTCCCATGATTCTTTGAATGGGAAGAGGATGATTAAATAATTGTTATTTGCATATGTACGAAGACACATGACCTACTGATAGGACCATCAAGGTCCTATAAAGAGATATTTTCTTTCGCACTGAAGGAAAATGTTCTACTTCCCAACAAGAGCAACATGGTATTTCAGTGACATGCAATTTTTTATTTTCCTTACCCCCGACTGATACCCAGAGATCTCTACACACGCGCACGTGTGTGTGTGTGTGTGTGTGTGCGTGTGAGAGAGAGAGAGAGATCCACTTTTGAAGATGGTTTGCGAATACAAGTCATTTTGATTCCTGAAAGTCGCGCTTTTTTTTTTTTTATTTTTGCTTGAGGTCAAGCCCTTCTTTCTGAACCAGGAAATGTTTCATGTTCACTAAAACAAGTAGGAAAGAGAGGCAGCATTCACTGCTGTCCTGCCTGTAGGCTGTGAGATCCCAAGGCTGATGGTGGACTGTGGACTGTGGTTTAAATCTGAAAGGACGTCCCATTCAATGTGGGCATGGTCTTTGTTTCAATCACTTAGTACCCTGACTTGACCCTCAGGCTTCTGTAGTCCAGGGAAACATCTTTGGCAGCTAAAGATTCCTTTTCTCAGCCAAATGCAATGCCTCTTATATTTAAAACCTCCAAGGCTGGATGCAGTGGCTCATGTTGGTAATCCCAGCACTTTGAAAAGCTAAAGGGGCAGGATGCTTAAGCCCAGGAGTTAGAGACCAGCTTGGGCAACATAGCAAAACGCTCTCCCTATTTAAAATAAAAAAGATTTAAAAATACATGAAACCACCTAAAAGGTTATCTTTCTGTATGTTAGCGTATTCCACTGTTTAGCACTTAATAGTATTCCATTTAATCCTTAAAACAACCATGAGAAGACAAGCATTATTATTATTATCATCATCACCCCATTTTACAGCTGATAAAATGCGGCTAGGAGTGAGTAAATAACTTTCTAAGATCACCCAAGATCAGAAAAGGATGGAGTACAATCTCAGCCCAAGTGACATTTAGTTTGCAGACTCCAAAGACCATGATCTTCACACTTCACCCCGCTGCATTCATTTATTGGCTATGGGTTTGGTAACCTCTTTGAAGGCCTATTCTACCTCACCTTCTAACAATCTGAACCCTCCGATGGCACTGGCTGGGTTCTGAGACATCTGGGGGCCCATAACTCCCATCTCTTATGGCTGCTACTTTTATAGCTGTATACCAAGCCATTAGAAGGGTGCCTGTGGCTTTTGATGTAGCTACTTGGGACACAAAGAGCCCAGAGGAGACTCAGAAAAGAGTAGAGCAGTGGCACAAAGCCTTCCGATGCTGGGTGTGGGGTCTGTCCTTTTCTCACTACCTCCTTTCCTTCTAAATTACTTTTGATTATACAGCATCTGCTTCCTTCTGACATGCATATGCTTCTCCCCTAAATCTGAATGCCTGTCGAGTAGCCCATACAGAGAGCTGCATACAAATACACAGCTGAAAGTTGTCTTTAGAAGCCCTCCATAAATCAGATACACAAGCTCAGCTAGCAGATCTCTGGGAGGTGGCAGATAGCAGCACAGGCAAAGACAGAAAATGCCAGACTTCCCCAGTCACCTGGTAACTCAGAGTCTTTCCATTCCTCTGGGTGCAGGCAGAGAGAGCAGGCAATCAGCAGGGAGAGATGTTCCCTCCCTCCCTTGAGTGATATGTGGTCTCCCTGGCAGTGGAAGAAAAAGAGG
Source organism: Aotus nancymaae (assembly GCF_030222135.1). NCBI lineage: Eukaryota > Metazoa > Chordata > Mammalia > Primates > Aotidae > Aotus > Aotus nancymaae. The sequence goes on along the minus strand of NW_026988453.1, from coordinate 11,559,547 downwards.
GCATCTGGGTGTTAGGATGAGCCCACAAAACTCACAGAGGAAGACGCAGATGGTGCTCTGGTGTTGGTAAAACCCCATGTTGTACATCTGCAGATCCCCATACTTCAATCTCTTTCTGCCCGCTGGATGCAGTCACTAGTGTTCCCACTCTAGCCCCTAAATCCCTCTCCACCGTGGTGTCCTTGTAGACATCACCGCTTTCTCACTCATCTTTGCTTATCTTCCTGTAGACTTACATAAACTTATATTGAAAAAATATTGGTAGAGTTAATCTGATGGAGATGGTTTGATCTGCATAGGTTGGCTATTTACAACCACGGAAATTCACAACAAAATAAATAATACAAAAATTATTATTAAAGCCCAGACTCCAAGAAAGCCTAGTGTGAGTAAAGAAATATGACAGACTAAATAAGCCAGCTCTTCTTGGAGAGGATAGAGGGATCACTGATGACCTCCTTTCCCTAACAAATGTGTTTTTGAAAGGGACTGGGCAGCTCTGAGGGCAAGCCAGTCTGTGTCTCAGGGGCCTGTCCAAGCCAGGGTGGGAGACTTCTTCCTATAATTTCAGTGTGTAAAGCCAGGGAGCAATTAGAGAAAACAGGCTCTTACTGAAAGCCAGGTACTTTAAATGGATTATCTTTGTTTTTACAGCTTTATGGAGGTAGAATTAACATACAATAAACCACACATATTTAAAATACACAATTTGATAAAGTTTGACATATATACAGCAATAAAATTATCACCATGATCAATATAGTGAACATGTTTAGCAGCCCCCAAAATTTCCCTGTGTTCTCCCTCCTGTACCTCCCCACTCTCCTCCCCAGACAACTATTGATCTGCTCTCTATGGATTTATTTTCATTTTCTAATGTCTTAAAATAAATGGATTCATACAGTTTGTACTCAGCAGGTCACTCTATTATATTGCTGACTAGTATATACCACAATTTGTTTGTTTATTCACCTGTTGATAGGCATTTAGATTATTTTCAGCTTTGCACAATTACAAATAAAACTGCTATGAACATTTGTATACAAGTCTTTATATGGACATGTGTTTTTAATTCTGTTGGGTAAATACCTAAGAGTGGAATGGATCATGTGGTAGATGCCTGCTGAATGTTTAAGAAACTGTCAATCATTCTGCAACGTGGTTATACCATGTTATATTACCACCACCAGGGCCTGAGCATTCTGGATCCAACATATCTTTGCTGACACTCAAGTCAGTAGCTATTCTAATGGGTAGTGGTATACCTGTTTTAATTTTCACTTTTCTAATGACTGATGATGTTGTATATCATTTCGTGTGCTTATTTGCCAACCGTGGTGAGTTCAAATCTTTTGCCCATTTCAAATTTATTTTTTCCTTATTATCGGGACTTTTGAAAATCAACTTTATTGAGAATTAATTTACATATACCTCAATGAGTTTTGACAAATGTATTCACCTCGGTAACTACTACCACATTCAAGGTACAGAAGATTTCCATCACTTCAAAAAGTCCTGCCTCCGTTTAGAGGGTCCAATCTTTTACATGATGGGTGTGGGTGTATGTGTGCGTGCGTGTGTACATATTTAATAAGAGCTTTATTCTCAATATAATTTAGATATCCTAAAATTTATCAATTTAAAGTATACAAGTCAGTGCTTTTTAGCATATTAACAGATTTTGAATCTTCACCATAATCAATTTGAGAACATTTCATCTCCTTATACACATTAGCAGTCACTCCCCATTTCCCCTCCATCACCTAACAAGCACTGCAAAACCGCTAATCTGCTTTCTGCCTCTTCTGGACATTTCATATGAATGCAATTACACAATAAGTAATCTTTTGTGGCTGTCTTTTTTCATGCAGCATAATGTTTTCAAGGTTCATTCATGTTAGAATATATATTAGTGCTTTATCTTTATTGACAAATAATATTCCATTGTATGACTAGAACACACACATTTTATTTATTCATTAGTTGATGGACATTAGTGTTGTTTCCATTTTTGGGCTTTTATCAATGCTGCTGCTATGAACATTTGTGTACAATTGTTTGTGCAGACATGTGCTTTCATTTATTTTGGGTGTATACCTAGGAGAATTGCTAGGTCATATGGTACTTCTATTCTTAATCTTCCAAGACACGGATGTGTTATTTTCCAGAGTTGTACCATTTCGCATTCCCGCCAGCACTGTGTAAGTGCTCTGATGTCTCCACATTCCTGCAGGTATTTGTCATGATCTGTATTAGTTATTATAGCCAGCCCAGCAAGTATGATATGGTAATTCATTGTAGTTTTGATTTGCATTTCTCTGATGGCTAATGATGTTGAGCACCTTTTCCTGTGTTTATTGGCCACTATTATACCTACTTTGGAGAAATGTCTATTCAGATGCTTTCTCCATTTTTAAATTGGGTTGTCTTATTATTGAGTTGTTAAATGTTCTTTATATATTCTAGATACAAGTCCCTTATCAAATACGTAATTTGCAAAATCTTTTCACTTTCTCATTGATATTCTTTGAAGCTCAAAAGTTTTAATTTTGTTGATGTCTTCTTATTGGTGAGATTTAAGAGTTCTATGCATATTCTAGATGCAAGTCTTTTATTAAACATATGCTCTGAAAATATTTTCTCCCAGTCTGATTTGTCCTTTCATTCTCTCAACAGTCTCTTTTGAAAAGCAGAAGTTTTTAAATTTCATGAAGTTTAATTTAACAATACTTTTCATAGCTTATGCTTTTGGTATATCATCTCAGAAACTTTTACCTAATCCAAGATCATGAGTATTTTATCCTATATTTTCTTCTAGAAGTATTTTACATTTGGAATTATAACCAATTTGAGTTAATTTTGCAGAATTATGCAAATTGAACTTTCTTTTGCTTTGTTTTGTTGGCAGAAACATATCCAATTGTTTAGCACCATTTGTTGAAAAAAACCATCCTTTCTCCACTGAATTGCTTTTACACCTTTGTCAAAAACCTGCTTTCCATGTATCTGCAGGTCTCTGGACTCCGCTATTTTCCACTGATACTTTTTTCTGTCTTTATATCAATACCACACTGTCTTGACTGCTGTACCTTTTATTAGTCTTGAAATCAGGTAGCATTTGCTCTCAACTTTGTTCCTGTTTTGTTGTTTTTTTTTTAAGTTGTTTTGGATATTCTTGACTTTTTTTGGGGGGGCATTTTCAGTAAATTTTAGAATTAGCTTGTCAATTGCTACATGAAAGACTGCTGAAATTTTGATTATGATTACATTGATTTTGTAAATTAACTTAGGAACAGTTGACATCTTACAAATATTAACTCTCCGAGCCCATGTTAGGGTATATCTATTTCAGTCTTGTTTAATGTTTCTCAACAATATCTTATAGTTTTCAATGTATAGTTTTTCACATCTTTTGTCATATTTGTCATATTTTTGGTGCTATTGTAAATGGTACTGCTATTTAATTTCCATATTCATTTGTTCATTGCTAGTATATAAAAATACAATTGATTTCTGTTATTGATCTTGTATCATATCTTGGTAAACTCACTTATTAGTTTTAGTATTATAGCTTTTTTGTAGATTCCATCAGATTTTCTGTTATTGGAAGTTATCAAATGGGAGTGGTTTTTACTCCTCCGGGGAGATGTAAAACAAAGCTTGGACACATTTTTGGTTGTCACCTCATGGAGAGAGGATGGGCAGTGCTATCTAGTGGCTAGAGGCCAGAGATTCCACTAAACATCCTACAACACAGGACAGTCTCCCACAACAAAGAATTATCAGGACCAAAATGTCCAGCAGAGGTTGAAAAAGACCATTCTACATAGACAAGCATGTACTCTACAATGAAAGACAGTTTTACTTATTTTTTTTTTCTTCTTTTTCTTGCCTGATTGCACTAATCAGAATTTCTGGGTGTTTGTTGCTGTTGTTGTTGTTGTTGTTGTTTTGAGATGGAGTCTCACTCTGTCGCCCAGGCTGGAGTGCAATGGCGTGATCTCGGCTCAGTGCAACCTCCGCTTCCTGGGTTCAAGTGATTCTCCTGCCTCAGCCTCCCAAGTCACATGCTACCACACCCAGCTAATTTTTGTATTTTTGGTAGAGATGGAGTTTCACCATATTGGTGAGGCTGGTCTCAAACTCCTGGCCTCAGGTGATCCACCTGCCTAGGCCTCCCAAAGTGCTGGGATTACAGGCATGAACCACCAGGCCCGGCCCAGAATTTCTAATGTTGAATAGAAGAGGAGAAAGCAGACATATTTCCCTTATTTTTGATATTTGGGGTTAAAAATCAGTCTTTCACTATAAAGTATGATGTTAGTTGTAGATACTTTTGTAGATGCCCTTTATCAGGTTGAAATTTCCTTCTTCATCCTTAGTTTGCTAAGAATTTTCTCAGCAGTGGGTATTACATTTTGTCACATGATTTTTCTGTCTCTATGGAGATGATCATATAGTTTTTCTTTTTTAGTTTACTAATATGATAAAGTCAATTGATTGATTTTAAATATTAAACAATGTGCTTCTTTATGATAAATACATCTTGTTCAAGATGTATTCTGATTTTTATGTGTGGTTGGATTGGATTTGACAACATTTTTTTTTGAAAATTTTTGCATCTATGTTGGCAAAATGATCTGTAGTTTTCTTTACTTCTGATGTCATCTGGTTTTAATAATGCCAGTCTCAAAGGATGAGTTGAAAATTACTTCCTCGTCTTCAATTTTCTGCATCAGTTTATGTAGAATTGATATTATCTCTTTTTTTAATATTTGGGAGAATTCACCAGTGAGGCTATCTGAGCCTAAAGTTTTCTTTGTAGATGTCTTAATTACAAATTCAAGGTCTGTATTTGCTATAGGACTATTCAGGGTATTAATATTTTCTTGAGTAAGTATCAGTAGTTTATGACTTTCGAGAAACTTGTCAGTTTCCTCTAAGATGTCAAATTTATAAAGTTGCTAACAATATTTCCTCATTGACTTTTTAATATCAGTAGATCTGTAGTGATATCACTTCTCATTCCTGATATTGGGAGCTTGTTTCTTCCCTCTTTGATTCCTGATCCGTGTTATTAGTTCTTGGAGAGAAATAAAATTGACAAACCTCTAAGCCAGACTGTTTTCTATTTTGTTGATTTTTGCTTTAATAGTTATTATTTTATTTCTTCCTACTTTAGGTTTAGCTGTCCTTATTTTTCTAGCTTATTAACATAAAAGGTGACATCACTAACTTGAGACTGTTTTTTATTAATAAAGATGTTTAGTGCTATAATTTTCCCCCTAAATACTGCCATAGCAGCATCCCATAAAGTCTAATATGTTATACTTTTTTTCAATTCAAAATACTTTTGATATTTTTCCTTGACCTGATGGATTACTTGGAAGTATATTTTAGTTTCTAAATGTTTGGTTATTTTCTAGATATCTTTATGTTATTGATTTCTAATTTCACTTCATTGTAGCCAGAGAACATATTTTCTAGTATTGAAATCCTTTTAAATTTATTAAGACTTGTTTTATGGCCCAGGATATGGTCTATCTTGCCCATGGTACCATCTGGCTATGTGCAATAAAAAGCAAGTTCCCAGCCACAGGACAGCCATTCAAAAGCAGCTTCTATCCCTGACAGAAACTTAATGTTCCATGTGCACTTAAAAAGGTATACATTTCATTGTTATTGGGTAAGGCTGTTTTATAAATGTCATGAGGCCAAGTTGGTTAATAGTGTTGTTCAAGTCTACCGTATCTTTGCTGATTTTCTGTCTGGTGTCTATGGTTTTATAGTTCTCATCAACTTTAGAAAAACTTCTGTCCATTGTACCTTCAAATATTTTTTCTGACTCCTCTCCATCCTTTTCTCAGAAACGTCAGTCACATGTATACAGGCTGCTTGAAGTTGTCACATCGATCGTTCCAATTTTTTTTAATTCTTTTTTTTTCCTCCGTGTATTTCATTTTGAGAGTTTCTATTGCTGTATCTTACAATTTACTAATCTTTCCCTGTGCAATGTCTGTCTACTCTGTCGTTAATCTTATCCAGTGCATTTTTTTTTAATCAGATATTTCTTTTATTGCTTTTTCTCTCTAGAGGTTAGATTGGGTGTTTTGTGTATCTTCCATGTCTCTGTTTAATTTTTTAAAACATACTAATACAGTTATAACAACTGTTTAAGGTCTTTGTCTAATTCCAACATCTACATCACTTCTTTATCATTTTTGATTATTTTCTTTATATATTTCTGCTTCTTTGTGTTCTAGTAACCATTGATTACATTCCAGACATGACGAATTTTACCTTATTGGGTTCTGGATACTTTTGTATTCCCAGAAATATTCTTCAGCTTTGTTCTTGGACACAGTTAAGTTACTTTGAAACTGTGTGATCCTTATGAGTCTTGCTTTTAAGTGTGTTAGGCGGGACTAGAGCAGTGTTCAGATCAGGGCCAAGTGTTCTCCGCTACTGGATCCCGAGTACGCCCCCCTACGCCTCACTTCCGCTACTGGATCCCGAGTACGCCCCCCTACGCCTCACTTCCGCTACTGGATCCCGAGTATGCCCCCCTACGCCTCACTTCCGCTACTGGATCCCGAGTATGCCCCCCTACGCTTCACTTCCGCTACTGGATCCCGAGTATGCCCCCTATGCCTCACTTCTGCTACTGGATCCCAAGTACGCCCCCCTACGCCTCACTTCTGCTACTGGATCCCGAGTATGCCCCCTACGCCTCACTTCCGCTACTGGATCCTGAGTACGCCCCCCTACGCCTCACTTCCGCTACTGGATCCCGAGTATGCCCCCTACGCCTCACTTCCGCTACTGGATCCCGAGTATGCCCCCTACGCCTCACTTCCGCTACTGGATCCCGAGTACGCCCCCCTACGCCTCACTTCCGCTACTGGATCCCGAGTATGCCCCCTACGCCTCACTTCCGCTACTGGATCCCGAGTATGCCCCCTACGCCTCACTTCCGCTACTGGATCCCGAGTACGCCCCCCTACGCCTCACTTCCGCTACTGGATCCCGAGTATGCCCCCCTATGCCTCACTTCCGCTACTGGATCCCGAGTATGCCCCCTACGCCTCACTTCCGCTACTGGATCCCGAGTATGCCCCCTACGCCTCACTTCCGCTACTGGATCCCGAGTATGCCCCCTACGCCTCACTTCCGCTACTGGATCCCGAGTACGCCCCCTACGCTTCACTCGTTAGTGTTTTCAGTCTCGGCGGCGGAACAGGCACACTTTGCAGCACTGTCATAGCCCACAACACTATTCTCTATAATCCTTCTAGATGACTATTTCTCAGGCCTTAATTACTTTTCTAACATTCATGTGGTTGATCAGTACTCTGCTAAACTGAGACAGACCCTCTGCAGATGCTGAGGGTCTTCCTGTGTAGCTCCCCTTTGCAGTATTTGGTCTTGTGAACTTCAGCCACATTGGACTCCTCAGACCCTCCCCTCTCTCCTCAAGTCATGAAGTTTGCCAGGCTCTGCCTGAGTTTCCTCTGCATACATCACAGACTAAAAGCCCCTCAATGGGGTAAGCTGGGCTGCCCTCATTTGTTTTCTCTCTCTCAGGGATCACAGCCCTTTGTTACCTGATGTCCAAACTCTTGAAACTATTGTTTTATATATTTTGTCTGTTTGTTCTGTCTTTGCATCAAACAGAATGGTAAATCCAGACCCTCTTACTCCAACTTGTCCAGAGGTAAACCTCTAACGACATCATCTTTCAAATTTCACAACCACTCTGTAAGCACTAAGTTTGTATTAGAATTGCACTCACTTTCTGGAAAGATAATTTGAAGGACAGGCAGATTAAGTGAGCTGTCCAGGATTCACACCTAGATCTGTGTGAGTCCAGAGTCCCTGCTCGAAGTCATTATCAGACTTGCCTCTCTAGGTTTGTGACATCCTCCTAACACAGGTGGGCTTGCCTAGCCCATGACCAACCCTAAGTCATCCTCACTTAAGGTCCACTCCTGACCACACTCAGACGCTCAGTTACTTCAATCCTGGTCCATTCAGCAGTGAGCATGGGTGGAGAGAGGACAGGATATGAATGAGCAGCTTCAGATCCCAGTAAGGAAGTTAACGTTGGAAATGGGGATCTAGCAAGTGATACCCAGTGGTCCCATCTAGTGATCTTCAATAGAAAGCAGGCTGCAAGCCACAGGACAGCCATCCAAGGACAGGCTTCCCATCACTGGAAAAACCTTGGTAAGATTCAAAGGCAAAAGAGACACTTGGACAGGGATCAAAATAGAATTACAGTTTTCTAATATAAGTATAATTTTTCTAACTTAAGTTGTAATTTGGGGATAAGATGACGGTAAGAGCCTGTTTCTAAAACATGTGTGCCATTTGTAAGGAGGTGGTGGATGGAAGAGAAAAATGAAGTCCAAGTGTGAGTACTGGGCACCATATCCCCAGCCAGAATAACAGGACAATGACTCAATGCTAAGCCCACAATGTGACAGTCTAGGATGGCTTAAGGTCAGGATCTCAGAGCCTGAGGAGGCCTGGAATAACAGGAACAGAGATAGTAGACAAGCTATGAAAAGTAGCAATGAAGATCTTAAGGATTTCTTTGCCCCAGGTACCCTGTCACGGTCACTTTACAAACCTCAGTGGAGACACTTGCATTAGTTACAGAGCTTAGGGAAAAAATGGAGTTGATGACACACAAGATGGGAAGCAGGCATTGAGAATGGCTCAGTCCACAGGGTGGTGATGATAAGTTCAAACCTACAAGGCTGTGGGCATTCGAGGAGGTAGTTGTTTTGTATGGAAGATACATACAACTGATGGAGGACTAAAAAGTCTACGTTGCTACCAGGTTTTTCTGACTCATGCCTAGGACATGAAGGCCACGGGTGAGAATAGATCTTTAGAGCTGCAGCATCCACAGAGCCCAGCGGTGATAGATCATAAGTCAGGCCAGCTCCCAGCCAGGCCACACTCCTTCCAGGAAATGATACGGAGGCCTGCAGGAGAGGCCTGCCCCAAGCGTGGTCACTAGGAAGCACACACCTTGGGAGATGTGCTCCACACTCCTGGAATAACAAATTCAGGTGTCCTTATAGGTTTAAGAAAGCAGCATTTCTTCAAGGTCACTTCACAGCTGAATCATTCTCATCCTTCAGGTCTCAGCTCTAATATATTCCTCCAGGAGGCCCTTCCTCACTATTTCTTCTCAAACGGATTTTCTCATGCTCTCTGACTCCTCATCCCATGTTTAAAACTTAACAGATGAGAGCATGAACCCTGAGGCCAAATTGTCTGGATTTGGTCACAAACATGTTCTGTGAATTTTGGCAACTTATTAATATTTATTTGCCCACTTTCTACTGATTAAGTGGTCATCACAGGACCTATCTCTAGGACTGTTGTGGAGGCTCACTAGCTAAATATTAGGTTGAACCTATGAAATTGTCAAAAATGGTCAATTGTCAACAATCTCATATGTATCAGCCTGAAATATATGTGAAGTCTTAGAACAGGGCTAGTAAGTGGTACATGGAGGTGTTAGGTATTATAAATCAATCTGTAATTATTTTTTAACTTTTTTTTAGAGATAGGGTCTCATTCTGTTGCCCAGGCTGAAACACAGTGGTGCAATTAGCTCACTGCATCCTCCAATTCCTAGTGTCAAGTGATCTGCTTGCCTCAGCCTTCCAAAGTGCTTGGATTACAGGCATGAACCACCGTGTCCAGTCTACTTACTGTATATTCATTCATTCATTGTTTGTACTCCACGGTGGAATCTGTCCCTAGATGGACCTTGGCCATCTTCTTTGTCATTCTATCCAGGGCACCTGGTACAGTCCCTGGCACACAATCATTGTTAAATAAATATGTACAAAAATTTAAATGCTTTTTGAACAAAAGAATGGGACATTTGTTCTGACCCCTCTAGTGAAGGCTAGGCACAAGGATTCTGGTGGGAGCTATATGCCTGTGACCAACAGCAACCTCATTCTTATGTCTCAACAGAAAAGTAAGAATAAAAACAAGGCAGGCATCCAGTTTCAGCTTTCTGCACATGACTAGCCAGTTTTCCCAACACCATTTTTAAATAGGGAGTCCTTTCCCTATTACTTGTTTTTGTCAGGTTTGTCAAAGATCAGATGGTTGTAGATGTGTGGTGTTACTTCTGAGGCCTCTGTTCTGTTCCATTGGTTTATATCTCTGTTTTGGTACCATGACCATGCTGTTTTGATTACTATAGCCTTGTAGTATAGTTTAAAGTCAGGTAGTGTGATGCCTCCAGCTTTGTTCTTTTTGCTTAGGATTGTCTTGGCTATGCAGGCTCTTTTTGGGTTCCATATGAAGTTTAAGGTGTTTTTTTCCAGTTCTGTGAAGAAGGTCAATGGTAGCTTGATGGGGATAGCTTTGAATCTATAAATTACTTCGGGCAGTATGGCCATTTTCACGATATTGATTATTTCTAACCATGAGCATGGAATGTTTCTCCATCTGTTTGTGTTCTCTCTTATTTCCTTGAGCAGTGGTTTGTGGTTCTCCTTGAAGTAGTCCTTCACATCCTTTGTTAGTTATATTCCTAGGTATTTTATTCTCTTTGTAGCAATTGTGAATGGGAGTTTGCTCATGATTTGGCTCTCTGTTATTGGTATATAGGAATGCTTGTGATTTTTACACATTGATTTTGTTTTATCCTGAGACTTTGCTGAAGTTGCTCATCATCTTAAGGAGATTTGGGGCTGAGACAATGGGGTCTTCTAAGTATACAATCATGTTATCTGCAAATAGAGACAATTTGACATCCTCTTTTCCTAATTGAATACCTTTATTTCTTTTTCTTGCCTGATCACTCTGTCTAGAACTCCCAACACTATGTTGAATAGGAATGGTGAGAGAGGGCACCTTTCTCTGTGCCAGTTTTCAAAGGGAATGCTTCCAGTTTTTGCCCATTCAGTATGATATTGGCTGTGGGTTTGTCATAAATAGCTTTTATTATTTTGTGATACGTTCCATTGATACATGTACAGAAAGCTGAAACTGGACCCTTTCCTTCCACCTTATACAAAAATTAACTCCAGATGGATTAAAGATTTAAACATAAGACCTAACACCATAAAAACCCTAGAAGAAAACCTAGGCAATACCATTCAGGACAGAGACATAGGCAAGGACTTCATGACTAAAACACCAAAAGCAATGGCAATAAAAGCTAAAATAGACAAATGGGATCTAATTAAACTTAAGAGCTCCTGCACAGCAAAAAACAAACAAACGAAAAAAACAATCATCAGAGTGAACTGGCAACCAACAGAATGGGAAAAAACTTTTGCAAGCTACCCATCTGACAAAGGGCTAATATCCAGAATCTACAAAGAACTAAAGCAAATTTAGAAGAAAAAAAATAACCATCAAAAAGTGGGTGAAGGATATGAACAGATATTTTTCAAAAGAAGACATTTGTGTGGCCAAAAAACATATGAAAAAATGCTCATCATCACTGGTCATTAGAGAAATGCAAATCAAAACCACATTGAGATACCATCTCACACCAGTTAGAATGGCGATCATTAAAAAATCTGGAGATAACAGATGCTGGAGAGGATGTGGAGAAATAGGAACACTTTTACACTGTTGGTGGGAGTGTAAATTAGTTCAACCATTGTGGAAGACAGTGTGGCAATTCCTCAAGGATCTAGAAATAGAAATACCATTTGACCCAGCAATCCCATTACTGGATATATACCCAAATGATTATAAATTGTTCTCTTATAAAGACAAATGCACATGTATGTTCACTGAGGCACTGTTTACAACAGCAAAGACCTGGAACCAACTCAAATACCCATCAATGATAGACTGGATAAGAAAATGTGGCCCATATACACCATGGAATACTATGCAGCCATAAAAAAGGATGAGTTCATGTCCTTTGCATGGAACACAGATGAATCTGGAAACCATCATTCTCAGCCAACTGATGCAAGAACAGAAAACCAAACACTGCATGTTTTCACTCATAGGCAGGTGTTGAACGATGAGAACACATGGACACAGGGAGGGGAACATCATACAGTGGGTCTGTTGGGGGGTACGGGCTAGGGGAGGGATAGCGGGGGGTGGGGAGATTGGGGAGGGATAACATTGAGAGAAATACCTAATGTAGGGGATGGGGGAATGGAGGCAGCAAACTACTATGGCAAGTGCATACCTATGTAAGAATCCTGTAAGATCTGTACATGTACCCCAGAAATTAAAGTATAATAAAAGTATTATATATATATATAAAGACAAGGCTTCAGGTTTCTGGTGCTAACCAGCCCACCTCACCTCTTTGCTTGCACTCAACCCCTGCTTGAAAGAGCTGATTGGTGTGTTCCCTGTGTCCTTTCAGCAGGGTCATGTGCTCCTGAGCTGAAGACAGCAGTCCTCACTTTCCCAAAACAAGCAGGATTGCAAAATGAATAAACAAGAAATATACCCCTGTGTCTGTATGTTTGTTTGATGATTTGGGTTTGTATATTTCATTGCCATAATGACAGGGGTGAGCCAGGCTTTGGAGCCAAGTTCCCCTCTTCATCTGGATCGCCTGGGAGCCTGTCTGGAGGGACAATTAGTGAGCAGAACCGCAGTGGGAATGAGTGCCTCTTATTGAATACACAGCTCAGGATCTAAGAGCTCATGCTTTTCTAACATAAAAACAGACTGATTTCAGGCTTATCTGTGCCAGCAGGTAGCTTGGCATTTTAGTAAAGTGTTTTCCTATGTTGCCTCCTCAATTCCTGGCCACAGACTTTGCCAGGGGGGTAGACTCTGAGCTCCCAGCAAAGCCTCCGACTGGAGAGCCCAATTTGCCCACCCCATGCACTGAGTCCCTGTCTGTGCTTTGAAGAGTAGGTTTCAAAAAACAAACAAAAAAAACCCCCACTGGTTTGTCTACCCATAGATGCATACTGGAGGCAAGATGTGGGCTGGGTTTGTCCCTCTATGGAAGGCTTTGTGGTGTCATTAGCCTGACATCTGTGCTAAGTCCCAGCTGCCCAGTAACCATGAGGCTCAGCCAACCACTCCAAGGCCCAGAAAAGCAGTTAAGGGAAGTCAGGCTGTGCGTGTCTATTAGACCTTGTAACCGTTCTTTTGGGAATTTTGCCTCTCTTCCCGCTGGCGTCTGTGTCCGTGCATTTCCCGTATATCTTTTCTCTTTTCTTGTTGGATTGTTAATTCCCCATCCCCTTCTTTCTCCTTTCATCTCTTTAGAGCCTCTCCTCCTTTGCAGTCACTGTACTTCAGCATCTGGACCCAGCAGCCCAACAGAAGCCCAGGTGGAATTTTTTGCCACTCACTCCTTTGCTCCCTGCACTGGGTCCCTCAGTCCAGCTAAGCATTTATCCCTTTCCCAAGCACTCCATGCCCTTTTTAATAGCTTAGTTCCTTTCTTCATCCTGCTTCTTCTGCCTGGAAATTCTTTCTTAACCTTATATACTTGTCAAACTCCACATACCTTTTAAGCTGAGCTCGAAAGGTCACTTCCCTGACTCCTCAACACATTATCCCTTCCTGATTCAGCACTTTAGTATTATAGTGTAATCGCTTAGGATTTTTCTGCAAGACTGAGTGCTTCTTCAAGGCAGGGACCATGCTTCATTTATTTCTATGTCCCTTGTTCCAAATATGGCACTTAGATATTAGTAGGTACTCATTTAATATAAAAGTAAGTGAGTGAGTGAATGAATGGTTGGATGAAGATCTGCTGAATGTCAGATGCTTTCCTCTAAAAGCTCAGTGCTCCTAGGATTCTTAGCAATGCCCTTCCCTCACCTAATGTGTCATCTTAAAGAAAAACATCTTGCGTATAGACATTCTTGGGCTTTTGTAGTTTTCCTTTATTGCAGTCTCATTGCAGAATACGAATCAGAAGGAAATATACGGGAGTATCCCTCAGAGAGAATGCCCTTATCCATTCCTGACAGTCATTCACGAAAAATGTTTTTGTGCTCTCAGCGCTTCAGCCTTAAACACGGCAGTACTAGGTTGCTTCTGTTTAACATGGATTGCTCATTGCTGACAGGTGTCAAGTGTGAGGAAGTTTGCCGTTTATTTCATTTTATTATGCTTTATTTGAGACAGGATCTTGCTCTGTTGCCCAAGTTGGAGTACAGTTGTGTGATCACAGCTTACTACATCCTTGACCTTCTGGGCTCAAGTGATTCCCCCTCCTCAGCCTCCCAAGTAGCTGGAACCACAGGTGAGCACCACCACACCTAGCTAATTTTTATAATTTTTGTAGACACATGGTCTCCTTCTGTTGCCCAGGCTACCCTCGATCTCCTGGGCTCAGTGATCCTCCCGCCTTAGGCTTCCAAAGTGCCGAGATTGCAGGCGTGAACCCCTGTGCCTGGTGGAACGTTGCTCTGAGATGGATAAAAAGATTCCCAAGGAGAAGGGAGACCATCACTGGCCTTCAAAAGGAGCAAACAATCTACTGCCCTAGATTACTCCAGGTCCACATGCCCCACATTTCCCCGAGCAAGATTCTTGTTAGCTTTTGTTTACTTACAAGTCTATCAACCATGGAAGAGCTTAGTTCTCACACCTGCCCCATTCAGTTTTTATATTTTTCATTATATTATTCCAGCACACAACCTTGGTCATGTTCCTGACTTCATTCCAATGGAAATACTCATTTTTACTATGTGGCTGTTCCTCTCCTGGCATTTTGACACCTAGCCCATCCCCAGGCTCACTATTCATCCCACATTGCCTGGGACAGTCCCAATTTATACATGTTGTCCCAGTGCAATTATTAGTAGCACTCCCTTTTATTCTTATAAGTGTTCCAATGTGGATGATAAATTATAGAACCCTACCCATCTCTGGGTTTTCCTCCTTCTGTCTCGGAACTGACAGCTCACTCACTTGTCATACCCATCTTGTAATATGCTGAGATAGGACAATTCCCATCTTGACCTACTTCTGTCTACTCCACAGCACTTAGATTGCTGGGCAGAGTCAGTAAATGTGTTAGAATGGAATTTCTGCCTCCTGTCCATGTTCCATAGACAAGTATGCCCATGCTCAGTAAGCGCATGTGTGTGCGCGCACGCACACAGGCGCATGCACATGCACACAAGGGAAACAACATTAGCATCCTTGTTTTTCACAAAGAGATCTCCACAAGTTAGAAAGTAGGGGAGGAAATGGTCTGGCAGCATTATAATGATGGATGTCAAACAGTGACATAGAAAAGAATTATAAAGGACCAAAAAGCTAGGGCCAGACAGTGATCAAACTATTTTCTTCCAATGGGATGCAATCCGTTTTCCTTTCAAACCCCATACCATAAAGGGAACAGACATTTTTTGCACAGATATTGGCACAAATAATGCTCACAAGGTCTTCTCAGCAGATGCTCATTACTCAAGCCAGCCACCAAAGAGTTTTCCCCTAAGTTAAACCCTGTGAGCTGCTCACCTCCTGGCAAAAGAGAACATTTGCCTGTTAGCAGTGTTTCATCAGTGTGGCTTTCCATTCTGCCTCCTCTGAAACCTGCAGAAGCCTAGAGGTATTTGATCTGTTAAGCATTTTATGCTGAAAATATCCCTTATTTAAAATGGCTTCATTATGCCTCTAGAATGTCTTTAAATAGCACTCCAGGGTTACAAGTTTATCTAACTTGGTATGGGTATTCATTCCTACTCCCTAAACACTACTAAAAATCTGACTCTTCCAAGAAGGCTTCCCTGATCAAGTGGGGTCCAAGTGAGGTGACTTTTTCCTTTTAATAATCTTGTCCAACCAACATCTCTGCAAGTATTCAAATCAGCAGAGGTAAATATGGACATAATTCTTGCCCCAGATTCTACCAGCTTGAAAGAGAAATGTATGCCCAGCTCAGTGCTCTTCTCTGAAAGCCAGGGATTCCTACCTATGCATCACAATGAGGTTACTGGTGTGCCAAAGCACTAATCTCCAATTCCTTAGCTGGCTAGGCTTGGGACCTAAGGCAGCCAGAACTTGTGAGTTATTGTCTCCGGGACTGAGCAGTCTTGGTAGTCTTACTCCAATGTACTGTCCAAAATTAACATATTCTGTGTTTGCCATGGCATAAAAACATTAGGAAACAGTGCCACGGATCAACATGAACACATGGCCCTGGAACCAGATATGAACCTTGAGTTGAATTAGAAGGAAAAAAAATTGTCATTAATGTAATGATTAACAAGCCAAAAAGAATAATATCAGGTAGAGAAATGGATGAATAATGTAAAACCGTATCAGTTCTAAACAGAGGATAAATACCTTGGGTGTTAATACTGAAAATAATTCATGTGCTGTCTACTTTGTCACTGATTCTCATAGCTTCTCACTTTTGTTGTTGGTCAGACATCACCTTCTGATGCCATCCAAGGGAAATAACAAAGACAACTCAATGTAGGGAAAAGAGCACTGGCTGGGAGTCAAACTGTCTCTGCCGACAATGGGCGGATTATGGACAATTCACACTCTCCAGGTCTCAGTTTTTTTATCCTTTCAATTAAAGATTGATCTAGTTCTTTCAGTACTGAAAACCTGTGACTCTGTGACCATTTGTGAACATCACTGTACCTGGAAATAAAAAGAAATGATAAATATATTGGATTTATTTAAATTCAAAAAGCGCTCAGATCTACTTCAAGAAGCCAACCAATAGTAGAGAATTAATACGACTGAGTAGAAACGTCCAGGGCTCGACTCTAACCCCTCCTCCACTCCCTCCATCCCTCCAGGCACACACAGCGTGTGCTCCCTTGGCTCCTTGCAGGTAGGACCACATGACTGGTTCTGGCCAACACACTACACTGGGAGTGGAAAGGATGTGCTTCACTTCTGAGTCAAAGAATTGCACTGCTGCAGTGGGAGACCCTGCAGCATCCTCTGCTGCCAGAACTATCCAAAAGTCCATGTGTTCCAGATGGCACAGCAGTGAAGCAGCGTTCCATCAGCCTGAGTCCCTGAGTGGCCTGTGAAACAGAGTCCTCCACTGACTGCTATGAAAAATATACTTTTGTTTGGGAGATTTAGGGGCTGTTCATTTCAGCAGCATAACATCACTTATATTGACTAATACGCTAATTTCACTCAATCGTCCACTGCATTTATTTTGTTGTTGTGTTGTTGGTTTCTTTAGAGAATATGCCCTTCGGTAAAGTAGAGGAAGAAAAAAAAGGCATGTTGTGTCCTTTTATTATTAATTTGTTTTGACTATGTTGAGTTGTGTATTGATTACATGTGAAATCGAAGCTACCAGTCTCGATAGGAGTTGACGATTCTCATATCACAATAAGAAACTCACTATTTGAGTCAGGCTTACCAGAGGCAAAAAATATAAAAGTTGTTGGGGGAGCAACTATATATTTTTATTACTGCAAACATACTCATATTTAGTCCCCAACACCCAGTGTCATACTTTTTGATCTCTTTTTTAGTGGACACCTGGAGGGGCCCTGATACATTTGTCTTTTGCTTCCCTGCACTTCCATTATGATACAAAATTCTAATGCCAGAGCCCCCATCAGCACCTCTGCTCAGTGGTTCAAAGTGGGTTGAATTGTAGCCAGTGGCAGGGGGTGATAAATGTAGCGTGAGCTGACTTTCCCCCAGAAAACTGCAAATTGCCTGAGCAGTACAACCCACAAAAGGTTCCCGTGGAGTGAATTTATCTTGCATTGTTGAGTAGAGAGGAAAAGAGGAGAGACCAGGCATTCTATTTTTGCAAAGTCGCATTCGATCTCGTTCAATGTGCAGTCCACACATCTTTTAAAGGAGGAAAAGAGTACCAGCCCAGGAATGTAGAACAGATAAAAAGATTTATTTTTAACACAGTTGGAGTTCACGACCATGCAAGCATTTCAATTTCACGTCACTCACTTCCGAATAATAATCATGTGTTCTGCTAGAGTGCAAGTTATGTCACCCAGTAATTCAAGATGGAGAAGATCATGTCATGGACCAGAGGATACAACCTACCATCAAAGAAAAAACTCATCTTTCCATGATATTGCCTATTCATTTAGAAGTGGACCTATGTTCTCATCACTGGCCCAAATTCTCCTCAATCCTTGCTAAGTTGTTATGCCTATGCCAGATTATTCCCTTCTAGACATAATTTCATCAACATTTCATGAGTTTGTCAAAGTAGCTGCCATTTTGGAATCCTCCCAAGTGTTAGAAAGCAAAAAGAACCTTAGAATACAACTAACTTCAGGCCGGGCGCGGTGGCTCAAGCCTGTAATCCCAGCACTTTGGGAGGCTGAGGCGGGTGGATCACGAGGTCAAGAGATCGAGACCATCCTGGTCAACATGGTGAAACCCCATCTCTATTAATACAAAAAATTAGCTGAGTATGGTGGCGCGTGCCTGTAATCCCAGCTACTCAGGAGGCTGAGGCAGGAGAATTGCCTGAACCCAGGAGGTGGAGGTTGCGGTGAGCCGAGATAGTGCCATTGCACTCCAGCCTGGGTAACGAGCGAAACTCTGTCTCAAAAAAAAAAAAAAAAAAAAAAAAAAAAAAAGAATACAACTAACTTCATTACACTAGGCTTTAGAATGAGGTCTTTGGGGAAGTCTTTCAGAGACAGATCTTTCCCTGTTTCCTGGAATAACTGATAGTACTAACAGCCTTTCCGGAGAAAGCAAGGATTGTCATAGGACTTCATTAATCAGTCTAGCCACAGGTCAGAAGATATTCTATTACATGACTCTTGTCTTTTTATGTCTTCAGAAAGGTCCAGGGGCTTTATTTAGCTTTCCTTACTATCTGGAAGGTATTCTCTAACTCTAGAGTCAGGCTCAAGGCCTCTCCCGGTTTTCTAGGTCCACCTATTCCATAATGATTTTTCTGGCAACTCCAGTCCACAGATAATTCCCTTCTCCCAAATATTAAGTAGTGATGACCTGAACTACTACTCTCTTAACTCTCATTGTAAACATGCGCTATGCTTCCTGTACCTCTTATGGCCCTTTATACATAGTAAGTGATCAAAACCTAAACTCTCTCAGCTGGGGCAGCAGTTACTGTAGTGGTGGTTAATAGCTTGGGCTCAGAAATCATACAAAATCTGGTTCAACCCAAAACCTTTAATTACTAGCTTGGACAAGTCGGTGTTCCTCTCCATATTTCAATTTTCTCATTGCAAAGTGGAAATAATGATCATAATATGTACTTCATAGGTTCATTGAGACGTCACTGAGATAATGCATATGAAGGGTATAGCACAATGTTCAAAAATACTTGTAACACTCAGTAAGTGCAGTTATTAATCATGGTTGATGGTAATTTATGGACACTCCCTTTTGTTGCTTTGCAGCCTGTCACCCACACTCCTTTTACCTTGATAGAGCTTTCTGGAGCACATCAATGACTCCACTCAGGAAATTATTGTACCCAGGGTTGGATTTATGGAAAATAAAGGTGGAAGTTTCCTGTTACCATATTGTGATACATTTGGCTAGAAGAATGTCTCTGGAAAATTTGAGCAAAATTATGATATATGAAAATCCACCAAGACACAGCAGTCAGGCGGCATATGCCTGACCAGAGGAGAAATTATCCAGTGTTTCTGTTCAGGACAGGGCTCCTGGATTCAAGTTGTTGCCCCAATGACTGGAAAGCCATCACACGAATTATGAGACCCACTGTCACTGTATTGGAAATGTGTTAAGCACTGCGACAACTCACCAACCCACCCAGCTGCTCACAGGTAGACATCTTCAGGGGAAGCCTGAGGCAGGGCCTGCTACAGATGCCTTTCCCCTCTGTTTAGAAGAAATAGACAAACCTTTCCATTATGGCGTCGTGGGAGAGGGGGAAAAATTCATTGAATTCATAATGAATTTCAACAATTCATTATGGCATTTGGGGAGAGAGGGGGAAAAAATTTCATCACTCCATGGTGTTTGGTTATTACCTACATCTATTTTTATGGGTGATGTGCACGTAATCTATAGATGTCGATTTTTCTTTTTTTTTTTTTTTTTTTTTGCCAGACATTAAAG
Organism: Aotus nancymaae; assembly: GCF_030222135.1. Lineage (NCBI taxonomy): Eukaryota > Metazoa > Chordata > Mammalia > Primates > Aotidae > Aotus > Aotus nancymaae. The sequence continues at coordinate 11,539,525 of NW_026988453.1, read as the reverse complement.
CCTGGAAGGAAAACTTCTCTTATGGGCTTAGAAAACAACATGATTCAAAACAATTCTGCTTTTCACCTTCAAGTCAGAAGCTGTTCCATGAAAACCATTCAAACTCCAAGCAGAGTGTTGCGCTGCCCATACCTGATGAGGAGAGAGCCTCTTTATCAATTACTCAGAATCAGCTAAAACGCCTGTTCCACACACCAGTTGGTCTAGCAGGGCTCTCTTTACTCTTTTTTTCCCCCTCTGGCCTTTTCTAACCACAAACCTGATTTCCCATCCCAGCAGACAACGTCTTGCCATCTGCTCCAGCGTCATCCAATCTCACCTATAGGGCTTAGTCTCTAGGGAGTTTGCCTCTAATGTCACGTGGTCATTTTTAATTAAAGATTTACAAAGCAGGAAACATTCGCTTTAAAAACTGTACAAAAAAGAAGGCTAACAGTAAGGATACGCTGCCCCTTGGGTATGTCAAAAACCACATAGAGACGATAGCCCATTTGCAACTTTTCAAAAATAATATTTTAACTACCTTTATAATTAACAAGGTGAAAACGTAAGAAATGTAGAATAGCAATTCAGTTGAGTTTAAACCGAGACTATTTTATTATTTTGGTGTTTGAAGTCACTGATTTCCAACTCCATAAGATACTTTACTAAATTCAATTTCTTTTGTTTTTAAGTCATGAATTATGCTTCCTCTACACATAATCAAGTTCCATTTGTCACTCTGCAGATGAACTAGTTCATCTATAATGGTCCTTGACCTATACAAAAATGGCTTCCATTGCTCACCTATGCCTTCAGTTGTTTTTATGGTGGCCCAGATGGAGTTACAGGGGATCAGACTTTTACCTCTCTAATGCTTTCCCCTTTGGGACCAATAGACGGTGAGGGTGTAGACTTGTAGCCCTGAAGCACAGATTGAGGGAAATTGGAACATACCAGACTGGAACCAAATCCACAACCTTAATGATAGTGATATTGTCTAAGCATTGGGATCAAACACTCACAAAAAGTGAACAAGACTAGAGCTAGGTTGGGAATGATTTAATAGTGAGGGTGCTTGGTAGACACATCAGTATGAAGGAAGAGCTAGTATTTGTCAGTAACTCTCTTTCATGGGCAAAATCATCCAGCACGGTTCACAACACATAAACCAATTTAAACATCTGTTGTATTTGGGGATCTGGCTTTAATATTTGTGGGGATGGACACAGGACATGAAATACTAGAAAATATTGTTCATTAAAGATAGAACAAGTCACAAGAAGAGAAAGGAAAATCTGGATAGCGAAGAAGTATATGAAGTTATGTTCTACCTTCCTAACAATTACAATGGGTACATTAAACAAAAAATGCTACCTTCTGTCTATAGAACATGGTAAACACTTGAAAATAAAATAACAGAATAATAATAATAATAGCACCTGCTAGGGGCCAGTCTATGTTCTGCGTAAAACATATATTGACTCATTTATTCCTCACAGGACATTATGAAGAAGATACTAGAATCATTCCATTTTACAGTTGAGAAAACTGAGAGGAAGAGATGTTAAGAATCTTAACCCAAGGTCACATAGCAGGAAAGTGGCAGAGCCAAGGTTTAATACCGAGCACTCGCAAGGATGTGGGGAAATGAGACAGTCATGCACTGCTAATGGGAGATCAAACTGGTACCACCATTCAAGGTTGAAATCTGGAAATGCTTAGTGGAATTAGATATGCTTCACCCTACTGCCTAGCAATCCCACTCCTCCGGGGTGTATATCCCAGAGAAACAACACACAAGGCCAAAAGGATATATAGACATAGATACTTACTGCAGCTCCGTTTGCAGGTATTCACAGATAGGGAAATGGATAAATTAAATGAAATATATTTAATATAGGTATATGATCTATTGAATATACATATATATATGACAGGATGCTACATATTTGTCAAAAATAATGAAGAGGATGAATGTTAAGATATGTAAGTAAAGGAAAGCAAAAAATGACGAGAGCACAAAACTGTTTCTATAATTTTTTGGTACTAACAACACAATTTTAAGGCTATTTTTGTAAATAAGCAAATAAAATAGGCAAATGAAAGTTAAGTCATTATGCTACACCAAATTATAGGCTCCATGAAGATTCCACTCCCTAATCCCCAGAGCTGTAACTATGTTAATTGATATGACTTAATTGTAGATGTAACCAAGGTCACTAACCGTTTGACCTAAATTAAGAAGGTTATCCTGTATTGTTGGGGTTGGTAAATGGCCTCTTAAAAACAGAGAGGAAGGCAGAAGCAGAAGCTGGAGAGATTAACCCAAAAAGGATTCAGCACACCACTGCAAGCTCCGAAGACAGAGAGGGTACAAGCCAAAAAATACATTAGCTTCTAGATGCTGAGAATGACTCCCATGAACAGCCAGCAAGGAATTGTATACAACCAACAACTCAAATAAGCTGGAAAGTAGACTCTCCCCAGAACCTCCAGAAAAGAGACAAGGCCAGCCAACACCTTGATGTCAACCTTGGGAGACCCTTAGCAGCGAACCCAGTCAAGTCTGCTGGGCTTCTGTCCTACAGACACTGTGAGATAATAGATGTGTGTTGTTTAAAGCTGTTATGTTTGTGGTAACTCATTAAGGCAGCCACAGAAAACCAATCCAGTCATTCGGGATATACATGAAACAGTCAAGTGGTGGTGCCAATAGATGGAGGGATATAGAGTGAAGAGAGGAAACAGCAGGAAAAAGAATACAACAAAAGAGAATTATTGCATGGATTGATTTCAATATTGTATCATAAACTGAGGACTATGATCAATTCAATTCTGTGAATCTGAGGTCAAGAATTACTATGGAGGCTAGGCACAGTGGCTCACACCTGTAAAATCTCAGCACTTTGGGAGGCTGAGGTGAGTGGATCACCTGAGGTCAGGAGTTCAAGACCAGCCTGGCCAACATGGTGAAACTCCATCTCTACTAAAAATACAAAAATTAGCCAGATGTGGTGTTGCACACCTGTAATCCCAGCTACTTGGGAGGCTGAGGCAGGAGAATAGCTTGAACCTGGGAGGCGGAGGTTGCAGTGAGCCAAGATCACACCATTGTACTCCAGCCTGTGGAACAAGAGTGAAACACCATATCAAAAAAAATAAAATATTACTATGAATACAAAAAAAATAGAAAGAATAAGACCTACTATTTGATAGCACAATAGGGTGATTATAGTCGATGATAATTTAACTGTATGTTTTAAAATAATTAAAAGAGGCCGGGCATGGTGGTTCGTGCCTGTAATCCCAGTACTTTGGGAAGCCAAGGTAGGCAGATCACTTAAACCCCATAGTTGGAGACCAACCTGGGCGACATGGTGAAATCTCATCGCTACAAAAAAAATACAAAGATTAAACGGGCATGGTGGTGCACTGTAGTCCCAGCTACTCCAGAGGCTGAGGTGAGAGGTTTGCTTGAACTTGGGAGGCAGAGATTGTAGTGAGCCAAGATCATGCCACTGCACTGCAGCCTGGGCGACAGAGCCAGACACTGTCTAAAATAAAATGAAAACTAAAAGAGTATAATTGGATTGTTTGTAACATAAAGGATAAACGATTGACGGAAAGAATAACCCATTCTCCACAATGTGATTATTACGTATTGCTTGCCTATATCAAAACATGTCATTTACCCCATAAATATGTACATCTACCATATCCTCACAAAAATAAAAAATACAAAAGTTTAAAAAATGATTATGCAGGGAAAAAAACTTGGTAACTCTTTGCAGTTTTCAAGAACGCTCTCTGGTCTAAGCAAGGTGCAATTTTTCTTGGAAGAATAAAGTTGTACTCGTTTCTGAACAAGCCCAGCTTCCTCAGGCTATGGACTTGGAGACATTGCTTTGATAGAAGTTGCCTTTCCCTACAGTGGTAGTGGGCTAGCTCAGCAGGGTGATCTGAGGTCTCCAGCCTAGTGAGACTTCTCCTCATTGGCCTCTGCCTCTCTTCTCTCCTTCTCTCCACACTGCGATACTTTACATCAGCCAACCCCTAAATTCTATGGCAGATTTAATTCCTCTCTCTAACATTACCCTCAACCACTGGCAATTTGAGAAACCTCATTCTTGGCCTTCCAAACAAGCAGCATATCTCTGCTCACAATAAATGCAGAAAATTAGAGTGGAATTTGAGTAATATGGGAGTAGAGGCTTCTGTATGTCACGGATTATAAAACTTAATCCACCAGAAGCTTCCAGCCAGATATGAATTTCTGGCCTTAGAGTGCGAGAAGGGCTTAATGCTTCCACTGAGCACACACGTCACATGTGACACAGACACGCATCACACGCACACACATGCACATAGCACTCAGACCCACATGCCTGTTCCAAGCCCAAGGGCAGGGAAAACCCTATTCTGAGTTTTCAGATTCCCCAGGAGAAATTTTCATCCCTGTCACTCAGGAGGTGATTTTCCTCTGTCACATCCAGGACAAGCCCACAAGCACTGAGCCCTCAGTTGATTTGCACCCTAGTCCCAGATGGAGAAAGCAACCCGTAGCAACCGTCTGATAGCATTTGTGACAGTAATTATCCAGGCATTGGACACCAAGTCATTACCAGTGAATGAATTATTACTAGAAACAGTTAGTGTCCAATAATGAAGTTAATGGGAGATAATATGACAGTCATTAGACTGACATGGCTCTCTTCATTGTTGAAGAAAGAGGAACAGTCATCAAATGTTGGCACCAGGCAGGCCGGATTAATCTATGTCAGGCAGTGTTTACGATACGTCTCCTGGACTCTGTTCTGGTGGCGGAGCCATGATTAGAGGGTTTGTGTTTCCTGTTGGAAGTCAGCATCAGCTGGTCAGGAGAAAGCCCACTGTGTTGCAATCAAACTAACAGTCTTGCAGTTCCCTGACCATAGGATGCCCTTGTACCTGGCAATGTTTCTGCACGCTCTGTTCTCTCTGTCTGAAATGTCCATTTTCTTTCACCTATAAAATCCCTACACTTCCTTCCATCCCTAACTCAAGTGTTACTGCCAGGGTAGAATCTTCTATAAGTACTCTAGGAGAATTTAGCCTCCCTTACATGGGATATCCTGCATTGCCTTGTTCAAAGGTCTACTGTTATTTCCGAATATCATGTTCTACTTATGTGTTAAGATGTCTATGTTTCCTGTTTCACTGAGACTGTCTCAGAGGCAGAAGCTCTGTCTTCCTCATTTCTTTTTTTGTTTTGTTTTAAGACAGAGTCTAGCTCTGTTGCCGAGGCTGGAGTTCAGTGATGCGATCTCAGCTCACTGTAACCTCTGCCTCCCAAGTTCAAGCGATTCTCCTGCCTCAGCCTCCCAAGTAGCTGGGACTGCAGGCGCACACCACCATGCTCAACTAATTTTTGTATTTTTAGTAGAGGTGAGGTTTCACCATGTTGGTCAGGCTAGTCTCAAACTCCTGACCTCAGATGATCCTCCCGCCTTGGTCTCCCATAGTGCTGGGATTACAGGCATGAGCCACTGCTCTTGGCCTGTGTTCCTCATTGCTATATCACCTGCACCTAGGAAATTATCTCTAGGTTCCTTACAAGTATCTGATGAAGGAGGAAAGGAAAGAAGACAGAAAGATGGGACGAAGGGATGGAGAGGAGAGACGAATGAAGTTTCCAGTCCAGACTCTGAAGCACATGACTGACAACGAATCACTTAATCCAGCTTTCCCTAAATTTCTTCCTGTTCCAAAAGAGGAGGATAATCCTTTCCACTCTGATTTCATGAACTGAGAGGTAAATGAAGGAATTAGAATAGATACAGGATAGCACTTTCGGCTCAGGTGAAATAATCTGTAAATACAAAGAGTTTTTATCTTTGTATTGCACTGCATAAAGACAACATCTTTTTGACATTGTATAAAAATATCCTTCAGTGTGATTCCACATCTCCCTGTTCATTTCTATGTATGTGCATGGATGATGCTGAGAACTAACAAATCCAGCTTGACTCACCAGAAAGAGCCAGAGCTGTGTGGGCAGCTAGCTCACCATACCCCTGTGCCTGGAGAGCTTCTTTTCCCTTTAGCTTCATTCACTGCAGTTGCTGCAAAGTGAAAATCTTTAAAGAAAAATTTCTAGTTAATGGCAAATCCTTCTGATAAGGCACAGAAGAAGAGAATAGGTGAAAGGTAATAATTCCTTCCCTTTAATGGCACCGGTCTATATGGTGTGCATCTGATAGCAACTCCCTGCAACACCGCAAAATAAGACCTCATTTTCCAGATGACCCACTGTGCCCTGAAATTGAAGCCACTGAGTTCCCATAGACGGAGTCTGAGACAGGGAGGCACCAAATGCTTGGGGGGATCTGAAGCGACTGAGAGCCAGGAACGGGGAACTTTATGTCCTCGTCACCTTCACCCTGTCTTTCTACAGCAGGACTCTCAGCCTGCCAAGCCAGGAAGAGAATCAAAAGCAGCATGGCCTGAACTTTTCAAAGGTGAGAATATGCTGCACCATGGAATTTGAAAAGCAGAGACTAATGGATTCTTCCTGAATGTCAACCGGGCTTACGGATTAGTCAGGATTCTCTGGACTCTGTTCCTGTGGCAGAGCCATGATTAGAGGGTTTGTGTTTCCTGTTGGAAGTCAGCATCAGCTGGTCAGAAGAGATGATATGGTTTGGCTGTGTACCCTCCCAAATGTCATGCTGAATTGTAACTCTCAATGTTTGGGGAGGGATCTGGTGGGAGGTGACTAGATTATGAGAGTGGATTCCCCCCTTGCTGTTCTTGTGACAGTGAGTTCGTTCGCAAGAGTTCTTGAGGTGGTTTAAAAGGAAAGTTCCCCCTTAGGACTCTCTCTCTCTCTCTCCTCCCCCACTATTCCACCATATGAAGAAGGTGCACGCTTCCCCATCACTTTCCACCATGAATGTAAGTTTCCTGAGACTCCCCCACCCATGCTTTCTGTATAGGCTGCAGAACTGTGAGCCAATTAAAGCTCATTTCTTTGTAAATTACCCAGTCTTGGGTAGTTCTTTACAGCAATATGAGAATGAATTAATACATTCAGATAAAGAGAACTAACAGGATTTAAACAAAATAAATAAATATACACATTTATGATAAGGAATTGGCTTATGCAACTCTGAAGACTGGGAAGTCCCAAAATCTGTAATCAGCAATCTAGAGACCCAAGAGAGCCCGTGTGTAGGTCCAGTCTGAGTCTGGAGGCCTGAGACCCAAAAGAGCCAACAGTGTAAGTTCCAGTCTAAAAGAAAGCAGGCTCAAGACCTAAGAAAAGCCGATGTTGCAGTCTAAGTCCAAAGGCCAGAAAAGACCAATGTCCCAGGTCAAGAAGTCAAGCAGGAGGAGTTTCCTCTTACTCCATCTTTTTATTCTATTCAAGTCTTCCGTTGATTGGATGAGACCCACCCACATTAGGCAGGACAATCTGTGTTACTGTCTACCAATTCAAATGTTCGTGTCATTCAGAAATGCCCTCAATGACATATCCAGAATAATGTTTAGCCAAATGTCTGGGTACCCCATGGCCCAGTCAAGTTTACACATGAAATTAATCATCACAGTTTAGAACTCCTTTCTACCAGCTCTCCACTGTGGCAGCACCAACCACCATGAGTAGGAATCCCATGAGGATCTCCCAGCTAAAATGCACATGGCATCTCTTCTAGAACGTCACCCAGAATGCAAACCTACTGCCTCAGCAAACTGTTGCTGCCGCCATGATGCTATGTAGAAGCTCATTGTGACATTAAGCTCCTTGAAGTAAGGGGCCATAGCCTTTTTATTATTATACTGTCTCATTTCTCTTTACGTCATTTATAGTACCAAGAAAGGGCCTGGCACACAATAGATTTTGTTTCTAGAACTAGATTCTACTTCTCCTTCTTATGTGACAGCATTACAGCCACCTTGACCACTGTCTATTCCTTGGGCATCTCTCTTGTTTTCCTACTTCCTTGCTTTAACCCAAGTTGTCCTCTGGGCCTGGAATGTCCTTCTCACTTGTACATGCCCTGCTCCTTCCTATCTTTCACAGCCCAGCTTAGACATCACTTGGTGACTATAATGGTGTCTACTATTTGTAAGTGCATCCAGTGAGTGGTGGTACAACATCATCTTGTCTCAGCTAGCAGTAATGAGTGTGCCCTGGGCCAGACTTAGCTCTTCACACTGGTTTGTGAGCACCAGGTTGCAACCCTGCAAACTTTGCATTCCTCCTTGCCTGATGAGTCCATTTTTCTGAGTTTCCAAGTATATGAATACTCACAAGGCCTAGGGCCTACCAACCTATGAAGGTATAGGCCAGATGAGACCAGGGGGGCCATCAGGAAGGAATAACCAACTCCCCCAACACTGACACAAAGCCTGTTAAGGAAAGAAAGCACCCTGTCTCTCACCTAGTGCTGCTCCAGACAGGAAGCTCTTGAAAAGTATCACTGAAAGCATCTACAAAGTTAGTTAAATCAAGGCCAGAGACGGCCCTGCAGCCTCAAGTTTCACAGGGATAAGACAATTCTGCAAAGTCATTGCATGGACTTGGCGCCAACAGACACCCTTCACATACTTGGGGGTGAGTGGGCAGTTGTGTTAACTTTCCAGAGGCCACAAGGACTCCGAGACATGGCATATGAACTGCTGCCATGAAAGTGCATATTCTTGGAATAGTATTAATGGCCCTAGGTGCATGATATGTTGTGAAGTCCTCAACTTTACCAAACTGCAAAAGGCACCATAACTAATTGCTACTTATGCCAAACCATTTATCAGCATGGCTTTATTAGCAGCCACAGACATGACTCTGGGAAACTAAGAGGAAGAGCCTCTTCCTCTCAGGTGACTGTGATACCTGAGACCCCACTCTGACTGTACTGCCTATGCGGGCCATTGAATAGGGAATTGGAGTTGGCCTGAGACAGCTCATTTGTAATGACTAGAGCATTAATTATAAGTAATTTGGAAAATGTCTTGGTGACTGTGTGTGCATTGAGTGGAACCAATTAAACTGGTGAAGTCAAGCACTTAGGAGGCCAGGCAGCTGCTTCATGGATGGCTCAGATAAAAAAGGAGCTGAGAGGTGTCCACCCAGGGCCTGGCAGCCCTGTGTTAGCAAGAAGTATCCTCTCAGAGAGGCTGCCTCAAGCTGAGCTGTTGGTGTTAGGCAGAAGGGAATGAAGCATGGAACAGGGTCTGAAAAGACAAGGAAGCCCCCATTATTTTTGCAAAATTGAACACACTTCTAAGAGTACTAAGGTTATTACCAGCTGTTATCTGACATTAATATACAGGAGCTGATAATGAAAAGGGGTTGATGATCTCTTAGACTGAATCAGCATATACTTAAGCAATACACTTAAAATGAAGGCAAGGCAATTAGCAAATCGGGTCAAATACAGATGCATTCAAGCTAACCTGTGATGGAATTTTTCAGCCTCTCTTGTGATCTGCCAGGTTCCCTCCTGGGGAAAGCAAGTATTCAATAGGTCAGCTCTTCTGCCAATGTTGTTACCTACGTAGCAATCTTATGACCTTCATTCCTTACATCCATAAATCTCCAGACTTCTAGGACATTTCAGCTAAATTTCTATTTTGTTTTCCTTTTGTGGCATATCTTTGGTGTAAATAATTTGTATCCTATTTGATGTCTTCTACGTTTAAATCTAGTTTGGCCTCACACCTTATATGCCTTTGGTTTTCCTCGCTAGTTGTTTTTATTCAGTATTTGTCTCCCATAACAGAGGTCAAAAAACATTTTTTAAAAGGTCTAGTTAGTAAATACTTCAGGCTTTCAGTACACTATGGTCTCCGTCACAGCTACTCAATTCTGCCATCGTCACACAAAAGCAGCCAGAGACAACATATACATGGATAAGCATGGCTGTGTTACAATCAACCTTTATTTACAAAAACAGACAAGGGCAGACTTGGCTTGTGGGCAGTAGTTTGCTAACCCCTGTCCTATAGTAACTGAAAGAAGAGGGCAGAGTCGCCTGACACTTAAGCCTGCCAGCCTCTATGGATTTTCCCATCAAAGCACACATTCCTGCCACTGTAACAATTCAAGCAGAGGTAGAATGGTCCCCGTAGCGTTCACCTTAGCGATAATGCTGGCCCAGAGCTGCTGTTACAACACAGGTGGGGCAGATCACTGATCTGCTCAAAGCCCCTGACCTCGCTCCCCATCTTAGGAAGAGTGAAAGGCAAAGGCTCAAACTCATCTGCAACCCCAGTCCCACTGCTCTGTGATCTTCTCTCCTTCCCCTCTCTCCACTTGCAGAGCCCACCACTGACTTCCTCATATTCCTCCAGGAAGCCAGCAAGGCTTCTGCTCCAGATCCTTGCCCATAGAGTTTCCTCTACCTGGAATGTTCTTTCTCCAAAAATCTGCATGGCTCCCTCTCTCACTTCCTTCAGGTCTTCACTCGGAAGCCACCTTCTTGAGCCTTTTCTGTTCATCCTAACATTTCACCTGGCATCTCATATCCCCCTTTCTGCTTCATTTTTTTTTTCTTAGCACTTACCACTATTTAGCAATATATCTCTATACTCACTCACTCTCTGTGTGTGTCTGTGTCCTTCTACTCCACTAGAACCCAACCTTCTTAAAGGCAAGGATTTTTATCTGCCTTGTCGACTTGCCTAGAACAGCGTTCAGAAAATAATCAATATTTGTCAAATGAATGCAGCCTGGACCATCTTCCTAAAAGGATCCCCATTAAACAGAGGCATGCTTAAATTAATGTGGCTTCTCTTTTGCCTAAGTACACACATTTCCTTCCTCTCTACCCTATGCATCTGCCTACCTGGGAAGGATTAGAAATTGTTATAGCATTAATATAAAGAGGAAAAAATGAGATGATATTCAATTCTGGAAGTCAAAATGTAGATTGTCAAAGCTCTACCATTGCTGGCAATCCAGGCTATTGTCTTGAGAAAGGATTATTCGGCCGGGCGCGGTGGCTCACGCCTGTAATCCCAGCACTTTGGGAGGCCGAGGTGGGTGGATCACGAGGTCAAGAGATCGAGACCATCCTGGTCAACATGGTGAAACCCTGTCTCTACTAAAAATACAAAAAATTAGCCGGGCATGGTGGCGCACTCCTGTAATCCCAGCTACTCAGGAGGCTGAGGCAGAAGAATTGCCTGAACCCATGAGGCGGAGGTTGCGGTGAGCCGAGATCGGGCCATTGCACTCCAGCCTGGGTAACAAGAGCGAAACTCCGTCTCAAACAAAAAAAAAAAAAAAAAAAAAAGAGAAAGGATTATCCAGATCTTTTTAGCACATCAACACCTGGTCCCAGTCAGCACCAGGACTCAATCATAAGTGTTTATTCTCTGTGCAAAGGTCCACTCTGCGAGGGAAAGGCCACGGCTGAGGGACATGGAAGAAAATCCCACTTTGTGTTGGATCCTGGGTCTCGTGGGAAGGAAGGTTGTGAGGCACAGCAGGGCCACCCTACTTCCTCTTTGTGAACTTAGGCTCAGAGACAGCAGGTGAGTTAGATAACTTAACAGGAGCACTCACCACTCACAGGAGGATCAACAATCCTGTTTCTCTTGGAGACCCTGGAAACAACCCTGCTAACAAGCAGTCTCCCAGCAGCCTGGGTCTTAGCAAGAGGTCATCCCTGGTGTGTGGCTGAAGGGCAGCCTGTGTTTAGGTTGACTAAATCGCTGCCAGTTCCTTCATGGTACGGCTGCTGAGCTGAGAGCCACTGTGCCCCCCCTAGAAACTTCCATGACAGAGCAAAATGACCCCACAGAAGGGCCTGGGAGTGGACTTTCTGGCCAGCAAACTGACGGAAGACATGGTGTGAGGCCCAGTAGTAAGATGTCTGTAGCAGCCAAGGTGAGGCCAAGTCAGGCAGGGAGCTTCCGTGGCAGTGTTGGCTGAGACAACAGAAATGGGCCTGAGTGCACCAGCCACCCAATTCAGTGTCAGAAACAGAGCACCAGGCAGACAAGGGACACTTCTAGCCAGCACTCACAGGAGGCACTAGCAGGAGGGCTGGGGGACGGTTCCTCACTGTAGCAGACCTGACCAGATCCCAACAATCTGGTTTTTTCTCCTTGAGCTCATAGAGAAACTTCATTTATTAGCCTCTCTTGCAGTGAGGTCAGGGCCTTGTGACCAGATGCTGGTCAATGGAATCTGGGCAGTGTTGATGCCCACCACTTCAGGCCTGGTCGTCATCAACCCCCTGCCCAGTTCTTCATCATTCTATTTCCTTCTCCACAGCAAGCACTCAGGTCATGTATTGAGGGAAGAGGGACAGGGAAGAGACAGATATTTTGATAGGGATTTTTAAAAAGATGAAAAGAGAGCATGAATGATTGTCATCACTTTAAGAAAAGCTACCCTTTCCACATCAAACTGTGACATGAGCAAGAAATAAACTTTTGTGTTAAGCCACTGAGATTGTTGAAGGGTTGTTTGTTACAGAAGCTAGCATTATTGCTATTATTGTTATGGTTGTTTGTAGAGATGGATTCTCACTTTTTTCCCCAGGATGGCCTCAAACTCCTGCCTCCAGCTAACCTCCTGCCTCAGCCTCCCAAAGTGCTGGGATTATAGACATAAACCGTTGTGTCCACCCCTGAAGCTAGCATTATACATCCTAACTTACATATCTGCATAATTCCAAGTGACAAGCACCCCCCTCCCATATACTCATATGCTAGAGAGGCTTTTCTTTCTCTCTAGGGAGAGCCTGAACACTACCTGAAGCGATGATTTAACTTTCCAACTTTAAAAATTGGACTAAGGTTATATCAGACTCAATATGTCCTTAACTTATCTTCCCACCAAGCAGTTGTTCAGGGGAAAAACCGAATTAATCATAGGCAAAAGTAAAATTTCAAATTTAATTTTTTTGCACATCTGTGTTAGGTAGGAACTTAAATTTGTGACTCCATTACACCCAATTTGGAGAAGGGTTTCAACAATAATTCTAAGATTTTGATTCTAGCTTCTAAGAGTCTGATAAGGGAAAGTAAATCTTAGGCATAAGGAAGTACAGAAATAAGGAAATCTGCCTAGAGGCTTGAGTAGAAAGAACAAAGTCAGTTTCTCCCACTGTGCTCTCACTCAGCAGCCAATACAGAAGATTTCTGTGACCTGTGGTCACCCAGAAATGTGTGTGGGTTTCCTCCCCGCCCCCCAGCAACCACTAATCTATCAACTCTGCAGCAAATTATTTATTTGCTGAGTGTCCTCTAAGTCAATTCTAACATCGTCTACCTGGAGATAGTGTCAGATCCCACAGGTTGAGGGTTCAGTCCCACAAGGCTCCACTGATTTCTGATGCCAACCCCAAGTCCCAGGCTGTTTTACCCATACTTCCTATTGACCAGCTATAAATTGGGGTTCCCAAACCCCCTCCTTGGCTTCAATTAATTTGCCAGGGTGGCTCCTGAAACTCAAGGAATCATGTCTACTGGTTTATTATAAATGATATTACAATGGGCACAGATGCTGAGGTGCACAGGGTGAGTATAGGGAAGAGGGCATGGAGCTTCCATACCCTCCTCGGCATGCCACCCTACAGAAACCTCCCACGTTCAGCTATCCTAGAAATGCTCCCAACCCTGTCCTTTAGGGGTTTTATGGAGACTGCTTGTGTTGCAGGGATTAGGTGTTATATTGTATAAAAATCATGGAACCCAGTGCCTGGCACAACATACATGTGCAATGATTACCAGTTTAAGCAATAATAAAAATTGACAAAAAGAAAGACTGAGAGAATTCCGGAAGTACAGAGTTGAAAGAAAACTTCTGTACTCTAGGTCCTGCTTCCTGGAAGGATGCCGTATTTTCAACACTGAAGAAGAAATTTCTCTCTCTTCTAGTCTATCTCTGTCTGTCTGTCTCTGTGTATGTCTCTCTCTTTCTCTCTCTCACATACACATGCACACTCCCCATATAACTATTTGTATTCAAATATGCCATTGCAGTCTTCTGCAAAAGTAATCAGATCCTAACTCAGAACCTCACAAACTTCCAGTATGACATCACAACCTTGCAAACAGCCATTTGGGACAAGCCATAACATGCCATTGGGATCCCATCTTCAGTAAAACAAACATCAGGTCTCTTTTCTCCTGAGCGGACTGTGAACCCACTTCACCCTAAAGGGACTGATATCACTAAAGATGGATCCACAGAGAATGGATGATCTCTCATGTAGATGCTGAAAGAGGGAAAATCATACATTTTTTTTCTGACTGGCTTTGACCTTCCCAGATGTAAGGAACAATCTAGTTTTACAGACCCAGCGCCACTAGTTTCTGAAATAAAGAGCCCTCTCCCCAAATAAATTGAAGCCCACTCCCCAAATAAATTGTGCCGATTGTATCTAGAACAAACTTCACTGCGAGGTACCCCGTGGGCACTGGGCTGCAAGACCTTTACTGTCCCCAACTATACATGGGCAGCATCTGTGTCCTTCTAGTCTGGCCCTTGGTTCTTCATTCCATTTTCAACAGCCCCTAAGAAGCTCTAACACCAGCCCAACTGGCCAGAAACTTCCCCTTCCAAAACTGACCAGAAGCTGCTAGCTCTTTCCTTGGTGCTGGACCTGGCTTTATAGCCTCAACACAAACTTGAACAGATCTTCTTGAAAACAACATACATATCTACAAATACGAGAATCATTGCCTAGAAGGCCCTCTGCATGTGCCATGTTCTCACAGCCTTGGATTTTACTCCAGTCTAGATCCACCCAGAGTTCCGATTCTTTTTTCTTCCTGGCCTGTGGCCTTGGCTCAAGCCCCTTTCCTGACAAGAGCCACCAGCATGTTCCGCCACTTCGAGGAAAAGGACAGAAATGGTCACCGAGCAGCTGAGCATCTCAGACCCTAGGCCACACGCTTTCATCAGGGACTGGGGGCTCCTCCATCATTTTGAATATGTGATGCCTTATTTAACCTCAAAAATATTTATTCTACAACTATGATACTTTTAGTATTTGCTGATTATGAAATACATAACAAGCAGCTACTATGAATTCAGTTATGCCTTTAAATGATGTTTTAATTGTATTAACCCCAAAGGTGTACACACACACACACACATTTGGAAATAAGTTATACAAAAAGAACAAGGCACATTTTTCAATCCTGCAAGCAATGCTTAGCACACTGAATAGTAATTAGTCTTCGGCTCTCCCAGGTGACCATATCTCATAGGTAGATTCTTCACCACTAAGGTAAGGAATCAGGTGAGTGCTGAAGGCTTCAATTTGTTTGTCCACCACCTTACACTTGACAGCTGGCATTTCCTTGCATATACCTACGTTGTGCACAATTCCCTCCTCACCAACTAACTTTGCCCCTTTCTCCCTCCTCAAGAAACAACGTGAAAAATGCAAGCAACCGCGGCCTTAATGCAGAAAAAACCTTTGGTATGCTTTAACCTATAAAAAATAAAGGATTTGTCATTTACAAATGTTGGTGTTTTTATTACTTAGATGGAATTATAAACTTCCTAAGTGATAGCGGCACACTAATGTATTACGATAATAAACTGAAAACCCTTGAATAGATGATCTTCATGATGATCAAACACCATGTACCACTTGTCACTTTTGGCCAGGAGGTTTACGCACAGTATCGCATTTAATCTTCAATAAATTCCTACGAGGAATTTACCAGAGAAGAAACTAAGACTAAGAGAAGTCAGCCCCAGATCCTAGGGTTAGTAAGTGGCTTCAACCCCAGTTCTTTCGTACAAAAACCAACACAGTGAATCATTACTCTTGATGACTTGTTTTTCTAGAGTAGTCCTAAAAGGAAGGAAGCTTTAACCACAGCTAAATTATTCTGAGTTTTGGTCATTGCTCCCATTATTGATATAAAAGGCTCAGGGAGGTCAGCTATCAAGATTCTGCCACTGATTAAAGCAAACAAACAAAGCACATCTGGGTTTCAGCTGGGCCATTCAATAGGTCCATGCGTTTCTCTGCTTGTTTGTTTCAATAACTCGAATGCTGAATGCAGCAAGTGTAGGAATTAGTATCTCAGACTCTGGAGCCAGACTTCCTGAATTCAAGCCCTGACTCCACCCCTAACTAACTGAGCAAACCTGGACAAGTCACCTGACCTCTTTGTGACTAAGTTTTCCCTCATCTGTGTGATGAGAAGAATAATCTCATAATTATATGAATTAATATATTTAAGTATTTAGCACATTGCCTTACACATGGCAGGAACTATGTATGTATTTGCCATTATTTCTAAATGTAAATAAGTACCTTGCATTGAATATATTTCACTTGCCACCTTGAAATAAAAGAGAGTCAATAAAAATAGATGTGGGGGTAGGGGCAGGCATAGTGTCTCACGCCTGTAATCCCAGTACTTTGGGAGGCCGAGGCGGGTGGATCACAAGGTCAGGAGTTCGTGACCAGCCTGGCCAATGTAGTAAAACCCTAGTCTCTACCAAAAATTAGCCAGGCACGGTGGCGTGTGCCTATAGTCCTAGCTACTCGGGAGGCTGAGGGAGGAGAATCACTTGAACCTGGGAGGTGGAGGTTGCAGTGAGCCGAGAACCTACCACTGCACTCCAGCTTGGGCGACAAAGCAAGACTTCATCTCAAAAAAAAAAAAAAAAGTAGACAGGGGGATAAACGAGCTAACATCCAATGGCCATCATCTATCTGATAGGACTCACACATCCTCTAAACACTCAGTGAGATGAGCTTTCCCATCCCCATTGATGGGATAGGGAATCCACGCGCACATCAAGCATTAGCTGTACCCAGGGCTGCATGAGAAGCAGACAGCGGAGTGAGGCTGGAAACCCAGTTATCTGACTGTAAGGTCTGACTTCTATCCACAAAACATGATACAATCTTCCGTAATTTTAACCAAACTCAGTGACATTTGGGATTCGAACTGAAGAGAAAAATCTCATGAGGAAAAACATGGTTCTTTGCCATTTAAAAATACCAAAATGAGCACATTACCCTTAGCATTTACAAGGAATTTAAACTCTTCCTTTATATTGGATATTGTGTGACATGAATTACAAATGAGGATTTTACAAAATGCTGTGCTCAGGGTTGGCTGTGGGTTGAGTGTCAATGACCCCCTACCTCAAGTAACTTACAGTTTAGTATAAGAGATGACACATAATAATTAATTCATTTTGGGTCTAACACTGGTTAGGATGAACATGAGAAGGATTATTCCAAATGGAGAGGAAATTTTGAGCAAAGACATTGAGGAGGACAGAAAAAGGCAGGGTGAGTTTGGAGGGTGGTATGTGATTCTCTCCACAAGGTTGGATTGACAGCTGGAATTCCTTAAGTTCAGGTGCGAACTCAGGTGGGGAAGTAAAAGTTGGGAAGAGCTGGCTTTGTGTCTGGCCACAGACACCAATGCAAAGAAAGGTCAAGCAACTTGCTGAATATTTCAGTAAGTTAGCACCTCCAAGACCTGCAGGTTCTTCCGATCAGAGTCTCTGAGACCTCAGGCATTCCTCCATCAGCATCATCCAGGGGACCCAGGAATCAGGGTCTCTACCCACCCAGGGGTCAGCCCATCTGTCATCTACAGCAATTAGAAGGCAGCTGTACTAGTTCCCTGGGGCTGCTGTAACTAAGTACCACAACCTGACGACTTAAAAGAAATCTATTCTTCCACAATTCCGGAGGCCAGGGATCTTAGGTTTCACCAGGACCACGCTCTGGAGGCAACCCCTTCCTGGCCTCTTTCAGCTTCTCGTAGCTCCAGGCGTTTCTTGGCTTCGATAGCGTCACTCCCATCTCTACTTACACCTTCACGTGGCACTCTTCTTTCTGTCTCCCTGAGTATTCTCCTCTTCCTGTAAGGGCTCCAGTCATTGAAGCCCTTCAGGGACCTCCAGGAACCACCTGAAATCCAGTATGATTGTGCCTCAAGATTCTTAATGAATACCCCTGCAAAGACTCTATTTGCAGATAAAGCCACATTCTCAGATTGCAGGCGGACATGAAAATTTGGGAGACACTTTTCAACCTACTACAGCAGCCATGAGATCACACATGCAGGAGCCAAACACCAGGCTCTGAGGAGCCAGCTTCATGGCCACCTCTGCTGCCACTGCCTAGATGCCAAGCATAGCCAATGGCAGGACATGAGAGTTCACCCACATTTCCGTTCTGCCCGCCTTGGCTCTCTCCATGGATCAGGTGGGCACATGGCAAAGTTCACATTTTGAAGTGAGAATAAAATTTATTGCGAACCCATGCTCCACTGAACAGGAGTCTGAGGAGGCAGCATGTACATCCCGCTTCCCAGAGGGCTGTCCTTGACTCGTGGAAAAATACTCAGAGGAAAATGCCAAGCTAGAGAACCATGACCTCCCATTAGATGCGCTCGCTGAAAAACATGACACGCAGAGATAGGGAGCAGGAAGACCGCAGGGGAGCAGGCCTCAGGGGCACCATGCTCTGTCTCACATCAGCTCAAATGACATAGACTGCAGGCCCAAGGAAGCAGATCTTTCTTACTGGTGACCGAGGCGTGGCACTGACCCAGAAATAGATGGGTGTGCAGCTCAAGAACACAGGTCTGCAGAGGGACAATGAGCCGATTCTGCACTCACCATCACACACCTCCTCATTTTATTTTTCTCTAATTGTTTAAAACAGGACTTTTGAACCTCAGTCTGTGGATAGATTTCCACAAGAGCAAGAATCCCCTGAAAATGAATGCCAATTATTTCCTATCTTCACCCAGGCATCCTTCTGAGTATGTGGTCGATAGTGTTTGTCAGTATTCAAAGGGGTCTCTCATTCCAAAATGGTTAAGAAACACTGGATTTCCTGTCTTCTCTATGTGTATTTAAAATTTCAACAGGGAGCTTTTGTTCTCTTGTGTCCCAGATGCGACACTAGAGGTTAGGGAAGAGGTGTTAAATAGACTCCTCTTTTTTTTTTTTTTGAGACTGAGTCTTGCTATATTATCACCCAGGCTGGAGTGCAATGGCGCGATCTCAGCTCACTGCAACCTCCGCCTCCCTGGTTCACATGATTTTCCTGCCTCAGCCTCCTGAGTAGCTGGGATTACAGGTGCGCACCACCACACCCAGCTAATTTTTTATATTTTTAGTAGTGAAAGGGTTTCACCATGTTGAATAGACTGGTCTCGAACTGATCTACCCACCTCGGCCTCCCAAAGTGCTAGGATTATAGGCATGAGCCACCACGCCGGGCCAAATAGACTCTTAATTTGTTGATTGATTTAGATTTAAGACCAGGCAGTAAAAAACCTTGAGTCTCCTTTCCTATTTTATTACAGATCTTTTGACGGGGGAAGCTCTTATGTAAATTACTGAGACCAGAATGGTGAAGTTAAGATGTTTGCTCCCTACAGGATGTGCCATTCTATAAAATAGGGACTATTCACAGAGCAGACATTGACATTCTGGGCCTGGCTGGTCAGCATTTAATGGAACTCTTGTAGGCTGCTGCAAAGGGGGCTCTGACTGTCAGTCTGTTTACTGTGGAATTTGCCTGATCTTGTCTAACAAGAATCACGGAGACATTCACTGATTCCTTGTATTGCTTCAATGTTCTAATAGAAAAACTCGTGACTTGGTAAGCTCAGTGAAAAAAGGCTAACTCTATGAAGGATAAAGCAATCTGCCCCACCCACGACTTGTTTTTGTATGGTCTGTAAATGAAAAATGATTTTTACATTTTTTAAAGATTGTAGAAAGCAAAACAAAATCAAAATGCCCCTCTCCTCCTCCACACACACACGCACACATGCACACACAAATATATATATATATATATATATATGCGCAATAGTGAAGCATAAAGTATTTATCTTTTGCCCCTTTACAGAAAAAGCTTGCCAATCCCTGGCCTATATTATAATAAAATGAAACTTGGCTCCCAACCACAGCTTCAAAAATTGAGATAGTGTAGAACAGGGGTAAATCACACTTAATCACCAAGGACGTGATTGTTTCTGAAACCTGGCTCCACCACCCACTGGCCAATGACCCTGGGCCTCAGTCTCTTTATCTGCAAAATGGGGATAATGAAAATACCTCCTCAGTGGATTGTTGATAGGATAACATGACAATTATTTATTTAGAGACAGGTTCTCACTTTGTCACTCAGGCTGGAGTATAGTGCCACCATCTTGGCTCACTACAGCCTCTACCTCCTAGGCTCAAGCAATCCTCCCTCCTCAGCCCCTCAAGCAGCTGGGAGTACAGTCATGCATCATCATGCCCAGCTAGTTTTTGTTTGTCAAGATGGGGTTTCATTTTGTTTCTCAGGCTGTTCTTGAACTCCTGAGCTCAAGTGATCCACAGCCTTGGCCTCCCAAAGTGCTGGGATTACAGGCATGAGCCACCACACCCTACCCAATTACATTTTTAAGGCACTTAATAAATAAGTATTGAATACAACTAGTAAACTCAGTAAGTTCTAATAGCGTTTAAAATGCATTTTCTAAAAACATTTTTAGGCAAGGAGAGGAACCTGGACTGATAAATCCTATTCATCTAAAAGTTTTCTAAATGTTAGAGAGACCTCAAAATACTATCTAGCCCATCTCGCAGCCTTGAAGCTGATATACTGTAATTCAAATTTTTTTGATGAGAAAACCAACATGAGAGCGATCCACCGACTCACCAAAAGTTACAGTTTCCTACATCCTACATTAGAGTGCCTATTGTGAAATGGAGACATTTTGTAATCTCTACTCGTTCAAGATGTATTCATTCATGTGGCACTAGAGATGACAGAGAAAAAGAGAAAGACCTTCCCCTTAGAGAGAGAGCAGAACTAAAGGTTGGCAAACAAATAAATGGAAAATATAGAATTCAGGGGAACACACTGGAGACAGGGAAATCAATCAGGGGTTGATATAGTTTGGCTATGTCCCCACCCAAATCTCCTCTTGAATTGTAGCTCCCACAATTCCCTTGTGTTATGGGAGGGGCCCGGTGGGAGGTAACTGACTCATGGGGGCAGATCTTTCCTGTGCTTTCCTTGTGATAGTGAATACATCTCACGAGAGCTGATGGTTTTATAAGGGGAGTTTTCTGCACAAGCTCTCTTCCCTTGTCTGGCGCCATGTGAGACGTGCCTTTTGCCTTCCACCATGATTGTGAGGCCTCCCCTGCCACATGGAACTGTGAATCCATTAAATCTCTTTTTTGTTATAAATTACCCAGTCTCAGTGTGTCTTTATCAGCAGTGTGAAAATGGACTCATACAGGAGTCTATCACAAAACACCAGATAAGAGAAGAATAGCTTGAGCTGGGACAAGAACGACTTAGAATGTCAGAAGAGAAGAGAGAAAGAGACAAGTGAGGCTGGAGGCAGGGTCTACGGAATTCCATAGCCACTTAGATGGTCACATGGTAAAGCAGAAGAAAGAACAAGGATAGGTCTTAGATTTCTAGCTGAATGAGCAGATTGTGGGGTGATTTATTCAAAAGAGAGATAAAAAAGGAACGATCCTGTTGGGGGGAAAGATCACCCCTGGTTGTGTTTGGGACATGATGCAGCTGAGTGACCTGTGAGGCATCTAGGTGGTGGGATCTGGGATATGGGACTGGGGCTCAGGCTGAAGATGCAGGCTGGAGACCCAGATGAAGGAGAAATCAGGACACAGGAAACAGGTAGAAACCTGAACATAGATGCAATTCTCAATCAAGTGAGAACCTAAGGAACACAAGCGTTTAAGGAGTAGAAAAAGAAGGAGAACATGAAAGAGCATCACACAACTGCAGTGGAGAAGAAAATGTCAAGCTGATGAAGAAAACCCAATAAAACAGTCATCTCCAAAGCCAAGGGAGGACAGGGGTTCAGAAAGAAAGGAGCAGACAACTCAAAGGTTACCTGCTGCCCTAAGAACTAAAGAGTCCATTGGATTTGGAAACAAGGTCATTGGTGAGGTTTGCGAGAGCACTTTTCTCAGAGCAAGATAGCATAGGAGCCTGATCACAGGAAGCTGAGGGGTGTTTATAAACTCCCTGTTTATAAATGAGGAAACTGAGACAGGAGGCTGACCAGGTGGACGCAACCAGAGGAGACGACCCTCCTGGGGCTAGGTGATAAGGGATGCCTGGAAAGGAGCGGGTGGAGAGAGAAGCAGGACGGAGCTGCTATTGTTTCTGCCTTTTTCGTTGTTGTTTTGCCTTTTTAAATTGTTTATTTTAAGAGACACAAGAAAATTTTCTCAAGGTTTGGGAACTGTATCAGAAGTGAGAAAAATTTACAAGCAAGAAGAAAAAACAGTGGAGCAAAGCTTACAAAAAAAGGGAGAGAGGACAGGTCAAGAGCACAGATAAGTCAGGCATGGGGGCTCATGCCTCTAGCCCTAGCTACTTGGGAGGCTGTGGCAGGAGGATCCCTTGAGCAGAGGAGTTGGAGGCTGCAGGGTGTTATAAACACCACTGTGAATAGTCACTGCACTTTAGCCTAGGCAACATAGCAAGTCATCATCCCCTACTACTTCATACAGACAGAGGAGGGACTAGGAGAACTGACTGAGGCAGGTGCAAATCACCAGAAGTAAGAGTCACGGTAATAATAATGAACACTCAGATACACCAGGCACACTTTACATACATTCAAAAATATTACACCCTTAATACGTTTACATGTTAACTTACTTCCTCCTCTCAACAATTCACAAAGCAATACCTTTTTTACTCCCTGTTTATAAATGAGGAAACTGAGACACAAAGAGGCTAAACAACACTCCCCCAGTCATGGGTTAGTGAGTGGTGGTTGTGGGATTCCCATACATACACATTCGTAAAGTCAGAGCATGATACCCAACAGCCTCACAGCCTCAGTTATTTCTGTGATGTACAAGCAAGATCACGTGTGTGTCCTCCTGGTGGGCTGGGTGGTGACAGCAGTGATGAGGTGGGTGACTTGAGGCCAGTGAGGATGTGATGACCCCTGCTAATGGGAGGGGGCTTCCCTGAGGCTCAGCTTCAGTTAGAAGCCAAGGTTAAGAGACGTCCCTAAGCAGCAGTCAGTAGTCAGGACCAGGTTAAAAAGTGCACGGCAGATGAAAATACCCACATTTCATGCTGAAAACTAAAGCCCTTGCCCATGGCCCACAGGGGCTGTGAGACGGCACCTGTCTCCTTAGCCTCACAGGCTCACCCTGCCCCATCCCCACCCCCTACTCAGGGCCTTGCACCTGAACCTGCTTCTGCCACGTGTGCCTTCTTTCCATTCTCCTGTCGTCTCTTTTTATCCATTCCAGTGTCAACAAAACATCACTCCCTAGGTCGATACTCTCAATATTCATTTCTAACAGTGCTTTGATTAATATTCCAGGCTCCGGAGCTGCATTTCTTGATGTTCAATCCTGGCTCTGTCACCCACTGCTTATAAGGTTTGAACAAGTTACTCCACCTGTCTGTGCTATTAAGTGGGAGTAAGAACAGAGCCTGCCTCAAAGGGTTATTAAGAGAATCAAATAAGTTAAAGTGGTAAGCTGCGCTGCGCAGTCCCAGGTATTCCATAGGTACTTAATGAATTGAAACTGGATCTGTTTCTTTAACTCTTGTTTCCCCACAGTAGCATTTATCATTAATTGATTAAATAATGGCTTAATTAAACCTTCAGCGCCTGACAGCTCCAACCCAATGAAATAGAAGATTCCCTGAAAGCTTGGGGTAGTTTCTCACCTCCTTCATCATATTCTGAGGAACTGGCAGAAACCAAGCCAGCAAAAAGTATTTTTGGAGAAAATTGCATTTATTTGACCAAGAATACTGAGGGGAGTAGAAGCGGTTGCTATGATGTAGCGAAGGGACAGGGCTTAAGAGGAAGTGAAGTTTTTGGGGGCAAGGTGACTTTGGAGAGCAGTTTAGTGAAAGCCAAAGAGAAAGCAAGTTCACATAATAAGAGGATTTTCTCAGGGATTGAGAAGTATTTGGCGTTTACTACCCTTTTCAAAAGAAAAAAGTAATTTGTACTAAAGATATGATGGTGAGCTAGGTTGTTGAAGTGAATGAGAACAGGCATCTTCTCATTCATGTACCCATCGGAAATGGTAAGAAGCATAAACTCTCTAACTTCAGGCAGAACGGGTTTGTATTCCCTGCTCCTCCCTACCTCTGTAAGTATGGGAAAGGGCCACCCTCGGTTCCAAAATGGGGAAGATAATACCGCCCTGCCAAGTTTTGATGGATGAAGGAAAATGTGCAAATAAAGTTTGAGGGACATAGTGGATATTCAGTAAATGGCAGCTGTTCTAACTGCAAGAGTGATTATTCATGCAGAGTAGGTGTATTCCTGGGTGATTGGATGCCAATCAGTCGAGGCTGGAAATGCATGGCTGTGTTTGCTGGATAAAGGAATCTTGTGTTGAAGCTTTTCACAAGACACAAAATCACTTGTGAAGTAGTGACCCTCTCATTATTTAATTTGTGTAGTTCTTTTATGAATGCTGGAGTATGATAATGCATAATAATGGGACTATATGGTTGGCACCCATGGACAAAACTGTACACCTGGTGCAAAGACCCAGCTACCTCACAGGGCAATTACCAAGAGAAAAGTCCTGTTACTCAGCCCAGAGGCTGAAGGACAGCAGAACAGTCTTTTCTTGGATTTAACCATGAAGTGTTATGCATTTAAGAGGATGATCTTGGATCATGCATTATAAAACCTGGGTCAGGCCAGGTGTGGTGGCTCATGCCTGTAATCCTAGCACTTGAGGAGGCTGAGGCAGGTGGATCACCTGAGGCCAGGAGTTCGAGACCAGCCTGGCCAACATGGTGAAACCCTTGCTCCACTAAAAATACAAAAATTAGCCAGGTGTGATGGTGGGCACCTGTAATCTCAGCTACTTGGGAGGCTGAGGCAGGAGAATTGCTGGAACCGGAGAGGCAGAGGTTGCAGTGAGCCAAGATCACACCATTGCACTCTAGCCTGGGCCCACAACAGCGAGACTTCATTAAAAAACAACAACAACAACAACAACAACAACAAAACTTGTGTTCAAATCTTGATTCCATCATTTACATAGTTTTTATGGTCTTGAGCCACATGATTAATTATCTGTTTGACCTTTTGCTTTTTTAATCTGTAAAATGGTATTAATAATACCGCACAGGACTGTTGGAAAGAGAAAATGAAAAAAGGCATGTAAACCACTTTGCAGAGTGTCTGTAACATATCAGAAGTTAATACAGGGCATCCGTTTCTCCCTCATTCATTAGTGAACCTCCATGCCCACATGGATATAGACTGAAATGTTAGAAGTTAAGAATCCCAGGCAAAGGGCCATCTGAGTTTGCAAGACCTTTGGTAATAGAAGACATAACTCTCAGCCTTTGGGGCAAGCAGGATGTGGTCGCATCAGGAACCCATACGAGAAGTGAGCCAAGATATTTAATATATGTTTCGTATTTCTTGGGCTTCTTTCACTTCTTGCTCTCTCTTACTATTCAGTTCAGAAAAGGCTTTCGAAAGATCCATTTTGCCTGGGTCGAGACAGGGCCTCCGAGGAAAGCATTTAGGCTTAGATTGGGCCAAGGAAGAAAGGCAGAGCAAGTCAGCCATCTGGGTTGTTATCCCGGGAGATCCCAGAGCCAGAGAACCCGAGGTGTTGGCCTCTCCCACATGGAGATTCCCCCTCCAGAGCTCATCTTCAGGGCTTTGGGATTGAATTCACAAGGGGGGTTTTTCCACTTACACCTTTCCAGTTACCTTCTAAGTAAACTTAACCATTCCACAGAGACAGTTTACTAAGACACACTTGAGTCTGCCCAGGGCTTCTGGTCTCATAGCCTAATCATCAGATGAATAAAATGAGGAAAAAGAAACATCAGGCCCATCATCTCCAGGGCAGAATGGGTGGTCTCCCTGAAGCCCCCTCAGCTCTTCCCCTCCCTCTGTTACAGAGGTTTGGCAGCCAAGTTTCGAAATGCAGCCGGCATCTCCAGCCCCAGCAGCGCTGGGCATGGGGCGAGGGAGAGTGCTCTTTCTCAGTAAACACCAGCCAGCCCTTTCTTGGGGCTGCCTCTCCGAAGGCCCCTTTGGCCAGAGTAGTCTCTCAGAAACTGGAAGACAGCCTAGCCAGGGCCTCGGGCAACACATTCATGCTCTGGCCCCAACCTCCCCTGCCCTACTCCCCAGGTTTAATTTCATTTTAATCAGAAGTATAGAGAAGGACATTTTCAGCAGATCAAAGGGACAGAGTAAGCATAAAAGAAACACTGTCACAGGGCAGGAGCAGGAGGTGTGATACCCACTGAGAAAGACAAGCTGCTTTCTGGGATGCCTTGGAGGCTGGGAAACAGTGGTCTGAAGTCATCTCTCAGAGATGCAGAAATCTGCAAACAGACTCAGTGCAGTTTGGAACTTGGGGCAATATTGCCCTGAGTTGGTTCTGCAGAAAAGAGACGATGCTGGGAGCACTGAGCTCATCAACCCCATAATCCTCCCACCATCCTTGTCTGCTTTTTCTAACCATTATGCAGCTGGCTTTTCAGACGTAGGAGAAGTCTAAGGCATTGTTGCATTGTCTGTGTACTTCAGGGATATATGGTATATTTGCAAAGATCAGACTATTAAAATTTGTGAATAACATTAACTTATTCAGAAGTGCAACCATCCAGAACACAGGCATAAGCAAAGAAGAACTCTGAATCATAATACGTGTCTGCCCTAAACCAGGGAGGATTCTGGGCTACTGGTAATTATCGATGTCTTGATCTAAGTGATGATTACATGGGTATTCACTTTGTAAAAATTCATGGAGCTTTGCACCTATGATTTGTCCACTTGACTCTGTATTCTATATCGTTTCTTTAAAAAGTTTGCAGGAAAGCTCCTGCCCTGGATTATAATTTTTTAATTCTAGGAAACCCCCTGCGTGTCCTCCTTCAAAGCCTATTTACTCCTGTTTTAGATAAAATTTTAGCAATATTAGTTACTAATTTCTTGGCCATCAACAGGTGTCAACGGAAGGTACTAGAGGTAAAGAGGGGCAGTGGTAGATTCTATTAGTCTCAGGTACATGGACAACGTGAGAAGTCTGGCATTAAAAAAGACGGTAGAGAGAACAGAAGGAAAATAAACATAAAAATCAGACCCAAGATGACACAAAACAGAACCATATCAGGCTTCTCAGCATAGAAGCAAAAGGTTCTATAAAACATCAAAGCCAAAGAGAGCATTAAGATCCAGCCTCCTCAAAAGGTCAAGGCTGCAGTGAACCATGATCACACCACTGCACTCCAGCCTGGGCAACAAAGCAAGATCCTGTGTTCGCAAGAAGAATCCAGTCTCCCTGCCTAGCCACATGGCCTGGGGTAAGTCACTTAACCTCTCTGATCTAGAAATGAGAATTCTCATTTCTGAAATTGAATTAGGAATAATGCCTATCTTGCCAGGTTGTTTTGAAGATCAAATAAATGTTCATAAGCAATAGGCACTCACAGATTACTGGTTCTAGTATTATCTTAATATGTGGACACACTCTGATAGTGGAATAAATATTCAACCAACTATCCTAAATGCTGTGCTGCGGTGGATTCTGCAGGAGACAAAAGAACAAGACGTGTCCCTTGCTTTCAGGCAGCTTACGATCAATTGCAACAGCACGTAAAGACAAGTAGTTCAAATTCAAGTCAGAATATGACAAACATTTTGAAAAGGGTCCTCCATGGAAAGAAAAACAGGCATATAGTGCTTACTATACACCAAACGCTGCATCAAGTATTTTACATATATTCATCTTTGTGACAACACAATGAGACAGAGAGTATTTTTATCCCCACATTTAGCAGCTGAGAAAACTGGGGGATAAGCAAGTTAAACAATTTCCCCAAAGTCATTAAGTTACAGAGCCCTGAATCCAAGCAGTCTGGCTTAAGAGTTTTTGCCATCAGCCATATATTTCATCTGGGCTAGGAAATTATGTAATACATTTTTAAATTCATCTAAAATAAAGTAAGTAGTGTCTGAGGGCCTGAAAAGAATTCTTATAGGTAAGTACCAAAAATCAAAAACAATATTCTTTTACGTATTGTTTGGTTTTATTAAGGTATAATTTATATATAACAAAATATACCCATTTTAAGTGTGCGGTTCAGTGAGCTTTGACAAATGTACCGTCTCATATAATCACAACCCCCCAAATAGATATAAAAGAATTCCATCAGCCCCAAAACTTCCCTCATGTTCCATTGAAAGGTAATCCCTGCCACTCCCAGACTCAGGTGCTACCACTAATCAGTTTTCTCTCAGGATATATTAGTTTCAACAGTTCTAGCATTTCATATACATAGAATCATACCATATATGTCTTTTGTGTCTCTTTTTGTTACTCAGTATATTTTAAGATTCATCAGTGAGGCCGGGCACGGTGACTCACACCTGTAATTCCAGCACTTTGGGAGGCCGAGGTGGGCAGGATCACCTGAGGTCAGGAGTTAAAAACCAGCCTGGCCTACAAGGTGAAACCCCATTTCTACTAAAAATACAAAAATCAGCCAGGCGTGATGGTGCACACCTGTAATCCCAGCTACTAGGAAGGCTGAGCACGAGAATCGCTTGAATCTGTGAGGAGGAGGTTGCAGTGAGCCAAGATGGCGCCACGGCACTCGAGCCTGGACGACAGAGAGACTCTGCCTCAAAAAAAAAAAAAAAAAAAAAAAAAAAGAGAGAGAGAGAGAGATTCATCAATGCTATTGTGTATATCAGTAGTTCATTTCTTCCTGAGTTGCACTCTCCTGTTTAAATATAATTGTTTTATCCATTCACCACTTGTATTAGTCTGTTCTCCGCCTGCTATAAGGACATACTGGAGATTGAGTAATTTATAAAAGAAAGTGGTTTAATTGACTTACAGTTCCACAGGTCTGGGGGGCCTTCAGGAAGCTTAAAATCACGGTGGAAGGGGAAGCAAACACATCCTTCTTCACACGGTGGCAGGAAGACGAAGAATGAGCGGTCAGCAAACGGGGAAGCCTCTTATAAAACCATCAGATCTTGTGAGAACTAACTCAGTATCACGAGAACAGGATGGAGGAAACCTCCCCCATGATTCAATTATCTCCACCTGCTCCTTCCCATAGCACCTGGGGATTATAGGCATTACAAGTCGAGATGAGATTTGGATGGGGTCACAGCCAAACCATATTACCACTTGATAGATATTTTGGTTGTTTCTGGTTTGGGGCTATTATAAATAAAGTTGTTGAGAATATTCCAATACAAATATTAGTTAGGACGTATTTTTACTTCTTTTGAGTAAATACCTCAGAGTGAAATTATTGGGTTATATGCTAAGTATATGTTTAACTTAATGAAAAACTGCCAAACTGTTTTCTAAAGTTATTGTATCATTTGACATTTCCACAAGCAACATATCAGAGTTCAAGGTGCTCCATAACCTCCTCAACACCTGGGATTGTCAGATTTAATTTTAGCTAATTTGCTCAGTATATGATATATATTGTGTTGCAGTTTTCATGATGCTGAGCATATTTTGATGTGCTTATTGGCCATGTACACATATTTTTGTGAATGCCATTTTTGATCTTTTTTTAATTTCCAATTTTTATTTTAAGTGCAGGGGTACATGTGCAGAATGTGCAGGTTTGTTGCATAGTTAAATGTGTGCCATGGTGAATAGCTGCACAGATCATCCCTTCACCTAGGTATTAAACCCAGCATCTATTAGCCGTTCCTTCTGATTCTCTCCCTCCTCCCACCCCGATCCTCCAACAGGCCCCACTGTGTGTTGTTCTCCACCATGTGTCCATGTGTTCTCATCACTTAGCTCCCACTTATAAGTGAGAACATGCAGTATTTGATTTTCTGTTTCTGCATTAGTTTGCTGAGGATAATGGCTTCCAGCTCCATCCATGTCCCTGTGAAGAACAGAATCTTGTTCTTTTTGCTGACTGCATAGTATTCCATGGTGTATATGTGCCACATATTCTTTATTCCATCTATCATTGATGGGCATTTAGGTTGATTCCATGTCTTTTCTATTGTGAATACTGTTGCAATGAACATACACACGCACGTGTCTTTATAACAATGATTTCATATTCCTTTCGGTATATGCTCAGTAATGGGATTCTCTTGTTACTGGATTGTAATAGATCTTCTGGATAAAAACAAGTCATTTGTCAAATATGTGTAGTGTGAATACTTTCTCTCCATCTGTGGCTTATAGGCAAACCACTGTTTATTCATTTCTACTTACGAAAATACCTAAAATTGTACCTTAATAGAGAGGTAGGTAGAATTTAGACAAATGGAAAAAGGTGCAAATAAGCATAAATATAAACAAAAGCAAACATTTTAAGTACAAGGAACATTCAGAGTCAGAGTTGTATAGAGGATAATGTGGAGAGGCAAGTTGGAGTCAGGTCAGGGAGTGTGACATACTCAGAAATCTGAAATTTATTTTATATGCAGTGGGAAGCCATAAAGATTTTCCAATAGCCAATTGATACAATCAGAGCTCTTTTTAAATAAAAGTACTTTTAAAGCAACATAAAAACAGTTGTGAAGGCCAGATAATAAAGGTAAGGAGATCAGTTTGAAAACAGTTTCAACAGTCCAAGTGAGAGAAAATAAGGTCCTGAACAAGGGTAATAAAAATAAGCCAGAATTTGTGGAACACAATCAACAGATCTTAAGAACCACTGCAGGCTAGGCATGAAAAGGCAGGTTTGGGCCGGGCGCGGTGGCTCAAGCCTGTAATCCCAGAACTTTGGGAGGCCGAGGCGGGTGGATCACGAGGTCAAGAGATCGAGACCATCCTGGTCAACATGGTGAAACCCCGTCTCTACTAATACAAAAAATTAGCTGGGCATGGTGGTGTGTGCCTATAATCCCAGCTACTCAGGAGGCTGAGGCAGGAGAATTGCCTGAACCCAGGAGGCGGAGGTTGCGGTGAGCTGAGATTGCGCCATTGCACTCCAGCCTGGGTAACAAGAGCGAAACTCCATCTCAAAAAAAAAAAAAAAAAGAAAAGGCAGGTTTGGATGATGAAGACTCTGAGGTTCCATATAGGATGTTTGGCAGACAGATAACATCACACACAGCTAAGGAAGGTGAGAGTAGGAGCTGCTTTTAAGAGACATAGGTGTCAAGATTTGGACTTGAGTTGATGTGGCCCTGGGACCTCGCGGTAGCCATGCCTACCCCATAAGAAGCTAACATGTTCTACTCCCCTTGAAAAAAAGAGGTTTAGAGATACAAAATCAAGAGTCATCTCCCGTCTGCAAGGAGAAGATTGCTATTTCTACATAGAGAATGAAGACAACAGAAGAAGAATTTCAGTGACATTTAAGGGGTAGGAAGAGAAACAGGAGTTGGTTAAGGAAACTGAGAAGAAAGTAGTCCCAAAAGTCTGGAAAAAACAAAGAATTCCGTGTTATGAACGCTTAGGGAGATTTCAAAGAGCAGGATGTCAGTGTTGTCAAATGCTCCGGAGAGGTTGAGAATTTGGAAACATCAAGAAGAGTGTGCATTCTGTTCAGCATACTCTGTGCTTAACACACTCTATTTAAGAAAGAGAAGCGTGCCATATTTTTAAAATTTCCTTTTTATATGCTATATATTTTTATAACATTGTCAAATTAAAGTCGTAAGAGTAGTAAGCTTGAGTTAACTTGTAAAATCATTTACATGAGGAAAAATGTGGAATTCCCTGATGGCAGATGTACCAATGGAATAGTTTATGAATTTTTTTTTTCCAACTAGATAACCCTTTCTTCAAATCAACCCTTACTCGGAAGCCCATTATCGAAAACACATAGAAGAAACGCTGTTCCCTTCAGATAACTGGATGGGAGCAGAGCCTCACCACCTTGTAAGTACCCAACAATTGATCAATAGATGATAGATTGGGAGTGATAGGTGGATAGATAGTGATAAGATAGAATAGATAGATAGCTTCTAATCCCTTAATATTCCCAGTAGAATGTCATCTCCAGGAAAGCAGGGACATTATCTATCTGACTCATCTACTGTATTATTGGAGCCTGAAATAGTGCCTGGCACTTGTTAGCACTAGTCAAGCATCAGCAAATAATTGAATCATAGCCTCCCAGTACTGTTAGGCAACTGACATTTATAGACTGCCTAGTATGTTCAGAATACTGGGCTGTTTGCAATTATGTGAACTTGATGTATGAACCACCAATTCTGGAAGAACATATTACTCTCCACATCATTGTATATATAAGAAACATCATCTTGAAGAGTTTCCCCAAAGATATAAAAGTTGGCAGAGCTAGAAATTCAACCTAGAAACATTTAGTACCAACATGTGTGGCCTTTCTTTCCTGCACCACCATGTTGGGCTGCTCTTCCTATTGTCCTCATGGATGATAACCTGGCCTCTGATGGTTGCTCTGGCACTAATTGGAATAAATTGTCTGACTCCCGCTTGGGAAGTTTGTTATACCAGTTGGCAGTAGGCACAATTTAGAAAGGACAGAGAACAAGTAGAGCAGCATCAGTAACTCAGTTCTTCTTGCTGATGATGTCAGAGTTGGGAAGGAAGATGGAAGACTGGTGGGGCTCATCGATACAGAATAAACTCTGTTCTATGCCCTCCCACCTCCACAAGGACCAGTGGGGAAATGCTATGAATTCTGCGTGCAAAATCAACATTCATGCATTTGCAGAAGGATGGTTGATGAGTCTTTAGCCACTGTTATCAGTTATCTATTGTGGTGTAACTATACCCACACTTAAAGACTTAGAAGAGCAACGATTTAGTTATATCACAATCAATGGGTTGGTAATTTGGGCTGCGATCAGTTGAGTGGTTCTGCTGATCTGAACCAGGCTCAGCTGATCTTGGCAAAACTTACACGTGCATGTGCATCTATAGTTATTGTGCTAGGGCTGTCATAACAAAGTATCACGGACTGGATGCTTTAAAAAACTGAAACTTATTTCCTGGAGACTAGAAGTCCAAGATCAAGGGATTAGCAGGGTTGATTTCTTCTAAGGCCTCTCTCCTTGGCTTGTAGATTGCCATTTTTCCCTCTGTCTTCACAATGATCTTTCCTCTGTGTTTGTGTCCAAATTTCCTCTTCTTATAAGGATACTGTTCATATTGAATTGGAGTTCAATTTAAACACCCTACTTTAACTTAATTACCCCTTTAAAGGCCTCATCTCCAAATACAGTTACATCGTAAAGTTCTAGGAATTAGGGCTTCAGTGTATGAATCAGAGGTTAAGGGAGCTACAATTCAGCCTGTAACAGTTGACAAGTGAGTGGGTGGTCTAAGAAGTTTCCACTGGCATGGCTCATCTCTGCTCCACACGGTCTTCCATCCTCCAGCTGGCAAGCCTGGGCTTAGTCACGTGGCAGTGGTGATAGGCATCCCAAGAGGAAGAAGAAGAATGCAGAGCCTCTCCAGGCTGGAGCTCAAAACCAGCATGACTGCACTTCTGCCACATTCAGTTATCGAAAGCAAATCACAGAAACAGCCCAAATTCATGGGTGGAGAACTGTGACTATTTTTGCAATTGACTATAGCCACTCTCCTCTCTTCCCACTCTTGCTCCTTGGGGAAATCTATATAATTAATACATTATGGATTTTCTACTATTTTCACTATCAGGCTGACCCTGGAAAACCATGAGTCAGTAAGATTTGGTTTTCAGCCCCATCCTCACACTAGCCTTCTTTTTAGAGCCTTTCTTCTCTCTCTAGCTCTCTTAGGCCTTTCTCTTCTTCCTCATCAGGAGAGACACTGGTGAAATTATTTATTCTGAGAGTCTATGGGTAGCTGGAAGGGATGCCTCTTTTGAAAATAATTGCATCTTAATAGATAAATAAGTCTTAGGCTAAAGAATGGAGCACCTGTGGCAGAATTTCTGGTAACACCAAGGAGCAGGAGAAACTTCCTTAAAATCTTTGAAAATTGCCTCTTTATGTGGAGCAAGAGAAGTCTTTTGTTTTTTAGTTACTCTCTACATGCCAAGTACCTAGTCCCACACCCAGTGGCCACTCAATAAACAATGAGTGTTCTGAAGTCTAAGTGAGAGTGAAGGTTTGAAACTTTTTTCTGTGTCTGTGATTATGAAAGAACATTTAATATGAACAAGGAATCAGAGGAGCTGAGTGAGCCTCAGGCCATTCTTAGCTACTACCTGATGGTTTGACCTTACACAAGCTATTTTTACCTTATCCAAATCTCAGTTGTTCTCTCATTTGCTAATGAGAGATTTGGTGAGACAATCTCTAGGATTGCTTTCAGTTCTGATTTCCTATGAATTCTAATGAAATCTTCACGAGAAGACAGCAAGGGTACATCATCCTCTCTCCCTAGACAATCCGGCCATCATCACATTTGCCCTGCATGCACAATCCCATGCCTTTGTCTGGGGCTCTGAGCTAAGTAAGCATTACAACTACAACCAGCCGGAATGGGTCACAAGCTGTCCTAGATTTTCTGGATTCTTGTAAGCGACTGTGGGGAGATAATAAAACCATTAACTTTAGGAGGAAGTGTTGATGGATTTCAAGTCACCAAATAGTTTCTGCCTCTCAGAATAGCTCAATAATGAGGCTTTAAAAGATTGAACTCCTTCATCCTCTGACTCTCAACCCTGCTCCTCCAAGCAACAACCACGTCTAGCAAGTATTTCTCTTGTATACATTAAAATTCAGTCTACTGTATACATTTTCTTTATATCCACAATACATCTGTCTGCTGTGGATATACACAGCCATGTCCCAACTTTAAACACGTCTGTATATACAATGTGGGTGGGTTGGGTTTGGACCTGAACAGGACAAGCCATGCACTTCTATGTTTAATGGCTCTGTCGTAACAATCTGCCATTACAGCAAACGTGGAAGAAACAAATGGGGACAGAACTTTTTGTTGTTGTTGCTGTTCAAACTCGACATCAAAAGTCATTGAGTGATTCTGCTATGCAACAGCCAGACGTAGTGTTAATAGAGAGACGCTCTAAGCTCTGCTCACTGCGTAAGAAGTGGTTCATATGCTTTATTATCTCTTAGAACCTGTCAAGCTCGATTAGTTGAGTGGACATGGATGGCCTCGAACAGCATTTGCTATGCATCTGTTTTCCAAACACACTGCCTTCCTTGAAAGGTTAATCCTAACAGATAAAATGTTTGGGGGTTGATTTGGAGTTTACCAAGTCACTCCCCGTTTTAAAACCAGGTCTCCAAAGGAGAAACAGAAACTGGGTTCAAAGGTAGATCACCTATCACAGCAAGCTTACGCTTTAGTTAGGCTTCTGTTAGACATTAACTGAAAGTTAAGATTTCTTTTTTAAGCGGAGCATTTATTCCTGTTCACAAACGAAGCTGTTTCTCCAGTTACCTCGAGGCTCCAAAATGTGGTATCTCCAATCTGCAGGACTGCAGTCACTGCCTCCACAGAGGTATCGTGTGGCACGGAACTCCAGCGAGTTCTCCCGCCCTGAGCATTCTTTCACGGCAAGGTCACTGCTCTGAGTGTTATTAGCATGGCAATAAAGAACATATGCACAACAAAGTTCAGGACAAGATCAAAAAGGGAAGAAAAATCAGCAGCACCTTTTAAGTTCCCAGTCTCCCCAGCACTGAGTGGGGGTATAAATAGATACCAAAAAAAAAAAAAGGAGGCATCTACTTGGTTCTGAAAGTCAAAAAGACTAGTCCTGCAACAGCTCAAATGTAACAGGAAGCAGTATATAACAGTGTTTACACAGAGTGGATGGGGACAGACCACACAGGAACTTGAAGAATTTCAGGAAGGTGAAGAACAACTTTTTTATAGGGTAGTAAGGAAAGGTGTGTAGGCAGAATTCTGAGGTGGCTCCCAAAATTTCCACCCCATAGCATGCACGTCCTGTACCAGCTCTTCCCTTTGAGGGAGGGTTGACCTGACCTAATCAGGTGGGCCCTTGGCAAAGAGAGTCTAGAACAGATGTGTCCAATATTTTGGCTTCTCTGGGCCACATGTAAAAGAAGAATTGTCTTGGGCCACAGGTAAAATACACTAACGCTAAAAATACCTGATGAGATTTTTAAAAATCACCTAATATTTTAAGAAAGTTTACGAATTTGTGTTGGGCCACATTCAAAGTTGTCCTGGGCTGCATGGGGCCTATAGATCACGGGTTGGACAAGCTTGGTCTAGAAGAAGCAAAAGAGATTCCAAGCTGCAGCCCATGCTCTCCTGTTGGCCTTGAAGACACAAACTGCTGTGTTGTGGAGCAGGCTATGAGGCAGAAACTGATGAGCAGCCTCTAGCAGCAGAGAAAGCCTCCTGGCCAACGGCCATCACAGAAAAAGGACTTCTATCCTACAACTGCAAGGAACTGAATCATGCCAATGAATCCGCAAGCTTAAGGGCACTGAGCTCTAGAAAGGAATGCAGACTGAATTTCACCTGGATTTCAGTCCTATGAGATTCTGAACAAAGAACCCACCTAAATTGTGCCTGGACTCCTGATCGACAAGAGATTGGGAGAAAACGAATGGGTGATGTTTTGAGCCATGAAGTTTGTGGTCATTTGTTACAAAGCAGTAGAAAATGAATGCAAAAGGCTTCTTAGAGCAGAAATAACTTGAGTGGGGCCCAGAAGAAGATGCTGACAACTGAAGAAGTTAAAAGAAGCTAGGAAGCAGTGATACTGGGGGGAGTAAGGAGAAGGGAGGTGGTTAAGCAAAGGCCCTGAAGTATTGAAGTGCATGATAGGATCTGTTTAAGAGAACGTCATGACAAAGAAGACTTTCACCTTCTTATTCCTTACTTTGATGAGTGGAGCATGTTTACTTGGTAAGCAGATCATGGCTGATCATGCCTACTACATGTGAAAAAACGGAGGTCAATGGATGTGCGTCAGTTGTGCATTGACATGTGATTGTCCAGGGGCACGGTTAGCTTCCTGAAGCAAAAATCTTGTTGAAATATATAAAGCGCTTTCTGTTTGGTCTTACAGTTTAGAGGATAAAATCTAAATTTCCCAAGCAGCATCTGAGGCCCTTCATGTACTTCTCATCACTCAACCTCACTGTTGTACCCTACCCAGGCCAAACTTCACACGCACACACTCACACACACACACACTCACTCCCATACACACTCCCATACACACTCACACACACTCACACACACACTCCCATACACACACACTCTCACACACTCACACACACACGCACACACACTCCCAGACACACTCACACACACACACTCCCATACACACTCACACACACTCCCATACACACACACTCACACACACTCTCACACACACACACACACACACACACACTCCCAGACATTCCTGCATTGACCAGATAGTCCCTTACAATGGATTGTCTTTCTCTAGCTTGCCCGCGCCCCATCCGGCCTCCCACGCCAAGCTTGCTCCCTTATGGCTCTTTCGTTCTTCCCTTAAGACCCTGGTCAAAAGCAGTCTCTCTCGGGAAGGCTTCCTCTGGATCCCCACCTGACACCCCAGGCACCAACTTTCATCTGCGATCCTGCAGCATATTGAACATGCCTCTGTTAGCACAATAATAATAGCAGCGCTATTAACAATAGCTCACATGTATTAGATGAAAGCCATGCACTCTGCCTTTTTACACACATTATCACGTTGTATTTTTATCACATTTTTTTGTGTTTACATGCTTCTCCACTAAATGTTGAATCTCTCAAAGGCAAGGACGATGACTTTTTCATCTTTGTATCCCCTAGGGCTTTGCACAGGGTAGAAAGCACTCAACATATATTTAATAAATGAGTTAAAAGAATCAAAAGTAAGGCTAGAATTCAGGTCTGTGGATCACAAGGCAGGGTTATTTCCTGTCATACCATCACAATAAAATGAATGTAGAAGGGCTTTGTCAAACTAAAAAAATACCATGTGGGGAAAGACAGAAGATGCCAGCCAAAATCTCCCCTTCCATGCCCCGCTCTTATCTCCCTCCTGCCTCCTGCTGCCAAAACAACTTTAGATAATGGGAAAGCTTATCAGCAATGCTGGTCTACTTATCTAGCCCAGGAACCCAGAAATGTAAAGTGGAATGTACCTGTGTTCATGAACAGTGGGAAGCAAAATGAAGGCTTGAGCAAAGAGAACCAGGGTACCCAGTGAAGAGGGCATACAATCTGAACACCTGTAGAGAATCTGGAATCCTGTGGACATCCAGGCATCCTAAGGAACAAAGGTAAGCGAGCTCCCTAGTTAGGCACCCAAAAGACCTGTGTGCACTCATTTAGTCCTTAGAATTCTGTGCTGTATTCCAACCATTGCTTTGGTAAACAAGGTAGTCAATGTGACTCTTAAGCAAGCTGTAAAAAAACTCATTATCATCTAAGTAAGTAGAATTCCCCCTATTTAAGTCTTGCCATTTGGAGGTGGGTAATAGAATCGTTTTGTATGCAACTATCCCAGCCTTTGTCTTTTTCCCTTGTCTTCAGGAAGAAGCTGAATACTGAATTGGCTGCCAGTTAACAACATGGTCTGTTGTGCTGACCCCAGGTCTCAGCCAGAAAAATCAGAGAAGGATTTTTTCCTCTCAGTTTAATATAAAAGACTCTATCAGGACTGCATATAGCCCCCCTTTTTTCCCAATAGAAAGGTATACAAGCCTTTCCTTGTTTTATAATTGCCTGTAGTTTCTCCCCAAACCTCCCTCCATCTCATTCTCCTCCCTGCTAGCTCCCACCCATCTAACAAAACCCAACAGGTAGAACATCTCTAAACGTGAGCTACACAAGCAAATGTTTGGTAGAGTGAGAATAAAAGAAAAAAAGTTAGCTTCCAACTGGCATAGTCAGCCTTGTACTTAGAAGGAACAAATTAAACCCTTGATCCTTAGGAATAGTTAGCAGGATTCTACTTTATGATCCTTAGGAATGGTTAGCAAGAACTCTACTTTATTTTCTATAGAAGGGAAACATTCTTACAGCCTTTTAAACCCAAGAAGCAGAAGGAGATAGCCTATTCATTTATATTTTATTTAAGGGTAATTCTTATCTCCACCCAGTTCAACTCAAGAAACTATTTAAAGCTGGACTGGGTAGCAGAAGGGACAGAGACCGGGAAGAAATATTGCTGCCCTCTAGAAACTGATACTCTAGTAGCGGACTGATTAATAAGCAAATAAATAACTCAAAAGTAGAGCAGAAACAGCATAGACGCTGCGATAGAGATGGGACAAAGCAATGTGCAAACAGGGAAAATGAAGCTAATGGGAGCTGTTTGATGCTTCCTTTCTCTGGAACATGGAGCAACCAAAAGCTATTGCAGCTCAGATTTCTGAAAAATACAGAAATGCATTCTTTTGTACTATAAAATAATGGTTGTATTTCTAAGAAATATCACATTATCAAAAATAACATTACAAAAACAATTACTCTAATAGGGAGAAAAAAGCCTTGGTGCTAGAGATCTCTAAATGTGCCATAACAAAGTGATTTTTCCTACAGGAATTCCAGTAATAAAAATGTTTTTACTAGGCCTAAGTGTATTTTGCTATTTTAGGCAAAACATCAGTTCATCAAAACTGACAAAAACAAGCCTAAACATCCCTAGGCAGATCTAAGCAGTACATAAGACCAAACTCAGTAAATTTCGAGACTATCAAAATCATTTGTAGCCCCATTTACAATTTGAGGCAGATTGTCTTAGCATGTGCTAAATATTCCGCAGTGTGTCTCTGCATGAAAGGGTTATTTACACTGAGCTGCAAGTGTTGAACTCAGGAGTCAGCTATGGGATTGCTTGACCAGTGCAGTGTGGGCAGAAGTAATAGGTGTCACCTCCAAGCAGAGGCTTCAGAGCTAGTTTCTGTTCCACCACGTCTTTTTCCCTCTGTCACCACTGTCAATAGTCCAGCCAGGAGGTGCTCTTTCAGCCTGAGTCTTAAAGTAGAGATGACCATGGGACAGGGCCCAACCAACTCCACATTTGGACACAGAGTGCTCTGGGCAGAATGTGTCCTCCCAAAA
This sequence comes from Aotus nancymaae, assembly GCF_030222135.1. Classification (NCBI taxonomy): domain Eukaryota; kingdom Metazoa; phylum Chordata; class Mammalia; order Primates; family Aotidae; genus Aotus; species Aotus nancymaae. The sequence goes on along the minus strand of NW_026988453.1, from coordinate 11,499,570 downwards.
TTAATATGTTGAAATTCGAACCCCCAAGGTGATGGTATTAAGAGGTGGGTGCTTTGGGAGATGATTATGTCATGAGAGTGGAACCCCCACAAATGGGATTAGTGCCCTTATCAAAGAGGCCAGAGAGAGCTGGCTTGCCTCTCCTCCATGTGAGACCACAGAGAGAGGCATCCTTATGAACAGGGAAGCAGGCCCTCATCTGACACCTACATCACTGGTGCCTTGATTGTAAACTTCCCAGTCTTCAAAACTACAACGAATATATTTCTGGTTGGTGTAAGCTACACTGTTTGCATATTTTGTTAGAGCAGCTGGAACAGACTAAGACAAGTAGCATAAGGGGAGAAATAAACCTTTGCTGCAGCAAGCCAGTAAGATTTGGAGGCCATTTGTTACCGTAATATACACATTTTTTTTTTTTTAACTGGTCACAAGTACAAAAAGTAAAGAAACATGAATTGAGCAGTCTGATATTCAAAGAAAACACCTTCCTATAAGCCTCGTGGTATTTCCCAATTGTGATTCTTATTAGCAACTGTGGCTTACATAATGTTACCTTTCTTTGAAGACTCTGTACTAGGGAGTTTTCATGCATTATCTCACTGAGTCCTTTCAACAAGGGTAATAAGCTAGATATAAATCTCCATTTCACAGATAAGAAAACTGAGAGCCAAAGAAGTAAGTAATTTGCTAAATGGCAATCGCTTACTAAGTTCCAAAAGCAGGAATTTAACTTACTCTGTTTGATTCCAAATCCTGCCTTCCCATCACTCTTCCACGGGGTTAATTAAGGAATAAACTAATTGGCCACACAAGGCAACGGCTGATTACAACTCTGAATTCATAAAAACCCAGGGCATGTTAATGTGGTCTGAATTAAGTTACTTAGCCTCCCTGAGGCTTAGTTTTTTCATCTGTAAAATGGAGATAACGTTATCTCCAGCATTGTTAGAGGATTAAATATACATATACAGTCATGCCTCCCTTAACTACGGGGAGACGCTCTGAAAATGCGTCGTTAGGTGATTATGTTATTGTAAAAACATAGAGTTTACTTTCACAAACCCAGATGGTATAGCCCACCACACACCTAGGCTGTATGGTATAGCCTATTGCTCCTAGGCTACAAACCTGTCCAGCCAACATGTTGTACTGAGTACTGTAGGCAATTGTAACACAAGGGTAAGAATTTTTGTATCAATTCATAGAAAAGCTACAGTAAAAACACTGTATAAAAGATAAACAGTGGTCCACCTGTCTCGGGCACGTACCGTGAATGGAGCTTGCAGGACTGGACGTTGCTCTGGGTGAGCCAGTGAGTGAGTGGGGAGTGAACGTGAAGGCCTGAGACACTATCGTACACTACTGTAGGCTTTATAAAACGGTACGCTTAGGCCATACTAAATCGATTCTTTAAACTTCTGCCTTTAATAATAAATTAACCTTAGATTATTGTAATTTACTTTATAAACTTATTTTTTAAATTTTTGACTCTTTTGTAATAGCACTTAGTTTAAAACATACATATTGTACAGCTGTATAAAAATATATTATTATGTGCTTATCCTATATGCATCTTTCTATTCTAATTTTTTTTAATTCTAAAATATTTTGTTCAAAACTAAGATGCAAGCAATTTGGCCTAGGCCTATACAGGTCAGGCTCATCTATATCAGTATCTTTCACCTCCATTTCTTGTCCCACTGGAATGTCTTCAGCGGCAGTAACAGGCATGGCTGTCATCTCCTAAGACGACAATGACTTCTTCCAGAATACCTTCTGAAGGTTTTGCCTGAAGCTGTTTTATAGTTAGCTTTTTTTTTTAACAAGTAGAAAGAGTACATTCTAAAATAACGATAAAATGTATAATATATCTACTACATAAACCAGCAACATAGTCGTCAATTATCAGGTAGTATGTACCGTACATAATTTTATGTGATAGACTTTTATCGGGCTGGTAGATCAGAAGGTTTGTTTACACCAGCCTCAGCACACATACACGAGTAATACAGTGCTCTATGATCTTACGACAGCTATGATGTCACCAAGCCAAAGGAATTTTCCAGCTCCATTATGATCTTTTGGGACCACTGCTGGATACATGGCCCATCGTTGACCAAAAAGCCTGTTATGTGCCGAATGACTGCTGTTCCTGGCACAATGCACGGCACATATCAGCATTTAATGCTAAGACTCATCCATGTCAGTTCCGTTACAGCCTAGGCATACTAGGACTGGAGAGAGACACTCTTGCTGGGATCCTAGAGAACGCAACCCCTCCTGGGTCCTCATGACACTAAAGCCTAGGAGGAGCCTCTATAGGGAGAGATGCAGGGCCAGACCACAGGGCAAGGTACAAGTCAAAACTCTGACTTGGAGGGCTGCACAGCCCTGCGGGGCAGCAGCAGGCTTACCTCCTCTCTCAATCTAAAAGGCACAGCCCAAATGGCAGAGACGGCCGTCAGCAGGCCCCTAACAGATGGACTCATCAAATATAGGAACAGGTTGAGCACCAACAGCCAACAAAAAAGAGAGTTTAGAGGAACAGGGCCTGGCTCCGATGAAGGCAGAGAGAGATAGCTTCGGACCAGAGCGAGTCTGTGACAGGCCATGGCCCCTGACTAGCAATGCGCTGATGGAAGCAGCTGATGGGACTAATGACAGGAGGTAATGATGATGAAAAGCACTTAAGCAATGGGCCTTCAAGTAGCTGTTGTTGCTGAAAGGCCTCCTGCCACAGAACAAAGCAATTAGTCAGTCACCCTGCCGCCCAGCCCCTCCTCTGCCCGCCTCCCTTTTCCCACCTTTCCAGACCTCAGACCATTCATCCTTTTGTCCCAGCAGCCCAGACTGCAGCAACCCAGACCCAGCAAACAGAAGTGCACCAGCTGGAGACCAACCTTGAACGGCTGTCACCCAAACTGGCAGCTCCAAAGGCAGGCTGTGGCTACAAAGGTGGCCCAGCCTTGGAGGGCCTTTTCTATCCCCAGTTTTGCCATGAATTTTCCAGGAAAATGTTACCTGTGCACTTATACATTTCAGCACGTGGCACTGGCCTTTGTCCATAACACTGAAAGTAGACCTACTGGCTTGTGCAGCTGGGAGAATAACTTCTTTGAGCAACAAATTAGAAAAGCATTTTGAGTTTGGGCATTTATCTGCCCAAAAAGAAACAGTATACGCTTGGAGTTGAAGATTCCTGAGTTCTTACTCTTGCTTCTACTCATCCTTTCATATTCACCTAAAACTTTCTCATGCTTGGACTCCTTCCCTCATTCACACTGGCCATTTTCTCCTGGTACAGTCCCATTACAGCTGCTCGTGCAAAGCAGGTTAATACCACCTGGCCATGGGGGCTTTTTCTTCTGTGCTTTCTGTCTGCCTCCCTTTTAAGACTATGATGTCACAGACAGGGAGAACTATCTCCATTCCTTTTTCTCTCCTCAGTATCCAGAACACGATTACTACACAGTACCTTCAAGTTTTGACATACCCAACTTCCAAATCTATATAGTGAAGGAGATAGTAATATATGCCCTATTACATGTTCCAGTTTTAAGGTTTGGGATCAAATATGACAGCGTAACTGGAAAGTGTTGGAAATGCACAATGATAAATGAATTATTAATATTAGGCATTGTATATCTCTGCCTTCCTCTTGCATTCATCTAGCCTTTTCTGAGCACATTTTGTGTGCTAGGCACTATGCTGGTGCAGATGCAGCCCCTCTTTGAAGCTTCCCTGGCTGAACTCACTGTCTCAGGCTCCTTCAGCCCTGTACTTAACCTCCCGCCATGGACTAAACCAGAATCCATGCATGATGAACCCTGTCTCACCTTGCTGATGTTTACACCAAAGTCCTAAGCTTACTATCTGCTATCCACGAAAATCATGTTTTGAGTACCAGCTATAAGTCAGGCATAGAACCAGACATTACAGAGAGGAGGAATGAAATGTATAATGGACAAGGTAGAGAGTCTCTCTCATAAGAAAATATAATACAATATAAGCAGAAAATGAAAAGATTCGAGAGAGACCCACTGAAAAGTGATGTAGCAATGCAAACAAGGGAGAAGTGTCATTAACAGGTGCATCAGCAAAGTCTCCAGGAAGGAGATGGCATTTGAGTTTGGGCATGAAGGATTGAAAGGCTTCAGGAAGCAGACATTATGCAAGGAAAGCTATTCTTAGAAAACCAGAGCTTTAAGGGACCTTAGAGGGTCAACCCTCAACCTCTTCATTGTACAGATGAGGAAGTCAAAGCAGAGATTCAGTAATTTGCTCAAGATCACTTAGCTAGTAACTGGCACAAGTGGGATACAAACTCCACAGCCCACACTTTGACCGGAAAATGACATGACAAGAATCTACTTTAGGCAAAAGACTAAGGAGCAACAGCAACAGAGGGAGGGAGAGGAAGATGGGGGGGAGAGGAAGATGGGGGGGAGAGGAAGATGGGGGGGAGAGGAAGATGGGGGGGAGAGGAAGATGGGGGGGAGAGGAAGATGGGGGGGAGAGGAAGATGGGGGAGAGGAAGATGGGGGGGAGAGGAAGATGGGGGGAGAGGAAGATGGGGGAGAGGAAGATGGGGGGAGAGGAAGATGGGGGAGAGGAAGATGGGGGGAGAGGAAGATGGGGGAGAGGAAGATGGGGGGAGAGGAAGATGGGGGAGAGGAAGATGGGGGGAGAGGAAGATGGGGGGAGAGGAAGATGGGGGGAGAGGAAGATGGGGGAGAGAGGAAGATGGGGGAGAGGAAGATGGGGGGAGAGGAAGATGGGGGAGAGGAAGATGGGGGAGAGGAAGATGGGGGAGAGGAAGATGGGGGAGAGGAAGATGAGGGGGGAGAGGAAGATGGGGGAGAGAGGAAGATGGGGGAGAGAGGAAGACGGGGGAGAGGAAGATGGGGGAGAGGAAGACGGGGGAGAGGAAGATGGGGGAGAGGAAGATGGGGGGAGAGGAAGATGGGGGAGAGGAAGATGGGGGGAGAGGAAGATGGGGAGAGGAAGATGGGGGAGAGGAAGATGGGGGGAGAGGAAGATGGGGGAGAGGAAGATGGGGGAGAGGAAGATGGGGGGAGAGGAAGATGGGGGGAGAGGAAGATGAGAGGGGAGAGACAGAAACAGAGAGACAGAGAGAAAATAAAGTAAGAGAAAACCTTTAGAGAATCTCAGAGGAGCATAGACCACTTAGGAAGCTACTACAAAAACCTGTAAGTAAAATAATAAAAACCTGGTCTAGAGTGATAGCTACAGGAATGGAAAGAGATAGATAATTCTGGAAGGATGGGTTAAAAGACTTTGATAACAGAATGTGGTAAGACGGAGGGGGAGTCGAATTCCAGAATTTCAACCTCAGGAAACAACTATGAGAATAGTTCAGAAATCTGTAATTTCATAAGCATACTATTTCTTTCCCCAGCACCGCCACAGATTACAAGCAGGTCTTTATGAGTAACCAGAACCTTTCCGATGCAGTTTTCTTCCTGCCTTGTGAGCAAAGAATTCTGACAAGTGAAAACTGAGAAATGATTTTTTTCTCAGTGTAGGGCTCATGTATCATGACAACAATATTATTAAGTTAGTAAATAATTGATGCCAGACAAATAAGCAGAGTTTGAAGTTATACAACCCATCACACCTCACCCAAAGTCACATTGCACTGGGCCACGCCATCCTGACTGCTCACAGGGGCTGTGAGATGTGTAAATTCCTTTAAATTCTGCTTCCAATCAGAAGACACCAGCTTTCTTGAGGTTTAACCGTATTCAAATCTAGGATGTGCCCAAACATGACAGAGGCATTGTTCTCTCTCCCTCAGCTCTCCGTATGTTAAAAGCATCTATTAAAATGTGTCTGAGATGGAAGGCACACAACACTCTGTCATTAATTTAAGGAAATAAAATTACACCATATGAAGGGTTATCATAAGGAAGATGGTGACCAGCTGTTCTCCATCTCCTCTGGGTTAGAATCAGAGAAAGTGGGAGGGAGTTCAATTTGAAACTGAATCTGGAGTGGGAATTTGACAGAAGGAAGGAAGCACAGCCAACGAGGGATACAAGACAGACAAACTGTCATAAATGGGCATATGAGATTTCCATGGGGGTGGAGAGGGGAGGGATTCAGTCAGCCAGAGGTAAAATGAGGTTTCATTTTGTCTCTCCTCTTGGGTACCTGATGGCCTTGGAGTTTCTCTCCTTTTGCCTCTTTCCAGGCAAACTCTGCCTTTTAATTTTCATTAAAGATAGAAACAATTGAGCTGCTTTCATTATAATATAGACCAAAGCCTTCCAGTAAGTGAATGAAGCAGGAGGTAAATTATCAAGGGACTCTTCTACAAAGTAGCTCATAGTTTTTTTGTGGGGGGCGGTGGGGAGACAGAGTTTCGCTCTTGTTGCCCAGGCTGGAGTGCAATGATGCGATCTTGGTTCACCACAACCTCTGCCTTCCGGGTTGAAGCAATTCTCCTGCCTCAGTCTCCCCAATAGCTGGGATTACAGGCATGCGCCACCACGCCTGCTTAATTTTGTATTTTTGGTAGAGATGGGGTTTCTCCAAGTTGGTCAGGAGACCTGAGGTCAGGCTGGTCTCGAACTCCTGACCTCAGGTGATCTGCCTGCCTCGGCCTCCCAAAGTGCTGGTATTACAGGAGTGAGCCACCATGCCCGGCCCCAAAGTAGCTCATGGTTTTGTGTCACATTCACTTCATCCCTGTCTAGAGAAATCAAGCCATGCCTGGATTTGGGAAATGGACAGATTAGATTTGAAATCCTACTGATTTAAGGAATTTCTCATTGCAACCCGGTCGAAGGCTAAATTTTGAGAAATCTAGTTTATTCATCAGTGACTCCCAGATCCTGCAACCTCTCTGATGCTTTTGTTTTCCTTTCATTTTTAGACATCCAGAGCCACAGTCTCCATCACAATGTGTTCTTAACAAATAATTTATAGGAGCCATTTATTGCCTAGTATGAATTTAAATCACTTCTTCTGTCTCTTCCAGTTGAATCCGTATATAAGCCGTGACTCTCACTAGGAAACCAGAGGCCTGGTTCTCTGGTCAAAAAAATTTCAAAATACCAGCAAAAGAATAACGAGATTTTTCTCTGGAAGAGACTCCTCCAAATCCTGGAACTGCACAAAGGAGGAAGCAGTCTGTTCTACCTGCCTCTCCGGGATGTTTGAACATAACTGATCTTCCATTACAACTGAAACCCCAGTAAAAGTGAAAAGAAATCAGAACACTTCTCAAACGGGCAAGAAACAGAATTGGCCTTCAATACTAGGGTATCAGACAATATCTGGGGAATTGGTCCCTGCTGATTATACAAATGTTATTCATAAGCCTAGAAAGAAAGGAAATATAAAAATACCCAAATATGCACACTGTCAATGGAGGAGGAACTAAGTACTGGGGGCTTTCAGAGGAGGGAGGGGAGCTTAGAGCTGGTTGAATTAAGAAAGGATACATGAGAGAGATGATATTTGGTAAATACCCGGATGATATTTGGTAAAAACTAGGAGTTGAGAAAAAAGCATTCTAGGCAGGCAGAGCAACATGAACAAAGTCATGGAGTGAGGAGGGAAGTTGGCCCAGGACACAGAAGAAATGAGTTTAGTTGGTGCTGAGGATTTAGCTACAGGAGCACAGAAGAGCTTAGGCTGCAAAGGCAGGACAGCCCCATGCCCTAGATTGTCCTGAACGCCCACCAGGATGAGCATATTTGTCCCTCAACAGGCAGGGAGTGACTTGAAGTCCTTAAGAAGGAAACAAGTCAGGCATAGTCCGAAAGATTTGCGCTGGCTCTTGTTCCTTCCGTAAGGAGTTATCTAATTCTTTACTTGTTAGAAAAATTTTACAGTTTTCCCACACCCTTGGCTTTTGTCTTCCTGACTGGGTGCCACGTAAGCCCAGAGTTAACACAGATCAGTGTGTGTCTGAAGCCCATTCCCCTGCTCCTGTGCCCTTTTCTTCTTAAAGTGTACAAGTTCTGCATTTGGGTCTAGAACACAAGCAGTTCTAACTGAAAAGAACTGAAAGAAGAAATGCTTTTGAGTAATAATTCTTGGCATTCCGGTTGTTTTTCTTTAATTGGGGAACATTTCAATGGAAAGCCCAGCATTACCCCCACTTCTCTTGGCAACCAACACGAGAAGGAACAAGAGAAGGGAGCAAGTCACTTCCTGGATGGGCACGAACCATCGGTGTCTGCCTCCCTGTCCCCTCAAAGCAAGGGACCAGGTCCCTCTGTTTTTCCTGACAATTCTAAAGCAAGCATAAACCCACTTTCCAAATCAGCAGAAACCTTGAAAACAATATGGGCCAGAAAGACAACTGGATCCCCTCCAGATCAAAGCAGCTCTCATTTTGTTTCTAAGTATTGTAAAGTTTGTTGAGGATAATCTGCTCCCCCATTGACAATCTGTGTCGAGGTTTCAGCCTCCCTGTGATCTGAACTCCTTCAGAAAAAAAAAGAAAAAAATTAAAGGAAAAAGAAATAAGGAAAACACACAGAGACTCCCACTTAACTCCAGCTCTTTTAATGGACAAGTTGACAGCACCCCTCTGGGTCCCCACAATAATTACAGGCTGGAAAGGAGAGTTGTGCTTCATGTGATTTGAGACTGTTTGTGCCTCTGTCCATTAGGAAAAAAGAGGAGCAAGCAATTTTAAGAACTTGACGCCAAACATTTTCCACCAGGGAATTTTACTCAATTACTTGCAAAAGAATCTCAAAGATGGTCATTTCATCATTAAAATGTTCTTTTAAAAATTTACCACAGACTTGTTAAGAGCTGATTTTGATGGGTGGCACTCTGGAAATTATGTGCTTGATTTAGCACCGTCCTCCCCTAAAACCGTCCCAACCACGCCCCCTTCCCCATTGGTGTTCCACTTAATTGACTCAGGCTCTCACTTTTGCCTGCCCAGACATTGATGAAGATACACAGCACACAACTCTTTAGCGGCTCCCTTTTCCTCTTATATCAAGGGAATCTATCAACCTGGAAAGAGAGAAGAAAAAAATAATAAAATGCCCTGGGGAGTCAAGAAGAGGGAAGGAGGGGGATGGAGGGGGCGGTTGGCTGATCACCAACAGCCTTTCAGAAAGGACTAGAATTAGTAACGAGTTTTCTTTGCTGAAAGAAATCTCTTTATAGCTTGATGTTGGTGATATGGCTAGTCTAGGAAGGAATGGGAAATAGGAGAAAGAAATCTACTTAACGTAGCCTTAAAATCAAGGTATCTGTGCCAAGAGCTTTGCAGGGAAATTCATTCGTAACCTCGACTGACCTCATCCAATATTGTATCATCAATGCCCAAAGCACGATCAAAGTTTCCATCAGGCACTCCTTCTGCTCCCTTTTTACAACTAACCAAAACTCTCCTCAGCCTGAGCAATGCAGTTCAGATCCCATTTCCCACCCAATGTAGCGCTCCTAAGCCACTTTATCCTACCCTCTTCTTTCTTTAAAATCTGTTTTCGCTTACGATCACCACCACAAAGTCCAGATTTTTATTAGTCAATGCCCCTCTCAAGAGCAGAGTCCAGAGTTGGACTGGTTACAGACTGATACAGGGCCGGGCGCGGTGGCTCAAGCCTGTAATCCCAGCACTTTGGGAGGCCGAGGCGGGTGGATCACGAGGTCAAGAGATCGAGACCATCCTGGTCAACATGGTGAAACCCCGTCTCTACTAATACAAAAAATTAGCTGGGCACGGTGGCGCGTGCCTGTAATCCCACCTACTCAGGAGGCTGAGGCAGGAGAATTGCCTGAACCCAGGAGGCGGAGGTTGCGGTGAGCCGAGATCGCGCCATTGCACTCCAGCCTGGGTATCAAGAGCGAAACTCCGTCTCAAAAAAAAAAAAAAAAAAAAAGACTGATACAGTTGGCTCCATAAAACCAGTTATAGGGTGTGTCCGGATGAGGTGGGGTGAGGGGGTAGGATGTATAACTTCCTTGAATATCTGTTGCATAGGCATCCCTTCTCCGGATAAAGGCAAAAAGGCGTACTTCTCACCGCGGGGAAGGCAGCTGAATTGCTACTTGGAGAAGGGAAGGAAGGCATTACATGCATGGGAAGGAGGCACAGGATGGAGATGGGGTCCTTGAGGCTACAGAGGGGACAGTTTTCCCGTAAGTCTCCAGAGGCTGATCCTTCAAAGAGAGAAAGAGGAGACAAGCCCTGTGTCTGTGTGTGTTTTGGAAAGATGCTATCATAAAAGGTGCTCCTGAATCAAATTAGTACAGCATTTTCTGTGGCTAGGAATGGCTGTGGATAGCCTGTGTGTGTGTGTGTGTGTGTGTGTGTGTTTTTTAAAAGGCATCTGTGGAATTTATGTTCCTCTTAAGAATTACATTAACAGCAACATAGATGCCCAGGACAGGTCAGGTAGGAAAGGCACAAAAGGCTCTTATTTTGCAGATAAGAAAAAATATATAGATTTTTCTAGTGTTGTATCCTTACACACTTCCTCTTTTACTCCTCACTAAACACATGTGCATGTGCACACATGTGTGTGCGCACGCGTGCGCACACACACACACACCCCTTTTGCTCATTCTCTTTCAAACAACTAATGCTTTTGCTCTCTTTCTCTAAATTGTCCCCACCGGAGCCTGTAATGCTCAATCTCTTCTTCCAAATTATTTAAAACCTGTCAGGCATTCAATGTTATGCTGAAATGTTGTCCTCTCCATTAAACTTTCCCTGAAGGCTCTGGCAAAACAAAACCAGCATTGTCTCCTCTTTGAACACCCACTGCATTAAAATTCTGCTCTATGTTCGCTAGCACACGCATGTTGTGTAGTGGGGAGGACTGTGGATTGGGGCACACGTGTGTGCTATTCCCATTGGAACCAGTTTCTTGAGGTCCAGTAGGCAGCATAATTCTTTAAACATAAATAGATCTCAACAAAAGCTAGTTGATCAGGTGAATGCTGGATCAAACTCAAGTGGCTATAGTTATTCCCCACTAATGTCTACTGTTGAATCCTAGAAAGCTTAGAGGAACTAAGGGATTTTATTCTGTTTCCTTTGTCAATGACTATGGGACTTAGGAAGTCCAAAAAGCGCTTCCAGAGTTCTCTTCCTTTATCCCAATATCCAGTGTTGACTCTGCCTCAGGTATTTACTCCTATCTCTGCCCTCAGATAGAAGATAAATGCCATTTCCTGTCTGTACCAAATTAAGGACAAGGTTCCTCCAAATGCCTTGGAGCCTGCTATGGTTTGTATGTGTGTCCCCTCCAGAACACATCCTTAAAACTTAACTAAGAGAGGTGGGGCCTTTAAGAAGTGACTGGGTCACGAGGGCTCTGCCCTCACATATGGATTAATGCATTCATGGATTAATGGATTAATAGGTTACACAAGAGTGGGTCTGTTATAAAAGCCAGTTTGTGGCCAGGCATGGTGGCTCATGCCTGTAATCCCAGCACTTTGGGAGGCCGAGGCGGGTGGATCACAAGGTCAGGAGTTTGAGACCAGCCTGGCCAACGTGGTGAAATCTTGTCTCTACTAAAAATACAAAAATTAGCCAGCCATGGTAGTGTGCAACTGTAGTCCTAGCTACTCAGGAGGCTGAGGCAGGAGAATCGCTTGAACCCGGGAAGTGGAGGTTGCAGTGAGCCAAGATCATGCCACTGTACTACGGCCTGGGTGACAGAGCAAGACTCTGTCTCAAAAATAAAAATTTTTTAAAAAGCCAGTTTGCCTCTCAGTGCTCCACTGAGATGGGAACACGGTGATGCCTTCCATTGTGTTATGATACAGCACGAGACGCTCACCAGAAGCCGAGATGTGGCTCCTCAACTTTGGACTTTCCAGTCTCCAGAACTACACAAAATAAATGTCTTTCACTTATCAATTACCCAGTCTCAGTGACTCAGTTACAGCAACAGAAAATGGGCTAAGACATAGTCATAGAATCTCAAGCAGTGCCCCCAGAACAAGGCACACATTCCTTGGCAAGGGAAATCAACAAACCATCCTTTCCTTCCCCCAAGTCCTAATCTTGCTCATAAAAATAGAAGGGTCAGTTATTTTTGAAGTTTTGGCGAAAAATTCTGCTGATCTTCCTTCCATATCATTAATTCCTTCCACAGCAAATATAATGAACTGTCTGCTGGGTGACACTGGGGCATGTTTGATTCAGCACCTTCTGGTTTATTGAAACTGCCTGTCCACAGGGTGAAGGCACTCAGTTCCACTCCTAATTCCAAAAGAGACTTGGGGGTCTCAGGTGGTCCCACAGTGGTGGGCCTGGAGGCTCATGTCTCTCTGTTTCCACTATCAGGGATTAACAGGGAAGAAAGAATAGTTTGAAATAAGTCTGATTACAAATACAAACCACACATTCTCAACTCTAGTATTACTATTGTTTTAACTCCATGTATTTTTCTTCTATTTTTCAATTGATTACAAACTTAAAAGGAGATTTAAAGAGTGAGAACAATTATTAGCCCCCAAACCTCAACAGTTAATGCATTGATTGAGAGGCCTTGAGATAGACACAAAAGCTGACATTTGTACATGAAAGTAACACATGGAGAGGTTGATGCTTCTGTGCAGCAGAGGCTGAAGCTTGAGGCTTCCAAGGGGCACATGGGATTTGACCTTTGCAGGACAGTACAGCTTTTTATAGCTGTGTCCGGGGGCAAGTGGCTGATTTTTGTAAAATGTGCTAGGCTGTTCTTAAAAGGCTCAGGCCTATTTTAACAGACGCTGGCCTTTGCAGGCACAACTGGAATAGGTCTTAGAAAGAGGCCTGGGCTACTCAAACTTCTTCCAATAGTTTATCGTTAAGAAATGGCTCTATTTAGAGGAACAAAAGGGTACCGTATACGCCAGACCGAAGGACCAACCTGCAAGATAAGGTGAGTGTTCCATCACGTTTTTCTCCCTCCTTTTCTGAGTAAGAATCAGTATTACAATTTTGTTATATTTTGGTTTTTTACTGTCACACTTTTGTGTTTTAATCTGCTATTTTGTATTGATTAAATGTACCATTTAAGTCTATTGGAATGCTACCAGGGAAGAAATAGAGCTTCTCACCTAGAGATTGAAAATAACCCTTTGAAGAGGCCCTTTGACTTCAACTCTGGATGCAAAACGGGTCACGACATCATATTTTCTCCTAATGGGAAGAGCTGAGTCAGTATGTGCCTGTATATGTGAAACTGCTAATAATAATGGCCACTGTTCCTTAAGTGCCCACCTTCTGATCCATTCCAAGTGCTTTCCATGTATTTGTTGCAATAACTGTATGAGGTGGTTCCTCTCATTATCCTCATTTTATGGGTGAGGACACTAAGGCATAGAAAGGTACAATAGCAAAGACCTGGAACCAACCCAAATGCCCATCAATGATAAAATGTGGCACATATACACCATGGAATACTATGCAGCCATAAAAAACGATGAGTTCGTGTCCTCCGTAGGGACTTGGATGAATCTGGAAACTATCATTCTGAGCAAACTGACACCAGAACAGAAAACCAAACACCGCATGTTCTCACTCATAGGCGGGTGTTGAACAATGAGAACAAGTGGACTCAGGGAGAGGAGCATCACACACTGGGGGCAGTTGAGGGGGGCTAGGGGAGGGACAGCAGGGGGTGAGGAGGATGGGGAGGGATAACATGGGGAGAAATGCCAAATATAAGTCAAAGGGGGAATAGAGGCAGCAAACCACCTGGTTATGTATGCACCTATGCAACAACCCTGCATGACCCGCACATGTACCCCAGAACCTAAAGTAAAATAAAAAAAATTTAAAAAGAAGAAAGGTTTAAATAACTTTCTTAAGGGCAGAATGAAACTAAAATGATGGAACCAAGTTCCAAATCCAGTCAGTCTGACTCCACAGTCTATACTTTTTACCACTTAGCTTTAAAAATAATTGCTTACTGAGGCGGGGACATTTTTGGAACTAAACGTGTGAGAGGAAGAGAAAGTGAGGAGCTAGATAATTACTTTGAATATACTAGACAATCTGCAGCACCACGTTGCCTCTTCTCCCGGTCACAGCTGATTGAACCGAGGTGGACACCTGACCCAAGAGACATGAAAGCAAAGGCTGGAGAGCAGCCTGTGACACAGTGTCTAAGAGACAAGCTGGCCAACCCAATTCCCTCCAATGACTTAAACTAAGCAGAGATACTTGCCGATACTGAGGGTGGGTGTTGGAACTGGAAGGCTGTATAATTTTAGCTACCATGGTAGACATTTAGGATCACGAGGAAAATGAGTAAGCAGAAAACGCTGGCTGGCAGAAAAGAGAACAGAACAGAAATGTAGAGGAAATCTGAAATAAACATGTACTATCTGAGAAAAAGACGTCTTCAATTTTCTTGAATGAATCTCCCCTTTTGCCTTGTAATCTAAGTAGTCCAGTTAAAACAGTATAACAATTGGTTTCTGTCTTAGTTACTCAAGCAGCAAACAGAATGTTTGGGATATAGTAGGTGCTCAGTAAATGCTTTGCTAATGAAAGGATTTAAAAAGATTGATGTCGAATAAACGCAGAACTCTGTGATTCTGTGCTGAATAACCAGACGGTTCTCTCAACATATTTATTATTCTCCAGTATACGACAACATATTTTCCAAACACTTGATTGGGTACAAGGTCTTAAACTTTCTACTCTCAAGTTTCTGGTTCTTATAGACACCATAAATATTGGAAGAATACTAATAGTTGTACACTCATTTCATAGTTCAAAGAGGCTGCTATTGCACACCACTCCACCCCAGGTAGGGCTGCCAGATAAAACACAGGACGTCCATCCAAATTTGAATTGCAGATAAACAACAAATAATTATTTACTATAAGTATGCTCTAAATATTTTATGCTAAATGTGTATACTAAAAAGCCATTTGTTGTTTATCTGAAATTCAAATTTAACTGAGCATCCTGTATTTTTATTTGCAAAATCTGGCATTCACCAAGGGTCGATTTTTCTCCAAATCACCAGGCCAGTTCAAAAAGCCCAGGTCTTAGCATTTTCTTCCCGTATCATCTCACCCCCATCCAGATGATGGATTTTCCTCTCCCCATGTCCCATCCACCCAGACGTGCACAGGTCTACATAGGAATGCACACAAACACACACGCCCCCTACAAAAGGAAGCACTAATATTTTTGATGCTGAAGAGGTGGAAGTTACTCGATTCAAAATATTATTAAGCTCATTTGCAAATTCAGAGGGACATGGCAGTACTCTTACCTTTTATGTAGACTTTCGGCATGGAGACGTCTTAGTAACACCAACATAATTTTCTCTGCTCTCAGGGATGCTCAAGATCACTTTGCTAGATTTTCTCTAAGGGACTTAAATGTATGAAATTATTTCAGAAAATGTAATCATATCTTTCCACATTGACCAATACTTTACATTATCAGCGAGAGATACTGTTCCCCATTCCTGCCACCCCATCAGTGATTTCTGGGGGCACCATGAAATCCTTCTGGCAGGAAGGGGCCTGCCCCTGCCACCCAACCACACTTTCTTTAGGAGAATCAATGCAGAGAAGAGGAAGCAAGGAATCATGACCTGGAGGCTACCTGCAGCAGCATTCCCCCTGTAAGCATCATCATCCCCTCCTGCCACACCCAACTCGTGTCTAGGGTTCTTCTGCCCTCCCTCCGACAGCAACGCTTAGAGGATGCAAGGGAGAGGCCATCTCTTTTAGTTAGTCACATTCATGATACCAGATGGCCTCTGTGACACAATCTTAACTTACATTCTGTTTTCATTTGTTTAAGACATTACCAGACTTCTCTCACTTCCCTCATTTAGTCCCATCCCCACCAGTACCCGTAACCCTGTGGTGTGGGTGTCACTGCACCATTTGCAAGAGAGGAGAGTGAGGCTGGAGGGAGTGCAGCAAGGGCCTGGCCCCCATGTCCCCATTAGGAACTGGCAGAGCTGTGAAGCTGGGACTCAGACTCAGATTTTTTCCTCCCAGCCCTGAGCTTCTCCCCACTCCCTTGCATCTGACCCAGGTAAGAGTATGTGGTCTGTGCGATGATAAGGTTCCTGGGAGATGCACTGTCCTCTCTCTGTGTGAGGGTGGGGCAGACACTGGCCCCACTTGGTGCCCAGGAAGGCAGAGGAAATTAAAATTACATTTCCCAAGCAAGTGAGAAAGCACAGTGGGTCAAAGGATGGCTGGAATTTGAAGATGCTCAGCCCCCGAACAGACTAATCTTCCTGAGCCAGGGGCAAGAGGTGCTGCTTGTCAGTTATCCAGGGCACACCAGATCACTGCAGAGGGCACACGCTCTCCTAGACCATTGCACTAGATGTTAAATGAAGCAATTAAAGATGAAGGGGACATTTTAATTACCAGACTTGGCCAGCTCCAAAGGGGCCCAAGTTTCAAGTGACTGTGAAGACTCAATTATGCTGAACGGGAGCAAGTCACCTGGCATCATGAGACTGATTATCTGGAAGCCTGAGGTGGAGAAAAGGGGATGCCAAATAATAAAGCAAGAGAGAAAAGAGATGCCACGTGACAGAAAATTCATAAGACAGCAGGAAACTGCAAGAGATCCATAACATCCTGAAGTAGGGGATGAACCTGCCTCTCAAGGGAAAACGGGCAAATTAGTCCCATTAGCAATTTTAGAAATTCTCTCTTCTCTTCCCTCTAATGGATATACAATTTTGATTGTTTCAGCTTCAAGTATACCATGAACTTTTCACCTTGCCATCTTCCCCAAGCCAGGATTTCACCTGCCTCCATCACTGGCAAACACAGGACAGACACCATGGCAACCCTGCAGCCAGCCTGTCCCTGTCCCGGGGCATTTCAAGCAGGGTTTACCCAGAGCCACCCCAGGAGTCAAGAGAAAGATGAGTGGTTTTGAGGGTACCATGTATTATTTTTCATTTTTTGGAAACATTTTCTCAATAACAATCACTAAAACTCCAGTATATAGAATTGCAGAGCCAAGCACAGTGGCTCATGCCTGTAATTCTAACATTTTGTGAGGCCAGGCAGGATTACTTGAGGCCAGGTGTTTGAGATCAGCCTGGGGAGCAAAGCAAGACCTCATCTCTATACAAATATTTTTAAAAATATTAGCTGGGTGTGGTGGCATGAACCTGTGGTCCTAACTACTCAGCAGGCTGAGGTGGGAGAATCTCTTGAGCCCAGGAATTTAAGGTTACAGTGAGCTATAATCACACCACTGCACTACAGCCTGGGCAACAGAGCAAGACCCTGTCTCCCCCAAAAAAAAAAAAAAAAAAAAAGAATTACAATATTTTTCCTACTTCCTCTTTTCTCAATCTATTTTTAATATAAATTGGAATCCAGAAGGCAAACTAGTGAGAGGTGTGTCTAGAGAATAAAACAATTTCCTAAATTTAAGTCTGCTGTTCTTTTATGTACCATAAAACACAATACATTCATGAGAAGATCTGTTTTTAAGCTGGTACAGAGAGGCATTAGGCTCAACCTCTGGTCAAGTGATTTACCAACAGTCACTAGACTTGCAACATGTTAGATTCAGGTAAACTAACTGGTCAGTTCCAGAATGAAAACAAGAACCTCAATCCTACTTACTTCTCCCAGGTAACACTGCATGGTATCTTTGGGGTTTTGTCTAATCTCTAAAAATAAATGCATGGTCCAATTGATCCTCAGTGGATCTGTCATCATGTTTCATGTTTTCTTCTCCTAAAGTAACCTATTTTGCCTCCACATAACCTGCTTACCCAACCCTAGGGGTGTCTAGAAATATAATAAGTTATTAATTTACTCGTCTTCACTCTCCTTATTTTCACTGGGCTAGGGCCAGCTGAGATCTCTGGATAGTATTACGAGGATGCTGGCTCTTTCTCTGAAGCAGAGAGGAGGGGCTGCAGGCCCTTAGGTGGAGCTTGCCTCACTGCCCAGCAGGGAAAAGACCCTTTTCAGGCTAAAAGTCAGCAGCATCATGGGGAATGAGCTGACAGCTGAATAGGAAAGGAGACAATAGTTGCTTAAGAAGAGCAGGCCAGCGCCTGAGAAACAGGCCTGCCCGCTAATGAGTGGAACCATCCCTGTGCTGCAAGCTGGGAGAAGGACAGAGCGTCTTTCAATGAAGATACATTGTCTTCAATGCCCAGAGCGCAGACTTGCTTGCGAAAATCTGTGTCCCAGAATCCTGATCTGAGAAAGGTCTTCTAGAGGTCAAGTCCATTCCTCTGCCTTCGTGATTTTAAATATCATCTAAATTATAGTATCTGTGCCTGTGTTTGGGGAAGCGAAGAGTGACACCTGGTCTATTCTGAAAACTCCCCAAGGAAAAATATGTCTCGATTCTTGTCATTGACTCAGCCCTATCCCCACCTCTCATACTGACAGGAAACAAATGTATGAAGTCATTGCCGCTGGTTGGCACAGACCCTCTCATGCCCCTTTCTCCCCTTTCCCACACTTTGTGTCATCAGATTAATTTATAAAAGCAGTCCTTCCACACCCCCGAGACAGCTAGGAAAGCTTTGTTCTGGTTTTGACAGATGGGGAAACCAAGGCAGAAAGAGTAATTGAACCAGAGGCCCTGAGGACTGGTGCATTCTCGTCCTCATCCCACCCAAGCCTACCAATGTCACTTCTCATGGAGCAGAAGAATGGACGGACGGCCTCTTTCTCTTTCCCCCTGTAATTAAATCAGATCGGCCCCACTTCAGTAAAAACATTTGTTTAGGGAGAAAAGCGGGAACTCACCGTGTGCTGCCGCCTTCCCTTTGAGCCGCCCTGACAGAAACAGCACCGGACCCATGTGTGCCCGCCGGCTTTTTTTTGTAGTAGGCTCCATTCATCAACTGCCTGCCTTTCGGGGTAGCTAAACAGAAGGCTGGAAAGGGAAAGGAAAAAAAAATGACACGAGCTTCCAAAAACACAGTGTTTTTTTTTCTCTCTTCTTTTTCAAAGTCCAAAATGTAAAGTGCAGGGCTCAGTTAATCAGAGGGCTAATGCTTTCCATTTCAAAGCTCCTTTAATCTGAAGAGACATTTCACAAATATCTCTTCTCCAGGCATCCCCTCTCCCATCCCATTAATAATATAATGCTGCCTTCAATTGAAAGAGTGGGAGTAGATTGGAGTGGTGTGTGCACATTCACTCATCCATCCTCCCGGGTCTGAATTTAGGCCTGCCACCCCCGTGATCTGCAAATAACAAATAAGACCTCCACTTTTTGAAATGTACTCTGTGGGGCCACTTTGCTTTTAGGAATCCCAACCTATGAAGCATTTAGCAAACAGGCACATTTCCTTCATTACAAAAGGTTTGGGGGAAAAGATTGCTGCTAATGGAAGCCCATACTTAAGAGTTGAAAAGCCTGGGTCCAACTTCACTCATGGCTCATTAATGCACGTAAACAAGCACACACTGTGTCCCAGCCCCTCTGCTAAAGGTCAAGGTTAACAGGTGAACAAAACACAATCCCCTTCGAGCATTCCAGGCCTGGCTCAGCCGCTGACGAGCTATGTCCTTGAGTTAGTTGCTCAAGCAATGTGGGTCTCAGATCTCCCTTTTGAAGAAAAAATAATAATAGCCGGCTTCCCTCCAGCTTGCAGAGTGAGAAGGTAGTAAACCTGTGCATTTAAGTGTTTCTTTACAGATCATTAACTACTATGGGGAATGGAGGGTCACAGGAATAATAGAATTTTTGAGCTAGCAGGAACCAAAGAAATCAACGATTCCAACCTTTTCATGTAAGAAGAGAGTCTTAGAACTAAAATGTCAGGAGCCCGTGTCTGTAGAAAAGCCATCTGAAATGAAAACAAAGCATCTTTGAAATAATAATATAAGACAGACGGTGAGGTTAGGCAATGTATACCAATTTTCAGGGCTGGGTGTGGAGCTGGTGCACAGGAATAGCTATCAGGAAACTTAGGTTCTAGTCCTGCATTTTCACTAAGCAGCTAAGTCCACGGATGAATGATTTATGTCCCAATTCTGTTGGTCATCTGTAAAATAAGAATCATGGAGGATAAAAACAGTGCAACAGGAAGATGTCGGAGTTCCATAGTTTTTGAGGTCTGTCTCCACCACATTTTAGCTGTGTGACCTGGAATAAGTTAACTAAAAGTGGCTCTCTGAGCCTCAGCTTCCACATCTGTAAATCGGGCATAACTCCACCTTCCTACTGAGGTTGTTAAGATTAAATATGGCAAAGCATATAAAGTACTTTGAATATGGTGAGTACTTTTAATAAATGTTAATTCCTTTTCTTCCTGCATAACCTCTATTAGCATTAAAATTCTACGACTATGAAATGTCTCCTTAAAATGTGAGCTCATGTGAGTACACTGGCTTTGCTGCCTCCTCACCTGACAAGGTGGAAAGGAGGCAGACACTTCCTGTAACAGAAGATGGAATGGAGATCCAGAAGTGTGACAACTCACAGATGTGAGCCACAAAAATGGGCGTTGAGCAAATATGTTTGCTTCTAGCCTGGAGGTTTTTCTCAAAGCAGCCCTCTGTGGCTAAGAGAGGGAAGCCCCTCACTATCTATCAGCCACATCACCATGAACTCAAATGGTTTAAAAGAACGGTAAGAAGAAGAGAAAACTCATAGTATGACTTCTGACTTTACCACTGATACTTCATTTAGCTTCAATAATCCCATAGGGTAGTAAATATCCCCATTTTATAGATGAGAAAATAGAGGAATAAAGAGGTAAAGAAATGTGCCCAGTATTCCTAAGACTGGTGAGTGAAAAAGCCAGAACTCATCAAGGGATAAGGCAAGTCCTCTTCCCTCACATCACAGCCTTGGGGTCATCGCCATGGCGTGTACATGCTGAGTAAATCTTTACTGCCAGTAGATCTCTGTGCCACCAAAAAGGACTCAATCCCAAAGCCATGCAAGGAACTCTCTCTTCTACATCATAATCTCATTTATAATCTTTGATATGAAGCCTCAAAAGAGTATTTTCCAGCCTGAAATGTATATGTAGCTCCTTCCTACACACTTTCCCGGTGTCAAAGAGAAAGTCCAAGGGGACCTAGAGCTTCTGGGGACAGTATCAACTTCTCTGACCATCCTAAACTGGTCATTTCACAGGCATCAAAGAGTCCCAGGACAAGGGAACATGTGGCATGCTTTATGGCTAAAGCCAGCAGCTGAGGATAAATGAAAAAAGACTTTTCGAACAGAATGAATGTAAATGAGAAAAGAAGTCCCTGGTTAGGGAAGTTATTCTAGCAAGTGGCTATATAAATGTCTTTATATTGTTATTTCCAATATTAGTTTGTTGTTCCTCCATGAAAGCTGATTTATTTGAAATGTTATTACTAGAAACACCCTAATCTTTTGGTAATAATTCATATACTGGAAGATTACAGTTTTGGAAGGCAGCCCAGTGCTGTCTGGAATCCTATTTATGGATTAAAGGATTTGAACAGCATTGCAAGCAAGATCTCTAAAGAGTAGGATAATGTAAACCTGGTTCCATATAAAATGCTTTACCCCAGCTATAGTAACCCCATTAAAGTCAGATTGTTAGAGGACACTGGGCACGATGACTTTCATTACACTAAACCGGGATATCACTGCCCCTGAAGAGCAAGGATTTTTCAAGCCCAGTTGCGCCTGATTTTGATAGGCTGTGCTTAACTTTGTGTTTTCCCTTTCTCCTAGGACATGCCAGCCTTACATAATAGGTCTTGACTTTTCGAAAGGCTATATTCAGGTGAAAGAAGGAAAAAATTATTTGTCATAGCAAAGGCAACAGCGAATCCAATGGGGTTCATTGACAGAGGAAGGATGACATATACCCAGTGCTTTTTGTTCTCAGAAACCTTCAGGTTAAGACTGATCCCTGCTCTGGCAATAGTGCCCCTTTATAGAGCAGTCCAGGCCTTGACACTGGGAAAAAGCAGAGAGGACTAAATGAACCTAGCAAGAGAGGGCAAAGGTCACTATTGACCATAATAAGAGCGAAGCACTAATGAGACCCTAGCAGGCTCTTCCCCCTGAGGGCTCTTGGGGACAGTAGTGGAAAGGCCCTGCATGTTAGACTCAGATCACCTGGTTGTACTATTTATTGGCTGCGTTGCCTTGGGCAGGTCATTGAACCTCTTTGAACCTGAGTTTCCTCATCTTTAAAGAGATAAAGTCTACTTGAAAGGCTGCTATGAGTATTTAATGAGGTTATAGATAACAAATGTCTAACACAGAGATGGTGGTCAAGGAATGGCCGTAAGTATTATCAATCGACTGGCACACTGCACAAAAATGGTCACCAGTTTCTATACCACAGGCTCTGAACTGTGTGCTTCACTTTCCTATCACACACTCCTGCAAGGTGCTGAACCAAAAGTGCCATTAGAACCAGCTGGGCTCGATGGAAGAATAGAGACAGCGGGAGGGAGGCAGCAGGGAGAAAGAACGACCAATGTCACCTTCCCCTTCAGCAGAACCACTGCCTATTAACAGAGTCATCAAGCACTTCATGAACATCATCTGCCACATAAATAATGGATAATAATTCTAATTATACCACCATCTAAAACTTGACTTAGGAAGTCTTTTTTTTTTTTCTCCAACTTATTCCAGTCACCTCAACCAGATTCTATTTTATTTTATGGTTTCCACCCTCTGTTCAATGACTCAGGTCTGGGTTCTGACTTAGACGCCATACAGGAGGGAAGATTTCCTTTCAGGCACAGTGTGAAAAAGGGAACCATCCCAGGGCAGTTGGGGGCTGTAGAGCAGCAGAGAGCTGTGTTTTGTAAAAGGTTAGACTTTGGACTGCCTGTGTGAGAATCACTTGGAACGGCGGAGGTGGGTGGGCGTGTGGGGTGTTGTCCTTACTTAAAATCCAGGTTTCTGGATTCTACCCTAGATCCATTAAATCAGTATAACTAAGAAAGAGACTTTGGAATCTGCACTGTCAACAAGCTTCCCAGAGGAACTTTATGTACACTAAACATTGAGAATGGCTCATCCAGGGATTCCTACGGAAGAAGCAGCCAATGAATATCAATGTCATTGAGGACTTCCAGGGAGCACGATGATAAAGAACATTGTATTGTATTCTACCGATGACAAAACACATCCACAAACATTATCTCATTGAACACAAACAAGATAAGTATGTCTGTACTGTGAATTATTTATATTGATAAACAATACAGTTCACTTCATGGACTCTTCTACATAAATAAATTTGCCAGGGGAAAAAATGGGGATTTAATTCTTTGATTGCCAAGCATTTGAAGCAATTCACAATATCATATTTTTTAATTAAATTAAAAAGCCTCCTGCCTTAATAAGCCAAAGATCCCAAACATAACTTAACTTTATATTGACTTAGGGTCACCACTAGCAGCGTCTTCTTGTGCACGGAGCTAAAAGCGGTGATGTGCAGTGAGATACTGAGGGCATCAGTTATATCAAACACTGTTTTTCTAACATCTTATGGCCCCAGTCTTGAGGCATTTTGCTTGTCATTTGCAGTTTTTCTGACTCCCCTTTGATGGACTATCCAGTGTCACTTTCTACCACTAAGAGGAAAAATACTCCCACCCCCATCCTTTCAAATTGACTACTTCTATTCCAAGGTAAAAGAAAATTGAGGAAGTATTATCATCTTAAGTACAATGAGAGGAAATTAACTCTGAGGTTTTACGAATAGCTAATCCTTAGAGTAATATTCAGGAGGTTGAGTATGAGTTGTATAGACTGCATTTTATCTGCTTAGAGGCCTTTTCGCTGAGTTGGTTCCAGTTGTCTTCAGGAAGCTGAAGTGGGTGCTAAGAGCAGTTAATGATTGCATAGACCTGAGGCTCTCAGAGCCGAGTGCCTGTTTACCAAGAAGATGATGACCAAGGCCCTGGGGTCACTTGTATACTTGCCACCATAGCATGAAGGGAAGAAAAATGGGGAAACAGGATCACTCAGAGAGAGAAGATTTAATATTGCTGGATCAATCGGTAAGAATTATTTCTGTTACAACTATCAGATAAACACCTGGGATTAGTTTAAGAACTGGGAGAGATTCATTAGCTCCCAAAACTCACAGGTTTCTCTCTCCATAGCTCTTGTCTCTGCTGCTGTGTGTCAACACACACAGCGCCCACTTCTACACAGCGCCACTTCTACCGAAGATGGATTTTCTTCATGCCGCAGGAAGCCTGCCCTGCATTCAAGCCTGGTGAGGTGGGAGTAGTTCCCCAAAGGGAGTGGTGTCTGTAAGGTCTGTTCTCGCCGAGGACGAAACGAAGAAACTGAGGCCAGCACGAAAATAATCCAATGCAAGGGGTTTTATTCAGACTCCTGGACGAGGTTCTGCGGCCCGACAGGAGGGGCCGGAGAAGTCGCGCGGACTCCTCTCAGGCATGGGGTTTTATAGGGAGTGGAGGTGTCCGATTGGCTGTGCCCAAGGTGAGTGGGACAAAACGGAGGGGAGTGGGGCCCAGATAGGACAAAATAGTAGGCAGGGAGTGGGGCCTGGATGGGACAAAGTGGTATCAGGTAGGTCCTGATGGGGCTTTTTTTCCCGGGCTCGGGGCGGGGGAGGGAGGTGTGTCCAAGCTCCCAGCAAGGGGAGGAGGCGTGTCCCAACACCCCGCGAGGGGAGGGGGTAGGTCCGAAATCCCCGCCAGGGGAGGAGGTGTGTCCGAAATCTCCGCGACGCAGCCAGCCTTACATTTCGACCTTTTGATGATAGATAGAGGGCGCCGCTCTTCCTGACTACTTCCTGCTGAATAGGGGCGAAGTAAGGGGGACGGGTCAGTTGGCTGGCACCTCGACTGAAGAGTCAGACACGTCCAACTTCTCGCATACGAGCTGGTAGCGCTGTATTGAGTTCTAGTGGTGGGGCCTTGTTTCCAGGATTCCTGCAAGTAGAATCGCCAGGCATAGTAGAGGCTGGCTTTAAGGGGAGATATTAGAAGAAATGTTACGAGGAGAATTTAAAGGATTAGGAGTTGACGGGCAGGGGCAGCAGGTGAGGCGAAGGCGAGTGGGGCCCAGGGATTTGGATTTCCACTGGTTATTTTGCGGTGCCGGTTTAAGGTGGGATACATGATACCACGGGTTGTGACCCAGGAGCTTGGCAGCCGTGGGGGTGGTCAGGATAACGATGTGGGGTCCTGACCACCTGGGCTGCAGAGATCCTGGCTGGAGCTCCCGGAGGAGAACACTGTCACCTGGCTGAAGGGGTGCTGCTGGGTGCGAGTCTCTAGGCCCTGGAACAATGGGGAGATCTGCGTGCTCCCTGAGTAAGTGGTGGAGGAGAGACAGATAGGGAAGGTAGGTGGCTAGAGGAGGTGGTTGCACCGGGAAATTATGAGAGACCAGGAAGGGTCGGCCGTACAACAACTCAAAGGGACTAAGGCCCGTTGGTTCCCTTGGGGTGGCTCAGATCTGGGCTAGAGCAAGAGGTAGGAGAGTAGGCCAAGAAAGTTTTACCTCAATGGTCAGTCTGGCCAAATGGTCTTTGAGAATGTTGTGGGCCCGTTCGACCTTACCCGATGACTGAGGGTGGTAGGGGATGTGTAGTTTCCAGGAGATGTTGAGAGACTTGACGACCAGCTGGACTACCTGGGCTATGAATGCTGGACCATTGTCTGACTGGATGGTGGCAGGTAGGCCGAAGTGGGGGATGATCTCTTGAATAAGAATAGAAGCTACCGTGTCTGCTGTTTCATGAGAGGTAGGGAAGGCTTCAATACAACCTGAAAAGGTATCTACAAAGGTTAGGAGGTAGAAAAAGGAGTGAGAGAAGGGGTGTCCCTCGAGGAGACAGGTTAGGGGAGGCATTTGGTTGGGATAGGAAAGCCTTCCATCAACTCCCATGACCGAGACCTGGGAAGGTATACTAGGCCCTGAGTAGGAAGGTAATACAGAGTAGGTAGCCCCTGTGTCCACTAAGAAGGAAATGGACTTACCCGCTACCTGCAGCATTACCCTGGGCTCGGCAAGGGTGATGGGGGTTGTCGAGTCTGGGCTGCATCAGTCATCCAGAAGGCCAAGAAATTCAGGTGAAGGGACTGCCTCCTGCAGACTGGCCTGCTCCCCACATAGAGGTGCAGGGAGTGGGCCTTTGGTCCGGGACGGGCAATCAACCTTCCAGTGTCCAGTTCGTTTGCAATTTGGGCAAGGTCCAGGGGGTGGTCGAGGACAGGGGCACTCCCAGGCCCAATGTCCTTCTTGACCACATCTATAACAGGACCCAGGCAGGGCCCTTAAAACATTTCGGAAGGTTTTCGATGGACCTCCCTCACCAGATGTTCAGTGGGCTGCCGGCCTCAGGGCTGCTACAAGAGCTCGGGCTGCTGTAAAAACCCGGTCCCACTCATTTGGGGGTGAGGATGGATAGATTGGAGAGAGAGAAGGGAACATGCACTCAGACAATACTCTCCGCTTCGGCCACCTCGTGGAGGGGGCAAAGGAGGGAGGCCTCGTCGTTAGGAGCACTGCGCGAGCCGGTGTGTGCACTAACAGGAGAGGCTAGGTTGGAATCAGGAGGTGGCGGGCCAGGAGGTGGAGGAGCTGAAGCGGGTTGAGGTCTGTCATAAGGCAGTGGAGGATTATTGGGTTGGGCCAATGGAGAGGAGCGCTCCTCAGGCACATCGGGGTCGGAAAAGGAAGAGGAGGGTGGAGAGGCTGAGGGCAAAGAGGAGGTTGCTTTGGCTAGGCACGCCAGATACCAGAAAGCCAGCACATATGGAATTTCTGGCCATTTTCTGTTCTTTTTGCAATAATTATTCAAGTCTCTTAGGATGTTAAAGTTGAATGTGCCCTCCGGAGGCCACTTGGACTCGTTTTCTAGAGGATACTGTGGCCAGGCTACAGTGGAAAGGAAGACCAGCCTTTTCTTTTTTATGGCAAGCCCTAGTTTGGGTAGGTTTTGGACCAGGCATCCTAATGGCGACTTAGGGTCTATGCGGGAGTTCCGGTTCCCCATAGTTGGCTTTTATGGGGCAGTCAGAGGCGAGGAAGGGATGGGAACAGGTATTACACTTACCACAGGCACCACAGGTAGAAGTATTCTTTCCTGAAGGAGGTGGCTGTGGGAATTTTTAGGCAGCAATGAGTATTAAGAGAGAGAGAATGGAGAGAGACAGGGCTGACGCTATTTGAAAATTAGGACAGTATTACATGGAAAACTGACAGACAAAGGGTGGGTGCCCCCCAGATGGGAGACCAGTCTGATGCCTTCCCAACCACATCCCCGTGGAACCGCGGGGTTGAGGCCCACACAAGCCCCATAGCTGTTAGGCTGTGGGACTACACATAAATTCACTCACTCCCTCACTCCAGAATTAGGAACAAAAGGAAAAAAATAGAGTTAAAATAGAAAGCGAGAGATGGTAGAGTTAAAAGTAGAAAGCGGGAGAAAGTAGAATAAATAGAAAGCAGGAAAAAGTAGAGTTAATAGAAAGCAGAGTTAATAGAAAGCAGGAGAAAGTAGAATTAATAGAAAGAGTTAATAGAAAGCCGCCGCCATCTTAGGTGGAAGAGAAAGCTAAGAGCGAGAAGCGGCCGCCATCTTAAGGGTGTAGTACAGCCACCATTTTGAGAGGGAGAAAGAGAGAAAGCTAAGAGACAGACAGAAAAAGAAGCCAAAAATATAGTTTTTAAAAAACAGGAGCCTTTTATGCCAAATGGGCTAATTTACAACAACAAATTTGGTATGAGCCGGGGGTTTGGCTCTGCCGTGAGGCAGGGCTGCTTAAACAGGGCTTCTGAGTACCCACACCTCGGGTGCTGGTGAGGCTTCAGGAAAGTGGGGACGTCTCCCTCAAATTCCTGACCCTAAAATACCCCTCACGGGGAGAGAACAAGAGTGTAGGGACGTCTCCTCTTACACTCAGGTTCTAAACTAGAGTCACGGACCCGTGGGGAGGGAAGCCGGAGGTCACGGACCCCGCAGCAGGAAAGCCGGGGGTCACAGACCCCATGGCGGTGGGAATCCCTGACGCTGTGCAGCGGTTTTCTGACAGGGACTCCCTGAAAGCAGCAGGTGGGGTAGTGGGTAACAGGAAGTCTTACCTTGTGGTGAAATGGCAGCTTCCCGGTCCGGCTCTGCGTGGAGGAGTCAGTTTCCCCCAGGAGGGGTCTTACAACTCCTTCCCAGATTCAGCACCAGCTGTAAGGTCTGCTCTCGCCGAGGACGAAACGAAGAAACTGAGGCCAGCACGAAAATAACCCAATGCAAGGGTTTTTAATTCAGGCTCCCGGACGACGTTCTGTGGCCAACAGGAGAGGCCGGAGAAGTCGCGCGGACTCCCCTCAGGCACGGGGTTTTATAGGGAGTGGAGGCGTCCGATTGGCTGTGCCAAGGTGAGTGGGACAAAATGGAGGGGAGTGGGACCCGGATGAAACAAAATGGAGGGGAGTGGGACCCGGATGGAGGGGAGTGGGGGCCCAGATAGGACAAAATAGTAGGCAGGGAGTGGGGCCTGGATAGGACAAAATGGTATCAGGTAGGTCCTGGTGGGGCTTTTTTCCCGGGCTCCCGCGGGGGGAGGGGGTAGGCGTGTCCGAGCTCCTGGCAAGGGGAGGAGGCGTGTCCAAACTCCCCGTGAGGTGAGGAGGCGTATCCAAACACCCCACGAGGGGAGGAGGCGTGTCCAAACTCCCCGCGAGGGGAGGAGGCGTGTCCAAACTCCCCGCGAGGGGAGGGGGCGTGTCCGAACACCCCGCGAGGGGAGGGGGCGTGTCCGAACTCCCCGCGAGGGGAGGGGGCGTGTCCGAACTCCCCGCGAGGGGAGGGGGGCGTGTCCGAAATCCCCGCGAGGGGAGGAGGCGTGTCTGAAATCTCCGCGACACAGCCAGCCTTACAGTGTCCATGGCGGCAAAGCAATGGTTCAAGTCCCAACTGATAAGAGTGTCAGGAACAAATTAGGTGAGGATGAAGAACCATGTCTCTCCGCCCACAAAGGTTAGCTCAGGGCAGCAGGAGCAGCAGGGAAATATATATGCAAACACACACAAACACATACATATATGTACATTTATCTATGTTACTATCAGGTAGTGGCCACCTTTCCCTGTGGAATCCCCACCAGGAGAATTTAATGAGGAAGAAACTCCATTTCAGTGGCTCTGTATCAGTCGAGGAAGACTAGATTATGCTGTGGTATCCAATAACCCACAAATCTTAGTGATTCAACATAGCGAAGCTCTATCTCACAACCCTAGTGCATGGCAATACAAGTTGGTGGGTGAATAGATGCCTGACCTATGTCAATGTAGGCTAATTGCACCCAATTAAGCTTATCCCTTCCTCCCTTCCTGCTCGCCATTGCCTGCTCATCATTGTCCTCACTCTGGGACCAAGCTGATGGAGCAGCTGCCTTCTGAGAGTGGTGAATCACATCTCTGCTCTAGGAGCGTTTGTCTGAAAGTGGCCCTTCTGCTTCCATTTAAGCAAGTAAGTGCAATCCTATCATGTGTCTGGAAAACTTTAATGGACAATGCTAATGACTACCAGAGACTCTGGGGATGTCCCAGCCTCAGAGGTAAGGAGAATTGAGAGAGGAAATAATGGAACCCTACTAGGCTCTAGCTCGGGAACATAGCACTTGGAGCTCATTTCTACTCCTCTATCCCTAATCTTGTGCCACTGCCCTGGAACCAAATGACTGAAAACAGGACTATCTTTGCCATGACATGATATTAACATAGATATATGTACATATATATGTATGTATGTATATGTGGCTGTATATATATATACACACACACACACACACACAATATATGTCACATATTAATGTATGTGCATAACACATACATAATATATACTATATACTTCTATGGAGCCCAGCTGGTTCTAATGGCACTTTTGGTTCAGCACCTTGCAGGAGTGTGTGATAGGAAAATGAAGTACACAATTAAGAGCCTCTGATTTAAAAACTGGTGACCATCTTTCTGTGTTGTGCCAGTTGGTTGATAATACTCATGGCCATGTATAGGAAATACATATTTTATATATATATATATATATATATATACCTTTATGGAATCTCCATATCTCCATGTACATATATGTATATATACGTGTGTGTGTGTGTGTGTGTGTGTGTGTGTGTGTATATATAAAATGATAAGAGTAGAAAAATCTGGGAGGGGGCAGTGGAGGGGCTCTAACTGACCAGGGTTACCTGGAAGAAATAGCAGGGATGACATTCATCTAAAAAACGATTCATTGATAAGCCCACTGTAATACTGTATGTAGCGCTTAAAAACAAAACGAAACAAAAAAACTCTTCCAAACCATGAGAGAGAGAAAAGAAAGAAAGAAAGTAGGGGAGGAGGAAGGAGGAAAGGAAGAAAAAAAGAATGGAAGAAGGAAGGAAGCAAGGGAGGGAGGGACTTAATTGGGTGCAATTAGCCTATATTGACATAGGTCAGGCATTATTCACCCAGTATTTGCTAATGTCCCAGTCTATTGATCAAGTACCCAAGTTAGAAAGATGACTAAGACACAGTTTTTACCTCAAAAACTTAATGTCTGTAGACAAAAAGGCAAGCAAACAGAAAACATAAGCAAAGGGAGATACTGCTCTGTCAGAAACAAACCCAAAGGTTGTTGGGCACTCCCGTACCTCGCTCTAACCTGATCCACAGCAGTTAACTATAAATGGCCTCAAGACGGAGGAAATCTCTGAGGTGAATCCTAAAGGGTGAATAGAAGTTAACCAAATACGACTAGATGGTTTCAGAGAGAATATTCCAAAAAGGAGGGAGTGCATGAAAGGAACCCCTGGTGAGGGATGGGTGCTGTAAGTAAATGATGGTAAAAGGTGAGATCAAGACCTGTAAAGGGTCTTTTGCGGCTTGCAAAGAACTTAGATTTTATCCTAAGATAAATAAAGAGAATTTTAAGCAAGAAACTGAAAGGATCAGATTCACATTTTGGAACAGTTGTCGTGTCTAAATCATAGAGGATGAACGTGAAGAAGTGCAAGACTGGAGGCAGAGGTGGGAAGCAGCCAGAGGCCTTCTAGTCATCCAGGCAAATAGACATATATACTGAAAGCATGAATTGAATCTGTGGCAGCAGAAGGGGAGGGGGGTATCCAGAAATCCTCTCCTAATTAGTTACTTGGGGAAGCAGGCATTTGGAAAGGGAGATAGATGGAATCTGGAGTTATTTGGACCAGGGTAGAGACCATATCATTGATTTTCTCCCTTGGGACTTGGTACTAGAAAAAGTTTGCTGAGAGCCATGATACTAAGAAGATAAAGTTGATTGAGGTGATCATGATACTAAGAGGATAAAGTTGATAGGGTGATCACATCCCCTATACTCTGTCAACCTCATTCCCTTAGAAGTCATCAACTACATGGTTTTGAAGAAGCAAATTCAGCATTGCAAGAGGCACCTCTAATAAATAACAGGGGCAAATAACTTATCTGGTCAAAAAAATCCAAAAGAATCAGGTAGACTATACCCCTAGTGGACTTAGATGCTGAGAGGGTAAGGCATTTAGAAGGATCTTCCTCTCCATCCCCACAGAACTCACCGGTAGCTCCAGAGAGCTCAGGTTATGTGTCTATAGGTCAATAGAAAACAGTGTGCAAATAGTTATTGCACCATTTCACAAACCACAGCTTGTAAATAATGATTGTTTCATCTTAATACACTAAAAGATGACCTTCCAGCAGCACAGTCTTTTCGAGACGTCTTGAACTCAACCTGTCGCTGAGACGGTAGCATCAAGGAGGAAGAGTTTACACATCTGGCGGCCATGGTCACTGCAGGAAACGCCCAAGACCCATCGAAAGTTAGGTGACTAGATCTGTTTTCCTTCTTCCAAGAATTAAAAGGAGGTTCAAATTCTCCCAAGAATTAAAATTTGTTTGAGATAACAAATCTACCTAATCCAACCAAACGTATAATAATAGACAGGAGAAGAAAGGACAGACGCTGGATGTTGGAAAATGGGGGAAGAAGGAAATTAAAGGAAACTGTTCCTCTGGAAATAGAGCCTTTGTTTTCAACTCATCATCTTTTTTGGGGGCGTGGTGAGTCACAACACCAGAGAGTCAGATATAGGACAGGCCATCAAGTCTAACAAAACATATAGTCTCAATATCCTTTTTTCTACTTTGGCGATCTTACATTTTGTGTTTCAGAAACAAGCCTATGCTGCTCTAGGAAGAGTCCCTCTGCATTGTGAATAATTCACAGCGCCTGCTAACATCCTCAGTGCCTTGCTAGCTCAAGGGCGCAATGCAAAGTACAGGACTTTGAGACTGGAATATGAGTTTCTGACAGTACCCAAGAACTTACAGTCAGCCAAGTCGCACTGACACCACTCCTCCTTCCCCACCATGATCGGGCGGAACTTCTCAGCTGCACCCTTTTCTCTTCCTGTGAGGACGATGGCAGGCCAGGGTGTCCGAATGGCATCTACATGCCCTCCAACACATTCTTCCACTCAGGGGCAAGCCTTTCATCACATCAGCACCTGTTTTGGGGAAAATAGCTGAAAGTACACGGTGTTTTGCTTTGTGTGGATGGTCAACATACTCCTCTGCGTTGGCCAAGGTGTTGCATTTTGCCTTTGTCTTGTGCTTGGCATGTTGCCAAGAAAGGGAGGGCCTCAAGGTGTGGGATAGGGGGAAGGATTGCTCAACTGGACATTCAGATGTGGTCTCATGGACAGAAGTATTTGAGTCCCTGACCTGGAGTGATGTGAAATCCTTTCCAAGAGTCCCTTCTGCTTCCGGCCCTAGTCCAAGTACAGCCTCCATCAGTTCCCTATGATGTCTGAATTTCCACCGTGATAGTATCATTCTTTGAATAATAATGTTGCTTTCCCATAGTCTTTTATTAAAACATAAACCGGCCTGGGAGGGAGTAATGCCTCAGGCTTTGATCAACCATTAGCCTCTCAGATACTATCTTTGGAACAGGACAGAAAAAGTTACCATTATTTTAGTACTGGGTGCCCAGGTGAGAAAATACAAGACAGTACGAGATCACTTTATGATGGAAAAAGAGCGCAAATCAGGAGAGTAAACAACTCCTATATCCCCCACTTATCCACTTGTTCAAGGCCAGACTTAACTGGGGGCTCAGCCACCATTAGATTTTAGGTGCTAGAGGAATTTCTAGAGACATGTAGGGCAAAGGCTCACTGTCAAGTACAATTGAACTCCATTTCTTTCCAGCAAAGTGTAATGTGAATTGATGTTTTTATACCAGTGTATCAATGTAAGGATATCTCCATTTTTTCCAAGGACCATATCAGCAGTTCTGTCCAACTTTCAGGAAACATTAGTTTGCTGGCACTTTAATTTATCTTCTCTGCCTGCACATCTCCCTCCTCCCAACTGAGAGAAAGAAAAAAAAAAGCTTTTCTGTCTAGTCATTAATGATGTATACACAGTCACTTAAGAGAACCAAAGAAGACATTCTTCAGGGAAGCATGATTTTAGGTTTTTGGTTTTATTGTAAAACAAATAACTGCCTCCAAGTGTGTATGCCATTTAAGAGAGTTTCCAGTACTCTTCTTAGAGAAATAATGTCTTAAGCAGACTATCACATTTTTGACTGGACATAAGGAAATAGCTTTAATTTAGAGAGGGATGTGGGGAAAGAGCTTCTCAAAAGGAAGGCTGCTAAAAACTGTGGAACAAGGTACCAAGAACTATATGGGAGCTCCTTCTGCAGAGTTCCTGCTAAAATGGGACTATTAAGGCTAAAGTTTGTCTTAAGAGAGGGGGGCACTGGCACAGACTACCCCAGGAACTCATTTTCTATTTTTTCTTTTTTTTTTTAATTTTAGACAGAATCTCGCCCTGTCACCCAGGCTGGAGTGCAGTGGCACAATCTTGGCTCACTGCAACCTCCACGCCTCCCAGGCTCAAGCGATTCTCCTGCCTCAGCCTCCCAAGTAGCTGGGACTACAGGCACGTGCCAGCATGCCCAGCTAATTTTTGTATTTTTAGTAAAGATGGGGTTTCACCATATTGGTCAGGCTGGTCTTGAACTCCTGACTTGTGATCCGCCCACCTCGGCCTCCCAAAGTGCTAGGATTACAAGCGTGAGCCACTGTGCCTGGCCAGGAACTCATTTTGAAGGTTGAAGTCCTGTAATCCTAAATCCTGATGCTTTCCCTTTGGGTCATTTGACAAAGCGAGAAAGTAGAACACTTTGTCCATCCTGTGCTTATTACGTGCTGAGAAGTCTAACGAGATAAAAGCTCAGGTTTGCATAAGAAGTAAATCAGAAGAGTAGAGCTCCACAAATTCTGAACAGAGCCCATCTTGATAAATAAAATGTGACATTCATAACAAACAAACCAAAAAGCAGATAAAGAATGAGAGCCCTCAGCATTAATGCTGGAAAACCTTTGGCGATGAATAAGTAATATTATAATAAAAGATATTATAATGCATTGTCATTTGCAGGGAGAAATGTAATATAGTCTGAGGAGGAAGACAGATAGCTCGAGTTGTTTCTCTGACAGTGGAAGTAATAGCTATTGAATGTTATGTTTAGCATATCATAAAATCAGTGTTAGCAGGCAAGACAGCCCTCAAGCCGTCCTGAAGTCCACATTCAGCCTTTTGACATCAGCAAGAGAAAAGCCTGGAATGCAGCTCACCCGGGATGGATGGTCTCAATTCAAACCAAATTGGAAGAGACAGAGCTTCCCCTTGGCCAGCAGGCCCTCAGCCTGAAGTGGAAATGAACTTGGGGGTGACTGGAATATGTCTTTCTTCAGTCTCCTCTGTACTCGCCATCCTCAAGAGCCTTCTGACAGTTGTAGGAGCAGAGCTGTAAAGCTTGAATTCTTGTAGCACTGGCAACTTTGCTGAGGATGATGAAGTCAGTTCTCTTCACTTGCTGAGTAACCATTTGCCAATTCCAGTTTCCCACAGAGGTGCTGAAAATCCTTCTTCATCTGCACATGTCTCTATCACATTGCCTGAAACGCCTCCATTTTTATTACATAAGTTGCATCTCATCCACCTGAGGGAGAAGAGAGAGCCATGTGAATCCGCGAGATGATGGAGCTTGACCTCACATTCATCAAACTGTGCAGCCTTGCTTATTATAGACACAGGAAAGCCAGTAGGCAAAAATAATTCAGCTAGGCACCCACACAGGAAGGGGTCTTCACTTGTGCCAAATGTATACAATAAGAACATTATTTTATTTATTTATTTTTGTTTGTTTTTAGTGTATTATTTGCTAGGAGAGCCCACTGATAACATATTCTGGGTAAAAATCATTTTCAGGGTTACCAAAAAACTTACGGCACTAAGGGAAGTTTACTTGCATGCAACTGAATTTCTTCATTCTTACGCAGCCTATGGAATGGATATTAGAAGGGATTGGGAGGACAGGCCTCAGCCTCTGCTTCCCAGAAGCCAGAACAGTAGAACTAGAATCCAAACACTGCTACTTCTGAGCTCCACGACCTGGAAAAAAATAGGGACCTGGGATGCTGTGGTGCAGCTGGGTTCAGAAGAACGGAGGTAGAAGATCAGAGGAAAAGATACATCTGTCTTATTTCCTGAGAGGATTGGACTCGCTAGGAATATTTCTTCCTTTCTACATTATCCTCAAGATGAAAATTCCATTAGAAACCTCTGGTTCTTTCTTTCTACCACCACCATCAATCTCAGAGAGGGAAACAAGGATCCTTCACTCCCAAAGGATGCTAGGACCCACCCAGAAGAGCTCTGGGCAGAGTGACTTGTCAGAGCAGTAAAGGCAGTGTGTGGGTGCGTACTTGGGGGAGGCTGCACCAACTAATATAGGCCACTTCTTTTCTTCCTTATGTTGTGGTTCATTAACCTTATAGACAGCAGAGACACACATTTACTGAAGATCTTCTATGCAGCAGGCTCTGTGCTAGGTATTCTGTGGGGTACAAAGACAGTCCATCCTCTGCTGTCAAAAGAATGAGAGACATACATTCTTGAAATCAAAAATAAGACCAGACTCACAAAAGCAGCCAGCTCAGCTCTGATACCCATGGCCAATTTCCATTCAACTTAAACAGCATGCACAGGAAAGGCATCTTGGAATAACGATTAAGATCATGGGCTTTGAAATCCTATGTACCTGATTTTGTGTTCTACTTTAACTACTTTCTAGTTCTGTGACCCTTGGCAAGTTATCTCAAGCTCTGTGAGCACTGGGTTTCAATACATTAAAAACAGGCAATTATTGTTGCTACTTCATGGGACAATTTAATGAGCTCATGGATGTGAAGCACTCTGTGCAACATATAGTAAATGCTCAATAAATGTTGGCTGAAAGCGCGTTATAGATGTGCCAGGCACTGGGCTTGACATTGGGATACCCGGATGGTTAATGCATTCTTCTCTAGGAGCTTAGAGTCTAATAGAGATGAGTAACTGTAGCAAGATGGCTGAGCAGCCTGCTTAGTACAAATAACTTCCTTGGTTGAGATTTTTTAATGAAATAACTTCCTTGGTTGATATTGTTTCTTGCTAGCGGAGTTTTAAGACTGAGAGATTTTCCTCTTCCAAGTATGTACAAATGAGATAACATTTATTACTCCTTTAAAGTCCCTATAAGCATATACAGTCACATTTGAAGGTATTGGGGAGCAGGGATTCAACATGTGAGTTTTAGGGGAACACAACTCAGCCCATAGCAGAGGAGTAACAGTTAGCCACTTAAAGAGTTAAGGTGACCTCTGGTTCTCTATTCAGTCCAACAAGGCCAGCTGGCACAGGGAAGACCGGAGGATACGAAGGATGCTCACATTTCTGAGGGATGAGATGCTGAAGCTATTCAAGTAAGCATTCAGATCGCAGCCTGACAGTAGTGCTCTGATTGCAGATTTGGAACTTGAGATATTATCAATCAAATTGTAGGAAGGTAGGAAGCAGCAGCATACCTTGACTGTCTGGAGATGAGACGAGATGGACTGCAGCTGTGGTTTGTGGACTTGGAGTCTACATAGGGGCTGCTACGCTTGCTAAGAAATCCCAAAGGGGTTTTTAGAGGAAAGATTGACTCCAGAAGTCAGATCAGAAGAGCAATAGCTACCTGGCCACACGCAGGGATTGAAGATCAATGGGTGAAAGATCAATCTGAATAAATAAGCTATTAATACATACGACAGGTCCTCAGCAATTAGTCTCCAGGTGGATGACAGCCCACCAGTTACAGTGACCTGCTGATGGTGATTGACATAATGGGGTCGTCTGCAGTGCCAGGCTGCTGAGATAGTGATATTCACATTTATTTTCTTGCTTGGATTGAATGGTTTCTGGGGCAATCTGGAGTTTGGTGCTGAAAACATACTGTTCAGTAGACCAAAATAGTTTATTCTCTAAGAGTGGGCATAGCTGAGCAGATCCAGGACCAAAGTCTGATTTACTGGAAGAAAAGAGAGCAGACTTTGTTTTCTCCCAGATGATTAGACCTTTGTAATATAGAGCTTGGTAGAGGGATTTGGAGAGGTTGCCTAGAAATCAGGAATGTCACCACACATTTGAGGGCTGCCACTGAAAATGAAAAAAACTGCATTTCCACGAGAGATGCACATTTTAGGTTATTTTCCTTTCTCTTGGTTCTTTCAGAAGAATACCATGAACCAAATTCTGCTTCCTGTCTAGTAAATTCCAGCACATTTTTCAAAGCCCATCCCATCACCTCATAGCCTGCTCTAAAAGATGTTCTTCAGGTGCTTTCATCCTACCCCGGAACACTGTGTATCCCAATCCATCAGCCATGCCACCCCCACTGTCTTAGTCCAAGTCACTGTCAACACTCACTTGCATGGCTGCAGGGGCTTCCTGCCTGGCCTGCCTCTTACACCCTTACCGTCTACAACCTAGTCTCCACACAGCAGCCAGAATTAATTGTTTTCAATGTATATCTGTACATATTACCATAATTACTGAGTGAAATTCAATCTAACACTGTCCATGGCCAGCACAGCTCCTGCTGACCCTACACTTTCACCTCTTACCAAACACATCTGATTTCTGCTACACCAAAGAGATGTCAGACTTATCCATGGCATGTACATTTGCCGTCCTCCTTCCTTATCATCCTCTTCTCCCAGTCCCCACAGATCAGATCTTCCTATTATTGTTTTCTCATCACTTAGGTCTCATTCCTCAGAGGGGCCTCTCTAGACCAACTCACCAAAAGTAACTCCCACTTCCCCTCCTCGGGCGCACGTTGCTCTGCTCATTGCCTTCACAGCATGCGTCACTATCTGGAATTACAAATTTGTAAAGTTGTTTATCACATGTCTTTCCCCACTCAAATGTAAGCTCCATAAAAATAAAGATGATTCCTTCAGGTTTATTTCTATTTCCCCAACATGTAGGAGAGTACCTGGCCCATAGCAAATGTTCAAGTATTTCTTGAATGAATGAATGGCATAGTCGATCATTGACTCGTCTGCATTTCCAGAGTATTCTCTTCCCATCTTTGTTAAGGCATTCGGAACATTGTAGAGTAGGGATTTGTCAAAATCTCTTGCTCTCTTCCTTGATTATGAGCTCCTTAAAGAAAAGGATGTGTGCCACGAGACAATATATGCTAAAGCAGAGAACACAATATTACCCATGGAGTCGGTACTTCTCAAACTTTAATGGGTGCACAAATCACCCAGGGGATCTTGTTAAAATGCAGTTTCTCATGCTTAGTCTGGAGTGGGACCCAAAATTCTGCATTTCTAACAAGCTTCCAAATGATGCCAATGCTACCAGTTCTTGGCATAGTTTCAGTAGGCCGGCATTTTTTTTTGAGTGGATGCTTCAAAGTATTGTGTTTTATTCTCTTTATATTTTCTGCAGAGCCCCATAGAGCACTTCTATGGTGAAGGTAAAATATACATTGAATTAGCATATATTGCATGAATGCATAAGTGAATGAATGAGTCAAAAACCTTCACACCTATAGGAAATGAAACTGAGTCATACAGAGTTAAGTAACTTACATAAAACCTCACAACTAGCTAAGTCTGGTCTAGAATCCTTCAGTGCTTGTTAGTCAAGTCCCTCTCATTCCACCTGCTTCCTAGGGTTGAGGTTCAGATGTTTGAGGCATCAAGAACAAGTTGCTAAGTGCAAAGTAGCTTCCTACCCTGTGTGGGTCCAAGAAAGCTTGCAGGAAAACCCACAGGAGAAGGAGTCATTGCTTGGTGACTAACCAGTATGCTCATACCCTGCAGTCTGCCTGGGTTTTCATGGTCTCCCCTTATGGAGAAACGTCATCTAAGGAACCCTTCTGTTTCAGGAAAGCAGAAGTCATTTCTTCTTGGCAGAATCTGTCATGTTCACAGGACACATAAGCCCTGGTGATGAAAAGGGCCAGCTAGGGCCTAACTAAGACCTGTGAGAGAAGATATATCATTTTATGGGGCTGGAGAAAAAATTATCATGACCAGAGATTTGAGGGTGAGGGGCAGAATCAAAGGGAGGAGGTCCCTGCTACATTCCTCCCAGAAGGCTTAGAAAGCAGGGACTGTGGTGCAAGTTCAACCTCTGCTCCAAATTAGCACAGAACTGCTCCACCTGGGCACATGGGCCCTTAATTCAACCCATCTAAAAGTGCTGAAGCTGGTTGGGGGTTCCTCACTCATACAGAAGTACACACCACATGCTCCTACCAAGGGATCTGCCTGAGAAGAAACCAATTCTGCCCACAGGCAGCTGAGCACAAAGAATAGCCCAGGAGACAGATGTGCACAGTTGTTCACATTCCCCCAACAGTAACACGGGAATCAGCCTTAGGAAAAGAATATGGAACACACGAAAGAAGCATATGTTGCCAAAAACTCAAACCAATTGGAGACTTTTCCCAACTCTCTCCTCCATCATTATTTTCACCCACGTTGGTCCTTCCGATCAGTCATTGAGAGTGGTGTCCAGCCACGCTTACAGGGGCAGCTCAGAATCCAGCCCTTTCTAGCCCGACAAGAACGATATTGTCTCCTGCTTCCCCCATGAAATTCGAAGGAGTCAAAGGATCAACATGAAGAGAAGGTTTGCCGGCCATTTTGCACCTTTGCTGTAAGCAGAGTGATAAGAGCTAGTTGTCCATGCTGCATTTCGGTCAAATAGATAAACTTCCTGACTGTGAATACAGTGAGAGCTTGGAGTGCAGGCTCCCTCTCTGCAGAACTGATTGACAACTTGTTACTTAAAATGTGGTCCAGAACCAGCAGCAGCTGCATCACTGAGAAAGGGCAGAAAAAGCAAGATCTTATCCCCCATCCCCAGACCTCCCAAATCAGAATTTCCACTTCAGCAAGATCCCCAGGTGACTCATGCACTCGCTGAAGTCCCAGACACTAGATGCTCCTCCAACTGGGATAATAACTACTCTCCTGGCTAAGGACAAAGAGATGAGCTAGTGAGGATTCAAGTTCCCTGGGATTTTCTTACTGAAATCCTTTTCTCCCCCTGCCCTGATTTGATCTCCTTCACTGCACAGGAGCAGAACCTGAATTGTTGTTTATCCAAAGGACACAAATATTTAAATTCTTAGGCACAGACATCAGGCAAGTCAGATAAGCTCAACATTTCCCCATGCATCAAAAATAGAACCCAGAATGGCTTCTTTGCTCTAAGGGAAGAGCAGAATCTGTTGTGTCTCCCCCTCGCTTTCTCACAAGCATCCCATTCAGCTCCATCTTCACCATACTTTCCCCTTTCTGCCTCTTTCCTCGACTCAGAAACGTTGCTGGCAAAGAACCCTGGCACATCATGGCAAGGAGTTTCTGTGCCTCTAAGAGTTTGGTTGAATGGTTCAGACCAGGAAGGAGTCCTCCCTGTTTCCGTCTCTCCAGATGGCTCTGAGTTACCGGTCCCTCCTTTCCATGTGTTCCGCCAATGCTGCCCTGTTTCTGCCGGAGGCTGCTCCAGAGCTCTGGGTTGTGTGTGAGTATATTCTCCTGTCATTGAGAGCACTTGCCCTCCCTAGCGCTCTGCTGCCTTTAATCCCTCTCTTTCCTGGCCACACACCCCTCCTCCTCTCCTTAGGGAACCAGAAATGGCAGATGTCAGCTTGGCATCTGAGACATCTTCACAGGTGAGTGCATATGCCCCAAGCTGGAATCTCATTGGCCACCCCTTCACAGACTGAAATCATACTCCATTAGGGGCTATAAGGTGTAGTGAGAACCTATCACACTGACTGGAGTTCACGTCCCAGCGCTGCCATTTAATATTTGTGTGGCCATGAGCAATCATTTGATGCAATTTGTTTTTATTCTTCAGCTGGGAATTGAAGATAATCATACCCACTTCTAGTATGATACCTGGCACATAGCCCACCAATTTTCCTGGGTTCCCCTCCTTCCCAAAACTCCTTCTGATTGCCTGGGTGCTGGGTACCATTTTACTTTATCAGCACAGGTTCTAAGTATGCAGGTGACATACCTCACCCTTCGGTCCTCCACATCCATAGACAGCTTTCTGTTCCTAAGACTAGTGGTCAGTGCACATGCGGGCTCCTAGAAATGGCCTGTCCCTGGAAATTTAAACCCTTCACAGATGAAAGAATTAATTATTGCCATTGTTAGAACTTTGGGACAGGAAGAACTCCCAGGAGGCCAGGGCACACAGCCATCTGCCCAC
Organism: Aotus nancymaae; assembly: GCF_030222135.1. NCBI lineage: Eukaryota > Metazoa > Chordata > Mammalia > Primates > Aotidae > Aotus > Aotus nancymaae. The sequence continues at coordinate 11,458,001 of NW_026988453.1, read as the reverse complement.
AGCCAGGTTGCTCACTTAGGTGGCTGTCTTTTTTGTTCAGTGTTTGGTGAGTACTTGACATCTTCTCTGTTGCAAATAAAACCGGAAGAGATCAATTGCAATTGAATTAGTACTTTACAGTTAATCCAAAATAATCATTGTGGTTTCTTAATCAGGGATTCATTTCAAAAAAATAAAAACTATAAGAATCGTTACATAACAGTTTCTTTCCCCAGGGAGGCTTTGACTTGATGCTCTCAGGAGATGTAAACCCAACATAACAATTTTATTAGCTCTTATTAAAGCTTTGATACATGTACTTCAATGGAGTGGTGGTTCTCTTTTTCATTTGAAGTTCAGAAATCTTTTCTGGCATTTGGGCTGTCTGGAGGGGCAGTTGCTTTCTGGAGGTCTCAGAGCTGACACCCTGGAACACACAGAACTTTCAGACAACCCCAGTCCTCCCTAGAGCAGCTGATTCTCCTTTCCCCATCTGCTTCTACAGAGTTACAAGGAGTGAGGAAGCGGGAGGACAATGTGAACTGTGGCTATGGGAGTCAAGGCCAAGCACCATTTGGTGGTCAGGAAAGTCAGCTTAACCAAGGGAACGGGATCAGAATCTCTGAGTTGGAAGCAAGTATGGAGATCTTCTGATCTATCCACCCATTCTGTGCTAGAATCTTCTCACCTGCATCTTGATTCTCAGGCAGTGTCCTAACCTCTCCTTTGAAGCCCACCAGTGATCAGGAGCAGTTTAACTCAAAAGTTGCCTTATCCACATATAGACACCTCTAACTATTGAAAAAATAATATTCTTTACATTGAATCAGTATCTGCTTCCCTGTCACACCATTCGTAGGTTCTGCCCTCTAGAACACAATGGAATTATCCCATTCATCTTCTCCTTGAGATGCTTTCAAATGTCGAGGACAGTTGTTATTACTTCCCCAAATGTTCTTTTTCTAAATGCATTGCCAGCTTTTTCCATCATTCTTCAGTTGACAAGATGTCCAAACACATTTCAGAGTGGTCTTTGTTCTTCTGTTGTTAATATTTCCCCCCAAGCATGGAGCCTAGAACTGACTACAGTGCTCTGAGGATCTCCTCTCCAGCAGAGGACAGACTGCTCTGAAGATAAGATCCTCTTAATAGATAGGGATGGATAGATAGATAGATAGATAGATAGATAGATAGATGGATGGATAGAGTACATAACAATTTTATCTATTAAATTAAAATGTTTATGTATTAAAATTAACATTTTTAGCCATTAAAAGGAATGGCAAAAACCAATTACTTTTACACCAACCTAATACCATGTTGGCCTGGTAGAGTCTGGTCAGCTAAATCCACTCAGATATTTATGAAGTGAACTAACCTCAGACCAATTCTTTCCCATCACTTTTTTTGTGAAATCAAGCTTTCTTTTAAACCTAAAATCAAGACTGTTGCTTTTCTCCTTGTTAAATTTATCTTTAGTTTCAATCCATCTTTCCAGATAGCAAGATCTTTTAAAACTTGTTTATATCACTTGTCATATTAGCTGACCTCTGCCTTGTGTCATCGCAAATTCGATAAGCAGATGGCCAACGTTTCATTCAAGTCATTGATAAATACTTGGAACATGACAGGGATAGAAAAAAAAACCCTATAAGTTGATACTAGACAACTCCCTCTTTGTTGATAACATTCCAGAGATCGACTTCTTCGAATGGCACTGTCCTATTAGCTGCAAATACACATACACAGCCTGTATTTCGTAGGTCATTCTGGAGGATATTAGGAGAAACTTGTTCACAGGCCTTACACTATTGCCATTCTCTATGTTTACACTATCTGCCCTACCATCGCTACCCTCCTTCTGCCAGTCTAGTAAAGATGTCAAAAAAGGAACAGAGGAGGCCAGGCACAGTGGCTCCCACCTGTAATCTCAACACTCTCAGAGGCTGAGGTAGGCGGATCATGAGATCAGGAGTTCCAGACCAGCCTGGCCAACAGGGTGAAACCCCATCTCTAATAAAAGTACAAAAAGTTAGCCAGGAGTGGTGGTATGTGTGGTGGCATGCACCTGTAATCCCAGTTACTCAGGATGCTGAGGCAGGAGAATTGCTTAAACCTGGGAGGTGGAGGTTGCAGTGAGCCGAGATCGCTCCACTGCACTCCAGCCTCTCCAGCCTGGTTGACAGAGCAAGACTCTGTGGGAAATAAAAGGAACTGAGGTTAATTGGCACGTCCTGCTTGTAGGAAATCATGGATGCTTCTAGTGATCACCACTTTCTTTCTTATGTGTTCATCGGCCATCTTCTTAATAACATGATCTATCATTTTTCCAAGAGTGAGCATCAAAATCAGGAATCTATAGTTTTTATACCTCCCCCTTTGTGAAACTGAGGCCAGCATTTGCCTATCAGTCTTCCTTATGAATTCCGAGGATAGTATAAAGATTGCCCAAGAATGTATAGTCACACATTAAACTCAGAGTCCAAATAATTGATAAATATGCATTTTTAAAACGTATTCCTTAGCCAGAGAGAGAAGCAGAGCCTAAGCCTCCAAGCATTCTTCTAAACACCTTAAAGATTTATGATCTGTGCCCAACTGGCTATTGGAAGACCTAGGATGAAGATAGAATCCTAGCTCTATTTCCAACTAACAATTCATTTCCCTGGCCTCACTGTTCTCATCTATAAAATCATGGAATCTATTCTAGTTCTAAGTTTTAATGACGTAAGAGGTTAGTTGCTAAGTGCTACTAGACGGGCAGCTGGATTTACATACTAGGTCTGATTCCACCACTCCCACCATCACCTCATTTTGGAGGGTCTATACACATGTAAGATTTTCATTTGTCTTCTGGGCACAAGCCTACACACACACACACACACACACACACACCCCCCACCAGTATCCACAATCATGAGTTGTTTCTCTTTCTGTTGCATGCATTTGATGAGAATCGAGTCCATTGTTTTAATATTAAATCTATGTTATAATGAATCTTCTCTAGGAACAGTTTGTTTCAGCGTCATCTGTCAAGAAAGTACTACTAATGCTTTTTAAGACATTCTTTGTAGTATGTTACTAGAGAACAGCACTGGACTCAGATAACATTTATTAAATATTAGGAACATTGTCAAGTAACTTCACAGGAAAGTAAGGTTTGAGGGGTTTGTGTATGGTAACATACATGTATATTTTTAAGAATAATAATAAAACCCAATGTGAACAGAAATAGCTTGTGATATTCTGTCAAACCCAACATACCCTATTTATGTTCCCTGAGACATTCCAGGGCAGATCTGTTTATCTAACCAGGACTGCAATAAACAGAACACAAGAAAGCTAGAAAGACTTGAGAAAGAAGACGAAGTAGACTGTTCCTCATTTTCTGACATGGAGATAGTGAAAATAAACATACAGCACCAAAAATGCATTGTGATTGTCTGGTTTTTGGCAATTTTTACTTTAACATAATTCCGGGCTCGTACTTAATCAACCTGTGGTTGAAAGATCCCTCAGATTTAATAAGGGATGTCTCAGGACTTCCCTCATCTCATGTCTAGGACCTTCTGCAGCATGTTTTGGGGTGCCCTGAAAGACTAATTATTAAGTTTGTTAAACCTCAGATCTGATCCAGAATGACAGGTCTCTCCTTATCTTCTAAAGTACTCACACATGAGACCTGGTTTCTGTTGACAGGCCCACAGACTTTTCCTTCAATAACTTAGACCTGACACAATGTGCAGCTGACTTTTGAGGGCTGAAGAACCTCACACATCTATAGTCCTGTCACACACACAGACACACACATAAACAGCAATACAAAAAAAGCTGCAGTCAAAGAGAAGATTACGAGAGAGGCTATAGAATTTAATCCAAAGGATCAGGAAGAACCCCCTCTATCTCATTACAAAGAAGACTGGAATATCTATCTACCCTGACCAGCCTCTCTTAGATCTAGGCAAGAAGAACTAAGTGTGGCTCTCAATCCTTAGACCTTTTAAGCATCAACTACAGAGCATTTTCAACCTGTATCTACCTAAACAAAATTTAGACCTACCCTCTTGGTGGGACTTAGTTCCTAAGCATTTTAATTTGAAAAATCTCTGATGTAAATGCACAGTAGATTTTACAGGGGTCCTGCATCCCCTCACTATGGCTCCAGACGCCTTTGATAAATACCTGAGGAATATTTAATATGCAAAAACACTTAATTAGCCTATATGATAGCCAATATGATGGAGGGGTGGGGTACGTATGCTCTAAAGCAAAGCCCCTTGGATTTAAATACTATCTCAACCAAAGCATCTCTTCATCCGTTTTCTCTGTCATGAAACAGGGCTACTGATAGCACTATGGCAGAGACCAAATGAGTTAGTCTGCATAAAGGATAGAGAGTGAAGCTTGCTTAATAGCGAATATTCAAAAATTGTAAAATTCTTTTTATTCTTTTAACATGCAAGTTAATACACACAAACCCTTAGTTTGTAGGATCTGGGTTGGCTGATCCTGCCTAAGCTGTGTTTCCTGCTGACACTGTGGCTAGCTTGACAATGCACTACCTTGTATTTGATTTTCTTTCTACCCTGTCTTAGTTCCTTTTTACCTTTATCTTGCTTCGCTGGGATTGCCTGTTCCATACACACACAGGAAAGCATTCACCATAAGTTTTACCTCAAGATCTATTTTCCACAGAAGCAGATAAAGAGTCTAGGATTACCAAGGCAGTAACCAGATAAACCGGTCAAGTGTTATTACGCATTTGAATAGACATCATTAGCATCCATAACTGAAATCTGAACAGTTATCAAAGGCGATAAGCAGCAATTTGCCTTAGACTTGAAGGTTAAACAGGAGGCCAGTCTAGAGAACAGGCTCCACCTCCACCCTCATTGCACCACACCCCCCGTGAAAATGGCCAGAAGAAAAGTTGAGTTCAAGATCAAGAAGTCTTCCCCCTTGATGCAGCCCTTGGAGGTGCCTGGTAAGAGTGAAGCTGCTTTCAGGGAAGCCCCTGGGACCGGAGGCAGATGCCTGCCCTGTGAACCGAGTCTATGCTGCAAGAAATGAGAAGCTCCATGAGTTGGTGGCTTACTTGAGTCCCCAGGGATTACTCCTAGGTCATGGGATTCGAGGTACACCAAAGAGAAAAAAATAATACATGGAAAACAGGAGTCTTTGAATAGCTGAACTTCTTGATCCGAAGTTGCATAAAATGGGCTGTTTCTACTCTTCACTCAATGCAGGACAACAGCCATTGGTGTAGGTCCTACCTACCTTCCTGAAATTAGCTCAGGAACTGGAGTGGGACCCTTCACTAGATGAACCTGTCTGAGGAAGGGAGAAGTAGCAAAAGGGACAGAGAACTCCTACGTCAAGTTTGCACCATGAAATCCCCTGACGCTCCAGAAAATGTTTCTGCAACCCAGACGGTTGCCTAAGCATCTTCATGGTAAAACACTAAATATGTGGGAAAGGGCTGTGGTTTCCAGGGTTTTGTCTGATGTTCGACCCCACCATCCTCTGGGTGGGAGCAGCAGAATGCAGGTGGGGGCAAACACCAGCAGCGAGGATTATTTTTCTTTCCACCTCCTCAGTTTGTCTTGGGCTGTTGATTCTCACTGCATCTTCCTGCTTGTCCTAGACCAGCCTTACCCTGGCTCACGCCCACACAGGAAGAAAATAAAGAGCCCAGGTATCAAGGCCAAAGACTGCCTCAGCAACTGGAGTCCTTATTACTAGTGCTACACATCTATGTCTCTGCTTCTCCTTCCTGGTTCTAACTATCTCTGAACTTTAGTACATTCACTGGTTTCTGGGATTTGAATTTTTCTTCTTATTTTTTGTATCTTAGTTCTTTTCCGTATGATTGACTGTGGCCCTCAGCTTTCCCCCTGCTGTCTTTTGTCGGGAATCACCTGACTGTCACTGATTCGTCTGATTTAACAGCCTTCTACCAGGTATCAGCACCTGAATTTCCACTCTGACCCTGCGCTCCCCAAAGCACGCATGTGTGCATACACACACACACTCCAGGATGATAAATGACTCATTTTGTCACAGAGTTTTAAGAGACAAAAATCATCTAATTCTGTTCATGAGTTTTCAAGCTAGATCTATGATCCCCATCACGGCATGAATAGCAGACAGCCACGCTGTACCCTGCGCTGCACAGCACGAGTTCTTTGACGAGGGAAGTCCTAAGTGGTGCTCCTTGGTGCTGCTGCTGTCCAGTGAATTTATCCCCAGCTCCATTGACTCTTTTACCCAAACATCAGGAGCCCAGAAGAAGAGAAATGACACTGGGAGGTGGGTGAAATCAGAGAAGGGAAAGCAAATCCAATCTGCCTCAAGTCTCCGTTTGCACTAGACCCCCATCCCTTCCCCTGCATCTCAGCCCAACCCATGCTGCGGGTGAATTCTCACTGATGAGGCAAAAAGTTGTTTCTAGAGCCACCAAATTCACATTACTTAAGCAAGATTGAGCTGTTTAAAATTTCAGCGTCGTCCGCCAAAAAAATAATAATAGGAAGTTGTATAGAGTGGAATACACTGACAGCAATAATGTTTCTGTAATAATTCATGTATAGTGTGTGATGTGCTGGAAGTCAGCCCAGCAGGCTAATGCAGATTGGGGATGCTGTCCTCCTGATGGCCAAATGATTGATTGGCGTTTCTGCTCCATCATGAAATCGGCTGGCAAATGAACTGGAGGTGGTTCCAAACGAGGGAGAGGAAAGAAAAAAAGAAGGAATGAAGGATAGAGAGCAGTACTGCACCGGGAAGTTGAAGTAGAAAGATCAAAGGAAGCATGTTCGAGCTCAGTTTCTAATCCAAGCCAGCTCCCATCTTGATATTATGCTATAATTTAAAAAAGGTGACCATGTAATAAAGGGGAGAGTATTTACCTATTCCCTGTATCTTCCACTTTGGAAACAGACCTCCCCCCCAAAGAAATCATCTGCTTCTTTCCAATGGTTCTGCCTGTAAGATCCATAAAACCAATTAGCTCTCCCCCGGTACACATAGAACTGAGTGTTTATCTGCCCCTGTCCTCATTGGTAGACAGGCTGTTGGCTCTCGATGTCAATGATTAAGCCTATCTATTTCCTCAGGTTGAATTCACCCTGCCATCCAGGTTGCTTTAGGGCCTTCTTTGCTTATAAGTCAGAAAAGGAAAATTTACTTCGGAATTACAATCTACAGAGCATGATTAGATAAGAAAATATGCTGCCCCATAACTACGTAATGCATAACAAAGCAAAATGGAAATAAGTTTGTGAATGCTACATGGTAACTTTCCTGAATTTAACGTGGGTAATTGAAAGACCAGATTTCCAAGTAGATATCTTCAGTATTTTGTGATTTAAAGGCAGGAATCAAAAAGAGAGAGAGTTACAAAGGACCTACCAGGTGCCAAGCACAGGACTGTGTACTTATTACATATGTTTTCTCACTCAATTTTCATAACTTGTTGAACTCCGTAGTGTTACTAGTTAAATGCACTGCTCAGTGTGGTCTCCATTAGCTACATGTGACTATTCAGCACCTGAAATGTGACTAGGCCAAACTGAAATGTGTAGGAAGTGACCAAATATACAATGGATTTTGGGGAGTGGGCATGAAAAAAGAAAATAAAATGTAAAATATCTTACTGGTAACTTTTATAAGGATGGCACATGAAAAGATACTTTGGAAGTAAGGCCAAGTGAAATAAATATGTGATTAGAATTAATTTCCCCTTTTTTTCTTGTAGTGGCAGTAATATTTGTTTTAATATGACCTGGGTTCAAATTCTCACTTACTCTAAGCACCTTAATTTCATGGTATCCTCTTCATTTGAAAGAAAGTGGAAGATGCAGAGAACCAGCTTAACTATTTATGAGCTATTTCTCTTTGAGTAAGTTGTTTAACTGCTCTAGTCTTTAGTTTCCTCATCTATAAAAGGGGCTTAATAATAATTAACTTGTAAGATTTCTGTCATAATTAAATAAAGAGATGTATATGGAGCAATTAGTACCATGCTTGGGATATAGTATGCATTCATAAACTTACATTATTATTTCAAAAGAAGTGATTTAATCAGATGTTGGTTAGTAGCTCTTTAAACCTGCTATTAAATAATTTCATGCCTATTATCACAGAGGTGGTCATTCAAAAACAAATTATGGACACAGAGGAAGCTCTACAATAATTATTAATACTAGCTGCTCTGGTGACGTATTTATCTGCATATATCTAAAATATTCTCTGGGGTTGTTTAAGACCTTTTGGAATAGAAGTATGAGGACATCTCGACTCAGATCCAGTTCCAGCTGCTCCCGGCTCCATACTGGACCATGCCACCTGCCACTGGCACCATCCCCATCCAATCCTGAGGCTAAGAATCTTCCCCAGAAGTTTCATTGTCCACATCGCCTAGGTGCCCAGGGCCCAGCGATAAGTGTGCTAGGGAATCAGTGGTGAGGACCCTGACACTCATAGTACCTTAGCTGGCTGAAACTTCTGGGTCAACACTCAAAAAAAAACGCTTGGCTGAAGAAAATCTGGCCATTTAATGAAACCGAAAAGAGAGCGTCTTCTTTTCCTGTTAAAAGATTTTATTAGCTTTCCTTTCATGACCCTTTTATGATTCTTAGGAATAAATATAAAATCTTTAACATTGTCTGCATGACCTGTTGTGATCTGCCTGGGACACATCACCAGCTGTATTCTCATCTTCCTCTCTCCCTCACCCTGCTCCAGGCATGTCGGTCTTAATTCAGTCCCTCCAGTGATCCCAAGGTCTTTCCTGCCCCAGAGCTCTTGCATGTGCTGTTTCTGCTTGCTCCAACCTTTGCCTGGCTTTCTCCTACTTATCCTTCAGGTCCCTGCTTACCTGTCACTTCTGCAGAAAGATTTTCCTCGTCTTTTACTTTCATATCACCCTGATTTTTCCCTCATGCTCATTATGTCCCTGATCAAACTTTTACTATTTCTTCTTCTCTCAAGATCACAACTCTCTTATTCTTTGCTGCATCTCCAGCACCTGGCACGTAATATATATGCAACCATGTTTGTTAAAATTAATGCATGCATAGATGAATAGACAGAGACTGGCTGTCCAAAATAGAATTCACCATGTATCTCCCTTTCCATCATCGTGTTTTCTGATTCCCTTTCTTTTTCACTCCACACCCTCCTGTCTGGAACTCCTTTTCTTTGATTCTTTAGCAGGCCCTGCACTTACCCAACAGGTTGAAATGGATGGATTATTCTCAGACCTGACGATGCAGCTGAGGGAAGAGATGCATAGGCCTCACAATGCCCAAGCATACTGCAAATTATAACACTGGCTAGTATTTCTAGAAATTTAAATATGCCAAGCAGCGAATGATGACATGGTATATATTATCTTTTTATCCTTGACACCAGTCCTATGGGATAAGAACTTTAGCTGACCCCCATTTTGCAGATGAGCAAATTGAGACCTAGATTAGGCATTGGGTCCGAAGCCATACAGCAGCTAAGCACTGACAGCATTTAAACAAACTTGGCCTGATTCCAACACTCATGCACCTCATCTGGAATATCCCATCGTTCTCAGCCTCAGGCACCAACTCTGCCAGTTGACTTTTTTTCTGAAACTAGCCCTACCTTATTCCCAGTTAATCTGCCTAAGCTCTGTTCCTAAGGTGAAATACATTAATGGTGATTTCTGAAAAAAACTCTAAATTTCAGACAGAAGTTATTTTCTTCTCAACACTCTGACATTATGGATTGGCCAGCCTTTTCTGTTCAGTTCTCACATCTAGCATTTCTTTAACTAGATTTCTATGACTCTCTTTCTCTCTCTTTTTCTAACCAAGATTAACTTTACCAAGGTCATTGTGACTCTTGAACTTAATGGGAGAGAAAGGGAGGAAAGAAGTATTATCGTATTTAGTCCCTTATGCATCAGCCACTGCTATAAGAATTTCACATATGTCATTTCATTCAATTGCCTAATAACTCATTAAGTTGTTATTAGAATCCCCTTAATATATAAGATAGGCTCATGCCTGTAATCCCAGCACTTTGGGAGGCAGAGGCAGGCAGATCACTTGAGCCCAGCAGTTCAAGAGCAGCCTGGGCAACATGACAAAACCCTGTCTCTACAAAAATACAAAAATTAGCTGGGCATAGTAGCATGTCCCTGTAGCTCCAGCTACTTGGGAGGTTGAGGCAGGAGGATGGCTTTAGCCCAAAAGGTCAAGGCTACAGTAAGCTGAGACTATGCCACTGCATTCCAGCCTGGTTGACAGAGTTAGACTCTGTCTCAAAAAAAAGAAAAGAAAAGAAAAAGTACAACATAACACAGAGCCTCAGAGAAGTTAAATGATGTACCCAAGATCACACGGTCACTACGTGGTAGACTGAAAATTTCACACATATTTTTCTTTGACTCCAAAGTCATGCTTTTATCCTTTACACACATTGTATCTGTAACCCCCAATCTTTCTGCTTTGCCTAGTAAGCCTCACATTCCCTTTCTCAGTCTTCTGTTTATTTTCCTTTTCCTGTTCTTATGTAGGTTCTCCCATCAGGCATCACCATCTGGACAGTGGGTTCTATTTCTATCTCCCACCCTTTACCAAAGAAAAAGCTTCGTTTCTCCCTTTTCTTTCTTGAGCAGTGGTTTGTCCCATGTAAATTTATGTTTATATGTATGTTTATTCCATTTACATTTACAGAGCAACTACATTTGCATATCTCTTTTTCCACAGTCACATTTCACGGGATATTAACCAAGGCAAAAGTCTTGAGCATGGGGCTAAGGGGGCATTTTATTTAGGAGCTGGTCTTGTTCAAATGCAAATACATTGTCACATATCATCACATTAGCAGAAAGTAGGGCCCTAAGGAGATGGGACGTACGACAGACCAGGTTTGATAGGATAAGTAGGAACTACGTACAAGGCATGGTTTGTGATAGGCAGCCAGTGGACGGGCGGGAAGCACAGCTATGGGAGGTGGAGGTAGACGGCAAACAACCAAAGAGCTTTGGGAGCCCCGGGACACTGAGAGAAGGGAGCCAAACGAGGTAATGGGCACACGGCTTGAAAAAATGCATGGCGAACTGCAACTTCTGTTCAAATGCCACTACCGTTACTTATCTTTAAAAACAGCATACAAGGGAATTGCAGGAAGATACAACTGGAATGGGATCCTCATGGTAGATGTCGCTGATCACAGAGGAACTGAGTCATTCACTGAATGACTAATCAAGTTGACAATGAAGAGGCTATCTACGGAGTGTCACGGATCTGCCACAGGCAGACATAATTGCCTGGGTTTCTCACACCACTTAGGCCTGGCATCTACACTGATGAGGTGAACATGCAAGAGGGGTCTGTTCATATTAGTGAGGATGCCAGGGAAGATCTCCTTCATGGAGTCCACAGCCTCCAAGCAAATGCTAGCTTTCAAGATGTTTCTCCTGGAAGTCACCAGATCCCTTCTGTCTTGGGTAAAGCCCGTAGGCCTCGAGTTTTAAACAAGACAATGAAATTTACTTGTGAGTATCATGATCTGAGTTTAGGTGCAAGTGCTGTGTTTGAACGGCAAATGTGAGAGAGGTTTTTAGAGACACAGTCTGGAGGCATCGATGGGTTATACGTGCATATGTGGTCCAGGCACGAATGCCTGGCAGCTCTTGATAAGAGCCGTGACTAGATCCAGTTTACAGCCCCACAAAAGGACCCCTTTGGCCCTCTTCCTGGAACCGCCTGATGTAAAAAGACACACTGTAGTCTGAGCCATTCCTGGAATACTGTTGCAGTCCCACAGTGGATGCCATTTGTGCCCGACCAGATTCCTTTGAGTGTAGATGCAGCCACCCCTGCTGCAGTGCATTTGTCTGACATCACCAACCCACAACTCCCTTCTTTGCAGAATTGCACGTGATAAAGTAGGAACCTTCCTGACTCTGAGGCTACCCTCTCCCACCACCTCCAGAGGTACAACAGGCCAGCATCTTGTCACCAGGTGTGTCACAGGAAACACCCAATACCTCTCTAGCCATACTGACCCCTCTCTGCTCCACCCAACTGCATGTCCTGTGAGCGCAGTGGTGTGATGTGTACTGTGCCCTAAGCAGGGACACACAGAGGACCCTAGAGGAGGCTTGCTTTCCTTTTATTCTCTCAGGACCATGTTCTCTGTTGGATGAAATGAGCCTACTCATGAGTTCACCTTCATCCTGCAGGAATGAATCTTTAACCTGACAAAACCAATGCTACTCTTCATGCTCCTGGAGAGTCTGCAGAAAAAAGCAGAGCATCCATGTCTGTGTGGGAGAGAGGTCAAGCCCAGCCTGAATCTCTTGTTCCTATCACTAAACTGTCCTGACATCTCCTTTAAGGATTCCCTCCTCCGCAGCAGCTGGGACAAGGGCAGCAAATTGTTCCTTTCCATTAACTGGTGTCCCCCTGGCCATTCTCCTATGAGCCAGGTGATAAAAACAGACTAAGGCAGAAAATCTGGAAAGGATATCCTGGCCACGGTCAGATGTATAGTCACTGAGGGGCCGGGTGCTTAGGAAGTAACACTCCTTGCTTCTCCTCTCAAACCCAGGAGAAAGAATACTCAGAACACAGATAGATAGAGATCAAAATATTAGCTTCATCTGTGATATGCTTCACAGTAAAGAGGGCCTTCCCTGAAAATGGATTGATGACATGTCGTCCATGAACTATACATCATGTGGACCTAGTAAGAGGCTATGCAGGTCCAGCTCAGGCATCTCGTGAACCTCCCCTCTCAGTGGAGAGCAGAAAAGAATGGGTTGTCTCTACAAGCAGGCAAGTCGCAAAGCGGAAGTACCATGATCTGAGTTTAGGTGCAAGTGCTGTGTTTAAAGAGAAAAAGCTGAGCTTCGCATTCATTCAAATTCTTCACCCAAATTCACTAATGAAAGAAATTACTGCTTCTCCACTGGGGAGGAGAGACGGAGAAAGTGCTACTCTCTCAGTGCTTTTGAATGTTTTCTATTATTACTAAATTTCCCTAGGGTGGGCGTTTGAAAACACGGTGGAGCAGGGTGCAGCCAGCATTTAGTGGGCAGGAGTGAGGAGTGCTAACCATTCTGCAATGTGAAGGACTGTCCCATGTGACAAAGAATAGGTTCCACCCCAAACGTCCATAAAACCCCTTGAGAAACAGAAGTGCCTCCACATGGAAACACAAGACAAGGAGCATGGAGGCTCCTCCCACCTTCGCGCGCGCGCACACACACACGCGCGCACACACACACACTATTGATTACCTATAGATTGCAAAGCACAAGACCCTCAGCAGAGCCAATCACAGAGAGGCAACACCAGTTTCACAACCTTCAAAAACCCAGGGGACACAGACCCCTGCAGAGCAAGGCATTGTTCTATGTGCTTCATTGAGCTCCTAACTCTGGAATCAGATCAGAGGACAGGTGGCCTATGGCCTTTCCCGAGAGGAACACAAAATAGAAGAGGCAGCGTGGCGAGCGGAGGGTCACATGGGCTGAAAACTGCAGTTAGTGACCTGGGAGTTCCCACCTCCCTTTCTTCCTTCCCTTTTCTCTCTTCCTTTTCTTGAGGACGTGGCTCTTCTCTGTAAGGTTAATTACTTTTTACCTGTCATTGTGCGCAGGACTCCCTCTGTCAGCTCCCTCTGCTTAAGGACCAAAGGTGTCAAAGGAGAATTTCTACTAATGGTAGACTCACGTTGTCACCTCCTTGTATTTCTTTTCTGACTTCACAAAAGGCCAGTATTCCCTTGGTGGTGTCCTTTAGGGAATGAGGGGCCTTAGGCATGTATCCCCAGAATCTTTACCCAGTCGTCTGATTCTGCACGTATTACTACATCTGGCCATATTAACTAGGTTATAAAAATGTCAGGTAGGAGCCTGATGTTTAGAATTAATGAGTGTGGTCGGGAAACTACTCAAACAAACATGCTATTATTGAAACTTGGAGAGGGACCCAATGGCACGCAGAGAGAGCTCCCGCACATCATTTTTGCCTTCATTTCCTAATCTTACCTACTTTTATTTCATGCCACGTGAAAAATGAACAGGGAACTACTTGCTATTTTTGATGCGTCTTCCGTGTAAGTATTCTTCCCCCACCTGATGCTTCAATGAGAAGTGACTCTGTGTTCTTAGAAGAAGTCAGAGCCAGGTTCCACCCATTCACACCAGGCCAGGCCAGCCAGGAAGACAAAGCCAGCACTTGTGGCCCGGGAGAAATGGAAGTGCCAGCTCCTTGTGGAAACGGGGAGTGGACCTCATGAAGTCAGCCAGCCTGCCTAGCAATGCCTTTCCCAATTTCTTAGCGACTGAATGAGACGCTGGCAAATGAAAACATGTAGATAAAAAGAATTATGGGAACCAATTGGTTTTAGATATTTATTTGCATAACTAGTTCAGAGAGCCTTTCTCAAATGGTTCTCTCAGCCTGGCTCTTGTGTTTTATAATGAGCACATTTCATAATATCAGACTCTCAAACATCTTAAGATCACTTGCTACTCAAGACAAGATAGTGTAAATATTTCATTACATTCTCTAATAATAGTCACAGTGACAGCTAACTACTACTGTCCGTTTAAGATGTGCCTGGCAGTGTTCTGAGCTCTTTAGAGACATTGACTCATTTAATCCTCCCAGGAGTGTGTCCGTTATGCAGATGAGGAGATGGAGGCACAGAGCTGATTACTAACGTGGTATTAAGTGACAGCAGGAATTCAAAGGTGGACAGACCAACTTTGGAGCCCTGATACTTAATCACAGTGGCACGCTCTCCCTTGCACATACGTTCATCAAGATTCTATGAAAAACAAGCTTAGGCTTGCTCATAACATTAGGCACTTCTTGAGAAACCAGTCCAGCTGTCTTTATGTCAAATGCACATACAGTCGTCCCCACTTATCTGCAAGGGATAGATTCTAAGACCCCCAGTGGATACCCAAAACCACAGATAGTACCAAACACTATATATACTATGCACAAATCTACTTTTCCTTCTTCACAATTCCATGGATACATTTGTTCTTATCAGAGACCTTAGCAACCTCAGCACATGATATTTTCTCTTTCCTCAAGTCAGGAACTTTCACCCTCTCACTTAGAGGAATCGCGGTAAGGCTTTTCATTGGCATATCCAAATTGCTAGCATCATTACTCTTGCACTTTGGGACCACTGTTAAATAAAATAAGAGCCACCTGAACACAAGCAGTGGGATACCGTGACAATCAATGTGATTACCCAGAGGGCACTAAGTGACTAACGGGTGAGAAGTGTGTACAGGGTGGGTATGCTCCCCAGCCTTGGAGCAGGACAGCGAGAGATTTCATCACACTGCTCAGTATGGCGCCGATTTAAAACTTACCAATGGTTAATTTCTAGAATTTTGCATTTGGTATTTGTGGACTGTAGTTGAACTCAAGTAACAGAAACTGTGGACAACAAAACCTCAAATCAAATAAGGGGAGACTGTTATGTAAGCGGGCAGGTAACGTCTATGTAAAAATTCAGCAAAGTGAAGTGAGGCCTATGAATTGTAGAGTCTGACAGCAGCTTAAAAAATTTTTAAAGCACTTTGCTTATAAAAAAAAAAATCCTTAGGCCGAATTTTACCAGCTGGGCTGCCAATACGAGATCCCTGGTTCTAGTCTAAAATTTTACAGACAGTGAAACTATAGCCCAGAGAGGAAAAGGGGTCTGCACAAGGTCACACATTCGCAGTGACAGAAGCAGGGCTGGACCTCAGGGCTCGTGGGCCAGCACCTTTCTGCCTGTAACACACTAAAACTCATCTCTTCCGCTACTTTCCCACCCCCTTTCCCTCCCCTAGTCCCATCTCTCTTATGCACAAGCGGTAAGACTTTTATTCTATTTGCAAAGTAAATAGCGCTGAGATACAGATTACTCTCAAGCATTGAAGCTTTTATCCAATATAAACAGAATCAGGGTAACTTGTTCCCTCTCACTCCTCTCTCACACAAACACACAGGCTCCATGCCAGCACATGCATAATTAGCAGAAGGCAAATAGAACTCAGGCATCCTGGCCAAACTGAGGAGCACCGTATAACTCCCACACTACACAGAGTTGTGCTGGAGAGTTCCTCCTTCCTTTTCTCTCTCTCTGCTGACCTCCAGCACAAATAAAGTCTGGCTTTTTATGTAAGAGGTACCTCATAGGGCGAAGAGCAGTGGGCCAGGAGACAAGATATCTGGGTTTTCTCCTAACCTCTCTGGGTCTTAGTTCACTAATTTGCAGTGATAGGAGAATTAAATGGGTTAATAAAAAATAAAGATCTCAAATATATTACATTATCAATGTCCCTATTCTTGGCCTTTGACAGTTTTCCAACGAACCAAAGAGAGCATACACACGTGTGTGTGCACACAACCCATTGTACATTCATATCTACGAAAAATAATCAACATGGTTGGGAAGTTACTTTTACAACAATAGAGCTACTATTCTTCTTCTTGGAATTAACTCATCCTTGAGGATGATATTAGGGGCGCTAACAAATTTATTGTAATTCCAAGGATACAAATCTTCATTTTTTTTTTTTTTTTTTTTTTTTTTTTGAGACGGAGTTTCGCTCTTGTTACCCAGGCTGGAGTGCAATGGCGCGATCTCGGCTCACTGCAACCTCCGCCTCCTGGGTTCAGGCAATTCTCCTGCCTCAGCCTCCTCAGCAGCTGGGATTACAGGCATGCGCCACCATGCCCAGCTGATTTTTTGTATTTTTAGTAGAGACGGGGTTTCACCATGTTGACCAGAATGGTCTCGATCTCTTGACCTCGTGATGCACCCGCCTCGGCCTCCCAAAGTGCTGGGATTACAGGCGTGAGCCACCGCGCCCGTCCCACCAATCTTCATTTTATGAGCGTAGACTGTGTTGATCTTTAATAACAGCCAAAGGTTTTTCAGAACCATGGACAATGAAGTTGGGAAACAAGCCTGGGACACTGTTTTGAGTCTGGGGAGGCGGGGAGCAGTGTACTAAAAGGGTCTCAAGATTCTGAGTCAGAAGATCTCGACTGGTTCTCTGCTCAGCCAATAACCAGTCCTGAGACTTTAGGTAAGTCTATAACCTCTCTCAGTCTCTATTTCCTAATCTATAAAATGGGAATGATAACAGTTCCTTTACAGGATTTTCATGATTAAAAGACAATGTCTGTAAAAGAGATCTCTGGGCCATACATTTTAAATGGCAACTTAAAAAATTTTTTTGTAAAAGATATGGAAAGACTAGTAATTTAAATCTGAAGGCAGTTTCCATGCAGGAACTTAAAAGTCATTGATCAATAGGGGCAAGAATAGTAACATGTCTCCTTACTGTAGAGTTTAGAAGGAGATAACTTTTTTTTTTGAGATGAGTCTTGCTGTGTCACCAGGCTATAGTGCAGTGGCGTGATCTCGACTCACTGCAACCTTCGCCTCCCAGGTTCAAGTGACTCTCCTGCCTCAGCTTCCCAAGTAAGTGGGACTACAGGTGCACACCACCATGCCCAGCTAATTTTTGTATTTTTAGTAGAGATGGGGTTTCATCATGTTGGCCAGGATGGTCTCTCTCTCTTGACCATCTTGATCCGCCTGCCTCGGCCTCCCAAAGTGCTGGGATTACAGGCATGAGCCATGGCACCCGGCCAGAAGGAGATAACTTTAAATGACCATACTCATATCTACACATTTCATTCATTCATTCATTTAACAAATGTCCTCTGAGTACCTAGAAGTACCAAAAGCTACCAGACTCAGGGAATACTGAGTCAAATGCAGTATAGCCCCTTTTCTCTAAAAGTTTACAATGGACCATGACTGCACATGTAATACTTCTTCCTTTTCCCTTATCTTGTTACTTTATAGTGAGATCTGCTACAGCCACAGGACAACTGCTGAGCGACTGTAGAGGTCGCTGAGGCGAGATGCCTCCCACGTGTCCACAAAATGCTTTGAGAAAACACAAGGAGCTCTAATAATGCGTGCCAGAAGAAAGAATGAACAAGTGAGAAGGTGAACGAGGAACACAGAGATGGCAGAATGAAGAGCACCAGGGGAAGTTTAAGAAAGAAAGTGAAGGTGGAACCAGGTTAGAAGTGTAGCCCACAGCTTGTGGGGACGCTCCTCCCTCACTGACACAGACTCTTCTCCCTTCCCTAGTGCTTTAATCCAGATGGAAGTGGGCAATAGCAGTTTTCAAGAGCAGCACTGTCCCACATAGGGGAGCCGCCATTTTTAAATTTCCCTTTAGACCCAATCTGACTTCATTTTAGATGTTCCTGCATCGGTGACAGTGGCTTGCTGTAGCCTAGAAGTCATGCAGGAGGCCTGCATGGCCACAGCCCAGTCAGTGTCTTTCTTTGAGCCAGTTTCTTCATCTACAAAATAAAGGACTTGAGCCAAATGAACACCCAGGTCCATTTTAGCCCTAAGATTCTGTGATCCTCTGCCATATAGGAGAGCACCATGGTGACCTGAAGGAGTTAATTGATCTTGCAGAATGTTTCAAACCTTGCATCAGCATAGGTGAGACACAGAATATAGGAAGGCTCACTCCCCGCCCCCTTCTCCAGAAGACAAAGCCGCCCATCATTTGCTTTAATCTGTTTTCTTAATTTTCTTCCTAAGGAAAGTCACAGCTCCAATCAGCCCTCTAATCAATGGCTGCACTACTCCTGCACAAATGAGCTAGATTTATTAAAGGAGTCCTCTCGTCAATGGAAATGGGCTCCCTGCTGGGGCTGCAAATACAGCTAAGATTGACTGCTCCCAGAATAGGCAAAAATGTAAAGAAAATGAGAGCAAGAAACTGATGGGGAATATGGCACCCACGGCCTCTGAATGACCACCCCATCTCCATGACCATGAATGGAGGGTCACCAGTGGCAGCCCATATAGGGTGACCCCGGGCAGACTAACCAGTAGTATTTCACCAGCAAGCATCCTGTTATTCTCTACACACCCTAGGAAAAGAAGCTCACCTCGAAAGAGACTAATGGAGGGACTCTTCTAAGTGGATAACCTCACAGAAGCCAAGAGTTTATAGACTGTCAGAGCCGGAAAGAACCCTTGAAGATGGTACACAGCTATGAAATGAAGGGGTGCTCTGTGAAAGGACCCTGATATTTTGACTGATTGATGGCCAGAAGCAGAGGAAATTAATATTTCAAAGCTGTAAGGAATTATTCATATTAGATAAAGTTAGATATTTGCATATTCATATTTGGGGCTGAGAGATCCTTGTTGATAGGGAGTAGATACTGTATTAAACTTTTAGCTGTACTGCATAGGGAAAACCAGTGGGGAGATGCTTGGCACAAAGAAATTTTAACCTGCTTTACAAAATAATGTTAAACTCTGCCTTTACTGTATTTCTGGAAACTACTGCTGTGTTTCCTTGGGGGTAATGGGGTGGTCAATTTCTTGTTTGTTTCCCCCTTGAAACCTCAGTGTAGAATATAAATGAAGGCACTCATGTGGTTGGCAGGTGCATGACCCCAGGGACAAAGGGTGAGGGTGGAAACAGAGAGGAGAAGAAAGGGACAGAGTAAGCCACAAGAGTCTTGTTTTAGAAATAACAGAAGCTAAGGGGTCTAGTGTCCTGTTTTAAATAATCTATTCCCAGTTATAATTTTCTTCTGTCACCCTTAAATCTTAGTTTCATTCAGTATGTCAGCATGAGAAAGACCAGTCTGGGAAGAAAAAAAAAAAGACAGTTACAGGAAGGTAAGGACGATCAGCCATCCAGGGCAAGGTGGAGGTAGAGATGATGAAGATCAATCAAAATAGATTTGTGGAAAATATAATTCCTAGAGACACATGCGCATGCACACACACACACAGACACACACGCCCCACACACACACATACAGAGCCTTGGAGAGGAGAACCTGGTAGATGGCTTGCCTTTCTGCAGTTTGTTGGAAAAGGGGGTTGATGTTGATTTTGAGTAATAAAGGGAAGACTGGAAAACACAGGGTCACCTTGTTTCTATAAGGGTCCCTGACGGAGGGTCCATATGCGGGCATTAAGTGACTTGTCCAGGATAACGTAGCTAGTTAGTGACAGAGCTGAACGAATTCAGACAGAGGCCTTCTGATCCTTAATATTAAGCTCTTTGTAACCCTAGACTCAGCCACACCCCTCTCCACCTTACAAAGCCCAGCCAAGCTTGAAGTCACTGGTACTCACCCCCTGGAGGGGAAGAGGAAGGAGAAGGGTGGGAGAGAGGAGAAGGAGGAGGAAAAGGAAAGGACTAACTCAGTGCTGAAATGTATACTTTCTAGAGTTATTCTGGTCACTCACTTTTTCCTTGATGCATTCTGCTTTTGAGACTTGAAGCCTGTTGGCGATGGAAGGCGCCTTAGAGATCAGTTAATTCCCTGGCTTTATAGATGAGAAAAACTTCACAGAGGAAGTAACTTACCTGAAATATCTGGCAACTAACTATCAAAGTGTGTTTGAAAGCTGGCCTGGTACACAGCTATGAAATGAAGGCAGCAAAGACAAAATGTAGAAGGTAAATAAGGAAAAGGAAAACCCCACAAGAAGCTTGTAGCTCCAGAGGAGGCTGGGGTGTGAGTTTGGAATTAACTATTGTATGTCTTCCCATCCTCCATTCTCCACAAGTCTTCTCTAACGATGCCAGCATTCTTACTCTTTCCTTCCTTAAGCCTCTAAAATAAAATGAGAAAATGGAACATAAGGCTTATTCCTCAAAACTACCAGCTCCTTCAGGGAAGGAACCAATTCCAGGGAGTGTACCATGCCATAGGCTTCTCTTTCATAAAACACCCAGCACAACTTGGAATAAGAAATTCATACTCAATAAATACCTATTGGTAGGTTAATCTTTAAGAAAATGCAAAACTTTTCATGATGCAAATTCTTGCAGGGAAAGAATTAAATGTGAGAAAGTGAGACTCAGTTTTCCAGTCTGAACAATGGGGAAAAATAGATTCAACGATACCTTGCCATCCTTCATTCTTATCTGAGACATGTCATGTGTGGTCAAAATTCAGCTATGTATTGAAATACATACCTTTCTCCCTTTTCCTGCTATCCTCTGCTCTTTCATCCCACATACAACCTTATAAAAAGCCTTGCCATGCAGCAGGGCTCAGGCCACCCTGAAGCCTTGCAGGCCTCCAGCAGTGACATAGGCGGAAATTTGACCAGAGCTTGTGAGAAGGGTGGCTGCTTTTCACTGCCTCTATATTTGGTTCTATTGAAACTTTGTGTCTGAAAGCGAGGATGGGGATTCTGAGTGCATTTGCAGTGGTGGGAGCTGTCAGAGCACTGAGCTTGCTTTGCCTCATGAGATAGAGGACAGGCAGGGGCTGGGCCAGAAGTCGGTAATAGTCACAACCAGAAAACATTTCTCAGGCAGGCAGGAGCGAGGATGAATGTGCCAGTTTCTCACCCTCCCCAATATCTCCTTCACACAATCTACCAGTTAATTTTCCTCTTTATGTCCATGTAGTAATAAAATTTTACTGGTAATATAAAATACCACCCTGAAGTCCTAAGGTAACTATGAGACCTATAAAACTATTTTTGGAAAGCTTGGATTTTAAGCTGTCTCTTCTCCTTATCTCTCAACTCTCCTGGTTGAAGAGGGAGGAAGGAAGGACCCACTCAGACAGCCTTCTTCATCAGCTTGGGAGATGGTGACAAAAGACGGGAAGGGAACAAGTGTGTTCCTGCCTAACATACCCATTACAAAGCCTTTTGCTTGGCATTGTTCAGCCACTTAACCTTTTCCACTTGAAGAGCAGATTCTGAATTTATTCTTCGTCAAGCCAGGCTACAGCTCCACAGCCCTACCACGGAGAAAATTCATCCAGCACCCATTCTTGCTTTCGGGAAAATCTAGGCAGAGCTAAAAACAGGCTCCTCTCTGGTCCCCATCTGACCTTCACTCCTAAAAGCCACTTGCTTTCAAGGTGAGCAAGTTCTTGTCTTGGAACCAATTAAATATACATACCACCGTGACTGGAGAGTTCTTAAAAAGATCTGCACAAGGAGTACTGAGAAAGAAGAGGCATTTCAGGATGAATTATTGATCCAGATTCCTCTCAAACGCTTACATGGGTACAAGGGTCTGGCATTCTCAGCCAGGGGAGATTACATCTTGTGCGGTCTTCACAGGGTTAAGAAAGATAACCTCTTAGCTCTAAACCCTATTTATTTGGTGGATGGGAAATGTGTTTACATCTCTGTGCCTCCTTTTGTTTGGTTTGCCAAGAAAGCCCGAATCAGCAGATTCCAGAAGAAAGCAAAAGCATCTGACAGGCTTAGAGAAATGATGTGTGCTATGCAAAAAAATTAATTGGAAAAAAACCCACTTTTCACTTATATAGCAGTTTTTACCCCAATCTGTAAATAAGTTATACATATGAATTAAATGTTGTCATGCCTCACTTATCACCTTCGTTTTATTAACCCAAGTGGAAAAATCAAGTTTGATTACTGTTAGAGGTGGGGAAACTGAGGCAATGTGGAAGGATTGATAAAACAGTCAACGAAGAAGTCGAGGGAGCTGTCACCTTTATTTGAACCACTCCAATCTCATTCATCTCACGAGAACTACCATGGACATACCAAACGGAATACAGTTCACTCTAATCCAGGCACACTCACTCTCATCAGCTGCTATCTTCTTCTTACCCAGAGCTGACTGAGCTGCCTCCTGACAGGTCAGCTTAATGACCATTACTGGAGTATTAGTTATCTATGGCAGTGTAACAAATGACCACAAACCTATAAGCTTACAACAACACACATTTATGGCTTCACAGTTTCTGTGGGTCAACAGTCCAAGCACGACCTAACTGGGCCCTCTGCTGAGGGTCTTATGAGGCTGCAGGCAAAGTGTTGACCAGGCTGTGTCCTCATCTGGAACCTCAGCTGAGAAAGAAACTGCTCTCTGTTCAGGTGGTTTGAGAAGCATTCAGTTCCTTGCAGCTGCTTTGTGCTGGCATTCGGCCATAGTTCCTAAAGGCTGCTCACAATTCCTTGGCACATGGGCTACACCAACAGGGGCACTTACTTCAGCAAGTCAGCAAAGAGAGTATCCTAGAGCCTGATATCAAGACAGAGTCTTATAAAACATAATGCAGTCACACTATGTGATTTGTGATTCCAAAGAAGATAGCCCATCCCTTTTGCTGTATTCTATTGATTAGAAGCAAGTTGTGAGTCCTGCCCACCCTGGAGGTTAGGGAATCACAAAAGCAGGAGGCAGGGAATACGGGGCTACTCAACAGTCTGTCCACCACATGCAGGAATTTGGAAATAGAAACTCTTTAATACTCTTAAGCTCTGTGGTAAGCTTTGGAGGAAAAAAAAGGTAAGGATTTGGTCAGATTATTTGATATTATCTATCTTGCAGAAAACACAAAGACTCAACAGAACACTGAACTCATACAAAATAGATGTTTAATAAAGATATCAGGGGAGCCGCAGTAGTCTAGTTCATTAATTGAGATCTGCAGGATTAATACACTCAACTAGCAGCCAGAAAATGGACTAAAATAGCCACCTTCACATCCCCTTTCTTAGTTTCAGGAAAAAGGAGGAATGAACAAGAGAAACTCAGTTCAGTTCAATAAAGACTTACTGAATGCCTAACTTTTGCTCACATCATCCAAAAGCTGGGGATAGACTAGGCCACTTACAGACGGGAGCAGTGTTTTTCCAAGTGCGGCCCTCAGCTGGATCAGCGTTACCTGCAGACTGTGACAAAAGGCAAGTGTCTGGGGCTATCGATCGCTGACCTATTGAGTCAGACTCTCTGAGGGCATAATCCAGGAATCTGCATTGTAACAAGAACCCTGGAGGAGCTCATTCACACTGAAGTTTGAGAAGCAGGGGTGGAGCATCGCTTGGGACACTATAATAATAAGACCCAGCTGAGGTCCTGTTAGGATGCAGATCCTGATGCAGCAGATCTGGAGTAGGGCCTGAGATTCTGCATCTCTCACAAGCTACTGGGTGATGTCATTGCTACTGGTCCTCAGAGCCCATGTCGAATAGCAAGAGTAGAAGATAAGAAAGATTGGAAGGACCAAACAGCAAAAGGATCTCCTCGCCTAAAGTGACTGTGAATTATGGAATTTTAAGTCATTTAAATATCTTCAGTGAAAATCTCTGAAAACTTTCCAAAGCCAGGTGGGGATTGCTTTTTTTTTTTGGCACATGGCATCTTGTGTATTTGGGAAGAAAGTGATGTTTAGGCTTGTTAGGGGAAAAGCCTTGGGTCAGAAGATAGAGCGATGCCCCAGAGTTAGATATGAAGTTAATAGGTACATGGTTAGAGAAATAAAGACACACAGAGGAAGAAGGAAGGGTCCAGGAGAGTGTTTGGGAGGCTGGAGCTTGGTCAGAACTAGCTAAAATATCCTGGACAGGGAGAGACCCTCCTTTAGCAGGTCCTACGGGTGATATGGGGGTGCAGAGCATGCTGGTACAGGATCAGCCAGGAGGAGGGAGAAAAAAGGCAACATGAGATCGGAATTTTAACAATTGTAGGCCAGAATCAACCAAGAGCTTATGACAAAATGCACAGAGATTAGAGAACAAATGCCACTTCCTAGGAGAAGCCTGAGGATAGGAGCCAAATTGATACGGGAGATGGCCACCAATTTAGTTTCTCACCAGCAAGAAATCAATAGCAATACATCTGGAAGGCAAGGGTTTGATTCTGAGCTAAAGAGTGGGAGCAGAAAAAATGCCTGGGAGATCTAGGGTGGCTAGCCAATATTTTAATCCCAAGTCAAGCTAACTTGACTAGGGGGAAAAAACATCATTTTGGAAGGCCTGAGGCAGTGTGATCTGGAGGAGAGACCCTGGAACTAGAAATCAGCAGATCAGGCTTCTCCTTCCAATTCATTTATTCATTTATTATAAATGTATTGAGTGTCTACCTGATTGTATACCCTGTGCTAAGTTATGGAGAATCTAAAATAACAGTAAGATAAAAATGATATAACAATAATAATGTTAATAATAACATATCGAGCAGTTAATTTGTAATAAGTGCTGCCCATATTTACTCTTACATTTATTGGATACATTGAATATCAGAAGGGTCTACTGTGGTGAATAGTGCTTTTCGACCCGTTTTATAGATGTGGGCACTGAGGTGAAGAAATAAGATAAATTTTTTTCTGCTGTAATGGAACTTACACCCCAACAGTCATGCCCTTACTCAGTAGAGTGACTTATGGTGACTGTTCAGTCCGTTTCCTCTCCTATCACCATGGCAGTAATAGCTAAAAATGTTAAGAGCTGACCCTAAGTCATAATCCTCACAGCAAGCTTCTGAGATAATTGCTACTATCATTCCCATTTTACAGATGAGGAAACTAGGATTCAAAGAGACTAAAGGGATTTAAACCAGGGGGTCTGCCTCCAGACTAAGATACAAGACTACTGTAAATCAGGAGATTGAACTGGTTAATCGCTGAGCTCACATCTCTCTGGAATGTCCTGTGACATTCCTGTGCATTCTTTAAATCTCATCTAATTTATAGCCTAGAGAGTTTTATATCTGAAGCGGCTATGTATGCTAACAGACTATAAGGAACAGGTTGAAGAAAAGGCAACACAACCTTAGAACAAGTTGTGGTAAAGAAAAAAACTCCATTTGGCCTTCGTGTGCAATGGCAGTGAAAAACAAATTCTAGCTCTCTCATCTGTGGCCGATGGTGCAGGATGGGCTGTGCTTCGTGTGGACCCAGACTTAGCACTGCATGGAGATGTCCTGTGTAGCTCAGAGACCTCAAGGTGCAGGGAATAACTGACTCTTTGTGAGCACAGGGATTTGTCTCACTGCAGATCCAGAAACCTTTCCTGATCGAGATGAACAGGAAAGAATTTAAATTGAGGTCCTGAACCAAAAGGAGAATAACATTAATCATGCTCATTACCAGAGTCAGAAGTAAATTCATTTTTTCCATGAGGAGTGCTATCAAGCAGGAAATCAAGTCCCCAGGGGAGGGAAATGGCAAGGTGCCAGAGGGGAATGGCAGAGGTGCCAGGGTAGACACCAACGTAGGGCATCTCCAGACCCTATAGAACTTTCTAAGACAAAAAAATCTTCCAAGATCCTTCTAAGACTTTGGCTTATAGAATTGGATGATCCAAAATTTGAGAGCTTCAACTTGTCCAGAGTCAAAATGGCTCAATCATTCATGCAACAGAAATTTAGTGAACGCCTACTAAGTTCCAGGCCCAAAGGATTTAGCCAAGAACCAAACAAAAATTGATTTTGAGTTTATTTCAAGTTACAGAAAATAATTAAAAAGCCTGTTAACTATAGATAAAATAAGAATTAGGCACAACAGTTTTTTATGGTGATAAATGTTATGAAGGTCACACAGAGGATGATTTGATAGGGAGTGGCAGGAAGGGCACAAGTTTAAATATGGTAGTGAGGAAAGAGCTCATTATGAGACAACCTTGGATCTCAGACCTGAAGGATGAAAAGGAATCCATGTACCAAGCAGGGGGGAGACAGTGCCAGGAAGAGCGAAGAGCAGGCACAAACGCCTCTGAAACGGGAGCAAGCGCGGCCTGGCTGAAGACCCAATGGGAGGCTGCAATGGTCGGTGTGTGATTGCGGAGCCCATGGGGTGAGATGTATCAGAGAAGAGACCAGGGCAGGAGCAGATCACACGGGGCTCTTTGAGCCAAGCTGAAGAGGTAGGCTTTACTCTAAGAGCAAGCAAAGCGTTTTAAGCAGAGGAGTGGTTTGATTTGCTTTATGAAAAAGATCCCTCTGCTGCAGTGTAGAGAATGAATTGTAAGGGTCTGGAACAGTGGCAAGGAGACCAATTAGAAGACTATTGCAGCTGTCCAAGTGGGAGACGATGGTGACTTGGATTAAGGTGGAGGCAGGGGGCATGAAAACAGTGGAGGGACTGAAGAACTATTCTGGAAGTGGAACTGATAGGACCTGCTGATGGATTGGTTATGGGGATCAGTACAAGGGCATATGTGTGCCCTTATAGCTCTCCTTTGTAAATCCAGTTCAGCTGCATACAATAGCGATGTCCCCATGTGTGAAGCACTAGTGACCTGTCTCAGCTTCTCCCAGTTTTCTCTCCTGCAGATGACCATGCCCAGAGGTAAACCCCAGGAGGGAGGGGAGGGAGCCAAGGGCCTGAAAGACCCACCAACTGGACCTGCAGCCTCCTAGCATAGTCAACATTTTGGATTGCTTTAACAAGAATGATGCATGCATCACTGGCAAGACTGAAGCCAATGATGCAAAGTGTTGAGCATGGAACACTGGAAGATGGCCATGCCAGTCATTTTAGATTGAGCTCATCCCATCACTGAGGAATGGGCAATCAGATCGGGATGAACAAGCAGGGCACGGTGGCTCGTGCTTGTAATCCCAGCACTTTGGGAGGCCGAGGCAGGTGGATTACCTGAGCTCAGGAGTTTGAGACCAGCCTGGGCAAGATGGTGAAACCCTGTCTCTATTGAAAATACAAAAATTAGCTGGGCATGGTGGCACACACCTGTAGTCCTAGCTACTCAGGAAGCTGAAGCAGGAGGATTTCTTGAGCCTGAGAGGCAGAGATTACAGTGAGCTGAGATTGTACTACTGAACTCCAGCCTGGGCAACAGAGTGAGACCTTGTATCAAAAAAAAAATCGGGATGAGCATGCTCTGTGTGTGTGTTCATATATGTGTGAGTGTGTGCACAGGGAAACAGGTTACAGTTGGGAAAGACGGAGAGCAGAGGCAGGCTTGCTGTTGTCATTAGTTAGAAAGGGTACTCTTTGGCAATACTGGATTAACAGAAAGAAAAATAAATACATCCAAATCCTAGAGCTTTGAAGATGTGTTGATCGGCAGCACAAATTTGCAGGAGGGAGGTTGTAAAAAAAACTTGACCAAAGCATTATTCCATAACCCGGGCTCACCTCCACCCCAGTACCACAAGCCCCCTCTCCAGGGCAGCCCCCTCTGGCAAGACCCTGGCATGTTGAAGCCGGGCTACTGCTTCACCGAGGTCAGGTCCTGGGCCAGAGGAAATCGGTGGAAATGCTGCCTCTCTGTGCCCTAGTCAGAGCCAATTAGCCTCGGTAGGGGAGATATAGGTCTTTTAAAATCTTTCTTAAAAAAAAAAATAGAAACCCAAAGCTAGGCTTTAGTGGTCTGCATTGGGAAACCAGGGAAAATGGAGTAGAATCTTAGATGGGAGGGGAAAAAAAAAACCCAGCATCACTGAGGAGAGAATGGAAGGGTGCATTTTGTTGGCCTGTTGATAAAACGGAGAGAGTCAGGAAGGAGTGGTGCCCCTCTGACCCTTCAGACAGCATGCTCCTTCCCTCCAAGCCTTTAATATCTCTATGTTTTGACAATTACTTAACCCCTTGGGACTTCATTCCTTTGTAAGGAAGGATGGAAAGGGAAAACATATAATAAAATCTTAATCACCTGGAGACTGGGGCTGGCCCAAATCACCAGCGGTCCTTTCAAGCTCTGGGGCCTACGAGTTTATACAGGAGGCAGTACCACACCTGATCAAGGATGCAGGACAGACGCTGAGTTTATACACCAACTCCGCTGTGTCCCAGATGAGTGGCCCTGGACACGTTCTTTACCTTCTCTGTATCTTAATTTCCGAATTTGTAAAGTGCAGCTGGTGATAGGGCTATTATGAGGAATGAATAGGTTAATACAAGTTACTCATAACAGTGCCGGTGCTTGGTTATTGCTCTATAAATATTAGATATGTTTTCTCTGAAAACCCGTCTTCTGTGCCAATCGCCCTATTATTTTGGCTCCAAAGAATTCAATTCAATCCTTAGGCTATCAGGATGTCTGTTCTCCTGATTCTACGGAAACTTTGTCTAAACTATCCCAAAGAGATAGGAATTGGTGCCACATACTATAGTTTGGGAAAGCACCGTGAGGTGTCTGGTTTCCATGGCTACCCTCACAGCTCACGGGCTTGAATGATGTGATCGGGAGGTCCCCTTTGACTACGAAAACTTGTGGATGCCACACCCACCTTAAATGAAGCCAACATCAAAACACCATTTGGGCAAGAGATTACCATTGATGGTTTTTGTTCAAGCATCAAAAGCTACCTGAAGGGCCTGCTCTAGCCCTGGTCCGCCAGTCAATGTTCCAGAGACTCAGGAAGCAGAATAATCTCTTCCCAAGTTTGTTTCTCTTAGTAAAGCCAAAGATTCATTAATTATCCATTAGCCTCATTAAAAAGAAGAGACACATCTTCACAAAGCACTGGGGACCCACAGTTCTCAGAGCCAGGAGTGGAGGCTGTCAGGGAGGCAGGAAGAGAAAGGCAACTTTGTGACCTGGCTTGTGTAGCTGCAGACTGACTAGAAGTCTTCCGCCTTAGTGCAATTGTGAGTGTTTCTCCAAAATGTGAATACTGAATGATACATGGCAAGTCCACTATTTAGCAAACTCTGAGGTCTTCAGGAGCAACTTCCATCTTAACTCATTCCAGAAGAAACAAGCAGCATTGCAAATGCCTGTCCCAATTAACAGAAAACTGAGGTCCAGAGACGCGAACCTGTCCGAGGTTGTACACACTGGAAAGGCTTAAAGTAGAACCCCACTGTGCGACTCCCAGCTGCTCAGGCAGGCTCTTATGTGAGTTTTTTAAACAAGAAGCAAAGGTGACTCCCCACAGACTCTTCCGGTTAACTCCCTTGCTTGACCCAAAGCAGCAACAATGTTTTGGAAGGAATAGGGAAACCAGCCCCTAGCTGGTCTTCCTGCCTGTGGCCCCTTCTCTTCAAATTCAGCACTGTTGCCAGAGTGCTTTTTCTAAAACTCAAGTCTGCTTGTGCCACTCCCCTGGTTAAATCCTGAAACAACTCCTCATTGACTTCAGGATGAAATCCAAAGGCCTGGTAATAAGGCCATCCATCTGCAGGCTCCTGCCTCCCTCTCCAGCTTCCATCCCTCCCCACCCCAACACATACTCCATACTCCGCCTGTCAGGAGCTGCTCACTGGTGTCCAGTAGCCATACTCTCTCCTTTCTCCTTTCTCTGAGGTGCTAAAAATGCTACACACCGCCCATCCATCCCTTTCAACTTCAATTCCTCCCTAGCTGAGATGTCACCTCCTCTAGGGTGCCTTTCCCCACCTTCAGTCTGAATGAGGGTCTCCTATCAGTACTCTCCAAGGACACCCTCTAATTAGGCCAGGATGTTTCACCACCTTTTAAGTCATTGAGCTGCCAGGCTGCCGGTGAGCACCTCCTTGGGCAGAGGCTGGAAATGGTCATGTCCGTATCCCCAGCCCCTACTACACAGTCTGCTCAATGTCTAATAGAGGTAACAAATGCCTCTCCCTCCCCTAATGTAGGTCCCATTTATCTTTAGTAATTGTATATACATAGCTATTTGCATGTCTATTTCATTAAAACCTAGGAAAAAACGGGATCAGAACCAGTTGTGTAATTACTCTGAATGAGATTATCACCTGCTTTATCAGAGAAAAAGAGTGGCATCAATAACCCAACTTAGCAGATGATCCAAAAGTCGTTTGTAGCTGGCCTTGGATGTGGCATAGGTATGCGTACACGTATGGGGCAGCAAGGGGCGTGTGCGATTATGTGCGAGATTTGCTCCTATAATTTAACCTTTATTTTTGCTGATATTGCATATGTGCCTGTTCTCTGGGAGAACTCTCACTAACAAAAAGAGTGAAGGGGAGAAAATGGCAAGAAGTTGAAAGAAAAGAGTCTGGTCTAGGTCTGATCATAGGCATACAATCCACCAAACAGATGACTCACAAGCCTGCACCCCAGGAATTCGACAGCATCTGTCAGGGTCATAACCCTCTCATAACAATAATCTTAACACTTAATTTGCATGTTAGAGTTTACAAAGCACTTTCACATTGTTTATTTGTTTCTCACAAAATGCAGGAAAGTATAAAGAGTACTTTATCTTGTTTTGTTTAATCTTTAAATGATGTAATAAGCAGTAATATACCCACAAACGATATCAAAATGGAAAGTTTGGCAAAAACTTGTGCCTATGCATGTTGTGATCTTCTCATATTCCATCTACTTCATCTCACATCCCATAATACCACGCTGAAAGAACCCATTTTATTTCCTTTACAGGCTTCTGAGAAGCATATTTTTTACTTTAGTTTTTTGACTTTATGAAATAGGCATCAGGCAACATGAGATAATTGGGCCTTACTTTTTGAAAAAAGTAGTTCATTGCCGAGTTCCACCCATAACGTTGTTTGATTTACATGCTGGGTAATATCATAATATGACCAACGGTGCCACAGTTTACTCACCTACTTCTCCCTCACTGGGTACTCGAGTTGTTGCATTTTTTGCTATTCAACAGTGCTGCTGTGAACATTCTTGTATGTGCAACCTGGTAGACATGAGAAGGAGTATCTCTTGGGTTTTAACCTAACAGTCCAATTGCTAAGGGACAGAGAGAGTGGATGTTTAACTTTTAAAATAATGTCAACCCGTTTCCCAAAATGGTTGTACCAAATTGCATGCCTGCCGGCAGAGTATGGAAGAACCCGTCACTCTGGATCCCCCCACTGATGGCATTGACACAAATGACGAAGAGTGAGAAGCACAGGTCTCAAACTCACATTCTTTGACCCAAATTAGCTCATCTGTCTTACAGAGTATTTTATTAGCTTCTTAAAACTTGAATTTGAAAGTCTTTAAACGGACAGACGCTCTTCAGTCCGCCACAGACCCCACTATTCCCCAACGTCTTGGGCTTGGGCCAATCCACACATTTATATGATCCGCCTGGCCCTTGTAGGCAGCAGAGTTTGAGGTTTCCTTGATTCGTAAAGTCTATGAATGTAGACTTAGAGAAGAACAGTCGTTCCAAGCGAAAGTGCTTTCTAAAGGGATGCAGGAGGAACCTAGTTGAATGCCCTGCAGATGATTTACAAATCGATCCTAAGCAGTGAAAGTGTGGATACTCTGCATCCAATAAAGTGAAGTGTAATCTAAAGAGTTAGTGGAATTTGAGTTCAAATCATGGGCACAATTGGGATGGTACTTGAAATAAACACCTGTTGAAGGCATCCACTGCCGCAGTTAATCCTCACAGCAATCCTTAGATGTATGTGTCGTTATCCCGATTTTATAGGCAAGGAAAATAACGCACTGAATTCAAAACCTATGTACAGTACAGTATAGCACACTGCTATCATGTGACACTCACTGAATGTCTCCTCTCTGTTAGTCAGAGCACTGACCAGTTTATGAGAAGCACCTAATTTAATCCCCAGAGCTCTGCAAGTGATGACAGCAAATGGCTTTAGCACTTACTCTTGCTATTTGGTAGATAAAGAAACTGGACTGGGTGCAGTGGCTCACACCTATAACCCAGCACTTTGGGAAGCCGAAGCAGGCAGATCACCTGAGGTCAGGAGTTCAAAACCAGACTGCTCAACATGGTGAAACTCTGTCTCTACTAAAACAACAAAAAATTACCCAGGCATGGTGGCAGGCGCCTGTAATCCCAGATAGTCAGGAGGCTGAGGCAGAAGAGTCACTTGAACCTGAAAGGTGGAGGTTTCAGTGAGCGGAGATCATGCCATTGCACTCCAGCCTAGGTGACAGAGGGTGATTCTGTCTCCAAAGAAAGAGCGAAAGAGAGAGAGAGAGGGAAGGAAGGAAGGAAGGAAGGAAGGAAGGAAGGAAGGAAGGAAGGAAAAGACAGGGAGAAAGAAAGAAATAAAGAGAGAGAGAGAGAAAGAAAGAAACTAAGGTTCAGAGAAATTAAGGAGCTTTACCCAAGGCCAGTTAGTGAAAGCACTGAGATATGAACATAACCTCCTCATACTAACACCTACTTCTTATTCCACGCTGACTGAGCATCCAGTAGAAGGGATGGTTTTGGAAATAGAAAGCCAATGAAGTTCATACCAAAAGGCCCTAAGAGGACTTACTGCAAGCTGATAGAATTTATTCTTCCTGGACAGAACCCCAAGTTTCTTTACAAGCAGGCACAGAAGCTGATGGTCCCAGAAGGGGTATGTTTTGGAAAAAAGAAAATAGTTTTACCTCTGTTGATTTAGAAACTGAATGCCTCCACAGACATTGGGGCTGCACTTGGAGTGTGATTGGCTCCTTTGGAAGCCTGTGAAACAGGAGGCACACACCAGAGCTTAGAGTTTTGCTAATCTTTCTGGAAAGAAGAGCGATGTTAGGAAAGCAATCTTCCAGAGAAAAGTGACATCTTTCCTAGAAAAAATGACAGAGAGTGGGAACCCCTTCCATGAAGTAACGTGATGGCCTTCTCCTTCTCCAAGTAGGTTTGGAAGGTTACAGGAATGAAGTGATCACCTTGCAGAATAAACTAGAATTTGAAGTTTTCCAGTTTAGTTGGCTTCCCTCCATGCTGAGTCTTACTGAGGGTTATATTGTAGACACCAGGAGGAT
Source organism: Aotus nancymaae (assembly GCF_030222135.1). Classification (NCBI taxonomy): domain Eukaryota; kingdom Metazoa; phylum Chordata; class Mammalia; order Primates; family Aotidae; genus Aotus; species Aotus nancymaae. The sequence goes on along the minus strand of NW_026988453.1, from coordinate 11,424,560 downwards.
CCTCTGACTTTAGAAAAATCCCCCAGAGGAGCCATCACTGAATCATTTACCAATAACAATCCTGATTTCATATCTGTTGAGAGAATGATCCCAGAGGATGGAGATGTCGTTAGCACAAGCTGCTCCAATTTTGGACAGAAGCTGTCTCTGCCCTGGACTCCCCAGCTCTGGGAAGTCGTGGGTGAGGACCACTTGCCTTCCTTCAGTTATGGAACTGACACAGAAGAAACAAAGATGAATAAGATGGACCATGTGCTCAAAAATCTCACAGTCTAGTAGGGAAGGCATATGTAGCAACAGGCAGAAACCAGAGTACTACGTGCAATGATAGAAGCATGCAGCCAGTCCTATAGAAGGGGGAGAGAGTCATTAATACTCTCAGCGGTGGAGAAAACCACACGGAAAAGGAAACATAGGAGCAGAGTTCTGAGGACGAGTGTAAAGCTCAGTTCTATCTTTGCGATCTCAACCGTGTTTCTGAAACTCTTTGTCTTGGGCTATCTTTTGCCCAAAGAGGCAGAGTAGTTATCTCCTGTGTGGCAGAGAATTAACACTTTCATTTGTCAAGCTGAGATTAGGTAGCCCTAAGACTGAAGAGCAAATCTGTCACCTTGAAAGGCATCCTTACAGCGTGCATCCTTTTCCTACAGTACACGAGGAAGAGCGATCCCCTCCCAGGCGTTCTCCACCTATCCGGATATGTTTCATACTTGTGGAGACAGAGGATGAACTGATAACCTCTAGCAATAGCACCTTGCCTCTTATCTTCCTCCCTATTATTCAGTAATAATAGCAACCTTTTCTGTTGTCTCGGAATCTGCAAGTTCACACTAGCACCTCTATGTCTTGTGACCATCAGATAGCCAGATGTGACTGCCTCTCAGCTCTCCTCTCCAGATAAACCACAGGTTAATTTTGTTCCAAAATAGCGGAGGAGAAAAGTGGGGGGAAAGAATTGGCATTATCCTCTCCCAGGCAATTTTAGCATTCCCACTCCTTCTGTCCCCCTCCCTCCCATCGAAGTCAAACAAAGCAAACCATTCCATCCTGATCTGTCCCTTTTCCCTGCACTATATAAAGCTAGCTACAGATGGCATGGGAGGATTGATGCTCCAAAACTCCCCAGTGCCCACTCCCTTCCACCAAGCTGGTTCCTAAATCTGTGGATGCAGCAGACTTCAGAAGAGGAAGCGGTGTGATCACGCAGCATGGGCCTTGGCACGCCGGAGTCTGGGCTGTGCCAGGGCCATGATGCCCAAGTCTCACCCGCTCTGATGCAGCACTCAGAATGGCATCTGGTTGCCCCACTGCCCACATGATGGGAGCCTGGTACTGAAAGCCAAGTTTCTCTCTTTAGTGCACCCTGGGTCATAGGTAAAGAAATTCATGATACAGTGGGGAGAAAGGAAAAAGGAAAATGATCAGGGGAAGAAGTCGTTGAGAAGCTTGGAGGAAATAATCACGAATACATCCTTCTCTGCTAGTTTATTTTTCCGTGTACAACTTCCAGCAGAGGAACGCGGGTAGGGCCAGCCAAGAAAGTGTAATAAAGATTATTTGAGGTCTCTTTCCCTTGGGAGTATTTGTATTGCTGGCAGTACTCTTCCGTTCCCCTTCCCTCAGACATCCTAGATTTCATCCCAGACCCCTTAACAACCAAAACCATACTCATTTATCGATATTTATTATGTGCCAAGTCCTGGATAAAGTGCTTTATATTCATTTTCTTATTTAATTTTCAGGCAAAACTGAAAACTGCTATTATTTTCCCCATTATTCTAAAGAGAAAACGGAGATGTTAAAGAAGTTGCCAAGATAGCACAGCTCTTAAGTGGTGGAGCCGAGATGCAAACCAGGTCCATATAATTTTAAATCCTTTATCCTTAAAGGATCTCTTCAACCTCAACTGGCTGTCATCACAGAGCCAAAAAGTGTTACCTGAAGCTCTCTACCTTGGAGATATTTACATTTTAATAGCCCGTCTCTTAACGAGGCTTCAATGAGCAAAGAAATGAATTGCTTGTAATGCTGTTTGGGGCACTGTAATGGGTCACAGAGGACACACATGGGGTCAGGGGTGTCTCAAATAACAGGGTCTATCTCAACTCCCGAGAATGAAGTCAGGCTCCTTGGAAGGAATGTTGAAGCTACTGCTTTGCATTTATTTCAATAGAAACTGCTTATCAGGGGTTAGAACCAAGAACAATTTTGTTTCAATATAGGAAAGGCTTCTCAGCGAGAGAGCCCATGGAAGTTTGGTAGATGACTGTAATACACACACACACACACACACGCACATGCACACGCACACACACGCGCGCACACACCTGTCACTCTCCAGCCTGGGAGGGGTTCATTCTTACCCGGTCACAGAGAGATGAACAAGGGATTTGCTAAGAAAACTCTTGGCTCAACTTGGAACTCGTAACCTTGACTTGGAGGATCTCATTTTATTTTCCAAGACTTTCTTAGAGACCCACATGTGGTTGACACTTTCTGTCCTTAAAACAACATTACATGAGCAAAGCTAGAGACTTCCAACACATTCTTTGAAAAGAAAAACATTTTCTCAGACTTGGGAAAGAATGAGTTGTCCAACCGACAGTGTCTGGGGATTCAGTTGCCACCTTCCTCCAGGCTTCCAGATCTTTCTGCGGGGAGTCTCCAATTACACCCCAGGTTGACTTTGTGTCTTCCTGGATCAACGCTTATAGGAAATCATTTCCTGACAAGCTACCGAACACAACTCCTTGAAAGCAAACGGCAGACCCAGATGCCTTTATGTGTCCTTGTCTCTCGGCTGAGCTCATCTCCAGCAGAGGAAGAGACAAATGGTGCCGACCTGCTCCACTCCTGGGACCGGCAGAGGCTAGGACGCCATTCCTTTCCCTCCCTCCTCCTCCTTTCCTCTCAGAAGGCACCTGAGACCGTCCTGGCTGAGAGGGAGAGGAGAGAAGACAACAGCCCAGGTAACATTCTGTGGTTCAGGACCCTGCCGTAACACGTCAATTACATAAAGAGATTAAAACAGAGCTTCAACATGATCACCCCTGACGCAGAACTGCAGAACAGTTAGATGCATATGAGTTTGGCTACCCCAGAGTTGCCTTTCTATGTCTTCTTCAGCATTTTAGCGCAAGCAGGAAGCCCTGAATAATCGACTTTCACCCTATCAACAACAATAGATGTTCTGTGATTAATGCTTTCACAATTAGCTATTTATTCATGACACAGGTGTATTTTTGTCCAAGGGGAATTTGCACTTAAAAAAGGAAGCTTAACTGTGAAAAACCAGGCTATTAAAAACATTTTTTAAAGAAAGAGAGGATGCTCAAAGCAGGCAATGCATAGTCTCAGAGGAAGAGCCAAAGTCCCCATTATGATGTCCTACAGGACCGTCTGCAATTTGCCACCCCTACCTCTCTGACCTCATGTCTTCCTTCTGGCCCCCTTGCTCTCCACTCACCCCACTCTCACCAAAATGGCCTTCTTACTGCATCTTGCATCTTAGGGTATTTGGCCTGGCTATTCTTTTTGACTAGAATAATATTACTCCAGAAATCTCAGCTCACTCCGTGATTAGATCAGGACTTTGCTCCAATTCTACCTTTCAAGGAGGTCTCCTCCTTCCCCGAGCACCAAATGAGAATAAATCTGCCCTCATGCTCTCCCTAAAACCTCTTTGCCCGGTGCTTTTTCACCTTCCATAGCACTTTGCATTTTCTAACATACTGTACAGTTTACTTGTTTATCAGGTTTACTGATTATTTTCCTTTATCTTCACACCCTACTAGAAAGTAAACCCTATGAGAGCAAGGATTTTTGAGTTTTTTCATCGCTGATAAATCTGGAATGTCTTGGCTAATGTCTGCTACATAATAGTCGTTCAAGAAATGTTGGCTGAATGAACGTTGAATGAAAGGAACACACACTTCTAATGGAGGAATTTCAAATTCTCTCTAGAACCTGCGTATCCACCCCTACCCGTGTCCTAGGTGGTCAGGTCCACCCCAACATGTACAGAGCAGACCCCCATGCCTCTGGTATTTGTCACAGGCTTGGTCCTTAGGCCACTTGGATCTATTTTCCTTTGCATGTTTCACTCTGCACCACAATCTGAAGTGAGTCCTTCCGGTTTTTTACCTCCTAGTTCATTTCCCATTGTGGATTTAAGATGCCCATAACCCCTCCACTTGCTTTTTTTTTTTTCAGTTTGCTTCTTTACTTGCTGGCAATTCAGGCTCTCCTTTCCACTCTGTCTCTGGTCTCCTGGGGCTGCATGTCACCTAGTTCTGCTTGGATGCCAGTCTCCTCCCTCCCTTCCTGGCAACAGCCCCCACAGGCACCCTGCATGGCTCACAGAGGTCCTTCTAGGGGAATGTGGGCCCTACAAAGAAGTCAAGCTCCTGAATGCATCTTCATTCCCTGTTATTGATAATATCTGAACACATTTAAATCAATATCAAAAAGCTCTCAGCTCCATCAGGAAACAAGTCTAATAAAGAGTACAATGCACAATTATGCCTTGCTTTCTTTTGAATGTCAGAAGTAACCTTGAATTTGTACATCAATATGACAAGAGCAAAACACGTAAGAACCAGAAGCCACAATGATGACAAACTGTCCCCAAATTGCACATGTGTTTTATAGAAAATTTCTCCTGGTCTAACTCTTTCTGACAATAAAAATCAAATGATACTTTACTTTTCAACAGCCATTCAATCTCCAAGCTGAACAGCCATTTTTTAAACTGTCAACAGCCATACTGCCAACTTTATAGCATGGAAACTCTGAGCTTTCCAGCCCAGTTGGGGCTGATGTGTATGTGTGCCGCTGAGCTTGCCACTGGCCCATTACATCTGTGAAATTTCAGCGTCCACATTAATCACAAACCCCTCCCACTCGTCCCCACCATTCCCCACTGTGTAGGACCTACCTACACAGTGAAGTTTTTAACTTCCTAGCTTTCTTCTCTGCCCTTCATTCCCACAATATGAAAACAATACCTAACATGTGTATATCACTTTATAGATTCCAGAGTGCCTTTACATCCACAACCTAATTTTGCCCCCATATCAACACAGTATACAGGGTACTATTGTCCACAGTTTCTGAAAAGTGGAGACCAAAGTTCTGAAAATATAAGAGACTTGTGCAAGGCTACACAGTTGGTACTCAGTAAGTTGGGCTCAAACCAAGGCCCTTGGATTCCACATCTAAGGCTTGGCCTGCTCACCCCTACTGCCTGACTCAGCCACTCAGTCCCCGGCACTGTTCAGCTCTCCAGTTGACATTTCTGTGGATTTTTATGCTGACAGCATGCTTTTCCTCATCTTAGCTCCATAGCAATAGCATTCCATTTGTGGACGTGCAGCCCGTTTATCTGGGGTTCAGACACCACGTGCACATCCTCCGCACGGTCTTCCTGGGACCGGCAGAGGAAGGTAGCACATCCCTTGTGCTACCGAGTCCCACTTTGACTATTGCACTTAATATATTGTTTCCCAGTCACTTGATTACGCGTCCCTCTCCTCCTGAGGGCTCCTCCAGAACAAGGACCGTGTCTTACTCAGCTCTGTTGCTCCAGATTTTCACACAGTGCTTGATATGGAAGTTTGCAATAAATATATGTGATTTTCAAGATATTGAATGAATGACAGTTGTGCCCAAGAGAAGAGGAAACGTCCCTCAGAGACCAGATCCTGGCTCATTTGCAGAATCACAGTCATACAGATTCCCCCAGAGCACATCAGACAGAGGCATACGGAGCTGTTACCACTCAGGAGACACACCTCACTCCTGACTCTAAAGTCCTGGGGGCCCCACAGTACTGCTACTCCAGGAGCCTTTGGGGAAACTCAACACAGAGAAGAGGGTGGTTGATAGGGTTGATAGGATTGATAGGGATTGCAGCACAGGAATGGAGGGAAGGAGGACTGTCGAGAGGGCCGGAGAGGGAGGAGGAATGGCAGGAGCAGCCTCAGCTACACCTCCAGTCATGACTTTAATGGGTAGATTCCGAGAAGTTGCTATGCTAAGAGTGACTTACACTGAGGCCTCTAGAAGAAGGGCAACAGCATTGCCAAGGAAAGGCGTATACTTCACATGGGATTGTCTTCTCTACACACAAAAGCCCAGTTGCAGTTGGTTTTCCTTCCATATAAACCCTCACTCCAAATCCCTCTTCCAGTTGTGGCCTGTCTCCTACACATTCACACAGGCACAAGCTCGAACATCTATCACAGTGATGTGACCTGGGTCTTTCTCAGCCATCTGTACAGCTCAGTTACCCTGAAGTCATGTATTAAGGCCTCCTGTGTGTTCGGCAATGCTCTGGGGATGCAAACCTGAATGAACATGACTTCTGCCTGCATAGAGCTCTATCAAGTGGATCCCATAAATCCATATAGGAGTTAGGGAGGGGCTGGGCATGGTGGCTCAAGCCTGTAATCCCAGCACTTTGGGAGGCTGAGGCAGGCAGAGATCACCTGAAGCCAGGAGTCCAAGACCAGCCTTGCCAACATTGTGAAACCCTGTCTCTACTAAAAATACAAACATTAGCTGGGTGTGGTAGTGGGTGCCTGTAATCCCAGTGACACAGGAGGCTGAGGTAGGAGGATCACTGGAGCACAGGAGGCAGAGGTTGCAGTGAGCTGAGATTGCGCCACTCATTGCATTCCAGCCTGGGTGACAGAGCACGACTCTGTCTCAAAAAAGAAAAAAAAGAAAGAAAAGAAAAGAAAAAACAGTTAGGGAGGCAGTAAAAAGTGCTGTCATAAAGATGCTTCGGGATTAAGGAAAGGGAGTGATTAATTCCACCTGGAGGGGATCAGCACCCCTGGTGGAAGTATATGTGAGTTAAGCTGGGGCTGGAAGGATGGCATGGGGCCACCACGGAGTGGTTACCTAGGTCTCTATGTAGAATCCCGGTCATTGTCACAATCCTCTACTCCAGGAAAGAACTCAGACAAGACTCGTATGCTTTCCCAAAGGCAGCAAAAGCCAATCAGAAAGCCAAAAGCAGAGTGCATGGGTTCAGGTTCCTCTCTGTTTGAGGATTGGGGAAGATTCTGGTCTACTAAAGCATGCCGTGAAATGATGCCAACTCACTCAGTAATTGTGACGACTCGAGATATGAAATGAAAACACATATATCAAATGCCTCAAACAGTGCCTGGACAAAATGACCTGGTAGCACTTTTTTTTTTTTTTTTTTTTTTTACTAACATCACTTTACACTCCTTAATATTTACTTTCAAACTTGATCATCCCCAGTGTCAGTCTCTGCACCCAGTCTTGGAATCAAATCTAAATACAGGAACTTTAATAAGAAATCGTATCAAGGTGGGAGCAGCATTTTATAGAAATAGGGGGACTCAGAACATGTCAGGCAATGGGAAATATTCCTACGTGGCTTAAACAGAGGGCAAGTAAATGAGGATACTAGGAGGCAACATTGCTAAAGGATTTGGAGATCCAAGTGTGTGGGCTATGAACGCCAAGCCAGGAAGTTTCACCTGGAGATGCCTACAGCATTGCCATTGAGGCTGCTAAGTAGTGGTTTGATCTGATCAGGTCTCTGTTGGCTTTCTTGGGACCTAGGTCCTCATCTAATTCTATCCTAAAAGGTAGTGAAAGCCTTTGCCACCTCTGTGGTCTACACTCTACTAGAATGCCTAGAACTTGGTGTCTATGCAGACATTTCTGAGGGTCTTCAATGCTCAATACTAGAATAGATACAGAACACTGGCAGGTGAGCCACAGAGATGCGTTGCTGTGGTTGCATCAGCCCCCAGTGAGAGGACCAATAGGCCTGTCTGTGCAGGCCTTTGAGCTAATAACACTCAGGTTCCTAGATGGCTCCAGTCCAGCAAATATGGCATATCTCCTCTCGTTTGTAATGCATATTCTCCAACTTCCCTGAAAGCCCCCCAAGGAGGGTGTGTTGCTTCCTCAGGATGGAGTAGTTCTTTTCATTAAGAACATATGGTATTGACCAAACCACAGGGATGGGTTTCCACTAAGCCACACAGGCTCCCTCATCCAGCCCAAATGGTAACATGTGTTGGGAGCCACTGATAACCCATCTTTGGCACTTAAGGGCATCCTGGTGAAAGCAAGTAAAAATTCATCATTAGAGACAAGAATGAGTAATGGTGTAGCCAATCTTAGTCTATAAAGAGGAAGAAAACAGTTTCTATTACTTAGTTAATTACATTCAAATTCTCCTCCGGCCAGAAATCTCTGGGTCACTAGATTTGGGTAAAGATGAGGCAGAAACTAGAAGGCAGTAGAAATAAGGTTTTGTTCTTCTTGATTCTGGGTTATCAGGGACTAGAGAGATTTATTTTGTTTCTATGACAAAATAAATAATCCAATAGTTACAGGAAACATCTTTAAAATGTAAAAATTATGTTTGATAAGTACTTTGGGAGATCTAAGAAAAAAGCATTTGAAATTGAGACATGCCCCTGAAAAATCTTTGGCGTGTGGTCCCATTCACACAATGCCCCTTCTAAAGGAAAAGACAGTACCCATAATCCAGGATAAGCCAATTAACACAAATCACTAACTGTAACTATCACTAGCCTATGGTCGACGTGTAAGAAGAATTCATCAGCACTTCTGCTGAGCTTCCTGGTGACTGTCAGCAGCTAAGCCAGGCACTCCAAGGTCCCAGCATGTGAAGGCAAGAAGTAGACTCAGAAGCTGATCAAGTTAAAAAGAGAATTGCACACTGTCCTCCCAGAAAGCTGACCCTGATGGATACATTCATCTTTTTTTGTACAATTTAGACCAGGATAAATAACAGCTTTTGCTGCTACCCCAGTACATATATCTACATACACAGTCAATCTCTCTCTCTCTCTTTCACACACACTCACACACACACACACACACACACGAGAGAGAGAGACAGAGAGACAGAGAGAGAGAGTGAGAGAGAGAGAGAGAGAGAGAGAGAGAGAGAGAGAGGTAGGCTCCATTTGGTTGTAGCTCCTAGGGGGGAAGCAAAATGCAGCCAAATTTGCATAGTATGCCAGACAAGCCCTCCGGCCCCTGAAACTTCACACCTGTCTCCTGCCAGTACCCAAAATGCCATCTGCTTTCCCGGGAAAGCCAGACACAAGGCCCCATATTTATGGCTTTGGTAGAGAATGAGAAAAGCTGGCATGGGGAGTCTTAATTGCTCAAAAATAACTCCATGGTACATAACATACAGTTACATGAAGATCCGAAGAAAAAGCCTTGGCAGTATTTTTCACAAACATTCAGAATAATGGTTGGGGCATGCAAAAGGGAAACTATTTAAGGACTCAGCACAGTCCCAATTTATTTCCACTGCCAAGAACTCTACGAGTGAGGAGTTCTGCGTGTGACAGAGAGTGCCACAAAAAGGAATGTGAGGCATCCAGGCAGGATCATATGTTTTCATCTACTCCACCCTGAGTTTGAGATGCTCTCCTAAAGATTTTTCTACCATCTCACATTAATAATTGTATTCCTTTGTGCCATTTTTAAAATACAGTTCTAACTCCAGGTATTAGAGCAGGGCAAAAGGAAATTCCCTTTCTTAATCCCATATAGCAGTGCTCGAGCAGAGCCCAGCAGCATGAAAGGGAAATTTGAGAGAAGCTGGGTAGTTCTTAGGATGGGTTCGGCACAGGCCTGCCTTGAGGCAGGAGAAAAGACTAAAGCAGAGTTTGCCAATGGAGGCACTATTGATATTTGGGCTGGATAATTCTTTGCTGAGAGATGCTATCCCATGCACTGTAGGACTGAAGGAAACTTCGCAGTATTCTAGCCTCTACCCACAAGGTGCCATAGCTAGAGATTCCACCCCCCGTCCCCAGTTGTGACAATTAAAAATGTCTCCAGACATTGCAAATGCCCCGATGGGCAAAAATCACCCCTGTTGTGAACTACCATACTAGATCATCTCTTGAAGCCTTATCAAAGGTCATTATTGGGGAGTGTGGGTGGCAGAGAGGTTCTGATGGTGCAGCATTTATCACAGAGAATTCTAGTCACTGGTTTATGAATCTGTATCTCCCATGTGATTTGACGGTAGTTTATGAGGACAGGAACCATTTCCATCCAAGCATGGCTGTCTCTCTAGCACAGGGCCTGGCGCCTGGCACGGGGCTGAATGAATGACAGGCTGGATCCAGGGATCCCAGTCTTGTCTCCCAGCCCCTTCTCCTTGTGCCAAGTGCTATGTCTTTGTGCTGGATGTGGGGGAGGAATAGGGGGGATCTTCAGAAAACTAATAAAATAAATGACTAAATAAATGGAGCCTCTTGTCTAAAGAACACAGAGATAAGATAAATCATTTTGAGGCCTGGAAAAATTATCTCTACCATCCTGCCCCTGTTTCTCCGTTCAGCCAGAAAACACTTTAATTTATCTTGTGAAATTTTTCATCCACTAGACAAACATTAAGTATTTCTCTCTTCTTCTCCTCCCTCTTTTAAATATTCCTCTCTCCACAAAGGTGGGTTGGCTCCCAACTCATTAGAATAAAAGCTCCATTAGCTTCAGTACACGTAAGGCTTGTGGGGTTGGCAGGGATTCAGGACCTGCAGAAGGATAAAGAAACCTGATACTCATTCTTCAAGTAATTAGAGTTGGTAAAATAAACTGCGTGCATTTTATTAAGGGAATGGATCCATCAGGCTCAGGACAGGGCAGGAATCCCATGCTCACAGCATCAGCCTTTTGTCTCAAATTAACCCCCAGCTGATAAAAAAGATTCCCGTGGAGTCACAGGGAGAGCATTCCTGTATCCCATCCCCATTCCTTCGTGTCTGCTAGTCTCAAAATCCACAGTTTCTCAGCTGTCTGAAGCCCTGCAGACGCTACAATTCTCTTCTTACACATGACATATGTTCTCCAACTCCCCCCACAAATCCCTGCATAGAATGCTCCCTCCCTCAGCAACTTGCTGTAATTTGCAAACATATATCCAGGAACCTACTCTCAGCCAAGAGGACATTATTTTTCCATGCTTGCCAGTAGCCAGGATGGCTTTGCACTGAGATACCCACTTGTGATCAGCCTTGTGACAAGTGGCAACATAGATTAGATGACTGATTAGACATCAACAGAATAATCTGTGATTATGAAATAAATTCTCTTTGGAAAGTAAGAATGCCTTTCCTAACTCCAAAAGATCATTCTTAGCTCTATTAGCACCTTCTTTTAAAAGAGACAACTGAACCAAACTCAGCTTTCAAAAAGTCAAGAACATCTTCAAAATTTCATTCTACATTCCTGGATTACCTGATGCTGCCTCTCTATATGAGCTCTTTATCCTGCCCTCCCTTTTTGCAAACTTCAAATCAGCCTCCATTTTCTCCAATTATCCTTTTGCCTCTCCTTACCTAGAAGATGCTCCATTAATTTTTTGCATATTTGATGGATGAGATGGAAAGGACAGTAGGTGAGGAAATACAGCTGCTTAGATGACAAGCCAGTTCTCCACTGACCACACAGGCACATCTCAGGCAAGAGAAAGGAAGAGGAGCCAGAAGAATGAATGCAACAGGACTGCTAAGAAGTAAAGACAGTCTTCAGCTATGCAGGAATAGCATAGCTAACAGACAAACTGAAGAAGGTTTATGGCAGGAGGAGTTATTTTGTCCAGGGAGCAGCCTGGTGGTTTTCCCTTTTCCCTGCTTGGTTTGCAGGGCTCTGATGTTTCACTGCACGGTTGTGTCCAATCATGACAGAGACGAGGGGAACAGCCAAGGCTACAATGTCAGGGAATGAGGGGACGTCCCTGATGGCGAGGGCTGTGAAACATGGATTTCACCATTTCTGGGGGTCTTCAGGATTGGGAAAGACAGTCTTCTATCCAGGGAAAACAATACAGAGCTATCCTGGATGAATTCCGAGTAGCATTTCTAACTCTAGAAAACTCTGCAAATCTAGGGGCATATACCAGGGCAGAATGTAGCAGCAGAGTAGGGCTGGGATGTGGACAGGGCAGTGCTGGCAGGAACCTGCTCAGCTCCTCAACCAGCCTGTTCTCCTCTGGCTTCAGATGAGTGGCTGGCATATTTCCCCATAGTCCTGGCAGACATATTTCATGGTGTTTAATTTCTCATTGTCTCATTGATGGTAGTGTGTGTGCATGTGTGTGCACACGTGTGTTTCCTTGGCCATTTGCCCCACAGGAAGGTTTCCAGAGATATTTCCATGAGCACAGATGTTTCATTGGTGACAGGGAGTAGGCAGAGACAGCTTTGGAGGATTGGGGGAAGGTCTGTTTATGCCTGTGCCTTCTCTCTTCCATGAACTCAGCTATTTGGCATCCATGAAGTCTCTCACTTTCGGCTCAGTGGAGAGTCTGAGGGCAGCGCCTCTTCCCTGCTGTGCTTTGCACACTCCCCTCCCTCTCCCTTCTCCCTCCTCACCCCCATCTATTCCCTGATCTCCGTCCTCACTCTGGTTTCTTCAATTTCAATGAGTTTATTGGCATGACGAATGTTGCCAAAGCCAATAACACTGAGTCTCAGTGTCTGGGGATGGATTTCACAGTGGGAAAGGGGTGACGGGGGCCTCGGACCGCATTCCCACTGTGGGTTTCTGCTTCAGTCTGAGGTGGTGGCAGGCTGCCAGGGGCCTTGTTCACTTGGGTTTCCACTCTCAGCTGAACTCACCAGCCTTGTCTGCAGACAGGGAGAACATTCTTACGATGGCAGAGGTCATGTCTGGAGCCTCAGGTCTAGGAGAGGAGGGGCTTTACACTTATGTTTTCAAGGAACAGTCTACAAATAAATTCCACACTGTCCTGTACCAACTGTGTTGTTAAAACTCCAGCTTCTCACCGACACTGCACATTCACAGACCAGGTCCACGGTGACAAGGACAGGTGGCTCTCAGCCTAGGAGTTCACAAGGAATTAGAAAGGGTCCTTGAGGGTCTTCTAAACAAGTGAGAGTCTTACCTTTTTTCATACAAACACACACAATACAAGAACAATTTAGAGAATCTGAGATAGGGAAGAAAAATGGGTTTTATTATAGCTGGAGCCTCAAACATCCATTTCAAGTGAGATCTAGCTAAGGAAGTCTTCCTTCTAATGAATGAATTTTCTAAAGCTCCCATTTTTTTCTCTCTCTCTCTCCCTCTGTCCCACCTCCTGATTTTCTCAGACACCGCACATATATACATACACACACACACACACACACACACACACACACACACACACACACACGTCGGCACAGCAGACTTTTCCCTCCAGGGTGCCTCAGCTGATGGAAATTTCTATTTGCAATGAAAATCAACTTTGGAAAACGTCACAGCAAGGGATGTTCTTCCTGGCTGCCTGAAGATTGATCTGGTCCATAGGATGCCCCAGATCATTGCATTCGGTAATTTCATTCTGCTTATGATCTATTTCTTATACGATCAATATGATAAATGCACCGGAGAGCGAAGTGGGTTACGGCCCGACGCCGGTGAAGTGAGGAGGAGAAAGGAGCGCTGGGCTGCCGCGCTGTGTGTCTCATGAAGCAGAAAAGCAATTCAGTCAGACTAAAGGCTACAGACAAGGAGGCGTATTCTCCTGATAAATGCAAATGATGTGACTACATTTCCCCCAGCACAAATGGGGTGGGGAGGGGCGAGAGGAGACCAGTCCCGCCGTCTGTATCACAGCATTCTCCTAGGGACTCATAGGACATCTCCACAAAGCACATTGGATGGATGGGAGCAGGTTGCGGGAGAGAAGAATGAGAGTTTGCTTAAATAATCAGTGCTAATGGCAAGCTCCCTCTCCCTGACTCCACTGTGACTCTGAACATCGCTGTTTTTAAAGCACAGTACAAGAGAATCAGGCATCCAGTGAGTGGAGAACCACAGGGAAATATCGGACCGAGCACTGATCCATCAGCACCCCATCATCTTCTCTGAGCATCAGATCTCCCTTGGCTACAGGTCTTGTTAGGTAACAATCAGTTTCACTGTCTGCATTGTGATTTCATGCCAGGGCCTTCTGTTTTCCCACATGAGCCTGCATGTCTAGGTGTCATTGGGCCAGCCATGGAATTCTCTGCCTTAAATCTTCATCATCTGTAAATGGGGGTCGATTATATTTCTGCTGCTGCTGCTGGAAAGTAATCTTATGAGGAAAAAGTGAAATAATGTAAATAACTTCTAAAAGTATATAATGTGCTGAAAGTGTGAGGTATTAGCTGTGCTAGGCACCATGAAGCTCCGAAAGAAGAAGAAGAGGTCACTGCCCTTAGAGAGTTTAGTGATTAATAGAAAACATGGGTCAGATGCTTGAAAAGGAGAAGCAAGACAAATCAATACAGACGGAAGGATCCTGGACTCGGAGATGCCAGCCCCGAGTTGTAGCCAGGGATCTACCACTCCCTCAATTCATGAATTGTACAAGTTCCTTCCCCACTCTGGGCCTCAGTTTCCCCAAAGGAACATAAGGCAGTTGGGTAGTCTCTTCAGGCCACCCCTGGCTCTGGCTGTTTGTGATACTATGATAAATTGAGCCCTAATATGAATACAGATGTTAGCAAGTGAGCTGAGCTCCAGAAGGAGATGAAATAGAGCAAGATTTTAGAAGAGGGAAAGGAAATATTGTGACGAAAAGGAACGGCAGGACATTCCAAATGTAAAAATCAACCTTGCTAAGTCCCAGTTTAGGAGTGAGCAAGTCCCAGTCAAGCATGTTCAAAGATGAACACAGAGAAACATAGTAAGGAGGAAGGTGAGGAGGCGGGAAGGTTCCTTTGGCTCAGAGCCCTTGTCCAGGATGAGGGAAGATGGGGAAGGAGTGGAGATTGTCATCAGGCTGGGTGGGCTCTTCATATCGCATTCAGAGGAGCCTGACTGCTGCCCCCACATCCTCCCATCTGTATCAAGCAGACCATAGCCTTCGGGGCCCCTTCTCAGTGGTGGGGGTGGCTGGGGGGTACTCTGTCACTGCACACTGCCGTTGCTTGTGTCCTTTCAGGAAATTAAATTTGAAGTTGCTCAGCTCTGCCAATGCTTGATCCCTCCCAGACACTTTCTGCTCCCGCTGCAGAAAGCTTGAGGATGGCTGGGAAAGGTGGGAGAGGAGGGAATGTTGTGGGTGGGACTGTCATGGTGAGATGGATCCCAGCAACTCTGCACTGGTGATTCTCTGCATGGAAGCCTGGCATGCGGACCTCCAGTCTCTGGAGAGGGGCAGACAGAAGGCGCCTTCTATTTTCTCATCTAGATGGCAGAAGCTGTGATGAGATTGTCATTGGGAATATTAATTACATGGCTACTGCTCCGAGGGCAGGGCTGGGAGCCCTGATTCCCCTGAGAGCCAAGACATTCATGGCTCAGGTGGAAGTGGGCAGGGGGACAGCTCACCTAGGCATTTCCAGTTTTCAGAGGGAACAAGGAAATTATGTTCTGGCTGGGCACTGTGGCTCCCGCCTGTAATCCCAGCACTTTGGGAGGCTGAGGTGGGTGGATCACTTGAGGTCAGGAGTTCGAGACCTGCCTGGTCAGCATGGTGAAATCCTGTCTCTACTAAAAATACAAAAATTAGCCAGGCATCATGGTGCATGCCTATAATCCCAGCTACTCAGGTGGCTGAGGCAGGAGAATCGCTGAACCTGTGAGGTGGAGGTTGTAGTGAGCCAAAATCTGGCCACTGCATTCTGGCCTGGATAACAGAGCAAGACTGTCTTAAAAAAAAAGAAATCGTGTTTTTAGTATCCACTGGTTTTACCAAAGGTGTATCTTAGGTTGTATTTGAAACTGCCATTTATTCATTCAGTATATTTTAAGTCAATGGGAAAAGGAATTTCAAGGCACTGAAGTATTTCATGCCTTCTCTGCAGCTGAGATGACTGAGGCTTGCCCAGGATCAGACAGGTGGTAATTAGGAGAGCCGTGGGTCTAGACCAGCATGGAAGGTTCATGGCTTTTTGAAGGAGATAGGGGTCTGGGTGGGTGGAGGGCCATATGCAGCTGCTGAGCTAAATGCAGCTGTTTGAAAATTAAGACAAAAAATTATAACTTTTAAAAATGGGCACTGCTTATTTTAGTCAAAATTTTCTCATTTCATCTCCACCCAAATTCCTCAGCAAGTGTGAAGTTCAAAAGAGAATGCAGAGTAGAGTCAAGGATCAAAGGGCAAGGCCTACCCTCTTTGACCTTCATGAAATGAGTTGTCTAGACAGAGTGCATCAGCTTCCTTATTAGTGACTGAGGATCATCAGCAAAGTTAAAAAAAAAAAAAAAGTTACTGGTTTGCAATCCAAAAAGAGAAATATCGTTCCTCCCCACCCCCTCCTACTGAGTTCATTTTCTATTGACTTAACTTAAGCTTCTCTAGGTTCTCAGCCTTGAAGATGCTTCTGACTTGCTCTCTGCCAGCATCCTGGGCTGCTCTTCTTTTGTTAGTAATGAGTTCAATTCACATGAAAAGCCAGAGCCTGTTTCTGAGGCATCTGGATAAGTCCCAAGCTGCACTTCTGCCAGTGCCACTGCCTGAGAATTCTTATCAATCCCCTGGACAGCTTAGACTCTGCTCACTCCAAAATATTCTCAGTGCTTCAGAATAAGGCAAACACCAAGAATCAATGGGAATTTTCCAGTGGGAAGATTTCCAAAGTCACCAAAGATTTGAATTACCTTTCCATAATTGGAAAAGTCCACCAAATAGCAGAGAAATGATCTCTTTCTTTTTCCCTTGGCTTGCCAATTGAAACAGTGTCTGCTCCTAATCCAAAGAGACCTATTCCCAATGAGCTCAACCCCAGTAATTGGAAGCAGCCCTGTATCGCCTTTGGTCTTGGGTATTTTCATCGTAGGACTGTCAGCGCCAAGACATACATTTTGCCAAGGAAAACTCTCCTTTGAAACCTCTATCTTATCCAAACAGTGGGTTGGAATTGACTCTTGGCAGCTCCATAGATAGTTTTGAGTTATGAAAAATAATACATATGTATCAGCCAACCTATGAGATTGTCCCCAATCTGAAAAGTTGCTTTGCACATGAACCCATCTTTCCTTCCAATAAACTGATAAAAACCAATGCACCTGTTACAACTTCAGAGCCTGCTATGTTGGCCTTTAAAGCCACCTGCCCAGTTCCTCTGGATGTGACCCCAAGCTGCTTCTACTCAAAGAGACGTGTGTAGCAAAAGAACAAGAGATGTTAGAATGAAAGGGAAGAGCTATCATGTAGAGAACTTCAGTTGCAGTTTTCAAGGAGAGGCATTCGCGTTTCAGCTCTTGGCAAGATTGCAGTTTGGGGAAGGTTTGGTTCAGTTTGGAGGAGCAGTAGTGTTAAAAAAAAAACAAGGCATTTCTAGGCATTGTCTACTTCCTAAGTGAGTGGAGAAGGTCTTTGTAAAGATAATCATGTTTATATCCAGAAGCTGATGAAAACATTTTGCAAATATCTAAACCAAGTATGTGATCCGGAAAATGGAGATATCCACTCTATATGCAGCCTTTTGCTGGGCAGGGGCTTGGTAAGGAAGAAGAGAGCCTTTCTTGAGGAATCGCAGGCCCTGTAACTTGTCTGCCAATCTACAGAGCTCAAGGCTCCCTGCGCTGCCTCATCCTGGGTTACTGATTTCTCTCCTAGTTGCCTTTACAGCTCCTCGAGGTAAAGAATTGCTGCACCACATTCTCGGGACACTCACTTTGGTGGGGGAGAAAATCTACTCAGAATCATTAGACATGACCTTAAAGCCCATTTAGTCAGACCACCCATCTCACACTAGAATGCCTACACAACAGAGCACACCACCAGATGACAAGAACATCACTGCCAAGAGCACCACTTGAGGTACAGGACTGCACAGGGCCAGATGACCCCAAGTAGCAGCCACATATATCAAAGCAGATAAACCAGCTGTGCCAGTTCAGGGGATGAGTGTTGTGGTTAAGATTATGGGCTTAGACTGTCTGGAGTTAGACCTCCTGGGCTCAAACTCCAACTTCACCATTTACTCCTAGATGACCTTGGGCAAGTTACTTGATTTGTCTGTGACTCAGTTCTTCATATGTGAAATAGGAGTCATGGTGTAACACCTACTTCATTTGGTATCCATGAGATTAAAATGAGATAATAACAAAGCACCTAGAATAGTGCTTGGAAGGCCTGTCCCACCTCATCAACCAAGATCCTCCTTAATTTTGTTTAAAAAATACTATACATAATTTCAGACAAATACAAAAGCAAAAATAATAATATAATGATTTCTCACATATCAAAATACTGTAATGAATGCCTCACTTAGCTTCAACAATGATTAGTGTGTGGTCATTCTTGCTTTGACTACACCCCACCCACTTTACCCACACTTGTGATTGTTTTGAAGCAAATCATAGTTAAACTTTCAGTATTTCAGCATGTATCTCAAGAAAGGGATTCTTTAAAAAATAATAACCACCATAGCAATATCACGCTCCTCAAAAATATAAAAATAGTTCTATAATACTAAATATCAATGATTTTTTTTCTCTCTCTCATTTTATTTATAAAATTAGGTCATTTGTTGTATAGAGTTTCTGACAGCCTATATTTTCCTGATTGCACATCATGTAACGTGCTCCTCGATCCCCCTGTATTTCCTGTAAATTTGCAGTTAGATCTGCCAGCTTGATTGATTCAAGCTCAATAATTTGATAAGGCTACTTCATGGGTCATGGTCTTTCTATCAGGAGGGTCATAAGGTCTGGTAATTTCTTTTGTGTGTGCATGTGTGTGATGTCACACTACATCAATGATCATTGCCTAGATGTACAAATTCATTGTTGGGTTGCCAAACAAAATATAGACTATCCAGTTGCATTTGAATTTCAGATAAACAATGAATGATCATTTAGCGTAAGTATGGGGGCCTTCAAAATTCATGAAAAATGTGTATTATGAAAAAAAGGTGCAAGGATTTAAAAAACCTTTTGTACGAAAATGCACTTATTATAATCTAACAGATCTGAACAGAATCTAGTCTGATGCACCAAGAAAGATAAGGCATCCGTTTGAAAGGAGCTCCTATCAGAGCAACATGAATTCCACTAAAATTGAGGCAAGGACCATCAAATGTATGGTGAAGTTTGAAAGAATAGTGAAATCATTGCTGTTTTATGAAATCTTTACGGAGACAATGCCCCAAAGAAACCAGCAGTTTACAAATAGATAATTCATCTTAAGAAGGGATGGGACAATTTTGAATTTGACGCCTACGGCAGCAGACTATCCAAGTAAATTTTTGAGAATAAAATTAATGTTGTTCATGCCCTAATTGGAGAGGACCAATGATTAACAGCACAAACAATAGTCAACCCTATAGATACCTCAATTGGTTTGGCTGACACAATTCTCACCAGAAATTTAAAGTTGAGCAACATGACCACTGATAGGTGGCAAAATCATTGCACTCGGATTAGCTCCAAACAAGTGCAGAGCTTTCGACGGAAATTGTAAAGCTCGATGGATCTTGATCCCCCTCGTTTCTTCAAAGCATTTCTTTGAAGAGTTTCAACTAGAGATAAAACATGGCTTTAACAATACAATCCTGAAGGCAAAGCACACTCAAAGCAATGGCTACTAAGAGGTAGAAGTGGTCCAGTCGAAGCACAAGTGGACTGATCAAGAGCAAAGGTCATGGCAACAGTGTTTTGGGATGATCAAGGCATTTTTTGTGTTGGATTTCTCAGGGGGCCAGAGAACAATTGCATCTGTTTATTATGAGAGTGTTTTGAGAAAGTTAGCCAAAGCTTTAGCAGAAAAACATGCAGGAAAGCTTCACCAGAGAGTCCTTCTCAACCATAATATTCCTGCTCGTTCCTCTTATCAAACAAAGGCAGTTTTGCAAGAGTTTTGATGGAAAATCATTACGTATCCACCTCATAGTCCTCATTTGGCTCCTTCTGACTAATGTTAAAAAGACATTTAAATGGCACCCATTTTCTTTAGTTAATAATGTAAAAAGACTGCATTGACATGGTTAAATTTCCAGGGACCTCAGTTCTTTAGGGATGGACTAAACAGCTGGTACAATCACTAACAAAAAAGTGTATTAAACTTGACAAGGCTTATGTTGAAAAAGTTTCTATTTTTTATTTTTGTGATTTAATTCCATTTTTCCATGAACTTTTTAAAGTCCTCTGGTATATCCCAAATATTTCATGAGACATATACTAAACAATGATGTGTTGTTTATCTGAAATTCATATTTAACCGAGGATCCTAATGTTTTTATTTGCTATATCTGGTAACCCTAATTAGGGGGGTTGCAAAATTGTCACATTTTAATTCTATTATTCCTTATTTATTTGTTAGTTGGAATATTTTTATAAAGAGCAACTTCCCCTCATCTTCTTGATGGTACTAAGATATAGATCATATAAAAGAAACAAGATAAATGCTTGATTTTTTCTCCTTTTACTTAGTTTTTAAAATATTGAAAGTTTTTTCAATAGTAGAGGTATCATTATGCACTCCTAAAGTGAACATAGTTGTTGTGAATTTCAATCCTTTGCAGTTATTATCCTTTCTTATGCTCAAATTATATCATCTTTGATTAACAAGAATCTATTTGAGTACATTCCTGAGTCCTTTTGACATAACAGTAGTAGTGTTTAATGCTTTGTCTATTATCTGACATAACAAGACTTTTCAGACTTGTGTATTTCCTTCCATGAATCTGGACTCAAATGTTTCTTCAAGAAACCCTGGTTCCTTTGAAGAGAAGATGGTATTTAGAAAACATAGTCTGAGAGCTAAGAATGTTCAGTACTGCTAGATTGTTCATTATTTTTGTTCTTTTTGGTAGATAGAGCCAATAAACATGTATTTTTAAAAAATAACATGCCTGTAATACCAGCACTTTGGGAGGCCAAGGTGGGCAGATCACCTAATGTCAGGAGTTTGAGATCAGCCTGACCAACATGGAGAAACCCCATCTCTACTAAAAATAAGCGTGGTGGCACATGCCTGTAATCCCAGCTACTTGGGAGGCTGATGCAGGAGAATTGCTTGAACCTGGGAGGTGGAGGTTGCGGTGAGCCAAGATCACACCATTGCACTCCAGCCTGGGCAACAAGAGCTAAACTCCGTCTCAATAATAATAATAATAATATAGATCTCAAGTTCATAAAGATGCTTCCAGTGCAAATGCAGAACCACAAGTTTATCTTTACTTTGTCAATCTCACATCTGTATCTTTCTCCTATAAGAAAAAAAAATCCCCATTCTCTATGACAATTATATGATTACTCACATACAACACATACACATAAAACAACATACATACATAACATACGTCACACACACTGTAACCTCAGAATAGCCATGCCAACACCACCACCACCGACGTGATTACTAAGCATGGCTTAAGATTTTGTTTCGTTGTTGTTCTTACTGAGGACATAAAAAATACACTTTTTTTTTTTACAGTACATGAAATACTTTCCTGGTATGATTATGCTGTGATTGGAAATACATTTAAGTTCTTTCTTTTTGATTTCATTTTACTTTCTAAATTTTTAGGAATTGCTTTTTTGTATTTTGTTACAAAATTATGTAAAAATATTTACATAGTTTCAAAAGCAATGGCATATTTAAAGTCTAATCTCTATTCTGGTCTCTATTCCCTCTCTCCTTCTGAGGGTAAACATGTTATTTTTATGGTTTATCCTTCATTGGTGTATTCTTCCATACATTAAGCAAATTCAGAGATACATTTGTATCCTTCTGACTCTTCAAGTTTCGGTTCCAACGTTGTTCCTCTGAGGACTCACCACCATGACTGAATGAAGCACTCATCAAACTGATTACAGCCAGAGGTGTACCCTGGCTGACAATATACTGGAATGGTCACACTAATTGTTCATAATTTCCCTCCATTCTGACCGCTCACTCCTCTGTTGCAGTTATTGGTGCCTGAGTTTTACCTGATTACAATTCATTGCCTTCGTGCCTGCCTCCTTTGGTAGGAAAAATTGCTAGGATTTCCTAGAAATCCAAGACCAGACCAACCCTTACACAGCTTTCACATTCCACACAGCCACAGCCTCAATGAAAATTTGTTAAATTAAACGCATAAATCAGTGTCTCTCAGCCCTGGATAAGCATCCAAATTACCTTTACAGCTTTTTCAGATTTGTTAAAAGTACAGGTTGCCAAATTATACCCAAAACTCACTAAATCTTCAAAAGTGATCAACAAGAATCTGAATTAAATAATAAAGCATGCTTCTATCATGCAGCCAGTTTGAGAGCCATTGATCAAAAGCGTAGCCACTCAGCATAAATGTACGGATGGAGCGCAGGTGCTTGCAATGGATGTTTCTAAATAGATTCTCCCCTCTGCTGCTTGAGAGGGTGCAATGCTGCCAGCACAGCCCAGAGGAAAATTTAGCTCATCATTTTATTTATCCCGATGGTTTTCTTTGGAGAAAACGTAAGAACCGTAGAGGGCGTGGTTTCTGCTTTTGAAAGAGAATTGGTAGCATATAAAAGTTAACTACATCTTCAAGGTCACACAGTTGGTCAACACTTGGGATGGATCCAGCTTTGAGACCCTCTGGCCCAGAGCTCTGTCCACCATCAGAGAAGCAGCTGCTTCCCTTTCCCAATTTTAGGATCGCTGTGGAGCAGAGATGACACGAATCTGCTGATCTCTCTAAGGGCACTTTCTCCATCCGCAGGCAGGACTTCAGAGCCAAAAGGAACCTTAGGGATTTACCTGAATCCCTAAGGTGAGAAAATCGTGGCCTGACTCAGAAAGATAGTTAAAGGCAGTAATAGGACTAGACTTCAAGTCGCCTGCCTCCCTGGCCAATCAGGCTTTCCACTTCCTGTGCTTCAGCAGTGACAGTCTCACCTGTTCTTGTGCCATCACAGCTGGTAGTCAGTGCACTGAAGCCTTGTGGTAAGAACGAAGGCAAGTGAGAGTTGCTGGCATCCAGTCGCAGCCAAACAGCCTAATATCACATTTCTGCAGCTCTGTAGAAGGCAAGAATCAGACTCAACTCCACTTGCCTAAGCTTTAGTGACAATGGCCATCCCCAGACCTGGGTCCAAGACATTACACCCAGTGCAAGCTGAAAAGAGAGCGGGGAGTGGCTAAGAAAGGATTATCTCCTCCTCCTACAACAACTTGAAATGAGCTCTCTCATTTGATTTTTCTTGATCATCCATCTAGCAGAGAAAAGAGGCAGTGGGTGGATGGGATGGCTGGGGGCAGGGGGTCCCCAGAAGTAGCAGCACCGTCGGCTTCCTCCAAGTCTGCCTTTTCACTTTTATCCCCAGGGCTCGATAGGCCAGAGATCCTCTAATTGGTGTCCTGGTGGAAAGAGATGGCGGTTGGGTTCTAAAGAAATAAGGCTTAAGTTTTTCTTCCATTGTGCAGGTCCACATAATCCTCACCATTCCCTGTGCCCCTGCCCGCCGTTTGAACCAAAGGCAAAAACTGGAGGTGGTCCTCCTGGTACATCTGGCTGTTTTGGAAAGCTCCAGGGAGCAAGTCATCATGGTAATCGAATGCATCAATTAAACCCAACAGACCCTTTTAATAATAGGCACTGTGAACACGTGGGCACACACACACATGCATGCGCACACACATACACATGATTGCCTGGCTCAGTGCCCTCTCTGGGGCTCACTCTGATCTCCCTGGCTTCCATGGTGTGAAGCAGGGCAAAAAACTATTCAGGTCACAAGGCCGTTATGGGGGAGGAAGGAAACCCAAGGGGGTGGGCCAACATGCTAGTGAACTTGAATGTGTGCCAAAGTGGAGACTGAGAGGCTTTGAAGGCAAAGAGTCCTATAGGGATGCTAATCATGAGTATTTTATTGTGATAATGCCAGGTCTCTTTCTCTCCCTGGGATGGTCACAAAACTGGGATGGGGAACAGGAGCCTCCCAGCTGCTCACTGTATTGCCATCAGAAAAGAGGTCAGTGGTAGAGAAAAGCCTTTTGCCCAAGGCTTTTGGAGAAATCACTGATTTCACTGGATGAAGGTTCACAAGAAAAACTTAGCCTAGAATTTAAGAATCTTCTTGCTAAGAGGACTGTAAAACTATGACAGTATTCGGGGTTATTGGTAATATATTCTAGACCCTTCAAAAGTTACAAGGTGGTGAATGTCCCATTATCAGATGGATCCAAGGAGATAAAGGATGATGCCTTGCCGAGTTGATGTAGGAGATATTCTTACAGACGGTGGAGTGGAGTCGGATGGTGTTCTCTGGAAAGTTACATGTGTGTAAATCCTAACTCCTGGTGTCTCTGCATGTGACTTTATTTGGAAATAGGGCATTTGCAGACATAACCAAGTTAAGATGAGGTTATACTGGATTTGAGTGAGCCCTAAATCCAATGACTGGTGTCTTTATGAGAAGACCATGGGAAGGCGCTCGCGCGCGCGTGCACACACACACACACACACACACACACACAGAAGATGGGCATGGCTATGTGAGGACAAATGCAGAAATTGAAGCCAGGCAGCTCTAGGCAAGGAATGCCAAGTGTCGTGGACCACCACCAGTAGCTGGAAGAGGCAAGAAGGATTTCTCCCTAGAGCTTTCAAAGGGAGCCTGGCCCTGCTGAAACCTTGATTTCTGACTGCTGGCCTCCTGGACTATGAGAGAAAAAACTGTTGTTTACAGCTACTCCGTTTGTGGTCATTTGTTATGCAACCTCGGAAACTAAAACCCAGGGTGACACTAAATGGCCTGGAGGCTTTTTCCAACCATGATAAGCTCTAGTCCTACATTGGTGGGGGGTTTCTTCACTGGAAGTTTATACAGAAACATCTTTTTAGACTGATCCCCACATCATCCTATCACGAGAGGGAGAAGTGTGGCTGTGAGTGAGAGGTAGGGGGAATGAAAGCCACTGTAGGCCCTGGAGGAGGAGCCCCAACCCAACCGTGCCTTCCTCAAGAAGGGTGCTGGGTCTCTCCACGTGTGCTGCCTCCTCCTCCCCCAGTGAAGAATTGCACGCTTTGTGCTGGCTCCTGGGGCAGAAACCAGACCCCAGTCCCCTGGGTTATCAAGTGGCATTCCTGACTCAGGAGCTCCATCCAATCCCCAACAATTAGATAATTCAATCAACATCGCAGAAGGCACACACTAATGCCATTAGAGGCAAGATCTCCCAGGGCAGTCTGGGAGCAGAAGGGGCGACAAAGCCTGGAGTGGGCTCAGCCTCCAGATTGCTGTTTCCTCCTCCACTGAGCTACCTCGGAGGGATGGTTCAGAGGCAATGCTGTTGTTCCCAGGGGTGGACACCAGTGCCCCCTTCTCCAGAAACCAGGGGCCAAAACCAAGATGGAACCCTTACAGAGGACATGAAATCATCCAGAGACGTGTAGAAGTCCTGCATCTTCATGAACGGTGCATGGGGCTAGGAATCAATAGATCTCGTTTCAACCCCAAATCCACCGTACACCAGCTGCATCACCTTACACGGGCACTTACTCACCTAAGCCTCAGTTTCCCCATTTGAAAATAGAGACAATTACACTGCTTTCTAAGATTTGCAGAGTAAGGGAAATGAGCACATCATTTTTTGCTACAACTGGGAGTCAGAGGTTGTGTCCTAGCAATCACTGTGTGTTGTTCCAGGTCAGGGCCAAAACCAGGACCAAGGATTTAGTAACTATTATGAGCAAATATATGGAAATTACAACAGCGCCTATAGCAGGAATCAAAATGTGTTGGCCCGAAAACCAAAATATATCAGGATGCCATGTGTCTTGCTTTCCAGAGGAGGAAAATAAGGCTGTCTGATTTCCCAAAGCCACATCACCAGTTAGTGACAGAACAATGACTGTCACAGAGAACCTGTCCTGTAAGTCTCAGTTTTTCTTGTGCCAGACACTGTGGTTTACAAGCCTCTCATTTAATTCTCATAACAACTCTGTGATGTTCACATTCTTTTCCCATTTTACTATTGAGGAGATTGACATTAGATAGAGGTTAAATAACTCTGCCGAAACCACAGTGGAATGAGCCCCGGACAAACCCACTCTGAAATCTGTGCTCTTAGCAATTGCAATGGAACCCATCGGTCTTCTTACTATATACCTACCTGCTTCTAATGTATAAAAAACTTTGTCAATGACAACTTGCTATACACATAACTGCATTCATTGTTAATATTAACTGTTAAATGTAATTATTACATTAAGAGAAGTTAGCATTTGTTGGACTTTAAAGCTCATTAAAAGCAGAGAGGTGCTTCATAGGTCCCGGGATGAGGTGGATATAGAAATTGCAAAGCAATTTGGCACGTTCCTTTACCACAGGGTCTTTACTGAGCTCATCAGTCAACAGGAAAGAGAAGATAGTATCTCGTTTAAATAGGGCCAGAGGTGTTAGTGGCTTTCCCTGATGGTAGAACTTGTAATGGTGACATTCAAAGCGTCGCTAATGTCCCACAGGAAATTTTTGGCATCCTGACATTCCCTGTGGTCAACCTCTGTGTGTAAAAGAGGGATCCAGATTAGTGGAGCAGAACTGGCTGAATGCCGGTGTCAGCCTTAGAAAGAAACAGAGATCATGGGTGTTTCTCATCCCAGGTTCACGGGGGTCCCGGCATCAGAACAAAGATTTTCCAAAATGTGACTCCATGATGTTGTGCCAGTCTTGACAGACAGAGAAGCTGGGGTGGGCAATGGCTAGAGGGAATTAATACAAAACTTACACTTCAGATGGAAGGTGCGAGAGAAACATAAGGCATAGCCCCTGCCCTTAAGGAATTTGCAACCTAGCCGGGAAGATGACAGCGAAGTGCCCAGGTTAAGCTGATTAGGAAAAGGAGGGGTCAGAGGGAATTGCAGTGAGAATGCAGCATAGCAGAGGGGAAAGAATGCTGGACTTGAAATTCAAACACCTGGGTTCCAGTAACTTCTCTGTCATTTCCTGGGCATGTGATCTACAAGTCACTTACCCTCTCTGAGTATCCTTACTTCTCTCATTTCTGAAATGAGTTTCTTTAAAAAAAAAAAAAAAAAGCAGATACCACTAGTGAAACTATTTCAACATATATTTATTAAACGACTTATCTGTGCCAGGCTCACAATGAAAATAAGCTAGTGGATGACTGTGGGAAATGATGTAGGGGAATGCCACACTCCAGACTGCAAGATTAACATGGGCAGAGGTTCAAGGGAGTGAAATGAACTAAGCATCTTCAAGGAACCACTATGCCCTGGGGTGGTAGGGAGGGGGCTGTCAGAAATAAGATTGAGCCCAGAGGGTAGGGGAAGATTATGAAAAACTTTGAAAGATGGCCTTTAGCCCTCTGATATTATGGTTACGGAGTGTAATTTGTATTCAAAGGGAAGAAAAAAAAGAAATGCATGCTGCTCACCCAAACATCAGGACATTCTGCTCTTCTGTGATCGTGCTTCGTGGAAATGTTCTCCTGCAAAAAAGAAAGAAAAAGAATGATTAAGGGGAAAATATAACTAGAGCCACATTCATTTCAGCTCCACTGAAAGCACAGCAGGAGAAAGTAGCTGTGTTTGCCAAACTCCAGAAAGAGACACAATTGATGGGGGGTGGGGAGAGGGGAGGGTGAGGCAGGGAGTGGGAGATGAGGTGGAGGGGTTCCGCGTTGTTTTATTCCCCAAGAAGATATTGTAAATAATGGAAAGGTATAGTACACGGAAGGGGAAATTACTCTGACAGGGCCCTTTTACGGAGGAAAATGGAACTAAATACACGTTCCATTATTTCTGATGTTTCATTCAACTCTCCATTTACATGGGGGCTCCCCGGAGCTGATGTTTCTCTTTCCCTGTCATAAGTAGTCATTGACTGGAGCCGATCATTTTGAAATAACGGCCTGCAACCCTTCCACTGCCGTGATTAACACAGAGTAATAATTATTAACCACACTGATAACTGCAGAGGAGGGGGACCGCTGCCAGGTTGCCCTGCTTTTCTGAAGCCAGGAAAGTTCCCCGTCATTCCACCAGAGGGGGGTGATGTCCCAGAGAGACCACAGAAGGCTTTCTTCAGGCTTCTCCAGGAGACCAGGAGCTGGGTCTCCTGTGCTATGGGCAATCATCACCAAGGCTGGGTTTGCTGTCATATCAAGACTTTGTGCCACAGTGCAAAAGTAGGAATTCCTCAAGAAAGAGTGTTGGCTGGAGCTTGAGGGATGGGGGAAGAAGAGAGAAGGTAAAGAGACACTATGGGATCGTCCTGTGCTCTTGGCCTTTGAAACATCAGGAAATACTGTCAGCTGAATAGATCGAAGGGGCTGTAGCCACCCATGACTCAGAAAGATTCATAACACCGGAGCCCTGAACGGGAGCGTTTATCAAAGGCAGGCAGAGAGAGAAATCATCCGACTTGAGACAATTCAAAGGCAAAATCCTGTTTCTCAGCTGTGTCCCTAGATTGCACTTCCTCGTTGATATTTTAGGCAATGAGTTTTGGAATTGTGGCAGCATGGCAGGCTGGCGGTTGTGTCGGGGGTTGGGGGGTGGTACAGGGTGCATCAAGGCCAGTTCCTGCTTTTTGCAGGTGGAGAAACCAAGGCCAGAGGCGGGAAGGTGACCTATGTGAGGTCACACTGCCAGGGAGTGCAGAGTCAGAAACCAAACCCAGGTCTCCCGACTCCCAAGGTGGGTTTATTTTTCCTTCTGTTGCTGTTGCTTTTTAGTGGAGACAGCAGCCCTCATCCTCCCAGCATTAATTCTGAGTCAAAAGAAGCCATTCCAGAAAATCAGTGCTGTAGCCCCAGAGAGAAAAAGGAGGAAAGCCAGAAGAGAATGACAGAAAAAGAGAACGGCTTTTGTGGATCTTTCTCTTCTGTCCCGTACAGCACAATGCCTGGCGAGAGAGTATTTCACAAAAGGAATCATGATGAACTTAACATTAAACTGACTCAGAGGGGAAACGGAAGCACGAACCTTTCTTTCTAGGAATTTGAAACTCAGAATATGGAAAACATTGTTAATGTGGCTACGAATTGTTTCATGATGTCAGCGCTGATGCAGCTGATTCCTGCCTGCCCAGAGCTTGTGCCACCTCTGGGTTTGTCTCTTCAGACGCTAGTAATTCACACCCTGTCCTAAATTTATAGCATGGGGGCAGGCACTGTGGTTTGCACCTGGATGTCAGGATATTTGATTTACTTAAGTAGGGTGTTTGTTTATTTTTGCATGGAGTGATGGACTCCACTCTGCCAGCCTCCTCCCCCGGCAAGGTCCCACCCACCCCTGCAAGACCCTGGACCAGCCTTCACCTGTCTGGCTCGAGGCCTCCCAGACTCCCCCTAGGCCGATGCTTGGTATTGCCTCGAAGTAGACCGATGACAGGCCCTCGGGCCAGGGACTGGCTTTTCAAACCAGCCCCCGTTCATCACTCTTGTCACACTCGGGGATATAATCCCAGGGAGTACCTGGCACCATGTTAGGTACTCCAGATATTAGTCAGGAAAGAAGTTGGAGGCAGGGGGCTTAATGGTCTGTCCCTGAAGAGCTTGCAGTCAGAAGCAGGAAGAAATTCTTCTGCTATCATTCTTGCCTTTCTCTCTCCCCTAATTAGGAGGAACTGTGAGTTCAATTCTGTTGGGGTTTGTAGGGCACAGATGCAATCAAGGAGAGTCAGACACTGGCGTTTTGCTCACCCGGCTCCCCGTGGATCTCCACAAAGACCGACTGGCATGCTCTCTCTAAGGGGTGGGGGTGACACGCGTTGCACCCAATTATCTCATTATTTTGAAAGGCAGGCGTGGCCACATATGTGGTGTTGTACAGGGCAGAGGTGACGTAAGCTAGTAGAGATTTGCATGTTTTGGCAACGTCTTTCCTACCAGCCAACTCCCATTGTTAAACACACACCCCCTGTAAAATCGGGGAGAATTGAGCTCATTAGTATGATTGTTTATAAAAATCATAACAATTACAACAACATGCTCTCCTTTGTAAGAGAAAATGACACTCCTGACCCTCGACAGAACTAAAGCTCCGCGATGCTTTGCCTGACTCATGATGAGTCCGGGGGCTTTCTCTTGTGGCAGGGCTCTAGGTCCTTGGCTAGGGGAATGCTAAGAAGCAGGATGAAGCCTGTTGCTTCCCACTGGCATTCAAACTCCGACACTGATGGACTCCCACACTTTCACACGTTCTCCTCATCAGAAAAGAGCAAAAATTAGAGAAAATGGGTGCCAGATAGACCTGCATTCACATTCTGACCATACCACACGCTACCCGCGTGGCCTTGGCACCATGACGTGACTTCTTGCTCATCAGTTTCTGCATCTGTAGAGTGGGATGATAAACCAGGTATGGTGGCTCACACCTGTAATCCCAGGGCTCTGAGAGGCCGAAGCAAAAGGATTGTTGAACCCAGGCGTTGGAGGCTGCAGTGAGCTATGGTCGCAACCCTGCACTCCAGCCTGGGCAACAAAGCAAGACCCTGACTCAACAAAAGGGAGGTGGGGTGATAATCATTACTATTTCCTGGTAAGATTAGAGTTGGGAGGATTAGTATTAGTGCAAAGGAGGACCTCAATATGCTTTAGCATTTACCATTATCTTGTGATAATTATGGGCAACTGAAGAAAAGCTGTTGTTTTGTCTCAATGAAGAAGCCACGACAAAATGATCACTTTCCATCAGTTCTGTGGATTTCTGATCTCAAAGCAGTAAATGGCACTGGTTTTGTTCAGTCTGATCCCCGCCCCAGAGAGCCCTGGCAGGCCTGCCCAGGAGACACTGAGCCCTCAGAAAGCCTTAGCAGCCCAACTGTCGTTCTGGCAGCGACTGTCCTCTGAACCAGGCTGGGCGTCAAAGCCAGGAGGTCAGTGACTCGGCACAGGCACAGGCTTCCTGGCCAGCGAGGGCTGCTGAGCAGGGGCGGACCGCAAAAGCACACTGGCATAATACAGCTCAGCCCACGAGGAATGCGACCATACTAATTCCTATGCAATCATAGCGTGTTCTCCAAGGCACCTCACGCACCCTTGTGCCTGGGAGGGTGTGGGTGTGTACGTGGGCTGCTAAGTAATGAAGACCAACTGCAGCATGGGTGTGCTTTGTGGTTCCATAGGGGAAGGTTGGTGGACAGAATCTCTTTTCTCTGCAGCATTTTCTTTTCTTCTTTCCTTCTTTCCTTTTTTCTTTCTTTCATTTTCTTTCTTTCTTTTATTTCTTTCTTTCTTTTCCCTCCTTCCCTCCCTCCCTCTCTCTCTTTCTTTTTTTTGTGATGGAGTCTCGCTCTGTTGCCCAGGCTGGAGTGCAATGGTGTGATCTCGGCTCACTGCAACCTCCACCTCCCGGGTTCAAGCAATTCTCCTGCCTCAGCCTCCCGAGTAGCTGGGATTACAGGCGCCCACCACCATGCTGGGCTAATTTTTGTATTTTTAGTAGAGACAGGGTTTCACTATGTCAACCAGGCTGTGATCAAGTGATCCTCCCGCCTCGGCCTCCCAAAGTGCTGGGATCATAGGCTTGAGCCACCGCGCCCGGCCTCTCTGCAGCATTTTCTAGTGGAAGAGTAGGAGAGAAGGCGGGATCCCGAGGTGATGGGCAACAATGACCCCGCAAGCAAAGGGATATTTCCGGTGAGCCCAGCTGTTTTTCCTAGAAAACTAAACAAGAGAAGAACTGCAGTTGTGCAGTTGGGAAATAGATTTGCCTCTGGATGAAACTCTCAGGTTTTAAGAGAATAGCCCCATGCATTTGTATAATGCTTTCTGGCTCGTGAAGCCCTTTCATAGTCAGCATCTTGCAAGATGTAAAATTCAAGAAATGTTATTCTACTTTATAAAGGAGGAAACTGAGGCACCAAGAGATTTAGCCAGGGATTCTGTGACCAAATGATTAGTTTCTCATTTCGGGGGATTCTTTTAGAAAAAAATAAGAGAGGAAGGCCCTTTTCCTGACCCATAGTGCAAGGAATAGAGCAAAAGAAAGGTCCTGAGCCTCAGACTTCACCTTCCATGCCTGGAGCCCCGTCGTCCATACCCCTTCCCCCACCCCTCCCCTGAAGACTTCTGATCTTGCAAATGCCAGAGCCTTGCAAACTGTTCCAGGGACCTATTTAAATAGGTTTGGGACTGCAGTTGCCTGGGCTTCACAGAGAATATTATTCTCCCAGAGCAACACACTAGTTGGATGGAGGAGGGGAGGGAGTGTTAGGGAAAGCGGACGAGGTATACGGGGACATAAGCTCTGCTCGTGGGAGGTTTAGTGAGAAAGGAGTGAAATCCTGCCTTGTTTGATTTGGAGCCTTAACAGGCTTGCTACTGTTTAAAGTACACAGGAAAGTGGGATTTGTGGAGGGAGGAGAGGGGAGGGGAGGGGAGGGTGATGTCTTTATGAATGGTGCTGAGAATCCCGGAGCAGGTGCCCTGTTCCTGTGTCCTGGGCTGCTGGCCCCGTTGCCCGGGCTGAGACCCACCACTCTGGCATCCCACAGTCTCTCTCTTCCATTCATGGGACTTGGCCCACACACTCCAATCTGGCCTGTCAGACCAATCCCTTTGTTCCTAACAATGTGGTGGGTAGGGAAGGCTGCTCTGCTGCTGTGGCTGCCTGACAGCGTCTGCTGGGTGAAGGGGGAGGTACCTGGTAGGGAGACAGAAGGGACCACATTCCTGCCTGTCTATAGTGGCAAGCCCGGGCTCAGGGCAAATGAAAGGTGACGCATCTTAGAGTAGAAACCCATCAACTTGGTGGTGGCATCAGTGGTCTCAGCTTTGGGAGCCAGATACAAGCCGGGCAACAACCAGTGCACCCTCCAAACACTGCCTCTGACGCTGGCAAGCAGGAGCCCCCTTGGCTCCAAGGCACAGGTCCACACAGCCTCCTGAGCCCAGCTCCCAGCCGACCCAAGGCGCCCTAAATATATGCATGCACATACTGGCAGGCAGCATTCCCATGCTAAACACTGATGGCTTGCCACCCCCACCTCTAAAGGGAGCAGACTTGATGCTGAAAGCCTGCCAAAGTGTGGCTGGCTTCCAGCACCAAAAATACCTCCTGTGATCCAAGGGCTACTGTATTGGCATCTATTTGTGGGGCTGGAGCTGCTGCTGCGACAGAAAGGACTTCCCCTGGGGATGGGCTACTTGCCCATTTGGGCCTGTGCTCCTTAAAGCCTAGGAGCTTGCTTTCCAGGGCCAAGGCCTGCTCCCAGCCTGGGAAATGCAGGTGGGAGCGGCTCAGCCAGACCTGCCTTCCACAGGAGAAATACTCATTCCTCACAGGAAACATTTCTGTGCCATTCCAGAATGCTGGTGCCCTGTCCTCTCCCACTTCCCTTATTCTCTTGCTAAGTCACCCATCTAGTGACAAGCAAAGAAGAGGCCTGGGGCCTGGAACAATAATGCAGCAGTGACAAATGACTTTCCAAACGTGAGGTTCCAGGAATATCTTGACCAGGGCAGGTAGGTAGGCTGGGGTGAGCGGAGAACCCTGTTGAGTGTGCTACGATTTTCCAAAGGCGAAGGTTTGGCATAAGGTAAACATTTCCCCTTTCATTCATTTGTTCATTCATTCATTTGATAAATATCTGTTAAATATCTACAAGCCTGCTCACAAATGTGCTGTACTATGCCTATCCCTCCGGATGGAAATGAGGATGAACTACAAGGCCCTGACAGAGGACTGGTCAGTCCCCAGGGACTGTGGGTCTGACATCAGATGGACAGAATGAGGAAAAATATAGTGAAGGCCAGAAACATACAAGAAAGCTGGGAAACCTCAGAAAGATAGACAGAGCTGAGGGTATACAATCTGTAGGGTTATTGCCATACTTTGTTTAAAAATATGCGCCAAAGTGGTAATTATGGACTGTATATAGTTTCATTAAAGGAAAAAATTTAGTAAATTTGCTCTTTATAAATATCTGCATAATAAATGAATGACTACCCAATCAAAAGAATAAGGTTAACAACAAAATGTAAAGACTAGAGGCGCAGGTATACCCCCGCTGCCTCAGAGGATGTCAAATCTAAATGTGAACCCTGAACCCAAGGTTTTCTTTTTTTTTAAATTCTCAGAGCATGTTATTATAATTAGATGTTTAGCTAATAAGATCCATATGTGTTCTAGCCTATTAGGACTACATATAACAACAATCTTTCCATTTTGATGATACTGTTAAATCTTTCAATACTCTTACATATATCTATTTTAATCTCCCCAGCTGTCTGGAGAGTAAAGACAGAAATTCCCATCTTACAGATGGACAAACCGTGGCCTAGAGAAGTTAGAGGTGCTTCATCCAGGGCACATCCCAGTAGATCAAGTTAGCGTTCTTTCCATTGCTATGCTGACCACAGGTTTGTCCATAATCTCACAGGACTCAGATCTTAGACCCTGTTCAGTGGCAGTGTGGAATCTGGATGGCATCCTGCCACCCTGTCAGCGGCAATGTGTTCTCCCGCCTGTGTTCTCTCTTTCTCTCCCTTTATTCAGGAAAGGAGGGGAGGCGTGGGGGTAAAAGATGGGGTGAGTGAAGGAGTCTGTTTCATTTTATGCTTCCTTGCTCTTCATTCTAGGATTTATTTCTGGACCACAGGAGTGAGGGGGGGCAATATGAGAAAATTATTTAAATTGTATCATAATCTTCCCAAGATGTGATTAAATTGAGGCATGGGGAAGAGAGATGACCTCTTCTAGAGTCAGACAGCACTTGATTTAGAACCAGAAGCCCTAATTTTTAGCTTGGAGCTTTATTAATTACATGCCTCCAATCCTACCACTCCTGGTCTTAGGTGTAGCTGGCCAGACTCCGTGAACAAATGGGGAAGTGTTCCAAAATCTTCTATCATCTTCTTCGAATCATCTTTCTTAATAAATTGTGGTTTAGATTCAGTCTACTTAGAGATAAGAGCATGACAAGATCTACTTATAAAAAGAAAAATAATAATAATACAGGGTAAATATGATAATTCACTGGTGTTTTACCAACAATAAATGCTAAAGTAGTTTGGAGGAAAGAACAGGTCTGGATCAGGCAACACAGCTTAGACAGATTCTTTGTAGCTCCATAGGACAAAAC
The DNA here is from genome assembly GCF_030222135.1 of Aotus nancymaae. NCBI lineage: Eukaryota > Metazoa > Chordata > Mammalia > Primates > Aotidae > Aotus > Aotus nancymaae. Next base: position 11,389,547 of record NW_026988453.1, on the reverse strand, counting down.
TAGCAGTAACCAGTGAAAGTTACAGGAACACAAATTTCAGCTAATTACAATGAATAACTTTTGAAGAATTAGCTAATTTCTGCAGATGTTGGAGGAGAGCCTAGATCTTCCAGTCCTGTATTGAATGAACGATTGTTCGAGATGACTGGTTAGTCTAGATTTCCTTTTATTTTCTTCTTCCTCTCTTTCTCTCTCTTTTCTCTGGCTCCCTTTCTTCATCCCTCCCTCCCTTCCTTTCTTCTGCTCCTACTGCTCTGAGAATTTCGTGCAATTGCTTTCAGGGTTTCTGCAGTGATTTTTGTTGTTGTTTTTTCGATTTATACCACTGAGGACTGTGGCCACCAGAGGGCAGTAGAGGAAGTTTATCAGAATACTCGGACATGAGTAAACTCGCGTGCGCTCTAATAGCGAGCAGGGACTACACAAGATCCTGTGAACTCGCTGGGGGCCAGCTTGCAGGCTCCTTCCAGAGAGCAGAATCTAGAGGCTGCGGAGATACTGAGACTGTATGGCGCTTAAGGACACCGAGGCATTGTCATCCAGAATCCTGAAACCTCTCACCTTAGGTTATTAACATAAGTTGTCTTAGCGCCACCCCTCTGATTCCCCAGCCAAGCAGACTCTCTGCATAGGATATAGAAAGCTCTTCTTCCGTCCCGATGCCCCCATCCCAGTCAGGATTCACCAGACGCCCAGGATCTCTATCAGGGCTGGAAGCTTGAGATTCAATTCAGAGCAAGGCTCATTTTCTCATTGCAAAAATATTAACAACAACTTCAAGCCTTATTTGACAGCTTGTTGGCCTTTTTTTCCCCTTTAATTTACAAGAAGAGGAAATTTGCTCCCACAAATTCCAAGACTCCAGTCTCAACCCCACCAGACAAGCCGGGCTCCTCCCCACTCACCCTCACTCAAATTAAAGATGAAGAGGAGGGAGGTGTGCAGGATGTGCGCGGTGACAGGTGATGCGAATGGCGGGGAGTCCCTGTCCCTACTGCCCTCACCCATCCCGCCTGTCTCCTGAGCTCCCCCCAGACCCCAACCCTCGACCTTCTACCCCCACTGGGGGCTAAGGCAGCTGAGCTCGCAAGGCCCGGATTCGAATCCCCGGGCCCTGGCAGCATTTTCCTCGCCCCCTTGGCTACTTAAGGTGGCCGCTGGGTCTGGTGCTGAGCTGGGCGCAGGACAGGCAGCGGGGCGGCCTCCGGATGCCAAACCTGCTTCTCCTTTGTTGACAGCTTGCAGAAGAGGAAGTCCGCGCGGGCGGGGGAGGGGGCAGGGGGCTGGCGGTGGCGGGCGGTGCCAGCGGCCGGCGGGGAGGGGGTTAACGCGCGCGGCCTCTATGATAATGAGCTGCATGGTAAAATAGGGAGGCCGGCGCTCAGGGCTCCGCCGCCACCGCCGCCGCCGCCACCGCGGGAGCCGGAGCTGCCGGGCGGAGCGGCGTCCGCGCCAGACTGGAGCGGGAGGGCGGCGGAGCGCAGTTGCTGGGAATTTTTCAGCCGAGAGGGCGAGCGATCAGGAGAGAGACCCCGCGAGCTTGGGAGCGGTAGGGAGCGCGAGCGCCGGAGCCAGCGGAGCGAACCTCGGACTAGATCTGGAGAGCCAGGCTCCCGGAGGAAATGGGACTGTGAGCGAACCCGGGAGCGAGAAGGGAAGGAAGCGCCGGGATTGCTGATGTCAGAGGAGCCCGGAAAGTCGCGCTGGGAAAATCTGAAGACAGCCGGGGCTCTGCTTCTTCCCCACGAGAGACGCCGCCGGCCACCCCCACACGCCCCCTCGGCGCCTCCGGGTGCCCCCCGCGAGCCGGCGACAGCGCCCAGCCCGGCTGCCGCGGGGCGACGGAGCACTGAGGGGCGCGCGCAGCGGAGACCGAGGGGCGACTTCAGGAATACAGATAAGTGGCTGGTGGCTTGACGTGGATTTTAATGAATTTGGACTCCATGTGGATTTGGTCGTCTCCGTGATTCCGAGCTGCGAGCAGGGAGAAGGGCCTCGAGCCGCCCTCAGCAGCCGGCGGCCGAGGCGGACGGAGCGGGGACGGAAGGACCGACCGACGCTGCCGAGCTGGGTAAGCGGCCGCTGGGCCGGGCGCTCGGAGTCGGCGGCGCCCTCCGCCCTCACCCCACAAGCGCGCACACCCGCGGCGGCTTCTCCCGCGCCCCCCTCTTTGGGGTCCCGGCCCCAGGCACCCGGGCTCGGCCGCGGCGGGCGAGTCCCCGCGCGGGCTCGGCCACTTTGGCGGGCCGGAGCGCGGCGTGTGCGCGATCGCAGGCTCACTGGAGCTGCTGCCTCCCGCCCCGGGTTTCTCGGCCGGCCGCCGGCTTCCCAGCCCGGGCTGCGGGAGGCAGCAGCGCTCCGCCGCTCGCCTCCACCGCGCACCTGCCGGCGCTCTGCGGCTGTGGGGAGCTTCGGGCGGCAAAGCTGTCCCGAGAGCTGGAACCCAAAGAGGGCCTCGGTGGCACGAGCGAGACAACCCAAAGCCACTGTGGCCAGCGATCGATTTGGGGGCGTTCACTCCAGCGCTGGAGTCCCTGGTGGCGGCCGGCTGTCCCTTCCGATGGGGAATGGAGATCAGGGGAAGGGGAAAACATCATTTAGCGCGGGTTCCATGACGCTCGGGGAGAAATTCCCAGGCACGGAATGGGTCTAAGTGCTCCATCTTCCAGACTCCCTTCCCGGGGTATCGCCCAGCCGGGGTCCAGCCCGGTAGTTTGAGCACCACAGGAGTGCTGGGGGTTGAAATGGGAGTTTGCTTAGGGTCCCAGAGGCTCCTGATGAATCGTTTGAGAATATTTCCTTCCATGTACTCTTCCTTGTCCCACCCCACAAGTGAGGTAGGGATCCTAGAAAATTCTAGCCCTTTTTAGCCATCCCACAGGTAGTCTCTCTAATGCCAATCATGGTCTAGATGGCCAGAGAGTCACCAGAAACACCCATTCTAGGTTCCTGAAAAATGTCCACCTGTTTGGAATGCCCCTCGCCCTTAGTGGGACCTGCCTACTCAAACTCGGCTCTGCTCAGGGTGGGGATAGAAATAATGGGGGAGTGGAAGTTGGATAAAAGCTTTGGGGTTCTAGGTCAGTAAGGGTCTAGAAATGAGAGTGCATGAGGTGGGCAGTGGAAGTAGGAACAGGTCTCCTGTAGGAAACTAAGATCCCAGAGTGACAGTGACACACCAGTAGAAGGTAGGCAAGGGTCAGTTTGAGGGAATTGGGACTGCCAGTCATAGCTTGGGCAGTCACTTGGGGGCCCATCAGCTAGGAGGAACCCACAGAAATTTGGGGGCACATTCATCTCCTTCCATTCACGTGCACAGTGGATAAGGTTTAAGAGCGGCAGGCCAAGATGAGTATCCGGGCTGGCCTGGGCTGGACGTTTTGAGAGCAGGAGTCAGGTTTGGCTCTCCCCTCTCCCCACACAATAGCAGCCTCCCTCCTTTGCTGGGCTTCTTTCCCACCCCTTGAAACTTCACTCTTCCCTCTGGGTTGGCTTTGGATTCTGGGGCCTTCTATTGAGTGACAGAGCCCCAGGAAGAGATAACCTTGGCTGGAGGAATTCAGCTATTCCTAACTGAAATGCACGACTTTTGTGCAGTCACCCCAGAAAGCTCCTAGAGTTGCTTGCAGCCCTCTCCCCTCTGACCTCCAGGCAAGAAGAGAGAAGAATTCATTAACTTCCCTCTCTCTTCACAGAGTGCCATTTGAACTAATTACCTGTGATCTCTCTTCGGTGGTGGCCTGGGGGCTGAAGGGGTAGTGAGGAGAGAGGGTAGGGAACCAAGGAAACAGAGTGGAATCTGACAGACACCCTATCGAGGTTTTTCTTCCCCCTTCTTCCACCTGGCATCACCACCATCCCCTCCTCATTCTGGAACTTGCCCCTGCTGCCACCAACCAGTGTTACCTAAAGGAGCTATTTCCCTCCAGTCTGCAGCCGATCCTGTTCAGGGACCCGCTGATAAAGGGAGGGCAATGCAGACTGCCCCCTCTGCTCCCTCACTGTCCTCAGCAAATTGCATTAGGATGGGGCAAATTGGCTTGCAAAGCAGTTAAATGGAAATGACATTTGGAGCGATGTGCAGGGAAGATGCGGAGGAGCAGCAGTGGTGAAGTACCAGGAGATCTCCTTTACCCAGGGACCATGAGTCTGGGAAGGAAATCCCAGCTGGTCCTTCTCTTTGGCAGGGCAAAAGGACAGGGGTCCCTGGAAGCCTGGAGCAGGACAGAGGAGCTGGCTACCTTTTCAGCCCATGTCTAAATGAAGGGTATGGTGGTGTCTTACATCCATCACCCAAAAGTATGTCATTACAAGATTGGTGGCCCCCCCTTCAGAGCTGGTCTGAATACCTACCCCTGTCTCCAGAGCACCAGAAAGCATTCACCCTGCAACTCTCTTGACCATCAAAAGCTGCAGATGCGATGAATGTAAAAGTTCATTCACCATCTGTTTCACCGAAGTCTACACTTAAAATGAGGTTAAAAAAAGAAAGCCCTCAGAGAACAGCTACTTGTTTCCTAGGTCCGGTTCCCATTTACAAATACTTCTGATTATTCAGCTAATCTTTATTTCATGGGCAGGTTACAGGAAAACACAGGAGCAGGAGGGGAAACCAGTGACGTGGTTAAGTCTACAAGGCAGCCGCTGACAGCAGCCTAGACTCACCATTCTAGGTGCTATGAAATATTTATGGTGCTGGAGTTGTCAGATTGGGGGTTTTATAGTTTCTATCCTACCTCATTTTCTATGATTATCTCCCCAAGATATAGGGTTTGGTGTGGGGGAGGCATTCCTGTCTCCAGCAGCACCCCCGCCACCACCAGCTGTCTCCCTGCATTGCCACACAGCTGTCTCTGCACACACGAACTGAGGCACAATATACTTCTGTCCATCATGGCAAATGGAGAGGCCAGGAGCGCTAGCCAAGCCCCCACCCCCACCCCCATTCTGATCATAAAGAGACTGGAGCATTGTGTTACAGTCTGTTAACGAGAAATAATTCAGGACCGTCCATAGGGAAACCGGTAGAAACAGGCTTTGAGGTGCTGGGAGTTTTACAGCTCATGTTGATTCTCCCCTCACCCCCACCCCCCATCACCACCACCCCGCCCAGGGGCAGTCTGTTATCAATTCATTATATGTGAGCATTCTATTTCTACCCTTCACATATGCTCAGTTCAAACAATGATGAATGGAACTGGTTCCCTTAACAGTTTTCTTCACTTAGTTACAAAGATTTCATGCCTGATTAGAGTAAATGAGGGGCGGGTGTGCATCCACTTATTTTTTGGTCATTTCTAAAGGTGAGCCCTGTGGAGACAGAGAGAAAGGCAGTTCTTCCCAGGGTCAAACAGCTGGTCCCAAGGAGCGAGGGAGGGACGGCTGGTAAGAAGAGGACACCCCTGTCCTCCTAGGCTTAGCCCTCAGGCTCTCCTGGGCCTCATTCCCTGGCATTTGGGCATATGGAACCTCTTTATCTAGTTCCACACTGCTCCATCTGGAATTGGAGGGCAGAAATAGAGGTGAGAAAGTTCTTTGTTGGGGAGCAGGGTTCCTACCGAGTAAGAGTATAAGCGGGGAGGAGGAAGGAAGGGCACAGAACTGAAAGAAATGGCTGAGGTCTGAGCAATGCAAACGTTCTCTGCTCCTACAGTTGGTTAACCATTAACTGCCTTCCCTGCCCTGGTTCTGTCTCCCTCTTGGGTGAAAGAGTATCTCTGGGAAACCCAGAGGACCAGCAGGTGTTCCCCCATACCCACCTCCCCTCCCCAACTTAACATTCGCTCTGTCTCCCCTGTCTGCCACAGCCCCAGGCTCAGCCCCTGACCCTCACTCACCCCTTCCTCTCCTTCCCCTGCCCCAGCATACGTTTCCCACCCCCTGCCAGTTGTCCCTTTACCCAGGCATTGCTAGTTGTTTGCAGGGCAGGGTGTGTGTCAGAGACTGGGACACAGGCAGGGAGTTGGGGAGAAATGATTGAGGGGAGTGGCTGGCTTCACACAGGACTCCGTGGCAGGAGCTTTGAGCTCAGGTTATACACAGCTCTATAACCACTAGGATTTTCCTAGTGCTTCTCACTGTGGATCTGGCTTGTGGGTCCCTGTTTGGGCCCTTTGAGGTTAGGCCATGTGGTCCAAGGCCTTACCAAGGTATTCCTAGCAAGTCACACCTGGCATCCTGAACGTCAGAGAAATCCAGCAGGTGGATGGAAGATGTAGATCGATGCAGGAGCAAAGGTACACGTGGAAAGACAGAAGTCAAGACGTGGGCACAGGCGCGGATAAATGGAGAGAGGCAGGGAGACAGCAAGGGAAGACAGAGACAGAGAGACTGACAGTGTGAATGGGGGCGGACAGAGCTCAGCTCCAACACAAAGAGAAAGTGGGAAAGAGCCCTGCAGGCAGAAGGGGGTTTTCTGAGTCTTCAATGGCCCAGGAGGCTCAGGCTGAACCGGGAAGCCGAAGTAGCAGGTTATCTCCACTAGAGGGGACTCTTGAAAGCCAGGCTTGGCCCAAAACAGTGGCTTTTGTGCTTTTTTTTTCTTTGGAGAGGAAAAATATTAATAGATGAGATATATTTGAAACTCCCAGCTGTCACTTCCCAGAGACCACAACTGGTAGGGTCCTATTGCCAGTGGGACCTCTGGGGCTCTGTCTGGTTGCAGAGGATGAGAAGGCGCCTGCAGTATTAAGCAGGGGTACATGGGTTTGTGAGCAGCTCTGGAGAGGCCTGCCCCAACAGGTCCCATCCGGGGATGGGTGGCAGGGAGGGAGTGCATTCCCAACTTAGCAGGCAGTCCAGTCTGCTGACTGGCCCGCCAAAAGGCCCTTGCCATTCTTATCAGCAACAGAAGTTTCTGGCCCATCCCCAAGGCACCTTCACATAGCTTCCCATTTCCCAACTCCCTAAATGCAGATTTTTGAGAGTCTCAGGTGGTTGCAAAACTGCTCCCCAGGAGACTTTTTTTAAAAGACCTTTCAGGAACTGAATGCATGTCAACGTTGTATCGCTGATTTAATCTTTTTCTTCATATTCTCTGTGGGAGTCTTTCTCTGAATTATAATTCCCCCTTTCATTTCAGCAGAGGACAATATTGAGAGACAGCAGAGTCCAGAGGCTTTTCTCATCTAAGGAGATAATAACTGCCTAACAGGGGCATGGAAAAATATTGAAGTTTTGGGATGGGCAGGAGGCCAGAGAGTAGCAGCGTCTCTTTCAATCTGATAGCATCCCCTGATATTTCATCTCGGTTTGCTTTAGCTGAAATGTACCTGGGGGTCAGGGCCGGGGGAAGGGAGGCTAGAGAAGAAGAAAGAAGAAAAACAAGATAAATGTATCGCGCTATGAAAGTTTAATTCTGCTTTTCTTTGGCTAAAATTACTTTGAGAGATAAAAGGCGATGGAATTGCCCTTGGAAAGTTCAACTTGTCTTTCAGAGGGAAGAGGAGGCAGGACCCCAGGTTTCCCAGTGAATAGCCGGTGAATGAGCCTGCCTCCTCTGTGACCCCCCCACCAACACACACACACATCTGCTCCAAGGCTTTGAGAGGACAGAAACTTCTGACAGAGGAACCCTAGCACTTCCCAGCCCTCTTGGAGGACGTTCTCCCAGGCTGTCTCTGGTTGTATCTAAACAGTGTCCCTCTCAACCGTAGTTTCAATCTGGGATAGAGGGATAAAAGGAGGAGAGATTCTTGCCCTTTGCACTGAGCCAAATAGGATGACACTGAAAGTGGGAATTGGAATTCATTTAAGTTTAAATAAATAGGAATCGATCACCTGTGTGGTGCCAAGAATGTGGTATCTCCCTCCTAACACAAGGGTGAAAAGGTAATAGATCCTACCTTCAGGGCATTTATAGTACACTCAGGGAGTGGAGGAAGAAACTGCATAAGCCAAGTACCCCCAAATATCTTTAGTAAAGGCAGAATGGCATTAACAGTGTGTAAGACAGAGTCAGAGGAAGTGAGGGCAGACAGCTCCTCCACGCCTTTGCTTTAAGTCATGGGAGGTAAAGATTTCCAGGACAGACTCAGAGGTGCTGGAGAACTTCATGGTTTCCTGTGAAGAATGATGACTCTTTAATGCTCTCCCAGACTCCCTCCTCTCACAGCTACCCCAGCCTACCCGACTTTCTCCTCTTCCTTCTCTGAGGACTTTAAACGGGCAGTGCTGGAGTTATTTCTCTTAGTCAATATCCTAGAGCAAGCCTCCAGTGTGCACACTCCCAAGGGTTTTCATGTTGTAGTCTATGTAAATTGCATCCCTTTCTGGTACCTCTGGAGCTGGCGTGTGGAGGTCAGCGTGGTGCATCAGGAAATATTATTACTCATCCATGTTCACACGTAAGTGTCCAGAATCCTGCTGTTATGCACCTACTCTGATCTGAATGAAGTTATTAAATGGGAGGACTTGAGAGGGAAGATTTGGATTTTATCCCTACACGTTAGCTGAACAGGGGGAGTCTGTCCCCTCTTCGGGCTGCCTTTGCCCTGTGTTTGCTACCTGGAGAAGAAGCCACTCTCTTTTAAGTTTTCTGTCCATAAAGAGGGCAGAGGGATACTAATGGAGGGAGGTTAGAAGGGTGAAGATTTCAACTCAAAGATACTCTCTAATCCTATAACGGAAAGTCATGCTCTCCCTAACCCTTGACTGAGGCTGGGGGAGCCCCATCAGTGATGCTGTCAAGGAACTAACCCCTTACTGGGAAGCACAGAGCTAAGGCCATACTCGGGCTTCAAGAGGCCTGTGAAACCTTAGAGATTCTATACCTTTAAGAATGGGTCGGGTGCGGTCGCTCACGCCTGTAATCCCAGCACTTTGGGAGGCCGAGATGTGCGGATCATGAGGTCAGGAGTTCAAGACCAGCCTGGCCAACATGGTGAAACTCCATCTCTACTAAAAATACACAAATTAGCCGGGTGTGGTGGCACAAATCCTCTGTAGTTCCAGCTACTCGGGAGGCTGAAGCAGGAGAATCGCTTGAACCCGGAAGGCGGAGGCTGCAGTGAGCCAAGATCGTGCCACTGCACTCCAGCCTGAGTGACAGAACAAGACTCTGTCTCAAAAAAAAAAAAAATGATGTGGGTATGCGTAGTTTTGTATTTCTGAAGAGAAGGAATTCTTGCCCCTCCCAATGTGAGAACCACTAGATTCCAGTCTCCAGAGCCTCTCCTCGCTGTAGCTTCTGCTTCTGCCCTAGTGGCGGAATGGGGCTTCGGATGAGGAGCTGTAACCCCAGAGCCTCTGAGAGTGGCAGACAACTCACTCACCGCACGAACAAGAGCATGCCAGGGACGGCTCAGAATGTCAGGGGAGCCCATGGCCTGTGATTGCTCTGTAACTCTGGGCAGGCCTTTTTACCTTTGAGCAGGGGCCAGAGGCAGCGGCCGGCCAGGCAGCGTGCTCCACCCTTTAAGGGAGAGCGGGGGAAGGGTCAGGAGTAGAGGAAGGGGTGCAGAGCCCTGCCTTGCCGGGGAGAAGCAGGAGGACCGGCGGGCAGGCAGAAGTGGCGAGAGGGGATGTTGCCGCTTTGAAGTGGTTTCCTGGTTCATAAAAGCGAAAGGCCTCCGCTGGGCTTGGTAAATATTACGTTGGCCTCTGACCTCCCACCTCCCCTGACTGCTCCCCCGGCTTCCCATTTTTTTCTCCTGAGGAACAAAGATACCTGAAGGAGAAGAGGCAGTGTTTTGCATGTCACTGAGAACGGGGTTCTTAGCGGGAGCCCAGCCCAAGCCAGACAGGAAGACCCAGGCTCCGTCCCTGTCCGCAGGCAGGAGGCCCCAGGTGGGTCAGCACAGCTCTGCCTCCAGGTCTCGCTCTGTGGTTTTGGGCAGTGGTGTTTTTCAGGAGCAGGGCCGACCGGGGATTTCACGGTGCCCTGACAACACTGCTGCCCCACCCTCACTCCAGCTGCGGAACCCTTGCTGACAAGTCCCTTCACCCTCTGTGACATCAAAACCCAGGCCACCAGGTTTCCTGTAAGGCAAACACCCGCCCCCTGAGGTTTACCTGGAAATGAACAAAACTTGCGTCTACCGCCCCATGCTGGTGACCCCCAGGGGGTCAGGTTCTTCAGCCTTCTGGGCCCAGAGACTTAGAAAGGTCTGAACCGCTTGTGGAGCTGGCAGCCACTCCCTGGCGCCTGCCTGCAGGAGGTTTAGGCTCCTCTGAGACTATTGAGAGCAGATGGTCAGGAAGAGCCTGGTGTTAAAGAATCAGGTCCTAACAAGCAGGAGCTGAGTGCCTGTCTTCACACTTGCAGCCCTTCCCGCTTCCTAAGGCTTCTCACCTGTGGACCAGTGCTCACCCTCCATTTGTTCCCTGGTCCCAGGAGGGAGGTAAGAGGTTAGTTATGCTCTGGTAGAATTGGCTCCTGCCCCTTAGCCAGCACCTCGGTTTCTCCGTCTGTAGAATGGGATGAACACTCAAGCACTCGCACCTGTGTTTGGTGTCTGGCGCCAGGCCCAGGAAGAGGGTGTTAGGGGAGTTGGAAAAATAACAAGTGTTGCAAACAGGGAAAAGTATTCGAAATCTTGGAACAGGTAGAAGCAGCAAAACTAGGGTTATTTTTCCTCCCGCTCTCCAAATTTGTTTGGAATTTTCTGAGAAAGAATAAGATTTTAGTTAAAGAAACTCTGTATGCTAAATTATAAAGGGCCGAAGACTTGCTGGAGACTGGAAATAGCGAAGAAAGCCAGCAGGGACCCTGCGGTGAGGCCGCATTCAGGGCTTGTGGCCAGCATGTAGCCAGTGGGATTGGAATTTCAATTCTGACTTTGCCACCCTTGGGTTTTTAGTGCCTTCAGCTCTAAGAGTGGAGATGAATGACCGAATGACACTGTCACGGGACTGGTACATTGGCGCTGCTGTGGGAGTCAACCCTTCACGGAAGAAGGAAAGGCAGAGCCCATGGGCTTGCATCTCTCCTGCAGAGAAAGCTCCTAGGGGTGGGGACATGGATGGAGCAGATACATCACAGAGTGTGTTAGGAGTGGAGTCCAGGAGCTCGAGCTGGACCCTGGGGCTCAGGGATCAGATCCTTGGTAGCACTGATCATCCATCAAAACATAGCAGGAAGTCTGGGGAGAAGCATCAGCTGCCTTCTAGTAGATCAAGAGGCTCCCCAAGCCCTGCAAGGAGCCTTGTGTCTGTTGGAAGTGCAGAGTGTGTGGCAAGGGGCCTGTGAGAGGAGAGTCCTAACCACCCACAGCACTGTCCAAGAGCCTGCTGCAGAAAATGGGGGGTGGGGGCAAGATGCCTTGATTTTCCTTTCTAAATATTATTTTTTAAGAAAGAGTTTGAATTGCAGAATAAATAGGTGTTCAGTGTAGAATACTTGGGAAACGTGTTTGAGTATTTGATGGTAGCTTTTATCCAGGCCCACAGGATGGACGTGAAACCTAAGTCCAAACTGGGTAAGTGCATTGCCCTGGTCACACAGCAAGCTGCCATTCATTGCCCTCCAATTGCTAGGAGGTTTGCTTGTCCCAGCCTTGTCTACCACGCTCTCTTGATCTGCCCACTGAGTCACCTTCTCCTTTCCAGTCTCTTGTCCCCTGCACTGTGCCCAGTGACCTCTCCCATCTCTATCTCCCTTGGTTTTGAGCAGACAGGCATCTCCCGATGAAGCAGTATTCCCTGTGAGAACTGACCTCTCCTCTTCTCTGCCCATCTGCCGGCCCTTAGCACTCACCACGGCCCTTCCATGGTGCTGGGTAGTGTGGTGTAAAAAGCCCCCCTCCTTTTAAATAGCTCCAACCAGCTTTCCTCCATCCACAGCAAGCCTTGATATTTGCACAGTCAATGGCTCTGGCAAGGCCAAGCTGCCCCTCCCTCCCTGAGAGGCACTGTGGGCACTGTTTGTGTTTCAGTCTCTATAGACTCAGCATTCACAACTTGAAGAGGCTGAGACAATGACCCAAGCAGCTGCCTGCAGACTGTGCTGGCTGGGAGGCGCAGAGAGCTCCAGTCTCACGAGGCTGCGAGGGAATGAGAGGCAGGGAGGGTCAGCCCAGCCTGGGTTTGCACACCATGCACCTGGGAGCATTCTCAGGCAGCTGTGGCTGACCTGGAGGGACTGAGGGGGGCTGGGATTCAGAGAACCTGGTCTAGGCTGCCCGATTGACTTCCACTGCATGCTCACAGCTTCCTTGGCCAAGTTTGCCACCAACTGTGCAGTCCCTGGGGGCTTGGAAGAAAAAGTAGGGCCATGGGGAAGCAGCCACGTCTGGCCCAGGGATGGGAAGAGGCAACATTTGTCTGCTTAGGGAAAAATAGGAAGCTTCACCTGGGAGAAGAAAGGCACATTCCTTGCAAGGAATTTTAAAGTTGGTGCAGCATAATTTCATTTGACTGAACCAGTGCTTGTAGTATATCCATATACCGAGTATGATGGGGGGAAACAAGTCATTTTCCAGGCTCTTGAGGAGGTTTCAACATGGCAAGAGAGGGTATGAACACAAATCATGGTCCTGCAAGTCACAAGAAGACAGGAGGAGAGAAATTAACCAGAGCTATCCCAGCCTGGAAGGGGCTATCTAGGGAGGAAATGGTCTCTACATTAAGGGAATTCAAGCAGAGGCTAGAAGATGGCCAGATCTCGAGGAGAGATGTCTGCATAGAGCAGAAAGATACCATAGCTGATAGCTGAGGTCCCACCCACCCTAAATCCTCTCTGCTGCTCAGTAAATTCAAATTCAGTGGAGGAAAAGGCTCTGTTATGAAGTGAAGTGTCAGGTCCATATGACTGAATTCCAGAGTAAGTAAAGTTGGTTCTCATACCTTTAGGCCCACGGCAGTCTCCTCTGAGCAGGGTGACTGGAAGGCAAGGCTGAGATTAGCCCTGGTCTCCTCTGGAGTTAGAATTCTCCTAATCATGTTGAAATTAACACTCCCTCTACAAGCAGGGGCAGACCACTCTGAACCGAGATTTGGTCAATTCTCTGCTTGCACAGCTCTAACTTCTAATCATTGTCATAAACAGGACGGAAGCAGCTGCTCACTCCAGTCTATTATCAGCTTGGTTGGAGACAGAGAAATTTAAATGACAGTAAGATGCTTAGCAAAGAAACGAAAGTCAGTGTTAAAAATAAGGAAAACAAGACAGCTTGTTTCATCGAAATAGAAGGGTTATTAAACAGCCCTGAATTAATCAGTGATCTGCCACTGTCGGGAATTGAAGAGCAGCAGGGCCAGGGCTGAGAGCTGGAAGGAGATGGGTAAGGAAGAGGAGTCTGAGCTAGGTAGGAGCCTCCTGCATGCTTGGGCTGGCTGCAGGGACTGCAGAGGTCTTCAGAGGGGTTGCTGGCGGCTAGCATTCTTGCCTACAATAAAGGGCCGGCTGGGGAGAGGGAGACTGGCACAGTGGTCGCTCCCTACAGATTTGTGCTTTTGCATCCTTTCCATCTGCCACCACCTGTGCAAGCCCCTGGGACCATATCCAGGCCTCAGCCCCTCCCCAGCCCTCCTTCCCACCCACCAGAACTGGGCAAGAGCCAAGTGGCATTCAGTGGATGGCCAGCAGCTCCCAGCCCCAGGCCTTTTCCTCTCAAGGTTCACAGGGGGTCCCCCAAGAATTCAACTGAGTCACAACTCCTTAGTCCCCACCTCCATTTGCAAGTAGTAACAGGATATCTCCAACTATGGGCAGAGTCTTGCTTATGTGCAGGCGGAGAGTGTCCTCTTGAGTAAGTGATCTCTTCCGAGATATAGATGCCAAGTTGGTGGCACCTGCAATGCAAGGCAGCAGAGAAGCAAAGTGACATGTTTAACTCCAGGAGCCCCCCAAGTCCAAGTCCCACTTTCACATCTGGTGCCTTTGCCAAAATATTCAACCTCAAAGATACCTAAGTCCTCTCACCTGACTGGCAATGCGGATGCTGCTCTCAACCTCACGGGCTTGAGGAAGGGGCACATTAGTGGGATGATGCATAGGAAATTTTTAGGAAACTATAAAATCACTGCACAAATGCTTGTTCATATTACGCTGGGGTCCTTTGCAGATTCAGAGCCAAACATCAGAAATGTTTTCCAGAGGGCATGGAATGCATCTGGGAGGGGAGCAGACAGACGTGCTCACACCTTCGTGGGGGTGTGGAGGGAGGGCGGGTGGCCCGGCACATCTGCGTGCACATGTGCCTTCATCCGGCGTGGGACATGTTGGATCTTGAGTCAATCACTCCAGGAGCATTTTCTTTGCTCCTTGACCTCCACATTCTTTCTCCTAACCCCTCCCTCCCGCTTCCCTCCTGGGTCCCTCCTGGCTATTTACCCTTTTCCCCTGCTTCTCTCTCACACCCCATTCATCATCCACGGCCAGATTCTCACTCAGGGAGCTCTTTTCATCTCCTGCCCCAGGTCCTCCCTCCCAGGCCTGCCATTCCCACCCTGCTCCTCATCAGCACATTCTTCTCCCTGTCTCAGCCTCTCTGAAAACTGCGCCCTTCACTCTCCCTCACAGTGGGCTGAGGGATCTGAGAGGTACGGGGCTGGACTGATAGGGCCTCGAGGATCTCAAATGTCTATTTCCTGTGCTCCCTCACCAAGGGGCTGATACCACTCCAGGTGCTTAAGGGTCCTCCAGGCCAAGTGCCTGCACGTCTTGGCACAGAAAAGGCCTTTAAGTGGTCAGACCTCTGTCTGGAGTCCCAGCCGCCCCTAGTTTCCACGTGCCCCTTTAATCCAGCTCTGTGGCACTCCCCTTGCTTGGTGTGTGTGAGTGTGAGCGTGCCAGTTACTTAGGAGAAGCTGCCTGAGAGCTAAGGATCTCTTCTGCAATCGCTGAGAGTCTCAGACAAAGAGAGAAAAGTAATAGAAACTGCAGGTGGGAAGATACAGGGTGGGGACACAGCCTACTTAAGAAGCTTCCTCCTGAAAAGGAGTTAGAGCTTTTTTATTGGAAGGCTGGCTGTTGGTTCAGAAAGGCACTGGAGCAAAAAAGAGGCAGGAAAGACAAAGAAGGAAGAGGAACTTCATTCTGTGTACCGAGGCGGACCTATATGGGAAAGGCCCAGAGAATGCAAGGCCTCAGCCTAGCGAGCTGGTATCTCAGCATCTCCTCCTCCTCCTCAGGACCGGTTTTCCGCTTTCCTCCTCTACGCCCTTCTGTGCTGCCACAAGTGCCTGGGCAAACCAGCAAGAGCAACACAAGTGGTCCTGAATCACCCCAGGGCCACGAGAGGAGGGTTGGCCTGGACGTCATGGGACCACCGAGAGAACTGGTAGGAATGGCTACTCAAGAGCTCAGGTCAGCGTGGGGAGAAGGTGGGACCAGCAGCACCCTGTCTGTTTCTTCTGAGAGAACTGGATCTCGGGAGGCGGGTGCTGGGTCACACGTTCTGCTACACGATGATCACTGCTCTCTCGAGCTGAAACAGAACCTCAGAGTTTGTCACCATCATACAAGACAGCCAAGGAGACGATGTCCTTGCACAGTTTCTCCAAAAGCAGAAAGAAACACAAGTAACTGGTGTTTACTCAGAGCTCTAGAGTTTACAAAACAATTTCATGTCCATTATCCCATTGATTCTCACCACAACCCTGTGAGGTGTCATTTTACAACTGAGGGAAGTGAGGCTCCAAAAGGTTTAATAACGTGTTCAAGGTCACCGAACTCATAAGTGATAGAATGAGACTTGAGCCCAGGTCTGTCTCCAAAGGCCAAGGTCTTTTCTCTGCACCATCCAGCACTATGAGTTTGACCTCCTTGTTGAAGACCCTGTTCTGAAAACTTAAAAGGGGACGTCCCCCATCACCAACCCCACTCTGTTGGAATTTGTCATTTTTTATTATCATATGCTTTTTTTTTTTTTTTGTCAGTCTTGCTCTGTCACCAGGCTAGAGTGCAGTGGAGCAATCTCGGCTCACTGTAACCTCCGCCTCCCAGGTTCAAGCAATTCCCCTGCCTCAGCCTCCTGAGTAGCTGGGACTACAGGCATGTGCCACCACACCCAGCTTTTTTTTTTTTTTTTTTTTTTTTTTTTTGCATTTTAGTAGACACAGGGTTTCACCATGTTGGCCAGGATGGTCTTGATCTCCTGATCTTATGATCCACCCACCTTGGCCTCCCAAAGTTCTGGGATTACAGGCATAAGCCACCATGCCCAGCCTATTATATGCTTTTTATGTGGTCTGTGATGTTATATGGTTAGTGGCTCTGGAGATCTCTTGCAAAGACTTTTCCTGCACACGTCTGGGTTATACATTCTTCAAAGACAGAGCTGGTATCTTCCCATTCTTCTCCATCTTTCTTCCCTTCTCACCCATCTAACCTCACCCAGTAGGCTCAAGACGAATAGCCAGGATCCTTCCCAAATGGTTCACCTACTTCTTCACTACCTCCTAAAGATCAGTCATGACAGATCCCTGAGCCAAGCGTATTAGTTCAAATCATTTCTCGAGGCAGCCTAGCAGGGACAGTGTCCGCTGAGGAAAAGCAAATGAGCAGCTGGGCCCCCCCTCTCGCTGCTCTGGACAATTCAGGCTGAGCACGATATTGAGTGGAAGTTATCATGCTAGCCCATCACAGATACCAAGACGCATGAAATACTGTTCCTGCCTCCAAAGAGCCTCTAATTCAATGGGGAGATAGGAAACAGTCACATAAAGGAGACAGTCAATGCCGCAATGTAGTGTGTGCTACAATCAGTGTGTGCTCAAACCAGCAGTTTTTAATTGACTTTGGAGGAGAGAAAGGAGATTGGAGGTGGAGAGGGCTTAGGGGGTTTATGAGGCACTGAAGGATGGGCTGGGTGTGGATAGGCAAGGAAGGAAGTGGAAACAAGCTTTCCAGGGCAGGGTGTTTTGAGGACTCAACAGACCAACCAGTTTGTTGGGAGAGGAGTCACTCTGGGAGAGGTGGGCAGTGAGGTTGGAGAAAGACAGAAGAGCCAGCTGGGGAAGGACTGGGACTTGGGTGCTTAGCAGTGCTGAGTCTATCCGGACAACAGCAAGGGGCCATAGAAGGTATTTCCATAGGTGAATTTCGTACCTTGGCCATGTGCCTGGCAAAGTTAGACAATGAGTCTGAGGCACCAGAAATGAGGCAGCACGAGACAACTTGCAGGAGATCGGTGGCTGGATCTTGGCTGCCAATGGCTTTCACCAGGGTCTGTCTCAGGAAGGCCTGGATGGTGACAATGTGACTGTCTTACAAATATTATTTTCAGGGAGGTAGAACGGGGATTCCTGGTGAAGAGTCTCGCCCTTTAGGGGACCCTAACTTCTGGAAGCGAGCAGTACTAAACACTGCACATCATCTGGCACTAATGGCCACTCTCCCTGAGATGGAGATGATGCATCAGGGATCGGGAACGATCCTTGTCCCTAGAGCACTTCAGTGGCGGGCCACGTGAGGCCACTGAAGGTAGAGAGGAAGGTCTGCAAAAGAAAGCGGGAAGTTCTCTCACCTGGGTCTCCTGGGAGCCATTAACATTTTTCTTCAAGAAGAAAAAGATGTGGACAGCTTCAAAGGAGAGTAAGTGGGATTTTAGGGTCAGTTCGTGGACTGAGAGTTGAGATGAATGCCTGGTGCTTCGTTCTGGCTTTTTCTTACTCCCTCCTTTGTTCCTCCTTTTCCCTCCCACTAGTGTAAATTAGAGCAGTGTCATTATTTTTTGAAAACGTTATGTTTAATGGCAGCATAATATGCCATTAGATGGAGTGACTGTAATTTATTTAACCATTTAGTTGAGTACTTTTTAAGCTTGCTCTCCTGCCCCATCTCAACCTCGATGAGTCCCTGGCTTTCCCTTGTACAGTGAAGACAGGAGGAGAGACATTTCCAGACTCTTTGGAAAGATCATTTGGAATTGCTCTGAAAGGCGGCTGCCAAGCTAGCAAGGCTCTTGCCACAAAACATGCCTGGATTCTACCTGGTGCTTGATACCCATGGCTCCTGTGTGCTGCATCCCAGCACTGCCTGGTTACCAAAATAAAGGATCAGCTCAGGGTAGACATAAACGAAACTGTGGAGCCTCCAGTTTTGACCTTTAAAATAAAGTCCTTGCCAAGTCTTACTTAACATTCTGGTGAGTTCTCCCAGACCAGTGATAAGAAGATTTGGCTGAAAAATACGTCTTAAAAAATCCAGGCAGTGTAGAAGAATAGGAAACGCATGGGCCTCAGAAATCTTGGCTTCCTAGCTGATACTTGTCAAGTTAGGCTTCCTGAGACTCCATTTCTTCATCTTTGAAATGGGGATCGTCCTGCTCACCTTGCAAGGTAATCACACAACTGTGGGTGGCATATACAGGGCGTCTAGCATAGCACCATGTAGCAGGTAGTTAATAAATAATAATAATAATCGTAGTAGCTACTCTTCATTGTTTTTTTCCAGAGAACAAATGAGAGCGACTCATGTGGCCATTAGAGTATGAGGCGTGCTAATATGAGTCTTGACTTGGCTTAGCAAAGCCATATGCCTACTCTTACTGCCTTTTCCCGCCTTTGGAAGGAGCCTGAGAATTCCTTTTCTGTCCTTTAATCCCATAATGTCTACCAGAAAAGCAACTCAATGGATAAGATGGTGTAAATGGGGTCCTGTTAGAATCACGGAAGAGGCAGCATGACCTTTCTCGGACTCCCTTAGCACAGAAGGCAGGCGTGCTCCCAAGGCCTGCTTCTTATAGCGTCAGACGCCTGCTAATTTGGAGAAATTCTTTCTGACGCAGTGGGAAGGTGGCCATGGCAAAGCAGGGCTCCTTCCTGACCCTCCCCCAAAGGGGGTTGAAGGGGACAGAGCCTACGGAAGGGGGAGCAGGGGACGGGGGAGCAGGGAAGGCAGCTGCTTGAAATTGATTGCTCTTGTAGTTCAGTTTATACCATGTGGCTCTCTCAGCTCTGCCCGGGTGGCGACCTTTAGATAATAAAGGGAATTCTGGGAGATTTCTGACAGGCCCATGACATATGGGGCAGGTCTGCAGGGTCAGGCGGTGTATCTCCCTGCTCCCGGCCCCAGGGTAATGAATCTTGTTTTGACTTTGCAAAGCCAGCTCAGCCAGTGCCCCAGAAAGAAACAGAGCCCCTACCAGCCCCTCAGATGAGTGCACATCTTGGGACCCTTCATAATTCAAGGATACAGCTCCAAACTTTTATAGCCTGTGAGTGGAGAGGACAAACACTGCATGTTTTGCTAAGGCCCTGGGAGAGCTGGTGCAGTTTCCAGGGCTCCATCAGAGCCTACTGGGAGACCTGGGGAAAAAAAACAACAGAAATCTCTCCCTGACGTGAGAAGCAGTGGTCCCAGGACAGGGCCTGTGCCTGGACGAGGAGCCGGGGTGGGAGCTGGGGAGGTCTCTCCTTGGGTCTGGCAAGTGGCAGATTCACTCTTCTGGGCCGGAGATGCAAAAAAAAAAAAAAAAAAAAAAAAAAAGGGAATGGGTGGCGAGGGGTAGGGTCCACTCTGCAGGGAAAGCAGAAATCAGCACATCCTAATTCTCATCCCGAAGCTGTCAGGGGCAGAGCAAATGAGTTCTCTGGGCTACTGTTTTCTGCTGGGTGAAGGCAGCAGGAGTGAGGAGGAGCTCCTGAGGGTTGATAGCCGCCCGTCTCTGCAAATGTGCGTGTGCATGCACACCACACCCCTCATCTTTAAAAAAACAATTTCTGAACCAAGAAGTTTCAGTGCCTTTCTCCTCCCTGCTGTATTAGTTTGCCTGGGTTGCCATAACAAAGTATCACACATCGGGTGGCTTAAACAACAGAAATTTCTTTTCTCCAAGTTCTGAAACTGGGAAGTCCAAGATGAGGATGCCTGCAGGGTTGTTCCCTTCTGATGTCTGTGAGGGAAGGAGCTGTTCCAGACCTCTCTTCTAAGCTTGTAGATGGTCAGAGGAGGATGCGGGTGTTTCTCTTTACGTCACCTGGCCTCTGTGGGTGTCTGTCTCAGTCTCCACATTTCCCCTTTTTTATAAGGACACCAGTCATACTTATAAAATCTGAACCTGATTACCTCTATAGAGACCCTGTCTCAGGGACGGGCGTCGTGGCTCACACCTGTAATCCCAGCACTTTGGGAGGCTGAGGCTTGAGGATCACTTGAACCCAGGAGTTCAAGATCAGCCTGGCCAGCATGGGAAACCCCATCTCTAACAAAAAATTTCAAAATTAGCCAGGCATACGCGTGTGCCTGTGGTCCCACAGATCCCTGTGATTCCTAAGGCTGATGTGGGAGGATCGCTTGAGCCCAGAAGGTGGAGGCTGCAGGGACCTGAGATGGAGCTACTGCACTCCAGCCTGGGAGACAGAGCAAGACCCTGTCTCAAAAAAAGAAAAAAACAAAAAAAACTATAATCACAAAAGACACCATGTCAAATAAGAACACATTCTGAGGTACTCAGGGTTAGGCTTCAACACAGGAATTTTCAGGGGACACAATTCAGCCTTTACCTCTATCTCCCCCTTTCTTGCCAATACCCAGCCCCTGCACCTGTGCCCTGTTACCCTGCCTCTGTCCACCATTGCAGAGACGGAGGGTCCCTCACTGTCACGCACGTATATGGGATCCAAGGGCCTTGTCCGAAGCTGAGAGCCGCACACAGCTCCCCTCTCACAACCCCTGCTGCCTCACCGGCTAAAGTATGGCTTCTTTCCTCGTTACTGATAGGGACTGTGAGAGCCTCCCCAAATTTCCATCTCTTACTCCTTGACTATTAGAGCGTGGATGTAGTTTATCCCACCTGTGAAGGGAATCACATATCTGAAGACAAGCAGGAGATCCACCTTCTCATAGTGACAGAGGGTGACTGAGTAGAAATTGTCACCCAAATTTGTCTTGATATCTCCTGGAGGGGCCACAGTATCGTCTGCGTCACCTTCACAGAGAAGGCTGCCAAAGGTGCACACAGGCAGAGACCTGTTTTCCTCCCCTCTCTCCTCCCACCTTCCTTCTTCTCCACTCTGGGGCAAGGTGTAGCCACTCAGCTTCACACAACCGCACAGAGTCTAGGGAAAAAATGACATTCGATTAATGAAGCAAACGCAGCTGGTACAGAAGTGACATCTAAATTGTTCCTTTGGTCCCGTTATTTTCCGTAGGAAATTCTTTCTCTCCTCACCTCCCTCCCCTTTTCCCTTTAAATCGCGTGCATAAAATACGCTAATAACAATCTACGGTGTCTGTGCATGAGTGACAGCTGAAATAAGAAAAAGACTAATCGTACCTCCTGCAGCCCTGTCACATGGAGATTAAATGAGTCTCTCTCCCCACCCCCTCCCTGCTCCCCACCCCCTGGCCCCCACTCTCTCCTCTCTCTCTCTCTCTCGGTTCTCAATGAGAATCATGGGCATTTGAATAATAATATTATAGACACCATCAGGGTGACAGTGGGGAAAAAATCAGCTCAAACCCATGATTATTCCTTCACTCTAATAATTATTTAAATACCAGATAACTCCTTTCACTCTAATTGAGGCCTTTCAGCTGTCGGCATTACCCGGGGCTTTCGCGTTCGCCCTCTCGCTCACCTTGTGCTACCCAACGTGCCTGGACTACCTCTGAGGTCGGTGTTAGACAGAGCGACACGCGGAATCTTGCACGTACAGCTCACAAGGACTATGAAGACAGGTGCTTCAGTAGCGTTCCACCCACAAGGACGAGGTGGGGCCGCAGACTCTCACAGTTAGACATTTTATTCTCACAGAAATCTTGAACCAAAAGGAGACTTCTGAGATCATTAGGACCAATCCCCTGCCTCTAGGTAAACTTATTCCTGGGCAGCTTCTAGGATAATTCAATATCAGAAAATTTCAGAATCTTTCATTGCCAGTATGCTCTGGTGATCCTCTCTAGACAGAATGTCCCCTTAATATCTAACTTTAGTCCCTTCTGCTGCAGTTCTAACTCTCTGGGAAGAAGGAACTTTCTGTGCATAGGCTAAATCTGACCTGTCCATGGGGTTTGGCACTGGGACACCACAGACCCCAAGTTACAGTGTGAGTGATGGTCCTGAGTGTGACATGTGCCTGGGCCTGCCTGGGCCTGGAGGAGGACAGAGGCAATCATTTTCTCCAACAGGGAAGGGAGCCATTCGGACATGTGTCTTTCATTCATTCTGCCCCTTAACCCACCCCTCTTTGAATCTGCCCTGAGGATTACCTCCCTGTCCAGGCCCAGTGTACTCACTTCTGCGTATCACGGGACCACCATCAAAGGCACCTACTTCCTTCCCCAAAATAGAACAGCGTGAAGGCAAAACATGACCAACTCCCAGGACCCTTCCCCCTACAACAGAGGAAGCGCCAGACTTTCTGTCACGAGGTCTGGGTTCAGATCGCAGCCTGTTTCTGACTCATTTTGAATCGCCCTGGTCAATTTCTTTCCTTTCTATGGGCTGTGGTGTCTTTCATATTAAAAGAAAAAACATAGTGGGTTGGAATAATCTTATAATCTCCCTCAGCATTTATCCAGAGTTCCCACTTTAAAGGCACTACTCATTAGAAGGAAGAGCTGAAGAAGACGGACTTCTCTCTACCATGGGAAAGGAAGGTTAAGGGACTCCCAAGAACAGCTGGTAATTTCCCTGACTTCACAGCCCTCGTTTTCATGCTCATCTTTTCTCTGCCTGGCTCCTCAGGGTGTGTGAGGCACCTAGCAGGTGCAGTAGTAATAGTAGACACCCTTTGCTATTACTTTTATGAAAACTATTAGCTCCAGGATGGTGCTGGAGGTGATGACGATGTCGATGACGGGCTTGTTAGGAATGTAGTTAGTGGCGATGGTGGGGCTACAGATGGACCCCTGGGCATGCAAGCCACCAACGTGAACTTTGACGCATTTGGCGAAATCGTGTTTTTGAATCTAAATTCTCTTTCCACCAGCTCCTTTTTCTATAAGAGGAAGCCAAGTGGAAGCGTACAGACATGTGCACTCAGATCGCCTGAAAAGCGCAACAGGTGAGGGTAGCAGGGAGGAGGGAATCCTCATTGAGCTGAACTGGAAATGCCTGATTGTCATTTCTTTCCTGCTTTGCCACTGACGCCCGCAGCAGCTGATCAGGAAGGTATCAGATGCCTTCACTTGCTGTCACTAACACCTGCCTCCTGAATCCTGATTGGGGAGATGGTGTCATCAGGCCTTCCACATAAATATTTAGTGGCACTTGCTTCCCAAAGAGGCAAGTGTGGCCTCTCCTCGGCATCAGGAATGCTCTGAGTTACGTGTCCTGGGAGACTCTGTTGTTTAGGCAAGAGTCCCGGAGTAGCATCAGGGGAGACTTGGAGTGGAGAGAGGGAAACTGGTGGAACAGAGACTAGGCAAGTTTCAGCTCTTGAGAAGCGTGTGACTTCATGCACTAAACGGAGAGGGATGTGACAGAAAGAAGAGAGCATCATTATTAAGAGAAAACTCCTGAGGTTGACCCTGGCAGAAAACTGGGGCTAGGAGGAAGTGCTTGTAAGTATGCAAAGTCATAGGCACGTACGTTTACCAGCTTCTACCAAACGTAGGATGGGAAATTCATTCTAAGACAGATGATGGGATGGATGGAGGTGAGGAGCTGGAATTCATGACAAATAAATTGCTAATAACAAAGGCTCATGTATCTTGAACACTGAAGATGGCCAGAAACTGTTCTAAGTGCTTTATATGTATTAACTGATTTCATTGTAATAATCCTATGATGTAGCTACTAGTACTAAACCTGTTTTATATAGACAGTGAGATAGCATCACAAAGTGGCTAAGTCCCTTGACCAAGTATACACAGCTATAGGCTCCGTCAGGCACCTAAGTTCAGAGCTCATGCATTTAACTGTCATATCACACTGCCTCTCAGCAGAGGTGCAAAGGTGGGCTCCCTTCCCCCTTACTCAGAATGCTGATAGGAGACCTGATCTTTGCCCACTGGGCTCTGCTTGGAACAGCTATTTAGTCACATCAGTTTGGAATAGAAAGATGAAGGCTCTCAACGCGCCCTTGAAGTCAGCTGTCTTTAAGAAGGCCACACTCCCAAGGTAGGGTGCAAACCTCCCCTCGCTGCAGGAGACTGTGCCTTCTCTTGAAGCCAGTGTCCAATGACAGCTGCTCCCAGGTGGGTGGTCCCCAAGCCCTCTCAGATGAATTCACTTGGCTGGTTACCAGGAGCCGCCTGTCCCGAATCAGATGCTGCTTAAGGGTGAGTGGAAAACAATCCAGCTGGAGTGGTCTGTTTAAAACTTCTGGCCTGAAAAAATAAAAAAAATAAAAAATAAAAAACTCCTGGCCTAATCAGCCTCTCCAGGTTGGAGAGAAAAACCTCAACTGATATTGGAATCACAGATTCTAGGAACTGAAGGAACAAAGCTTCGAGGTAGCATTTTATCCGAAAGAATAAATCTTATAGGCTAATTGAAATGCCTTTTGTTTTAAGATCAAGTAACAGGCTCATGGAAACGCCAGACTGGTCTAAAGTGAGTAACCCTACAATTCATGAGTCACGCAGGCAGAATTTGAACCCAGGCATCCTGAGCCTCCCACCCCTCTTCCTGCCCTGTGACCTCATGCCTCTAGACATCAGGACAGTTTTCTCATTCTCTGTCTGACTCTCAGGATCCTGCATCTCCACCAGCCTTCCTGCAGTCTGTGGAGAGGCTATGCTGGGACTTGTGCAGTAGAATGACAGAGAAGGTCACCTTGGATCTATTTCTTTTCTCTTGCCATATGCTTCCCAGGCTGAACTCTGTCACCAGGTAAGGGAGGGCTAGGGATCAAAGGCCCAACCACAGTATTCATCTCGTTGTGGGTGGGAAGGGAAGAATATAAGCAAAAGGAGAAGTCAAGAGCAGTGGCAGGAATTCTGAGATGCCATCTCCTATGGAGTCTTCAAACATAATAGGCTGCAGTGGCTCACACCTGTAATCCCAACACTTTGGGAGGCTGAGGCAGATGGATCATGAGGTCAGGAGATGGAGACCAGCGTGGCCAACATGGTGAAACCCCATCTCTACTAAAACTACCACACACACACACACAAAAAACCGGGTGTGGTGGCTCACACCTGTAATCCTACCACTTTGGGAGGTTGAGGTGGGTGGATCATGAGGTCAGGAGTTCAAGACCAGCCTGACCCACATGGTGAAACCCCGTCTCTACTAAAATTACAAAAATTAGCCGGCCGTGGTGGCACATGCCTGTAATCCCAGCTACTCAGGAGGCTGAGGCAAGAGAATCGCTTGAACCCAGGAGGTGGAGGTTGCAGTGGGCCGAGATTGCACCATTGCACTCTAGCCTGGGCAACATAGCAAGACTCCATCTTAAAAAAAAAAAAAGATAATATCAAAAACTAATATAAGTTAAGTGCTCACTGTGTCCCCGCAACTGTGATCAAAGGTTGGTCTCTACATTATCTCATTTACTGTCCTGACAACTTGACAGGTAGATACTATAGCTATTCCCATAATACCAGAAAGGGACACGAGACTCGACTTACCCCTAATCCCAAATTTGTTCCCAAATTCTGCCTAACAACAGCAAAAACCACTCACTATTCAAACTGTGCCTTGGGAGGATACAGAGCAGGGAGGTGAGGTGGCTGATCTTAACCTCAGACCACGTCCTTTGATGTTCTCTCTGCTACCAGGACCCCCTTCTTCCACTCTCGGCTCCTCAAGAAGGAACCGTTCTCCACCTGGAGCCCAACGAGCTTTTCTTCCCGGAGACAGGGGCATGCAGAGAATGGCCTCTTGCAATTCCCCGTCCAGCTGGAGAATTTAAGGATTCTGTTATTTCCTTTCCACAGCTCCTCTTCAGGAATTCACGTCCTGCTACCGGCCTCAGGACATAGCTAAAAATAACCTCTGGTTTCCAAACTGAAAGCTCTGTCTGTTGGGAGGCTTTGCCGGTGTGCGCGTGGGGCCGGAAGGGCTGTGTCAGGGTAGCTGAGGTCAGCCTGAGTCTCAGGCCGCTGTTGCCTTCCTCTTTCCAAGGAAGCCCAGAGCCTCATGAGTCACTCCAAAGACCCCGGGGAGTCAGGTGGGAGGAAGGAGTCAGGTGGGACCTGCTGTGGCACCATGGTGGCTGCCAAGCTGAGGAGGCAAAACTGAAGAACAGGAAGGGTCGTTCCTAAAGAAACTCTAGGGGACTCCCTAAGGGGTGTCTGTTCTAATTATAACCCAATCCATCAAGACTGGGGAGTTGAGGGGGACAGACAGGCCTCTCCTAAGCTGCCTTGGAGCAAATTCTCCATGCTCTGGGTGTTTCTATCCCTGCCACCTTATGTGGCCAGAGTTCTGTCTGGACTTGCCTGAGAAGATGCTGGGTGATCTGTCCAGCTGAGAAGAGATTTCCCTGCAGGACAGCTCACTGCCTTCTCCTCCCGGTGCCTGAGTCACCACCCACTGTCCCTCTCCATAAGTCAGGACAGTACTGTGATAGTGATGGGACACGTCCTGCTCTCTGACCTCCAGTTCCTGCCCCTTGCCCAGCCTGCCCCTGGCTATAGGCCGTCCTCAGGAGCCCCACCTTGCCCCTTTGGGCAGCTTCCTTGGAATGGGGAGGAGTGAGCACCAAGGCTCTGGAAGCGGAGGAGCCTTAAAGCCTGGGAGTCAGGAGGCAGGGGGAAGAGTAGAGGAGTCAGGGCTGGAGGCTGGGCTTTGAGTGTGGCCCACTGAGGTCCACGGGTGATTTTATGGATTCTGAAACAGTCAGGAGGCCCCAGCAGTACCTGAAACGAGACTAAACCTCACTCACCACCCTCTGCTCCTCCCCACGTTCTCCCAAACCCAGTACCCCTGCCCCAGGTGGCTGAAGCTGGACTCAGCCAGCCAGTACCCCCTGGCAAGAAGACTGGTTCTCTGTGTGTCCTGGCTCCCAGTGCACTCCCTGCGGAGGGGCAGGGGTTGAAGCAATTTCCCCAGGACCTGGCTGCCTGGCAGCAGCTGGGCATCCACGTTGAGAAGGATGGGGGATCGCAGGAGATCTACCTATCCCCCAAGGGCTTTTCCGGCTCCGGAATGCCATATGTGGGAATCCCAGTCTTGTTGGCTACAACATGTTTCTCTTTCCTAACAAATTCTAACAGCTAGTGATCAGGGGTTTTCCTTGCTGGAGAAGAAAGGGCTGAGGGCAGAGAGGGGTACTCTCACTCAGGGTGACCAGCTCCTCGCCTCTGTGGATAACAGAGCATGAGAAGGTAAAGAGATGCAGCGGAGTGAGGTGATGGAAGTCTAAAATAGGAAGGAATTTTGTGTGCAATGTCAGACTCTGGGAACAGTTGACCTAGAGAGCCTGGGGGAGGGCCTGCCTGATAAGCTTTCAATAAACAGGAGCAATTTCCACTGGACTGGGATAAGACGTGCCTGTTGGGTGGGGAAGACTGGCTTTAGTCCTGACATTGGATTGACTGGCTGGGTGAACTTCAACAGCTTTTTAACCTCTCTGAGAGATGAAAACGATGGCTTAAGAGGCCAGAAATAGAGATACTTTGTAAAGTTAAAAAAAAAAAAAAGTAAGTATTTTACAGCATAAAGGCGAGAGATCAAAATAGATAACAGGATTCCCTGAACATTCCTAAGAAGGAGAAAGTATGTTAAAAATAGAAAACCCGAAGTTCAGAAGGAACAGACTCACAGAGCTAAGCGGGGATGGGGAGCCTGGGTCAGGCCAGCCTCTTCCCTCCTCCCGGAACGTATTTTTGGTCTGACCACTCTGCCTTGTGTTTTGCAGAACCATGTGAGGGCCAACCCGGGAAGGTGGAGTAGATGAGCACACGCAGGAGCCGTCTCCTCACCGCCGCCCCCCTCAGCATGGAACAGAGGCGGCCCTGGCCACGGGGCCCAGAGGTGGACAGCCGCTCTGTGGTCCTGCTGTCGGTGGTCTGGGTGCTGCTGGCCCCCCCGGCAGCCGGCATGCCTCAGTTCAGCACCTTCCACTCTGAGAACCGTGACTGGACCTTCAACCACTTGACAGTCCACCGAGGGACAGGGGCCGTCTACGTGGGGGCCATCAACCGTGTCTACAAGCTGACGGGCAACCTGACCATCCAGGTGGCTCATAAGACAGGGCCAGAAGAGGACAACAAGTCTTGTTACCCGCCCCTCATCGTGCAGCCCTGCAGTGAAGTGCTCACCCTCACCAACAATGTCAACAAGCTGCTCATCATTGACTACTCGGAGAACCGCCTGCTGGCCTGCGGGAGCCTCTACCAGGGGGTCTGCAAGCTGCTGCGGCTGGACGACCTCTTCATCCTGGTGGAGCCGTCCCACAAGAAGGAGCACTACCTGTCCAGCGTCAACAAGACGGGCACCATGTATGGGGTGATCGTGCGCTCCGAGGGTGAGGACGGCAAGCTCTTCATCGGCACGGCCGTGGACGGGAAGCAGGATTACTTCCCGACCCTGTCCAGCCGGAAGCTGCCCCGAGACCCCGAGTCCTCAGCCATGCTGGACTATGAGCTACACAGCGATTTTGTCTCCTCCCTCATCAAGATCCCTTCAGACACCCTGGCCCTGGTCTCGCACTTTGACATCTTCTACATCTACGGCTTCGCCAGTGGGGGCTTTGTCTACTTTCTCACTGTCCAGCCCGAGACCCCCGAGGGTGTGGCCATCAACTCCGCTGGAGACCTCTTCTACACCTCCCGCATCGTGCGGCTCTGCAAGGACGACCCCAAGTTCCACTCGTACGTGTCCCTGCCCTTCGGCTGCACCCGGGCCGGGGTGGAATACCGCCTCCTGCAGGCTGCTTACCTGGCCAAGCCTGGGGACTCACTGGCCCAGGCCTTCAATATCAGCAGCCAGGACGATGTACTCTTTGCCATCTTCTCCAAAGGGCAGAAGCAGTATCACCACCCGCCTGACGACTCTGCCCTGTGTGCCTTCCCCATCCGGGCTATCAACTTGCAGATCAAGGAGCGCTTGCAGTCCTGCTACCAGGGCGAGGGTAACCTGGAACTCAACTGGCTGCTGGGAAAGGACGTCCAGTGCACCAAGGCGGTAAGGAGGCATGCAGCTCGCTCTGCTCCTGCTCCATGACACAGGTTCCAACCTTCCTGTCCATGCCCTCGGGCACACCTGCTCCCAGACCACCATGGGCCTGAAATCAAAGAGGTTTTTAGCACTCAGGTTATCAGGTGGTAACCAATAATGCAGGGTCTTACATACACCGGATACTTGGTACACGTGTGTTGATTCATTGTCATTTCAAATATATGTATTGAGTGTCTACATCACATTAGGTGCTATTGTAAATGCTACGGGCTTCAGCCGTGAACCCTACAGCCCTACACAGCTCGCTGCCCTTGTGGAGATTACATGCTACTGGGGTGAGACACATGAACATATAAAATATGTAGTTTGCTGAATGGCGATAATGGCTATCGAGAAAAAGAAACAGGGAACGGGGAGAGGCAGTAGCTGAGAGGACTGACTCACTAAGAAAGTGGTGTCTGAGCAAAGCCTGAGGATGGGAAGAATGGGAGCCATGCAGGTATCTGGAGAAAGTATTCGAGAGAGTCAAAGAGCGAGGAGAACGTGCAAAGAACTCAGGGCATGCCAGGGGCGTCTGGGGAACAGTAAGGAGGCCACTGCAGCCAGATCAAAGTATGTGAGAGAAAGAGTAGCCGGAGATAGGGTCCATCAGAAGTAATGGGGACCAGGTCATGTATATACAGAACCGTAAGCCACTGTGGTTCCCAGTGAGGGGGTCAAGTGGGCATCAGAAATCTCAGTCAGAGGGGAGGGAAGGGAGTCTAGCTTGACCAATTGATGAAAAATGGGAGAAGAATCGGGAGTGTGGGCAAAGGCAAAAGAGGAGGGGAAGAGAAGCTCAGAATCTCTGCTGAGGACCGCAGAGACAAGAAAATCAGTGGCAAGCACTGCCCTGTCAGAGACTCATGGTGCTGCCATCAAAGTATTCACGATCCACTCATCCTTCCATCATTCACCCAACCATCTAACCACCCATTCATCTATCTATCCACCCATCACTTCTCCATCCATTCCCTTCCTTCCCTCCTTTCATTCTTCTATCCATCTATCCCTCCCTCCTCCTCTCTCTCCATGCATCTCTCCATCCATCCATCCATCCATCCATCCATTTACCCATCCTTCCATTCACCTGTCCCTGCTCCTTCATTGTTTTCTCCATCCCTCCATCCATCTATCTCTCTATACACTCATCCTTCTTTTTCCTTCCCTTAATCTATGCCTCTGTATCTTTATCTATCCACATCCTTTTGTCCACCTAGCTCTCCATCTATCCATTCATCCCTCTTTTTTTTTTCGAGACAGAGTCTTGCTCTGTCGCCCAGGCTGGAATGCAGTGGCACAATCTCGGCTCACTGCAACCTCTGCCTCCTGAGTATCTGGGATTACAGGTGCCTGCCACTACTCCTGGCTCTGTTTTGTATTTTTAGTAGAGATGGGTTTTCACCATGTTGGCCAGGCTTGTCTCGAACTCCTGACCTCGTGATCTGCCCGCCTCGGCCTCCCAAAGTGCTGGGATTACAGGTCATCCCTGTCTTTATTCATCTACCATCATCCATCTACCCATCCCTCCATTCATTTACAAATAGTATTGGAGATCTTCTGAGTGCCTAACGCTGTTCTAGGCCCCGGGGATGCAAACATAAAAAGACACGATCGGCTGGGCATGGGGGCTCACACCTATAATCCCAGCACTTTGAGAGGCTGAGGAGGGCAGATTGCTTGAGCTCAGGAGTTTGAGACCAGCCTGAGCAACGTGACAAAACTCCATCTCTACAAAAAATCAAAAAATTAGCTGGGTGTGGTGGTGTGCACCTGTAGTCCCAGCTACTCTGGAGGCCTGAGCATGGGAGATGGAAGTTGCAGTGAGCAGAGATTGCATTACTATACTCCAGCCTGGGCGACAGAGTGAGATCCTGTCTCAGAAAAGAAAAAAAAAAAAGACATGATCACTACTCTCACAGATCTTATAATCTAGTGAGAGGGAGAGAGAGAGAGAGAGAAGAGAGAAACATCAAACATCTGACATCTGGCAACATAACGTAGCAGTAAGAGTTTGAGCTTCTGAGACAAAAGCCAGGATTCAGATTCCATCTGTGTTTCTTCCTGGCTTCTTCAGAAGCGGCTTTCCATCTCTATATTCTCATCTGTGAGATGGGAATAATAATGCCTAGCTCATGGGCTGACCAGATGAGATAATACATGGAGAGGTGAGCACCGTGCCTGGAAATGTTAGGTTTATCATGATTAGTTAGCAGGGAGCGTGACAAAGGCAAAAGTGAGTTTCTTGTACACAGTGCTGAGGGCTCTGGGGCCCATATGGCTGTCTTCTGAGTACTCTAAATTGAGGTGCCTGCCATTGGGACCAAACACCAGTATTTGAAGCAAGAAAGCATCATTCCAAGGCTCCGCTTCTACTCCTGTCATTTGCACGGTGTGGTAGAAGAGTCGTGGTTAAGGCTTTGAAGTAAAACAGACGGGGATTAAAAATCAGTCCTGGCACTTACTCCATGTGTGACTTTGGGCAAGTTACGTACCTGGTCCGAGCTGTAATTTTTTTCATCTTTAAAACAGAGATAATATTATCTTCTTTTCATGGTTATTATGAGGATCAAATGGAAAATTTATGTAAAGTGCTTAGCACAATACCTGGAACAATAAGCATTCAATAAATAGGCAGCTATGATTATTAATATTAATCGCAGTAATAAAAAGCCAGGCATTTTCTTAGTTACCTACTTTTGTAAAATGAGGAAGCTGGACTAGATAGTCTCTTTTTTTTTTTTTTTTTAGCAGCAAAACTCTATGGCCACTGGCTCTAACCAATGGGGAGAAGTGTGGAGGATATGTAACCTTCTGTAAAGGTTAAACCCTCGCAGCGTCCAGCCTAGTTCCCATAACCCAGAGGGGGCCTTGTCAGTAGGAAACTGCTGATTCCTGCCTGCTTCTGAGCCAGAGGAAAGAGGAAGATGACAATTTTCTCTGCTCCAGCGCAGAGAGACAAGCCTGGGCTAGTTATAAAAAGACAGCAAAGGCACCGGGAGAGAGGTGACAGTGAGTGGGGCCTGGACCTCAGAGTGGAGAGCCCCTTGACTCCCCGCCTTCAGCACCACATCCTTCTGGTGCAGGGGACTGCAAGAGGAATGGCCCCTTAAAGATCCTGACAGTCCAAAGGACCACGTCCTGGGGACCCAGAGACATTTTGGTGGCCTTAAACGAGAATAAGGATAAATGAAAGACGCCGAGCTCCCAGAGCTTGATTTTAACATGACTCTGGAATAACATGGAAATCTCAGGGCAAAAATTTGAGCTATGATCCCAGAAAAGGGAGGAAGAAGGGAGCTATCACTCATTGAATAGCAGCTGTGTCCTAAAGGCTAAGCTTGGCAATTTAAGTGTCATCTCACTTGCTCTTCACAATGACCCCATAAAGCAAGAGTGATCATCCCATTTTACAGATAAAAAAACAAAGACTCACAAAGACTAAGCAAGTTGCTCAGATCTCCACAGCTATAAGTGATAAAGCGGGGATTTGAATTTAGTTCACCTGTATTACGTCTTAGTCCAAGCTCTTTCTGTGTCTGTTTCCAAGGAAAGCCATACACCAAGCTCTCAGCATTTGAGCAAAAGTAAAGGTACATCAGGTGTTTGGGAATATCTGACAATATATTTAAAAAGAACTGGAGGAGAAAAGAAATTCTAGCCAATCCTAGGACTTAGGCTGAGAACAAATCTTTTTTTTTTGTAGTTCTGGAAACTCTAGAATCAGTAAGACGGTAGGAAAATCCAGGATTACCAGGTTTTTGCTTCTGTCGTCATTTCTCAAAAGCTGGCTTGGGCTATGCCTGTGCTCAGACTCTGGCCTCACCAGCCCTGCAGAAAGTGGGAAATAAATGGAGGCCATGAAATTAAGGACTTTTAGAGCTCAAAGGAAGCTTGACAATTACCTGGTCCAATACTTTTACTTTACAGATCAGAAAACTGAAGCTGAGACAGGGTACATGACATATCAAGGTCACACAGCTGATTTCAGCAGAGAAAGGACTAAAAGGTGGATCGCTTTCGTCTTAACCAGGGCAGTTGCTGCCTACGGTGTAGGGATGAGATGAGGAAGACAAGTACAAAATGTAAAATACGTAGCTAATTACTCTGACCCACCTTTCTGGGGAGCTAGAATTCCCGTGGTTGGCTCCAGTGATGTGCCGGTAAATATTAAATAACTGGCTCTATGTAGGTAGTGGAGGGAGAGGGAAGCTCTGGTTTGTAGCCTCTGCCAATTGCCATGGTGTAAATACTCCTATCGTGACTGATTTCAAGCATCATGGGATGCCACTGAATGCACAGTTATCTCCTGTGAGCTGGCTTCAGCATACCACAGTTTCACTCCCTTCCTGAGAAACCCATTCCTTCTGCTCTGTGGGGCTCTGTCTTATCCCAGATTCAAAAGTCATCTAAACTAAAAATGTGTTTCCTTTCCTGAAGAATATATACACACCAGTGCGGTACCATCGTTCCTACCAGTAGCAGAAGCAGCAGCTCTCTGCAAAACACTATGGAACCACAAAAAATGAGCCTCTGCTCCCTTTGGGACTGAGAAGACAAAGGAAGGGAAGTCCCTGGTTTTTTTTAAAAAAATCACATGCCATAACTTATAAACCAATTATTCCAAAGAAATGAGGCTGTCAACGAGTGATGATGTGTCCGCCTGCTTTTCCCTGGTGAGGGTGAGAGGAGGAGGCTGAAGGGAATGGGGGCAGGCTGCTCTACTGCTTTCTATGATTCCTAGACAGCCATTTCCTTCCTCCTCTGGGATGCCTTTGCAGACCCAGAAGGAACAGCTGCCACAGGATGCGGGGCTCTCTCTGGCCCAGAGCCTGAAGCCTTTGCCACAGGATTCCACATTGTGCCATTAACTGGGGCATGTCAGAGCACCCATTCTGGCTCAGCCCCATGCTGGGTACTGTGTACAGAATGCAAACCCCTCAGCAGCCTCTGCCTCAGGAAGCATTGCAGTCTTTGTCTTTCATTCTTTCTTAGATGAGAGACCTAAGATCTTTCTTGAGATATTAGAAATCATCAATTTAACATTCCCTTTAACAGCCCTACAAGAGGACTCTACTGGTCCAATTTTCATAGCCAGTTAGTGGCAGAACAGGGGATAGGATAAAGATCTTCCTACTTTCTGTCCAGCGATTTTTTTTCACTTGCTCAAGGTGATCTTCTTTCAAACATGCTCCAGTCTCTCCTGATAGATACATTATGGAGCCACACCACCACTCTCCTTAAAGGCTGGAATACGAAGGACATCACCTACGGAATTCTCTTAGTTATATTTACCCAAACATTGTTGAAGATCTGTAATGCACAATAGTGGAAATAGTTGGACAACTTAACACAAATCCTTTGCATACATTCTTTCATTTGTTCCTTCTCAATTCTATCAGAAAGGTGGGCAGTTATTATTTCAAAGGAAGAAACTGAGACATATGTAGATTAACTAACTTTTCTCAAGTATAAGGTACTGTCCAGTATTATGATGACGCTTCTTATCTCTTTCCAGTATGTTAGATAGTAGGGAGCTAGACTTCCCATGGTGACGTCCTGGTGAATATTAAACAACAGGGTAGTTGAATGGCCTAAAATTTCTTAAGCCCAAAGGGAGACCCTACAGCCCAAGAAACAAACAAGAAATCCTGTTGGGGCTGGTAGAAATCTTGCGATGTTGCCTTTAAGCTGATTATCCACTGAAGAAACTCTTGTCTGAAATAGAAAGATCCCCACAGAATGCTACGGTCCTGAGGGACATTAAAATCAATAGAAAATGAGTTCAGGCAGTTAGCTTTACAAATTGACCCTGGTTCTCCTGGCCGAAAGGTAGAGGCAGGTGACTCCAGGTGAGCGGAAGGCTGTTGCCTGTTCTTTTGTCTGACTTCGTAAGAACCGGTATGGAATTTGCGGGTGAGCTGGTGAGGAGTTTTTGTCTGCAGCGTGTGTTCGGGCCCTGAAATCCCACATCTGCCTCTCTGAGGCCTGGTGTCTTAAGGCTGGAAGTTGGGGATATGGGTTGCATAGAGACTCCACCATGCCTCCACTGTTACTCACCCCAATTCCTTCCCCTTCCCTCCAGCCGGTTCCCATCGATGATAACTTCTGTGGACTGGACATCAACCAGCCGCTTGGAGGCTCGACTCCAGTGGAGGGCCTGACCCTGTACACCACCAGCCGGGACCGCATGACCTCAGTGGCCTCCTACGTTTACAATGGCTACAGCGTGGTTTTTGTGGGGACTAAGAGTGGCAAGCTGAAAAAGGTAAGTCTATGAGCTCAGATGCCCCAATGCCATTCTGCTTCTCAGCAGAGAACCTCTCTTAGAAGGTAGCTGTTTGTGAAGATTTAACCACAGGCAACTTTTTATTTTTGGGGGGAATGAAGGTGAAATGGGGAGGTCAGAAGGGGTCAGTTTTGTGACTTCTCTTCTAGCTACTTCCTCCGGCCATCGGTCATTGGGTATGTGAAGAATGCAAACATATTTCAATATCTTCCAAACTTTAAGAAGGTATATCTGCAAAAGGGAAAAAAAATTGCTCTTCTTTCCCAAATCAAGTGAAACTAAGTTTTTGGTTATGTACATTATACATCTCCAACATCGCAAATCCCTGCCTAGGACCTGCAAAGTTGATTGTACTGGTCTTTGTTGAATCCAGAGCTGGTTGAAGCAGATTAATGGTCCCAATTCTAAGACCTGGGGCAAACGGTGGGTGCTGCTCTCTGATGGTATACATTCCTGAAGCAGAGGCCATTCCCCTGTCTTTCCTCCTCCTGCAATCACAGACTCTTCCCTTCCCAGCTCCCCACCTAGATGTGAGCTGCCAGGCGGAAGTACACATTTTACCTTGTGCCTCCCTGGGCACTTCTGCCAGCTGGAGGGCACAGGCTGTCTGGGGCTGGCAGCATGGGAGGCCTCTTGTGAGGCAGGCTGAAGCCAACAGCTTGTACCTGCTTGTCTAGTGCCTAGGGTGCAGAGAGGAAGCATAGTCTGGTTCATTATGTGGGATTAAAGCAGCCACATTCTTTCCGGTCTCAGCTAATCCCCTTTTCCCAAGTTCACCCTCCCACCACCTTTCCCTGGTCCCAGCACCTGTGGATCAAGGAACATGCAAGACCTCACTGCGTCTCACCCTTTGATGCTGACATCACCCTGGAGCTCTTTCCTCCTAATCCATTTAGAGCCTTGGGAGGCATGTTGTTTGGGAATGTGGAAGGAGGGTAACCTGGAGTGAGCCCGAGGAAGAATTTCCATGTTCTGCTTGTTCTGAATGACTGCCACAGGAGGTGAGAAGAACTGGTCTGGGTTCACCTAGCAGTGCTACACTCTCCAGGCTTCTTCTGGTTCTCATGATACCAAAGCCATTTAGCCATTTCCTTGCTCACTGTGGAGGTGCCTACATGTTCCTCTTCTGTGCCCTTCACTCTGCCTGGGACTAGGGACCCTAGCTTGGCTTTTCAGCACATGGAAGAGAGAAAGAATGTGGTCCTTGTATTCGCTTTTCCAAAATGGGAAGGGAAGGAGTTGCTCTGTGAAATTCTGCTAAGATTTAAAAGTGGCTTCTGGCTGGGTGTGGTAGCTCATGCCTGTAATCCCAGCATTTTGGGAGGCTGAGGTGGCCAGATCACCTGAGGTTGGGAGTTCAAGACCAGCCTGGCCAACATGGTGAAATGCTGTCTCTACCAATAATTCCCACTCCCACTCCTCTGAAAAAATTAGCCAGAGGCAGTGGTGCATGCCTGTAGTCCCAGCTACTTGGAAGGCTGAGGCTGGAGAATTGCTTGAACCTGGGAGGCAGAGGTTGCAGTGAGCCAGGATCACACCACTGCACTCCAGCTTGGGTGACAGAGCGAGACTTTGTCTCAAAAAATAAAAATAAAAATAAAAATAAATAAAAGTGGCTTCTACCAGGAAGCAGTTCGGCTTGGACCCCTGAGGCTGGCTACTTCCCTGCTCAGCCAGGATCACCACATCCAGTTGGGCAAATTGTGCCTGGCCAAGGAGGATTGGGCTAAAGGTCTAGTGGGAGTTGAAACCCAGCCTGAGCTCTCCGTGTCTCATCATGGACCCTGTGGTATAGACATCTGCCTGGTGGGACTCCTCTAGGTCATCTCCCCATAGGGACCACCTTTTGTTAGATGGCACACAGGCTCTCTAAGGGCCAGCAGAAGCCACACAGACTGGTGACAGCACCTTTCCCCACCTTCAGTCACTGCTCCAGGTCATGTGCGTCACTCCGTTTTTCTCCTTGATTCTCTTAAAAGTTCTATGAAAGGCAGGGGTCATGCTTTACGGACGGTTCTCTTTTCCCCTCTTAATCCCTTCACCAAGTGTTCACTCATGGGATAGGCCTCAGAACTGCTGTGAAAAATAGAACCGTTCTTTAAGAAACTTTAGTGATCACCTGCCCCAATACTCTCATTATTTGACAAGGAAACTGAGGCCCAGAGAAGAAAATTGACTTGCCCAAGCATAGAGATCTAGGACAAGTTGCTTCTTGACTTGACACCCAATTTGGCATTGTTTTACTTAAAGAAGCAGCTCTAGAGCCCAGGGAGGGAGACTGAGAAGGATCTTCAGGTCCAGGCTTGCTACAGAGGTCAGCTAGGGGCCAGTGCCTTCACTCTCTTCAGATCTACATGTGAATTAAGGAGTCAGTGTTTGCTGAATGGATGGATGAGAAGTGAATAAAGGAAAAGGAACCTAGCCAGACACAAAGGGACCTTGTGTTGACCTTCCCTGTATCTCCATGCATCGTGCACAGCACACATCGGGGTCTGCTTGGCGTCTTTCCAAGTCACACACCTGAGTTGGCCAAGTTCTCCTGGCCTTATTGAAACCCTGACGGACAAGTTACTGTGGAGACAAGTCAGCAGGTTCAAGAGCGAAGCTGGGGGCGTGGCTACCCACAGCTTGTCCTGACCTGCGAGTTGGCCGCTGCTTCTTACCTCCTTCCTCCTCTGTGCAGCTCACCCTTCCCACGCTGCTTTGAGGTACTGACATTCATACCCAGGTCCCTGCTGGCCTCCCGTCTACCAGCTTACTTGCTCCCACCCCTCTCCAGAGAAATAACCCGTGAAGAATTTATGGAATGTCCCCAGGAAACCCTACTATGGTCCAGGCCCCATAGCTCTTTCAACACAGGAAGGAAAATAAAGAAAAAAAATAGCCAAGAGTTTGGAGAGAGAAGGGAAGCCGGGTGCGTCAGAACTACTCACTTCTTCCCTGCCTAGCCCGGCGTCTGTCAGGCTGTCCAACCCTCATCCACTGTTGCCTGTAGGAACAGGATGTCCCTGTGTATGGAAGTTTAGAGGAAGCAGAGATTTGTCAGAAGTGATAGGACCACAGGGCACTCTCATGTGCTGTCACATAACTGCTTATCCACTGCTCTCTGCAAGGCGCATAGAGAGGACCCTAGACGAGACCACTGCCTTCTGACTCCAAACGTGGAGGGGACAGACAGAATAAGGTTAAGTCCCCAAAACCTGTATGTGAGGCTGGGTGCAGTGGCTCATGCCTGTAATTCCAGCACTCTGGGAGGCCAAGGCAGATGAATCACCTAAGGTCAGGAGTTCCAGACCAACCTGGCCAACATGGTGAAACCCGTCTCTACTAAAAATACAAAAATTAGCTGGGTGTGGTGGTCTATAACCGAAGTCCCAGCTACTTGGGAGGCTGAGGTGGGAGAATCACATGAACCCAGGAGGTGGAGGCTGCAGTGAGCCAAGATCGTGCTACTGCACTCCAGCCTGGGCAACAGAGCAAGACTCCATCTCAAAAAAGCAAAGAAACAAACAGACAAAAAAACCTATATGTGCAATGCTTGCATAAGCTAAGGGGATAAGAAGACATGCAAAGATTCTCCATAAGGGTGGAACAATTCAAGTAAAACAGCAACTACAGTGTGATCAGTCTGCAAGGCTTTACTGAAGAGGAAAATTACCAGGGTCTGCTTATAGACTAGATGAGACAGATGAACTGATGAGCTGGGGGAGAGAAGGGTATTCTAGACCTTGGGTGCCACACGGAGAAGGTACACAGCACATGCAGAGGAGCTTGGAAGACTTGGACAGGTAAGAGGGGAGGGAGAGCCCTGTGAGGCTTTAAGCCCTAAGGAGACCAAGTGAAAAAGATCTTGGGATTTTTAGCTAACCATGAGGTTGACATGAGCCAACTGTGTGATATATTGCTTCAACAAAGTTAGTCTTCGTCACGATAATAGAAGAACAGCTTCTATGTCACAAGACACAGTGACTCCACTTTACCTTGGAGATAACATCACAAGAGGGTGGTAAGCAAACTCAAGTGCCAGATAAACCAGAGCTGGACAGATGTGTGACTCATGCTATGTGAAGGAAAGAAGAGTGAATAAAGCAGGACATAGGACAGCTCTCTTTAGATAACATAATTTACTGAGCACTTACTCTGTGTCACATGCCATTGAAGAGCTTTATAACTATTAACTCATTTACTCCTTGTATAACTCCGTGAGGTAGGTGCTGTTATCGCCTCCATTTTAAAGATGAGGAAATGGAGGCCGAGAAGGGTTAAAAAAGAATAATAAAGCCACACAGCAAACAAAGTGGAGAGCTAGGACTTGAGCCATGATTGTCTGCTCTTACAATCTGCGGCTTAGCCGTTAAGCTATGGAAGACGAATTAGGCTTATTCACTGTGGCCCCAGAGGGCAGAATAGGGCCACTGGGTCGGCGTGACAGCAAAGCAGTTTTCCCCTTCATATAGGGAAGGAGTTTCTTACAGCCAGACTGTCCCATGATGGAAAGCGCTGACTCAGGAGGGAATGAGGGCCTAGTCAGTGGAAATATGCAAGCAGAGACTGGATGGTCACCAGTCGGGGCGCCGCCAAGGGGACTCTTGCCTCAAATCTCACAGTCTTTTCAATGATGCCACTATTTCTCTGGCTTTGTCAGTGAAGTGTGTGATGAAAGAGGACAGGCTGAGGCAGAGAAGAGGAGCAGAAAGAGGAAGGCCAAGGCCCCCTGGGTGTGGGCTTTGGAGTGAGGCTGCCTTTGAGTCTGCCCTCAGTGTAGCAGAAAGCCCCTCAGGTAGGAGGGGCTTGGCACTGACAGCGGGAGGCATGGCCAGGATAAAGAGGACAGGCAGACCTAGGGGGAGATGCAGGGGAGGGAAAAGCGGGGTGTCTGGGGCCTGGGTCCAGTTCCTCCTGACAGCATCCCTCCTGGTTAAGAACAGGCGGGGGAAGTCCAGATGATAGAGATTGAGTGCAAACCCCAAAGCAGATGGAGGAAGAGTGGCAACCGGAACTGGAAACTCCTTTTACAGGATTTTCCAGGTTTCAGGGAGGAGACAGGAGGCAAATCAAACACATGCCCTGGGGCAAAAGAGGGAAGGTGTGAAGCTGAGCAAGGGAAAGATGCCAGGACAATGGGGGACGATGGAAGGAAGGACTGTCTCGGGACGATGGAAGGAAGGACTGTCTCGGGACGATGGAAGGAAGGACTGTCTCGGGTCCAGGGCGAAGTTCCTTTGGTTTCTTCCTTGCATTTGCAACTGCTGAACTGCCGCCTTAGCCCAGGTTTCACATCCCTACGACTCTCCTTGCAGAAGCCGGAGGGTAGTGTTTTGCCAGGGCTCTCTAGCCTCTCAGTCCCAGGAACCTTAAAAGCAGCAGACGCTGCTGGCTCTCTTTTCTCTCCCCACCAGAAACTTCTGCTGCTCCAGCATTGTGACATGTCCTTTACCTTGTCCCTTTGACCACTGTGCATGCCATCCTCCAAGACCCCACAGCATATGACAAGGGAGTAGCTGCTAAGGTGTCTACCTCTCCTGAGATTCACAGGTTCTTAAGGGCAGGGACCTTCCTTTTCACATTCGTCATCCCATCCCCACTGCCAGATACATATTAGGTGCTCATGAAAGTGATCTCAGATGTATTGGGTGCCTATTCTATGCCAAACATCTATTTGTACTAATTGAAATGGAACCAGACACCAACAGTGACTCCTGTTGATGTGGCTGGTTGCAAAGGAAGGAAGGTGTGATGAGTTGGTAGGTCGGTGCGGGGAGGTGCAGGGTTGACGTGGCAGTGGCCTGAGGAGTCAAGGAAACAGGACAACTTCTGGTGGGTAACAGGAAACGAGTCTGTTTTCTGGTTAACAACATCTGGAAGAGGGTGGGGTGGTAATCTCGGAAATGTTGGCCGGAAGAAGGGGACAGCATTTACACTGTTGCCTGGAGGGCCCCAGAACAGCTTCACCTGGATCAGATGCAGGCTGGTGTGGGAAGCAGGCAAGAACGCCCAGGGAACCACTGTTTCCCCCACCAACCTCTGTTTCTAGGGCTCCTGGGACATCTTTGCAAATCCTCAGAGGGTTTCCAAGCTCTGGGGAGAGCCCCGGCCTATGCTGACACTACCTTCTTTCCCATTAGCTAATGGTGGCCGCTGAAATGCCTGTGAAATTCTTAAAATAAAATCCTTTCCCTAAGGGACATGCCAACCCAAGGTCTCCAGTCCCCAGCCCACAGGAAGCCCTGACTTCCCAATTCTATTCTTCTCTTTGTGATCCCACAAACGATTTACTAAGCAAAGCCAGGAAAACTGAGCTTCTTGCAGCAGCTTTGGCGTTGGAAAGAATCCATCAGGAGCACCAAAGTATTAACTCTCCCCAGCCCTGGGATTATAACTCAGTTATTTGATAACACTGACTGTTTACAAGATACCTTTCCGTGGTTCTTTTCATCTTCCTCAAATACTTCAACTGAGCGTGCTGATTGCCCCTGCGTCTCTACCCCATTTTACAGATGTAGGAAACTGAGCCATAGCGATACTAAATGTCTTGCCCAAGGTTATGTGCTCACCCTCACCCTCCAATGCCAATATTGACATTGGCCTTTAGACTTTCTCCCCAAACACACTAACCTGTTACTTGGCTCTCCTCGTGGGGTGGAGTTGCCTCGGCGGACGGAAGGCCAAGTTGGATGAAAAACTGAGAAACATGCCTTTCTCTCTGTGCCAACCCCACCAAACAATAGCCACTCATTCCTCTGAGTGGAAATGATTCACTTGTCTCTCAGTGTGAACCTTTGACTGAGTAAACAGCCAGAGCTGCAGGTTCACATCTAAGAGACCCAGTGGCTCTCCTGGGACCTGAGATGGCCCGACCGATATCCTAACTCTCCCAGGGATCTCAGCAATGCTGGGGACTGGGGTGGTGGGGTGCACAGACCCTCTCCCCTTCCCCAGAGCCTGCATGGAAGGGGAGGGTGGCGGCTCAGGGAGCTCACCACCACATCCCTAGTAATGAGGTTGGCTCCCTGCCCGGGCTCCCGCCGCCGAGTTCGCTGTTTGTTTTGTTGTTTTATAGGCCTCTTGGGTCCCCAGAACTGGCCTTCTGAAAGCTGGGAAAGGCTGCATTTGGTTGGCACAAGAAAGGGGCATATTTACAGAATCCCCCACTCCCATCCCCCTTAACACAAACACTCTAGCCAGCACCATCTCCTTGCTTGACCATGGCAGGTGTAGATGGGGGATGTGGGCTCTATCCAGATCCCCAGCAGACCCTAGAGAAGGAGGGCCTGATCTCCCAGAGCCATACTGAAAGGGGAGAACTAAAGACTCATTTATTTTTTGTACTTTTTGTGTAGTTTCTAATGCACTTCAATCTTGGACAATTCTTGCATGAGGCATCAGGCTGTGTATTCAGCTGGCTGTTTTGCAGTCTTAACAGGGAGCTCCTGCAGCTCTGGGCTTTATTGCAGAGCAGGTGAAACACAGAGAACTGTGTTTTGGGGGACAGGGGGGATGGGAGTAATGACTCAAGCTCACAGAATTCAGGTGACCCAAATAGGCTATGCAAAATTTTCAAGTGGCCAAGGTGCTGGTGTTTACAGAGGTCTTATCTTTAGGAAAATACAGACCATATACATTTTTATGCCATTAAGCCTTGCTTGTCTGTGGATTTGGAACATGGACATAGATCTCTGAGTTGGAAGGGACTTACAAAGACCAACTGGTCCCCTCTCCTGCCTTCAAATAGGGACCAATTTGCATAACAAAGAGCATAGGGGCTTAGGAGAGACCCAGTCCTGACTCCATCCTACTAGCTGTGTGACCTCTGAGCTTCAATTCCTCAACGTAAAATGAGGACAATTCATGCACCTGCGTCATAAGATTACAATAAGGATTAAATGAAATAATTCATTATTGAACCAATATTTATTGAATATCTACTGTGTGCCAGGAGCTTGGTGTAGAGCAGTAGAAAATAAAACTGTCAGCTGGGAGAGATGGCTCACGCCTGTAATCCCAGCACTTTGGGAGGCAGAGGCGGGCAGATCACCTGAGCTCGGGAGTTCAAGACCAGCCTGACCAACATGGAGAAACCCCCATCTCTACTAAAAATACAAAATTATCCAGGCATGGTGGCACATGCGTGTAATCCCAGCTACTCAGGAGGCTGAGACAGGAGAATCGCTTGAACCCGGAAGGCAGAGATTACAGTGAGCTGAGATCACGCCATGGCACTCCAGCCTGGGCAACAAGAGTGAAACTCCATCTCAAAAAAAAAAAAAAGGAAAAAAAATTGTCAAAAATGCCTGCCCTGACGAGGTGTGGTAGCTCATACCTGTAATACCAGCACTTTGGGAGGGCAAGGTAGGTAGATTACCTGAGGTCAGGAGTTCAAGACCATCCTGGTCAACATGGTGAAACCCCATCTCTACTAAAAGTACAAAAATTCGCCGGGCATGGTGGCACATGCCAATAAACCCAGCTACTCAGGAGGCTGAGGTGGGAGAATTGCTTGAACCTGGGAGGTGGAGGTTGTAGTGAGCAGAGATTGTGCCACTGCACTCCAGGCTGGGGGACAGAGTGAGAGTCCATCTCAAAAAAAGAAAAATGCCTGCCCTGATGGAGATTATACCTCAATGTGGGAAGTCAAACAAACAAGATAAGTAAGCACAATATATAGCACGTTTAGACGGTGGTAAGTGCTAAGGAAAAGAAGAGATCATAAAGAAATAATTAATGGAAGGGACGGCGTGCAGAGCTTGGGCACATGAGCATATGTGCACTTAAACATTACAATTGTGACTTAACTTGCGAACCTCAATTTTTTTTTTCCGTGGAATGGGGTAGTAATAAACACTTTGCATGTTTGTTGTAAGGATTCGATAAAATCATGTGTCAAGAATGTTTAATATAGTGCTTGGCACAAAAGAGCTTTCTATTATTACTGCTATCTCTGAGGCTTCCCCAAAACCCTAGTTCTTCGCTGGCTCCCTGGGGTAGTGAAGCTGTCAGATCAGGCTCCTTTTCAGTGACATGTTTGTAAGGTCAGTTAGATGAAGAGCATCCTGCCCCCTACCCCCAGCCCTGAGTCATGGGAAAAAATACTTAGAAGACGGGACCAGCTGAGCCGAACTAATCTAATCCTGCTGGACTTTGGCATCCAGTTGCATTAGTCACCAGTGAGAGGTTTCCGAGTCTCGTATCACCAAACAATACGTACTGACCCCCTCCCTGGGGTGGGGCTGGGGAAGTGTCAGTTCCGCTGTTGCAGCTTCGCAGAACTAACTAAAACCGGCCCATCTCCCCTTTGCATGCCTCCACACCAACCACAACATCCTGGTGCTGCACAGCTCTGCCTCGGATGA
Source organism: Aotus nancymaae (assembly GCF_030222135.1). Classification (NCBI taxonomy): domain Eukaryota; kingdom Metazoa; phylum Chordata; class Mammalia; order Primates; family Aotidae; genus Aotus; species Aotus nancymaae. The sequence goes on along the minus strand of NW_026988453.1, from coordinate 11,344,968 downwards.
ATCGTGTGATCTGAGGGGACCTGAGTGTACTCATCTGGATCACCCATGCCTGCCTGGCAAGATTGCTATGCCTATCAGACAGGGAGGATCTATAATACCTACCGCAGATCTTGACGTAGTAGATGCTTAATAAATGGCAGTCGTCGCTGCCACCACCTCTGTTACGGCTAGAGTGACTCCTCCCGCCAGTGTTACCACTACCACTCCTGTACTATGATCATGTTTTTCTGCCAGAGTTCCAAATTCTCTTTGATTCATTAATCCCATATAATGTTCAGATGATCAAGAAGGATGGGAGGCTAGGCACGGTGGCTCGTGGCTGTAATCCCAGCACTTTGGGAGGCGGAGGTGGGCGGATCGCCTGAGGTCAGGAATTCGAAACCAGCCTGGCCAACATGGTGAAACCCCATCTGTACTAAAAACACACACACACAAAAAATAAAAATAAAAAAATTAGGTGGGCCTGGTGGCAGACACCTGTAATCCCAGCTACTACTCGGGAGGCTGAGGCAGGAGACAAGAGAATCCCTTGAACCCGGGATGCGGAGGTTGCAGGGAGCTGAGATTGCACCACTGCACACCAGCCTAGGCCATAGAGCGAGACTCCGTCTCAAAAAAAAAAAGAAAGAAAGGGATTGGGATATTTCACTGCTCTGTTGCAGATGGTGATTCTGAAATTCAGAGATTATGGATTTACTTAGGGTCCAGTTGTAAATCAAGGGAAGATGTAGAAATTGGAACCAGAACTACAAGTACTTCAGGGTTGAGATGGGCCCAGCATATACCTAAGTCACTTGTGTAGCCCAAGATGATCAAGCTAAGAGCTTATGGCTACTTGAACGTCTCTTTCCTTCGTGCTAACACGTGCCCCCTCTGTCCAGGGAAGCAGGAGGTACATGGAGCTGAATGTGGTGAAGATGAATCTGGAGCTCTGGACTTCTAAGTCTCTTACTGGGGTTCTACCTGTCTCCTGGCCTCAGCCTCCAAAAAGTTTTATAGGCTCCAAGGTGGGAAAGAAGTTCAGGAGCTGGTGCCACTGGGATTGTCCCAATCAGCCATCCCCATCCTACCCTGTGTTCTGATTTCTATGGCAAAGGCTGAGTGTCTCCCAGCTAATCTGGAAAGAGAAAGGACATCGGCAGGCTTTAATAACAAATCTGGGATTCCCACACTTGATAATTCAGGTAAAGAGGCCAGGGAATTGGAGTTAAGGCCCCCAGGAGAGAAGGTTGACACTATCAATCCAGATCAAGAGTCTTCCCTGAAATGTGTATCATAGATTTCATAGCTGGAGGGGACCTCAGAAAACTGGTCTGGTCTACTGACTTTGGACAAGTAAGATGTGTATCGTTCTATTTTATGGATGAGACAGCTGAGGCCTAGAAAGGTGGAGTGATCTGCTGAAACTCGCCCAGGTTCTTACCCACAGAGGCAAGATTAGAATCCAGGGTTTTGAATTCCAATTTTTGGGCTCTTCTCTATATCATTTTAAAGAACATTCTTTCTGCACGAAACATCAGATGGACCTCGGCCTCTCTGTAGCATGCAGGCATTTCCTGTGCAGAGGTTAAAATCGATCTAGGGATTATTTCCCCTGGAGCTAAGAGTCTAGCTGAGCTTCCTGTACCCGGCCTGACCATGCAACCTTGATCTAGGGTGACCAGCATCCCTAAGCCCTCACTCCATGTGACAGCTGTCTCTGGTATGAGACAGCTCATACCAGAACCTGCCCACCAGGGAGGCCTACTTAAGGTCTTGCCTCAGGGCTGAGAAGTTCTGACAAATCAGAAGAACACTGAATTGGAACCCTCGCGTCTTACATGTTAGTCCTCTCTCTAGGAATGCCATTTTTTTGGAGGGGGGTAGGCATGAGGGGTCCACTATAAATTAAGCACTTACTAGATGGGAAACCCTGAGCTAAGTGTTTTGTTTTGGTTCAGTTAAGCCTCATTAACCCTTGCAAATTGTAAAAATGATTAGTCTTATTTCCGTTTCACATATAGCAAGCTGAGGCTCAACAAAACTAAGTAACTTGGCAGAGTCACACTGCTACTCCTTGGAGAGCTGGGATTCGAATCCAGAGCTCTCTGACCCCAGACCTGTGCTTTTAACCACTAGCCTTTTAGCATTCAGTTGAACTTCTCTACGCTTCCATTTGTCCGCACGTAGCCTACCACCTGCCTGATGGAGAGCTGCAAGAAGATGCATAGGACCAGAGGAGAAGGGCCACCTCTCCTCTTTTGAGTAACGGTGCCCTGGAAACCCGGGACATGGCAGCTGTCACCTCAGCACACGCTGTCTTGCTTGCTTCCTCTCCTCGGGCCTCCTCCTCCACCTCCCCACCCCTCTCAGCCTGGGTCACAATGGACGGGGTGGCAGCCTTTTGTGCCACACACAGTCCCCAGCTGACTCCCCTTTCTCCAGGCATCATTGTTTGCCATGAGCTTTCTGAAGGAGAGACAAAGGAGTGTTGCTGACGAGGCCAAAAGCTGCTGGGTAAAGCGTGGGGCCGGGGCCCATCACCCATGCACCCCTCGGAGCCCCCGGGCTCTTCTTCAAAGACATTGTCTGGGATCTTTTGTGTGCCAGTCATACCCATTCAGAGCTGGCCAGGCAAAGGTTTCAGTGGGGAGGAGGAGAACACTGAGAAATGGAGTCATTTTGATCTGGCAAAATTGGAAGAGACATTAATGCAATAGTTAACAGCAGACCACTGCTGGGGGGATGGGCCCGAATGCTTGTTCTCTGTTTATAGGGCTTATGCAATGCCATCAATATTGATGCCTGATGCCTTTGATTCTGACACTAATCATTGCTATGAATTAAATTTGCAGCCATATAATTAGGATTGCTATTAATAGGGTCCTGAGCTAAGCACTCCAATGCAGCGTGTCTTTTTCTTGATAGAAAATGGCATCCTTGGAACTCTGCTAATGGGGCGCACCTGGGATTTGCCAAGAATGATGTGAAAATTATACATTCTATATTTGTATTGGGCCTTTTACTGAAATACCAGCAAGCAAAGGTGAGGCTGGAGGGAGGGTTCACTCCTACCCAGTGCTGTGGGCAGCAATTAGGTGTTCTGCTGCTCTTTAAAGTCTTTAGGAAAGGATGTGCCACAGCCAATGTTGGTTTGCTCATGGTCAAGTTTCAGACAGCTCATAGCCAGGAAGTTCTGCTTTATGTCTAACCTAATGAGAGTCAATGTAGGTTAAAAGACTAGCCAACTAAGGGAAGAGGAATTTTCCTCATACCCTAAGCTTGTTTGAAAGAGGCTGAGCCAAACACCTATTGATGGGCCCAGTTGGGCCTCATTTCTAGGTGAACGATGAGGCAAGACCCCTACTGACAACTGATTCCAAGGGTCCCCATCCAGAGAGCTCCCTGGGCCACAGAGAACCCTTTAACTTCACACATAATAGAGCTCACTGCTGCACATGGTGGGGAAGGATGAACTCTCTTTCATGTTGAGATTCTTTTCCAGGTAAATTTGCAGCATATTTAGTCACTGGGAAACCCAGTCTTTTCCTGCAATTAGCCCCCAGTTCAGCTTCCGTGACTGTCAATGACCCATTGACCCTCAGCCTGAGTAATCACATGTGGGCTGAGGGTGAATGGGGCTATCTAACCCTCTACCAACAATGGCACATGTGGTGACCTCCCTTTATCACTTAGAATAATAATTTGTACCGGTTGGCACAAGCGATGCATTAGTCCCTGCTCTTTTGATCTTCAGACGGAAACTAATTTTTCTTCTAAACCATCATTTACTCATTTTTTTTCTTTCATATTTTTAAATTGTTGAGAGAAGACAATGGTTTGAGTTCAAGTCCTAACTCCACCGTTTACTAAGTACGTGACCTTGGCCAAGTTATTTAACCTCTCAGCAATTCAGAGTTGAGAGTTCTTGTCTTTAAAATGGGGATAATAATACCTACTTCAGAAAGGTTATAATAAGGTTCAACAAGCATCGAAATCTCTTAGCACAGGTCTAGTACACCTAATAAAATTCCCGGCACTCCTCTTTTCCTTTGTCCTCACGTATACCCAGATACAAAGGACAAAAGAGATAGCTTTCTTTTTTAACCTCCACTCCGACTGTTGTCACTCATTCTGCTGAATACCACTTTATTTTCCACCCATTCTCAGGGACGACACACAGAAAATTAATTTCTCCAAAGCAAATGGCGCAATGGAATCTGAATTCCAAATGCCTCCAGTCTTTCTCTCTCCACACACAACGAGGGTAAGCAGGAGCGTTTGCCCACCCCCCACCCGCCGTGCTTTCTGCTGTTTCTCTTCCGTCTCGCTTAACCCAGCGTCTTACGTGGACTGAGTCCATTCTCCAATTCAATTCTCAGGACCCCACCACAAACTCACAGGTGTTCAGCACCTCCACGATAAGGAGAAAGGAGCAGGAGCATCTCAGCATCACCCAAAACTAAGGCTACCGAAAACTAAAACTAAAACACAGGATTTGCATTGACTTCCATCCTCTGCCCCACAGATACACTGTGTATTTACCCACTCTGTGTAAATGCGTGCTTAAAGGTAAGTGCGTGGCTAGAGAGCAATTGGCCAGTGGCCAATAGTAGCAGAGAACACGGGTGTTTTTTAACATAAAACCCTAGGAAACAGTGTGTTTGGTTGAGTCCTCAAGCACTTGAATTTTTTATGAATTACCAAACAGGTATTTTACTTTTCGTACCTGGAGTTGAGCAGGGATGGGATTCTGGCTGGGTGATTGTTGGTGCTGCTGTTGTTTTGGTTCCAACTAAATAGAAAACATTAATCAGCTCCTGCAATATTGGAAATGTGCCTGATGTTGGGCAAGTTCACGGTTACTCATCGATGCATTCAGTCACATGCTCAACGTAACTATACTCACCCTCTTCAGTTATCCTGTCACTAGCAAGATCTTGTATGGTACAACCAAACCCCAAAATTAGACTCCCCCGCGAGGCCATATAATGTACCCACCGCCTTCCTTGCACCTCCAGTCTTCCCAGTAGTCTAATTGCTGCCCCTCTGGAAGCTGTAAAATGTTGGGTAGCTTCAGTATCAGACAGATTGGTGGTATCCCCAGAGAAATGGTCATAGACAGAGAAATGAAGGAAAAAATATGCCCGACCTCCCCCCACCATCAAATCAAAGAAATAAAAAATCTGTCTCCTTGGTGCCTCCCCAGTATTTATGTCTGAGCTCAGCAGACACCCCTGGGCTGCAGCCAGTCTGTGTATTAGCATTAGTCCATTACGCTTTTTATGATGCATGTTACCCGCCCTTAACCCCCCCCAAAAAAACATTTTATGACTGTCCTTTTCATTTCTGGAAAGGGCTTCACAGAATGGCAGATGCCTGAATCTCCCCACTCTTTGGGGAGCTATTTGTAGGCAGCCTGTCCCAGGCCATAAACAACGGGAGATAAACCACAGCCACTGGCAGTAAATGCAGCCAAGGCCATGGAGGTGCAAAAAGCAGGGGGTGGGATAAGCTTGATGGAGTCTTGTACACACCCAGTGCCTGGTATGTCTGTGGGTCTCCCCTACTCACAGAAGGAGAGTCAAGAGACTGAGGCAGAAGTGGTTGCCACCCTCTTAGATCTCCACAAAAACTAGCGGGAAGTTTTACCACTCTCCCTTATGCCTGTGTCCCCCAGTGAAGCCATGCATCCCTTAACTGTGATCAGAACCAGCAAACTTTCCAATCAGAAGGCTCGCTTTGGCATCATTTTCTCCTGCTAGCTCATGTTGCTACCTAGATCACTACATGCTACTCGCTTCCCACTGATGCTTCTAGATCTTGGAGCAACTTCCTGCAAGTTTCTTTGCCTTCTCCCACTTACTCTTCTTGTGACACCCACCCCTACCCCTTCCTCCTCCCTTCTCCAGTACTCTTCCACTCCCTTGTTGCCAAGTTCAAGTCTTACCAATCCATCACCGCTACTTCTGGCTTATTTGAACTTCAGCCTGGACTCTGTGGCCACGGTGGTGATACTTATTTATACTACCTTTTGAGCTGTACCCACGAGCAAGACACATAGGACACTGCAGGAAACAGCACCTTGAGCCAGCTTTGCTCCAGAAAAGGTACCACTGGGAAAAGAAAGCCAAATTCTGAATGAATACTAGAACAGTGGAGATTCTGATTCTTCCGACACACACAAAAACAGCAATCGAAAGCAAAGAAGGCAACGAGGGTCTGGGAGGTGGAGAAGGACAGCCAGCAAAGCCCTGAATAATGACTGCATCGTGTGGTTTTGCTTCTCATCTGCTCCATCTCGGTGGCAGGATGTATAGACAGGATGGAGGTAATGGGGGTCTTTTTCTTTTCCTCATTTGGTTTTGGACTCCACATCAAATGGAGACATGTAGATGAAAGTGGTGTGCATTTAAAATGTGTGTACACATCAGACTGCTGGAGATAGTAGCTATTATACTGCATGTATGTTTTTTTTTGCAGTAAGTTGCTAAATTATTTATTGGGCACTGGGCTTTAATCTCATAAACCTGCCTTCAGGCTTCAGGCACCGGCAGCCTGAGCACTGCATAAAACGCATACGTCGGGCGGGCTGCGTGGAGCACTCCGGTGACTCTAGGTAGTGATTGTTCATTTTCACTTGGCCTTTTCCCCCTGATCAGCTCATTAACAGCAGGTAGACCTCATGAAGAGCCTTCTAGTGTTCCCATCACTGTGAACTTGGAAATTGATTTGCATCTAGTAGCAGACAGGGGCCCCAACCTGAGCACAAAGTACCAGGGGAACTGCGGCAAGAGGCTCTTCTCGGAGTCTCCTTCCTCGGCTGAGGGATAGGCCTAAAAAGATGGAGTAAAGGACTCCAGGATCACAAACCATTGCTGGGTTGTCCAGAGCTATGTGCCCTAAGCCATGAACCCCCTTAACTTCCCACCCCCAGGACTCATGGGTGAATGATCCTGGACAAGTGTTTTTCATTAAAAACAATTGTTTTAAATAAAATTTTTAGTTATTTATTTTACATTAAAAATATGTTTAGAGACATCTATTTCATCTGTCTATTTCATCTATTAGGTTTAGGAATACGATGTTTTTGTTTTTAAAAAAGGTGCAAATGGCAGATGATGACATTTTAGTTCTGCTTAATCATCACATGTATGTACTCTGGGTAATAGCCATACCTGCACCACACTCACCACCTCTGTTACCCCAGCTGCAATGCAGTTGTGCGATCATAGCTCACTACAGCCTCAATCTCTTGTGCTTCAGCGATCCTCCTACCTTGGCCTCCTAAAGTCCTGGGATTATAGGTGTCAGCCACTGCACCCAGCCCGGACAATTTTTTTTAATATCCTGGGCATCAATTTGCCTTTCTAAGTAAAAGAGATCTTTATTATCCTCCCTGGCTCCAAGGCCTGAGAGCAACTCTCTTGGTATGAATCTCCTTGTCATTCTCTTAAATGCCAAGATAATAATGTCCTTAAACGTGTTCATTGGTTTCAGTTTTATAAAGAACTTTCATAAATATATATGTATTTATTTCCCATTTTGATCTCATCTTGTAACCCTAACAATCCCACGGGCTGTGATATTATGGGTGAAGAAACTGGCCAGAATGGTCAAGTGATTTGTCACTATCACCCAGTAATGACACTGAGATTAGAACCTGGATGCCCATCCTTTGTCCACACTAATCATCGCCTAGATGTGTGAGCTAAGTAGCATTAGGCCACTGTGGAAACGGAAGCACAAATTCTCTCTGGCACCAAGGGGCCCTAGGGCTATGAGGGAGTGACGTTAACACCAATGCCCTTGTCATAGAAATGTGAGCACAAAAAGGTTGTGCTTTCCAAACCTTGGGCCTCTGCTGTCTCTGAGCAAACGGAGCCATGCCAGGACTATCTGGGTTTCATCATTCACTGTGCTGCGGCAGCCAAAACCTTAGAACCCTCCCTCACAAAATCGGTAAGAACAGAATATTGCAGTAGTTGTATGCACAGCATTTCTCATCTGTGTTCCAGGATTCAGGGGGTCCGTGATCTACCAGAAAAATGTTTTACAAACATTTATATCTTCAGGTTTTTTTATGTGTAGCGGGCCTATTGCTTACTTAGATTCTCAAAGCTGTTTATGACCCTAAATATTAAGAACCTGTGTCTAACGGTGTTTAAACAGTGAACCTTTGAGCTCTAGGTGGCCACTCCCAACTCCCAACTCCACCCTCCTTCAATCAATGCGTCTTACTTTCATTGTTTTCATCTATTTCATCAATTAGGGTTAGGAGTGTTATTTTTGCTGCTTATAAAAAAGGTTCAAATGACAGATGATGACATTTTAGGTCTGCTTGATCATCACATGTTATGTACCCTGCACCACATAGGCATACCTGCACCACACTTACCACCTGCCATATATACACACAAACACACATGCGCACACACACACACATACCATCCCAAACCCAGTGTCCATGGCAGCAGGACAAGACGTATCTACACCACACTTACCACCTGTCGTATGTACACACACACACGCGCACACACACACACACACACCATCCCCAAACCCAGTGTCCATGGCAGCAGGACAAGACATATCTACACCACACTTACCACCTGTCGTATGTACACACACACACGCGCGCACACACACACACACACACCATCCCCAAACCCAGTGTCCATGGCAGCAGGACAAGACATATCTATACCACACTTACCACCTGTCGTATGTACACACACACACGCGCGCACACACACACACACACACCATCCCCAAACCCAGTGTCCATGGCAGCAGGACAAGACATATCTACACCACACTTACCACCTGTTGTATGTACACACACACACGCGCACACACACACACACACACCATCCCCAAACCCAGTGTCCACGGCAGCAGGACAAGACATATCTACACCACACTTACCACCTGCCGTATGTACACACACACACACACACACACACACACACACCATCCCCAAACCCAGTGTCCACGGCAGCAGGACAAGACATATCTACACCACACTTACCACCTGCCGTATGTACACACACACACACACACACACACACACACCATCCCCAAACCCAGTGTCCATGGCAGCAGGACAACAAGACATATCTACACCACACTTACCACCTGCCGTATGTACACACACACACACACACACACCATCCCCAAACCCAGTGTCCATGGCAGCAGGACAAGACATATCTACACCACACTTACCACCTGCCGTATGTACACACACACACACACACACACACACCATCCCCAAACCCAGTGTCCATGGCAGTAGGATAAGACATACTTGCACCACACTTACCACCTGCCGTATGTACACACACACACGTGCGCACACACACACACCATCCCAAACCCAGTGTCCATGGCAGCAGGACAAGACATATCTGCACCGCACTTACCACCTGCCGTATGTACACACACACACACACACACACACACACACACACACACACACCATCCCCAAACCCAGTGTCCATGGCAGCAGGACAAGACATATCTACACCACACTTACCACCTGCCGTATGTACACACACACACACACACACACACATATACCATTCCAAACCCAGTGTCCATGGCAGTAGGATAAGACATACTTGCACCACACTTACCACCTGCCATATGTACACACACACACCCCTACACACACACACCACTCACACACACCATCCCCAAACCCGGTATCCATGGCAGCAGGACAAGACAATCCTGGAAGAATTCAGATTAGGGCTCAGAGGTGAGGCAGAGGAGCCAGAGAGCCCAGGCCAGGAGAACTGATCAGGGCACATGGAAAGAGTGGACTCTTGAAGGCTGTACACATGGGAGACAAAGTCAGGATCATGGTCTTGGTCGTAACACCAAATCGGGCAGCATGGGCTGAGAGAGGAGCCTGAAGAGGTAGCTCCAAATCAGTACTGAGAAAACCAAATCAGGCCAGAAGGTAGGAGTCCCATCAACTGGGTGTGTCTTAGTCCCGCCATGAGGCAAGGGGAGGGAGTCCACTCGGGGGGTAAGAATCACCCCCTGGATCCCTGGCCCTGACATGTCTCCATGCTTGTTCTCACCTCGAGACTTTGTGTGCAATGTTCTCAGACTAGGAACCCCTCTCCTTGCCCCCTACCCAGCTAATACCTCCTCATCTTCCACTTGCTGATACACCACTTCCTCTAGGAAGCCCCCACTGTGTGCTGCAGAGCACCCCAATTATGTGGCTGTCAGAGCAGGACAGCACCGTGGTTAAGAAGAGTCTAGGCCCTGGAACCAAAGTATCTGTGTTCAGCTCCCGATTCTCTCCCTCAATATCTGTGCAGCATGGTGACATTCACTTCCCCCCTCTGTGCCTGTTTCTTCAGTTGCAAACTGGAAATAATAGTCATTTCTGCCTCCCAGGCTCTTTGTGAGGGACATGTAAATGAGTTAATACATGTAAAGCACATAGATCAGTGTCCAAAATAGGGTACATACTCAGGAAACAGTATTGCTGTATTACTACTATAATTGTGCTTTTCCTTTTCTCTCTCCCTCCCCTCAGTACACACAGCAATTTCAGGATAAGGGCTGCATTTATTCTCTCTCTACCTATAGTATCAGCTAATGTAAAAGACATTCAGTAAATGTTTTAAAAGAAGGAAAGGAGATGAGAATAGTGGGGAGGGGGAAGAAATCCTAGGACAGGCGCCATCTCTCTGCCCCAATTTTGAGGCGTCTTCTTGAAGTGAGTCAAAGGGGCTTGCAGGTGTGTGCTATGTTTCTGAGTGAGGTAGGACCTCGGAGATTCCTGTCAATGTTTGTGGTTGGCCATCGGCAAAGAACAAGGTTCTTGGGGAGTGCACAAGATTCAGGCAGTCACGTCTCATATGCAGAAATTCAAGCCAGCCGTGCTGCAGCCAAGTCCTTTTGGGACTGCCCTTTTCCAGAGGGAAAAATCCTTTAGCCTCACTTAGCTCATAGCCTCCCTCACCCGTCAGTGCCCCCTCTGCAAATCCCAGCAGATGCCAGGTCTGCGCTGAAAGACAGCTACAGAGGATTCCATCAACCCTCTGGGATCCAGGACTGAGTAGACTGTACTCCTCCTGCCACCGAAGGTTCAGAGATGCAGAGCAATGCCCATTATTAGTGTGTTCATTCATACAATTATTCACTCACTCATTCAAAAAAATGGCTGTTACATATGGGCCTACTATGTGCTGTCAAACATGTTACTAGTTGCTCGTATCAGTATTAATTACCTCAAGCCTGTGGTTTCCAACTGGAGGTGATTTTGCAGGCATTTGGCAGTATCTGGAGATGTATTTTGATTGCTATGTCTGGGGCAGAGAGAGGTATTGGCATCTGGAGGGTAGAGACCAGGGATACTGCTAATCAGCCTGCAACGCACAGGACTTCCTCCCCACAATGAAGAATGATCTGGTCCACGATGTCAGTAGTACTGAGGTCGAGAAACCCTAATCGAGGCAACCAGCATTTCTGGAGCGTCACCTCTGTGCCAGCCACTGTGCTAAGCACTATTCATTTCATCTTTCTAGCAGCCCTGCGACATAGGTACTATATTTTTTGAGATGAGAAAACAAAGACTCAGGGAGATTAAATTATTTCCTCATTTATTCACAGAATATGTAGTTACTAAACAACTCAGTAGGTAGCGGATTTGAAAAGCAAACCCAGGTCTTCTAGCCCCAAAGTCTACTCGCCTATGAAAGCATGCTAGTTCTCTGCACAAGGTCAGAAAGGAGAAAACGTGAAATAAGTGAGGGAGAAGCATGTGTTTTGGGAGGAAAAGGTTTATGACTGCCATTGGGAATGAAAAAAAATCCCTTTTCTGCCTCCTTCTCTCCCAGTCTGGCATTTATACTCACATACACACACATACACAATTGAACAAAATCCTTGAGGCCCCAGTTTGCCTTCAGGTTTACTTTGGTGTGAGTGGTAATTTTAGCTTGAGATTCCACCCTCCTTCCCCCACCCAAAATATGTCTCATCTTACACACACAGCCACACTTTTGGCTGGGAAGAGGGTGGAGATATTTCTCCTGCTCCTGAAATGTCTTGATAAAGATCTGCTCTCTGCCAACCTCCAGCTTCTCCTCGTGCTGATTTAGTGCATGCTGTAGGAGGTGTGGGATTTTATTTGCAGCTCCTGACTGGCAGGCTGTTTGGACAGGAGCTCTGTGTATAGTGGGAAGAATATGGACTTTAGCATCAGACTATCGTGGTTCAAATCCTATCATCTAAGGAGATGATGCTATTGGACAAATCAGCCTTATTGAGCTTTGGCTTCTTCATTTGCAAAATGAGAATGATGATACCTGCCTTGCAGAGTTGCTCCAAAAGTTAAATGAGGTCAGTTGTGTTCATCTTTTAGTGCAGTACTTGGCAACGAGGGAATACTCATGAATTGCTAGCCAGTATGCTCATCCTTCTGCCTCAGCCCCAGGTTCGCTTTTTTTTTTTCCTCTTCTCAGGAGCTCAAGAAAAAGGGGAGCCTGCTGGACCATGCTTCCCTCCCTGTTCCAGACCTCCCGTGGGGCCTTGTGTATAGCTCAGCCCAGGCCCTTGAATCATCCACAAGATCACTATCTTTGCTCTGCCTATGTTTAGAGTTAGGTAACACAGACCGCAGCTGCCACCACCTCCCTGGGCACGACCATATGAGGGAGAGTCATCACCATAAGACTCTCCAACTTCATCCCTAAGTCAGCAGAGACTCACAACATGGCATGGAAGCGTGAAGCAGTGGTTGGTTGACTCTGTTAAAGATGGAGCCTGAAATCATTCAGGATGTTGAGGCTGGGAGGGATCCTCAAGATGCCTTGTTTTTGTGATTGTCCTTGTGACTGTATTTTTGCCATTTTCTTTGCTTTTCTCATAGAGAATGCTTTGGAATGGATAGAGACAGAAGGGAAACTCATTCAGAGAGAGCCTGCCATGCACCAGGCCCTTTCCATTCTAAGGTGGCTTATCCCTTTTCCTGGGTACACTACATCCAGCCCACCTGGGGCCGGAGTGCATGAGCACGGCTCTGAAGAGGAAGAGGAACCTCCACAACCCTCTGCCGTCGTATCTTTGGTGACTTCTGGAACCGCAAGGTCCAGAAGACCCACTTTTACACATTGCAGCATGCAGCATGCTTTCACATTGCTCCTCTCATTCAGTTCTCTTAGCAGCTTGAGAGGTGGGGATTCATAGTTCCATTTCTTTTCTTTTTTTTTTTTTTTGAGACGGAGTTTCGCTCTTGTTGCTCAGGCTGGAGTGCAGTGGCATCATCTCGGTTCACTGCAATCTCTGTCTCCCAGGTTCAAGCAATTCTCCTGCCTCAGCCTCCCGAGTAGCTGGGATTACAGGCACCCATTACGCCCAGCTGACTGTTGTATTTTTATTAGAGATGGGGTTTCGCCATGTTGGCCAGGCTGGTCTTGAACTCCTGACCTCAGGTGATCAACCTGCCTTGGCCTCCCTGGTGCTGGGATTACAGATATGAGCCACTGCGCCCGGCCCGTATCTCCATTTTGCAAATGGATTGAACTGAGATTCCCATAGATTATTCGGTCAGTAAGCAGTGGATTCTTGGCGTAAATCCCTAGTTTTGTGGCTCAAAGTTCATAGCCTGCATGGGGCCTCCATGCCTTGTTGTGTCTTTTCTTCTATCCTACCTAAAGCAGGTATCCAGCCTATCTTGTCAGAAGCTCTGAGACATGAAATCTCTGTAGGATATGCGTTACAGGAGGTGTAAAGGACAATAGAACCTGGGTTCTTCCCTCGGGCACCTAGTCGAAGGCATGAGATAAGCGAGCCTCCTTCATACTTCCCCTCAAGGCAGGATCTGGGAGCTCCATTCTCATAAAGATTCTGGTGTGCAGCACAGCGGGTGGCGCAATGTGGACCTGGGGAAAAGCAGCCTAGAAATCAGGTGGGCGGAGCTCAGTCCCAGCTCCACGGCCGCGGACCTTGGGGAAATCACCCAAGTTCTCTTATCCCTAAAATGGAGACATTGATCGCTTCAGTTCCTCCTTCACGGGATTGTGGGGCAGATTTAGTGAGATGATATGTGTGAAAGCAACATTAACTGCACAAACGTAAGGGTTAGTGCCGCCTTCTCTCTGCTACCTGATCCATCTGATAAGCAGCCTCAGAAAGAACCTGACACCTGCAGGTTATATCCCCCAAGTACATGGCCTGCTAATGCTCCGAAGGCAGAGAAAATAATAGCCAGGGACTTTCACAAGATCTCGGTCATTGTCCTAACGGCCATCCAGTTAGGACAGAGCACCTTGCAGATGTCTCCGCGTAGCACTGGCTGGTTTTGGCTCTCTCTAAAAAAATTTTTTTGGCTTGTGAGGGTTTCAGGCTTGCTTTCATGAGTCAGCTTTAGGGAACTAAGCTGAAAGCACAGAACAGAAAAGAATTTCAGAGCTTGAGTGTTCAGGAGGTGTTCTTTGGAGCACGTTTGTTGTAAAGGCTGTTGCTCCTGCTTCCCTGGCTTCCAAATCCAGCCTCCCTACGGTCTCCCTCACACACTACAGAACCGAGCTCAGCCTCTCTGAGCTATGTAACAAAAACCATCTTTCTCTTGCTGCTCCATGACACACCCTGCCAGTCTGGGAGCTATTACCTTTTCCAGATGTGGAATAATTGCAGGGCTAATCACCCCTGGAGACTGCTGGGACCCTTCTCTAAGGGTCTCCAGGTCCTTTCATTTCATCCTCGTGACAGTCACTAACAATAAAGAAGAAAGTGGTAGATGCCGAGTGAGGAGCTAAGATATTTGTCCAGAGACACAGCGAGCTGCATGTAATTCTAGTTCAAAATTCTTAGGGCTGCAAAAAACGGAAAAATATCTCTTGTCCCTCCCCCTACCTTCCTGCAGGAAGGATTTTGTACAAAATAACACTGCAATTCCCAGTACAGCTCTTCATTCCCTAGCTACTTCTCTGCAGATGTGGGGCCACCTACTCTCCCCCCATTCCATTTTCTCCGTCACCGCCTCCTGCCTGCAAGCCTACCTTTCTGAAGGATGTTCTTGACACTGTCATTAAACAGTTGCCAGCAACACCTGCTGGCATTCTCTGTTGCAAAGATAACAACCCAACTTTAAAAAGAGAGAATACAAAACAAGAAAGGCTTTGGGAGGTGTAGTTGTGGCTTTTGGTTTTATTGTGTTTTTTTCTGTTTGTTTTTGGCCAAATTACATTTTGTACATTTCTCTGTTGATTCTCTTATTCCTTTGAATTTTCTATTCTCTATTTATGGACCCCCTTCCCAGCCCCCACTTTGAAAATCAAGAAAAGGCAACCTGTTTCAGGATTAAATATGGTGTCAACATGTGGCTAGGATCTGAATACCTCATGGAAAGTCACAGGGGTTGTCTCCACCTACCCAAGCCTTTAATGGGAAGAAAGAAAGGTGGGGGAAAAAAAAACAGAGGAGCTAACCTTTTCCTCCTGCCTTCCTGGGCCTCCTTCCAACAAATGCTGATGCAGGGTGATGAAGAAAGTGTTCTCAGAATCTGTGCCTAGTGATAACTTCTTCAGAAAGTTCTGGGAACGCTTTCCCCACCTGTGCATGTACACTGGTGTTTCTTCTGTTTATCCAAGAAGTCATTGAAGGGATGGCTGCCACGTCTTGTCTGCTGTCCCAATGGTTGCAAAGTCTTGATAGATGCCACCTTTCCCTGCACCGCCGTCCTGCCAACCCAGAGATGTGGCCCATTCTGAAGCCACCAATGCCTCCTTTTTGCCACACCTGTTCCTAAGTACCATTGGATCCCACCTCCCAGCTAATTTCCTTTTGCAGCCAGCTGGAGGAACACAAAGCTTGTTATTCTTTTAAGACAATAGGTCAAAAGCAATAGATTTTTTTTTGCTTCCAGAGACCAACAGGGAATAAAGAGGCAGCTTCAGGAAACCGAGTTGTGTTTTGTGTTGCCAGGGGGCTGGGAGCTGGTGAGGGCTGGAGAGGTTGGGGTACCGGAAGCAAGATTCAAGGGAGCTTTGCAGAGGTCAACCCCCAAGCTGTATTTGTGGGAACCATCAAGCTGATGACTCTGCTGGTTTTCTATAGTGTCATGGAAAAGGCTTGTAGGGAATTCTTGCCAAGTCTTTAGAAGAAAAGATATATATAGCTAAAGACATGTATATTTATAGAGAGATATATGGATATATTTGTGCCAGTCATGCCAATGAGCTCTGCAGCGAGGAAGAGAGGCCTCTGGAGAAGAGCAGGACAGCAGGATCTCCCTGCAGCGCTTTCTGGCCCTTGGGAGAAAGAAATAAGAACATCATTGAAGGTACCTGGATCCGGTGCCTTAATCCCGAGGGGCCCCGCCTCCTGGACTGAGAGGGCCTCCTTAACAAGGCCAAGCCGGGAGTTGTCCTCTGAACTGTTCCGTTGGATCCCTGCAGCCTAGAAGACGCCTTAGAAGGAAATCTTTCTGGGATTCTTTGATCCCTGAAGAACCTCATGTTCAGAGCAGAGTATAAGAGGCAGGGATTCCCTATGGGCCAATGCCAGTGGTGGAGAAAGGGCTGATGGGAGGACTGAGCGCTCCATACCTAAAGGAAGGGAAGAAAGGCCCCAATTCATTTTTGCTTCCACCTGTGGGCAAAAAGCTTAATTGGACTGTTGGGCTTGGAAGGACCTCAGCTTTCAGAGGATCTCGGAGGTTTTGCCTATTTAACTGGGACCATCTGTTGACTACTCCCCCCACTTAAGCCTAGAGGAACAGCTGAGGCTTACTGAGAAATTGGGCTAAACATTCTTTCCAGAAATCTCCCTGGAACTGCATGAAGCGCGCATGCGTGTGTGTGTGTGTGTGTGTGTGTGTGTGTGTATGTGTGTGCGTGTGCGTGTGCGTATGCGTGTGTGTGTGTGTGTGTGTACTCTTTGTGATTTCTCTGCACCAGTGGATCTCCTAATGTGAGTGAAGCAGCCCGGGCTCAAGGGTGAGCTGGGTGGGAGGCTTTGCTGGGTGTGCCCAGTATCTGGCTTTAACATCTCTCATTCCATCTCCATCATGTCAGCAACTTTCAAGATTGACTGAAGCTTAACTGCTTGCCTCATCCCCAGCCTGTGTCCCCCTTCCATCCCTGCCTACACTCACTCCAGTAGAAGCCCTGGGGCGTGATGAGTAAGTCAGGCTAATGACACTACACCCACCTTATCTAGGGCTGGCCTTGGTATACTTTCCTTGGCTTTTTTTAAGCAGGGGGTGGAGATGGGAGGCAGAATAGGATTGCAAAACCCATCTGGCTATAACTACCACCTGAATTCCTCCTTTGCTACAGACAGCCTCCCCCTTCCTCCCCAGGCAAGTCAAATTGCTTAGGACCGGCAAAGAGACTCAGAGTCTAAAGAAAACCTTTAGGTTGGCAGAATAAGCATTCTTACCCGTCCCTTCCCTCATCCTCGTCTCAACCCACCCCACACCTACCCTCAGGGCCAGGTAGCCCTCATTCCTAAGGAGCAGGCTATCCTGTGAACATGTGGAGAAATCAAGAATGAAAGTTACATGAGTAAAAACTTCCTAGAACAGCACTGTCCAAGACAACATTCTCTGATGAGAAAACAATTTTATATCGTGCTGTCCGATACAGTAGCCGCTAGCTACATGTGGTTGTTGAGAGACTAACATATATCAGTGTGCCTGAAAAGCTGAATTTCTTATTTTACTTATATTTAATGAATGTGAGTATAAAGAGCTACCTGTGACTAGTGGCTATTTTACTGGACGGTGCAGTTCTGAATATGAAGTAGGAACAACTTCGAAATCTGGGGTACCGTGAAAGCCTAAAGGAATATTCCCCATCTCTCAGTCCTGGTTGAAAAGGGGGCAGTTCTATAAGATGCTACAGTGCAGTTTCTTTTTCATCTACCCCAGAGTAAACCAGATTCCCAGTCCAAAGCATCAGATGGACCTCTCTCGGTGATCTGTTTCTCAGGTAAAAGGAACTGAGGGGTGGTAAGCAGGAGAGGGGCCCAGCACTACCCCCACCCCCGAGGACCCCCTCTCCCTCTCTGGCACCTGGCTCTGGCTTCTCGTCCACAGCAGGGACCCCAGCGGGGACGCCGTGCAGAATGGTGCTGCAGCTGCGGACATCTGGTTTCCCTCCCATCTCTGCCCCTTCATTTCTTTTCTGTCAGCAACGGCTCCTGGCTGTGGATGGTCAGCAGAGTCAATGAGGCCCTGCAGACCTCCTTTCCGGCTCCCTCTACTCCCCCATCCCCTGCTGAGGAAGGTTAAGGGGGAAAGAGAAAAAAAAGGGACAGGAAGGCAGAATGAGGGTGAAATGAAATGTTAGTGACATTCAGGAAAGTGACTTCATGGGGCTCTCACTGCCTTCCCTCTAGATTCAGGATGAACCTTGTCTGGTTTATAAGCCATCAGTGGCTTCTCCCCTGTCTGAGTTGCCAAACTCCTGTGCCCCCACCCTCCAGGGCTCACAGTGACACATGTGCCTCCTCCCACATCATGGCAGGTCCATCTGTGATCTTTGTTCTTCTGACCTTTCCCCTAGAGGAGGGGGGACCCCCAGAAGAACTTTCCCTCCCTATCCCAGACTGAATAATTTCAACCTTCCTCTCTGCATAGCCTTCCCCAGTTCCTCTGGGTAAACAGGAGGAAAGGCTTTCTTTCTTGACCAAGAGGTTGGCAGCCTCAGCTAGATTCCACATGGGAAGAAGCTGTTCCTTTTTCTAATCTTGGCTCCTTGGCCTTTACTGTCCCCCAAACCTAGCCAGGGACGTGACCACCCTGTGAAGCTGCATTGATTCACCGGACCATTCAGCAGTCAGATCCTCCTCAGGGAGAAGCTGAGCTGCCCATCCCAGGAATGGGCTAGAACCTAGCAGTACTGGATGCAAACTCCCCACATAGCTCTGCCCAGCTGAAAGGCTGCTCTTCAAATCCCTTTTCTTACTCATAACTGCAGAGCAAACGAGGAGAGCCCTTGTTTTGCTACCAACCAGCACAGTGATGGCAAATACGCCTCAGTTTTCCTATCTGCGAAACGAGGAGACGACCTCGTAAGGCCCTTCTTGTAAAGCTCCATTCCGTGAGTGTAATTTTCCAACATCGCCATGTGTGTGGGCAGAGCAAGATGCTTTCAGCAACTATGAAACTGCCATGAAATTCTCTTACAGTTTTCTGGTGGTTCTGATTTCTTAAGGAAGAGAGATGAACACATTGCTCATCTCCTTCAATTGGTTTGACTCCCTGTGTCTCGAGTTCTAAGCTCTGGAGCTGAGCTGAGCTGAGCGAGCTAGACGGAACAGGCCATGGTGGAAGAGACAGGAGAGGCACTAAGTCAGTTTGCCTTTGTGTGTGTAGCAGCTAGAGCAGGGAGGAGTTGAAATGAGATAATAGAAAGAACTTCCTAAATGGGACAGGGCCTCAGGGGAGTGTAGCATTTCCTTTCCTAGCAAACTTTCAAAGCAAGAAAGTTGGAGGAGTACATTTGCCTCCCAAAAGTTATTTTTCAGGACGTGATTTAAAACGTACGTATTCTCTTCCTCTCTCTCTGTATTCCACCGCTTCCCGTCCCTGGCCTGCATCCCTACCTTCACAGTGAACTCAGGACCAAAAGGGCCTGGTCTTCAGATGGCGGGAAGAGGTGGGCGGTTTTGCCAGAGAGCAGGGGTGAGATTCCCCTCCCAGTCCGTCTCTGACTTCTGACCTCTGCACCTTTCTTGCTAGTGATCCCTAAATTACTGAGCTGTCTAACCCTCTCTGGGGAGGAGGAAAGCAAACAGGGCTGACGGGAGGTGGCGCAGAGAATGTATGAGGTGGAGGTCAGGGGTCTTTTCACAGTGTGTTTTGGCAAAGGAAGCCTGTGGAGCAGCCAGTGGGATCAGACTTTCATCCTCCCGAGCTGGCCCCCTCGCTGGGAAAGCAAAAGCTGTCACTGGAGATGTGATTTGGAGCATGTGCTCTGGGGAACTGGGGTGCACCCCTCAGGGTCTGGCCCTCTGAAGGTAAAACCAGAGAACAGACAGGGCCTTCCCTGCACCCGCTCCTGCCACCACCCTCCTCAGCCTTAGGAGGTGACAGCAGTGCCTGGGAAGCACTGGCAGAAGTAACCTGTCCCTGGAGGGGCTTGCTCAGAAGGAGACTTGGTCTGGCCTGCTTGGGTCAGGAAGTGGTGGATGGGATGGTTCTCAGGGACCCAGCCAGCACGGAGCTTCTCTGGTGCTTCTTGTGGCCCTCATGTGTTCCTATCGCTCCAGAGAACCTCCCACACACAGCTGTCTCCAGCCCAGCAAATTAAAATCTAAAAGGAAGGGAGAGGTTATAGGCTCAGAACCTGGACGCTAGAGGTTTCCCGCTGAGTGAGCATCGGAAGGCTTGGAAGGCTGGAGCTTGGGGTCCCGGAGGAGCCAGCTCCCACCTCCCCTCTCAAACTTGGGCAAGCTTCTGGGAGACCCTAGAAGCATGACCTGGCCAGGGCCAACAGTGGTTACTCCCTTTCCCTCCTACCCCTACTTCCCACATTGCAGGCTTCTTTACCCCTCCTGGGGTATCTTCTGTCCCAGTTCCCCTCCATTGCTTTAAGGTGGGAAGGAGTGACAGTGAATGCTCATGAGGGGCAGAAAGTTCAGAGCAGATCTCTGAAGACTCACCTGTGTCTCCACATTCTCCACCCCTTGCTAGCTGTGCTAACCACTGTGACTCTCAGTTTCCTCATCTGTAAAATGGAGCAAATCATAGTGCCTTTCCAGGATGGATGTCGATGTTGTATGGATTCAACACAAAGCAGGGGCAGAGGGCCTAACAGTGCCTGATACACACAAATTAAGCATAAATTAAGCATGAGCTCTTGTGTTTTTGTTTCTCAGGTTTCTTCTCTGTTGGTGACTCTTTAACAAATAGTGACAGTCCACACCCAGGCAGCCACAGCCACTGCCAGGGTCATGGCTCAGGCTGTGTGATGAACCGTTTTCTCTGCCTCCTGCCCCTGCTCCTAGCCATCCCGGCAGAGGTGCCCACTCGGGCCTCCCACCCGAACCCCTCTCCCACCGCTTGAATGCAGAGGCGTTTCTTCTGCTGACAGCCTGAAGACAGGCCATTTTTCTTCTCCTCCCATATAATGGCCTTTACTCTCCTACCCCTCCACCCCACTTTCCCAGCCTTAATGACTTTAACATACACACAGTTCTTTAAAAAAAAAAAAAATACAAGCCCCCAGTGAGCTGCTCTAAACCGCCTGTTGTGGAGGAGAAACAACCCAAGCACATGTTCACAAGTCATTGCATGTGATGACAGGGGGCCTTGTGCTAATTTCCTGGTGTTTGAAGCCCCAGGGTGGGGGGCGGGGCAGGAGGCAGCGGAGGAGAGAGACGGGGCTTGGGTATTTGCCTGTTGCCTTTGATCCTCCTAGAAAATGCTGTAGCATTTAGGGAAGTATTTCATCCCGGGAAATCTCCAAAAGTAAGAAAGATGCCTTTAGGCAGGGGCTGGGAGGTGGCAGGGGATACTGTGGAAGGAGGATGCTACCAGATGACCTTTTCTCTCCTTGAGATTCTGAATCCCTGCTCTGGCTTCTCTGGACAGCGGGAGGGAGGACAGGATCTCCAAGGGGAGACTCGAGCTCAAGGAATTTATGGATTTGCTGAAGCCTCCTACCCCAACACTCACACAGTTTCTGCCTCCAGTTTCTTTGTGGCTTATCTGAGAGAAGCTAATAGAGCCTCCAGGGCCCTCGTCTGCCCCCACTGTGGATAGCATCTAGGATCAATCTCTCCCTCTGATCCTGACCTCCAGGGCTGACTTGTAGTCTGTGAACCAAGGGATGGTCTGGTGGGGGAGAAGGGGAGTGAGTGCTGCCTGCCTCCTGGCAGACCATTGTGCCAGGTGGGGAGGTGACAGCCCGCAGGACAAGTCCGGCAGAAGGGAGAGAGGGCAAAGAGCCAACGGCCCTGGCTGCACCCCCTAGCATGGAAATGGAGCTGGCTGGAAGCCAGCCTTTCCTCTAAATCAGAAGCAAATGCACCAAAGCTGCAACCTTACCCCTTGACCGAGGACGGGAAAGTGCCTGTCTGACCTCACGTTATTGGTGCTATTATCATCATTATTGGTAATATCACCATCATCATCCTGTAATTTACCAGCTTCAATGGCGAGGATGCTTAGGCCTCCTCTGGGCTTTCATGTCGAGAGAAAATGAGTTGTGGCAGCCTCCCCGCCTCTGTCCTCCCCTAACCACCCACGGGGTCTCTGCCCCTGTCCTTATCACCAGAGACTCTCCCTAGCCCAGGCCCAGCATGCTGTCATGCTTTTGGGGATGCCGTGTGGCAGAGTTTCCGTGCCAGGGCAAGGGGGAGGGCCGCTTTACGTGGTAGCATGTGTCTCTCCTCTTTAAACCAAGAAAAAGACTTCAACCCACACCCTACACTAGTGGTGCTCAAACTTCAGCTTGCATCTGAATCACCTGCAGAGCTTGTTAAAATGCAGTTCACTGGGTCCCACTCCTAGAGTTTGTGATTTAATGGATCGGAGATGGAGCCCGAGAATTTGCATTTCCCAAATGCTGATTTTGCAAGTTCCCAGTTGATGTTGATGCTATTGATCTGGGTACCACATTTTGCAAACCACTGCCCTAAATTTTGCTAAATTGCCGGTATTTAAGGGTTGAGTCACTGGAACGCTTCCTCTTCAGGCATCCTCCTGGATACAGGTGTTTACACTGTGCCTCATTCAATACCCTCCAAATTGGGTTCCCCACAAGGAGGCCAAGGGCCCAGGTGCAGTGTGAGGTGGGGTGTGAGGTGGGCGAGTGCTGCTGGCTCTCACACGCAGGAACCCCTTGGAGAGAAAGCAGAGGCGGGCCACACCCCCGCCCCTACTCCTGAAGATTTATTCTTTCGTTTGGTATTTCAGGCCTTCCTCAAGGGGGTGTTGGGGACAGTCTGACTCACTGCATAAACCTTTTTTGGGAACACTGGGTCTCAGCCAAGCTCTCCTCCCTCAGTTAGGCCCATCCTCATTCTTCCCCACCTGTTCCTCTAGCTGAGCTTTAGGCTCAGCGGAAAGTGACAATGTCCCTGTGCACACTGTCCCCACAGCCAGTAGAGAACAGGCAGCCAGCTGCACATTGTGTATATTAATTTTCAAAGCAAGGCTTCTCATAACTCTTTGCCATAGCTTTCTCCTCCCCTCTACTCCAGAGAGCTCAGGAATTCGGCAATAACAGTGGCATGGACGTGTGACCTTTGCTCTTTTTTTCTCCTCTCTGTAGGATAAAGAGGAAAGAAGGCAGGAACTGACAGTTATTAAGCTCCTCTGGAATGACAGAGGCTGTGCTAAATGCATTGCACCTCATGCTCTGTTATCAGGAGTGTTTTCTGACTAATGTTTGTTCGAGTCCTCGGGGTAAGGCCCCCACCTGTTTTGCAGTAACAGGGTCGAAATCTCCCGATACAACTATACACGGATAACAAGAGACGGGCAAAGTCTAGCCCAGTGTTTCTCAAACTTGAGAGTGCATCAGCATCACCTGACTGCTTGTTAAAACACAAACTTCTGGGTCCCACCCCCAGAGTTTCTGATTCATTAGCACTGGGCTGGGGCGGAGCCCAAGAATCTGCATTGCTAACAAGTTCTTAGGTGGGGCCGATGCTGCTGCTGCCATTCTGGGGACCAGGGGTCCAGAACCACTTACCTAGTTCTACAGCCCATTGGTTAGACTTCTGCTGGCGGTTATTTTATGTTTCCCTCATCAGAACTATATTTCCACCTCTAGACCAGACTGTACTCTTTCTGAGCTCCCTTGAGGTCACTGAGGAAAAATGTGATCAACTTGCTAATTCCATCTTGTTTATTCATTTATTCAAAAGATAATAATCATTATAGTAAACACTCATTTAGTGCTTACTAAGTGCCACTATCCTAGAGCTTTGCATGTATTAACTCTTTTAATCCTCATAAATAATCCTGAGGTATCTGTAATGATTATCCACATTTACAAATGAAGCAACAGAGGCACAGGGATGTGAAGGTTACACAGCTGATCAGAGGTGGAGCAGGGATCAAACCAGGCAGTCTAGTTCCAGAATTTGTATTGCGAATCAGTCCTCTGCTTTTTGAGTATCTGTTTTGAGTTAGGCACTATGCTGGACTCTGAATGCATCAGGTAGGAAACATACAAAGGTGGGTAAGTCGCAGCCTTTCCTTTAACAATTAACAGCACTTAACCATTACAGCCTTGCCTTGTATGAACAATTGGAACACCAGAGAAGAGTACCAAGATAGAAATATGTACCCAGTGCTGAGGCCCTAAAGCAGGCAGAATGAATTACTAGGTCTGGGAGAGTCTGCAAAGGCATCAAAGACAAGTGCGCATTGAGCTGGGCTTGTGATGCAAGGAGCTTTGAGCTGTGAAAGAGGCAAAAGGCCATTCCCTAGCAGCAGCCAAAGCAGTCTGTGCAAAGGCACTGTGGTGAACCGGGCACGGCAGGTTCAGGGGACTGTGAGTGAGTAGTTCAGAGCTAGAGGAGCCCAGGACTCAAGGAGGAAGGGGACGGGGCAGAAAGGGAAAGCAGCGGACAGGCAGCCAGGGCTGCGTTGCCAGCACTCAAGAGTTTGGACTTTTGTTATCAAGGGAAAACCATTTAAAGTCTTTAGAGCAAGTGAGGGACGTAATCAGTTGTGTCATTTTGAAAGATAACTCCAGGTTTTAGCTTTTAGTTCAGCAGGGGCTTTATGAACAGACACCAGGAGCCGGCCTTCCCCTGCCTCCTCAGTCACTGACATCTCCCTGGGTTAAATCGCCGCTTTCCTTGCACTTTCTATCTACCTGGACGGCATCCCCTTACTGTCCGTTTCTCACTGTGGGACTTTTTCTAGTTGACCGTTTCCATTCTTCTCAAGGCTTTTCCAGCCTGTACCCACCGAACTCTGACCTCGTCACTCATTACTTTTGGATCCTGTTCTTCATGACCCCGAGATATCTGTAGCCATGTTGTTTGTAGCCTTGAAGCCCATGCTCAGGTTGGCCACGGCTCCTTGCTCTGGTAGGTAAGGGCAGAGGTGGATACCTGCGTAATTCAAGGAGTAAAGGGGTGACAGCCTCCTTCCTACCCATGCCCATGGAAATGAATGAGTCTCAGAGTTAGCTGTAGGCCGCTGGGACCCCTCTGCAGCGCTCACCTGTCTAACCCAGCTCCTGTCATCTCACTGGAAAGGCTGATGGGAACCAGTGCTAGAAGCACCGTCCTGTGACCTTTGTTTCTTCATCCATGAAATGGCAACAGTTCCTTACTTGTTTACTTGTTTATTCCACAGTTATTGTGACCTTAACTCGAACCTGACTTTGAAAGCCTATTGTAAACTGTGAAGCACCAGACAAATATGAGAGAGAAGGAGGATACGTAAGGCTGGTTGATTCCAACAGAAACAGAATCGAGCCATCCATTGACTCACTTCAGATAAAACCCCAAGATACCACGCAATGGGAAGCCTGTCCAACCCTATAACCATCCCAGTGAGTCCCTAGATACCTTTTAACTATGTTTTGAACCATACGGTCTTCTGTCTCTGGCTGTCAGGTTTTCTTAGGCACTCTCTCAGGAAGACTGCCTTTCTCCAGCCTGCCCTCTGCCCACCAGGGCCTCAGCTTGTTCCCCTCTGGGGCTATGGCTGACCTCTCCAGATTCCCAGCCCACTCCCCTGGAGAGCAGTGATTCCTGTTGTGGAGACAGCTGGCCCCAGGACTCACGCTCAGGCTTCTCAACAAAGGTCTGGACCAAGAAGGAGAAGCAAGGCTTCTCATAACTGATAGCCCCAATCAGACTGCCTAGACTGTCACAGGGCACAAGCCAAGTTTGGCCTCCTTCACCCTAACAGCATCCTTCGGAGGTCATTTCACATTCTTCCTCTGCCTTCAGGCCATGCAGCCTCTATCTCTTCATACTTTAACGCTGAAGCCGTTGACTCCTTGTTGAGAGTATGTGCCAGCCCTGGAGGGAGACAGTGGGGGAACAAGAAGGGACCTCCCCGGGGAAGGAAGAACTCTTGCCCAGTGACTGGCTGTGTTCCATACTGGAGTCCACGTTTCACTGTCGGGTGCTCAGCTGGGATGAGCGGACCCAGTTGGACTGTAGGAAGGCTCACACTTTGTTCTTATCCCATCCCTGCCCTCTTTCCCTCCACCCTTTAGCCTTCTTTCTCCTCCTCCCTTAGCGGAGTTCCCGAGTGCTCTTCAGGTACAGAGTCTCCAGGTGTTCCAGTTCACTCGTCATATACCTTCTCCCCGAAAAGATTCCTGCAGGATCAGCCAGTCTGCTCACTGCTGTTGAGTTCTGTTTTCTAAGGGGTACGGGAGCTCCCACAGAGATGCTAGTGTGCAAAGTCCTAACAACAGCTGGCTCCCAGCTGTCCTAGCTCCCCCAGAGACAGCAAATGGCCAGGGCTGGACAGAGAGTTCCCAGCACCAGGAAGGTATATCACATCAGCAGGGGCCAGGTCCAATTTCCCTTGCATTCCAGAGGTATTGAGGGAGACCAGGAAAGGCCAGCTCATTTCCTCGGGGAATTTCTCTTGTATCCACCACTGTTGTCACTTTGCAGTCGTGAATGTGAGGATGTACAGGTGGGGGGACACGTGAGGAGGAGAGAGGGCCTCAGGGCTAGTGCGGAGCAGGGGGTGCATTGTGGGCTTTGAGTTTCAGAACTGAAAGCAGAGGAACTGGGCTGGGCCTTGAGCGGAAGTGCCCTGGTGCATGCACCAGCCTATCGGGGGCATGGGCGCTCCTCCGGCTTCCCACTCTGATGTCTTAGGTCAGCAGCCTTCGCCTGCCTCTTCTGCCCTTCGCAGCTCTCCTCCCCTCAGTTTGTCTTCTTCCCCTCCTGCACACCTCCAGCCCGCCTCCTCCATATGGTTCCGCATCTGGCTGATGACCATCCAGAGAGTTTGACAATACCTTCTTCCCTCCCTCCGCAGCCCTTACCTCCTCCCACTCCTACCCGCAGTGTCTCCTTATGACTCTGCCTTCTGTGTTCCTCCCTGCCTCCCCCAGGTGTCTCTGCAAGAATAGAACAAGCAGCCAGGCTCTCCAAAGAGTTAGCCCTTCTCTCCCCAGCCCCCAGCCTCACACACAACCATTGGTGCCAGGCCTTACCAAGTCCCCACTCCTCTGTTTTCCATACTTGGAAGGCTGCCACCGACAGGAGCTGAGGTCTGCGGTGGGCAGGACCCCTCCATGACCAGGCAAGTGGCCTAGGCACATTTGCAAAAGCCAGTCACACCATGACTCAGAGATTCTGCCTCTGATCCAAATACCCTTCCCGGAGGGGACTTGGCACAAGGGAGAAAACCCACATATTCCACCAACTTCTCTTCTTTTCAAAGCGCTATCTCAGCGGGCTCCTAATTCTGTCTCTGGCATATGTGGTTGTGTGTGAGTGGAGTGCACACATACACCACATCTCAGCATCCTGGTGCCCGTGTGGCGTTCCCAGGAGGGACAGGGGAAATGAAAATCGAGCAAGCAGCAGCAGATGTTGCTGGAGTTCTTCTTCCTGGCTTGGTGCTGCTCATCCTTCTGCAGGTCAGGCTGGTAATGAGAGGATTAATTTTTGTTCCCCTCCATCTTGGCCCCAGTATGGCTGGCTAATGCTAGTTCAGCTGGTAACATTTTCACTGGCAAATCCTCCACTCACCCTTGAGACAGGCTTAGCATGCACAGCCCCAGAACTGGATCTGCTGGGAACAGGAGCCTTGGCCCTAAATCTTGGACAGATGCAACAGCTTGGTAGCAAAGAACCGGTCTTTGTCCCCTTGCTGATAGAGTGAAAAGAACACTGGGGTGGACCGCAGGTGAATCCTGCTTGGCCGTGGGCTAGCTGTGTGATCCTGAGAACTTCACTTAGGTTCTCTGAGTGCCAATTTTCTCACTTCTTAATGAAGATAATAACATGGGATCCACAGGGCTTGTGGCAAGGATTAAATAAGATAATATATTCATATGTAGTAAGCGCTCAGCAAATGCTAGATTAAGTCTGAAATCCAAACAGGGCTCATAGTGCAGGGAAATAGAACCACAGACTTTGTAAGAGACCTTCAAAGGCTCAGTCATCCAACGTTCTCAATGTAGTAGCAGCGCATTAATACTAGTGTCTGTAAACTAGTAAACGTGTATGTTTTCTGTGCCATCTACTGTTCCAAGTAATATATATCTAAATTATTAATCTTGCACCAACAGGATTTGAAATGAGGAAATTTGACAAATGAGGGCATTTGGCTTACAGAAGTTGAGAACCCTGCTCTCGTTACTGGTAAAGCCAAGAGTCCAATGTAGCTAGACTGGTTGTAGATTTTGCTCTTCATCACTACCCGTCACTGCCTCTCAGATATGCCAGTGAGGCAGCTCCAGCCTAGAGGGCAGTAACTTGCTCACAGTCACCTCGCTGTTCATCTCCTCCCTCCCAGGCCTGGGCTCTTTCTGTGACGTTGAGTTGATGAGTCATATTCCTTGGGAGCTGCTAGAAGGATCTGTCTTCTGCAGCCAGCCAGCCAGCCCTCCCCAGAGCATCCCAGTTACCCCTTCCTTCTCTACTGTGGCTCGAAACTGTCCCTTGAACACAGGAAACAGCTTTGTGCAGGCTCCTGCAGGGACTCTCCCAGGTAAGGCCTGAGCACTCTCGGGCCTCCCTTTTGCCAAGATGGACAGACTTGTCCATACTATCCAAGGACACGATGAGATCAGCTCCCTCAGCCCTCCAGAATCTGTTAGAAAGAGAAGGCAGCTTCCCTGGGACAGTTGCCACCCAAGAACTCAGAAGCCAAAAGCTTTCCAGCAGTGAGCTAAGTGTCAGGACATGTGCTCGGCTCAGGCTGCCCAGAGCTGAGATCAGACCCTTGTGAGTCCCAGGTGTCATCTGCAGATGTGGGCAGTGCTCTGGGCACAACTAGCAGGCAGAGGAAATGGAAGAAGAGGGAGTAGCGATAACTTGGAAGTACTTAGGGGTCGTTTTTCAAAGCAATGTCTAAGTAGAGAGCTAGAAGTTGAGGGAAGAACAGAACACACTTTTCACACAGCAAAATCCAGGTGTCCCTGGCCTTTCACAATATGACCCCACCGACCTTTCCAATTCCACAGCACTTCCTCCA
This sequence comes from Aotus nancymaae, assembly GCF_030222135.1. Taxonomy (NCBI): domain Eukaryota; kingdom Metazoa; phylum Chordata; class Mammalia; order Primates; family Aotidae; genus Aotus; species Aotus nancymaae. Next base: position 11,315,864 of record NW_026988453.1, on the reverse strand, counting down.
ACCACAAACGTTACCTCTCCAAGTAACAGAGCCCCAAACAGTGGTTTTCACGTAGGTCTGCAAACAACATGTGCATCTTCCCTTTGGAGCCACTGCTCAGGCTGCCATTATGTTGGTGCAAAAGTAATTGTGGTTTTTGCCTTTTTTCCCCCCCAACTCTCTATTTTAACACTGCTTTGTACTTATCTCACTGCACAACATTGGGGCAGAAGTCATTGCAGCTTTTGCCTTTTTTAATGGCAAAACTCGCAATTACTTTTAACTCTCAAAATTAAATTTTCAGTTAGGTCCCCATTGTAGAGCGGGGGAAATGGAGGCACTAGGAGCTTAACAAGCTTGCCTAAGTTACCTAACCTACTCGCCAACCTTTGATCTCTTTAACAATTGGTTAAATATGATGGTAATAGGCCTGGCAAGGTGGCTCATGCCTCATCCCAATACTTTGGGAGGCCAAGGCGGGAGGATGGCTTGAGGCCAGGAGTTTGACACCAGTCTGGGTAACAGAGGGAGACCCTGTTTCTACAATAAATAAATTTTAAAAATTAGTCAGGCGTGGTGTGGCATGTGCCTCTAGTCCTACCTACTTGGGAAGCTGAGGTAAGAGGATCGCTTGAGCCCAGGAGATCGAGGCTGCAGTGAGCCCTGACTGCCTCACGCATTCCAGCCTGGGTGATGGTGAGACTCTGTATCGAAAAAAAGTTTTTTTTTTTTACGATACTTATAATAGCTCCTACCTAGTAGGATTTTGTGGTAAGAATGGATTCAAGGAAACGCATATGCTGCACAGTGCCTGGGGCACATAGTAGGTGCTCAGCACATCTTAGCAGTCCATTACCCAGACTGGTGTCAAACTCCTGGCCTCAAGCCATCCTCCCGCCTTGGCCTCCCAAAGTGTTGGGATGAGGCATGAGCCACCTTGCCAGGCCTATTACCATCATTTAATTGTTAAAGAGATCACAGGTTGGCGAGTAGGTTAGGCAACTTAGGCAAGCTTCTTAAGCTTCTGTTGCCTCCATTTCCCGCCCCACACAATGGGGATTAAATGAGGATTAAATGTATTTTGAGAATTAAATGATAGCGTACATATCAAACCTTTCACATGTATCTGGACCATAGAAAGCATTTAGTGAAAGTTAACTGCTATTATTATCAGTACTGCATTACCCTCTCCTCCAGCCCTTCCCCAGCACGCTCAAATCTTACTAGTCCTCCAGGCTCAAGCAATGACAGTGCCAACGTGGCATCCCGCGCTACCACCACACTGCTCTTCTTTGATAAGGACAACTTGCCTTTTCCCATGTGTGTCAAACGCTAAGGAAGCTGGTACCGACTTACCTTTCATCTATGTCCCATCGTTCAGATTGCAGCCCATCATGAGATGGCACCACACGTTTCAGCCTGCGCTAGGAATGACACCCCCTCCAGGAAGTCTTCCTTCCTCAGCCCCGACTGGTATCCCTGAATTCCTGCAAGACCATCCTCTATAATAGTCAGCATTTGCTCACTGGCATCACTTGTTGTTATTTTTCTTCCTCTGTCTTGTCCTCTTCACTGAACGGTGGGATCTTGAGAGCAAAGACTATTTTCTTTTCTTTTCTTTCTGTTTATACTCCAGGATATTTGTCACTCTGGAGGTGCTTAAAATACTTGTTGGTTGGTGCATCAACCAATAATGATTAAATGCTCATTAAAAACAATGTAGATTACAGGGTAAAAGGCGATTTTTGACAGGACTTAGTCCTACTTCAAAGGCCAGGATAACATGGGGGTCATGAAATCATACCATGAAGCCTACTGGGCTTTGACCACATCAGGTTCATTACATTTTATTGTGCTTGGTTGAACTAGCCCCTGTGAACATGCCCACAGACAGCTCTTGCCTGCTAGCCAGCCTCATGCCCCGACTCTGGCAGGCATCCAGCCCCACAGGGCCTCCTGCTTCCCTGCCTCTGTGGGTGGCTGTGCCTCTCCTCCTGGCCACGGTTCAGATCCACCCGCCCCTGCTTCCCCCAGCCTGTCAATCACCAGTCTCTGGAGATGGTCCCCAAGGCCCATCCTACTTCTCCCCAGCCTCCAGTCACAAATGACTGCTTCAAGGCAGGCTGGTCTTTGTTTAATGCTCCTTTCATTTGACTTTGGGCTAAAGAGGAAGATAAATGACACTCTGTCTCTTTAAGGTAAAAGAGAGGCATTAAAAAAGACCTATTTTTTTTTTTTTTTTTTTTTTTTGCCTTTTAAGAAAAAAAAAAATCCTCCAAGTTATTAGGGGAAAGAAAATCATTTGACTCAAGCAGCCTCTGGCAGTCTGGTGATGCTGAGAACAATATACCTGTCAGCATCTATCAGGTTTGGAAAACAAAGCCATCTGCATATGGGGAAATGAAGGGGGGCTGGGGAGTGAGAAGAGGTGGTGAATATCTAATGAGGGATGCATAAAGCACCCCACACCTAGCTGGGAAAGTTCTTGGAGATCCTGGTGTCTGGTTGTCCGTGACTAGAAAAGTCTAGACATTTAGGGAGGGAGTCTTAAGTCTGGACTTTTAGACTTTTTCTTAATAGTCAATATGGATTTTAGAGTTCATCCAATCTAAGCCATTTTTTTCTTTTTATAAACTCAAGACTGTAGAAGAGAAGTGACTTGCCCAAGGCTATACTCAATTCCTGCCATAATCAGGGCTAGAATCCAGGTTCCTTGGCTTTCTGGGTTTGGTTAGCTTGTCTGCTGACAGAAGCCCTTTTCTCACCTGTTGAACACGTTGTTTCTCTTCTTCCGGTCCCCTAAATTCTGCCCCAATCTTTCTTTCATTCCAGAATCTCTCACTGTGAGCTCCAATGTGACTTTTCAGTCCGGGTCTTCTGACTTCCTGGTGCTCCAGCCCTTTGTCCACTTGCCCACCAGGCACATCTTCTAGGACAGGGGCTCTGGTTCATTCCCAAACAGGGCCACGTAACCCAAAATAGACTTTTGGGTGCAGCAGTAGCTTGCCCTGGGGCTATGTCCCAGCCACATCAAGTCTGCCATGAAAGACAGAGAGATATTCATGATGCGTTAAAGTTCTGCCCACAGACAAGGCGGATGGTCCAGACTTGCTGATCGCGTGTGACCCATCTGAACTCTCCCTGTGTCTTGTCATCACTCCTTTAATCTGCACTTGTTTATCAGTTTTGGAGTGTGAGTCCTGTCTGCATGTGCAGCGTTTGTCCTGTCAACTCCTGCCTGCCCTTGACTCCCAAAGGTCAGCCTCAGAGCCTCTTTTCCCCTTGAGCTGTCTCTGGGGCATAGGAAGGAGCTCAGTGCAGGGAAGGAGTCAGGCCTTACCCTAGCCCAGCTGTTCCATGTTCAATAACTTGGTCTGAGAGCATCCACAGGCCAGAGTCAGGACAATCAAGACCCTCTCTAGGGAGCTCACGCCAAAGAGTCCAAGCCGGGTGGATGATCAGCTTGTCCTTATAGAAAACCACTGAAGGGCAGGGTATCTTTTGAACGGAATATGGGGGTGGAGTTAAGAGTCCATGATCCTGGAGGAGGCTGGTGTTTTGACTCCCAGAAGTCCCGCTTCTTGTGCCTGCTGAGAAGTCCTGTTTCTCTGGCCTCATGTCCTGGTTGAAATGAGGTCTCACTGGGGTAGCATAACCTGGCCACAGGTGGCTCATTAGAACTGTGCTGAGGCCCGTCAGCCTCTCAGGAGCACTACCTGTCATTCTTAAAAGGAAAAGAAAAACTTCTTTTTGTCTTTATTTTCCCTTTTAGAGACTCCCTAGGCTTTTAGAGCCTGCTGAAAGCAGCAGATAGAACATTTGAGTCAGACACCTGAGTTTATATCCCAGGCTAGCTGTGTGCCTTGGGCAAAGCACTTAACCTCTTTGAGCCTATTTGTTCTTCTGAAAAGTGGGGGCAATAGACTCCCCCGCATGGCGTTATTACACGTATTGAATAAGAGACAGAATATCATTCATTTATTCAGTACAATTTCAGTAAAAATCAGGAAATATTTCCTGAGCATCTCTTATGAGTTGGTCACTCTCCTAGATGTTAGGGATACATCAGTGAACAAAACAGATCAGCGCCTGTTGCATTCTAGTGCCCTGTTTTAAAGTGTGCGTTTTAACCGGATTCTGAGGGAAGATATTGCTACATCCTCTTAGTTCATTCCTCGTCTCTGGACAGCATACCTCTACTCCCTATCCAGATGTGGCTCTATGTTAAGAGGGGAAGAGAGAGGGAGAGAAACAGGAACATTCAGGGAGCACCACTTCTCCTAAATGACACCTTTTAGTCCTCACCTATGGTGTGGATATCATGTCCCTGCTTTCCATAGAAGTAGATGAAAGCCCCAGAAGCTTATGGAACTCGCCCAGGGTTTCCCAGCACATAAGTAGCAAAACCAGGATTTGAACCACAGCCTTCTGACTCTAAAGACCTGCTGTTGGGTTCCATCAAGCTGCTCCACTCATCTCAGTATTAATAACTCTGGGCCCCCAAGCCAGAGAGCAGTTCTGGGATGGATTTGGGTTGGGTGGGGTGGGAAGTGGCAAAAAGCGGAGTGGGGGGGCCAGGCAGCACGCAGGTGCTTGTGTTTGTGTCTGCTGAGTCTGTGTATGTGTGTGGGGTTTCAACGACAGGGATCTCAGTGGGGAATTGGTATTTGGGCTGCTAAATAACCACAATTTGTATTAAGCAGAAACATAGTCATTATGCAGCACGTGTGGGCTGCTGCGGCTCACTCCCATTAGGGAAGAGCGCAGCTGATGGCACTTTGGCCTGTGGTCTGGTGAAAAGCTTCCACCAGGGGTCCTGAGATGGCCTTCTGGGAAGAGGATACGGGGAGGAAGGGGTGGGGGAGCGAGAAGAGCAGGGCGCTAAGGCATGTGCACCTCAGCTTCAGGAGACGTGCATCTACCTCTACGGGCCGCTCATCAGTAAGGCCATTCTGGTTCTCATTAACACAAGTAAATATGCATCCCAGCGCTGGGCAGGGGACACATGTGTTGATATTTAATTATATAGTGTGCGCTGAGCATATTATGGCGCCTCCAGGGAATGGCGGCTGCAGACAATGAGGTGCAATGGAGTACATTCAAAACTACTTAGTTAATTAATGCATTAGCGGTCCACTTTGCTGTGAGGGGGTGTGGGAGAGAGGGCAGAGATTATCCTGGTGTTCTCTTCTCCCTTCCTGTTCCTCTCTTCCTCTCAGCCCTTTTCCTCCAGAAACTGTAAAATCCCCATAGTCAGGGGAGCCCTCATTAGGAGCTGTGGTCCGAGAGTTAGTGAGAGAATGAGGTTAAAATTCAGCACTGAGATAAGTGAAGCTTGGAAATCATACATGGATTTCCTTTGCCTGGTTGATGCTCATCCCCAGCGACCTAGAGATGCTGGCAGTCAGCAAACTGACATCCCAACGCAGCCCCAAGCTCTGCTCTCTATTTTGGGAACTCCCTCTCTCGTTCAGTAGCCTCAGGTGCAGACTCAGGTGCGGAGTTGCAGCAGCACCCAGATTTCCATTGTGCCGGGAGCTTCCTCCCACCTCAGGGGTGAGGAGGAAGGAGTGCCATGCCTGAGCCAGGTGAAGTGTGAGGAACTGAAGCCAGAGGTTAAGAATCCATCTATTTAGAAAGAGACACTTTCTTCCAAGTCTCTTTCAATACGCGTTCCCCCGTCTCCTCCTACTCCATACCCCACCTTTGTTTAATTCTTACATCAATGCATGAAGTCCTCATTCTGTGTTTTTTGCAGTTTTCATTGATACAAACTTTATACATTTGTTGATTTTCCTTTCCTCACCCCGGAGCCCACGGACTTTATCTCTCATTCTGTTGAACTCATGCAGGCATTTTCCAAATTGCTCCATGTGCATTTCTCATTAAGCCTCATAGTTACCTGTATTGTTCCCTCTCAAAAAGAGCTGCTAAGGACAAGGGCTAGATCATACTCAGCATTCTGGGCATAGCACCATACTTTGCACAGGACGCATTCAAGCTGTATTTGAAGTGACGCATTCCATTCTATGGGATCTTCAGGAAGTACCTGCAGGTCAATGATGACGTCATTTTATCTTTTGGAATCCCTGCTGCCAGCTCAGTGAGCTGAGCCTGCTGAGGGTTCAAGCAATGTAGACCATGTGGCCGCTTTAGGTCCAAGCCAGCCTAACGTCTGCTCTTAGAGTAGCCACCTAAGCCAGAAATCTCTCAGAGAGATGGTGTTGCAGCACATCTGTGACTGGGAATGGAACTCCTGTCACTAATTGCTGATGTTATCAAGATTATTTTTTCTCTTTTTCAAAATCTCACTATTTGTGGTTGATTTCTTTCTACATTGTGTGTTTGATTTTTTTTCTATGTTGTGTGTTTAATGTGAGAAACATAATCTGTCCTTATGTCTTTGTAGAGGTTGGGTGGTGGGGAAGGAGGGGTTCCCTTTTCAGAGTGCTCTCCTTGGGCTGTTAGAGATGGGGCCTGGCCATGGGAAGTAACTCTCAGTTCATCTATAGGGAAGAAAGAGCCCTAAGCTGTAGCAGGAAGTCAAACCTTAGCAGGGGACCTTTCTGAGTAGGATGGAGGAGTACAGTAAGCACTGAATCAGTGTGCCAATACGAGTCGTAGAACATTTGTTCTCTCCGATCAAAAAATGATACCCAGATTTCCTGGCTCACGTGGGAGAGGATGAAGTCACCCGGAGGCTTGAGGCTGCATTGCGTCCTGGGACTCCGTAGTTCTGAGGTGCAGCAGGGACGCCACTGCTCAAGCTGCCTTCTGGTCCTGAGGGAATGGAGACCAAGGACCCCAAGACCAGCCTAGGGTTGGACCAGCCCCAGACCACGCAGGGGCAGCTGGGCTTGTGGGCTTTTAGGACAGATGAAGTTGAAAGAGGCTGTTGAGGAGAGCTGTCCCGTTGGTGTTTTCCTGATGGGAGGGTTAAGGGGAACAAAATCGTGGGGAGAACGGAGGATGCAGGAAGAGCCCTGGAGAGGAAATCAGAAAGCCTACTGAAGTCCACGCTGCCACTTCCTAGATATGTGACTTTGGGCAAGTCTCGTAACCTCTCTGAGCCTTGTTTCCCCAAATATAAAACGAGTAATAATCCTCACCTCACAGGCATGCTGCAACGGTGCAAGGAGGTGTTCGGTGTAGAAACACCCAGATGCGATAAAAACATTCTCTAAACACAGGGTACTATTACTTCCTCCCATCTGAGACTTAGTTCCTTTTCCTGGGTAAGAGAACATAAGCTGTAAGATAAATGAGAGCTTGGGTGCTCCCACCAGAGATCTCCTGGCACGCCAAGGACGCCCAAGCCTCAGGCTGAGAAGGAGGGAGGCCAGGTGACTGCCATGGTCCTCACTGGCTACATGGCTCTCCAGCCTTAGAAAAGAGGCAGCATTAATCCCCCCATCTCCACAGGCCCATGCCAATCATTGCAGCGAATTCGAATGGGAGGCAGAAGAGAAGCGGAGGGTCCAGCAGCTTTGGTTTCGTCCCTGACTTCCCGCCCCAGAGGTCTCTCATCACTGTAATTCCCCTGCCAAGGCCCCCACCTAAGCCTCTTTGCTAACAGAGTATTTTTAACCTGCCACCTCCTTGCGCTTTGCCGATCTGCAGACAAGGGTCCCTGCAAGATAAGAGAATCCATTAGTGCCGCTAGGGTCAGGCAGCGCCTGCTAAGTACGTCCTTAGGAGCTCCCTCCTCCGCCCCCAGGGAGCCGATGCCGGACTGACACCCAGGGCTCTGAAGGCGAGGCAGGCTCAGCTTGGCGCCTGCGTGAAGGGAGCTCCAGCTTCTTCACTCAGCTCAGCCTCTAAAGCAGAGTCTGCATTCTCTTTTTAGGTGTTTTCAAAGACGGTCCCTGCCCTGGCTTTTTAAGGAGCCAAATCATTCCACTTCTAAGAGTATCAGATATTTTCATCTTCCCTTTTCCCTGCAAATTCCACGGGGATTTGGAAAGAATTTCTTAGAAGGGGTCTGGAACTGGTCTTCAATGGAAGACACCACCGAAAAGCACCTGGCACTAAACCTGCCTATGAGAGGGAAGGGAAGGAAGGCTTACCTCTGCTCTTACCTCTTGCATTGGGGCCAGGGGAGCAAAGAACTGTCGATCCCTGAACAGGGTTCAGCGGGTGGGGGCAGAGCTCTTGTTTCTCCTCCTACGCCTGCTCAGGTAGATGTTGGTGGTGGATGGAGCAGAAGAGGGTTTGGGGGGGACAAAGAAGAGGCAGAGATGGATGGGGCTGGGAGAGGCCTGCCCAGGAAGGGAAACCACAGATCTCTTCCCCTGGAGCCTGTAGGGCTGAAGGTGTTCCCTAACCAAATGCTGTCTCATGGGGTGCACACACGCCAGCCCCTTCCTGCTAAGGTCAATTTCCATGCTAAGTCCTTCATTATTGCCACGCAGCAACACTGCGTGGAAGCATCAGAGCCCGTAAGTGTGGGGAGAGTGGACAGGTGAACACATGAATACATCCACCTTGCTGTGCTCCGTAGGGAGCAACGGCCCCTGGGGTTGGGGTGGGCTTGGTGATGAGAAGCCACCATGCTGACATCCAAGAGTGGGAGAAGGGAGTCCAGCGCAGAGGCAGAGATCATCAGTTCACTTGGCAAGGAGTTGTGGAGCATCGATGCGCGGGGCACTGTGTTCAGCACTGGGGGCATCAAACTGAACAAAGCACAGGATGGTTGGGGAAAGGACACCAGCGAGTGGTTGCACAGGTAACTGCTTATCATATGGCTGGCCGGTGTTGTAGAGACGTGCAAAGTCCACTAAGCCGCATGGGAACCTGTAACTAGGGAACCAGAGCTACTGGGAGAAAGAGGAGCAGGAAAAGCTTCCTGGGGAAGCAGTATTTAAGCTGAATTGTAAATGCTTTGTCAGCCTCTCTGTCCCATCCCTGATACGCACAGTTTAGAGCTCCCCACCCCATGCCCCTTGGGGCCACCCATCCACAAATCCCCCCAGCCATCCCAGGCACAGGTGAGCTCTCTGACTCCCCTACTGCTCCCTCTCCATCATTTCCCATTTTGAGTTTGTTGCCAAATCTTGTCTGTTCATCTGTTCTCTCACCTGCCCTCCTTTCCACCTCCCCACTCCAACCCAGGCTGAGACTTCTATTATCTGTTCTTGAACTTGTGCTGGCTCCTGCCCTGCCTTCTCTAAGTTAGCTTTCACTTTTTTAATGTCATTTAATGGCTCTCCACAGCTTTTACGTAGGGTATAGCTGAGTCTCTTGAGCAAGTTGGCATCCCTCCGCCAGAAACACTTCCTCCCTCCCTACATCCCTTCCCCTTCCCACTTCTGCCACACTCACGCCCTGCTGTCCCAGCTTTGCCAATCCTTCCCTCTTCCCTCAGTGCCCCTGTGCCTTGGCTTAAGGCTCAGTCCATGCCTGTGCCCTGACTCAAGCTGTCCGTGCCATGCCTCCCCACCTTCTGCCTGAGGAAGTGCCTGTTCTTTCAGGCTTGAGTTATATCCCGCCTCCTCAGTGAAGCCTTCCTGATTTGCCTCTCTGTAATCTCACATTTCTTATCATTGATTACAGCACTTAGCGGAGTCTGCCTTGTATACAAGTTGCTTATATTTCTTTGTCAGAGGCAGTGTGCACAGCAGTGAATGTCACAGACTTTGGAGTAGGATTATTTGAGCTCAAAACCTGCCTCTGTTCATTAACTAGGAGTAGGACTTTGGACAAGTTACTTAACTCTGAATGCCTTACTTTCTTCATCAGGTGTACAGAGATAATAGTCAAACCTACCCCATAGAGCTGTTGCAGGCATTTAATGTCTTCACACAGGTAAAGCACACGGAACAGGGCTTGTTTGCTCTTATGTTTATTTTGTAGTTTATCTGCCTTCTTTGCCTGATTGTGAACTCCTGGAGGTCAAGAAGCACGCAGGATTCATCTTTGTACTCCCCTAAAAAGATCCTGCTTGTCTCCAGAGTCTCCTCAAAGAAAGAGGCACAAAGAGCCAAAGCCAGAAAGGACCTCGGAGCTCATGTTGAGTAAATGCTAACTTTACACACCAGCCAACTGAGGCCCAGTAAGCCGAAGGGCTTGCCCAAAGCACACAGCTAGAGACAGCTCTGGAAACCTAGCAGTCAGGAATGTAATACCCAGGTCTAGCTCACATCTTTCCTGCTCCAATACAAATGCTATTTCTATCTCCTCTTTGAAGAAGAACAGATGGTCAGTGTCATCTCCAGTCTTCCCTTGGCATATCACTGAGCCACATTTTCCAATCACCCTCAGCCTTCTGCCCTCCCCGCTAATGGATCTCAGCTGTCCCGAGCCCTTTGGCCTTCCCTAATGAGGCAGGTTTTCCTACCTTCCCATCAGGGTGCTGTGTGTTCTTTAAATAGAGAGCTCCACGGAGCTACAAGCAGGATTTGCGCTTGGCTTCGGTGGAGGCTCCAGGGCAAGGAAGGGGAGAGATCAAGTCAAGGCACACACAGCCTAGCTCCGGCTCCCCCTCTCCTCCCAGCTCCTACCCTGCCGGGCACCCAGGCCACATTCAGACTCCTCCTTTTACTGTGGATTCGATACAATCTGGAAAATGCATTAAACATGACACAGAGTAGTTGACGCGTAATTAATAAAGTACAGATTTTGGCTGGAAGCCTCAACTTAAAATAGCACCATGACTGTGGAGAAAGGGAGGGCTGGGGAGAGAGGCGGGAGATGGCATGTGATGAGAATCAAGACTGTTATCTCTAAGGGTAACAGGGCCACGTCTCTCTCCAAAGCACCCTGAAATTAGGGAGGGAGGAGAAAGATACAAATTTTTTTATCATTATTAATGGGATGAAACTGAGGCTCAGAGAGACTAACTGTCCTGCCCGAGGACACTCGTGCAGCACAGGACGGAGCCCTTGCCACTTGGCCATGCCCTCAGGTGACCAGAGACCACCATTTGCATATTAGTGAACTACGGTCTCGTGAAGTCGCACATTTCAGGACTGTTTTTAATATGAGAGATGTTTTAATGGCATTTGGAGACAGACTGTTCCCTCGCTGATTCTCCAGAGGCTGGAGGGAGCTTCGCATTTTCTTTGAAGAAGCAAAAAATAAAACAAAGCCTTTTCTTCTGCAAGCACATTCAGAGAGCCCTCTGCTGCCGTTAACCAACCTTCTGGTGTGAGGGGAGAGGTGAGAAGGGGCTTGAGGAAGGAGAAGGAAAAGGTAGAAAAGACTTCTGTGGTTCATTCAAATGCCTGGGCCTCAGGGGCATTCTCTATTGAAGCTGGAGCCCTGCTGCTTTCTGCCAGAGATTCCAGACTGGCTTTCTGAAGCAAAATGCAAATTTCAGCCCAACTAATCAACCCTGATAAGGAAGCATCACCTCCAGCCTGCCAGTCATTAACGAAAGACCCAAGGCAGACCTGACAGACTAGGAGCAGCAGCTCTGGGTAGAGGAGGAGACCAAGGTGGAATGTTCTGGAAACTCCAGAAGCAAATCACCATAAAGCAGGATTTTGATAACAAAGGGGAAACTGAGGCGGGAAATCCTGATGTGATTCCCTCATGCCACTTGCAGTAATTCTTTCCTATCTCTACAAGGCACAAATGAACTTGATCTTTTTAAAATAGCAGTGGAGAGATGAGGCTATGTCAAAGTCTATTATAAGGCCCAGTGAGCTCTCTCTGAGAATGATTAGTCTATGAATTATGTGACATAGGAAAACAACACTGATTTCTGTGGCATGATCTGTGTTGCTTTTGCTTTTGTGCCCCAAAGCATGAGCACTATCCTTAGCACATAGTAGGTCCTCAAAAATGTTTATGGCAAGATTCAGGAGACCAAAACCAAATCTGTGCTCTATACCTCCCAGAGCCTCCGTATATCTGTCTGCAGAATGGGGATAAGAACGCTTGTCTTTCTTCCAGCCTGTTGGGCAGATGGAATGAGATGCTGTTGCCCATGTGGAAGCCACGCAACAATGAGAGGCTGGCGGGCTGTCAGATATCTGGCTGCCTTGTTCTACCTAGTTCCGTGTTCTCCTTTCTTCCCTCCCATGCCTGGGCCAGCACCAGCTAGACTGATCTGGCAATCAGAGGGACACAAGGAGTTTCTCCTCCACCCCCGAGGCTCCCCTTACACGCACACTGTTCTCAAATATCCAGAACTTGAACCCAGAACCTATACAGCTACTCTTCCCAGGGGAGAACAGTTCAGAGCTTCAGAGGCAGAGGCCCAGCTGTCAGCCAAATTCTCCACACTAACTGTTTCTACTCCTGGGGGCTTGTACTAATGAAAGAAAGAAGGAGCAGAGAAGAAACGTGCTGTCTCTCTCTGGTAGGTAGCAGAAGGAGTGAGGGAGGCGCTGGTGGGAGAGACGGGTTGGGTTTCACTGGCATTCCATAGCAGGCCTTCGGCGTGCAGCTGAATCAGAGCTGAGGGAGCTGCCGAGACCAGAGGAGCCTTACAGTCGACTGTGGGCAAACCTGATAGCCCATCTGGAATCCATCCATGGCCTGGCTCCCTCCCCCATGGCCCGAGCTCACTGCAGAAGCCATGGTGGGGGAGCAGGGCCAGGCGCCTCCTGGACAAATCCCCCAGGTGCCAGCCCAGCAGCCCCTGCTTCCCCTCCCTGGCTCTGGAAGCGCAGGTTCTCCCTCCCACACACCAGCCCCTGGCTCCGGTTCTGCCCCTTCCCCTCTCTGAGAACCAGAGTGAATGATCTTACAGCTTTGAGTAGTGCAGAGAGAGGGAAGCAGCATCAGAGATCTGGCCCTCCTGAGGTTATTTAGAGGGACTGAGAATGCCAGCTCCAGCCCATGTCAGCAAGAAATGCAGGTGGGCATCACGGCAGCACTGGGCTCTCAGATCTTCACAGAGGAGTCGGCCAGCCCTTGGCTGTCGGAGTCCTAAATCTTCTCGGATGGCTGGTGTCCCCAGTCTCCCATGACTCCAACATCCTAAATGCCCAAACTCTCAAGACAGAAAGAGCAGGAGCTGGAGGACATGAGATTGTGCAGAGAGCAGGGGCAGCCATCCTTCCGGAGCCTGGTGCTTTAGCATAGGCTCTGCAGCGGTTTGCTGGGTGACTTTGAGGGAGCTGTGTGCTTTCACCAGGACTCAGTTCCTTTTCTGTGAGATGATACTTGCCCCCACAGGATGATCATGAAAATCAAAAAAGAGAAGTTAGATGGTAGACACAAACAAAATGTCACTACCTTCAGCATACCCTCAGCCCAGCAGATGAGCGTGCAGTGCCTGTTACATGGACAAAGGACAGCATTGGCTGGGAGAATCGATGCCCAGCTCTGATGAGCCCTCCCCAGAGCCTCCAGGGAAGAGGTTCTCCGTTTTCCTGGCATCTCTCCCACTCCCTGGGTTGACTGGAGTCATGGTGGTTTTGTTGTCACCTGCTATATTTCAGTAACCTTTGACCTCGCCCAGCTAGCATGTGGGGGTGGACACTTCTGTGGCTCTCCCTCCCTCTCCTGTGCAGAGAAACACACTCCTCCCCCTGAGCAGGAAGGAATGTGCTTCCTGGGGACACTCCTTGCCCCGTGTGCTGGAGATAGAGCCCACCGCAGGGCTCCACCACAGGGAGGATCCTGAAAGCCAAGAAAAGCGACCCATGTGTTGGAGAACCCCACGGGCTCAGAGGCAGCTCAGACCACCTGGAGGGAACCAGGCCCTTTTGCCCACCACAAATCTCTTTTCACAACAAACTTTGAGAACAGCCTGTTTTCCCAGTGCAGCTTCCTGCATGGTGTTTGCCTGATCTGTCTGTCCAAAATCCCTCTCCAAACAGGAGGCTTCCTGCCCAGCACTGGCAATCAGAGAGCTAATTATCTGGGATTAGAGATGGAGTTGGGCGGGAGGGGGTTCCTTTTAATTACAGGAAAAAATTAGTCCAACTGATGTCAGCAAGGCCACTGGGATTCGAATGCAAGCCCAGGTTTCACACAGGTCAGTTTGGGAGGTGGTAGAGCCCCTGTGCTCCGGGGCTGGTGTCTTCTGCTCTTAACTGCCTCAGAGTCTGAGGCACCCTGGGGGAGATGCAGGTTTCTGAAGAGCTTCTCTCTTGGGCATCTTGGAGAGGTCATGTGTAGGTGGGAGAGAGGAGAGAGACACAGGGAGAAAGAAGCAGAGACAGCACAGAGGAAGAAACAGTAGATATGCAGAGAGTTGGGGATTGGTGGGAGAGAGACAAGGAAGAGAGCAGCAGGTGGGAGTTAAGTGATTTTGAGTAAAAACAGACAGGGGGACACATGTTTAGAGACCACCATTTCCCTCCCCACACCCACTGTGGGCTAGCATTTTTGTGACCATCTCTTTCAAGGGGGGAAGAAGAGAAAGGCATCAGAAGCTGTACGTAGGCTTCTCTCCCCCCTCTTTCCTACCTTCCTCCTTTCCCACTTCCCAATCTCTTTCCTCTAGTGTCCAGCACACTGACCTGGATCACAGCACATGGTGCAGGTGCAGAATGCTTTGGCCTGGCTGCGGGTAAGGATGGCGTGGAGAGCTTGGACTCCGCTGGGCTCCTAGTGATCTTGAGTCTCCTCTGTGGCCTGAAGATGGGGCTTTCTGCCAAACAGTCTTGCCTTCTCTCCTATGAGAAGACTCTCTTGGCCAGAAAAGCGTTCATTCATTAATGTATTCATTCATTCTTGCATTTTACAAATAATTACAGAGCCTTATTACGGGCCAGCCCCATAGCAGTCTATGGATTTTTATTAGTGCAGTGGAGTACAAATCAACCATTGGCTCTCTGTTTGCAGTGGTGTCTCCCCACCTCACCCCTGTCTTCCAGCCCCTCACTTAAGTAGCCCAGACCCTCACTCAGAAATGTCCACTGGCCAGCTCCTCCTTGAAGAGGCAAAGGATATAAGGCAAAGGATATTCTCAGGTCTTTGAGGCAATGTACAATAGGTCCCAATTCATAGGGTACAAAGAAAAGATTTGAGCTTAATTATTTGCATGTATTCATATCTCACTTCTTTCCAAAGAAGGAATTGAGACGGCTTACCATAAAAGATTTGGCAAATGTGGAATGATAACCGTCTCAGAACTAGAAAAGCCAAGTCACTGAAGGAGTAGAAATACTTATGCTACCAAGAAGGTCAACCCAGGCACCAGGACCCAGCATGAAATCTGGCCTGAGTTTCCCAGCAGCCAAGTCGTAAAGGGAAATGAAATGAGCTAGAAATCCTTACACTTTGATAGAAGGCGGTGTCCCTGCTTTTCAGGACAATTCCCAGACATTGCATTCTGTAAGTGATTTATCATGTGAGACCTTGTACGGACACCAGGACAAGAGTCTGACATCCAAATCAGACGCTTCTTTTAATGGCAATTTCCTGACAAAGTGCCAAGGCTGTGACTTCCAAGCAGCACGCAGCATTCGATGCGTTATTCTCATGGAGTAACAAACACTAAAAACTAAGCACATGAGGCTGTGAAGGAAAAGGAAGCTTGCTGGTTAGGCTTTTGTGGTCCAAGCTGGCGGCTTTCTGGAGCTCTCCCTTGACTCAAGGGTAGAATGCAATTTTTAAGCACCCCATCATGCTTGGCACTCTGCTAAAAGTTGAATAAAATGAACTATATAGATTCAGCTTCTACATCTGGGAATTTATAATTTATGTCGGCACTTAGATGAGGCTCAGACAGCAGAATAAGAGCATTAAAATGACAGACAGTAAGATGTTAACATTATACACAAGGCAAAGGTGAGTGTATTTTAGGGAGGTAAATGGATTAACAAAAGATTTTATAATCAAACTGACTCAAGTTCGCGTGCCTTTCTACTACTGGCTGGCTGTGTGACCTAGGGTAGTTACCTACCCTCTCGGAGCCTCAGTTTCTTCATCAGTGAAATGGGCTTTGGGGATGCCAATCATTTACATGAGGTGCCTGGAGTCGTGTCCAATGCGCGGTACGCGCTCGGTAGGTGTAGTCTGCTCACATTCTAGGATTGCTACGTAAGGATGGGCTCCCAGTGGGGAGAGAGGAGCCAGAGTTTTCTGATCCTCTCCAGGGAAGCTGAAGGCACATCGCCTCTTCTGACCAACAGTCAGGATGTCTAACGCTGAACGCTGAACTGGAAATTGTCCAACATGGGTCGTCTCAGGAACCTGAGAAACCCCTCCCCTGGACCGTTTACATCACACTTGCCTGGGACATCCGGAACTCGCCTTTCTCTCACTCTGTTTTCCCCACTTAGGAAATGCTCAGGACCTGGATTTTGCTGCCCTGGGGTCTTTCTTTAGGCCCTCCTTCCTCACGCAGCCACACAGGCTCTCCATTCTTTAAGCCTTGGGTACCCCTTCACTGTGCTTCTTGGGGAGGTCCTGGTGTCAGGCAGAATGAAGGTCGTTAACTCCCACCTCTCCTAGACGTATCCCTTGTCCAGATTGGTTGTCAGCTAGCCCCAGGCAGCCTCCAGGCTATAGTAAGAGGGGGTGAAGATGAGAAGCCATGTGATGCTCCCCTGCATACCCCAGCACATCCCCCTGACAGCTGGAGCCCAGCATCTCGAGAGCCAGAGCTGGGCAGGGAGGGCGGGGCAGGTCCAGTGCAGCCAGGTGCTGGGCAGGATTCAGGCAGGCCCCAGGCAGGTCCTCCGGACACACCCCCCTGGTCTCACCCTCCCATCCTCACCTCCGCTTCTTTGTAGCTTCTCTGGTACTTGCCAACTTACTGCCAAATTGTCAAAAGCTATGAGAGGCAAAGTGCTGTTCAGTTAATGATTCCAGTCTCCAGAGAGTTGGAACACTCTTTTAAGAGAAAAAAATTCTAGAAAAGTGGGGGTGTGGGAGGGGCAGAACGAGGGAGGCTTTAGTACTTTACACAAAAGCCAAGCTATAGCTCTTTTCAGCGCTTTTTAAGGAGCATATTAGCAGTGAGTAGGTTTGCCCCGAGCTGCCTTCTCTCTGTGGGTGAAGGGCTGGAGCCTTCTCCTTGCTTTTCTCTATTTCACAAAGTGAAAAGGCTCTGAGTCAGAAGGCTGCTATCCTTTCGGCCCAGTGACAGCAGCCCTCTGTGTCCCCAGCACCAGTCCTGTGGCGACCCTAGTCAAATAGTTCCCACAGCTCCTCCTTGCTCCGAGAGAGGCTGCCTTAAAAGCAAGCTAGAACCCCCATCATGCAAGGGGCTCCTGCTCCACGCACCTGCTGCCTGTCTGCTGCCACCCCCTCTTCCTCCTCCCAGTCCTGCTACCTTGGAAAGGACAGAGGGGGAGGGACCCGTTTCCCTCATGGCCCCCTGAAGAATTTCCTCCCTGCCCAATTTTCCTTCTCAGTCAGCTCCCACCGGAGTCTATGAATCAGAGAGAAATCCATCCAGAATCCCTCTCCTTCATGCGTTCCTTTCCGTTTCCCCAAACGCTTTCCCCTTCCTTAGCTCATTTGTTCCTGCCACAGCCTTGTCATGCCGGCATGTTGTGTTACCAGTTTTGTAGATGAGGAAAGTGAGCATTAACTCCCTTGGCTGAGTGCCCCTGTGTGGCCCCCACCCCAGAGACATCAGCCTTGACTGGACAATCAACATCTGTCGGAAGGGAAGGTGGAAGCGCAGGGCTTGGAAGATCTAGAAAGGAAATCCAAAAAATCTATGAAGAGACTGCCCAAGGCGAGACTTGTACAATCTCTAACTTCCATTGTCTCTCGCTGTGATCTGGCTTTGTGGGGGGGCAGGGGGACGGACTTTTTTAAGGTTATTTTTGTTTTGAGTTGGCCCTGGTGTAGCTCCCTTGGTCATCCGCACACATCCTCTGCAGCCACTGCCACCTTTTGGGTGCGGTGCTGTGACTGTCCAGACCCAAGAGCATGTGACATCCTAGGTAGTGCAAACTTCTCAAGGGCCAGGAGGATCTGGGGAAGCCTGAGGAGAAGAATCGGGGCTGCACTTTGCCTACCGTGGAGACTTCTGGATATTCTGAGAATGCTCAGAGAAAAGGCAGGAAGAAGTTCGTCCCTCACAGGGCCAAGCCCTGCTTCCCTCCCTCCCCCTCTGCAGTGAGATCCAGGCACCTGCTGTACTGTACCCAGCACCAGCAGAGTCTTCGCGCTGGCACTCTGCCCAGCAGCTGTGGGGCGTTAGCACAAAAAGGGGGTGGGCATCGAGGACAAGCAGGTGTCCAGCCAAAGAGAACAAGGTGACCGGGGAGGGTCTTGGAGCAGTGATGGCAGGGAGCAAAGAGAGTCCATGGCAGATCGAGACAGTCCTTACTCGCCACCCCACCCCCACCCCACCTTGATTAGAATGATCTGGCCCCAGAAGAATAGCAGTGAATTAATTAGGGGCCTGTTTTCATGAAGCAGCTCATTATTAAAGCCCCTCTCCTGGGAGGGGAGATGGGAAAAGGTGTGAAGATGACAGCTATTCAAACAGAATCTTTTAAAAGAGCTAGACCCGCCCCCAGCTGTCTGTTCTGCCCTTGGGCTCTGCCAAGCAGTCAGACAGACCGGAGCACACAGCATACCCCTGGACTGGCTGCTGGGGACTGCAGGGGATGGAGGCTTTCTGGCCTGACTTCCCTTCCCTCCTTCCTCCTCTTACCCTGTTCCTCAGACCCCAACTCTGACCTCATCTTCGTGACCTCAGTCCTTGCTTTCCACCTGTCTGAGCTAGCAAGGCTCCCGCTTGGTGGCCCTGGGGTTCTTTTCATAGCAGTACCTTGAGTGTTTAAACTGCTTTCCTCCTAAGAGCTCTCACCAGTCCACTGGGGAGCTAAAAACATCATTTCCACAGAAACAAATGTGGATCGTGTGTTTACACGCCAGGTTCCGGGAGATTTCGGGTGGGTGGGATGGCATGGAACAAGACTCCCTCTTTCTCTACTCATTATTTTCTAGTGATGGAAAAACGGAGGGCTAGAAAAATGAAGACCCAACGGAGTTCAGATCCTGGCTCTTCTGCCTACCAGCTTTGTGACCTCGGGGAGGTTACCTCACTATGCCTCGGTTTCCTCATGTCAGCCTTAGGGATAATAGTAGTGCCTACCCCATTAGGTTGTTGTGAGGATTAAATGAGAAAATGTGCATAAAGCCGTTAGCATGACATCGAACAATAATAAGGGTTCAATCAATGTAAGCCACGAGTAACGTTCTGCTCCTGCCCAGTCTCAGCAACAGGGATTCCTTCATTCCATCAGCATGTGTTCTTGAGAGCCTACTGTGTGCAGAGCAGTACCAAGTATAGTAAAGCATATGAAGCTGTACAAAGTGTGGTTTCTTCTCCAGGAACCTGACCATCTTAGGAAAGATGACTGAATATGTTTACAAGTAACTGTGCCAAGAAACATTCTACGTGCTGTGGGAGTTCCCGGGAAGGATCAGTGCAGGCTTCATGGAGTAGGTGACATTTGGATTAGGCCTTGAAGGATGATCAGGACCTAGGAGGCAGAATAAATTGTCAAGCAAAGGCATGAAGACCAAAAAGCTGGGGACGCAATGAGAACGCCATGTTAGCTAGACCCCTGAATGACAAAGTGAAGAGTGTGAACTCTTCTAAATGATTAAAGGACACAATTGAAGGTGTGTGTGTGTGTGTGTGTGTGTGTGCACGTGCGCATGAATACATGCAATGATTTACTTTTTTCAGTATTCCAAAAGTAGTGTATGTTCATCATAAAAAAATTAGGAGACTGAGATAAGCGAGAGAACGAAAATTACAAACACCTGAAATGTAAGGATTTTGCATACAGAAAAGGCAGGATCAAACAAGTGTTTTAAGAAGATTAATCTGGCAGTGTTTGGTAGAATAGATTAGAACAAGAATATGCTGGAGGCAGGGAGATTTCTCAGGTTATTGCAGTAGCCCAGATAAGAGACAATAAAGACTCAGCCCCAGCACACTAGCAATGGGAAGAGAAATGCAACGGCATGGAGGTAGGCTCCGTTTCTCTCGGTCACCATGGGTTTTCTGCACGATGGTGAGCACATGTCACATGTGTGTGTGTTTAAAAATGACTTCTTTTAAAATCTCTGGGAGTCTTCTGCATTTAGGCACAAGCCCAGTGTCAGATAACAGTGCCCAGAGCCCTCGACCCCCCTGCCCATCCCTACAGCTGGAAATGCCATCTTCAGTGTTAATCAAAGCAAAGATTACTGTTCCAGATTATAAAATGCAAGGCAATCTCAGGCTATAGAAAAGAATGAATTAATTAAAGAGAGTAATAACCCTCTTAAACACCCCATCCTTTGCTTTTTTCTCCAGACTGCAGGTGGCCTTTTTGTCACAGCAGAGGAGACAGTTATATGATCTATTTTGTTCCCCAGGACTTATCTCCAGAGGCACCCAGCACTTTTTAAATGTAGTTTTTAGTCCTAATGCAGGCATTGTCCTCCTGTTTAACTTAGGGAAAGCCTAGGCTCTGGAGGGAGGCAGAATAAAAGAGTTCAGGCTTTGGAATCAGACAGACTCAGCTTCGAGTTTCGCTCTGCCACTTTCTAGCTGTGTGATCCTGCAATAGACTCTTAACATGTCTTTTTCTATGAAATGGGGATGCCTACCTCAGAGTTTTGAAGAGTATTCATGTTTATATCCCTAACTCTTTGCACACAAGATGACATAGAATAGATGCTCAATAAATGTGTTGAGCGAAATTTACGAAGAGAGAGAAGCTATTTGAAAGCACCATGTCTATCAAGTCCCAGGAAGTGCTAGTTTCCTTTACCTGCCTTTACCTGCCTGCTTTTGAGGAGTGAGATGAGCATTTCCAAGGTAGTTAACTACCCTGTCAATACGCCCAGTTGCATCTGTTCTCACCACACCCTATTCCAGAGCTTGGTGAGAAAGGCTGCCCGGCACTCCCCATAGACCTAAAAGAGTGGCTCTAAATCATTCCCAGTTCAACGAACCTAAGAGGTTCAGTTCTACCCTGAAACAACGAGGGCATCTCCAGGAAAGGAACCTGTGTGCAGCGCCCCGAATGGAGATTCCGAGTGCCCACACTCCTAGGACTTGGGCTAAACCGAGGTTCGGATTTGGCAGAAGTTCCTCATTATTCTTTACTAATTCCTCCTACCACACTTCCAGCTACACCCACCCCCCAATGTGTGTACTCTATGTGAATTACTGCTTTGCTTCTGCATGATGTGATTTCATCTAAGGCTGCTCAATGCTTCGGCTGTCTCTGCTGTGTTTATCTTACTGTTTCCCAGAACAATCAAATGCTTCCTCTGCCCCTGGCAGCTTCATTTTGTTCCCGGAGCCTCCTGCCCTGCCCAAGCTGGGGTCGTGTATAAAGGTCGAGTGGGACTATGGCCTGAGCCCTGTGTTCCTGAATCACCCAACGTAATTCACCTCCCATAAGCTCTTGTCCTGGCTCTTGGAGTTCAAAATTCTCTAAGAGTAGAACCCAGAGATCTGGATTCTTTTTACTTCTAACTCCTTGTGTCACTCTCTCCTGAGTGACAAAGGGAGAGGCCCCAGGAATGGGGTGCCTAGTGCCTTTGTGAGTGTAGTTTGTCAATAACTGTAGGAAAGCATGGAGCAGAGGCCACTCCTCTCAGTTCTATGAGCAGCGTGGACCAGTGATGGCTTGGCCATCCTCATCCACCCTCAACTGATGAGGGAGCAGAAATGCCACAATTTAGAAACAGAAAACTGGTCTCTGGAGCTCCTCACCAGCCAATCTCCCCAACCTAACCCTTGAACACTGACTTTACTCATAGTAAATCCTCAGTAAATAGTCACTATATCTACTGTCCTTACTAACCAGGCTATCAATTCTCATACTGTCCTAAGATGCGGAAGTCCAGAGAACAAGTGAGTCCTCTGGGGACTCCTCCCCACATTCCAGGAGAAAGATCTCCATGGCCTGGCCCCCTGAAATCCAGGACTCTCTACCCCATATACCCCACTGCTAGCTCCATTCACCCCTAGTTGAATATCTAGGGCAAACTTTAAACACACACAGAAATAGACATAATTGTACATGGAAATGTGGATCTCCAGTGTCAACTGGAGATTGACTGACAACTCATTGGGGACCAGTACTGGAATCACTGTGTGTGTGCATGCATGTGTGCGTGTGTGTGTGTGTGTGTGCGCGCGTAGAGGTGGAGGCAGCAGAAATTCTCAAAGCTTAGAACATCTTAACCTCCTTCCCCTTCATGGACAGGAGAGACGCTTGTCCCTGTTTCTCTTCCTCTCCTCTGCTAGCTCAGTGCAAACCACAGGCCAACTTTTCCAGGCTCCTGCGTCCTCCTCCAATTAGCCAAGCATTTAGGGCCAGGCTCCTAGCTGTCCTCCAGGGAGCCTCAGCCTGCTGAGTTGTGACTCTGCAAGCTTAGTTAACGTTTTCACAGCTCGGAGGGTGGGGCCAGCAACAGGCACCCTGGACTGCCACCGCTGTTGTTGCTGAATGTGTATGTGAGAGTGTGTGTGTGTGTGTGTGTGTGTGTGTGTGTGAACGTACATGCAGGATAGAGGGAGGAAGAGTCTCAGAGACAGAATTTACCGAAGACTTGAATCTATAAATAATTCGGGTCATGAAGCGCCACAAAAATAAACTTAGAAGGCTCTCTCTTGCAGCACCAAATGCACAGTTGCAGACACATTCTCTCGTTAACTCACTCCCAGGGTCAGCCTCAACAGCACCAGGCCCTCTTCACCTTTCCCCTCCTTAAAGGTCTGAACACACACACACACAATACACACACATCACATTTATACACACATATGCATACACATACCACACTCACACACACACACACAAACGCATATACACCATACTCATACAACAGACTTACACACACTACACATGCATATACATACAACACATACCATACTCATACACACTCACCACACATACACAGCACATTCATACACACAGCAGACTCATACATACACACATACAACACATACACACCATACTCATACATACGACAGACTTACACACACCACACATACACATACAACACATACCATATTCATACACACTCACAACACAAACACACCACATTCATACACACAACAGACTCATACACACACACATACAACACATACACACCATACTCATACATACAACAGACTTATACACACCACACATACATATCACACGTACAACACACACCATACTCATACATACGACAGACTTACACACACCACACATACACATACAACACAATACCATATTCATACACACTCACAACACAAACACACCACATTTATACACACAACAGACTCATATACACATACCACATACACACACATACAACACATACACACATCCTCATACAACAGACTTATACACACCACGCACATACATATCACACGTACAACACACACCATACTCATACATACGACAGACTCATACACACACACACAACACATACACATCATACAAATACACACAACAGACTCATACACACACCACATAGGTACACACACCACACATGCCACACACAGAAACATTCACATGCCACGTATATATTAATATACCACAAAACTGTAGGGTCCTTTGGTGAACAGAGGTAGAAACAAGTGATAAAGGCCTCTTCTGAGGTGAATTTGAGGACATGAGATGCTGAGACGAGTGATGTTGAGCCCTCAATGACTCTGTGTCAAAAGTCTCATCCTCTCCAAATGCTCAGGTCTGATAGATCAAGTTGCTAAGAAATCTGGGCTCAGACGTAACAAGAACAGCTTTATATATATGTTACCCTGTACATTTTCCAAAGAACTCACATTTCCACTCATGCTTTTTGGCTTAGGCCTCACCTCCTCCAGGAAGTCCCCCCTCAGATCTTCCTTCAGGCCAGGTGAGATGCTGCTCTATCTGCCTGTTGGTCTCCCTGGGACCCCCATGCAAACCTCTTTTCACACGGGATGACCCCTGTGTTCATGAAGACTGGTTATCCCGTCCATTTCCCATCCCTGAGCTTCCTGAGGGCATCCTGTATCATTTATCACGTATCTGCAGCTCCTAACGTAGGCCTAGCTCAAGGTAGGCAAATAATAAATGAATATTCAACAGTACTGAGATTCATAGCTGATAACTCATTTTACTTTCACCATATCTTTTTTGAGCTAAGGACGGGAGTTACCACCATTACGGGACAACTACACAAACTATTACGTAAACAAGTGAAACGACTTTCCTGAAGTCACACAGCCAATTAAAGAAAAACTTGGGATTCAATCCCAGTCCTCCAGACATCAGCCAGTGCCTGCCTCTGTGTGGTGATCCTTTCAAACCAAGCTTTTTGCTACTAAGAAACCCAAGAAGAAGATTCCCAATTCTAGTGCTCTTGCAAAAAAAAAAAAACAAAACAACAACAAAAAAAACTACTGCTACTACTAATAATGTGATATTAGAGTACCAAATTCCAAATAAGAGCTCCATAAATTAAGACAAAGTAGAGGAGAAATTGAAGCAGAAGAAAAGGAGTTTGGAGGGGGCTGCAGGTAAGCGCGTTAATTGGATATGCTGATTGGAATTGGATATTCAAGAAAAGAGGCTGACATTAATTTCTGTCCGGACATAGCTGTGATTTAAAGGAAAGGTGCTAATAGGGTTACTATTTCATTCTCATTTCACCTGGAGTACTGGACACTAAATCTCTGCTGGATTTTACCTCACACACTCCTGCCCCAAAGCCAGCCCTGATAAACTGAGTTTTATCCCCCAGGTAAGGCCCCCCACACAATTAGGTTCTGAGTTTATTGTTGCCTCTAGGAAATAGGAGATGATAGTCCCACTTTGACCTTGAGAGCCTAAAGGGGGAAGAGTGGATGCGAGGGGAATTCGGACCTTTAGACAACCCGTCCACTCTGTCCAGCAGCAAGGGCAGCTGTGTTTGCCCATGATTAGCCCCCTCTTCAGAGTCAGGCTGTAGCTATGAATCTCAGTTACCCCGTCTCCAGCTGTGTGATCTCGGGACAGTCTCCTAACTCTCCTGCACCTCTGAGTTCTTATCTGTAAAATGGAATTAAAAATAGTTTTTATCTCAGGGATGCTTAGAAGTGTTAAATGAGTGGATTTTTGTTAAGTACTGTGGCAGCACGTGGCACTGTGGTAGCTATTATTAAATTCCTTAGGTGAACAGAACCCCTTCAGAATCCACATCTATCCTACTGCCTTCAAGCAGGGCCGCATTTAACCATGAAGCAAAAGGGGTTATCCTGGGTTTAAAACCCTCCTGAGAAGGAGACTACAGTCTCCTGCAGTCACCCATTCCGTAGTAAAGCCTCTAGTCCTTACTAGAGCTAGACTAAATGTCCTTGTGGCATCATTCAGGCTGGGCATAGTGCCTCACACCTGTAATCCCAGCACTTTGAGGGGCTGAGTTGGCAGGATCACTTGAGCTCAGGAGTTTGAGAACAGCCTGGACAACGTAGTGAGACTCTGTCTCTAAAATAAAATAAAATAAAAATAATAAATTTTAAAAATTAAAAAGTAGCCAGTTGTGGTGGTGCACGCCTGTAGTCCTAGCTACTTGGGTGACTCAGGTGGGAGGATAGCTTGATCTTGGGAGACCAGGGCTGCGGTGAGCTGTGATTGTGCCGTTGCACTTGAGACCGGGGCTGCGGTGAGCTGGGATTGTGCCGTTGCACTTGAGACCGGGGCTGCGGTGAGCTGGGATTGTGCCGTTGCACTTGAGACCAGGGCTGCGGTGAGCTGGGATTGTGCCGTTGCACTTGAGACCAGGGCTGCGGTGAGCTGGGATTGTGCCGCTGCACTTAGCCTGGGTGACCGAGTGAGACCCTGTCTCAAATAAGTAGTTTAGGCACATTTGTCTTTTGCTCATCTCAGTAAAGACTGTCACCTTCTTCTGTACCTTGTGCTCCCTGGCTTCTGAGCCTTATCCAGGCAAAATAGCCCCGGGAGCTTCTGCACTTCCACTGAGGTCAAGTCTTCCCGGAAGAAGAAGATCCCACATAGAAAAACACACTCCAGTGACTCATTCCACCTGTCCCTGTCACCTCCCTCCTCTGCCCCATCTCCAGTGCCCTCCACTGCCTGGTTGGATTTTGGGGCCTGTGCAGCTTGGTGTCGGACTGCGTACAAGGCTCGGTTCAGTTTATTGCTGTCACTTTGTGGGACACCGTAGGATAGACTCAGCTAGTTGGCTTTTAAATCCCCCTCTTGTTTTGGCACTCTTTGACACTCCCCTCACCACTGGCCATCCTATTTCTGGCAAAGACAAGAAGACAGCTTTGAAACCCAAAATTTCCTATCCAAGACAGACACGTGAAAAATCGTAGGCTTGAACTATAGCAGCAGCCTTCTTCCTAGTCACTTCCAGGGCATTCTCCCCATCAGCCAGGTGCTTTCCTCCAGACCCCACCAGCTGGGGCTGGTTTGAACCCTAGTTCCACCATGAATGGAAGAGTTCAGGCAAGATTAGCTCCAGTCATTTTTATAAGTCTATGATTCTCCTGTGATAGGCACCCAGCAGATTGCTTCTTCTAGTTATTCAGACAGGAACACTGAGGCTCAGAGAGGTAACTCACCTAAAAGTGTGCCGTTAGGTAGAAATCAAGCCCCAGGCAAGAGCAGAGTCAGAATGGAAACCCAGGATGCCTGAGGCCCAGACTTACACCCTGCACTCATTGGCGTGTTGCCTTAAGGGAGCAAAGGGGATCAAGGGAAGAGAAAGACCTCTGCCGCCCAGGGGATCTGCTGCCTTCTCTCTGCCAGCCCCTGCCCCCACCTTTTTCTCCTTGACACCTGGGCTCCTGGCCCCTGCTCTCCATCTTCTCTGATCCCCTGTAAGTATCTTGAAAGGTGACTCAAGCTTGGGGCAGATAGCATGGATCAGGGGGTGAGTGGGGAGCCACAGACTTCTCGGCCAATACCACCTTTCTCTCCAGAGATTTAGACTGGATGAAGTAGGATAGCTTAGTTCAGGTTCAGTACCAAAAACATTTTCTGTTCTGGTTTGGTTTTAGCGCTGACAACTGAGAGTTATGTAGGTTTGATTCTGACTTCACTTGGTTTATTAAAAGATTGGGGTTGCAGACAGGGAAAAAGAAAAACCTTCTGATTAGGTCTCTGACTCAGTACAACAATGGTTGGAATTGGTCCTGACCGAACGCAGCAGAGTCTGTGATGATAAGTTGTCTTTGCTTTAATTCCAGCTCTAATCTCGCCGTGGTACCATCTGGGGTCCCAGGAACCACAGAGGAAGGGCCATCACCATGGCCTTCATTCTCTCTTCTGACTTTGTGTCCAGGCCTTGCTGAATCCATGCAAGGGAGAGGGTAGCTGCTCCAGCCAGCAGAGGGTTACCTGGCCTTCTTAGGCAGGAGATCCCAGACCAGGCCAGAGGGAGGGGGCTGGCTCTGCAGCTCCTGGGACCCAACCCTGCAGCTTCCTGGACCCAGCTAGCACCTTGAGGAGACTTAAATCTCCCTGGAGAGGAGCAGCTGTCACAGGGCAGGTGGGAGAAGCACTGAGACACTTTCCCTTCAGAGTGGGGCACAGTCGAGACTCAGGCAAGAGGCAGGGCCTGAAACCCCCATTTTATGGAGACAGAAAACTGAGACCAGGCCAACCAGAAGTCATGACAATTACATCTCCCCTCTACCTCCTGCAATAGCCTGAGAACTTCTGTGACTAAAAGCTGTGATATTTCTGTAAGAATCTTAAGGAACTTTGGGTCTGTCCATCTAAGGGAGAATGCTGCTTTGAATGTCCAAGGGAACCATTTTAATTATGGGGCACTTTCCCAGACAGAGACTCTTGTTTTTCCTTCTGCTTGAATCTCATAATCAGAATTGCTCCAGGTTAGAGGGTGGTGGTCTCAGCCCCGTAACACCACTGCTGAGTCTTAGAGTCTCTCTTGACCCAATGAGAATGAAACCAACGGCCTTCTGACAACATTCCTGGAAGGAGGGACTTTAGTGATAGATGACAAGGCAACAGACTTGAACACCAGGAAGCCCATTAGCTAGGGAGAAAGAGGGCAAGAGTGGGGCTTAGGGGAAAGTCCCACGTGGGGAGTGATGAGGGATAGGAGTGGCTGAGAAGAGTTTATTTGGTTCCATTGAGGTTACCTCCTCAAGTTCAAGCCCAAACTCCCCCCAAGTCACCCACCAAAGCAGGTGAGGAGGAGAACATGGTGTCCTTGCCTCTAGACCCTGACCTACCATTTTCATCCCTGGGGTATAGGCACAAGGGCCTCAGGCAGGAATCTGCTGTTTCTACCAGCGGGGACTCCCGGGCCAGAGCTTCCCACCCCACGATGGAATCATGGTCTGTTTCCCACACACCTCGAGTCCATCCAAACCCAACAGGCACAAACCAGGCTTCGGCTCAGGCCCCTCAAGTATGCAGATTCAGGACAGTAGAGAAATAGGAATGGAAGCTCTTCCCCCATGCCGTAGCTCTGCAATCAGTAATGCTGTTGACCTTCCCCACTCGGCCAGTAAGAACTGAAAACACATCCATCCATCCATCCACGCTAGTGTGCTTGTGGCATCAGGCATATCCAAGCTTGGGACTTGGATGAACAAGTCATTGCGCCTTGCCCTGAGGAGCTCTCGGTGTGGTGGGGAGACCCTTGATCAAGGGCACAAGAGAGAATCCAAAGGGTGTAAGGAAGAAGAAGCCTTAATCCGAACATCTTCCAGAGAAAATGTCTTTTGACCTCACTTTGATTCAGCCCCAAGGAGTCTAGGATATGCTATCAGTTGGTGCATAGATCATTTCTTTCAACAAGCATTTCACAAGCATTCCCTTTTATCCATCGTCAGCTGTGTTCCCAGCCGCATGCTAGTCCTCAGAGGGTTTTAAGATAAATAGAAATGATATCCCTGCCTTCAAAATGTTGACAGGACTTACACACATCTGAAGCAATTAGAGAACAATTCAAGTAGGTGGTCAATACATGTTAGCTAGTACATATACAATGAACAAATCAACTGATTATAATCCTAGGGAAAATGTCTGGCAAAAAAAAGGCATCACAGTGGGAGCAATTAATTAGCCGTTAGAGGGGATGGGGAAGGCTTCGTGGAGGAGGTGGGGCTTGAGCTAGAGAGTGTTCAGATGGTCAGAGGAGAGTGAAAACCTGCTGGGGTCATGAATACTGGTCAACAGTCTGCTGCTATGCTGGAAGCAAAAAACTGGGAAAACTGGGGGTGGGGCACATTCAGACCAAGGGCTCCCTGCCACCAACGTTTTGTATGACCTTAGGGACCTCTTTCCTTTGAGCTCAGCATTCAATATAGGGGCCTAGAGGAGTACTTCTCAAACCCTTGTAATAACACCTGGGGAGTCTGTTAGAAATGCACATTCTCAGGGCTCATGCCCGCTGAATCAGAAATCCCGGGGGCGGGTCTCGCAGTGCATTTCACCAAGCCCTCAGGTGATTCTGAGGACACGCTAGTGTGAGAAGTGCAGGACTACCACACTGCCCCTCGACCCCAGCTGCTCATTAAATTCACCCGGGGAACCGATAAGCCGAAGAAGATGCCTGGGTCCCACCCACAGAGATTGTGATGAATGGAGGTAGCCCCGGCATTCGTATTTTTAAAAACTCCCCAGATGATTCTAATGTGCAGCCAGGGCTGAGAAGCACTGGACTAGATGACATCTAAGTCCTTTCTGACTTATTTGCCTAGGATGGGCTCCGAGAGACTAAGCCAGGATTCCTGGCTCCCCACATCTCACAGGACGGATTTGTGGACAGTCAGGGCATATGTTTGGAGGATGAAAGACCCTTCTGGGATCCAAAAATCTTTAATCTCTTAATGACCAGCTTTTTGATGATTTATATAAATTGTTCATCAACCCTTCATACTTGTCTGAGGCTAAGATACTGTGTACAGAGGTTGACTTTTCCACCCCACCCACCATGAAGGACTGTGCATAAACACACACGCTCGCTTACACACGCGTATAACACACAGTGCTATAAATAGATGTACATGCACACAAGAATAACCGCATGGGGATGTTCAAAACCATTCCCAAGGGCATAGATGCACATACAGATAAATCCACTGTCAGAAATCCCGGGCCCAGAACACTCAGACTGCTTGGGAAAGGATTCCTTTTGGTGGAAACTGGGCTGTTTGAAAGAAGTGGCACTTCCGTCTATGGAGTAGTGATGGGGGTTAGCAGTGGTCTTCTGTAAGCTACCTGCTCTGGGCAGAGGCAGGTAGCCCACAGGGGAATCCTGAGGGCAGGTGCTGAAGACATCCTTGTTTCTCACACAGATTCGGGCCGATGGTCCCCCCCATGGTGGGGTCCAGTACGAGATGGTCTCTGTGCTTAAAGACGGAAGCCCCATCCTCCGGGACATGGCCTTCTCCATTGATCAGCGCTACCTGTACGTCATGTCGGAGAGACAGGTAAGTGCTAACACACATCTCTCCTTTCCAAACTCCAAGAAACTGTTGGTAATCTGTCACCTTTGTTCAGAAACTGTTCAGTCCAAGAAGAGAGACCTCTGGGCTTGCAGCATTGGGGTCCCGAGAGAGGCAGCATCCCTGTAGGCTTTTGCAGGGAGCTAGAGAGAAGCAGTCGGGGGCCAGCCACTTCCCGGAGGCTTCACTCTAGGCCACAGCCCCTGTCTCAGCAAGTGATGAACAGCCCTGCAAGAACAGGCCAGACTGCGTGGAGCAGCTTGGTGTGATTAGGAGGTAGATTTACTGCTCCCAGGCCCACAGAGTCTGCTGCTCAAGGGAGCCAAAGAGGTGTAAATAATCCAGGCCTCCAGGCTGGGCCCACTCCTGGGAGATGCAGATGTAGGATAGGGCTCCAGAAGGAGATAAAAATCTTGGCGCGAGTCTTAGACTGGTGCAGGGTAAAAGCTGGTCAGCTCTGGGAAGCTGACACCAGGCCTGTAGAGATGGGAAGTCCTGAGAAATAGACTTCTACCCTCTCCAGGAAAATAACTGAGCAAGTCTTCCACCCTCTGGGATGGATGGAGACTGTATCTCCTGTGAATATGTGTGAATAGAGAGAAGGCAAATGCAGAGACAGCCATGACGAAGGGAAAGAGAAACAGGGAGGGCAGGCGATTCATGAGATCAGTGGAGATCCAGAGAGCTAAGCGAAGGCTTTAGCCAAGCCTGGCACATTCCATTCACTTGGTCAGTGGTTAATAGTTGTTCAGCAGCAGCAGGGGTCTTGTCATTTTTCTAAACAGGGTAAGTAAGATAAAGGCCAAAGAAGGAGGAAAAGGATTGCGTCTATCCCAGCAGCTAAGGATACTGACTTGAGCTAGAGAAGGATACTGGTAGGGCTGGAGGACCAGGGAGCTTTCACAAGGTGCTTCCAGGCTTATGTCATTCTCAGATAATTCTGCAAGAATTCCAGGTTTCCTTGATCAAACTTAACCTTCCTAGAGCTCTCCTTACCTCCTTTCTTTTCGAATGTAAGGAATCTGAATTAGGGGTGTGGATGAGTAGAAGAAGTAAGGAGAGGCAAGTCTGCACGTAACAGCATCAAGGGAAGCAGTGATGCAGTTCTGACTTGAAAATTAGTTCTTGAGGACAGATGACGTAAATCATATGATAATTACATGCAAATTACATCGCGATCCTCTTGAACCCACCTGTCTTTTTCACCTTCTGTCCTGTGGCCTCTGTAGTTGAAGTATAAACAGGCCCAGATGGGAATTTTGTGGATCTGCAGACAGCTTTGCCTAACCTAGAGTGGGTAAGACAGTCATGGAAATAAACGCTGACCTGTCATTCCAATGAAACAGTCAGTGGGCCTAAAAAGAACCATTCCTGGGTACATATTTATTGGGAACAAAGTTCTGGGAATCATCAAAATGAATGGGACTTGGTCACTACCCATGAGTTGATTGCAATCTAACAAGAGAGCGACATGTACCCAAATAGCCTAATGGCATCAGATTGAATTCTACACATGCTCTGCTCTTTTATCCTGCTGTTCTTTAAGAGAAAATATTTTGCATTTAATAAAAATGGTAGATGCTTGTTATACAAATTCAAGCAATACATACAGCAAAGAAAACAGCAGCTGGTCACTAAATCTCACTACCCAAAATGTAACACCATGTTAACATTTGGTGAGCACCATTCCAGTCACTTACACAGAAATAGGGACAGATAAAAGGATGGATGGGTAGACGACAACCTATACAGGTGGATGAAAGGATGGACAGAGATTGAACAGACTCACATCTTATGCAATACTTTCCAGAGGCACTGTGTGCGGCAGAGGACCAGGCAGGTAGCTCTGGGTAAGAGCTCTTTCCTAGGTTCCCTGAGCCCAGCAAAGTGGGAAAGAAGTGACCAATGAGACCTCAGTGGGACTGAGAAGGTACCAAGGCACATATTTTAGCTGCATATCTTGTTATCCAATGAGATGCTTTCTGAAAATGCATTCAAAATGTGACCAAAGAAGAGGGGCTGGGTCAGGGCTGGAGGCTGACGAGTGGGCTTCGGGGAATGTAATCACCTCCTAGATCCATGTCTGACGCCATCTCTGAGAGCATCAACCTGGCCACACCAAGTATCCACACAGCTTATCTGTAAATAGCCCTCCTCTGTCCCACATTCTGCTTCAGGTTCTTGTTACAGTCTGCACCGAATAGTGGGGTTTAGCAGTAGCCAACCACAGTGAGCAGATATAGGAAGAATTTGGGTTTCTTGCCATGGGCTGTCTCTGGTCAAGTGAGATATTAGTAGGGGGAGCTCCCTGTACCAGATGGAGCTGTGATTAGGAGGCAAAGTCTAAGGGGGATTTGTGGTGGAGCTCTGAGGCCTGTCACCTGGAGAGCCGTAAATTGTGCAGAAATAGGTAGCCAGGTGACTTCACCAGGGGCTGAGTCCAAAGATGAAAGCCAAGAACAGTTCAGGAGGCCCATCCATCTGAAGCCAGCTGTGAATTAAGTACTCACACACAGCTCAGATGTCTTCAAGGAAGCAGCTGAATGAGTGTCAGGAGAATAACCTATAGAAATGAAGTCAGATGTCCTGGGTTCTAGTCCAGCCTCTGCTATAACTGATAGTAGAATCCTCTCACAGCTTCGGTTCCTCTTTTATAGATGAGAGGAGCTGCATCGGATAACAGGCTTGTCTCTGAAGTCCACAGGTCTGATTTGGACTTCATTTCACCATGCTCTATATCTGAGTGGCCTTGCACAAGTCACTTAACCTCACTGTTTCTCACACAAGGTCAGTGTGAGGCTCAGCTGAGACAATAAATGGGGAATTTCTTTTTACACTGCCTCAGATGCCACATTCTATATGGCCCCTTCCAGTGCTCATGCTTCATGATCCCATTTCTCAGGAGTATAGAGACTGTGTGTGATGAGGAGGGGGCAGGGGGATATGACACTGCCAGTCATCCCAGCCTAAGCAGGAGATCTGTGTTCGAGGTCTGGCTCCACCTCTGACTTCAGGGGTGACCTGGGCCCTCAACTTCTCAGGGTCTCAGTTTCCTCATCTTTAAAGATGGAGATTATAAATCTAACTCTAAAGTCTCTTCCAGATCTTACAAAACTTTGTCTGAGGTCCTAGAATTGGGACTCTGCTCTCTCTCCAGAAGATGATACAAAAAGCACGGTGTTCTCTTTTTTGATTTTTAATTAAAAATTTTTTTGTTTTGTTTTGAGACCCAGTCTCGCTCTGTTGCCCTCCCAGGCTGGAGTGCAGTGGTGCTACCTTGGCTCACTACAACCTCTGCCTCCTGGGTTAAAGCGATTCTCCTACCTCAGCCTCCAAGTAGCTGGGACTACAGGCGCACACCACCACGCCTAGCTAATTTTTGTATTTTTAGTAGAGGTGGACCTTTGCCATGTTGGCGAGGCTGCTCTCGAACTCCTGACCTCAAGTGATCCACCAGCCTCGGCCTCCCAAAGTGTTGGGATTACAGGCGTAGCCACTGCACCCAGCCAATTTAAAAATTTTCCATAAATGCCCGGGCTGGTCTCAAACACCTGGACTCAAGGGATCCGAACACCTCGGCCTCCCAAAGTCCTGTGATTACAAGAGCAAGCCACGACGCCTGGCCAGCACAGTGTTCTTAAGGAGAGATTTATGAGGCCACATGTGCTCCTATGAGCATCTTCCCTGAAGGGCTAACACTGTAGAGAAAGCTGGAATGCTGGTTTGGCTCTGGATGTGCCCAGATGCTCTTGGACTTACGATGGAGTTGTCTCCCAGTCAAGCCATTGTAGGTTGAAAATATCATAAGTTAAATACATGTTTAATACACCTAGTCTACCAAACATCATAGCTTAGCCTCGCCTACCTTAAACATGCTCAGAACACCTACCTTTGCCTACAATTGGGCAAAATCATCTAACGCAAAGCCAATTTTATAATTAAGTGTTGAATATCTCACGT
This sequence comes from Aotus nancymaae, assembly GCF_030222135.1. Taxonomy (NCBI): domain Eukaryota; kingdom Metazoa; phylum Chordata; class Mammalia; order Primates; family Aotidae; genus Aotus; species Aotus nancymaae. The sequence continues at coordinate 11,281,639 of NW_026988453.1, read as the reverse complement.
CATGTGTGAAAGATTGTACTGAAGGTGAAGGAGAGAATGGTTGCATGGGTACTGGAAGAACAATTTCTACTGAATGTGTATTGCTTTCACACCATTGTAAAGTCAAAAATATCATACATTGGGTCATCATAGGTTGGGACTGTCTATATTCCCACTTTGAGGCAGCAATTTAAGACTTTGGAGTTCTCTAAAAGTCCTGAGACTTTTTAAGACATCATGGGAATGGGTTTTTCATCATTTCACTTTAAAACAAATCTCTGGGCAACCTACTCTCATCGCTGTCTTCCGCCCTGCCCCCAACGCTTGCCTCTCTGTTCCCCTACGACGCCTCCAAACACGACACGTGTAATATTCTTGGGGCGGTGAGAGTGGAACACACGGTGAGAGTGAAACCAAGTCTCTGGTCTCACATTCTTCCTAGAGAGGTTTCCATGTCCCCACAGAGCTAGAACAATCCAATATAGCACTCATGTGTTCTTTCTCACTCTCAATTAATTAATTAAATGTAATTAAGAAATAGGACTAGTAAGTGTTGGGTCGTTAGTGTCACTGCCTAACAAGTCAATGTTAATGTACTGTTAATAGATCTAAGACTGGCCAGTCCCAGGGGAACATTTGGGAACTGATTCCCCAATCCTGTTAATTGCCCAGGTGCTCCGCTGAGAGGATGCCTGGCTCTTTCCTAGAAAGTCTGCCCCAGCTTCATTGACAGCGAACCAGCAGATGTTATGAACATGAATTCCAGTTGCTCCCACATCCTCAGTGTCTAATGGAAGTCAGACAGCGAGTCCAGGGAAAATCAGGCTACGAGCCAAGTGAAAAACCAAGCAACGAGATGAAAAGAAACTTGATAGCCCCAGTTTCCACCCAACTTGTCAGGCTGGCCACTCCCAGAAGGGGAGTATAACTCTATACACAGGGTGGATGGGCAAAGAGTGTAGGGATGGAAGCAATTATTCTATTTTATACTTTAATTAGTTTGAATTAGCAGAGGGAATAGAGGCATAAAATGATCCAGCGAAGGGTGAAATGGGAAAAGGGAGTTACGGTGGAGAACGGCTCCGTACGGACTGGAAGGGGCCTTGGGAACAGCAGAAAGGATGGTGATGGGTGTGTGTGTTTGGAGTGGGTGGGGGCACGGGATGCTGTTCTCCATTTCGAGGCCTGGAGAGGCAAAATAGCACAGATGTTAAGAGCTGGCACATGGGAGTCAGGCTAACCTCTATTCCATAGACACTAACTAAGTATATGGCTTCGAGAACGTCATTCAACTTCTCTAAACCTCACTTTTTTCATCTGTGTAATGGGCCTAACGCAATTGTTGTGAGGATTGAGAGAATGTATATAAATCACCCAGCGCCATGTCTGGCACAGTGTTTCCAATAGTGGTGGTAATTATTATCACTGGTGTTGTTCTTAGAACTTCTTTGGAACTTCAGAAAGTGTTAGAAACATCCCCACAAATTAATGGCTGGCACAGAGTTCCCAGTTTCAGGCAGTGGCCTCCAACTGCCATTCCTCCTGCTCCCTCCCAAGTGCAGCCTCAGAAGCCTCTGGCCCGGCCAAATGACAGCACTGGGCTGAGTCTCTCCTAATCTGCTATTTATTTTAAAAATCCAGGAATGTGCCTGGCAGACTAAACAGTCCCGCTCCCCTCAGCACACAGGGAAGCAGCCTTAGGCCGATGTATGAGGCCCGAAGGCCAGGAGAGCAGGCGTCTGTGGAGAGAAGGGAGGGGGACCCTGAGCCCTGGTCAGCCCCCAAGCCCTCTGAGCCCAGGGTTGCGTGCATGGATGCCAGGCCGCAAAGGGAATACTTATAGGACTTTTCCTTTCTGGCCTCTCCAGGTAAGTAACAAAGTCTCAAGCTCATTGCGAAAGATGGGTCTGCCAGTCTTTCAGTGAACGTTCAGACCCCAGTTCTGAATGTCCTAGATGTGCTTGTGGTTGGCACACTGTTCTGGTTATTTATTACTGTGTAACAAACCACCCCAGGTTTGGGGATATTTAAAAAAAAATTTATTATGCTCAAAGACTATGTAAGTCAGGAATTCAGATAGGGATGACCCATCTCTATTCTATAATGTCTGCAGCCTCTGCTGGGATGACATGAATGGCTGGGGCTGACTAGAAGGACAAGGGGCTAGAATCATCTGAAGGCTTCTCCTCCTACATGTCTGAGAAGTGGAAGCTGGGATCAGCTGGGACTGTTGACCACAGTGCCTTAGACAAGACCCTGCCATGTATGTTGGGCTTCCTCACAGCATGGCAGCCCCCAAGACAGTCAGAATTCTCGCTCATGGCAGCTCAGGACTCCAAGAGTGAGTACTCCCTACAGTAAGGTAGAAATTTTTGTGACTTAGCTTTGGCAGTCAAGGTCAGTCGTCTCTTCTGCTTGCCTCTTCCCTCTGCTGCCCACCACCCACGTGATTCTGATGCATGTGGTCCATGAGCACAAGTTAAGAACATGATTCCCCAGCTGCCAAAGTCATGGAACCACAGAGCATCATAGCTGGTAAGGACTGTACAGATCACCCATTTTGACCCCAGATGAGAAAGATGAGGGCCAGAGAGCACCCCGTTTAGCTACCCCATCAGCATTGTGCAACACCCGACACCCAGCTGGAGTCATCAGAACTGGTTTGATTTCTTCAAACATATGGGGAAGCACTGACAGCTTTAAACCTTGATGTTGGTTTCCTGAAGGTTGTGCAAGTCCTAAGTGAGGTCTATCAAATGCCTATGGCCCCTGAAAGTGCTCTCAGGAAGGGTTTGCAGGAATCCATCAGTAGCCGGATCACACTGCCTAGAAATTGCCCCATCAAGAGTATGCTGCTTATAAATGGCAGTCTTCCTGTGGCAGTATTGTCTCATCCTGCACAGGAGCAGGCCTCTCAGTGGCCTACCTTCAGTACGCAGGGGAATGGGACCTCATCCCCATGGATTACAGAAAACTGACTTTTTAACCACATCTGTTTTACGTAATTTAAGAGAGTTGGGGCAAGGAGACTGTCAGCCTGGAGTTTTCAGAAACAAAAATTGTTTGGAAAGATCATAAACCCACCCTTTCCTGAAGGTCTTAAAGGTAGGAGAGACCCCCCATCACCCCCTAAGAAATTCTTTGCATTGTTTGAAGACCCTATGCAGTGTCTGGGGAGAGATGGAAGGACAGGCCAGACTCTTAGCATGCCATCCAACAATGTCCAGCCGCTGCAGCAGAGGAAATTAATTCTGGTTTCCTCGGTTTGGAGGAGGCCCTGTCAACTACTAACCTGGATCTAGAGCCAAAAATAAGACCCCCTTTCAGAGGTGCTATTGTGATCCATGGGGAAGTAAGTCTCCTACCTGTAGCCAAAGCTACTGAACTGTCAAGTCTCTAAGGCACCTAACGACCTTGGGGAAGAGAAAGAAAAAATGTGGGGAGCCACACTTCCAGATGTCCCCTGCTCATTTATTTTGACATCTCAGACTATTATTTTGATTGGGCACATTTGTTTAGTCCAGGCGATAAGGCTTCCCAGAGCGCAGGCAGAGCATGCCAAGGTGTATTTTTACAAGGCAGGCAAGGTCTCAGTAACAGGAGACCTCCCTTCTGCCTGGGCTGGGAGGCCTTGGCTAAGCCTCTGGGGAGGAGGGAATGTGAGGGGGCAGGGAGGAGAGTTGAGCCTGAGGGACTTTGGGGAGAATTACAGCGTTTTCGGATTAGGAAAGTGAGGATAAGCGAATCGCTGCTGCACTTTTGTTTTAAAATGTGTCACTTTCAATCCAAGCCTTTGATGCACATGTGTTTCTGGTTAAGGATGCAGGACCCCAGTGTGGCCCAGGAGCTGAGCGTTCAGATCAGCGCCTTACCCAAAGAAAGGGCGGAATCCTGCCTCCCAGGGCTGCGGGTGCAGGCAACAGTGACCACCTCAAACCCGGGTTTTGACTTTTGCCTCTTTCTTTCCCCATTTCAAATGTCAGGGAACAAAGAGGCAGACAGTGAGCTGATTCTCTGGCTATTAATACTCTCATGGGAGCATTTTTTTAAATAAATATTTTCACATGAGGGAAAGGAAATGCAAACCCACCCTATTAATCAGACACTTGGCTTGTTCTATTTAAGAGAGAAAACTCCAGCCTCTTATTTTGAAATCCTTTGGTTTGGAAAAAAATGATTAAATACAATGCCCAGGCTGGGAGAAGTGGTGCCAAGAACCTCATTTCTCTAAATGGGCAGGGGATTGGAGACTCTTTCTCTAATCCTTGAAAAGGGATTTGATTTTTCTTTCTAGATAGGTAGTGCTGAAGGTTGACACTCTGACTGCCCAGAACGATGTTCCTATGACTGGGAGATGGGAAATTATAGTGTCTCACCAGAAAGAAACTTACCCTTCCCCATTCTTTTAAATATGGGGAAGCTGAGGCCTCCAGAGAGGAAAGGCAATTGACTCGGTCATCATCTGAATTACCAGAAGAATCGGGGTAAATCCTGAGTAACCTGGTCTAGCCCAGCATCCTTTTCCCAACTTGACAACAGTTTCACTCAGCACAAAAAACTTTCAATTAACAAAATTAAAACAACCTAGGCCTTAGAGGGTTCCTGAAGATGTTCCGAAGGGTCAAATTAAAATAGGGAAAGATTTGCATATCGTTTGCATACGCAGACTCATTCATTCAATAGACCATTAAGTGTCTACCATGTATAATGCATAGAGCTGTCCACTGACAAGTTATTTGCATATGTAGATACAGATAGGGCTGTCTTTCTAAGTAATATTCCAGCAAAGTCTCCTAAATAGAACTGCCATGAAGATAAGTACTTTCTTGATTTCTTTCTGCTGTTTTCGATGCAATAATAGACTATTAAGTATGCTTTTGTATAGCAAAAAATAAAATAGAATCCCTGCCCTCAAGGTGGTCAGATTCTGGAGGGCTGCAATGGTGTACAGATAAATAACAAGACATGGCTATTTATTTGTACATTAGAGCAATGCTGTAGAAGAGATGTACTATGTAGTCAACGATTAAAGTAACTCATAAACACATACCAGCAGGAAGGGACCTGTCCTTGTTCCCTCCATCATTGGGGTCACTCAAGGGATTCGCCCTCTTTCTAACACAAGAATCTAGAGCTGGTTTACCCAGAGATTATCCAGTTAAGAGCAGCCCTTTATTTTACAGAAGAGGAGACCAGAGGTCTGAGGGGGAAGTAACTCCAGAGAAGACAGGATATAAACTGAATGTGGAGAGGCAGTGATGGGCTATCAGTAGTTTTCTGACAGCCATGAAGAGCCTCCCAGTCACCCGGGGTTCGAGTCCTGGCTCCGCCACTTACTGCCGTGTGACCTTGGGCAAGTTGCTTCATCTTTCTGCGCTTCAGTTACCTCACCCGTAAAATGGGCATAATTAGGGCATCTGTTTGAAGATTAAATTAAGTAAATTAATGCATAAAAACTACTCTGGAAAGTACCAGGAACATGCTACCTGCTTAGTAAATGGTATAGCAGTAATTCTGTTTTCACGGTTGTGCTCCCATGCGTCGTCATCAGGCCAAGCCCTGCAGATCGTGCTTTGCAAACAGCCACACCTAAAAAACGCATAACCACCCTGCCTTGGTCTCAGCCCTGCTTTATTTAAGCTATGTTGAAATCTAACTAATATTTTTGCCATGTTTTTATTTTAGTTTACAAACATGACCTCAGCTAATACACCGGTCCCACGAGATAAGTATTATTGTCCTTGGCTTTTTTAACAGATAACAAAACTGAAATCCAAGCTGACTAAGTAATTCGCCCAGGGCCACCAAGCTGTCCAGCAGCAGGGCTGGGACTCCGCCCCACACCTCTGAAGCCAAATCCACACCTCTTCAGCTTCCTGAGACAGTGCCCCCTGGCTGCCCTGTGGCTGCAGAAGGCTCCTCCCATCCTGCTCTCCCCACAGCCCGCTCCCAATTAGGAAAAGGGTCCAGAGGCAGCTTTCGGGGCTCCGGGAGACCCGCACTTGACACCTGCAGGGAGATTGGGGTAGTGCACTGTTCTGTCTAAAGAACCAATAGAGGAAAGCAAGCACTGCCCCGAGCCCAACACGGGCAGTGAGAGGAAATGCCTCTGGTGGTCAGCGTGCAGGGAATAAAAGCACCACGCCCCAGGAAGTCACTTCTGAGTTTATCCTGTGCAGCATGCCCAGCGCCTCACAAGCATGATCCCCACGCCTCACAACAACCTGGGAAGACAGGTATTATCTCCCCCGATGGACAAATGAGGAAGTCCAGGTGCAGCAATGTTGAGGGATCTGAACTAGGTGTTTCTAGGACTTTTAGGAGGCAGAGCCACGAGTGGGGAGCCTGTCTGAGTGGTTGCAAAGCTCCTGCACTGCTTACCGTCCCCCAGCACCAGGAGAGGCCAGAGACCCCAGTGGGAGACATCATGACTCCCAGGCATATTTTCCTACCCCCATCCAAAGCTCGGTCAGTCTGGCAAAGGAAAAACCTTTGCAAGGCGGGCAGCTGCAGAACACAGGTGAGGCATCGAAGCCCGATTCAGCCTCTCTGGTGCTATTTCAAGTGTGAGCCATGCAAACCCCTATCGGCTCAATCACTGGCCCTAAGTAAGAGGTTCTCAGGCTCAAGAAGGCCTCCTGCGTTTGCCATCTTAACTCTCTTATCCAGCCAGACACGGGGGGGCCCCAGAATGACACCCCAGAGCTCTGCAGCCTCCTTTTCAGCTCCTTCCAGGAGCGATCCCTTGTGCTCCCTGCGTAGAGTTTCGGTAATTGAATGTGCTTTATTTAGACCATAACATTTAGTGCCACTTTGGATTTCCAATTAGGCTTCAATCAGATGCCGAGAATCTGATTCGTTTTGTTGTTTTGATCAACACAAAAGATGGCAACATCAGAGGAGCCGTCAGGAAAAGTTATTTCCATCCACTGATGACTGGGACGGTTTCTGTAGTGTGAAGATACAGGTTCAGAGGTGTCAAGAGAAGCATCCTGCATCCGGGAGGGGAGCGGGGGCAAAGCGGAAGTCAGCGGACCCCTGGAGATAAGCACAATTGCAAGTCCTGAAGTGCGTGGTCGTGGTCGGGACTTGACAAGGTTTCTCTATGTGTGGGCCAGGGCCCTGGGTGTCCCTGAGGGAGGGGAAAGGTGTTGGTCTCCACCCCAGCAGTTTCCTCATACAAATGGTTCAGGCTTGGACAGCCCCGCTCAGGCCTTTGGGAGGCTTTGTGAACATAGGATTCCCAGGAGGTGGGAAACTGACCACCACTGGTTGATTTCTTTAGGGAAGGCCTCTGAACGCCTCAGCCAGAAGTGACCAGCTGTACTTGTTTATAGAAATACGTGGGGGTTTTTCCTCACCACTTGTGAGTTCTGGACAGCCACTCACACCTGCTGCCTGTCAGATAAGGCTTCTCCATGGGGTTGATCCTAAGGACAATATTTGGAATCCAACTTTGAACTGCCAGGGAGTTTGTTGCAGGAGAGAGGTGACAGGATGGCAGAGGGGGGATGGGAGAGTGGCCTGAGGAGTGGTAGGTAAGAGACTGCCTGTGCCAGTCATCAAGAGTCACTCACCATGCATGTGAGTCAAGGCCAACTGGAGCCTCATTTTCCCCATTGATAAAATGTGTTTGAATGCCCCTTGCGGCCATGACTTTGGGTACATTCTGGCCACGAATGTGTATGGAACGGAGGCTGTGTGCACGGCTCAGAGGCTTATCTGGGTTCGAGTGCGCTTGTGCTTGTAAGAACAGGAGTTGGTGGGGTGGTGAGTGAGATGAGAGCAACATTCCTGCGTGTTCTGGGGTGTTAGTGTCTACACTATGTTAGCGTTAGTGTCTACACCGTGTTAGTGTTAGGCTCTTTCACATACCATTGCATGCACCCACTAGGGGAAATGTGCGTTCCAGCCCTTCTCCCAACTTACGCTGTTTTCAGAGCCCAGCTTGGCTGCATTTCCAGCCGGCCCTTTGACCTTTCTGTAGCAGACCAGCTCAGGGACTCAGCATTTCAGCCGCAATCTCCACTTCACAGTGTGCACGCCTTGTGGTTAAATTCCCCAAGCCTTTGCCACTGTGCCTCAAGTTACTTCCCTCACCTCACCTTGTTCCCCCCAGTTATTACCAGTCCCCACCTTGCAAACAGGTTGGGTTTTAAAACTCCCACCAGGTAGAGAGAAGGCTGGCTGTATCATCAGCTGTGGCTTAGCAAACAGTCTGGGTTCAGCCTCTGTCCCTCAACTAATATTTAAGAAAGAAGTGGGCAAAGTTGCAAGCCAGGTAGAAGGAAGATGGGAGAGATGAGAAAAAAATGCTCTAGCCGTTAGCCATCAAATGGCTCATCAAACAACCTTTGAAGACCTACTGCGCTCACAGCAAAGAGCGTATCCTTGCACTATGAGGACCTACTGCGCTCACAGCAAAGAGCGTATCCTTGCACTATGAGGACCTACTGCGCTCACAGCAAAGAGCGTATCCTTGCACTATCACACATACATATGGAAAACCGACAAGTAAGTAGTGAGTTACAATACAGTATGCAGAGTGCTGGGATTACAGGAGAGGGTACCACCCAATACAGCCTGTGAGTCAAGGAAGGCTTCCTGGAGGAGGCGATGCTCTAGGTGAATCGTGAGAGGGGAGGGGCTCACCCGGTGGAATAAAAAAGCAAAGGAGTATTGTTCAAGTGAAGCAAAGCTTGGAAGTGTGAGAGAGTTTGGCATATTCAGGCATATTTCCCAAAATTTGATACTGGTAGAGCTGAAGGCAAGGATTAGGAGGCATCCATCCTCACAGAATTTCTACAGCATGCAGAGGAGCAGACTTCAGGTGGGCTCAATCCACCCACCCTTCCCAAAAGGGATTCCCACAGCCCCTGCTACTACAAGCTAGAATTTGGTAGGAAGCCATCATGCACCCAGGCCCTGGTGCTCTCTGTGCCAAGCTCACCAGCAGGTCCTCTGGATGTGCCCTGGATCTAAGTGACATCATCAAGAAAAAAGATGCTCTGGTAGAGTTCCAGTGCTGAGACCCATTGTGACCTTCCCAATCCCCTCCCCTCAGGACAGCCATTTCTCTGACTGTACAGCAAGGAAGACCTTTGCCCATCCCAGGTTCATGGGAAGAGGATAAAGGAAGTGAGATAGTGCACTCATTTCAGCCATTCATTGCATGATCTCTGCAACATTTCTTGCTGGCAGAGACCTTGCCTATCTGGGCTGCTGCTATCTCCCAAAGAGATATCACAGCGTTTGGTACTTAGCAGGTACTCAAGAAACACTTGTTGGAGCTTAGGAAGAAGAGAGGAGGGCAAAAAAGAAGAATATCTATGAAAAGAAGGCATTCTAGTTTACCGTAAGGCCTCATCTTTGGAGGCAATTAGAACTGTATTCAAATCTTGGCTCTAACACTCTGATATGGCCTGGTGTATCCTCTCTAAGCCTCGATCTTGCCTTCTGTAAAGTGGGGATAACAATAACACCTACCTGCTAGGACTGCTGAGAAGGTGAAATCCCTATAGAGTGCCTGGGACAGAGTGAGAGCCAAACCGTCGGACATGGCTCCAGCTAAGCCCGCGTTTTCTCCCTGCTTCCGTGGTAATCTCCCTCTTTCGCTACCACGGAGTCCCCACAACTAACATGTTGCCCATTTTTCATCCTTAAGTCATCTGCCAGTTGCATCTATTTCTAGCCTCTGTCTTATGAGACAAGAATAAGGAAGGAAAACAGATAACTGTGGAGGCTCATTTGCCACTTGTCAGCTCCTGCCGTCAGCGGGCCCTCTCGTCTGCTTCTCCCTGGGTGCCTGGAAAAATCATTGTGACCTTTTATTTACTGGTTGATCTAGTCAGCTCTTGGCTCCGGGTCTCTCTGCCTGCCCCCGCAGGCTCCCCGCGGCTCTCCCAGCCCTCCGTCAGCCAGTGCGCGTTCCCTGACTCCCAGGCGCATCATGCTGCAGGACGGGCAGGCTGTGCGGGGCCCTCGGAGCCTCCTTGTCTTCATGATCAGGTTCCTAAAAACCCGTGGGCACAGAGAGGAGGGCAGTCAGAGCTATTGATCTTCCCTACTCGCTGCTCTCACAGGGGGGATTTCTGCTGGATCCTCTCCGGCAGGCCTTTTCTTCCCGCCCCATTTTACTGAGGCTAGGGAGTGGCTGCCCCAGAGTTACTCCGTAAGTCAGCAGCATACTCCCTCGGCCCCTCATCCAACTTTTTGAGCTTTACCAGGTTCTTTTCATCCATTTCCCTTCAACCTCTCCCTACATCAGCTCCCAGCCCGGCTGGCTGGCCATGGCCAGCAGCTATTTCTGCTTTTTTTCCTCTCTTTGCTATTTCTGCTTTTCTTTCTCTCTCTCTCTTCCTTTTTTTTTTTCTTGAGATGTAGTCTTGCTCTGTCACCCTAGCTGGAGTCCAGTGGTGTGATCTCGGCTCATTGCAACCTCCACCACCTGGGTTCAAGCGATTCTCCTGCCTCAGCCTCCCAAGTATCTGGGATTACAGGCATGTACCACCATGCCTGACTAATTTTTGTAATTTTAATAGAGACAGGGTTTAACTGTGTTAGCCAGGCTGGTCTTGAACTCCTGACCTCGTGATCTGCCCACCTCAGCCTCCCAAAGTCCTGGGATTACAGGTGTGAGCCGCAACGCACAGCCTTCTTTCTCTTTCTCCCTGGGTCTAGCCATGTGTTTTTCTGCAGCTCCTCTGAGCCAAATGGACTGAGGTGTGCACCCCAGAAAGTGGAGGGTGGCTCCTGGGAGTCAGGACAATTGTAGTGGTGACAGGGAGACAGAGGAGGCTAACAAGTGTGTGCTGATGAGAAGACAGGAGTGAGACAGGCAGACCCAAACTGTCTATGTCTTGTTTGATTGTAGGAGTTAATCGTGTATACAGCATGAATGTGACCTTTTATTTACTGGTTGTGAGTAAATAAAAGGAGTGTGCGTGTACGTGTGTGTGTACATGCACACGTGTGTATCATACGCAATTCAGCCTCTGGGAAGCAATCACCCAAGGTTGAGCGTGGCTTTCTCACTGCATTTTCTTCAGGCCATCTCCTTGGACTTCTCAAAGTTTTCACTGCCCACATCAGAATTGGCAAGGCTTATGCCTCCCTCAAACTCGGAGAAAGGAGTTTTAAAAGCCTCTTTTGCAAGTCAGCTCCCTGCTTTGCAAGCTCTCTTCTTGGCCCTTGCTGTCAGCATCAATTTTCTGCAGGGAGTGATTTAACCTTCATTTATTCATTAATTCCTTTTTCCTCTTAACTTCATTAGGTAAGATTTATAAAGGTGCTGAATTGGAAAGGTCACCTGTCCCTGGGCCCAGGACACAGTGTGCCTGCCTCTCTTCTGTGTGCTTCCTTGCAGGACTGCTTCTGAGGCAGGAAGGTGAGGAGATAGCAGAAGGGAGAGTGAGAGCGGAGCCTGTGCTCCAGGAAGGCAGGGCAGGCAGGTGGACACCACAGGCTCTGAATATGCTTCCAAATTGCCTGCTTCCTGTTGGAAGGCAGGATGGCATGGTGGGAGGACAGGCTCTGTATTAGGCACATCTGGAATCCTGGCTCTACCCTTCCTAAGTATCAGCCTTCCCCAAGTTACCTGTTCTCATTAACCCTTCAGTTTCCTCTTAAAAATAATTGTCAATAATGCTAGAATCAGGTTCTTGCAAGGATTAAATGAGATGCGGCTTGAGCACAGTGCCTAGAACACAGCAAACATTCAATAAACAAATTGAAGATCTTTTTAAATAGATCTTCGGTTTGTCAAGACAAGCCTTGGTAGCACTGGGCAGTCATTGAATCACGAACCACGGGAGACTAGTGTGCAGTAAGTCTGTTTGATTCCCCCAAGCAAGCTAAACCCACATATTCCATGATTGACCCTATCTCCAGAACCATAGGAAAAGCCCCAACTCATGGAGGAGCCTGGGGTCAAGGTTGCTTCCCAGGGTCTAACAGATTTCTGCAGTCAGGGTAAGCTAGCCTCCCGCTCGCTGCTGTCACCATCTGAGGCCCACCCAGCAATTGTTCATGGTCGTGGGCCTTTTTTCAAGTCCCTGAGGCCTGCTGGGCTCAGCTGCTAACCATCTCAAGATGCTGTCTCTCTCACTGCCAGCCTCCCTAGAAGGAGGGGACGCAGAACAGACTAGAGTATGCAGGTGTTCTGAACTTGTACAAAGGCCAGAACATCTGCCTGCTGCCATCCACATGTTGTCTTTCCTCCTGTGACCCCAACAGAACTCAAAACCATCCCAATCGTTCACAGTGAATTCAGTCCCCTAGACTGCTCTGACTCTTATGGTAAAGCCACCTGTCTGGATCTATCTATGTGGTGTCTTCCCTCATCAGGCTTTAAGCTTCTAGGGGACCGGATGCAGGTCAGAAGCAGCCCATCCCCTCCCAGGGCCATTTGTGCAGCCAGAACTCAATCATGTGTTTGAGAAAATAATTTTAATAGGAAAGCACAGAGGAAAGCAGGCAGGCAAACCTGTTCTGTGTGCCAAGCTGAAATATTGGGTTTGAATATGATCACAGAGGATTACAAGAATTAATTTTATTTTATCTAATATGCTTCGAATTGGGCTTCTGGAATTCAACATGCAAATGTATGCTCCTAGTGCAAATTGGAGCATGCCCAGATTAATGGAGAAAATTCTCATCACCTCGCTTCTCTCACGATGCGATTTCCCTCACCTGGGATCACCTATCTGTTTGCCAAAGATGAACCAAGGAGTAAATTCTGATGGAGGAAGGAATCTGAGGGCTGAGTGAATCTGACCAGTGCCTCCTCTATGGCAGATGGAATGAAGAGAGATGCTGAGCAGTGGATGACAGCCCTTCAGAGAGGATGGGGACTTCAGAGCAGTAGCCATGGGAAGCCCAGACTGCGCCTCTGGTCCCAGAGCAGCCCTCACTGGTATACAGATTAATGCATTATGTTAGTTCCTGCTATCCTCCCCTTCCAGATTTAATGAGGTTCTTTGGGCATTGTTAATAAACCATGACTGACCTTTTTAGAGTGGCAACATTGTATTATTCCATAAAATATGGCCCTGCGCAAAGGGCCATTTGCTGTAGTTATTGTTATATTTTGAAGTGAATTTGGGTCTAACAATGAATTTGATTCTGAGACTTTCACAGTGTTCATTGAGAAAACTGGAGATACAAGTCACTGAATAGCCTGAATAGAAAGTGACCAGTGTTCATACCTGAATTTCATGGCCATACCTCATTCTCTGAGCTTCTGCCCTGGTTCTTCAGCTGTGGCCGCTACCACTACCACCATGCCCGGCCACTAAGGACGCTATTGCTCGTGACACCAGCTTGGCCTAGCTGTGGACAATTTCATCTCCCTATAGTTCAAGCTAAGTCAATATTTGAATGTATAGGAAAGAACGAAGGCCTCACATGCGTAGGAAATACACTTTCTCAGCCTTCTTTAGTTGGGCTTGCCTAAAACATAGGGTATCTCTGGTTCTACTTTTTTTTTTTTGAGAGGGAGTTTCGCTCTTGTCACCCAGGCTGGAGTGCAATCACGTGATCTTGGCTCACTGCAACCTCTGCCTCCTGGGTTCAAGCGATTCTTCTGCCTCAGCTTCCCAAGTAGCTGGGATTATAGGCGCCTGCTACCATGCCCAGCCAATTTTGTATTTTCAGTAGAGACGGGGTTTCGCCATGTTGACCAGGCTGGTCTTGAACTCCTGACCTCAGGTGATCCACCCCGCCTTGGCCTCCAAAAGTTCTGGGATTACAGGCATGAGCAACCGCGCCTGGCCTGGTTCTACTTTTTAAAACAACTTTAAGGTTCGGGGGTACATATGCAGGCTTGTTATATAGATAAACTCGTGTCATGGGAGTTCGTTGTACAGATTATTTCATTACCCAGGTACTAAGCCTAGTACTCAGTAGTTATTTTTTTCTGCTCCTCTCCCCCTTCCCTCGCTCCACCCTCAAGTAGGCTCCAGTGTCTGTTGTTCCCTTCTTTGTGTTCGTGAGTTCGCTTCATTTAGCTCCCACCTGTGAGAGCATGCGGTATTTGATTTTCTGTTCTGACAACCACTGGCTTGGTTCTACTTTTATGAAGTTCAGTTTCTTTACCTGTGGCCCTAGACTAACATCTACTGGCCATGGCTAATGTTGGTAGATGTCAGTGCAGAGTGAAGCTGCACACAACTTAGACTTTAAATAGTTTCTCTCTCTGGGGTCAACTAGATGGAATAGATACCTGGCCGTTCCCGTAACTCTCCAAGTAGCTTCCCTGAGGGAGACATCTCACTTCAATTATAGAAGAAAGGTGGTTTATGTTTCCTGAGTCCAATGACTAGCTGCGTACTTTTCAATCCAGATTAGAAGCTCCTCCGACCTCAGGAACCGTGTATGGCCCAGGAGTCCTGCTTTCTGCTTTCCTGCATCCTAAGGCTCCAGTCTTAACATGTAAAATTACTTTAAACATAAACAATGATGGATAACCATTAGAGGAGAGTCATTCTTTTACACTGTAAAAACCGAACTGGGAATTGTCACTTTTAAGAGGTGAGAGAGAGACATATGGACCCACCAAGAGACCCTTATTTGTCTCTTAACATTAAATCTAAATCGTAAAACCATAGACCAGAGACTCTTACACTTGGAGCCTATGTTGTTTTCTTTTTTTCATGAGGGTACAGAAAGCCCACGCTCGAAAACGTCATCTCACTTTGCTTCGGTTTCCCTGATGGTAAAAATGAAAGAATCCAGCTGCCTGATCTCTTAAGTCTGTATATTAATGACTAACCTGGATCAGTGGGATTTCTTGGGGTGAACAGTTGGACAGTTTCCATCATGACACTTGCTTATGTGGGAGGATATTAAGCTCTTTTCTTTCACCTTCTTGCCTTTGAATTAAGAAATGTAGGAAGTTACTAATATAGGCTGGAATATGGATGAACCTTGAAAACATTATGCTTAGTGTGAGAAGCTAGTCACAGAGGATCACGTATGGTATGATTCCATTGCCGTGAAATGTCCAGAATAGGCGAATCCCTACAGACAGAAAACCAACTGGTGTTGCCCAAGGCTGGAGCAGGCAGGAGAGAATGGGAGTGACTGCTAATGGGTATGGGGTTTCTTTTGGGGGATGATGAAACTATTAGGCAATGGATTGTGCTGATGGTTGTACAGTTCCTGAATATACAAAACACCATTGAATTGCACAATGTAGGTGAGTGAATTTTATGGTATGTGAATTATCTCATTAGAGTTCTTATATTAAAAATCTTGGGAAGATCATGTCCTGATTGTCCAGCTACTCCAGCACCTCTCCTTCTCCTGGCAACCACCACCCAAAGAGAAAGTGGGCACTGCTCCACGGATGACTCAATGTGCTCATGTGAGAGCTCTACCAATCCTATTCTCTGGTTCTCTTCCCTTCTTCCTGTTTTGTTCCCCCTGCCTTGTTCTCCTACTCTTTCCTATTCCTTCTATCTCCCTTCTCCTTTCTCCATTATTTTCCTAGTGATCTCACCATCCAGTGGGTGCATCTCATGGGGTTTCCTTAACCTTAGGAAGCTGAAAGGGGCGTGGAAGAGGGAACAAGAGATTGTGAAATTTAATAATGACTATAACAATAAAGTGTTAATGTTATCAATTATTATTATAGCTGTCTAGGATTTCATTTAATCTTCACAACATTCCTATTAGGGAGATAATCATCCACATTTTATAGATGAGGAAGTTTTTATGGATAAAGATGAAGAAACAGACCACCATGCCCAAGAAAACCCAGTCAATGAGAGGCAAAAACAGAATTCAAACCAGGGTCTGTCTGGCCTCAGATCCTATTCTCCAAAACATGATAGGACCTTAAATATGAGGCTGGGCCTGGTTATTTATTGATGAATTATAATAGAAGTAATTTGATGGGGTTCCAAACTGCAGTATCTAGGATCTCATCTGTTAGTCTGATATTTATGGCCCTTTATGGGTGATATCTGTGTGGCTCTTCCATTCATTATGGTTTTCATTAAGACTCTAATCCTGTTTAGAAGTCTGTTTGTCATTTTTAACTCTTCTGTTTAATCTTGGGCAGCCCTAATCTTTCTTCACTACCAGCCAGAGGGAGACAGCTCCTGATGGTTCTTTTCTTGTCACAATTGTGTGCAGGTGGGGTGTTGGGGAACTGAGTGTGGTGGGCCTGTCTATGACCGTGTGGGACGTGAATGTGTGTGTCGAGTATCCGTGTGCACTGTGATGTGAGCATGTGTGAAGTTCGTGCATGGCATCACTGTATTGGTGAGCACTGTGTGGTATGGATGTGTGTTTGTGTTGTATGTAAGAGTATGGGTACGAGTTTGTGGAGTTATGGGGTACGTATGCGTGTGTGTCAGAGCTACCATTCATGGTATTTGTAGTAGTCTCTTCTCATGCTTCTATAAATAATGCTCGAAACTGGGTAATTTATAAAGAAAGGAGCTTTAATCGACTCACAGTTCCACATGACTGGGGAGGCCTCAGGAAACTTACAATCATGGTAGAAGGCACCTCTTCACAAGGCAGCAGGAGAGAGAATCAGTGCCAACAGGGGGAATGCTAGACGCTTATAAAACCATCAGATCTCATGAGAACTCACTCATTATCACGAGAACAGCATGAGGGAAACCACCCCCGTGACTGAATTACCTCCACCTGGTCCTGCCCTTGATTACAGTTCCAGGTGAGATTTGGGTGGACACAGAGCCAACCCCTGTCAGTATCCTTTCTTCAGAAGCACAAGAATTCTTGAGTGGAAACCTAGCTGTCTGCTTCTAAAGCACAGAGACCATTCTCGCCTCACATCTGACCTTCCCTGGTGTATAAATCCTCCTGGGGTGAGAGGGTTTTAGGGAATCTGGAAAGGGACAGAGAGCAGCCAGGCCCCCTCTCCTAAGACAGTCCCAGAGCTGGAGAGGACCCTTCAGTCCAGCTCTCGCTCATGGTGGACTTACTTAGGTTTCCTGGGGATAGAAATCTACTTCCCAGCAGCATCGGTTTACAGAGAAATTCTTCCACTGGGCTCTTCATCCTTAAGGGAGGCTTAGATTTGTTTTACTTTTTCAGTTATTAAGTGTCTACTCCTAAGGAATGAGTTACAAAGAAAATCTACATGGGGGACATCCCATATTGTGTCCTTTGCTATCCCCAGAGCACACCCAAATCTCATTCTCTCTGCTTTGATTTATGGCATTTTCATGCCCAGGCCACTTCTCACCCTGCTCCTTCTCAAGTCTTGCCTCCTTCTTGGAGCCTTGCCTGCTCTCAGACCCAAAGGTGATTCCCATCTCTTTGCACCCTGTGACTTCCCCTCACAGAAATTATAAGAGACCCCACCATATTTAGTATTTAAAAATACTCTGTCTCTGGGTCTGCCAGGCCAGAACTCTGGGAGACCCACCAGCTACATTTCAACTGCCTACTTCCCTAGGGACTTGGGAATCGAGGCTGAGGATGGTTCAGGAAATGCACTGCAGAAAGGCATCTGGCTGAGGGGCAAGTAGGGGCTGAAACGAAGTCCTCATTTGTCTTACCAAGCCATGTGCCTAGAGGGGACACCTCCTTCAAATCGCACAAAAGTATTGCATTGGCAAGTGGTGGTTCTGAAAGGGAGTCTCAGCGAGTTCACTCTTCTTGTCTCAGGGTGTCTAGTAGCAGCCAGCGGAATGCTTAATGAAGAACCCGAAGAGTGCGGCCTCCCCCTCCTCATGCGTCAAAGATGAAGTCTGGCCTCACGGTCTGTCTTCAGAACGCTTCACCCCCTCTCTGATTAATCCCGCCCCACTCTAATCACCACTTAACTCCACATGCCCTTGTCTGGCTCCAGCTTAATTTTCACATCTCAGTATCTGCCTTTTAAGTGTCCTGAATCTTTTTTCACATCTTTGTTATGTCCTTCCAACTAGTTAGCAAGCTCTGGGAGGGCAGAGAGCACGTTTCCATTTCCTTTGCTTTTGGCCACCCTTGTGACATCCATCAGAAAACTCTGCACCCAGCTGGGGCTAAGTCAGTATTGTTGACACACTGAGTCACCAGCCAAAGGTGCAGAGACACCAAAGCCTGTGTTTAGAGCTAGGAGCTGGGCCGGTTATCCCTCCCCACAAAAGCCAGCTCAGCCAGGCATCTCAGGAAACACAAATTCGTCTACTCACCTCCATCCAGTTCTGGACCTTATTACCCAAAGAGATGTCCCTAAGGATTAGAAAGCTCCAGAGAAAGCCGGAAGCAGTGGCTCATGCCTGTAATCCCAGCACTTCGGGAGGCAGAGTTGGGTGGATCACTTGAGATCAGGAGTTCGAGACCAGCCTGGCCAACATGGTAAAACCCTGTCTCTACTAAAAATACAAAAATTAAATTAGCCGGGCATAGTGGCACATGCTTGTAATCCCAGCTACTTGGGAGGCTGAGGCAGGAGATTGCTTGAACCCAGGAGGCAGAGGCTGCAGTGAGCTGAGACCACCACTGCACTCCAGCACTTTCTCCTGGGCAACAGAGCAAGACACTATCTAAAAAGAAAGAAAAAGAAAGAAGGAAGGAAGGAGGGAGGGAGGGAGAGAGGAAGGGAAGGAGGGAGGGAAGGAAGGAGGAAGGGAGGGAGGGAAGGAAGGAAGGAAGGAGGGAGGGAGGGAGGGAAGGAGGGAAGGAAGGAAGGAAGGAGGGAGGGAGGGAGGGAGGGAAGGAGGGAAGGAAGGAAGGAAGGAGGGAGGGAGGGAGGGAGGGAAGTAGGGAAGGAAGAAAGGAAGGAAGGAAGGAAGGAAGGAAGGAAGGAAGGAAGGAAGGAAGGAAGGAAGGAAGGAAGGAGTTAGTTCCAGAAAAACTCAGCCAATCTTGTGGTCTTTTTCTGTGGTGAGGTAAAGTGCTGGATAGGAAGAGGAAGAAGTGGCTAATTAGCCCTTCACTAGACTAAGCTTTCCTTATCACTTAGTGAAGGAATGATTCAATTTCTTGTGTTCAGGAGCTTTGCGGGGACTAGAGCTTCACCCCTCCCTGAAGGTATGTTTGGTTTAGATCAGGGACAGGCCTGTTTATGGGCAGAGCTTCCGGAGAAGACCTTTTGCTGGGTCTGTGATATGGTGGCTTTGTTGCTCTCCTACAGGACAATGTGTATGGCATGCCTGGCTGGTGGCATCAGGGAACATATCTCCTGCCACTTCTTTCTGGAGACCTGCAACCCCAAGCCCTGGCTGACCTCCTCCAATTACACCTTTCAGCCTTATACTCCCATGCCGCCTCAGCACACTCTCCTGCTCTAAAAAAAAAAAACAAAAAAAAAAAAACCAAGCATCCAGGCAGTCACTAAATAGCAGTATTGATGCCCCATCCTCACATGCCCTGGAATGATAATGCATCACCCGTGGTGCGTATCCAGACGGAGCCAGATTACGCTCAGGTGGTTAAAAGTCCAGGTCTAATTAGAGTTCCAGGGAATCAAGCCATTGTATTATTAATGATTCTCTGGCAATGTTCTGATTAAAACAGTAATTTTAATAAGCACAGCTCAATGCTAAGTGTTCACTGAGCACCTAATTACATCAGTTATAACTCCAAAATTATTTAAAATTCCGCTTTTTTTCTGCCAGACCCGGCATGCACCAAATAAAATAGAGACTCAGACAACTCGGTGATTATTTGCTCTAATTAATTTCCTAAGCACTTGTTTAAAAAAAAAAGAAAAAATATGTATCTTTTGTCTCTCTACCATCTCCTGCAAGTTCCTCCCACTCCTGTGACCCCCAGAAGCTCCATGACACTGGTTACATTTGAGGCAGCCATTGAGGGAGGTCAGGAATAGAAAGTAGTGAGGAAGGTAGATTTGAACAGTCCCCATCACTAACCTCCAGGTGAGGGGAGGCTGCAAAGCGCTAATCCCCATTGATTCCCCAGGCAGGACAAGCCCCTGGGGTGGGGGAGGCAGAAGCACCCTGACACGGCTACTAACCCGGAGCCAGTTCCTGACTGCTGCCTTATCTTCAGCAGACCAGCTTCGATCCTCACATTTAACCATCACACTTGCATCTCCTGGAAGAGGGTGGTCAGTGGGTCAAGAGGCTTCCCTGTGTGGCTGTTCTGAATTCTTTCGGCCCCTTTAGTTCCAAAAGAGAGACTGAATGACCTATTCCCTCCCTGGAAGGACACCAGGATTTGAGGAGACATGGTCTGCTGAACCATCTGAAGGTTGGTGTCTAGAGTTTTCTTGTTTTCAACGATTTTATCAGTAAGTTATCCACCTGTACGCAATCAGCCTGATAGTGAGCAGCATGGTGCTGAAGCTCTCACTTCTTGTGGCCCTCATGACAATCTGACAGTGAGGAACAGCAGTCTTGAACACCGTCGCGCCCAACCTGAGTGCTGGGGGAGACCATCACAAGGCAGCCCTCTGCTGTCTCCCACTGTCTCAAGATGTTTATCGTGAGTGAAGTTTTGCCTAGATCTCAGACAGGCAGCATAGCTTCTCTGCACACTTGTGGATAATGAAAGCCCTTTGGTCACTCTAGTCTCAAACATAGTCTCAAATCAGAATGATAACGTCCAGCTCCAGACCAGACTTAAACTCTGGACTAACATGCAGATTGTTTTCCTCCCCTTGCCTGAGCCTGCTGCACACTCTCCAGTTACTTCTCTCTCTCTCTCTCTCTCTCTCTCTCTCTCTCTCACTTGCTTTCCCCCAAATAGATCTACTTTGTAGAAAGGAGAGGGGTCAGAGGGGTTCCTTCTCACATGAACTGGAACTGGCAGCAGATAGCCTCTGTCCTGGTCGATATTTCTGACTCTTACAGGACTGGGTTCTTCCTGGGCCTTCGAAACTGCCCCCTGCTGAACTTCTGCGGCTGCAGCTCTCATCAAGTGGGTGGTGCTTCCTCTTGACTGGACCCTGTCCTCTGGGCCCTGATTTTCCAGTTATCTCCATATAAATGTTCGCAGTGGGGACCCAGCACCACCTCCAGGGGGTCTTTTGGATGGGTTGTAAAATGCACCAGGCCAGCCCTCCCTCCTAAGGTGTCCAGGGCTGCCACAAGGGAGGCACTTGCCCATCCTCAGCCTGCCACCATGGGGTGGGGGTGGGTAGGAGCAGTAGCCTCCCCACTTCCTGCTTCGCTCCTGCAGGCTCACCAGCCTACCCTCTGGGTTTCCTCCTGCATTTTCCTATACACTTCCAGGTGGTCCTGTTGAAGGGTGGCTAGGTTTCAACCTTCCAAGAGCTCCCTCCAAAAAACTCACACAGTCTCTTCTTTTCATTTCTTCAACCCTTTTATTCCATTGATCTGGGTCAGGGGACCCAGGGTCAGGGGCAGAAGAATCATGAACCTGGATCTTGAGAAGCTACTCTGAAAAATTGTATGGCAGTCTGGCATTTTACCTTAGAACACAGCATTATTGTACCCTGGTGCCTTCGTGGGCACCGTAATTTTAACATCCAATAATGTTTGACAAATGTGAAAACTGAGGCCCGGAGAGGTTACCGAACTTGCCCCGTACAGTTGCGTATGTGGTGAGGCTGAGCCATGTTCTTCTGACCTTAACAGCTACGTCCTTTCCGTGACACCAAAAGCCTCTGCTGTGTCATAAACATTGACTATTAAAAAATTTTAAAAGCCCTCAAGTTACCTAATGGATCCTCACAGAACACCAGGGAGCCTCAGCCACACCTAGGGAGCCTTAGCATAGTGCATTTACTCAAGGAGCTCAGAATAAAACCTGGATCATTGGGCAGGTATAATTAGCTTCTCAGCAGGTATTTATAGGCCTATTTCGTACAAGAAACTGAAGTGGGAGCATACAGCGATATCTCATAAAAAGAAATAAAAAGCAGAGCTCTATAAGTAATCTAAAAAGATACCTACCTAAGAAGAGTATAAAAAGTGCATTAGAGTCATGCCAATTGGGCAGGCAGTCAGATGCTCCGTTCCAAGAGAGAAAGAAGTAACAGGTTGATCAAGGAAGACTTCCTGGAGGAGAGAGGGCACAGGGATTTGCACATGAGCAGGAGAGGGGAGGACATCTGAATTGGCAGGAATGAATGAGCAAAGGGCATGGAGGCAGGACTGCACAAAGCATGAGAGGAGGCCAGCCTGACAGGAGAGGAGTTGATATTGACCAAAGGGGATGGAGGTGGAAATATTAGCCTGGGTGGGGAGCAGAATTTAAAAGGCTGAAATGTCACACTGAGGTGTTTGGACTATAAACTCCATTAGATAGGCAGAGTTTTTTTTGTTTTAGATTTTATTTTTATTGTTGTGTTTCTTTGGCTGAGATTATCAGTACACACTGCCTCTTGAAAGCCTTCCCTGATTTAGGACGGGCGCGGTTGCTCGTGCCTATAATCCCAGCACTTTGGGAGGCCGAGGCAAGTGGATCACAAGGTCAGGAGATCGAGACAATACTGACCAACATGGTGAAACCCCATCTCTACTAAAAATACGAAAATTAGCTGGGTGTGGTAGCAAATGCCTGTAATCCCAGCTACCCAGCTACTCGGGAGGCTGAGGCATGAGAATCACTTAAACCTAGGAGCCGGGCGCGGTGGCTCACGCCTGTAATTCCAGCACTTTGGGAGGCTGAGGCGGGTGGATCACGAGGTCAAGATATCAAGACCATCCTAGTCAACACGGTGAAACCCCGTCTCTACTAAAAATACAAAAAAATTAGCTGGGCATGGTGGCGCGTGCCTGTAATCCCAGCTACTCAGGAGGCTGAGGCAGGAGAATTGCCTGAACCCAGGAGGCAGAGGTTGCGGTGAGCTGAGATCACACCACTGCACTCCTGCCTGGCAACAGAGCAAGACTTCATCACAAAAAAAAAAAAAAGAAAAGAAAGCCTTCCCTGATTTGTACTTCCTTTTTGCTCCTATAGCTTTCACCATGTATCAGTCATATTGCTAATATTTCATTATAGTTTGGGAGCTTTATCTATCTTCCTGACAACACTATGAGTACTTTGGGATCAAGATCGTATCTGTTTGCTCTGTGAACTTAACGTCTACACAGACTATATTGTAGGTGTTTAATACATATTTATTAATAATAACTATCAGCTATCAGCAAGGCACAGCGCTTAGCATTTCCTAGCCCATGCCATCCTTCATGTCTAGGAGGCAGTATGGTGTCAAAGTTGAGAACATGGGCTCTGTAGCCAGCCTGCCTCAGTGTGAGTCCCAGCTCTACAACTTACTATTTGACTTTAAACAACTTCGCTGAGACTCTCTGTGCCTCAATTTCTTCTTCAGCTGCAGATAAGTTTGATATAAGTTATATATGTAGCTGATCTGGTGGATGGATGGTTGGATAAATGAACTCATAGTGGATAGACTAATGATTAAGCAAATGAATGAATAAACAAGCAAATGCACCAAGCATATGTGCCAGGTATATTTCAACCACATTCAGGTCTACTTGATTATAAATCAAATATACCTGGATGCAGATTCACAAGGTCACGCCAATCAACCCACACTGACTAACCCCTGGGTGCAAAGCTCTGAAGCCATGTGGTCATTGCTGCCTCCATGGAATGGTCTTGTCCAAATGACCAGTCTATAAAGGTTCCCAGAGCAACACAGAGGCACAAGATCCAGCAAAGCCTAGGAGCTTCCCTGCCTCTCATATCACCACCTTGCCGGGGTTGAATGAATGAATGGCAGGAATGAATAAATGAACTCTATACAGAAAGCAAATTAAAATGTTCTAATATAAGCATAGGAGACTCTTGTTTTCCCTCAGGCAGAGATTTAACACATATTCTCATCCTCCCTCTCCCTCCCCATCCCTCTATCCCTCCTTACCCCCCACCCTCGTGCAGACACATACACACACACTCATCCACTCACTGACTTCCTCCTAGGAAGCTGTGATGGACAAGACAATTCTCTATAGTCCTGCCCAAAGGAACCAGTCATTCAGCATGCCAAGAAAAGTCAGAGAGAATACTGTCAGGAGGTCTGATGTGTCAGAGAGGGCAAGACGCCTAAGTCTCGGATGGTGAGAAAGGAGAGCTGAGAGACAGTGAAGATGCATTCCATGGGGTTTACTGAAAACCAAAATTCTGTTTTACAGCATGAGGTTCCAGTGGTTTCTTACCTACTCAGAGTCATACAACAGTTTAGGCAGAGAGGTAGAGACTGGTCCCAGATCTGGCACCTATGGATAGAGCTGAGCTAGCTCCCTGCTTCCTTGTGTACACAGCTGTTGACCTGGTGCAGTGAAGAAGGCCTTGGGCAATCAGGGTTCACCAACTCTGATTCTGTCTCATACCATTTGATGACACTGTCCACCCTATGTAAAGATGACCTAGGAACATCAACCTGAGGTCCCTTCATGACTGGGGAAACAGATTCTAAGGGAAGTATTGAAGATGAAAGATTAGTAAATGAGGAGTCCCTACGAACCTATGAGAATATATCAATAACTGCAAATGCCAACAGCAGAGCAGGAAGAGGGTTTTGGGGACCAGAGCTCTGTTTGGAGGCAGTGACAAAAACTTTGCCAAAGGGCGCTAATTTGTAATTCCCTTTTATAATAGGGAAAGTGGGGTCTTTAGGCCATCAATCTCTTTCAGGAGCAGTGAGCTAAAGACCCCACTTTCCCTATTATAAAAGGATTCTCCCAAATATAAATTCTGAGTCCTCATCTCAGACAACACTAAAAGTAGCTTTGACCTTCTATTCAGACGACAGCAGACGCTCTTACCCCAGCTGTCTTATCAGCTTCTTGGGCTCCTTCCACTGATGATTTCCACTCCAAACCTCACCTTCTATGCTTAAAAAAGGCCATAGGCACTTTACATTAAAAAGAGCATTTAGGACTGGGCACAGTGGCTCACTTCTGTAATTCCAACACTGAGAGGCTGAGGCGGGTAGATCGCTTGAGCCCAGGAGTTCAAGACCAGCCTGAACCACATGGCAAGAGCCCGTCTCTATAAAAAAAATTAAACAATTAGTCAGACACATGGCACATGACATGTCCTAGTCTCAGCTACTCAGGAGGCTGAGGTGGGAGGATTGCATGAACCCAGGATGCTGAGGCTGCAGTGACCCAAGATCATACCAGTGCACTCCAGGCTGGGCAACAGAGCAAGACCGCATCTCAAAAAAAGAGAGAGAGAGGGAGAGCATTTGAGATAAGCTGGAGTTCCAGACTCCTTCTTTCATGCTCTCTTGGAGACTGGAGGCCAGGGGAAGTAGAAATCCAAAGAGCGAGGCCCTGAGACAGAGGCCTGTTAGGCAGATGCCCAGCTCTTGGATGAAGTCAAGCTCTGTGGTAAGGCTAGACTTGGGCTCTGTGTGTCACGCGGCCTCACTGGAACCAGGTCAGGGCAAACAACCATCGTGGAATGAATGAGTAGGAATGAGTGGGTAGGGGCCATCCCTGCCTTGTCACCCCACCCCCTACCATCATCACCTTTCCCCCTCCTGGGGTAGGCCAGTCAATACGGGCCCTATAGGGAGCTTTGTAGGACCTGGCTAATTCCAGGCATCTGGTCCCCAGGTGAGAGACCTGTTTTCGTTCTTTCTTAGGCCCTAGTTCCCAAATCCGCCTCATCCCCCATTTCCTATCCCAGCTGCTTTTTCTAACCGAATAAATCCACTGTTGTCATGAGGACAACATAGTATCAGCATCTCTGCTTTTTTTGTAGGTCCTTCCAAAAACCAGAATGAGAAAAGGTCCTACCTCTACCACCCTAGTATTTCTGGTTAATATTACAGTGGCTTCTGGCACAGGAGTCTTCTCTGATAAAATAGGGTGTGGTGTCTGGAATATCTGCCTTGCCCATAACATTTCCTACCCTCTTTGTAGTCTTACCTTGCCCAAGTTTTACCTTTACCCTTAGCAAGTTAAGCTTAATTTGACTTTTTTCGGCCAAGGATCCTGAGTTTCAGCACACTTCCAACACTGGGATTACGTAATAAAGATGGCAGTGACAGGGGCTGGATGGCTCTTCATGCAAAGGGCAGACATAATCTCCCCATGTCATGATAAGCCATCTCAGCTCAAAGAGGCTGGGTGGCTTGTGCACAGTGACCCGTCATAGGAGTACAAAGCCAGGACCCTCTGCAGCTTTTCCATGCAAACACTGCCACCTTCAGTGGGGTCTGCATCTAGAGACTGAGCATGACAGCTGCCACTATTGAGCACCAGCTGTGTGCAAGTCTCTATGCACAGACATCACGTAAACCTCAGAACAACCTTGGAAAATTGATATCGTTGTGGTCATCCTTTTACAGAGAAGGAATTTGGAGCTCAAGGAAGTCCAGCATCTTACTCAGTGTCATATGGCTGATAAACATAGAAGCTGGGTTTGAAGCTGAGGGCTGTCCCTTTCAAAATACAAAACCAGTACAAAATATGGCCTCTACCTGAAAACAAGTTTCAGGAGCAGTCGCTGCCCCAGCAATCATCCAAGGGTTGAATTCCACCGTATGGGGCCAGAAGTTTCTTTTCCTATTGTCCTCTCCCCTTTGACTGCTGCAGGACCTCTGCTGAGTTTTTATGAATGAGGAGAAAAAAATGTCTTTGAAAAGTTCAACCAACTTTGGACTCCTCTCTCTGAGTGATAGATAGCTTTAATTACTCTGAATTACTCAACCACTATACCTTCTCCCCCAAGTCATTAAAAATAGATTTTCTCTTTGAACTGCACTCCGCCCTCAGGTCTCCAGATAGTCAGGAGTTCTTAGGAGACAGCCCCTGGGTCAGCTTCTGGTCAGAAGGTTGCATGTTGCTTTAGTTGCAATCACAGTCTCCGGAACCTCCAGCTGGTTTTCTGGGGTTTTTGTGCCTCTTTTTTTCTTAATGATGTTGATCACGTGGCTTTCACAGCCCAGAGGACAGGCAGGAGGCAGGGTTGGTATTTACTTTATGGGAATTTAAGGGGATCTGGACGCATGACTATTGATTTTTAAAGAAATGGCTCTAACGCTGAGAACAAACAATAATGAGTTTTCACATTAATTACTGGGAAGCTGATTCGTAGGAAAAACCTAAGCTGAAAGGGTGGGCTCAGAGATGTTCCGCTCCCTGATGAGCCCCAGAGACAGGTGGGACAGGTATTGTCTTTATTTCAAACTAAGGAAATGAGAGTCTTGAAGCATAACCGGCGTGCCCACGGCCACACAGCTAATCACTGGTAAGACCGGGACAGAAAATCCCTGCTGCGGCCACTGCCCAAGCTGTGCTAACAGAGGGCTCAGTGACATTTTGTAGGAGGCTCAGATGGAAAATGTGGAGCCTGCTCACAGCCTCCTCCATTCTTTTTTAGGCTTAAAATAAGAAGTCCAGGCCGGGAGCGGTGGCTCACGCCTGTAATCCCAGCAGTTTGGGAGGCCGAGGCAGGTGGATCACGAGGTCAAGAGATCGAGACCATTCTGGTCAACATGGTGAAACCCTGTCTCTACTAAAAATACAAAAATTAGCTGGGCACGGTGGCGCGTGCCTGTAATCCCAGCTACTCAGGAGGCTGAGGCAGGAGAATTGCCTGAACCCAGGAGGCGGAGGTTGCGGTGAGCCGAGATCGCGCCATTGTACTCCAGCCTGGGTAACGAGAGCGAAACTCCGTCTCAAACAAAAAAAAAAAAAAAAAAAAAAGTCCAGCTGGGCGCAATGGCTCACACCTGTAATCCCAACATTTTAGGAGGCAGAGGCAGGAGATCCCTTGAGCCCAGGAGTTTGTGAGTAGCCTGGGAAACATAGGGAGAGTCTGTCTCTACCAAAAAATAGTAATTATTAGCAAGGTGTGGTGGTGCACATCTGTAGTCCCAGCTACTCAGGAAGCTGAAGCAAGAGAATCTGTTGAGCCCGGGAGGTAGAGACTGCAGTGAGCTGTGATTGCACCACTGTACTCCAACCTGAGTGACAGAGCAAGACTGTGTCTTTAAAAAACAAAATCCAGTAGGGCATCTTCTACCCTCCCCAATCTGTGACCCTCTTCACCTTCTGGTATCACCTCTCTTGCGGTCTGGCTCCTGATTCACGCAGCTGAATCATTGTGAGAAAACAGAGGGGAGTAAAACGAGCTCAGAGACTTTCAGGCGGGTGAACATAATTGCAGCGTCCGGCGGCTTGCCTAGGAAGCAGAAAGACGTTCTTTCTAGGAAGAAGAATGGCCCCAGCGGCAGCCGCTTTTGGGGCAGCTCCAGGAGAATGGGCCTTCCCTCTGTAGTCCTTGCCTCTGTCTGGACCCTGCTGCATCGGTGTGGGAATTAGACAAACTTAGAGTCCAGCTTGTTTCTGTTACCCTACAAGGCAGAGGACCTTGCTCGTGTTACTCAAGCTGAGACTCAGTTTTCTAATAGGTAAAATGGGACTAAGAATGCCTCCCTGGAAAGGCTGGTGTAAGGATTAAATGAGGTAATCTATGTGAAGTGCCTGGCATGCAGTAGATACTGGATACATGCAGCTGTTGTTATTATGGTTCCTGCTGCTTCACTCCATTCAACAAGCTCGGTACACTGCCCAGCTCAGGGCAAGGTGGGGCCAGCCAGGAGCCTGCCAGCTGTCAGGAGACCTCACTGCCCATCCCTTCCCCCAGACCCTCAGGCAGCAGATCCCAATGGACATGTTTCCTTGCTGCAACCCTCACCTGTTTCGATCCCAGCAGGGAAGATTGAGATTAAGGTGTTGCTTCAGGCATCCAGTAGACATCAGCTGTTTCCTGCTGAAGGTCAGAGAGAGGTGTGGGTATTTTTCCATGGAGACTTGCTGAGCCAAAGGGGATGGAGTAAGAGGCATGTCAGGAGGGAGGGGGCTTAGACTTTCCCCAGAGGATCTGCCTTGGCTTCTGTGCCTAACAGAATAAGGCCAGGGTCGGGGGCTGGGCTAGGCCTCCCCCACCATTGGCCCACATTTCTCTTCCTATGAGGACTCTGAATGAATGTCAAGGGAAGGATAGCACATTAGTCTGCCAGGCAGAAAATCAACCTCTCCATGTTAATTGCACCCATTTATGGAAAGGCTTACAAGATTTGGTATAAGCCTGTGAAGAAGAAAAACTCCACCCACCCATTTATTCCATCAATTAACAGCTACTGGGTACTAGGAGCTGTAGGCTGCAGAGAAGCAGAAGCCTCTCAGCTCTCAGGTTGCTTCAGTTCTCCTGATCCCTGCTCTGCTCTTGCCTGAGATCTTGGGATGGACTCCTGGGCCACCTCCTGCCTCCTCATCCCTCAGAAAGAGCCCTTGCAGTGTATCTGAGAAGAGCAAACGGTCGGTCCCATCATAGGCTGCGAAGGGTTCTCCTCCAGCTGGCCACTTTGCCACTCACTGCAAGTGAGAACTTATGCGCCCTTTGTGGGCCTTAATTTCCCCGTGGATCAGCGGAAATCATAACGCATAACAACACCTGTCTTCTCTTCCTCTCTGGGGGGTTGTGCAGATCAAATGAGATAATGTGCGTGAAAGCATTTCAAAAATGCCAAAACCCTCTTCCAGAATCCCTGTGACTGTGTTATTGATCTCTGTCCACACAGCAGTCCAGGCGGGGGGGTCTCTTCAATCCACTGTCAGCTGTGTGTGTAAATGAGTGTCAGATATTTTCTTGAAAACAGGTTTGGATTGGGGGAAAGAGAAGAAGGTGGCTCTGAGACCCTCCAAACCTGAAGGGGCGGTGGGGGAGCCTGCAGGGAGGGACCACCAAGAGAAGTTACAAAGGAAAGGAGAGAGGCCCAGGGAGCCAGCTCCATCAGCTTCAGCTGCTGCGTGCTCTGCCCCGAGCCCTGGGGACCAGGAGGCTGTTGATGAGGCCAACTGGTGCTCCATTTGGGCATCTGTGCCACCTCCCACCCCTGCCACCTGGCTCCCAGCCACTGGGAAGGCCTCTGTTTCTTCCCTTGTGTCAGGAGCAGGGGACACGTGTGGGGACAGGTGTACCATCTGGCAGGAGTGAGGGCAGATTCCGGGGAAGCAGGGGATTAAATTCTCAGTCTCGGAGGGGCCCGCCAGCCTGGGGCACAGCTTTCCCTTGTTCCTTTCATCCCTCTGTGTCTCTCTTGCATGATTGCAAAGGAATCCTGCAGGTCGCTGGAACACCGACTGCTCCTGCCAGAGCACCCTGAGGCGAGCTGCCCCTCTCTGTCCTCTGAGCCACGACTGTCATGGTTCTGCCTCTATTGTGGCGTCTGTCCCACCATACTGAGATGATCTGTTTCCTTGGTTTTGTCCTCAACTGAACCATGGGCTCCAGGAGGGGAGAGAAAGTAGCCCTGATGCCTAACAGAGGTTTGAGCAGAATGTTAAGGCTCAGTAGATGTTTAAGGAATAAATGGGCCTCCAGCATAAGCCACCATCAGAATCATGTGAGGTTTTCTGCCTTCACCTCAGGTGTTTCTCCAGAAGAGCCATACAAGTGCTCAGAACCATGTAGGTCCTTCCACGTGTCTACATAGGGTGGCAGAGGTGCAGTGTTGATTCTCTGTCCCCAAGCTGACTTGGCAAAGTGTGCTTGTTCTTATGCCTACCATTGGGAAACTCTTCTGTGGGAAGGGTGACGTGTCTGCTCCTGATGGGAGTCACTGCCCAGGACTCTGTCCAGGAGGGCTCACTCTCAGGGCCTCTGAGGCCTTCCTGGGCTAACCTTGGATGGTTCAAACACTACGGGTCTGCCATGCTTTTCAAGATCTTCAGGAAAGAGGCTGGCTTCAGCAGCTTCCCTCAGTGACTTGTCCCCACGGCCTCTAATCATCTGGTAATATGTCTGGTTGTACTGGGTCTCACACCCTGTGGGCTAGCCGTGTGCTGAATGGAGAGAGTTGGTTGGGGAAAGAAAACTGCCCCACAGTCTGCACCCCTTGCCAAGTCCTTCCCACATATCCCCAACCCCACTGAATCAGGCCAAGGAAGGCACCAGAGACGTGGGGCTCCGGGGCCAGGAGAGCCAAGAATACAGTGTGAGTCACCTTTAATTAAGAGTGTTTCTTAAGTAAATGACTTAATAGGACAGTTATATTCATTAAAGGCATAATTACAAGCCATAAGATCAAGCAGAAAAGAGTGGCGAGCGTGAGGGTGGAATCCAGTTTGAAGCAGCACCTCGGGTCCTGGGGAGAAGGCCGTGGGGGGACAGGAGGAAGGGCACTTTCCCATTGTATGATTGGCCACACTCACCCGCCAGCCAGCCACTCCCAGATCCCAGCACTCAGAGTGGAGGAGGCCAGGGAGCCTCAGGCATAATTAAAATGCAATAATAATAAACAAATGCCAATTAAAGCATCATAGAGTGT
This sequence comes from Aotus nancymaae, assembly GCF_030222135.1. Classification (NCBI taxonomy): domain Eukaryota; kingdom Metazoa; phylum Chordata; class Mammalia; order Primates; family Aotidae; genus Aotus; species Aotus nancymaae. The sequence goes on along the minus strand of NW_026988453.1, from coordinate 11,250,450 downwards.
CCCATTAAACTCTGAGTCAGCCCTGACAGAGGGCACCTGACGCGGTGGACACTCTCCAGGAGAAAACTCCCTTTCCTTCTTGGGCTTCTGAAGACCTCTCCCTCCCCACCCACCCAGCCCTAGAGCAAGTGCTGGGCCGTCACCTGGGGTGCATGATGAAGTGGCTCCTGATGGTGGAGGCTTGAACTTGGTCCTTTATGGACTCCGTAGATGCAGAATCATTAGAACCAAGTTCTCACTGGGCATAGAGTAGTCCCCAGAGTACTGTCGCCTTACCCTACACCCCTAAGATCCCTCTAATTCCTTTCATAGCCCCAAGGAAGAGTAATACTCTGTTTCTTCCCAGCCCCAGGACCTAACATTTAAAAAGACCCATTCAGGGAGCTGGAGTCGTCTATCTCAGTGGTTGGCATGTGTGAGAATCGGCTGGAGGGTTGTTAAGACCCATTTCCTGGGCCCCTTTCCCAGTGTTGCTGATTTAGTGGACCTTGAATTTTCATGTCCAGTAATCTCACAGGTGACACCAACGGTGCTGGTTTGAGGACCATACATTGAGGGCCGTTGCTCCTTGAGACCCCCGGCCTGCCTCATGGAGGACATTGTTTGGGCCAAGGCTAGAAGGCTCAGAGGCATCACGTATTCCAGCTCTGCGGTCTTCCCACGGTCACCTAGACCCACATATCCAGACCTGCACGTCCCTCCCTTGCCCTCACCAAAGGTGTCTGAAGAAACTCTGCTTTCCAATGTCTGCTTACATGCTTCTTTCCACCTGGAATGCCCTTCATCTGTCTAAATGGTCTTCACCTCTGGAATCTAGTGGTGCGATCTCGGCTCATTGCAACCTCCGCCTCCCAGGTACAAGCAATTCTCCTGCCTCAGCTTCCCAAGTAGCTGGGACTACAGGCGTGCGCCACCACACCCGGCTAATTTTTGTATTTTTAGTAGAGACGGGGTTTCACCATGTTGACCAGGATGATCTCTATCTCTTGACCTCGTGATCTGCCTGCTTCAGCCTTCCAAAGTGCTGGGATTACAGGCGTGAGCCACCGTGCCCAGCCATATTCTTCACCTTTTAAGGCCCAGACACATACTGTGTATTCTCCGTTTAGGGCAGCACTGTCAGGTAGAAACAAAATTCAAGCCACAAGCATGAACTACATGTGTAATTTTAACTTTTCTAGCAGCCACATTTCAAAAAGGAAGAAGAACAGGTGAAATTAATGATACATTTTACCCGATATAGGCAAAATATCTTTTCAATATGTCGATAAAAAATTATTGATGTAATTTTTCCCTTTTTTCTTTTCCTCACCAAATCTTCCAAATCCAGTGTGTTATTGTAGACTTACAGTCCATCTTGATTTGCCCTAGCCACATTTCAAACTCAATAGCCGCGTGGGGCCAGTGGCGACTGTACTGGGCGGCACAGACACAGGCAGCGTTTTCTCCCTGCTCTCAATTCCCTCAGCCCTCTTTGAATACTTCTCTTAGAACACGTCTCGCTTTCTTCTTTTTATTGCTAGTCTGTTTGCAACTTGAAGGTGCTAGTTGTGTTTTAATGCTGCTGTTGTTTTTATTCTGAAGTGCCTGGCGCACTGGCCTGGATGGAGGACACAATCAATGAATATTGGCTGATGAATGAATATGGAAGCACATGAATATAGGAGACAGAGAAGGCCCCTGGGAACATCTGACTTTGAGGGTCTCCTCCCGGTCACTGTGACATTTCTTTCCTCTGGTTTGTGTGTGGCTATTAGAGAATAATTCAAGTTTTAGACCACCCCCCGCAACTCCCACCAACTTACAAGTTTCCTGTTTCACTTTGCTCTTCAACTCAGTGCATTAAGAAAAAAAAAATTCCCACCAGGAGGGCCCAGGAAACAGGAAAAATAGTTGTGCTATTGGTTTCATGTTTGGAGAAGAACAGGGTTTCACTATCTCCATGGCACTTGGCGTGAAAGTGGGCTTTGTTGCTGGAGACACTGCTCCCATTCAGGGCCCCTTTTCCCAGCTGCTGAGGGCCGGGCTGTGTTTTGACAGACGGGCCGAATGCAATGCAGACAGTTGTTTTAATTTGCAGCCAGATGCAGACATCACTCACAAGGAGCCCGAAACCCAAGAAAAGGAGGCTAGGCACTGGACCACCGCTCTCAGGCCTCAGAGAGTGGTTTGGAGGGGGCCAGCAGAAGCCTCCCAGGCAGCCAGGGTCTGCGATATCCCAGAGGGCTGATAGTCACCAGGCCCGGGGGAGGCACACCAGAAGGTCTCCAGCAGATACCTGTCTGAAAGGTGTTTCTTGTAGGTATCGTGGGCCATGAGGCAGGGTTCAAGGGTTGTTCTTTAAGGCGGTGTGCAATCAGTTGGTGGTGGCGGCGGCTGCGTGTTATCTTTTAACTGTAAAGTTGTACAGGACAAAAATCATAAACATAAATGTCTCAAGGAGGAATTAGAGAAACTATGGGAAATACAATGCTGGAATGTCAGAATTGGAAGGGACTAACGTGGCCTTCCTCTGAGGGCAGAAGTCCTTTCTTACAGCCTTCGTGATGAATGTCACCTTGACTGCTTATGCACCCCTGTGATAGGTGTTCCTTTGAAAAGCGAGGCTGTTGCATGATGTTGAGCTTTCCTGAACTTTTCACCCATGAGTCCTACTGCAGCCATATTGTTGGCCTTTGAACACAGGAACGCAGCCTCCATGACTACCTTGAGACTCCGCTTCACTGGACTAAACAAACATCCCAGGTTCATCTGCTGTACCTCAGACACCACCTCTGTGTCCCACCCCATCCTGGCCACCCTCCGGGAAGGATCTCTGGTTGAGCAACGCCCCCTCCTAGGGCAGGTGGCAGAGACCTGAACTTTGAACTCCCCAATATCGGGTGGCTTCTCTTGACCCTGATGCTGTGTGTCTATGTATGCAGCCCATGGTCAAAATAGCTTCTTTCATTATCACATCACCCTATCAGGTCATATCAGACTTAGAGTTGAGTTGACTTTGAGTCAACTCAAACCTTCAGGTCTGTTACACTTGAGCTATTTCAAATCAGCTATCCTCCATCCTACACTTAAGAGTACCAGGGTTTTTTTAAAAAACAAAGTTGCAAGATTTTACACTCAGCTCCCTGCATTTTATGTTTGTATTATTAAAAGGAGGTTAGGGATGTTTAAAGCTGATCATGTCACTGACTTACAGAAAAGCCTCATAATATGAAATATTAAATGTGATGACGTAGCAAGGATGGGTGGGGACACCCAAGAGAGGAAAGGCAGGCTCTTCTCTCTCCCCTCCCACCCACTGTACACCTACACTTAAGTTTATACTGAACCTGTCCATGATTGCTTTTGCCCATCATAATCCTTCAGCTTGGCCTGTCTTTCCAGGTCTCTGCATCTGACCCCCTCTTGCCCTTTAAGGCACGCCCACCCCCTGGTCGCCTCTTCTCTAAGCTCCCCAAACCCTCAGCACTCACACCAATCCCACGCAACAAAAACTCAGCACACTGTTGAGCAAGTCTCAGTTTGTAATTACCAACTCCCCCTGGACTGTGGGGTTCTTCGAGGGCAGAATCTGTGTGCTGTTCACTATTGTTTCCGTATTGCATAGCACCAGAGCTCCACAGGGTTGACATCTGATAAACATTTGCTGAATGAACAGTGTCAGGATCCATCCTGAACTGCTCAGGAGGATGCCGTGAAGGTGTCTCCATCATATCATTTGTCCCCTCTGCCAGAGGCAGGACACTGTACTGCTGGACCACAGGTTATGTTTTTACTTTTTTGCACATTCGGTAGGTGGGGCACCTCTATGCCCTAACAAATAAGAACTCATTCCCAGCCTAGCAAATGTTTTTGCAGCCCAGCAGCCTCCTGCCCCAGCCAGCAACAGACACCTAGGACATATCAACTGGAACACGTCAGTCCTCTGACCCCCGTGCCTGGCCTTTATTGTCACTCCTGCTGTGCAGGTGGGGGTGAGTAATATCCAGACAGGCCCAGCTCAGGTCCCTGCAGGGCCCCAGCAGAAGGCCAGGAGGAGTTTGCAAGGGCTGCAGTCTCTAGTGGGGCAGGGTCTTGATCTGCAGATTCCCACTTTCCAGGCAAGACAGAATCAGGCTGGTCTTTTCTGTGGATGTTCCCATTTAGCCAGACTTTTCAAAGGATGGGAGATTTACTAGAGAAACTGAATGCAGGCATCAGAGAATGGGATAATTGGATCCAGGTGGTATATTTGGTTGGCTGTAAAGAGTCTGTGCCGTTCTGTGAATGTTATTTGATGGGAAAAGTTTCTCCTCTTCCTTTTTGAATGTTTTCTGTGTAGGCAGGATGTCTCAGCCCAAGCCCAGCTGAAAGCTCTTCAGAGATGAGTTTGTGCCACTCAATAGCCTTTCAACAGAGTTAACCATTTTCAGTGCTTGCCACTGGCTTGCCAGGCTCTCGGGAGGATGCTAGTGGCAGGCAGAAATAGATGGAGGATTTGCTGCTACCTCTGGCAAAGGCAAGAAGTCTTAGGCCTGCCACTCAGAAACACATTCAGCTTAGCCTACATGCCTTATGCAGGTAAAGAGACTGGGGACATTGAGCCCATGACTTGCCACCAGTGTCACCTCTTTAGGGGAGTTGACAGTGCAAGTGTGAGTACATGCAGGACTGTCTGACACACACCTGCTAATCGTCACAACCTAACCTCACTGTACCCTCTTTCCTCTCTCTGCCAGGTCACCAGGGTCCCCGTGGAGTCGTGTGAGCAGTATACAACTTGTGGGGAGTGCCTGAGCTCGGGGGACCCTCACTGTGGCTGGTGTGCCCTGCACAACATGTAAGTTTGGGGTATACTGGAAAAGAGTTTGGCACGCAGAAGACCAGGGCTTTCCTGGAATGATGGGATGTGATAGCGTTTTGCAGAGAGAGAGAGAGGAATTGCCCTCTTCAGAGCAGCACTTCTAATCGTGGCTTCAGTGTTGAGAGCAAAGATCCCAGGGGTGGGCCTTCTTTCTAAGTGCAGGGCCTTTGCCTCTCTCATTTTACTTCCAAATTCAGCCCTTCAGCTGCTCTGAAGGGATGTGCTTATATCCTCGTGTCTTTGAAAGAACTCACAAGGGAAACGGTAGTCTTGAGGTTTCCCCAGAACCTCCTCAGTGTAGCCTGAAATAGGTGCCCCTCTGTGCCAAGAGTGTGCAGATGGTGGTGCGTCGGCATTGGGAGGCGTAGGCTCCAGCTAACTGCTGTGTGAGCCTGGACGGGTCCCCTGACAACTCCGGGCCTCTGTTTCTCCATTGCTGTTTAGGGAATATGTCTGTTTCACAGGTGAATTGTGAAGACTAAATGAAATAATAAGTGCTTTGGAAATAAGGAAGCCCAGAAGAAGCTACACAAATCAGATTAATTATCATGGACCCTGTACCCTTGGGAGGACCCTGCTGGCCTCATTATTTCATGATTCCGAGAATTCCGCATCTCACTTTCAACTGGCCTCATCAGCTGCCGTTGAATACCCACTCAATATAAATGCTAAATCACACTTAAACTTCCTAATTTGAAGGGCCCTAGGGGAAGAGAAAGGGTGAAAACCCCAAAAGGCAGGAGCTGGCTAGGAATTCTGTTGCCCAATGGAGTTGGAAACTCCATGGCTCCGTGCCAGCCAGCAAAGCATCTCCATGAAATGAGCTGGGTTTGGGGTGGAGGCGGAGGCGGAGGGCCAGAGTTCAGGGTCCTGCACAATAGCTCTTGGCTTCCAGCCTCTGCAGCAGGTGTTGGGAGGGCTCTGGAGGGAGGGAGGGAGGCTGGTGCCTCACAGATGCAAAATCTGGACTGGATTTGAGCCCGCGAATACTGGGTTCCCTGCTTGGGTTTTGGAGGCAAGAGATTCCTCAGAAAGTTTTGCAGAAATGCTTTTAGCAGACCTGGACAGTGTGTCTCCATTTAGGTCAGACAAGTGGTAAAGATGCTAATGTCGTGCCCCAGGAATGGCAAAAGGGGGTGCATTTCCGTTCCTTGCCCACCAGCCAGCAGGCAGGGTCTTTCCTCGAGAGAATTTTTCTCCAAAGAACCTGACAGCCTGCTGCCAGCTCTGTGCAAAGGGCCCTGGGCTGCCTGCCCTCTCGCTCTGCAGTGGTCATGTCCAGCGGCACCTCCTACTCCCCACGCCTCCCCCACTCTGTCCTCTCAGCTTCCGAGCCTGTGGCACTTCTCCCATGTAGAACACACCAAAATTATAGATCGGGGATTATCATTTATTCAACAGCAAGGACATCTGCTTTCCCCAACTTGAACAAGTGCCTGTAGATCTATCAGCAATGCCTGAGTCTCCCTGCCGCCGCAAACCACCCCGTCTTCCTCCTGTGCAGGTCAGCTGTGGATGCTAGAATGAGCCACGTCAGGGTGGTCCCAGGTGTCCTCTGTCCCCTCAACTCCTTAACTCTTCATAGAATCCTCCCTGCCTACCAGAGCACTCATCTCCCAGCTACTCTGCCCCAAGAGCTCATGGAGAACAAGATTCTTGCTGTTCATACCCAGAGGTTTCTCCGCATCTGGTCATTCTCCTCCTCACCAGACCCTCCTGCAGCGCTCTCCCGCCTGCCAGCAGCAGCCTGGTATCGGGCATAGGACATGGGGCAACCTGCGGCTCCCAGGTCTCCACGGAGGCCTCTTTAACGGAGGCCAAGGGCTGAGGAGCGTCTGAGGGGTTGGGGGGATTTGAAGCCTTCCTGTCTCTTCTGTATGCCTTGCTCTTGCAAGTGTGTTATTGTCTCCAAGGCTATTTATCTCTGTTAGAGCTGTTGCCATAAATAGTATGATAAAAAAGAGCCATTTCAGTGAGTCAATGAGATAAAGGCTCCAGTCAAGAGCTCACTTTAGAGCTATCTTAAGGATTCACTTAAACCTCAATAATTCTTTTCTTTGACAGCATTCATATTTAGATCCATTATGTGCCTGAAAAGGAAGGGGGGAGGATTCTGGGGGGAGGTAGGGTGCGAATCACTGCTTGATTGTGGAATCGCTAGTGTCCTGATGGTTCTTTGGTTTGGACACGCACCAGCCGTGGAGTGGGTTTCCATGTGACAAGGCAGGCAGCAACCTGACGCTCCTGAGTGCTGGTGTCACCTGCCCACCTGCCACTGTGGGCAGGGGAACCTAGAGCCTGAGATGAAGACGTTGGGAGAAACAGCCAGACATGCTTTCTGACACAGGCAGCCCTGGCTGCAGCGCCTTGTCTGTCTCTCTGACTCAAGGCATTATTTCCTGACACAAACATTTATTTAAAATATACCATGTGACAGGTAGAATATCCCAATGAATAAAACATGGCCACTGCCTTCAAATAGCCATTAATCCACCCACAAAATCATATGCACACTGTCCCACACTGCCAAGATCCTCTCCTATTTTCTTAAAAATTTCTCTGGAGGAGAATGTGAACGTGAATCATTATCAGCACCGTTAATATCAATATTATAACGGCTAACACTGTCATGGCACCTACTATTTGCCAGGTCATTTCCTAAGCACTGATTCCTTTAATTCTTACACCAACCCTGCAAAGTAGGTATTATCACCATCTTCATCCTTTTTTTTTCTTTGAGATAAGATCTCACTCTGTCACCCAGGTTAGAATGCAGTGGGGCAATCATAGCTCACTGCAGCCTTCACCTCTTGTGTTCAAGCAATCTTCCTATCTCAGCCTCTTGAGTAGCTGGGGCTGTAGGCATGTGCCACCACGTCCAGCTAATTTTTTTTTTTTTTCAGAATAGGGTCCCACTGTGTTGCCTAGGCTGGTCTTGAACTCATAGACTCTAGCAATCCTCTTCACCTAGCCTTCCAAAGTGCTGGGATTACAGGTGTGAACAACTGTGCCTGGCTGATCCTCATTTTTTTGCAGTTGAGGAAACTGAGGCAGAGAGAGATGAAGTAGCTTGTCCGAGGGGTCACAGCTAGTACGTAACAGGTCTGGGGTTGGAACCCAGGCTTTTTGGCCCCAAAGTTCATTTGCTTAGCCCATGGCTGTGCTGCTTCTCAGGTCCCACAGGCTGCCCTCACTCACTGGCCTTAGCATCCCACACTGCTTTAAAGAGTCATTCTGAGGCAGGGAAGCAGGGTCTGGAGCCAGGGAACATAAGGCCGATTTGCACTTCAGCTATGACAGAAAATATCGTCTCCATAGGCGTCCACTGGCTGGACTTGAGTTTGTAACTGTACTTCGTCCTCTTCATTTCCATAGGGCATACTCCAGGTAGAGGGTATTTAAACTCCCAAAAGTTCTGTAACGGGACCTTCGAATGCCTGTGCTCAGGCCGCTCCCACACTGGGGAGTGCACTTTCATTTTCCGTAAATCCCTTCATTCCTTCCTTGCTTTGTTTGTGCGTTTTGTCCAATTCTTTGTTCAAGACGTCAAGAACCTGAATACCCTCCACCGGTAACAATTCTTTCTGTCGAAACTGCATCTCTCCTGTTGGGGATTAATCCTCTTCCCTCTTGGTCTGTCCGTAACTTCGACAGAGACCGTCTGGGAGTCACCAAAGCCCTCTGGAGTACAGTAAAAGTCTTCTTGAGAAGACAGAACATAGGCCACAGGGCCGCAAACCCCCTTCCTGCCCAGGGCACAGTAGAGCCAAACAGATGGGTCCCAGAGGCCTGACCTCTTGTGAATCTGTGTTTATGGCAGGTGCTCCCGCAGGGACAAATGCCAACAGGCCTGGGAACCTAATCGATTTGCTGCGAGCATCAGCCAGTGTGTGAGCCTCGCAGTGCATCCCAGCAGCATCTCAGTATCTGAGCACAGCCGGTTGGTAAGTAACTCAACCAGGGGCATGGGGAGAGGGAGCACGGAGCATGCACCTGTGTGGGTGTGCTCCATTCACGCTTGCATGAGTATCTGTAAATCGATCAGACTTTAAATGCAGTAAGGACACTTTATGTTTATAGCAAACCTATGGCAATGCCTATTGTAAAGGGCATAGTCCTTCTCCAGTTCCCCCTGCAAATTCATTACCCATTGATCTGTTTTGTAAATCTAGATTTTGCATTTAGTAACAAACATCTGCAATATCATAGAATCCAATACGGAACAACACATTCTTCAGCGTCTGCTGTATTTACAGTTCTCCACTCGCTGCACTCTCACAGAAATCTGTGAGTTGTCTTTGTGTGTGTGTGTGTGTGTGTGTGTGAATGTGAGTGTGTGTGTGTGTGTGTGAGAGAGAGAGAGAGAGGAAAGAATAAGAGCAAGAGAGAGAGACTGCCTCAGTTCGAAGTCAGTCAGTGTATGCTTAAAGAGAATATTAAAGAGAATAAAATAGCCCTTAACTATCTGTCAAGGTACAACCCAAAATATTTCATGTCCTCAGGCCCTGCATTATTATTTCATTCTGAAGGTTTTATGAGCATTCACGAATGTTAATTAGTTAATGAACCTTCCAAGATTTCAGTTCATTCATGCCCACCAGGAGCTTTTGGCTCCGAGGGCGCTGAGAAATCAAACAGGGGAGTTTGTACCTAAGTCTCTTGGCCCCATGGAAACGAAACTGGGGCAGGGATTCAGCAGCAAACAAGCGTATGGAAAGGCTAGGTGATGCCCACTGGGACTGAGAAACCCACTGCAAATAAACAGCACTGCATATTGATAGGAAGACAGAGGGAAACCTACAGGCTGGGCGCGGCGGCTCACGCCTATAATGCCAGCACTGTGGGAGGCTGAGGTGGGAGGGATGCTTGAGCACAGGAGCTCGAGACTAGCCTGGGCAACATAGTGAGACCCTGTCTACTAAAAGTTAAAAAATAAAACAAAGGGAAACCCCCACCTACACCATCACGGTCCTCAACTTGGAGGCCACCGGGATGTCATTATCATGAACTCTATGGGCACTCCTCATGGGCAAAGGAAGCCAGCTGCGTTTCTTACCTATTCAGATACCACTTAGGTGCTGTATTGTGGTAATTGACTACAAACGCGTTTAAAATTGCAATGGATTTAGAGCAGCATTTGGCCATTAAATATTTTCTCAATCAGTGGATTCCCCTGAAAGTCTGACATTTTTACTATTAAAAAGAGGGTCTTCAAACTCAAAAAAGCTGAAAACCGCTGGCCTAGATGATTGGAACCCATAGGTAATAGCAGACATCAAGCAGTTGGTGGCCACTTCTCTGATCCCCTGAGCTCCTTATAAACCACTGGTCCTTTCCAGCGGAGTTTCTAGAGAACAGAGAGCCCAGATGGAACAGAGAAGCAGAAACTCTAGGGAACCCACAACGTGATAAGCAGCCCCTTAATGAGTGACAGCCAGGGTGAGGAGCTAGCTATCTTCCACCAACCTAGTGAGCTCCTGGTAAACCTCCAGGTCGGTGATATTTACTCCCGTGAACCACAGCTAAGACCTTGTTTGTGAGGGGCTCAGCTCGTGACTCGCTTTCAAGGTTGCATGATGCCTTGCAATTAATTTTCATGTCAAAATGAACAGGGGTTAGAGGAATTTTGATACCTTTCCCTCTAGCACCCCACCCCTTAGTGCTTTCTGATGCTGGAAAGATGGAAAAATTAATTAATAATAATATTAATAAAGACCATTGACCCTGCACACATTGAATAATTAATGACTGTAACTGTTCAGTGTCAAAGCTGGAAGACCACCTAGACCAACATCCTTCTTTCATAGATGAGGTCAGGGGAGATCAGTGAGCAAGTTGGTCCCAGCAGGGCTGGGCCTGGAGCTCAGTTCTCCTGAGGTCTTTCTTTGGCATCATCTCTTTGCCCCTGAGCCTCTCTGTTCCTCTCACAGCTCAGCCTCGTAGTGAGTGATGCTCCTGATCTATCTGCGGGTATCGCCTGTGCCTTTGGGAACCTGACAGAGGTGGAGGGGCAGGTGTCTGGGAGCCAGGTTATCTGCATCTCGCCTGGGCCCAAGGATGTCCCTGTCATCCCGCTGGATCAAGGTAAGAAATATCTGCCATGAGAGCTGCAAATGAGGGGCTTCTCTATACTGAGAGAGCTGGGGGTGTGGTCACAAGAACCGGGTACCGAGTCTTCTTATACCAGATATTGGCTTAGACAACGTGTTTGAGTTTGAAAGCAAACTGTCATGCCCCACAGTGAATTTCAGGAAGGAAAACCCTTGCTCCCCTTTGAGTTAAGGCTGCACGGAACACACCGTCTTTCCAGATGGGCCGACCCTCCTAGGAATGCAGTGGCTTCCATCAGTAGTTTTTTAGCAGGTCTCTCCTCAGAACCTGGGGCTCAAACTTAGTATTTCTGAAATATTTTCAGTAACGGAACATGGCTGACCACGGCAATGGGCTCCGTGGAATCTGCTTTGTCCCCCCTGCAGGCAGAGGAAGTCTGGGTCTGAGGGGTGGGCTGCTATTCAGTCAAAGAGACTCCCCTGGGAGGAGAAGAGACGATTCAGGCAGGTTCCACATAGTATCTGCGTCCCCAGAGAGCCCTGGGGTGGCTTCATGACTTCCATTTTATTCTTGTGGCTGTCCACTGGATGCTCACATTGTTACCCAACTCCATCCCTTTTTGTTTGTTTTTCCAGACTGGTTCGGACTGGAGCTACAGCTGAGGTCCAAGGAGACGGGGAAGATATTCGTCAGCACTGAGTTCAAGTTTTACAACTGCAGTGCCCACCAACTGTAAGTGCTTATTAGAGAGGGTTTTACTCTGGGTCTGGATGTGGGTGTGGGGTTTCTGTCCCGCGATGCTGAGCTCCTTTAGGACAGGAACCATGTTGTAGTCACCTCACAGTTTCTCCATGGGGTCTGACACTTTGTTTGGACAGAGTGCATGGTACATAAATATTACCGTATTAAACCAAATGGTATTTCCCCCCACAGTCTCTGGATCCTTGGACCCCACCCCAACATAACCTACCCCCAACTCTCAGGCCAAGACAGTAAAAAGAGAGTTGTAGCACAGGAACCATACAAAAAGTTCTTCATTTTACATCACTTCATGGTGACTTTAAAGGTAGAGATTGACAGTGAGGGGAATATGGACATGTCACCCACAACCAGATGAAGAGGAACTACGAGCTAGGGAGTCAGCTATGCACACAGTCACCCACAGAGGAGGAGCAGGGAAGGGGGAAAATAGCCTCTCTCAGCCCATGATACAAAGACCTGGACTGGGGAGGTAGAGCAGAGGCCTTAACGCCACCATATTTTAAATCCATCCTTCAATATTTTCAAGAGGAAGGGAAACCAGACAGGCTGAATCACAGCCTTCGGTGGGGGTAAGTTTAGCTCTCCTGACCTCACCAGCCATCTCCAGCAGCTGGGTGCCTGCCAATGGGCAGCCACAAGCTATGAGACCCCACAACTTTGTGAGAAGCTGGGACATTTCACAAGGAATAAGCAGGGTCAGAAATGGAGGGAGTGACACCCCTACATAGTTTCTGCTGATCCTCTCTCATAGACAACTGACACCTTTCCCACAGGAGCTGGGAACTCATGCACCATTTGGTTTAGAAAGAAGGAAACACAGTTCCCTGTAATAGAGCCACATAAGGGTCATAGGACCAAAACCCCTGGACATTCAGCAAGGGAAAATGTCGATCAACAGCTCATAGCAGAGAAAGCAGTGATTGGGAATGTTTATGGACTCATCCTTCCCATTGCCCAGGGCAGGAACCACTTGGCATCCACATGGCAGGCAGGACTTCAGGGGCATCCAGTCTGTAGGGTCCAAGCTATGGGCATGATGGGCTCAGCAATCAAGGTGGGGAGAGGGTCCGTTTGCAGCTAAACCCTAAAGGAATCTTTAGACATTAGAAGAGGCAAATAAGCTAGTCCTCCTTATTCTCCATTTTTCTGAACTTGATTTTCATAATTAAAATAACCTTCTGGAGTTCTTGGGTCTCTACAGTAGTCAAGGAAGGAACCCTACTGGGACAAATAAATAGATGTACTGAGAAAGACAGAACAAGTGATAAAAATGGCCTGGCGGGAACCAGGGAGGGCAGAAAGGGACTGAAGCTGAAATAGACAAAGTTGCCCACTGACCACTGCATTTGAATCCCAGCAAACCCTGCTTTGGGAATGGCAAGCGTCTTGGTGACAGAATCTCTTACCTCCTTCTCAAACTCCAGCATGGTGGTGATGGAATCCATTATTTGTGAGAACACTCTTATCTCCATGGCAACCCAGTATGATGTCACCACTTTCAAAGAGTATTGCTATGTCAACACCAGCAAGTTTTAACAGAAAAAAGCAGGTCTCCTTGAGAGCCAAGATTCCATTTTAATGCCAAACATGGTGTCTCTTGTCCTTCTCTACTCCGGGAATTCATAGTTAAAAGTCATGGAATCAAGTTTAGTCCCCTCCGTTTAATATAAAAAGTAAACTGAGGCCCACAGAAGATTAGTGCTACAGTGAAGGTCACAAAAATAGCCAGCGGAAGAGCTACATCTAGCAAGAGCCCCAGTAACCATCCTCCGTAGGCCCTTGGTCCATTTTCATTATTTACTTGCTGAACTGCAAGATGTTACCGAGAACCAGTCTGTCTGAGAGTGTATGAGACAGCATTGGCCTAAGCTCAGAAAGGAAAAAAGTCTGGGCAATGGAGAATGGGATAAAACTGCTCTGCATGGGAAGATGAAGTGTAAATGAGCTAACCTACCTAACATACTATGACCTGTGAGCCAGTGACCCCTGGATCAAGCCCCAACCACCCAAATGTAACAGAGCCCCACCAGGTGGCGCCAGACTGCAGACCTGGTCCTGTCCATTCCGATTGGCCTAGTTGTGAAAGACTGGAGTAGGGGGGCTGCAAGGAGGAGCAAGACGAATCCCACCTACAAAACCCATTTCCATTATAGTGACCTGATCACACGCAGAGAACCAAAAGAGTATACACAGTCTCCAGGTGAAACTGGAAGGAAAGAGGTGCTCACCCTGGCAAGAAAAGCACATACCACGCACATACCCTATTATTCCGTCCCTGGGGGAGTGGGGCAAAGTTACCACTTAATACTGTTAGCTCCCCCAAGCCCAACAACACAGATGATGTGAACCAGTCGTTAACACTCAAATGTTATTTAGGAGGTTGAAATAACAGGTAATTTAAGCGCTTGACAATAATACTCACATTTAGCTTGGCACTTTTCAAAACCATTTTCTATGCATTATCTCATCTGACACCACACAGCCCTGTGGCATAGACAGGAATGTTTTATTACAGGCAGATGAAGATACTCCAATTCAGAGGGTGAAGTGACTTACTCAGTGTGACCCCAGTGGCCACGGCAGAGGCAAGACTAGAATCAGATCTGCCCAGTTCCTGTCCTGGTGCTCTGTCAGCTCCCCTGTCTTTATAAGCAGTGATATATTGGGAAATGTTTTCTTGGTTTTTTTTTTTTTTTTTTTGAGACAGAGTTTAGCTTGTTACCCAGGCTGGAGTGCAATGGCGCAATCTCAGCTCCCTGCAACCTCCACCTCCTGGGTTCAAGCAATTCTCCTGCCTCAGCCTCCTGAGTAGCTGGGACTACAGGCATACACCACCATGCCTAGCTAATTTTTGTATTTTTAGTAGAGACAGAGTTTCACCATGTTGACCAGGATGGTCTCGATCTCTTGATCTCATGATCCACTGGCCTCGGCCTCCCAAAGTGCTGGGATTATAGGCGTGAACCACCGTGCCTGGCCCTGAGAATGTTTAGCTACCAGCATCAGAAGAAAACCTAGTTGGCGGCAGTGCCAAATTCTGTGGCGCAACTATTTCCATCATGGTCAATTTCAAATGACCATCATGATGTCTAGCAGCTTGCAAAATTCCTGAAAATGTGAATAATCAGTTCTCATGAGCTTATTTATACAAGCACACCACTGTTTTGTAAGTTACACTATTATTTGGTCTCATTTTCTTTCCAATTTTCTGTTCCCATGAATATCATGGATGGAGAATCCACAATTCTTGGTGCTAGAGGATGGCCCACCAGTCTTCCCTCCTGAGAATCAGACTAGGATTTAAACACAGGTTAACAGACTTTAATCACGACACATGCCACCTTCCCTCTTTGTTCCCTTCTCTCTGCCTCTCACCGTCTCTGTCCTTGCAGGTGCCTGTCCTGTGTCAACAGCGCCTTCCGCTGCCATTGGTGCAAGTACCGCAACCTTTGCACGCACGACCCCACCACCTGCTCCTTCCAGGAGGGCCGGATCAATGTTTCAGAGGTAAGAGGGGCTCACCCTAACATAGCAGTGTTCCCAGTGAGTCTGAGTGGCCCTTCCTTCTTTAGATGGTCAGTCAAACGGCTTGGCTATTTTCTTGCCCTGGCCCATCTTGGCCATCTTGCCAGGAATTCTGCATGCTAGAACGCCCTGTTATTATAAGGCTCAAAAAGTAACAGCCAATGACCCCAGAGGCAGAGGCAATATCTGCTAGACTCCTAAGACTCTATGCATTCAAAAGCTCGAAGGTAACTGGGGGTTTAGACTGAAAGCTTAGAGGAAACATATTCAACCAAACACACTCCCTGGTCTAGAAGAGTGTAGTGAATGGCGTTTATTCTTTGAGTCCAGCCCTTTGCTTGGCTGCAGACATAGTCTAGTTCAATAGAACATTCACGCTCAACCATTCTTTCATGCCAACTTCTCTTCCAACTCTCAAATTCAATGATTCTTTGACTCTGATGTATGACTGGGTGGGTGGCCTTGTAGAAAGAGAGAAAAACTCAGCTAGTGAAAAGAACCAGGCACTGCTAAAAGTCCTATCTTATTATACAGCCGAAGCTCCATTCCTAAAGCCTGACTCACCTTTGTTATCAACACAGTGACATATCCAATTGCTTATCTTTCTAATGGATATACCATTCAATGATTATTCACTGATGTTGACTTTCTTACGTATTCATAGCATGTCTCAGGACAGTGAAGCCTGGTTACCCAGTCTCCCTTTCTTGTATCGAATGCTTTTCATTCCCCAGGATGGCCAATTGGGTTTGAACAACTATAGAGACCTCACATAGTCGCACAAATGCACGTGTGCATATACGCATATTTCTCTCTTACTCTATTTTTTAGAAAATCCAAAAATGGCAATAAGTGACAATGTAGCATTTTTATATACCACGATAGCCTTTCTATACACATCTTCCTCTTGCACTAAACAGCAAGCTCCTCGAAGGCAAGGACTATCTCTTATCTTTAAATCTTCAATGTCTTATTTAGAAACATTTGTAGAATGCATGCACACACAAAAGAATGGATGAACCAATGACCTCTCTATTTAAATCCCATTGATGGCAATTGTGTCGACTCATCTAAGATTTTGAGAAATGGAGTCTCCTGTGTTCTGATCTCCATGGCAGTGCTGGTTACTTCCATGGCTAAACGTAAGAAAATAGACTCCGAAAGGTTTCCCCAAACACACACACCCTTGAACTCTTCTTGGTTTATGAAACAACGGGTGTTACGTTCAGTCAGAAAAATGGAATTTGCCTGTCTTGAAAGGGAGAAACATAGGCGCCGCAGGTGGCATTTCAAACGGACCCATCCACGGGTGCCTCCGCATGACGAAACCAGGCATCGAGTGCCCTGAGAACCTTTCAGAAAAGCGTCTTCCTCCAGCCAGTTGGTATGCTTTGATGGAGCTGGCCTGAAAGCCCTATGCCAGCCTTCCTGGACACTGGAGATTAATTCCAGCCCTGGAATTCTGCAGGGGTATGAAACTGCTCTGGGGCTAGTCCTCTCACTCAGAGAAAAGGGCAGAGCTGCAGGCAGGGGTGGGAGTGGGCACCACAGCTTGGGAACCAATGGAAGAATGGCTTAGAGGGCGGATCTTGCCAAGAACAGCAGAGCCGTGGGAGACCTGGGCTGGGGTGAAGGCTGGGCAGTGAGAGAGTATGAGACACAGTCTCAGAAACTAACCTTGACACGGGCCACTTTGAAAATTCCTTAAAATGGATTGAGGTGGCCCCGGAGAGACTGAGTGAAGTACAGATCTAGACAAGAAAGAGCAGCTGCTCCACTTTCTCCTGAGGCTACCTGCCTCAGGCCGAGAGAAACCCAAAGCCAAGCCTGAAAGCGACCTGTAGCTGGAGCAAGGGTACCAAGCATCACTCAAAGCAGGATAAATAAACTCTGCCGGGGTGTGTGTGGAGGCCAGAGAGCTGAGCCCCTGCAGCTAATTGGAAGCAGGCCCGGCCTTCCTCACACCTTTCAGAAGTCACTGAAATACAGCTCCCTCTCAGCCACGGATGAGAGATTCAACATTCCAGAGCTGGGCCGAGAGAAACTGTTGCCTCCCTGCAACTCGGCATTAAATTAATACGTAGGAATGGTGGACGGCTGCTCTCTTATGATCGTGTGCTTTGGCCCCTGGCATGGCCCCAGGGATTGGCTGTCTGGAGGGGAGCCATGAGGGAAGCCCAGACTCCACCCGGCTCCCAACTTTGCTCGGGAAACAGGATGCAGATTCCCAGCGAGGTTGCTAGGGCCACTTCCGGGGCTTCCTAAAATACTGCTTTAGCTCTTAACTGCAGCCGGCCACATGTTCCTTTTCAGCAAACAGCAGCCAGGCCCCACTGCTTTCTGTCCAAAGTCCTGCTATAGGAGAACCCCACCCCTGAAAATTTGTGAAACAGCAAAGATGCACGTGCCCAACTTGGGTAAGGTTTCCTTTACTCTCTCAGGAGTCCCAGCTGATATTTTCATGCAGTTTGGGGAACTGGAATCACCTGGATTTCCAGCTAACTGGAAATCTCTTAGCTGTCTCTTTAGGGGTTCCTAGAATATCTCTTTTAGAATTCCAGTAAGCCTCCCTTCCCAATTTTGAATCAAAATTTTATGTCTGTCTGCTTCCTAGAAACAATATATAACTGATTAGCTCCATTGATTAATATAGCAACATTAATGTATCACACATTTATAATTTCTTCACATGTGCCAGGAGTTCTCAAAGTGTGCCTGCCAGGGACCAGCAGTGTCAGCATCACCTGGGAACTCATAGAAATTCAAATTCTTGGGCCCCATCCCAGATGAGGCTAAGGAATGAGAACCACTGACATTTGGCATTTCCACGGATTCTCACACCAGCCCTGCAGTTTCATAGAATTTATATTTGACATCTGTAGTAACCAGAACGCTAAAAATTTAGGAGTTTTGCCCAAGACTACAGAGGACTCAGACATCCGACAAAGCTGAGCACAGAAAATCAGGGAGCTCGCTTGTTTCCATGGCCGCAGCCACACTTCCGGCCTGACTTCAGCCTGGTCCTCTGCTGTTAGTGATGAGGGTTCAGGGTATGGATGGGCCAGTACAAATCCATCTCCACAGATGGAGAAACTGCCCATAGAAGATGGGTCAGTGGTGCCATTTCCAGATAAAAAGACAGCCAGCATATGAGATAAATCTGCCCACATCTTTCCAAAAGGCTGATGGACCAATTCCATGCTTAGGCTTGACAATGAACAGCTGTGCCAGAGCGAATGCTATTCAAAAATAAAAATATTAGGAGTTAACGTTTATTGAGTGCTTATTATCTATGCAGTATATGTGTGTGTGTGTGTGTGTGTGTGTGTATATATAATTTAATCTTAAGTACTCTATGAAGTAGGTTCTATTATGAATGAATAGACTGAGGCTTAAACAAGTTAAACAGTTTTCCTATGATCATCAAATAAATGCAGAAATTAGGATTCAGAGACAATTTTCCAAGCTGGCCTTGAATAAGTTGAAATCCACTGATCCTGCGTTCACACACACACACACACACACACACACACACACACACAAGAAATAGGCATTAATATTTACAATTGTCAATCCAGCATATTACCATTTACAACATACTTTGATATTCCTCTTTCATGCGATCTAGGTTTGTCAGATATTATTGGCACCATTTTATAGATGAGGAAACTGACTTTCAATTGAACTATCTGTCAGGCTCTCTTAAGGTAATGGGTCAGACCTTTCCAGCTCTCAGAGCACAGCAGATCTCCAACGGGGCCCCCCACATCTCTGCCTCCCTGGGCCAGATCAGGCTGTGACATGGTGTTAGCAAGCGGGTATGCATGGGAGGATGTATGGCTTTCAGCTTTTAAAACTCATCTCCCTCTACGACTAAACCAGGCCTAGTGAGATGGAGATACATAAATATCTTCTTTATGCCCTGTCCCAGGGGAAAGATAGAACCAAATAAATCCGATTAGCTTCCCAGGATGCTGGCTGCTCTCTCTCTTTGAAGTCCAGTGGGTGAAGATAATGCCATTTCCACATGGGAGAAGTCGCTTCAGAGGGCTAAAGGGTCCCCAGCACAGAAAGCTGGCAGAGCACGGCTGAACAGGTGGCCAATGTGAGCCCAAGACTGAAAGGGCTCCTACATAAGGGTCCCTGCCCTCCCTGCAGCTGTGTTTCCTCTTCCTCAGCCTACCCCCACCCCTGGGATAGTCCCACAAGTTTAGGTCTTGGTTTAAACTAAGATTGCTGCTAGGGAGGTGATCCTGGCTCCAGCTGGCCTGGAGACAGAGGAGAAAGAAGACGACCCGAAAGATCGCTCAGAAGACTGTGGATCTGCGGTAGCAGTCAGTGTTTCAGGAACGTGAACAACAGTCTTAACGTTCTGCAGGAAAAGCATCTTAGGATGATTTGCTTTCTTGTTCACAGGACAGGTACTGCATGTGTATGTACACATGTGTGTGCCTGTGTGTGTGTGTGTGTGTGTGTGTGTGTATCCACAGAAGCAAACAGGTTGGAAGGGGTCTCGTTGCCTCTGATTAAACCCTTCACCGTTCCAAGCCCCAGAGATATTGAAGTTCCAACAAATTGGCAATTTTATATGGGGTGCCAGTCTCCTCCACCCCCTCTCAGCCCTTACCCCTGCGATTTTCCACCCAAGATTCACAGATCCTTCATGAATATACTCAACAGAATCATCTCACAACCCGAAGGGTCTGCATCTTCCCGTGTTTCCCGAGATGAAGAAAGCATACCTGGGCACCGACCACTTCTCTCCTTTGTCTCAGAGAATAGAAGGAAAAATCTTATTCTGTCTGACCTGAGAGCAATTGCCAAATAAAAAAACGAAGCATAAAGCAATCTTTCTCTACCAGGGCAATCTTGGGGCCTAGTTCAGCATTTGGGAAGACCCTAATTGTTATTCTT
Source organism: Aotus nancymaae (assembly GCF_030222135.1). NCBI lineage: Eukaryota > Metazoa > Chordata > Mammalia > Primates > Aotidae > Aotus > Aotus nancymaae. Next base: position 11,230,355 of record NW_026988453.1, on the reverse strand, counting down.
AAATTTCTAAAAAGTCTGAACCAGCAGACCATGGGAAATTTTCTAAAATTCCAGAATCTGCCCCCAGCCAAAAAAGAAAACCCTCATATATAAGAGTACTCACAAAGTCTACTCATGATTCTCCAACCTCTGGGCTGGGCTGGACTTAGCCCAGCTGAAAAGATGAAAGTGTGTGTGTGTGTTACATATAGGTTACATGTGTGTTATATATAGGTATTACACATAACATCTCTATAAAAATATACTTTTCTTGGTTCAAGTTAAAAGTATTCAACAATCTTTTTTACTAACTCCAGACATCGTGCTTCCAAAAGCACATCTTTAAAATCTTGCTACTGAAATTTGAATTTGTTGTCTAAGCTCGTTATAGATGAAAAACAACTGTTCGTCATTTACAATACATCAGCTGGTTCAGAGTCGGAAAATCTCCTCTCTCTTTCTCTCTGTCTGTCTCTGTCTCTCTGTCTATCTGTCTGTCTGTCTCTCTCTCTCTCTCACTCACACACACACACACACACACACACACGGTTAGAGAGAGAGAGAGAGAGAGAGAGAGAGAGAGAGATCGTTCTACCTCAGCCTTATTTCTAACTTAAATTCTAACATTAGATTCGATGGAAATTTTTTAGCTGCTAACAGGAAGTGTTATCTCCTTTTCCATGAGATGCCTGGGCTTCCCTAAAGTGGTGCTCATCTTTTTTTTTTGGCTATAAATATATGAAAGAGTCTGTCAAGAGTGCCTGCAGGGAATGAAAGTAAAAGTGCAGTAAAGAGCAAGCGTATGAGTTGGCAGCTTGAGTGGCTGGTTCCTAAACAGGGACCCATCTGTTCTGGGGTTTCCTTATGAGTTTCGTGGGGGCCCTGCCTGCCTGGAGTCCTCACATGCAGGTGGCCAGCCTACAAGGGATGACACCAGTGAGCCTGCAGGTGCATCCAGATCCTCCTAGGTAGGTTTCTGTGCAGAATTTCCTCTAGATCCAGCGCTCCATAAATTGTCAGAATTCCTTAGTAAATGTGGACATGCCACTTTAGAAGTCACATGGCTCCAAAACCCATGACCATTTCCAACTCCAACTTTTGAGAATCAAATGCCTTCTTAAGTCTCTTCGAGTCCAGAAGGCAGGCCTTATCTCATCTCTAAAGAATCTACAAAGTTGGAGCTAAAAAAAAAAAAAGATCTTTTTCATGGGTTGCTTTATTTTATTTTCTGTTTATCCTCCCACATGCAATGACCAAGTGTCCCTTACATGTCAAGCACTGGCAGAGAGACTGGGGAGATGGAGGTGAGGAAGATGCAGAAGAAGCTCACAGCCCAGTGAGGAAAGCAAATCAAAACACTGTCATTCTGTGGGTCAAAAGCAATCACGGGTGAATATTCATAACCCATCCTGAAGCCAGTGCAGGGACACAGTCAGGGACAGCCTTGCAGAGAAGAAACCTGGCTGAGTTTGAAGGCTGATTAAGAGATAATCAATTATTCATTCTCAGAGAAGGTGATTATTTAAAAAGCCAGAAAAGTAAAAGAAGAGATAATCAGCTAAAGAGGAGCTGAAGCAGGAGGCAGGAGGCAGGAGTGAGTGTTCCTGATAGACAGAAAAGCATGTTCAAAGGGCCAGAGGCAGATCCTGTAAGGGAGACGCCATCTCAGAATTAACCATACATTCAGTATGGCTGGACTATTATGTGCAAGAACCACAGAGGTTAGAGGGAGGTAGGCAGGGGCCAGATGCCAACGGGCTTGCAAATGGGGTTCAGAGAAAAGAGGCAACAGCCGAGCCACACCATGACAAGAGTTGGCCACAGGAGACTCCCTGTCTGAGGCTGTGCCGGCATTGCACAAGGCTTCTTAACAAGGATTGCATTTGCCATCAGGAGGACAACACTTCTGTCATTGAACACATCCTGCACCTTGCAGGAAGTTCAGCAATCCTGGCCCCTGGCATCAATGCCAGTAACACCCTCTGCAACCCTAGGCATTCCCAGGAGTTCCTCCCAAGAACCACTGCCCAGGAGAAGGGGACAGAGAAAGGGGAGCCTCTTGTGAGAATTTCCCTGGTGATTCCCTGTGGAGGTGGTTCCCACATCATCACTGCCAGGGGCTACTGGCTCATCTTCCCTAGAGAGAAGGAGAAAGAGGAGATTGGCACAGTGGGGTGGCCCTTTGATCTCTGGTGGAGAATCACCATCTAGTCATGGAGCTCCAGAAAATCAATCTCTCTCTCTCATGGTCCCTCCCAAAGCCTCTCCCTACCAAGACTTTCTGGTTTGGTTTTGTTTTCCAAAGCAACATGGCATTCACACAGGGCCTGGTAATGAAATGAGATTAAAAAAAAAAAAAAAAAAAAAACAGAGCAAGTGTTTAGAGTATTGCTGGGAGGGCTTGACCCACCTCCTGGAAAGCCCAGCGCAGTCGGAGCTGGGAAGCTGAAGCTGCTGATAACGGATGCCCCCAGGCATCGACAATGCAAGGGGCCGAGTATCTGGAGCTGGAAAATGAGATGAGACCCAGAGGTAGGGGTGCCAGGTTGGGGACAGGGACATGTGGAGGCTCTTTTATCCAGTGTCTCGGGAGATAAAATCCACAGCCTGCCACACTGTGCTTGAAAATTAATTCCTGAATTGTCACACACACAGCAGATACGGACAACTTGTGGGAGGTGGGTGACAATATCAAAGCCCCGGAGCTAAGAGTGATTCCGTTTTCCCTGCCCACTCCACAGGCCTTACATGAAGTAATGTCCTGCTCTTGGGCAGCCCACCTAATGCAAGATGGGCCTGCGTGGCTCAGGGGGGTAGGACAGCATGAACAGGGGACAGATGGAGCCTCTTCACTTGTTCCCCCAGGACTGTCCCCAGCTGGTGCCCACGGAGGAGATCCTGATTCCAGTCGGGGAGGTAAAGCCGATTACCCTTAAGGCGCGAAACCTGCCCCAGCCACAGTCCGGCCAGCGAGGCTATGAGTGCGTTCTCAACATACAAGGGGCCATCCACCGGGTCCCCGCCCTGCGCTTCAACAGCTCCAGCGTTCAGTGCCAGAACAGCTCGGTAAGAGAACTCAGGCTGCCTATAATCCCAGCACTTTGGGAGGCCGAGGCAGGCGGATCACAAGGTCAGGAGATCGAGACCATCCTGGCCAACATGGTGAAACCCTGTCTCTACTGAAATACAAAATATTAGCCAGGCACGGTGGCGGGTGCCTGTAGTCCCAGCTACTCTGGAGGCTGAGGCAAGGGAATCACTTGAACTCAGGAGGCGGGGGTTGCAGTGAGCCGAGATCGTGCCAGTGCACTCCAGCCTGGTGACAGAGCAAGATTCCATCTCAGAAAAACAAGAGAGAACTCAGGCTAGGCCCTGCCTGGAGCAGCGCTTCCTCTTATACTCGTGCTAGGGCCTCAGTGTGGCCAGCCCTGGTTTCCGGAGCCTTCTAGGTTCACAGGCTGAGCCCACATCCCCAGGGATGCAGGAGCCAGCCAGCACCCCAGCAGCTCAGCCAGAGCAGAGCAGGTGACTGGTGCCAGAAAAGACAGAGTTCCATAAGGACCCTCATGGCTTACACTGAGATCTCTGTGCCCTTTCTGAAGTTGATTTTTTTAATTTTACATTTTTTATTTTTTATTTTTGTGGGTATGCAGTAGGTGTATACATTTATGGGCTACATGAGATGTTTTGATACAGGCGTGCAATGTGAAATAATCACATCATGGACCTTTCTGAAGTTGAAAGAGCCCCCTTTGTCTTCGGTGAAACTTGAGCCAAAGGGAGTCAGCTCCACCCCGCACCCTGTTCCCATCCCTGTCCCCCTTTCAGGGAGTGAATACCAGGAGGGTGCTCTGCAGACGAAAGCTGGAGAAGAGAGGAGCAGGAAGTGAGATGGGAGGAGGGGAGGCGGGAGGGGAGGGGAAGGAGGAAGCCATGGATTTCAAGAGAAGCAAGGGTTAAACCAATCCTGAATGGCAGACAGAGAGCATGAGGTGTTTAATTATAATACTAACCCCAAGAAGATCTTTTTATCTGCCAGCTCCCTGTCTCTGACTGTGGGGGGTCAGCTGGAGATGCAGGAGGGGAGGAAGTGACAAAGGTGTTGAGGGAAGCTAATTCGCCTGGGAGAGATAAAGGGAATCTGGGCCTCTTATCAGGGAGCTGTCAGATTCCCAGGTCACAGGCGCTTGATAGAATTTGTAATCGGTGGAAGGCCGCCAAGCACCAGGGGAAGGCAGGATGAGAAAGAAACGCAACACGACAAAGGCAGGCAGGGGCAGGGGAGGGCGGGGGCAAGAGGCTGACCGCGACACGCCCTCCACAGCTGAAGAGTGGGGGGTCGGGGAGATGCCCCAAGGCTTCCCTCACAGGGTGCCAGGGCTGGCCACCCAGGGGTGTTATTTCTGAAGTTTGTGAAGGGACTAAATGTCTTCTGTGGAATCAGCCCAAGAGAGAAAGTTCTAGACTCCTGGCCAGAGCTGGAGGACTTGAACGGTAGAGCTGATGAGATCTGTGCCGGGAGAGCTGTGGGCACTTCTCCCTAGTGGACTGCTGGCTAAAGTAAGGCTCGTGGGGAACTAGAGGGCCACCGCAGGGCTTGGCCGGCTGACTGCTCAATGAGACTCCCAGCCTTACAGAGCAGTAAGAGGGTGTTAGCTCTGCCTATGGAGACATATGGACTTTCTAGAGAGACACGTGAAAAGAGGCACAGCAGATCCCGGAAAGTACTGACAGAAAGTGGCAACACCGGGGGATGGACAGTTTGGGGTGGGTCTGCAGGGTTGTGGGAGAGGACTCCTGGGGAAAGTGAACTGAGCTGGGCTAGAAGAATACGGGTGGGCTAAAAGGATGGAGGTTGTAGGGAGATGGTTGCATTCCTAATAAGATAGGAACTCAACGAAGACAGAGAGGGGCTTAAGAAGATGTGTCTGGAGAAAGGTAGATTTCAAAGCTTTCCGCAGGAGAGCAGTGGAGGAGAAGGCTGGAGGAGTCAGCTTGCATCCGATTATGCAGGGCACTGAATGCCAAGCTAGGGGCTTGGGTGGGATTCTCTTGGCATTAGTGACTGGGATTCAGGGAAAGGGTGTCATAAGAATAATTTGAGCAGCACACAGGGTTTCCCTGCATCCCTGACCCCTGGGATGGAGAGCCTCTTGAGCCCCATGCCCCTGCCCTCTCCCTACAGTACCAGTATGATGGCATGGACATCAGCAACCTGGCCGTGGACTTTGCCGTGGTGTGGAATGGCAATTTCATCATTGACAATCCTCAGGACCTGAAAGGTAAGCGGCTACTTCTGGGTAGAAGTTTGATCTTTTCACGACCCCGGGAAAGACTGGGGCTGGAGGGATCAGAGCAGCCAGACGCTGTGCCATGAATAATACACTCCGTCTGTCAGCGGAACTCTTCAGAGGATCCTAAAGCAACATTTGGAGCCATCAAAGGAGTCCTGTTGGGAGCCCTGTTTTATTACAACCAGAGCATCCGCCGGGCAGCCGCCAGCCCATCCACGTTATTCTTTGGCTCCTGCAGGCTTTGAAGTGTCTGTGGAACCTGACCTAGGAGAACAGCAGGCAGGAACGTCCCGCCAGTTTCCCTGGAAATGGAGATATTGTTTCCAATCAGGCTCTTGTTCCCCTGTTGTTGGCCCTGGTCACGATCACTGCACAAAGAAGGTTTTTAAGGCTGCTCTTCTGTTCCTAAGGGGGTGGGAGAGAGCAACATGCAGACTCCAGCTCACATCTGGAGCAATGAAGCTCAGGAAGGGGGACTGGCTGAAGCAGGAGAGCTGCTCCACGTTCTTATTCATCGTCCTATAAATCCACATCACAGAGCTCTTCCCATGTGCCAGGTAGGCCTGACCCTCAGTGCAGCAAATACCAAGATTCCACCCTGCTCTCAAGAATGATGAAAGTGATTCCAGTATGATGAGCACTCACGATGGGTGGGCATTCACTAAGTAATTTATTAGAGATTATTTTCCTTAAGCATCACAGTAACTCTGAGAGGTATGTACTGTTATTATTCTCATTTTCTAGATGAGGAAACTGAGACCCAAAAAGATTAAGAAATAGGCCAAGAGTCAGATAGTAAGAGCTGGGATTAGAACCAAGACAGTCTAATTTCGGAGCTTGTAGGCTGAGCCACATCACGGTGAGGATCTGCTACTAGGGCCGGGATTTAAACCCCTTCCCCCTGGAATACATCCTTAACCCCTCCTCCCACCCTTGGCCACATGTCTCACCACATTTCAGGTAGCTAGGGTTGTCACAAGCCTCTGCTTCCGCCTGAGGAGTCAGCCAATGGAAATGGGGTGGGGGCGAGGCCATAGCAGGGGCTGCAAGTTTTTCAGCATCTTTAGGGCTGTTGTTCCCTGTCCCAAATGCTGCCGTTAAAATCGAAGCTACTTAGACTAGGAGAAAGGAACCGAGCCAGGAGGATTATTTTTTGTCTATTTCTCCTCATATCCAAGCCAAACTTTCTCACTGCTGAGACACAGGAGACACTTTCCCTGCTGGGGATCTGGGCTTAGATCCCAGAGGTTGCCTTAGCACCTGGAGCTTAGAGAGCAGCCACATCTGAGCTGTTGCATCAGAAACTCTACTTGTGACTTTTACAACGTTGAAGAAGCTCTGAGATCGCACAGTGTTGTCTTCACATTCATATCCCCTTCACCCGCCAGCATGAGTGTCACTGCAGGCTGCTCAGTTGGCTGGGTGGAGAGGACCACACCGTTTAAAGACTCAGGTTCTAGAATCCAGCAAAGTGGGATTCACCTGCTGGCTCTTTCACTTACAGCTGTGTGAATGCAGATGAATGACCGGTCCCCTTTACATCCAGTGACCTTATCTGTGAGGTGGAGAGAAGGATGCCCACTTCTCAGGGTCAGCATGAGGAGCAAATGAGCTCATGAGTATGGACCATGTGGTACATATTTATGGATGCTCAGTGTGTACTCACTCATTTTAAGATTCCAGTTTCCTGCCCTCTACCTTAAAAAGCGTTAAGCATTAGGGTATTTAAATATAGGCCCTGCAGCTGGGACTAAAGGATACTGGACACAACAGAGGAACAGGATGAGTACCTGTGGGAAGAATTTTAAAACTGCCCTTTCCCTGGGGCACGTGTGTCACTTCCAGCAATGGCATACCACCTGGTCCTGAAAGCTTATATGTGCTTGACCAAAAGATGGAAAAATGACTTTCACGTGTTTTGCTTTTGACTCAAAATCTCAGCAGGCAAGGAGCTAAGTTCAGGTTCCTGAACCTGAAGCCCAGTTCCACTGACTCGCTGGTTATATTAGGACTTTTAAGTCAACAGGAGACAAAAGCAAAGGCAAAGAGTTTGCACACTGCAAATGTTACCATTTGGATAGCCAGTTTGTCCTCTCTGGGGACATATTCTCCATCCACAAGGTCTGAGAACAGGGCTATGTCACCTTCTTTTTTTTTTTTTTTTTTTAATCAGCAGTGCTTCCCCTACTGCTAGCCATCTGACCTTTCTTTAACCCTCAGCTAACTCCTCTCCCAAACCCATACAATTTCCAGCTTACCAGACAAGATTCCTCTGTTCTCAGGACCTACCACTTAGCAGCACAGGAAGTTGGAGTTTGAGGATTCCAGTTTGGGAAACTGATCTTACTAAGCTCTAAGAGTCATTATCTCTTTCTGAGCCTCATTTTACCTGCAATGGAGGAAAGCAGCCTTTCCCTCCTGCACAAGGACCATATGTGAGAGTGTGAGAATAAGAGAGATGGCAGCATAGGAATATAGCACGACTTCAAAGAAAATACAATGAACATGCATAGGGCATCAGATATGTTACAGGCACTGTGCCAAGCACTTCATATACAGTATCTTATTCCAACCTCACAAAAAAACAATGATTATCTTCATGTTAGAGATTAGGTAAGTGAGGTTCAGTGAGGTGAAATCCTTTGTCACATTGCTAGGAAGTTGTGAAGCCACAGTTAAAGCCGTAATCTGATTCAATCTAGAGCCAGAATTCTTAAATCATATTATTTTTCCTAATGCCCTTAAGTGACTGAAAAGAGGCTCAATTTATTAATTCCCCATCAGACATTCTTGCAATGATAATGATGTTCGATGGTGTTATCCATGGTGGGGAAGAGCTTCTATCACACCTGCGAGAGGAGCATGCGTTGTGAGCAGCCCTTTCTGGTTTCATCGGTGACCGTCCTCTCTCTTTGCAGTCCATCTCTACAAGTGTGCAGCCCAGCGGGAGAGCTGCGGCCTCTGCCTCAAGGCCGACCGGAAGTTTGAGTGTGGCTGGTGCAGCGGCGAGCGCAGGTGCACCCTCCACCAGCACTGTACCAGCCCCTCCAGCCCCTGGCTCGACTGGTCCAGCCACAATGTCAAGTGCTCCAACCCTCAAATCACCGAGGTAAGTCATCCAAGTTCCTATAGCAGGAAGGGGCGGCCAAGAGCTGACCCCAAGACAGTGGAAGAGGAGTGCAAATTGAGCCTTCGTAGACAAGTTCTTGGCATAGAGAGGAAATCTCTCGTTTGTGTCTCGATGGCCCCCGTCTAGGTATACGAGGTGAGTGTATGGAAGCTCATCCTCATGCCTGTGCATGAATGTACAAGCGCATTGGTGTGCACGTGCACACGACAAGGGAGGCAGAGCCAGCCCAGTCTCCCTGCCAGGCTGGCTGAGCCAAGTGAGGAGGAGAAATTGGCTCCGTGGTGGGTGAACGTTTCAGAAAACAGGTTTAGCTTTTCTCAGCAGAAATGTGATTTCAGGAGCCGCAATTAGCTCGGAGTTGCAAAGCTGACAACGGAAGAAGAGAGTAAAGGCAGGCACTACATTAGCCACCGTGCCATTTCTCAGGATTTACTCCCTGTCCCAATTTTTTCATGCATTTTAATGGAAAGAAAAGGAAGTTAATTATCCTGGGGAAAAAATGATGTTTCCAAAATAGCAAATTTCGAAGGAAGATGAATAGATGATGTGGATGAAAATGGAATTGCTCACGTTTTGAATGGCCGGGGAGAGGAGTCGCTGTAGTTGACTTTGTTTGTGTTCTGTGCTCTCCCTTCACTGCTCCCTGGTCTGTAACTGTCACTCATGCTTTGAAACTAACTGCACTTTCCTGATGGGGACTAGGAATAAAGGGCTGGGCAGGTACCCCGGCGGTCTGCATGTTTAGGAAGGGAGGAAGGGCTACTCCTTTTCTGCCTCCTCCCTGAGCTGCTGCACCATCCTTTCCCCTGCTTTATTGTCCCTGCCAGCCAAGGAAAGCAACTTGGTCCTCACCTATGTCACAGAATATTGGGAAACTTCTAGAACATGTCTATGATCATATCAAACCCCCAGATCAGTTTAGAAAAGCAACTCTCAAGATTGAATGGATGCTGCTGACCTACAGATGGGTTATTTGAAGAGGTAACGAATATTTATTTAATGTGCGTAAATTACATTTAATCCTCACAACAACCACGGGAAGTAAGTATTCTCTCCCTCACCGTAGAGTTGAAGAAAACGAGGCTCAGAGAAATTGAGTGACATGCCCCAGTTCATACAGCCAGTATTTGAACTCATATTTAATTATAAAACCATTTTTAAATTCTTTACAATATGCCCAAGTAACATAAAACAGGAAGTGGTGCTTCCTCTTCCTTAGTATCTTCCTTAAGGATCTTTCCTAGACCAGATAGATGCAATCCATCCCCAAGGCCGCACGTCCCGGGAAAGTGCAGGACTGTCTGTGGGAGAGCCTGACTGCTTTCAGGCCCTCATTCATCCGCGTGGAGAGGAGTCAGGAGAGCGCAGACACTGCCTTTCAGACAGAGCTACTTCAATCCCATTTTAGTCTTGACTGTGACCGGGGATGGTGCCTCCCGACTTTCTCCTGTGTCTTTATGTCTCTGGAAGAGAATGTTTGCGGGGGCTGCTGGCGGTGCCCCAGCCTCTGCCCTCGGACAGCTAGCTTCCTGAGCTGCTCAGGGCTCCGTGCCTTCCCCCTGATTCGAGTGATTTCCGGCCACTGCTGGCCTGAGAACGTGCACTGTTCTGTAATTCTTGCTGCTGCAGTTGCCAGTCTCTACATCTGTGGGCACCCGTGGCGTGGGGGAGCTTAAATTAGGCAGAGACTTGCTTCCATCAGCACCGCTCGCCCGCCTCTGCCCGCCCCAGCAGCTGCACCATCCACTCCCCGACTGGCTGGGGCCCCTTTCCAGCCCCAAGGCAAGCTTCTCGCTGGGAAACCTCTGCCTCGGCTGCCCTGCTCGCTGACCAGGGGCTGACGGGCTGCTCTGTTCACAGAGGACACCCAAGCTACACGAGGCTAATTAACCCCCTGAGGTAATTAGGCTGTAATTGATTTTTCCCAGTGAAGATATCAGCAGGCATCGGAGGCCCCAATCTCCTGCTGGTGTTTTTCAAGTCGAAGCTGTTGAGAAATGAAGGAGCATCTTTGGAGAGAGACAAATCCATGCTGTGTCCCAAGCCACTCGGGGGACAGCGCTCTGAACAGGACATTAGGGAGGGAGTATGCAGGCCTGGAATGCTGTATTCATGATTATCTGGAGTATTTTCTTTCATTTGAATATTTCTCTCTTTTCATTTTCTCCTACCCTCACCCCATCCTCCTTTCCCTGTAAAAGTCATTGTCTCTTTCTTTAACTTTTCATTCTTGAAATAATTTTAGATTTATAAAAAGGTACAAAAATAGTACAAAGAACTTTCATATACCCTTCACCCAGATTTCCAAAGTTAACATCTTACATAACCACGGTATAATTATCAAAATCAGGAAATTAGCATGGATATAATAATACCATCTAATATGCATGCCTTATTAACATTCTGCCAATTGTCCCACTGATGTCCTTTTCTGGTCTAGGATCCAATCCAGGATCCCATGTGACATTCTATTGTCATGTCTCCTTAGTCCTTTAATCCTCAGTCTTTTTCTGTCTTTCATGACCTTACTGTTGAGAAGTACATGCTAGCTGTTTTGTGGAATGTCCTTCAGTTTGGGTTTGTCTAATGCTTCCTCATGATTAAATTCAGGTTGTATATTTCTTTGGCAAGAAGGACCAACAGAACTTGTATTGTACATACCCAAAGGGCACCGGAGGCAACTTGAAGGGGATCTCAGAGGCCAAAGCTGGGCAATTTGAGCAAGAACATAAAAAACGATAGCTGTGGGTTTCACCAATAGAATAAAATAAGAACCCATTGGTTTCTCCTGATAAAAAGAAACAAACACATAAATAAGTAACGGGGGGGGACAGGCGCGGTGGCTTATGCTTGTAATTCCCGTTCTTTGGAGGCAGAAGCTGAGAGGATTACTTGAAGCCAGGAGTTCAAGATTCGCCTGGGCAATATAGCAGGACCCTGATCTTTAAAAAAAATAATAATAATTTTAAATTTCACTGGGTGTGGTGGTGTATTCTGCTTGTGCTAGCTACTTGGGAGACCGGGGTGGGAGGATCGCTTGAGTCCAGAAGCCTGAGGCTACAGTGAATTATAATCATGCCATTGCACTCCTGGGCAACAGAGTGAGACCCTGTCACTTTTTTAACTTTTTTTTTTTTTGGAGACAAGGTCTCTCTCCATCACCCAGGCACAAGGTCTCTCTCCGTCACCCAGGCTGGGGTGCAGTGGTGTGATCTTGGCTCACTGCAACCTCTGCCTCCTGGGTTCAAACAATTCTCGTGTCTCAGCCTCCTGAGTAGCTGGGACAACAGGCATGCACCACCATGCCCAGCTAATTTTTGTATTTTTAGTAGAGACAGGGTTTGCCATGTTGGCCAGGCTGGTCTAAAACTCCTAGCCTCAAGTGATCCACCCACCTCGGCCTCCCAAAGTGCTGGCATTACAGGTGTGAGCCACCGTACCTGGCCAAGACCCTGTCTCTAAATAAATAAATGGGGAGAAAAGAAGCTCTTCTTTACACTAGAATTCCAACTAAAAAACGTAGAAGGAATTATGGAAATAGAAATCACCATTTGACAAAGTACACAGTAATCATTGTTGCAGGCAAAGAATGGTCAATGAACACTAAAATTAGTAGATGAAAGTATGATGAGAAATAGGATATTTACGTAACCTTAAGCCACTTTCCCATAAGATACTTACTAATTATAACAAGAACAATAGTAGCTGGGCGGTGAAGAAACACAGTAGACCCCACCCAAACCAACTGATGAAAGTAAACAAAACCAGTAATGGGAAAAATCATCCTCATGTACCTTTCAACAGAATGCTCTGAGAAGGACACAACTTCGTTTGTATGATGTCTTTGGCAAGAATGCGTTATTTGCTAAAGGTAACCTTTAAGGAGAATCAACTCTTTTTCTTTCTTTTCTTTTCTTTTCTTTTTTTTTTTTTTGAGATAGTCTTACTCTGTCACCCAGGCTAGAGGGCAGTGGTGTAATCTCATCTCACTGCAATCTCCACCTGCTGGGTTCAAGTGATTCTCTTGCCTCAGCCTCCCGAGTAGCTGGGACTACAGGCACACGCCACCACACCCAGCTAATTTTTGTATTTTTAGTAGAGATGGGGTTTCACTATGTTGGCCAGGGTGGTCTCGAACTCCCAACCTCAGGTGATCTGCCTGCCTCGGCCTCCCAAAGTGCTAGGTTTACAGGCGTGAGCCACTGTGCCCAGTTAACTCGTTTTCTTTCCTTCAGCTTTCTTGGCTAATCCCTTCACACTGGTATCAATGTTTTCCCCAAACCTCTGAATCATTGGATTTCTATGAGGCCTGTACCCTTCGATGCAGACCTCCTTGTCCCCTGCCTTCATCTTCAGAATGGGTGCCCTCTTTAGTGCAGTCACTCTGTGCAGTAAACTGAAGCCACTTACTACAAAGATCCTTCTTGAAGGATGAAAAGAGAAGGATTCTATGATGGCCTGTAATGGCAGAATTTCCAGTCCTGGAAATAAGTGGAAGCTGGAATGGATGCTGTGCTGCCTCGGATGGCAGAGAAATAAATGAGATGACCTCAGAGGAGTTCTACTTCAGAAAAAGACATGGGCTCACACATAGTTAGATAAACAGCTATGTTCCTTCTTAACCCCTCCTTACCCCATCTTCTCCATGGCAACCAGGCCCATCCCGGGGGATCCATCTTTTATGGCAGCTTCGTGTAGAACAAGTTGTACAGGCTATTGAATTTCACAGTTTACATAAACTTCAGGTTAGGACCCCCTCAGGACTCACCGTCTGCTCCTTCTCAGCCAGCTCACGGTGTGGTAATGATGCTTTCCCCCTTGTGAGGCCTCGTGAGCTGCTCCCATTTCCAGCTGTCATCCTGGGTGTCTGTGCACGTGTCACCTGTTCAACCCCAGGAACAGGAGACGTGCAGAGGATTGGAAAGCCCATGAGATGTGTGGCCCGCCATGTTTCTGTTCCCCCAGCCTGTGCTTCAGGACCTGCTGGGACCTCAAAGAGGAGGGTGTTAGGAGCCACCCACTGGAAAAGAAGGCCCAGAGAAAACATTTCTTAAGGAGCCATGAGTAGGCAGGATCCAGCAGAAAAGGAAAGGAAACTGAATATTTTCTCGGGAAGATAAACTCAGAGAAGGTAAAGGGATTTTGGAGCTAACATAACAGAGGTCTTCTTCACTGCAAGTGAATGTATCAGTTTCCTAGGCTGGCCCTAGCAAAGAACCACAAACACGTGGCTTAAACAACCTGAATGTATTTGGAGGCCTGAACTCCAAGATCAGGGTGTCAGCAGCGTGGGTTCTTCTGAGTGCTGTGAGGGGGATCTGCTCCAGGTCTCTTTCCTGGCTTCTGGTGGTTGCTGGGAATCCTTGGCCTGTAGAAGCATCAGCCTGACCTCTGCCTTCATGTTCACATGGCATGCTATCTGTCTGCGTGTGTGTCTGTCTCCCTAGTTTTTTTATTTAATAAAGACCCAGTCATATTGGATTAGTGCTCACCCTAATTATCTCATTTTAATATGATTACCTCTCTAAAGACCGTATGTCCAAAGAAGGTCCCATTCTAAGGTCTTAATTAGGTCTTTACCATATGAATTTTGAGGAGACAAGAGTCAAACCATAAAAGTGAGCATTCCGATCATAGGGATGAGATGCCACCATTCCAAATGCATTAATTCACTCATTAAATGAATATTTAATTAATGACTACTGTATGCCATGAACTGTGCTGGGCTTGGAAGCGGTCACATATATATGTGAGTCCTGGGTAGCGAAGCTAGGTTATGCGGCCTCTCCCAGCATAGCCCCAGCCTATCCTTGAACATTGGCCACCTGGAAGAGCCTGGAAACTGACCGCTCTGCAGGCCACTGTGCTTCCTCCACAAGGTCCAGGGCAGACTTCTAATCTCCACCCTCTGCAGCTGTGTCCGTGTAGGAGGAGGACTGAAGCAGGGATACAGGTCTACAGGTCTGCTGCTAATGAGGACACTAACCTCAGGCAGGGAACGTGAGCAGACCAGCCAACATTTAAATTCTGGGAGTCCTCATGGCAATCACTTCTCTTTAACAAGACTCTCCCATGTGCAAGGATCTGAGCACTTTGCATTCCTACTCCTCCAAACAACCCTGCTAGATGGCTGTTATCATCTTCACTTAAGAGTTGGGGGAAACAGCCCTTAGAGAAGTGAAGAATTGGCCCAGTGGCACAGACACATCTGGTTAGTGGCACAGCAGAAGGCAGACTTCCTCCACCATACCGTGATTTCTCTCTTGATCAGGGGGATGGGGGGACTATTCCTTGGCTATACATTTCCCCACCTCATCCCACCCCAAGCGTATCCAAAATGTCTGCGGCCAGGATCAGAATCCTCTTGGAAGTATCAAGAGATGCCAGACAAAATGACAACATTGGCTACCCTTTGTGCTGAGTCTTAAAGTAACTTTCACCTGTCTTTCTAAGCATAATGAGGTCCACACTTACTCCTATGAGTGTGAGGACAAACAACAAGAAAGGGATATTGGGGTGCACGTGAGCTTGGGGCAGTCACTGCTTGCCTTTCAGGGGGAACATTATTCTAACTCCTACCCCAGTTATTTCTTGAAGCTATTAGATTCAGTTGGGTTGCTTTTTTAGCTATACCCACCAATGAGATGGCCATTAAGCTAAAGTGAAAGCTGGATTCCCTGGCCTGGCAGCTCTGACCTCTCAAGCATCTCAGCCTGATGGGAGAGGCCAGATGATGGGGCCCAGGTTGGTTCACACTTGCAGGCAAGAACAGAGATCAAGGTGAAGCCAAGGCAAAGCAGACTTAAGATGCAGGGGATGAAAACCAGAGTTGGTGTGACCAGGAACCCACCCTTAAGATGTGAAAGGACATTCCTGTGTGTTCCTGAAGTCACCTGGCACATTGCCCCATAAGGCCACACTGATGCCAGGCAGTGGAGGGGTTAGGTTTACAGCTGCTTCTCCATTGATCACCATGTAGCTTTTACTTAATGAATTTTTCAGCCTCAGTAACTTCTCCACCACCTCCCTAGTCCATGCTTAGGGAATACAAATTCTCTTTAACATTATCTTACGTATCTTAGGTCCATGTAACTGGAGAGAGAAAATCAATTACAGAAAACCATGTACACTGCCCTCCAAAACCAAGCTGAAATAATTTCTGATACCTTAATAGTTTGAGATGATCCATCGCTCCTGCTGGCTCCTGTTCTTCACCTGCACGAATAATTTAAAGTAGATTTGTTTTGCCTGGATTCTCTCAGATGCAAATGCATTTGTGAAACTGTTTGGGAAACTGGGACATTTACAAGTATTTGTCTGCGAGGCTGCACCAGATCTCTGCAGGAAAGGCCAAAAGCCACCTGCCCAGGGCCAGAGTGACTCACTGCAAAGTTCCCCACAAATAAATAAATAAGTCAGCCAGCTTTCCCAAGAAACAAGCCGGCACTTTGATCTTTCGTTCATTTATTTGCAGGCCTCATTAATATAACATCACTGCAACAAACAGCTAACGGGGGATGGTGTCAGGATGAATAATGGAGTTACTCTGCTGAGATAACAATTAGGTTTTGAATGTACTATCAGCTAAGACAGAGCCAGCAAGGATTCACGCCGGGCAGGAGAGCTGGCACCACCAATGCCATAGATTCCTACAGAGCTCATCAGCCGGGCTGTAGCCTACCGTGAAGAGTGCACACACAGGCACACACACAGACACACACGCGTATGCTCCAAGTAGAAAAATATGCCACAATTTGCTTTCTTGGACCAGCGTCCAGGGTCTTTAGGAGCCAGAAGGGAATGGAAGCATGCAGCCACAAAGTTGGCACCACTGCCCTCTAAAGCCAAAGGAGAGAATTAGGAAGGAGAGGAGATGACTTGTCCTCACTGGTTGGTCCTGATTAGAAGGCTCCTCAGGGCAGATCCCTCCTGAAATCCCAATCTCAGACACAAAAGCTTTGAATACAGAGCGTGAACATCCATTGGGGATGCTGATGGGGCTGAGGCCATTCTGGAGTGGCTTCTCTGGGACGTCTTCTTCTGGGAGTCTGTGACATTAATCTCTCTTATCTCCAAGGGTGGGGACTGACCACCTGCTGGAAACCATGGTGAGAGCTGCAGACTCATCCAAGGGGCAGCCAATGATAGGCTGGGCAATGTCCACATTGCCCAAGTCAGCCTGTCCGCCCCTCCCCTGAATCACCACCAAGACTAGTACCCAGAGGCTCCACCGCATCAGATGCTTGTGAAAACAGAGCTATGTTTCCTTTGGACCTTGGCTAACCCAGCTTCCACCTGGATTTCTCCATCATAAAATAGTCATGAGAAAAATCATAGTTAACACTCACTGAATGCTTACCTTGCACTTAGCAAAGCATTCAGCACCTCACATGTCATCTCATTTCGACCCCAAAACTGTCATGAAATAGAAGTTAGTATTGTCATGAGACCCATTTGACAGATGAGGACACTAAATGGCTATGAGGTCTGATAACTTTCTGGAAGTGACATTGAGAGTAAGTTTTACAACTGGAATTTGACCCACAGCTACTTTACTCAAGAGCCCCTGTGTTTGACCAGTGTACTATCCTTCACCTCTTTCCTGAGCTTACCTGGACAAATAGAACTGTCAATCTGCAGAACCAGAGGAGAGAAAGGAGCTGGCACCAAGCTCTTCCTCAAGCCTGCTGCAGAGATGGGAAGAAAGCCAGTAGTCCCCAATCCTGGCATTGTTTGGGCAGACTGGACATGCACAAAGAGAGAAAAAAGGGGTAAGGCCAAGAGGGGAGCATGGCTATGTTTCCTGGAGTGAGGTCAGAGAGGAGGCAGGATGGATACTGAGGGGTTCAGGGAGCCAGAGAGAGCAGGAGTAAAGGGAGTGACCAGCAAGGCCAACCCCAGAGCTCCTTAGAAAGCAGCCTTCGCCATGTCTTAAGTCCTGGCCATGCACTTCTTGATCTGTACATCTTAAGCCTGCTGCAGAGATGGGAAGAAAGGGAAAGGGGCTGGAGTGCCTAAGCAGACGGAAGTGAAGAGCAGGCCAGGGCATGCGTGCTCATGGTGCGTGACCAAGGATGGGGTCTTCCCCGGGGCAGTGCTATGTGAAGGCAAAAAGCAGCGGTTAGACACACCTGGCTGAGCTCTGCCACTCACTGTGGAAACTTGAACAAGTTACTTAACCTCTCTGGGACACTATTTCTCATCTGAAAAATGGGAATGATAATAATACTTCATACCTTGTTTTGAGCCCTTAGTGGGATACAATATGTAAAGCCCCTGGCACAATTCCTTACTCATTATAAGCACTTAACAAATGTAAAAGCAGCAGCCATCATTCTCAGAATCTTCAATACCCTGGAGCTGAAGCCCTGCTTCTGGCTTCTTTCCTGCCATCTCTATCAGCCTGGGAGATACAACCAGAGGAAGATAGGGTCTCTGGAATGGGAGCTGGGCTTTGTGAAGCTGCCACCACGCTCCTCTGCCCTGACAAGCCCCTACTCTGAAGTTGTTCCCAACCCTGCCCCGACAAGGCTCTGCCTGAGGCAGAGCTTGGGAACAGCCCACCTGAGCCCTCGCTCTCCAGGCTTCCAAGCCCCTGGGCCTTCTAGCGCCTCCTGCCTTGCTCCCCGTGCAGCCCTTCGCATCTCCCCAGCTGTAATTAATCGGCTGCATCTGCTCTCGCCCTTGGGCAGCTTTGTGGCACAGTTCCCTCCGAAGGGTTCAATTAGTGGCTGCAAGAATGAGATCCGGGGGCAGCATCACGGCGGCTGCTTTCCAGGTCATGGCACTCACGGAGGAAAACAAACATGACAGGGTTTGGAAGGAACACAGATTTAGCTGGGGTGCCCCAGCACTCTCCAGGGCTCAGTTGTGCTGTGCCTCTGTCAAGGTGGGGTCTGAGCATGTGGAGAAGTGACTCCCTAAACCAGAGGTTCCTGGAAGCTTTGAGAGGCCCTCAGCAGAAGATAGGAATCTCCTACTTGGTCCCCTGCCGTGGCCGTATGTGCTATGACCTAGGCATGCCTGCCTCATCCCACATCCTGCTGGCCTAATCTTCCTGGCTTATGATGTACAGATCAAGAAGTGCATGGCCAGGACTTAAACTAGCCACCTTTATGCATGGGCGGGGTTACTGGCTGCTCTTGGGGCAGAGTTTAGGTCTGCCAGCCTGAGCTCTCTATCCTAAAGTGTTTCCCTTATTTTCCTGCTGAATCCTGCAAACAATACACACATTTTTCATTCTACAACCAGTCAGTAGAGATCAGTGCTCTTAAGGCCAGTAATAATACAACTTAAAGTCCCATTAAGATGCAAATACAGCTTTCTGTGCTTGCTACACACAAATAGAGAAAGGGAGGAGGGAACAGCAGCGGGAAAGGTGCTTAAAATGGGGAAAGAACCCCTGGGAGGAAAACACGAAAGAACACGGGAACGATACCAAATGTTTATCCTCCACTGGGTTTTGCCCAGGGCCAGCCTGCTTAATGGCGTGTGTGACAAGCAAAGGAAGTCATCTTTGCAGGCCCTCCTTACTGCACATCCATCAGTCAGGCCTTTGCTGAAGCCACAACCCGAGTTTGGGTCACTACACTCTCAGGAGATGCATAGAAATCCAAGGATCCAGAGAAAAGCACCCAAAATGATCAAAGCGTTTAGAAACCAAGATCATTGGAGAGAAGGTTGGAAGAACTGTAGAAGCAAAGGCCGGGGTGACTTAATTGCTGTCTTCGGTAGCTAAAAGATGTTTGATGAGGAGGCAGCTGTTCAGTCCTCCATTCGATGAGGAATCAAACCAGAAATTGGCTTAGATTAAGGCAAGGGAGATTGCAGGAAGAACTGTTTAATGATCCCGATGTTAAGATACTGCATCACTCTCAGGCAACAGTTAGGTACTTCTGCTCCTCTAGTCATCACTAAAGAAGGATGTGGGATCCTTCTTTAACCATGGGGATACATTCTGAGCAATGTGTCATTAGACGATTTCATCCTTGTGTGAACACCAGATGCTAGAACACAGTCTGTTCTACTATCTGGTTGAGACCAGCATTTCCTTTTAACAGAGAATTGGGGATATTTATTGACAGTTCCTCTGTTCCAGGAAGCGTGCTAAGGATTCATTTGCTAAGAAAAGCTAGATAGTTATTGTCTTATTGAGGGAATGAGCCGTTACAGTGCAGTGTAGCAATGTGGTCCTGGAGGTGTTCATAGAGGGAAGTGGGAGGGTAGAAGGGGCTGCTAAATCTGCTGAAGGAGTCAGGGAAGGAGGAGGCATCTTTTGAGCAGAGACTTGAGGATGGGTAGGCATTTGTCAGTGGACATGCTTGACCAGCACAGGGAACAGCGTGACAAACGCATAGAGGCTTTGTTCCCTGAACTCCTGGACACCCTCGAACTCTCCCAGCGAGCACACGTACAGTCAAGCATCGCTTAACCGTGGGGATACATTCTGAGCAATGTGTCGTTAGACGATTTCATCCCTGTGTGAACATCCTGGTGTGTACTTACACAAACCTAGATGGTGCAGCCCACTACACACCTAGACAGCAAACCTGTACTGCGTGTCACTAGTCCTGAATACTATAGGCGACTGTGACACAGTGGTAAATACTTGTGTATTTAAACATAAAAATGGGATGATAAAAATGTGATATAAAAGATTTAAAATGGTACACCGCATAGGGCATTTACCATGAATGGAGCTTGCAGGACTGGAAGTTGCTCTGGGTGTGAGTGGTGAGTGAATGTGAAGGCCTAGGGCATTACTGTGCACGACCATAGACCATAAACACAGTATGCCCGCAGCCTACACTGAATTAATTAACGCATTGTTTTCTTCTTTAATTACAAATTAACTTTAGCTACTATAACTCTTTACTTTATAGACTTAATTTTAACCTTTCGACTGTTTTGTAATAACTCTTAAAATCCACACTTTGTATAGCTGCACAAAAATATTTTCTTTATAACCTTGTTCCATAAGCTTTTTTCTACTTGTGAAATTCACTTTTTTACTTTTTAAACTTATTTTGTTAAAGACTAAGATACAAAGACACACATCAGCCTAGGCCTCCCCAGGGCTAGGTCTCCTGCCTCCTTACCTTGTCCCGCTGCGAGGTCTTCAGGGGCCACAGCACACACACAGTGTGATGACAGCTCCTTCTGGAATCCCTCCTGAGGGACCTCCCTGAGGCTGTTTTACAGTCAGCTTTCTTTAATAAGTAGGAGGAATACACCCTAAAATAACAATAAAAAATAAAGTAAGTGCATAAACCAATATCCTGGTCATTCAGCATCATTTTCAAGTATTATGTGCCGTACATAATTGTATGTGCTAGGCTTCCATATAACTTATGGCCTCTACAATGCCCCTAGGTGGTAGGAATTTTTCAACTCTGTTATAATCTTATAAGACCATCATCATATATATGGTCCATCATTGACTAAAACATCAATATGCAGCATAAGATCATAATCCATAAGAGGATAGGGCCAGGACCCTGGGAGGTCCCGAGTGTGAGGGGCGGGCAGGGGAGGGGCACATAGGCAGTGCCAGCAGAGCGCGGAGGGAAGAGCCTCAGTGACCCCCTTTACCCCAACCCAACAGCAGCAGGCTGCTTCTAGGATCTTGTTTCTCCAATCCCTTCCTTCTAGCTCTCACTTCTGAGGTCCACATGGGGAGAATTCAGATAGACTTCTAGTCCACAGTATAAAATGGGGTGAAAAGCATGGGGCTGAAATGAGTCAATATCCAAAGACCTTCCCTGCTGATTTAACAGGTTTCACTTCCCTTCCCCTCCTCCACATCCCCACCACACACACACACACACACACACACACACACACCCCAAACTGTCACATCATTTGTTTGTGTGGGTGTCTCATTCAGAAGTACTTCCCTGAAAGAATTAACTGAGTTCCTTAGGGAATGCTGTACCTACCCCAGAATGGCTGATAGCCAGGGAAAGAAGAAATGGCCAGAAGGGAGGGAGGAAAGAATAAAGAACTTCTTATACAGGGCCAGTGTTCTTCCAAACTTATTTTGGGTGAAAGGATGTCTGGCTCTGAACCTGCTTCTGTGCAGGGCCCAGAACTCTCCAAAGCCAGGACCCTGCTCTGGAGCCGTCACCATTCCCTGCCCACGCTCAGCTTCGGGCATTCTCCAATCAGCCCATGAGCAGCTCCTTGAACCCCGGGTCTCCCCAGCTTCTGTGATGAACTCCCTGATCCTTGTGTTGTTCTTGCAGACCAATAGGAGGACTTCCATCATCTCTAACCCTGCCAGTTCTAACAGCCCATGTTGTAGTCGTCTAGGAAGACAGAGGTGCAGGGAAGCGCAGGGAAGGAGAATACCAATTATCAAGACCTGCTCTCTAAACCAGCATACTAAGGACTCTCCAAATGTTATCTCACTTCATCTTCACATCATCCCTATGAGGCAAGCATGATTATCTGTTTTTGAATGAGGATATTGAGATTCAACGTCACATAACTTGTAAGTGTTAGAGCTAGTATTTAAATTCAGGTCTGTCTGACTCCAGAGGTTACTCTCTTCCTTCTGCAGACGCAGTCCCAGCATCAGATGGTCATTCTTCCCTACCTTAGTGTAGCCAGCAGCATAGAGTTATCTGAAACTGACCAAGACACGTGGATCTGCCTCCCACGCTGGCCATACTTTGGTTTCCCTTCTGTCATTGGGGCACTTCATGTGACTCCACCGCAGCCTCTCACCCTCACTTCTGTGGGAGATTAGCTCTGCCCTCCCCTGCAGCCTCTCAGCTGCATCTAGATCTGGAAGGACTTCCCTGCAGTCCTGCAAGCAGTAGCTGGGGATTCAGCCAAATTGCCCCTTTATAGGTCCATGTAGAAAGGCCAGACTTGGCTTCCAGGAGAGCCAACTTTGTGGGACGCAGCCCCAGGTGCCCTGCAGTTGAAAGCTGATTTTAAGAGAGAGCCCTGGGGACATGGTCTCTGTGTGTGTTGGGTCAGGCGGCCGGGGTTAGGGCGTTAGGGACCCTGCGGCTTCCTGGTCTGAGGTAGTGCCCTGCAGGGTCCTGCTCACTCCCTCTCTGGAGGAGAAATCCTTTGTCACCAAGCCTCCCCTCCCTGGCCGTCTTCAAATACTTGATCCTAAGAAGAAACACAGAAGGCAGGGTACAGGGTCCTTGCTTCCCAGGCCCACCACAGACAGCGCATGGCCCTTGGACTCATTCTCAGCTGCCTGGATGGCTTCAGACAACAAAAGCTGCCTTCTACAGGGTGTCTTTCTCTGTGCTTTTGTACTCTGCACACAGACCTCCCCCTTGAGCCACTCTGATTTTTAAGCGGGAGGTGAATGAGCAACATGTCCAAAGGCTCAGGGATTTTTAAAGGGCATGATGTAGAAAGGAACCTCAGATAGGGCAGGACGTGAAGGATGTGCTATTGAATGGAAAGTGTGGCTGAAGGGATAAAAGGGATCAGAACCAGAAAGTCCACACCTGCCAGGCCAGCCTTAGGAATTAGGGGCTTTGCCTTGGCAATGGTCAGAGCCATGGAAGGTTTTTAGAGCAAGTGACTTGTAACCTGGTCAAGTGATGAAGCATGTGTTTGTGAAGGTCACCCTGGCAGCTAACTGGAAAGTAGATTTACGTGCAGACCCTTGGGGTTAGTATGGGTAGGAGATGATGGAGTCCTGCTGAACACCTACTCTGGAACACGTGGACTCAAAAGACACCGGGGAGCGAGAACCGATAGGGCCTGGTGACTCTCTTTATTATTCCTGGTAGATGAGGGAAAGAAACAGCCGAAGGTGCTTGCAGAATTCTGGCTGGGTGCATGGTGAGTCCATTAACCTTGAAAGAGGATCTGGGAGGGTAATTGGCTTGGGGGTGGGAGGAAGAAAAATTAAGAGTTCATTTTTAGACATGGTGAAATTTGAGGTGCCTGAGGGACATACATGGGGAAGTGGAGATGCCCAGTAGCAATTGGATATATGGCCATGGAGCTCAGGAGAGGGGCCTGCGCCAACCATATAGATTTGGAAGTCGTCAGTAATGGAGGCCTTGGGAATGCACTTGCAAATCAAGTAATCGCCACTTCATCTGTGTTTTGGAAATTCAGACTTTTACAGGTCAGTTTTGCTTTCAGCAAGGAAGCTATAAGCTGTGTCCCGTGTAAGCCCCAGAGCTCAACACCTGCTTAGTTGTCCCCTGGACTCCCTTGCCACCTACTCGGGTGCTGGCAGCATAGTACACGGCATTGAAAGAAGACCCCCATGAAGACCTCACACTCCCCAGGCACTTTCCAAGCCCTAGGGACCTGGTTTAGTGACCCACGAGGACACTGATTCTCCCAGCTTGGATTCCCCCAGCTGCTAGCTGGATCTACCCACTCACTTATCTCTTCATGCCAAGATTACAATACTTGCTAATAATTTACCCAAAAAACAATCTTCTTCTCTAAACAATATAAGCTGGATTATGCTTCTGAGCAGCTCTGTGCTAACAAATAGACCCTACAGCACCCCAATGCCTATGACCATGTGTCTGCCACTGATCCTTGAATGTTGGAAGGGAAACACTGCAGTGATTTGCCAGCAGGAGGAAGCTACCCCGTGGAACCTGCCGACGCCGCTGAGGATCCACAATGCAGTCCCCACAGGCTACCTGCAAGA
This sequence comes from Aotus nancymaae, assembly GCF_030222135.1. Lineage (NCBI taxonomy): Eukaryota > Metazoa > Chordata > Mammalia > Primates > Aotidae > Aotus > Aotus nancymaae. The sequence continues at coordinate 11,206,300 of NW_026988453.1, read as the reverse complement.
CAGAAATATTTTTAGGCTTCCCAGAAAGATTTCATTTCACAGTTTTTCTGAAAGGTTGTAATTAACTGCAGTGAGCAAAAGAATGTTTTTTAAGAAATAAAAGCAGGAGAAGGAAAGAGAACCAATCACCACTGCTGTGTCAGTTCCTTTGGGTAGGTGGCTTCGTGCCTTCCAGTTGGCTGGGGGAGGGGATGGAGGGGCTGGTGAAGCTCATTCTAAGTGGCTCAAAAGAGAACCAGGAACTAAAAGCAAATCGTCTGCTCCTTATGCTCCCCTGCAGCAGGTACGGAAGCAGCACTTTCCGTTTCTCATTAATAAGAGTCCATCTCCCAGAGCCCAGGAGCCCCAGGTCCCTGAGGAAACTGTGCCAGAGGAGACTGGGACAGCCAGGATGGATTATTGTTGGATGTTTTTAGAGTGCAGGGACAGAAGAGCTACAGGGGCTGTCAGTTCCTCACGCCAGCTCCTTCCTCTCCAAGTTGTCCTTCCTTCTCCCACCCTCACCTCCAGCATACAAGACACCTCTGAGCCCACTTGATTCATTTCATGCCTGTTGTTTATTTTTATTCATAAGGAAGATATTTTATTCTCAGACAAGGGAATCAGAGCCATACATAAGGTGGCTTGGGTAAAATGAGTCTCCAGATAAGAGTGTTCAGGGCCTGGATGGCACAGAGGGAAGGAGGCAGCACCGTCTTTGGCCTACAGAGTAGGATAGACGGGCAGGAGGTCTGAGTTGAAGAGTCGGCTCTGCAGCCAGCTTACCAAGAGACCGGGAGTCCGAACAGCGTATCAGCCAGGCAGTGAGGGGAAGAAGCATCCTTTTTCTGCTCACTATCACTTGGCGGTTGGTGGCTGAATTGGCAGCATCATTCACGGTGCCCACATCACAGGAAGGGAGCAGTGCACTTGCTTAGGTAAGAAGGGTCTCCAGAGCTCTCTACAGCGAGCTCACCTGTACTCATCCATCATCTGCACCCCAGGGCACACTGACCCTGCCACCCCCTCGGACACCCCACCAGCACATACAGGGTCAAGAGGGAGACTGTCCAGAGTGTCCAAAAACGGAGAGACTGTGGCTCTGCCCAGGTATCCTCTTCTGGGAGATTCTAGTGGACCCTCGATCTTCATCAAGCCCCCCCTCCTTTTTTTTTTTTGCTCCTTCCTTCTTCTGTCCTGCCCATCCTAAAATGGAGTAGAAAGAGCACTGGACCTTTTTACAACTGTGTATACAAGTTGTTCAAAGTTTTGGACATACCCCTGACTCCTCTGGGTCTCATTTATCTTGCTGTAAAAAGTAAGGATCTTAGAATAAGATACTCTGAGATCCCTTCCAGCTATGAAATTCTATGTTCCTCTACTGTCTAGGATAGAGTTCACTTCTAATTATTTTTCCTGCTTCAGATAACTACTGGCTACAAAGCGTGAACTTAACTCATTGGGATCTGTTGGATCCCAAAGAGCTGCATTTTTCCAAGAGTCTGGTCTGTTCCCAGATAGAACTTTATTACATCTTGGGAGCCCCGTATTCTGCTATTCTGTTTCCAGCATTTGGGGGCTCAATTAGGGAATGAATAATTAGCAATCCTTGCTAAAAGAAGCCAGGAAAGATCTGGAAAATCCTAAAGTTATTTCTTCTTGGTCCTAACGTGTGTCATAGGATGTTTTTTGCAGAGCAATGCCAAATGCACTTCCCATCTTTGATCATCCCCCCTGCAGCCAAACCCAGTCTCTACTCTCTGCGCTCCCACTGCTTTCTCTCTGTGTCTGTCATCCCTGGACACCCTGAATCAGTGCTATTCATGCACCTCCTTTATCTCAGCCCCCTCTACACTAAGTTTCTTGAGGGCAAATTTCCTGTCATATTCTTCATTGTACCCCCGACGGGCTCTAGCACACAGCAGTGGCAATAATAACACTGTCACAATTACAAAGCCCTCTGGTTTCCAAAATCCTCCCAAGCACACCTTCTATTTGGTGCTTCTAAGCTCCCTCCGAGGTTGGTAGAAATGATTATACTCCCTTCACAACTAAGAAAACTGAAGTCCAGAGACATATGTGACTGATTGTAACCAGGCAACTAGTGAATTAGAGACATGTCGCAAACAATGGTTTTCTGCCTTGAGTCGAGTATTTTTTCTGATTTTTTTTTAAATAACTAGATGAATGAGTGAATGAATGAATGAATGATGTAAAGAACCGAAGAAGCAGTGTAAAACACAGCATAATGTCAAGATCCGAGATAAACCGAAAAGTGGAGAAAACACACTTACCCGAACTCTTGGTGCCCATAGGTTCTGAAACCTCCCTGGGGGGGGGGGGGGAAGGGTACTGCTGTTTCTGTTCCTGTGACCAACCCAAATTGCTAATCCCATTTCCCTCCTGCAGATTTTGACGGTGTCTGGACCGCCAGAAGGAGGGACGCGAGTGACCATCCATGGAGTGAACCTGGGTCTGGACTTCTCTGAGATCGCCCACCATGTGCAGGTGGCTGGGGTGCCCTGCACGCCCCTCCCAGGGGAATACATCATCGCTGAGCAGTGAGTCCCTCCTGGCCGGCCCTTTTCCCATGGGAGCTTCAGAGTGGAGACTGGAGACTCTCCCCTCTCCCTTCTCTGGGCCTTTTCCATGATTCATCTCCCATTACCTTCTCCTCCCATGGACCTGCCCCAGAAACCTTCCCAGGACCCCCTCGTCCATCACCTCCACCCTCAGGGGGTCTCATTCTGCTTGATTCCCTGTTCCCCGGCTCTTCTGGCATCAGGGCTCTGGCACCAACCGTTCTTCATTCTAGTCTTTGCCTGCCCACCAGCGTGACTGAGCGTTTCCTCCTAGGTCTCCCCCAGCCCTTCCCGTGCCAGCCCCCATTGGAATGCATCCCGCACGGTGGGCTGTGGGCAACAATTTGTTTGTTGCATGGGGCTCTGACAGCAGCTTAATCCGAGCAGGGCCTCCGCCGGAGCAAATTCATTTATTTCACTAAGGGAAGTGTCAGCTGGAAATTAGAAAATAGGTGTGTAGTGGCGGACAGGCGAGAGGGGCTCCAGGAGTGACATATGTTCCAGTTTGGGGTGTTCATTTGGCAGTGGCGGTCGCTGAGGAGTTGGTGGGCAGGAGGTGGGCATGAAGCTGGGGGTGGGAGGGTAGAAAAGGGCTGCCACCCCTCTGAAGGAGAAAGCGAGGAGCAGCCCAGTCATTCTGCGTGATTTATCAGGAAAGTTGGGTCAAGCCATTCTGATTCCACTGTGAACACAGCTCTGCAGGGGGTACTAGGAGCATGAGCAAGAGTGTGACTTTGGGGCAGGGACTTCCTTCCCTTAGCCTCACCCCTCTGCCAGCTCAGGTCTTTTCCTCTGATCGCTCCCGCCCCGAGGCAGCCTTTAGTGGCGACCATAAAAATGACATCGCTTTATCTTCCATCAGCACTTTGCAGTTAACAGAGCACTTTCTCATCCACTATCTCACTTTTAATTGGTAAGGACTCTGAGAGGTAAATATTGTTATCGCCATTTTGCAAAGCAAGAGAGAGCAAAGGACTCAGGAGAAGTGAAATGACCTTCCCCGGTTCATTCAGGGCTTAAGTGGCTGAGGTAGAATTACTTTGAGTCTCCTGACCCCTAACGCAGGGCGACTTCCCTTCCATAACAGGGATGGGGCACGACTCCTGGACAGGAGCAGTCTGAAATTCCATGACTCAGTGTGTAGCTTTGAGGCTCAGAGGCTGTGACTCTCGCAAGGCCCAGAGAAGGGTCAGAGTCGAAAGGGGTGAATTCCTGGACTCCAAGGGCTGTGTGATGCCTGCCAGCCACAACAGGGGAGAAGCAAGAGCTGACCTGACCTCTCAGATCCTTCAGTTCTGATCCTTCAGTGACAACCTTATTCCTGCAAGGAATGAGTCTTGGAGGAACAGCTGCCTGGCCCTATAGGAAAGAGATGAGGAAGATGGAAAAAAGGAAAGGACACAAATAGTGCTTCTGAGCCAAAAAGAGGTAAAAGCTGTTGTGGCAGGAGCCAGGACACCCACAGAGGTCCTCCTGGCAGACAGACCATCTTTACAGAGCCCCGCATCCTGCCAGACTGGGCAAGGTACTCAGTCACGCAACCCCAAATCCACCTCGACCTCACAGACCTCCCTTGGGTCCCTAGACACAGGCCTGTATCCAAACTTGGTGAGATACTACAGGAGTCCAAAGGAAAGGGCTAGGGTGTGGGGTGAGGGTGGGAGGTAAGGCTTTCAGCTGAGAAGTGCAAATTCCTGGGCAACTGGCCCTCAGAATCTCGCGAGGTTTTAGACCTGCCTCCTCTACTGACCAGCCCCAAGACCTTAGCAAGCTGTTCAGTCTCTGTGATGTTCATGAGCCTAACGTGCTGCCCAAATGTAAGGAATTTCAGTTCTGTTTCTGAGATGAAATGTACTGCACTCATGCTGCACCCAGGGCCATGGGGAGGAAAGTGTCAAGAGAAGCTGCAAGTGAGTCTATGAAGGGAGCGTGGGGAGGGGAACGTCCCCACACATTCCTGCAGAGGCTGGAAAGCCAGCACCTCAGGTCCGGGGCAGGCAGGAGGCAGAGAGCACACCCTGCACCTCGCTGGATGCAGCCCTGCTTTCCAGCCGTGCCAGGCTCATTACCACTCCCGAGGTTTCAGGGTTTGTTAACATCATTAAAGCCTCCATCCCGGGCAGTGAGCAGCAGGCACAATCGTTACAGATGTCTGTGAGAGATGAATTTGGCTAACAGGGCCCGGTGCAGAGTCCCGGGCGCGGGCAGGATTTACCGGCACGGTAATGATTCACCATATGCTTGTGCCGTGCCATCTATCACTCAGCAATTAGGTTAATGTTGGTTAAAGGGCCCCGCTTAGTCCTGCAATCAGCACCCCACAGGTCTGTGGAGGGCTGGATGACTCAGTCACAGGAAGTTTTTTGGACCATGGGATACAGGTTGAGGCTGCAGCTCAGTCCCTCCTGGGACAGGGGCTCCCCATGGGGCAGATTCCCCAAAGATCCTCAGGCTGTTCCCTCTCATCTGCTGTACCTGTGAACTTAGACACTCCGGGATGGATGTGAGATGTGTGTGTGTTCCTGCCCCAGGGAGCGAGGCGCCATCTATGCAAGTCTATGGGAGGTGGTGTTGTGTGGGACAAGACACGGGGTTGCGTGCCAGGAGACTGGCAGTCAAGCCTCAGCTCGGCTATGGATGAACCAGGTGACTGAGCAAGTCACTTTGCTCCCTGCTCCTCAAACATCTCATCTGGAAAATAGGTAGGTAGGAACGGCCGATCTCTACAGTTGCTGTGCCGGTGCTTTAGGCGTCCAAAGCAGTAAACTGTTTGCCCCATGGAATCTGCAGCTCCCATTATAAAGATTATCCGTGGCACTGATGGGCCTCCGGAAGCCCTTTGCCGCCAGGAGAGTCAGGTCTTCAGATGGCAAAGCTGGACCGTTGTTTGGTCCAACTTCCCATTTTATAAGGAGAGAATCCCATCTCCAGCTATTGTCTCCTAATAATACACAGGGACCCCAGAGCCACCAGGGACACAGGGAGGAGACGGGGCAGGCAAGAGGCCTCAAGAAAGCAAACCACAAGGAATCAACCAACCTTGCTGACTTGCAAGGCTTGGAGGAGGTGGTGGTGCGCACACCACTGACTGTGGTTGTCTACAGCTAAGAAGGTCGAGGGGAGAAGTGATTAGCTCTCAGAACCTGAGGGACCCAGCTCGGTCTTTCTCACCACACCCCGCCAACAACCTCACCTCTACCATTGCTGCCATGTCCACACTGTCCCTTCCTTGAAAGATGCACAGAGCATCCCATTAAATCGAGTGGCAGTAGAGGGGCGTGGTCAGAAGCGTGAGCTCTGGAGTTGAGCTGACCTGGATTTGAATCAGGGCTCTACCACTTAACCGCAGTTGGGGCCCCCAGAGATAAGTCACTTAGCATCTCTGAGCCTCAGTTTCATAGTCTGTACGATGGAGATAAGACCCGCTCTGAGGCAGAGCCTGAGGATAGCATGAGATCCTTTCTTGTAGAGCGCCTGCCAGAATCAGTAAACTGTAGTCCTTCTTATTATTAAGGTCTGGAATCCCCTGCTTTGGCATAATACTCCTTCCTCAGTGTAACCCTTTCCAATCCCTGCAGCTGCCCTGGCATCTTCCTTTAACTCTCTATCTCCCTGAACTCAAAGAACAAGTGCCTGCGACAAATATATTCAAGCCCTTTCCACCCTTCCCTGCAGGCACGGTGTCCCAGGAATGAAAGGGAAGAAGAGTTAGAGGTGCTTGGAGTTTGTCTGCAATGCTGCCTGATTTTCTTAGGACTCTCCTCTTCTTAGATCTCCCTGCCCAGACCCTTTTCTCCAACCCACAGCTGACCACAGCCCTCTGCCCACTTTTTCCAGAGCTGAGAGGGGGGTTCAGCTGATGGCCAAGGAAAGGGCCCCATGGCCAGCTCTGATTCCTCCCCAGCCCAGCCCCTGGACCTCTGCACCCTTCCTTTCCAGGTGGGGGCATTCAGAGCCAACTACATGTGCCCCTCCTTGGACACTTGGGTGGCATCCATCTCTCATTCCTCACTCTTCTCCTAGGTGCTTGATATGCACCACTTTTCTTTTGAAACATGAGCCCCTAGCAGGAAAATGTCCTAGAAGAGGCAGTGTGCCCAGAGGCCCTGGCCCATCATGAGCTCCACACAGGGGCAGCTGACCAGGGCCGCTCCGGGCCTTCTCCTTTCCTGCACAGACCCAGGGCCCAGGGAAGGACATTTCCACGCTGCCCATGACTTTCATGTGTTCTCGTATTTCTTTCTTCCTTAACTTCAAGCCTGTGATGATTTCTTCCTCCATTTCTTCTCTAAGATCACTCCAGCGGAGTGTCTAAGGGTGATGTGTGAGTAACACACAAACCCTGATTAGAAGAGAGGGAGAGAAACTTTCCTGCTCCCTCCTGCTCTCTTCCCTCCTCTCCCCCGACACTGCCTACAATAGCCAGTTGATTCTCCTCTGGAGCTCCTTGAGCGTGCTGGGCATCGTTTGCAGGGTGTCAGGGACCTGAACCAGCAGCAGGTTGCCAGGGCCCAGGCAACAGGACGGAAGAGGCGTTACTCCACGCAGGTGGCAGTATGAAGATAACCACACAGTACCTTAAATGGAGCTTCTCAAACGCTCCCCTAATAGGGTTTCAGGAGACAGTTACATGTAAAATATTAATTGATCATCACTGTCATGTTTACTTGGGTTCATAATTAATTTATTGATTCATAGAGAAAGGGGAAGAGAGACTGTTCTTCCCTTTCAGTACTTTCTTGTTGAATCTAATATGCTAAACGTAATAAGACAGTTATTGCATGTTAAGTAAATATTCGCCAGGAGTGAAAGTAGTTATTTGGGATTAACTGTTATGAAGGAGATGGAGATCAGTGGTGTGCCGTGTGTGTGAGCATGCGGCGTATTTGTTTAATGCAAGTTTTATTACATCGAAATGAAATCTCTGTTTAGTTACCTTCCTTCTTAGAGAAGCTGTTGAGATAAGCATCGCTCGGTTAAACACAGATCTTCCCCACCGTGCCAGGATAATGCTGGGGATTAGTGGAGATGGGGTCTGCTTTTCTGACTCCCCACTAAGCAAACCTACGAGGAGCACCACCAGACTGCTCTGAGCCTCTGAAGTGATATTGGGAGGAAGGGAAAAATCCTGCCCTCCGTTCCCAAGCTCTTCCTTGCTGAGCCGGCAGGGTGCTATCCCACCCAGCTCAGGCCTGACCATTCCAGGCAAGAGGTTCCCCAAGTCCCTGATTCCTTCATCTCTCCCCATCCTCAGCTGCCCACCCTTTCTAGAAGGCTACCATGGCTAAGGCAACCCATATCTCAATGTGCTTGTGTAAGTGTTCTCTCGGGCGCCGGGGAAGTCATCACTAGGGGTATTGATCTGCGCTGCTCGAGAGAGAGCGCTGCACACCTCATCCCTCCAGCTCTCCTGTGAGTGTGAGACGTGACTTTCACTCAGGGCAGTGTCACTGCCTCTCCCACCCGGTGCTCTCAGCCTTTGATGAAGTGAGAGGCCAGTGTCACCTGCTGGCCTAATGAACTCGTCCAGTTCCCACCACTTTGCCTACTGCCACAGGACTCCACCCCTCCCATTCTGCAGGGAGCTCCTTCTTTGAACTCTCACTGTCTCTCCAGATTATCTGTCCCCTTTTTAAAACTCACTACAGGAAGCAAACCGCAATTGAATCTGCTTGGCAAACAGGCCTTCACTCCCACCTTTAGAGAGTGTAGCAATGTCGGCTTGTTACACAGGAGAGAGCGTCGGCTAGCTTGCTGCCCCTAGATCTCTCTCTGTTGGACATTCCCTTTTTTCCACAAATTCTGAGTTCCTACTCAATGCGAGGCACTGTGCTAAGCATGGGGAATAACAGGTTTGGCCACAGGTCAGGCAGCAGAGCATATCAGAGGCACACAGGGCTTTAGAGATCATCCCGTCCAACCTTGGCACTACAGATGAGACCAAAGCCCAGAGAGGGAAAGCACTGTACCTAAGGTCACACAGCACGATGGATGACCAAGCTGAGTCTTGGTCTAGCATTATTGCAAGACTGTGATGAGTCATTTGCCGTGACTGGGAGAGTAAGTGGGCAGGGATGCCAACCCTTGCCCAGCCCCTCATCAGAAGGTTTGCTTTCTCCCCAGGATTGTCTGTGAGATGGGCCATGCCCTTGTGGGAACCACCTCTGGGCCTGTGCACCTGTGTATTGGCGAGTGTAAGCCAGAGTTTATGACCAAGTCCCATCAGCAGTACACCTTTGTGGTGAGTACTGGGTCCAGGGCCGGGTTCAGATGCCCAGGGAGGGCACGCACATGCTCCAGACTCCTCCTAGGAAGGCCCCAATCCCCTCCACCACCAGGCTTCTTGCAGACCAAGGAGGAGAAAAGGGACCCTCCAGAAAGGCAGCTTCTGGCCTTGCTGCTTTGGGAGCCTGTCTTTCCAGGATGCGACGGGCATGTGATTAACAAAGCTGTGACTTGGGAGTACCATAAGGCAAAATCCAGCCTTTCTTAGAAAGTGGATCCTAGACTGGGGCGGGGAGGGATTGCCTCTGGTACCACCAATGTAATACATTAGTCCAATTCTAGCCTAATGAGGGCGCATAGCCTAAGGGACCTAATTAAGTAAGTCTATATTTATTCACATGCTTAGTTTTCTGCCAAGGATATTTTAAGTGGAAGTTTAGACGAGTCACTGAAATCTGGCAGGGATGTGTATCTGTGCGCAGAACCACCAGAGTCACTCTGTATGCTACTATAGTTACACGCACACATTCACACACTCACACCTGAAAACATCTCTTTATGCACAGGCAACAGATAGTCAAATTGCAAAGGCTTCCTTTCTGTAAAACTGGCACTCTATACGTGCCAAATCAATAACTTGCTTCCGGGGCCCTGCAGCCCGCCTGGGCTGTATTCATACTGAATCAATAACCTGACTTCTTCAACCCCCGCTCCCCCTCCGAAGTCTCTTTTCTGACACTTACCTCCATTGCTACATTGAGTACTTCATTAAAAGGCATTAACACTAGCAGATGGGGTCAAACCAGCCTTGCTGAGAGTTTTAAACAATCTTTAGAGCACAAAATTCTATTCTCTGTAAAGCATTTTACTGCTTGTTTCAGGTTTTCTAGCCTCAGCTTTCTTATCTTGGCATCTCCACCTTTTTCTTACACTCTCCTCTTTCAGGTTGGAGAGTACCTTGCCCTGTCTGCAGCCAACCTACTCCATCTCTTACCCAGGGCAGGGGCAGTGGGCGTTTGTGTGAGAAGCAAACACAGAACTAGCTGGGGAGAATGTCAGTACTCTGACAATCTGGAGAAAGTCAGAGCTGAGAGGGGCTTTAGAGGTAACCTAGCCCACCCTTCTCACTTGACAGAGGAATAAAGAATGATTTCAAAACTTGCCTCAGGACTCACAGCGAATGAATGGCTGATGCAAACTAGAATTCGTTTCTGTATAGTTGCTCAGTTAAATGCATTTTCCAATTCACTCCCACTCCACTGTCCTCCAGGCAGAAGCAATTCTTTTCTGATTTAGGTCAGCTGCCTGATGCGTTTTAGGCTAGACATTTCTTTTAAGCTTCAGGCTAAATTTTACTACTTAGTAAGCTTACTAGAAAGCCCCAGCCAGTGATGCGCCATCCTCCCGATGAGGGTGTGAGAAGCCATCCTAACATTTACTGACAGCTCTCTGCACCAGGTGGCCTGCTGTGCCCTTCTTGTGCTTAGGGAAGGACAGAAGGACGTGTGCATGGGCCATTAATGGAGGACGTTAACCTCTCGGTGGCCCAACCCAGGCAGGGACGCTTTATTCAGCCCTATTGATTTTGTGCCCAAAAAATCAGTACTGGCTCTAGATAGAGAAGCATTTTCAAATTGTTCTCAATTTGTAAACTAATTGATAGATTAGTCAGTGTCACCTCTGCTTTCCCTTCATTGTTATGAGCATGCGACTCTCTGGGGAGTTAATTAATTTCAGCGCGTGGCTCTTTTGCCTTCCCGGACATGCCCAGAGAGTCTTCTTAGAAAGGGTCTCACCTCTGGGGTAAGCAGAGAGAGCATTCAGCATTGAAAAGGACAGGAAAAGGACCACCATGCCCAGAATGAGGACAGTCTCTCCCATCCTTGAATCTAACCCTGGTTCATCCTTCCGGACAAAACCTAAGCTGTCATCGTTTCTCTGCTTCTTTCCAAAGAACCCTTCTGTGCTGTCACTCAACCCAATCCGAGGTCCCGAGTCAGGAGGCACCATGGTGACCATCACCGGCCATTACCTTGGGGCTGGGAGCAGCGTGGCAGTTTACCTGGGCAACCAGACCTGCGAGTTCTATGGGTAAGATGAACTTGAAGGCCCACCAGAAAACGGCACATCTGGGACGCTTGCTGTCCACATATTACTGTGCATGTTCATTCCGAGGCCTGCCCCATCATCTTCATGTTATTTGCTACACCTAGACCCAAATACCATACCAGTCACTGTGAGAAATATATCCCACTGTCAGTGTATATCTCATGTATCGGAGGAGCTGGATACTTCTAAAAATAATCAGAAGTGAGGGCCATGAGAATGCCAGAGGAAGGAGCTCCTAGGAGCTCCCCAGTCACCATTAGGATCAAGCATTCGTTAAGTCCTCACTATGGTGACTTGAAAAACATGGAGATTGCATAGCCTCAGTTCTTAGAAAGGACAGACTTATGCTCAGGGCATCCTTTGAGCATAAAAAATTGAGCACTACCTTTTGCCAGCTCTCCCCTAGCCCTGAAGCTGTAGGGAGTTCTGAAAGAATCCATGGATGAGAGCCCTGCTCGCCCAGCGTTATCTACCTGATACTGTCCCTCTTGGACCATAAATTCCACAGGAACAAGGACTGTGCAGTCACTGCTGTGTACAGTAGGTGCTCAGTGAATATTTGTTCACTGCCTGACCAAATTCTAAGCACTGGCTAGTCATATTCTAGAAAAATCCAGAAAAGGAGAGTTCTCCCAAAGCCCATGAAGCCCTATCCCTGCCCTTCGTTTTCAAACCCCTTTCTCCAATTTGCTACCTCCCTAATCCACTGGGTAAAAAGAGGGCACTGATCTATACTGATGTGGGATGTGTTCCACTGTGTAGAATATAAAAGGACGGAGAACACTTCTGTGGCCATACCCCCAGACCGAGGAAACCCCTTGCCAAGCCAGTGGGCACCTCCCGTTGCCCATGCCATTCTTCTCAACCCTCCTGCTGTCTCCCTGTCAGGAGGTCAATGAGTGAGATTGTGTGTGTCTCACCCCCATCATCCAATGGCCTTGGCCCAGTCCCTGTTTCTGTGAGTGTCGACCGAGCCCGTGTGGATAACAGCCTGCAGTTTGAGTACATAGATGACCCTCGGGTCCAGCGCATCGAGCCAGAGTGGAGCATTGCCAGGTGAGGCGGGAGGTGGGAGGGAGGCACCTGGCCGCCACCCACCACGATCCCTGCAGCCCAAGTCTGGCTCATGAGAGGGATCCCTAAGGTGGAGGCTCACCATGCCAGATATGAGGGGTTTTTACCTAACCCAGCTCTGCCTGTTCCCAGTGGCCACACACCCCTGACCATCACAGGCTTCAACCTGGATGTCATTCAGGAGCCAAGGATCCGAGTCAAATTCAACGGCAAAGAATCTGTCAATGTGAGTAACTGTTGGTCCACCCCAGCCTTTGGTAAACCTAGCTCTGTGTCAGTGTTTTGCAATGTGATGGGCTCTGGTTAGGCGCTGGAGCCCCTGAATACTGGAGAGGAAAGTTGGCTTAAGACTCTGAGCCTGGAATCACGGTCCAAATACCTGAACCTGACAATTTATTTTTTAAGACAGGGCCTCACCCTGTTGCCCAGGCTCAGCTCACTGCAGCCTTGACCTCCTGGGCTCAAGCGATCCACCTGCCTCAACCTCCTGAGTAGCTGGGACCACAGGCGCATGTTTGGCTAGTTTTTTTTTCATTATTATTATTTTAGAGACAAGCTCTCTCTATTTTGCCCAGGCTGATTTCAAACTCCTGGGCTCGAGTGATCCTCCTGCCTTGGCCTCCCAAAGTGCTGGGATTATAGGCGTGGGCTACCATCTTCAGCCTTACAATGATGTTTATATTATAATTACAGTATAATTTCTCGTCAGAAGGTCCTATAGTGAGTGTATCAAAGCGCTGGCTTCTGAGCTTATGAAACAGCACAAAAGGACTCCTGTTTTATGACATGTTGACTTTGAGGTCCAATGAAAGCCCATATTGAGAGTGGTTGGAGAAATTCTGGCTCCAGATTCAGACATGTCTGGAGTGGAAGCAGGGCTCTGCCACCTATTAGCAGTACAAGCATGGTCAAGTCATTTAACCTCCAGATCCTCCGCCCCTCAGCTATGAATGGTGACGAGCAGACCTGCCCTCGCTTTGTAACCTGCCAGCCCATGGCTGGCACGCGGTTGGCAGTTGATAAATGCTAGTCGCTGCATCAGATAACTCCACCCTGGTTGCTAAGATGATCATTTTGGACATTTTATATTAGTCTTCCCTGCAGAGCTATGTAATTTTTGTAATTTTTAAAAGTTGTCTGTATCATAAGGATAGAATGTCCAATATGTTGAAAACTTTTTTTGTTTTTCTGGGCTTCACCTCAGTCTTTCAGCCAATATTTTTTGAAACATGATTGTATTCATAATTATATTCTAGCAGATGCCACTGTGACCATTATTTTTCATAGAAATTACTATTATTACTGCTTTGACCTTCAGAGGCTTGACTAGGCTAAGATGGAGATGGAGAAGATGGTGTTGTGTCTCCCCTCTTACCCCAGACATATTTCCAGGGTATTTGAGGCTTCCACGAGAAACACGGAGATACATAAAATGACAGATTGCTAGAAAGTTAGATGTGGAAAGGTCTCAGGCATCATCTGAGGCAACCCCTTCACTGTACAGCAGAGGAAACTGAGGCCAGAACGGTTCAGTGTCTTGCCCCCAGTCATAAAGGGGACTGGTGGCAGGGCCAAGGTGGATCCCAAACAGCCAGACTCTTTGTAACTAGGCCACATGAAATGCTGGCAGGCTTGACATTGCTATCCTGCGGGAGATGTGGGGACACTTGTACCACACCTTCGGTACACCCACACTCACTCCTTTTTGGGCTGGGTGAGCGCATGCCTCCTTCCACCAGGTGTAGAGCTTGATACATGAGTAAAAAAGCCTAGGCCCCCACTCCATTTCCAGACTGAAGCTCAGGGTCCCCAGAAGCTCACAGGTCACTCCAGGGCCTAGGGTGAGGTTTGGGAATGAGAATGAATGGTAAGCTCACATCCAGGAAGAATTAAAAAAAAAAAAAAAAAAAAACAAGCAAATTAGGTACATGTTTTTAAATATAGGTTTTATTATTATTCTGGTATGGCAAGGCCAGAGTATAATTTGTTCTACTCATAGATCAGATCCCAAGAGAAGAGGGCAGGCCATGCCCCAGGGGCCACAGGGGGAAGCACCGGGGTTGGGGCGGGAGAGGGAGAAGCCTTGGCAAGAGTCCTTATGTAGTTTCTGCAGGAAGGAACAGGCACAGCAGGGTAAGCAAGTTTAGGATCAGCCGGTTTGAGTCATTTCAGCAGGCTCTGAGGCCCAGGGGCTGTCCCTAGATATTTGGTGCCTGGCCCTGGGATGATTAGGGCACAAGGATGGTATGGAAAGGGGCAGGTGGGCTGTGGGGTCTGGATCAGTTTGTGCATATGAAAGCCATGCTCACAGGCAAGTTATTTGCTATCTCTAGGATTTTGCCCATCAGCAAGGCCCCAGATGTCAAAGTATCAGCATACAGAAAATAAAAGACATAATTAATACAGTTCAGAGAAAATTTTGGAGAGTGAATATGTGGCCTCCAAAGGCTTCAGCCTTAGTCCTCGGGAAGCCATTGAAGAGAAGCCTGGGCTGGGATGCCCCTTTCCTTCCCCACACCTGACACCTGTGGGCAAAGGCTCAGGTCCCAAGCCCCTGCCCCCTCACTGGGACTCATCTTCGGCCCTGGGCAGGAATCTTCTCAGTGCTTCCTCCAGCCCCGGGTACCAAGATCTCAATATTCCAAGTACTTAAGAAGCAGCTCTGTCCTCTGCAGAGCTGGAGGCGCTCAGCTTCAGTGGTGACCTGCCTGGCATCTACAGGCTGGCAGAGCCAGAGGGAAGGACGGAGGAATGCAGTTTTCCATCAGCTGGCTCTGGAGTGGGAGGCTTAGAAACCCTGCCCCATGCCTCCGCTTTTGGGAATGGTAGGGAGAGGCACTTTGCCCCTGAAGCCCTGCTTGGTTGAGCCCCATCTCATCCTCAGCACACCTGGGCCTACCCCTGCCTTTGGGTTGCAAAGACGCCCCGGTGGATAGCGAGGAGGGCCAGAGTGAAGCCGCCAAACCCAGAGGAATGTTTGGCAAACAAAGTGCCGATGCAGCATAGGGCAGGAAGCCTCTTGCTTGGGAGTGATTTGCTTATTCATAGAGGAGCCTGGTCTAGGGAAACTAGAGTGAGACCAGCAGAGAGGAAGAGGGTGGGGGTGAGGCTCACGGAGGCTCGGTGTCTTCCTTGCAGAACCCAGGGACTGGGACCCTGGCTCAGCTGCACCCATCTCACCACACCCCTTCTCCTCCCCATGCCACATTGTACCCTGCTGGAACTTGAAAGGGACATTCGGTTCATAAGGGGCTGCTGAATTCCACCACAAAAAGGGCAGGAATGTGTACTCACTCCCACTACAGCATGAAGGCTGCAGTGAGGCGTTCTGTTTAAACTCAAATTCCCTCTGGAAAGGCAGGGTTAAGGCTTGGACTTGAAGCTCTAATCTAATCTCTAGACATAATCTCTATGCAAGTGTCAGATTTTTTTGCAATTTCACACACAGTCTTGTTTTCTGAACACGAAGCTCATGTGTGTGTGTGTGTGTGTGTCGGCCAGACGCACAACATGTGTGGACCCGCCAGGACAGCATGTGCTTGAACAGACTGGAGCTCTCAGAGATGCCCTGGCTGTTGCTGGGACACCACGGCTCCCAAAGCTGAAACCGAGGCCAGGCAGAGAGGGAGGAGGAGTGGGTTTTCTTCCCAAGCCCCACGTGGGCCCTTTAGTGGTTTCTGCAGTCTGGCTGCTGTTTTGGGCAGCCCCAGAACTAAATCTCCACAGGAGAGAACGGCACAGCTCATGCTAAGGAGGGGCTGAACCAGCCAAGCCAGGATTTTAGTTGCCACCAGAGTCCTCCAAGAGAAAAAGGATATCATGAACTCTGTCAAAACCAAGTTTCTGTCCCAGTGCAGTATTAGGGGGCACTTGGTTAGAGAAGAGAGAGAGGTCCTGCATAAAACATTTAAAGAGGGCTGGGCTCAGTGGCTCACACCTGTAATCCCAGCACTTTGGGAGGCCGAGGTGGGCAGATCACCTGAGGTCAGGAGTTCAAGACCAGCCTGGCCAACATGGTAAAACCCTGTCTCTACTAAAAATGCAAAAATTAGCTGGGCATGGTGGCACGTGCCTGTAATCCCAGCTACCCAGGAGGCTGAGGCAGGAGAACCGCTGGAACCCGGGAGGTGGAGGCTGCAGTGAGCCAAGGCCATGCCACTGCACTCCAGCCTGGGCAACACAGTGAGACTTCACCTCAAAAAAAAAAAAAAATTATTAGAGAGTTGCAGAATCCCATTTTTCATCAATATTTTCAATCAACATTAACTGAACACCTACTATATACTGGGCAGAATGCGCATCTCGTACCACTTCCTGCTCCACACTCTACACACACACACACACACACACACCCTGTGCTGTTTTGTGCTGCTTTTTTTCTCAAACATCCCATGCTCCCTTGTCCCCAGGCCTTTTGGTGCTGTTCCATCTGCTTGGAACTTGTTCCCCTCCCCCTCCCTCTCTTTATCTAGGTAAGTCCTACTCATTCTTTAGATTAAATTTCATTCATTTCTTTCATGGCAAAACTTCATGAGTTACTCCTACCCTGCTTCAGGCCATGCACACCCACTCGCATGCATGCGTGCACACACACACACACACTTATGCACACACACAGACAGTGCTAGAGCAGCTGGTCCTTCCCACCAGGGCATTTATTTTTCACAGCCCTGCATGCATTCAGCAGTGCTGTGCGCCCCCCATGCCCCAGGCCCTCTGCCAGGACTAGGCTGTAACGCTTGTCTCCCCTCCAGACTGACTATTTCACTCCATAGCCCCACCTCCTAGCACAACGCCAGCACAGACTAGAAACTAGATGCCCGAATGAATTAAGCTAAAATGCCCCTCACTCCCCAAAAGTTCACTGCCGTTTCCTGGAGGGCTTTCCCGTGGAATGGAGACAAGCAAGTAAACCCAGTGACGAGGCACAAAAGCAGGGAGAGGGTGGGGGAGCGGCTGCAGGCCCCTGGCCTATGCCCTCCAGGCACTTGGTGTATGAATGTGGCGCTCTGGATCTCTTAGGTGTGTAAAGTTGTGAACACAACCACTCTCACCTGCCTGGCACCCTCTCTGACCACGGACTACCGGCCCGGTCTGGACACTGTGGAACGGCCAGATGAGTTCGGATTTGTCTTTAACAATGTCCAATCCTTGCTGATTTACAATGACACCAAGTTTATCTATTACCCCAACCCGACCTTTGAACTGCTCAGCCCTACTGGAGTCTTGGATCAAAAGCCGGGATCGCCCATCATTCTGAAGGTAGGAGTGCCCTCCAGAGTGAAGCGTGCCCAGGGGCAGCAATGGCAGAGGGCGCACCATACTCCTGGCCTGACTTTCTTTCTTTCTGGCTCTGCTTCCTATGCACTTGGACTTGCAAAGCTGTCTCCTCCCTACAGAAGGAGCTCATGGATAGCTATCGACCCATCAATCCATATAGCTTGCACCCAGGCTTCTCAAGGAATACTTGAGCATATTTCGGTTTGTTCTTGTGAGCTTTGGGAACCAGAGGCGCTGCAGTGACTTGGGAGTGACTGTTTCCTTTTCTGTCCTCTCTGTGGCCACAGTGACCCGCACACACATTTCAGGAACTCACAGTCCCTGGCAGCGTCCATCCAAGTGATTTGTTGCCCCACTACTTTCATGAAATCCCATGTGTCCTCCCCCAGATTTTCTCTTGTTCAGTGTTTTGTCTCCCCTGCATTTTTCCCACTCTCTTCTTCATTTTCATTCTCTCCTGCCTCTGTCTTCTCTCTTTCTCTCTAGAGCATGGCCGTTAGAAGTCCCATCCACAAAAACTTACCAAGGAGTCATTTCCTGGTTTTTGCAAACTCTCCTTAATCTCTTTTTAAGTAGGCAATTAACTTGTGCATGCATGTGTCATTATTCCTATAAAGACTGCTGTTCTCTACAGGGCAAAAACCTCTGCCCTCCTGCCTCTGGGGGGGCCAAACTCAACTACACGGTGCTCATCGGAGAGACCCCTTGCGCTGTCACCGTATCTGAGACCCAGCTGCTGTGCGAGCCTCCCAACCTCACCGGGCAACACAAAGTCGTGGTGAGTGAGTCCTGCCCCTGTGTACTGCCTCCTCCCCGCCTGGTGGTGCATGTGTGATCTGTCCTAAGGAAAGGCTCTCTTCTGCCTCGTTGCCTGACTCACCCCCTCCATATCTCCTCATCTTTATGTCCTACATCAAAATGGGTATAAGCTGAGAACACAAGGAAAGAAAGGCAGATGCCAAGGCAGGAGGTTGCTTTTGGTCCAGATCTGCACTGTGTGGTTGTGGTCTGTCATGTCCTTCCTCGCACTGTAAGGATCTGCTGGCATGCCAGGACAATACACCTGTGTGCATCGTGTGCGTCTGTGTGTGTACAATGCACAGGTTCACGTGGGCGGGATGGTGTTCTCGCCTGGCTCGGTGAGTGTCATCTCAGACAGCTTGCTGACCCTGCCAGCCATCGTCAGCATCGCGGCCGGCGGCAGCCTCCTCCTCATCATCGTCATCATCGTCCTCATTGCCTACAAGCGCAAGTCTCGAGAAAATGACCTCACTCTCAAGCGGCTGCAAATGCAGATGGACAACCTGGAGTCCCGCGTGGCCCTGGAGTGCAAGGAAGGTAAGTGGAAGCACAGCTCACTTGCTGGGTCACTCTTTCTCTGCCTGCAGACAACTCCCATCTTTACACCATCGCTGCCAGCCATGCCTTTGCACTCCACGTTCACCACTGTTTTCCCAGAAATTTCCTTTGCCCATAGGGCCAGAGATGTCCAATGAAGAATGCCCCCTGCATGAGGGCCCAGGTCCTACTGCATTGTTCTAGTCCCTTCTTTGCCCTGACTACCCATCTGGCCAACTCCCTCTCCTTCTCAGGGCCTCAATGTCCCCACAGTCAGAGCCCTCAGGGCCCCACAGCCCCAGACTCCAGATACCCGCTGGGAGTGTCCAGCTCCTGTTTTTTGCACACTGTCTTGGCAGCACGTGGGAGCAGCGGCAGGAAAGCCAGGAGAGCACCTACCTCATCTCTCCTGGGGTTTATTTTCCATCAGTGCTGCCGGCTGAGCGTTCGGAAGGCCGCCACTTGCTGGTGTCCTTGGCTGTGGACGTGTGTGGGAGTGCGGATCGTGTTTTCTCCCGTGTCCCACGTAACCACAGCCTCCAGGTGTGACGAGTGTACCTGGCGTCCTCTCAGGCTGAGGACCTGGCGGGCTCTCTGGGTAAACAGCTCAATTAGGAATGAAAACATTTCTCCTTTTGCCGCAAATGTCAAGATCAGAAACAAGCCCTTTGCTGGATGACAGGGAAGAGCTGGGCTGGGAAATAGGACAGGTGGAGCCAAGCCTCCTTCTGGCAACGGGGCTGGTGAGTTTGGGAGAGGAAGGAGCCGGGAAGACAAGTGTGCCACCACCAAGTCCAGGCTTCTGAAGCCCTTCCCTTCCCAAACTCGGCTCTCAGCTGAGTGTCTGATGGCCAGGCCTCCCCTAGGCTTTTACATCTTGATTTATTGACTTGCTTGGAAAAGGGCAGCACGTTGCCTGTTCTGGTCTTTGCTGCATCCCTCAGCCATGGTCTCTCACCTGCCTCCAGCACCTCTGGGATCGTTACGAAACAGACCAATCATGGTATTCTTTTTTCCTTGTTTTAACTACATTTGTAATATGTAAAGAGAAAATTCAAGATTATAGATAAGTGTAGAGGAGAAAATAACATAAAAATCACCCATTTCCCTACCAACTAAAAAAGGCAGGCTGGGAGTAGTCCCGCCCTCTGGAGACACACCCGTAATCCTCAGAGTGGCTACACCCCAGGTCCTCCCCTCCTCCTTCGCAAACTTCTCCCTCTTTCCCCTCCCCTGACTGGGGCTTCCCCATGAGTCTCCCTCTCTGTTCATTCTCATAGCTTTTGCTGAGCTCCAGACGGATATCAATGAGCTGACCAGCGACCTGGACCGCTCGGGAATCCCCTACTTGGACTATCGTACCTACGCTATGCGAGTCCTGTTCCCAGGCATCGAGGACCACCCCGTCCTGCGGGAGCTGGAGGTAACGCCTACCTCCCAACCACCTGGCAGGGATGCAGGCCCTAGGCAGCCTAGGAAATCCAGATGAGACCCAGCGGCACAGAGTAAGGTTAGCAGTGAAGAGGGGTCAGTAGTTGGTAACCACATCTCAGCAACAGAGCTATCAGGAAGGTTATGGCCAAAGGGGCACCCAGACTCCTTGGGATGATTCCAGGGTAAGGCTCATTGTTTGTCATTTTTTAATTAATGACTGAACTAATTAACTAAGATCCTGCCTCATTCTAAAATGGATTTAAGATGGCTTAAAGAAAGATAAAGGATTCAATGAGGTTTGTTTGTTCATTTGTTGGTTTGTTTTACTAAAGATAATAAACCAGGCAGAGGAGATTAAGGGGAGACTAGTTAACTGAAGAAGTTTGAAGGGGCATCTCCTATGCTATTCTTGGGAAAATCAGGCAGCCTCCCCTTTGAGAGCTCTGCATGGATCCCAGACTCCCCAGCCCCGTGCAAGGTCAGAGCAGGCTGTCAACCTCACGACCAGCTGTTCCTACATCATCGCCCGTGGGTGGAATGGGGTGGGCGTGGTTATAAGCCTCAAAGATAGGATCCTACACCTAGTGTCAGTGAGACCCTCGGGTAGGAGACCCTATGCCTGACCTCTGAGGGCATTGCCCCATCACACCCCACCCCAGGTACAGGGAAACGGGCAGCAGCACGTGGAGAAGGCCCTGAAGCTCTTTGCCCAGCTCATCAACAACAAGGTGTTCCTGCTGACCTTCATCCGCACCCTGGAGCTGCAGCGTAGCTTCTCCATGCGGGACCGGGGCAACGTGGCTTCGCTCATCATGACCGGCCTCCAGGGCCGCCTGGAGTACGCGACCGATGTCCTCAAGCAGCTGCTCTCTGACCTCATCGATAAGAACCTGGAGAACAAGAACCACCCCAAGCTGCTTCTCCGGAGGTCTGACCCACAGCAGCGGGTGGAGAGGGCGGCAGGAGTCTAAACGGGGACGGAGCACCTCGTTATAGCGGGCCCAGGCAGCATGAGAAGTCCATTCCCCAGAAGGGACACCCATTCAGAGCAGCCTGCATCCTCACGTCTCCGCAGGGCAGAATCTGACTTTCCCTCAGCCCAGGCAGACTACAGAGTCTGAAGTGGCCCAAGTGTGGTGGATGAGCTCAGACCTTGGCTTGGATCTCAGCTGGAGTCCCAGCTCTGCTTTCTGCTGGCTTCGTGATTTCTGGCCAGGGTTGTAACCTCTCTGTTGTTTAGTTTCCTCCTAGACAAAATGAGAAAAATCATTCCTATCTCGCAGTCTCTTCCTCCCCGTGCCTCTAGAGCTGTGCTGTCCAGCCACGGGTAGCTGCTAGAAATTAAAATGAAATAGAATGTAAAATCCAGCTCCTCCATCGCCCTAGCACTAGCTGCATCCTAAGTGCTTGGAGGCCACATTGTGGCTAGCGGCCACCATACCGGACCACACAGACAGGAACATTTCCATTATCGCAGAAGGTTCTATTGCACTGCACTGAGCTAGGGATTTGGACAGCCTGGAAGGCTGTGCCTTCTGAGCTCAGCTTCCTGGATCTGAATCACAGCCTCCACCACACATGCCCACTGTATGTTTCCTGGCAGGGGAGAGGGTTGGACACCTCGGCATCCCCTGAGCCCACCCTCTGTAGCGGCAGTGGGGAGCGGGGCACAGCTTTGGAGCTCCTCTGGGCAGAGGGGGCGTTCACCACCCCTCTTCTTTAGCCTTCCCCTAGCAAGGTCTGAGGCTTCCAGGCCCCACGTGGGGTGAGGAAGGAGGAAGAATGGCTTTGTTTTATGAGTGCTGAGCCCCCATCCTGCCAATCGGAGCATTAGAAACTCTCATTAAGAACTGTTGTATTTAAATTAGAGCTAATCTCAGGCACAATGCAGGGAGAGGGTGCTGGGAGGAGCCAGGGGAGAAAGCTACAATTTTTTCTGCCATTGTCACTCTCTCCCAGGCCCAGATTGCTGAGCGGCCCTGGCAAATGCCTGGGATTTACTGCAACCAGAGGGTGTAATTTGCACCACGTGCAGGGAGTTAAAATACCCCTCTGGCATCCCCTTCACTGAGGGTCTGTCATAGCCGCTTTGTTCCTTCCCAAATCCCCAGATCTGTAGCCCTGGGATGGGAAGGGGAGCGGGGGCCAGCGCTTGCAGGAGCAAATCCCCTGTTGGCAAAACACTTAAGCACCGCTCTCTACCTGAGGGCTGGGATCCAAGACCCCACATGACAGTCATAATGACAGCTAATGCGTAGTGCTTAGCAGGTGCCAGGCAGTTTTCTTAGCACTTTACAAACATTAACTCATTCAACCCTGACAACAACCATAGGGGCAGATGTTGTGATGAATGTCTCCATTTAGAGAAGGGAAAACGGAAACCAGACGGGTTAAGTGACTTGCCCAAAGTCACACAGCCAGCGTATAGCAGAATCAGGATTTGAACCCAAGGCAGTCTGACCCTGAGTGTTTTGGGAGGGAAAGGGACCAGGCATCTTCTAGATAGGCAAAACAGTACTCAGGCAGGCAAAAAGCCCAGAGGGACCGGGAAACTCTCTAGTTATCGTCCTGAGGCCAGAAATGAGTTGGGAGAACTGGTTCTTTACAGCCCTGTGGGATGCTGAGGTGCCTTTATCCACAGCCCCTGTCCCAGATGCAGCCAAAGCAGTTCAGAGAACTGTGGACCATCAGGGCTGAAAAGGCCAACCTCACCATTTTCAGAGGAAACTGAGGCCCAGAAAGAAGCCACCCCTGCCCCCAGGTCACAGTCTAGTTACTGGGCGAGCCGGGCTGGAGCCCAGGTGTCCTGACTCCTGCCCTGCATTCTCGCATGCTCTGTTTGTTCTCTTGGGAGACCTTGAGACAAGCCCAGGCCCCACCAGCAGGACCCCTCTGTGAAGGACGGCCCCTTACCCTTTCTCCCTTCCCCAGGACAGAGTCTGTGGCCGAAAAGATGCTGACCAATTGGTTTGCCTTCCTCCTGCACAAGTTCCTAAAGGTGAGAAAGGGAGTGAGACGGGGCCCAGAGTCCAGGGCAGGATGCACTGCTGCTCAGATCCTGGCCACAGGGCTGCATGGGGTCCCCCCTCCCTCAGGAGCAGGAAGCTACCTGGCCTGGGTGTGTTAAAGCATCTCCTTCCACTGGCCTGGCTCCGAGAGAGAAGGGGAAAGGGTGCAAGCCCGAGGAGGTGTGCCCACACTTCCTGCCCTGTGTGTGCCCACAGGAGTGCGCAGGGGAACCGCTCTTCATGCTGTACTGTGCCATCAAGCAGCAGATGGAGAAGGGCCCCATTGATGCCATCACGGGCGAGGCCCGCTACTCCCTGAGCGAAGACAAGCTCATCCGACAGCAGATCGAGTACAAGACCCTGGTGAGGAAGCCAGAAGCTCTCGGCCCACATGTGTTTCTGCTACTTCTGCCCCTTACGCTGGGGGGTCGATAAAGAAGATGGGAGGCTGGTCTGGGGTGAGCCCAAAAAGCAACTAAGTGTACCAAGAGCAAGGCAGACAGGCAGGCAGGGCCCTTCCACCCGGTCCCATCTCATTTGGTAAGCCCTAAAAGCACTCCGTGCCCCGAGCTACCCAAAATAATATTGGGGGAGAAAAAAGGTCACCCATCATTAGATATCGGGTAATTGGCATTATGAGAAAGATGTACATTGGTTCCTAACGTAGAGGCTTTGGGGAAGTGTGAGGCTTATCTCTGATACATCTAGAACCATCTCAAAACACTGAGGGTGCCTCACTCCAGGACTGTAGTCTCCCGTAAGTCATCCAGGAGCTAGAAAGTAGAGTCCTGGTGCTTTGAGAAAGAAGAGGTGGACACAATGTTTCAGGCTTTCATTTGGCAGATGTTACGAAGGTGAGGGAAACTGAGTCACAGACCAGAAAATCACCCTTATGTCCCCTCTAAGGAGGGTGAACTTTGGAAAAAGAAAGTTCTGCAGTCCTGACCCTCTCCCTCAAAGTACTCCTTCAACTCCCATCCTTCTCACCTTCTGTTCCCCGCTTGTAGATCCTGAACTGCGTCAACCCCGACAACGAGAACAGTCCAGAGATCCCAGTGAAGGTGTTAAACTGTGACACCATCACACAGGTTAAGGAGAAGATTCTTGATGCCGTGTATAAGAATGTGCCCTATTCCCAGCGGCCAAGGGCGGTGGACATGGACTTGGGTAGGAAGGCTGGACTCTGCGTGTGAGGGCAGGGGGTGAGGGGTGAAAGAAGGGAAGCCCTGCCCTGAATGCAACCCTTCCAGGAGGCATGAGTGTGCCCTGGCCAGGTGAGGCCCACGGGAAATGCTTACCCCTTCGGGCACTGCCTGTTGTGATGTGGCTGTCTCTGGGGAGGCCCACGTGTTTCCTCTGCTGCCTGGGCCCATGGAGACCTCCATGTCTCTAGGCTCTGTCATTGGTACCAACTTGAGGGGGTCAGGTTGGCAGGTCCCTAGAGAAGGCACAGTCAGGAGACACTGGCTCACAGCCCTCATCCCACTCACGCTGCTCCCTGCACCACCCCCTCCACCCAGAGTGGCGCCAAGGCCGGATCGCCCGGGTCGTGCTACAAGACGAGGACATCACCACCAAGATCGAGGGTGACTGGAAGCGGCTCAACACACTGATGCATTACCAGGTGAGAGCGGGTGTCTCTCCCCTCTTCAAGGTCCCAGACACACTGATGCATTACCAGGTGAGAGCGGGACCTCTCCCCTCTTCAATGTCCCAGACACACTGATGCATTACCAGGTGAGAGCGGGTCCTCTCCCCTCTTCAATGTCCCAGACACACTGATGCATTACCTGGTGAGAGCGGGTGTCTCTCCTCTCTTCAATGTCCCAGACACACTGATGCATTACCAGGTGAGAGTGGGTGTCTCTCGCCTCTTCAATGTCCCAGACACACTGATGCATTACCAGGTGAGAGCGGGACCTCTCCTCTCTTCAATGTCCCAGACACACTGATGCATTACCAGGTGAGAGCGGGTCCTCTCCCCTCTTCAACATCCCAAAATGTCCCCTTCCCACTAAGCCTTGCTCTAAGGCCTCAAAAGTCTAAAAAGGATTCTCCTCTCCCTGCTTTCCTACTACTACTGGAGCTTAGAACAGCCATTCTTAGCCATGGCTGCCCGTTGGAATTACTGAGGGAACTGATGAAAAAACATGAGTGACCTGACTCCACCCTCAGAAACAGATTTAATGGGTCTAGGGTAAGGCCTAGGGATTTCTATTCTGTGTACCTCTACTTCTGCAAAAAAAAAAAAAAAAAAAATTGCATATTGCAAAGCCCTCCACGTGGACGACTACCTTATGGTACATGGCACTGCCTCTCTTAGCATCTTACTAATGCAGCTACACTTCTGACTTGCAGTGGAGCAGGGAATTGGATAGACCTCTCTTCAGGTCTTATGTGCAACCACTCAGTAGCTGGTGTCCTTGGGAAAATTACACAAGCGTTCTTTTCTCTCACCTGTAAAATGGGGCTCCTGGTGATCCCTGCCCCGTGCAGTTGTATGGAATAGATGCAAGGTAGGAGGTGAGGTGTTTAGCACACAGGCAGACACACTGAATGAGCAGTCAAAAAAAAAATCCCAACAAAAGAACACAGGGTCAAGGAGGTAGCTACTCCCGCCTCTTCTCCCTTCCCATGGTAACCACTCCCAGCTGGGGGTCTCTGTAAGATTAAGCACAGGTAGACAGGTTGGGATTCAGAAAAAAATACTAAAATAGAAACTGAAAATAAGAGACACCAAGGGAAATTAAACCAACCAGAGGAAGTGCCTCAGGCTGCAAGACCCATGGGATCGTCTGGTTAATAACATCCCCCCATGTCCCTGTCTCGGAAAGGAAGATGTGCAGAGGGGCTGGCAGGCTGGGCTCTCAGGCACTGAGCTGCCAACTACCAGGCCCTGGAGCTGGCAGGAGCCTCTATGGGCACAGAGGACGCTGGGGCACTGGGGATTCCCAAAAACCCTCTTCTCCAGGCTCCATCCCCTCACCTGCCTGTACCCCCCATCCTGACACCCTCCCTGGACCCCTGCCCAGAGGACATGAGTGTGGTGTAGTGGGAGGAGAAGGGGCTTTGGAAACTGTACGTAACCCCTGCTTCCCCACTCATTGGTGCTATGACTTTAATCTCTCTGCATCTTGGTTGGGCTCCTCCTCTGTAAAATGGAGATAACAACCTTGGCTTGTGACAGTGTGAGGCACCCAGGATGTGGACTTACAGGCAAGGTAGCTGTCATCACTCCCTGTAAACTCTATACACATACATCCATGCCCAACCACCACTACTTCATATGGTGCTTACTGTTTCCTGTAGAGCAATTGTAATGAACCAATTAAAGCTGAAGAAGAAAGTACAAAAGAAAATAGCATTATGCCCCCAAATCATGAGTTTCTAAAGGGCAGGAGTGAGGTCTTCCTGCTTCTGTCTCTGATACCCTAATTCTTGTTACTGAGCTTTCCAGCCTATGGCTCCCAATCAGAAGAAGAAAATATTCTGTTCTTACAGTGCTCATGATTCAAAGCACTTTCAATTCCCCGATGTCATTTATCATTCATGAATGCATTCATTCCTCAAATATTTACTGAGCTTTTACTGAGTGCAAGTCACTTCCCACATGCTAGCCCTGAGTGACAGGGGACAGCAGGGAGTATCCTTCCCTTTGGGAGACTGTGATGATGATGCTCGTAATAGCAACACTAATACAAACACTCACCGCGTGCTCACTGGATACCAGGCACCACTCTCAGCCTTTCTGTGTTTTAACTTCTTTAATTCTCACCACAAACTACGTGCAATTATTATCCCCACTGACCACTAAGGCTCAGAGAGGTTAAGTCCTGTAGCGGGTAAGCAGCAGAGTCAAGGTCAGACCCTGCCAGGCATCTTGACCATGGACTTGCACCACCTGTTGGTGAAGAAAGAGAAAACCAAGGACAAGAGAGATTTAGTGACTAGACCTGCAATTGAGTTGAACTGTGGTCATTTGAGTCACCTTGTGAATCTTTCATTAGGTGACAAGAAACTATAAATGATAATGTAATCCGTTCTCCCTGGGAGTGTAAACTCCTGCCCCTGCCAAGCTTTCTGGGTATCATTTCTGGGCTGTCCGTTGTAAGGAGAATTCCCGAAAGACAGAGGTAGAGACTGCCCCCCTTCCAGTCCTGGTGCTGATGGTGCAAACGGCTGACAAGTCCAGGGAGCTACCCTAGCTGGGAGGTAATGGAGCCTTGGCACTTTCCAGGCACAGAAACTTGGAGCTTTATAACGTCAAGTCAATGCACTGCCCTCTTGTTACCCTCACAGGAGTCAGAGGTCCTTGGAGCCCCTGCACAAGAAAATCTGCATAATCTTAATTAACAAAGAGATGTTAAAAAAGTTCCCAGGATTCTGCAGATTTATAGGGAGGGTAAAATTAAACACCACCACTAAAACCTGCTATCAGGGAATCTCGTTAGCACTAATGTTCATTTATAGTTTGACTTCCCCACATTTAATTCTTTTTTGGTGGGAGAGAGGGACTGACAATTTAAGACCCAGAAAGATGGTTTTATGACTGGTGCAGCTATAAATCAAACTTATAAAGTTCATAAAAATTGTTAAAATAAAAAATGGTTTAATAGGAATGTTTTATGGCCCATAACATTATTATAGCTGTTTTATTCCCTCTGCGTTAGGGGTTTAATTGGATCGCCACGATTCTGGGGATTCTCTGTTTTTATTGGATGGAGGGTAATCTTAAATCAAAATGGCCCCAAATGTCTTCAATATGGCTCCTCATTTATCAGCCCTCTCCCTGCAGGCTGGGTGCTGAGCTGGGGCGCCCTCAGAGAGGATGAGACAAGACACCGTCTTTCTCGCTCAGTCCCCAAGAGTGGCTGCCCTTTTGGTGAAACTATCTGAAGTGATCCAGGCATTATAGGACCCAGGCCAGAAAGAAAGCAGAGCCAAAAAGGGAAATGGGCTTCAGACCAGTGTGACTTGAAGTAAAATTCCAAGTTAGAATATATAATGAAGAGAAAACATGTGCTCTGGAGCCTGACAGACCTGGCTACAAATGTTGGCTCTACCATGTATTAATTATGTGACCTTCAAGAGATTGCTTAGCCTCCCTATGATTCCATTTTTTTTCATCTGTACAATGGGAATACTTGTGCATAACTCACCAAGTTGATGGGAGGCTGGGGTCTAGCTCAGTGCTGTCCGGTAGAAATAGAATGCAAGCCACATGTGTAATTTAAAATTTCTGTATTAGCCACATTAAAAAGATAAAAATAAAAAGATCAATCAACGTTATATATTTTAATTAATCTAATTGGTCTAAAATGATCACATTTTAACACGTAATCAGTATAAAAATTATCAATAAGATAGTTTATATTTGTATCCATATTGTCATTGAAATCCAGCATGTAATGTATATTTATAGCACATCTCAATTTAGACACAGCTCATCTCAGTTGGGATTAACCACATTTCAAATGCTCGGTCAACACACATGGCAATTAGCTATTATATGGGATTGTGCAGCTCTAACCCAATAAAAGCTCAAAAAACAGCAGTAGTGGTTGTTTCTAGTATTCCTGTACTCTCTGCTCTCTACCCACACCTGTCTTATAACCCTCTGAGAGTACTTGACCATCCAACTTCCCAAGACACTGACATTCACCATACTGCACCTTTTGTATCCTTCTCAGGTATCAGACAGGTCAGTGGTGGCTCTGGTCCCCAAACAGACCTCCTCCTACAACATCCCTGCCTCTGCCAGCATCTCCCGGACGTCCATCAGCAGATACGGTGAGAATCAAAAGGGCAGACTGGGCAGCTCAGAGCAGTCTTCTGCCACCTGGCAGGGCCCACTCGCTACCCCTTCTAACGGCAGGCACCACGCACAGGCTCTTGCTAGCTGGTTTCTGTTCCTCCCTAGTCCAGGTATTCCCAGGCAGCCTTGCCCTCAGAGCTGTGGAAGCAGGTGGCAGCATGTGCCCTTTCTTTGATAATCCTGCCTGGTGGAGGAGTGAGAGTGGCCCAGAACCAGGAAGGTACCCGGATGGGGGTTCACATATCCCAGGTTGCCTGGGGCAGCGCAGTCTATGCCTGTTGTCTCAGCTGAATTATTCAGAGTGCCCCTTGCACTCTCAAAAGTGTCCCAGTTTGATCAATAAATTAGTCTGAGGAGTACTGAGGCCCCCAGTGCCCTCTGGGCAATGAGGTGATGGCACCTCCCTGTCCCTTATTTTCTCTGGTTTCAGGTATGCGCTAAGCCCTTGGGCTTCCCAGCCAAAGGGCACCACAGGACTGAACCCAGCAGCACCACAAAGGGCTCAAGAAATTCTATCCCCCAGTCCCCATACGAGAAGAGACCCTTAACTCCCAAGAGGAACATTACAACTTGCAGCTCTTTAGTACCCATATTTATATGAAAGCACTGATGAAAATATCCTGTTGACTTTTTACCTATTAATTATTCATTGCTGGGAGTGTCAGAGTAGACGGGACTCCCAGATTCCCAAGCGTCTCTCTAATTCACCGAATTTATAAATCCTCTTCTAAAAAAGCCTTCAGGCTCTTCTGTCCTCATGCCAACCAAAGATCCCTAAAATGATCTACCATATATGAGTTCCCAACGGTCCCCTTTCGGCTGAAATGAGTTTATTCTGAGTGGATGTAGCAGGCGGGCAGGGATTCTGGAAGGATCTACAAGCAAGGCGGTGACATCAGTTACTCACAGCCCTCGCCACCCTCTTCTCCTCAGACTCCTCCTTCAGGTACACGGGCAGCCCTGACAGCCTGCGGTCCCGGGCCCCCATGATCACCCCAGACCTGGAGAGTGGGGTCAAGGTGTGGCATCTGGTGAAGAACCATGACCACGGTGACCAGAAGGAGGGTGACCGGGGCAGCAAGATGGTGTCCGAGATCTACCTGACCCGGCTACTCGCCACCAAGGTAACTCCCACTCTGCCCAGGCCAGGGGGCGCTCCTCAGAGGAGCATGTCCTGTCCCTCCACAACACAGGAAGCATGTCTGGAGTGTGTCCTTCAAGGGAACCCGTTCAGACAGTCCAGGGACAGCTGGGCGTGGTGGCTCATCCCTATAATCCTAGCGCTTTGGGAAGCCAAGGCAGAAGGAAGGCTTGAGCCCAAGAGTATGGGAGCAGCCTGGGCAACATATCAAGCCCCGATCTCCACTAACAGCAACAACAACGTAGCCCAGGTCCCTGGGAAGGGCTTCCAAAAGATCAGGCCACTGCTGTTCTCCGCCCTTTGGCAAAAATAGTAAACATCATAGCTTTCTGCATACTTCTAGAGACTGCTGTTTCACTTCAGAGGAGCAGTTCTCTCCCTCTGGACCCCTTAAGCTTTAGGAAGACCCTGGGGTTGCTTGCTGATATTAGTTGGAAAGATATGCTGGCCTCCACTATCATTGCCTTTCTATCCCCTTTCTGGCCACCATGGGAGGGAAAGCACAAAGGCCTGGCTCTGCCGGTAACCCAAGGGGAGGCTTCCCCTTCCCATCCCATCCCATCCCACCCCGGCTACCCCCAGGTGTTGATGGAAGCGAGCCTGTGTCTTCTAGCCTTCCTAGCAGATACCAAAATAAGCCTGTAAGTATGACAATCAAACAGCCCCTATTTTCTAGGCAGGGTGAGATTTCCAATACTCTTCCCCACTGACCCTCCAACAATGCCACTGAAGATTTAATGCAGTGGCATCCAACTTAGAGCTCTCAGACTTGCTCCCAGAGTGGTCCGGAAGTATTCCACCAGACCCCATGTCTCCATTCTAGCTTTGCCAATATGCTCAGCATTCCAATAAGAGACCACGAAAGAGATAACAGAAGAGGCTAGAGGTTCCACTGACCTTCAGAGGTGTGCCATGAGCCTGTAAACTGTGGAACCCAGGCCCAGTCTCCAATAAGAGACCACGAAAGAGATAACAGAAGAGGCTAGAGGTTCCACTGACCTTCAGAGGTGTGCCATGAGCCTATAAACTGTGGAACCCAGGCCCAGTCTTATTCCTGCCCCACAGACCCCCCAAAGCCCTGTGGATCAGCACTCTGCCTGGGGGATTCTTGAGTGTAGACACTTCACCCACATTCCACACTACAGATGCCACTTGTCCCAGGCCACTAATATCCTAAGCCTCGTCATACCTTCCTATCAGACTCTCCTGGTCCTGCTGCGCTCCTGCCAGGAGGCACCCAGTCCTCCACGTTGTTCCTTGGACACCCTTTCCAGACTGGCTTGAAGGCTGTGCCCCCTCATTCACCCATGGGAAGCCTGGACTCAGGGCACTCCCTGTTTTCCTATCAAAGACCCTGGGCCTACACCTGCCTGGCATGGACACAAGCATACATGTGGAATGTGGCTGCAGGTTGGAGGAGAGATTCTTCCCTAGGATCCACACACAGCCCATCCAGTTTCTTCCACCTCCCCAGCTAACCAACAGTACCCATCCCCACCCCACAACACTGCCTGCACAGCCTCGTGTCCCAGACAACTTTCCAAGGCAGGACGGGTCCAAGGCACCATCTGGTATGCCCATCTGCTCTCTCCCATCACCCGCTCCGTCTCACTCTCCCCCGCCTCTCCTCCAGGGCACCCTGCAGAAGTTCGTGGACGACTTGTTTGAGACCTTGTTCAGCACTGTGCACCGGGGCAGCGCTCTCCCCCTGGCCATCAAGTACATGTTTGATTTCCTGGACGAGCAGGCAGACAGGCACAGCATCCATGACACAGATGTGCGGCACACCTGGAAAAGCAACTGGTACATCCTAGGGGAGCTCAGCGGGAGGCGCAGCCCGGAGAGGCCTGGAGCTGCGAGGGATGGAGACCAGCGGGGACCGGGAGATGGGAGGGTGGGAGGGGAGCCTATTCTCGGCTGGGGCTGGGTGATCCGAGGCTCCTGGAACAAATAGTGCACATATGCTCTGCAGAGCCCACATGGTCCCCAGCTGCCTGTGCCAAGTGGGGCCTGCCTGGCTTGAGGCCCAGCACCAGGATGCACCCATGAGTTCTGGCCTTCCAGGTTGTGACCAGTCCCCCAGGAAGGGCCTCCTCCTCTGACTCTGAGATCGCTGGTTCTCAGGAGAAGGGAGCTAGGGGGGGTCCCATGCAAAGAGCTGCATTTGAAGCCTGCAGCAGAGCTTCACAGCCAGCCATCGTGAGGCATTCTGAGTTGGGCAGTTCTAGGGCACTGCATTAGATTGGGAAGCCCTGAATTAAACTGAGACCACCAGTGAAGCTGGTCAGCACTGGAGAGAGAGATCACACCTGCTGTAGACTTGAGCCCACTGACCAGGAGGATTTCATTGCAAACTTGATCTCTTAACACCAAGTGATTATCCTGGCACCATAGCTTTCAGGAAGCAGCAGGGAGAATGTCCTGCAGGCATGTTCTTTTCCTTAAAGTCACCTCCACAACCAGACCGTATTGGGAGAAGCCCTCAGGCCTCTGGCATGAGACTATCCTCCTGGGTTTTAAACCTGGACCCAAGCTAAGGACTGGCTTTCAGGTCAGACAGGACCCAGCCAAGAGCTGGCATCAAAAGGCTTCCTTTGGGACAGAGCACAGAGAGGGGAGGTCCAGGCATTTGGGTTGGGCAGGCAGCCCATGCAGCTGTCTGGAGTCAGCAGTCTCCTCAGAAAACAGAGCTGACACAGATGGGCCCAGGCTGTTATTTGGGAATCAAAAGTCCTAGCAACCAACAAAACACTTCGGAAAAAGCCAACCCCAGCCCCATCTATCCCTTCCTCCTCCCGGGTCTTGTGGTCGCTGAGCCCTCCTTAGTCTGCAGCTTTGATCACAGCGGAGTGAGATGGACAGGCTGGGGGTAGCCCTGGGGTTAAGAGCCCACAGTGCACTTTGCCAGGACAGGCCTTCCATCTGCATTTCCTGGGCAGTGCATGCCTGTCCCCTTTGCTTTGGAGCAGCCCCAGCCCAGTGCTGGGAGAGGGCAATTTAGGGAAAATCAAGAGCAAGTCCGGGCTTATCCCCATCTCTGTGCCTTCTGTGTGCTGGTCAGACCCAAGTCATAGAAATGTACTACCCTGCATCGTGGTGGGGAGAGAGTTTCCTTATCCAGACCTCAATAGCAAATGTCCAGGGAAAGATCACCAGAAACTCCCCAAGGCTGCCAGAAGAAGGGGAGGGCAGGAGAGATGAGTCAGCTCTCAGCCGCCGCCGCTCCTCCCGGGCTAAAGGAAAGTGAGGGATCCTGTTGGGTTTGGAGGTTGGGCAGAAATCATCATGGAAGGACTTGAGGCTGAGTAAGGCAGATCTTTCCCAAGACCTGGCACTACTGAGACATTTGGGAAAGTCTGGGGCCCATGAGAGTCAAGAGAATACACTGGGGAGCTGGGAACATCATCCCAGGCTAGAGGACGAGCCTGCGGCGTCCCACAGAGGAGTCAAAAGAGTTAAAGCCCAGGAGGCAGCTGGAAGAGAAGGCAAAGCTGGAAAAGGAAGTAAAAACAGCAGCTGTTCTGATTTTGAAGGAGAGTAAATGGGCTTATCTGCTTTAGGCTTAAGGAGCTGAGAAAACTCATTCTCCTCTGGTTATAAATCCCCAAGTTGAAGAAGGAAGTCTCCTAACTACTGATAGGTTCCTCTTGGGGTGGGAAAATCGCTGAGCTACAGTGAGTCATTCCCAGGATGCCAACAATGGCCTCCACTTCTCCCTCTGCCCCTGCCCAGATACAAGAACGCCCTGGGGAGAGTCATGAAAGAACTTCCCCCAGGGGAGCCCATTCCTCTGCCCAGCAAGGCCAGGCCAGCCCTGGGAAGTAGCTTGGGCAGCCGGTCTGGGCGGGGAGCACAGGTGGGGCCCTTTGTGCCCGCTTTGAGGCCGAGCCTGGGGCTGCTTGCTGCCTTCTTCCGGACATTGGCCACGGGCACTGTGAAGGGACTCCAGGAGCCTGGTGGCTTTGTTTGAAGCCCTGAGAAAATGTAGTGTCCTCTGTACTTGGGCTTGCCTGGGGGCACAGAGGGCTTTAGAAAAGTCTCCCGGGAGGGAACAGCACGCACCCAGGCCCACCCCTCGGTTGTTAGAGATCAGGGTCAGTGCCCCATTAAGGTACAGCGGTGCCTCTCCATTTCTAGCCGTCAGTAACAGCTTAGGCTAAATTAGCCCTGGCTGGACCCATTTTCTCCTGTTTTACTCCTTTGCCCCTTCAGGTAGACGATTTGACATTTTTGGGGAGGAATATCAGTGGGTGGCGGAAGGGGCGCGGCCCGCATCCATTCTCGAGTCTGCTCTGCCTTTCCCCACAGCCTCCCTCTGCGCTTCTGGGTGAACGTGATCAAGAACCCCCAGTTCGTGTTTGACATCCACAAGGGCAGCATCACGGATGCCTGTCTCTCTGTGGTGGCCCAGACCTTCATGGACTCTTGTTCAACGTCAGAGCACCGGCTGGGCAAGGACTCCCCCTCCAACAAGCTGCTCTATGCCAAGGACATCCCCAGCTACAAGAGCTGGGTGGAGAGGTCAGTAGTACCCTCAGGACAGGACAGTGCCCCTGCCTCCCTGCCACTTCCCCGCTCTCTCTGTAAGCCGTCACTGAGCAAGGACCCAGATGGTGTCTGTCATCTCTTCAGGACCTCCCGCTTCCCCTCCTTGCCCATGCCCCCTGCTGTGGGAGGAAGGGTGGCTTTGTGCCCATGGTAATCAGATGGTCATCATCCTAGTTACCACTCATTGAGCCTGTGCTAAGCACCTGGCACTCTGATAAAGATTTTGTGTGTATTATCTCATTAAAATGTACAGTAGAGTTGTGAAGGCAGTATTATTATTATTCCCATTTTACAGATGAGGAAACTGAGGTACAGAGAGGCTAAATAACTTGCCTAGTGTCACACAACTAACAGGTAGCAGAACTGGGATTTGAACACAAAGAGCCTAGTCAGAGTCTGAGCTTTTAACCACTCTGTCGGGCACCACGGCCATGAGCTCTCAGCTAGATGGAATCTACTGAAGAAACTCTGGCCTTTAGCTTCAACCTCAGCTGGAAGCAAGAGGCCAGAGGAAGCCACATCAGAAGAGAAATAGAGAGGCAGGAGCAACTGGGGACATCAGTGCCCTTGAAGGACCTGGACCTGGGGTAGCTATAGGTTAAGGTTTGCTGAGACCGCCATCAAGGCGCCTGTCCTGTCTCTGGCAGATACTATGCAGACATCGCCAAGCTCCCAGCCATCAGTGACCAGGACATGAACGCCTACCTCGCCGAGCAGTCCCGCCTGCACGCCGTGGAGTTCAACATGCTGAGTGCCCTCAATGAGATCTACTCCTACGTCAGCAAGTACAGCGAGGAGGTGAGACGGGGCCCCAGATGCGACAGAAACCGACAGGCAAAGAGCAGGAAGGCTGACTCAGTCCTTAAATCACAATAGACTGTAATTTAGAAAACACATTTAGGGAGTCAGAAGCCCATGAGTTCAAAACTCATTATCATTCCTTTAAAAGGCAACTCCGCTCCTGGTTCACTGAGGGCTTTGTGTGCTTCACTGTCTTTCACTCATTGTTAACACAATAAATAACACTTTTAATAATTTGTTTTTCAGTTCAACGTATTGTATAATTAATTTCATTCTTTCTTAATGAATCAAACTACTCTTTGCACTCCAGCAGATCCTGTCAGTTACATTTCAGATAGACAGGTGGACCCTAACACAAACAGAGGTTGGATAGGACAGCTTTGGAAAACTCACAGGCTTCTTTAGCATTGAACCTGAAAGTAGTCATCATAGTAGCAATAATTAGCACTTGCATAGCACTTCCTATGCCAGATAACGTTTTAAACACCATACATACGTACATACATACATATAGATATATAGATGTTTGTGCACATATTCATTCAATTAATCATTTAAATTATTTATGCTTATGTGCATGAAGTCAGAATGGAAAGGCAGACAGAGAGGGAAGGGGGAAGGACTCCGGAAAACGGTGTCCTGACGTCTTCCTGCCTTTGTTTTTGCTCCTCAGCTCATTGGGGCCCTAGAGCAGGATGAGCAGGCGCGGAGACAGCGGCTGGCTTATAAGGTGGAGCAGCTCATTAACGCCATGTCCATTGAGAGCTGAGAGGAGAAGCCTCACGTTCCTGGGAAGAGGGACCCATCCAAGCTGTCACTGGGAGTCTCAGATGGAAGGACAAGTGATGGGGATCAGGCCCCAGAGCTTGCTGTCCCCCGAGACCCCATCCCGGGGAGAGGGGAGAGCCCCTCTCCCTACGCCAGCCAAGTTTCGTCACAGCCAGTTCCAGCTGGGAGAGACAGTGGGCGTCATCCATCCACAGTGAGAACTCCGGAGAACCTGGAGCCAGGAGAAGGTGGTTCTTCAAGCCGAGAGGCACGAGCTGGGGACGGTTCTGCCTCTGTGACTGCTGCTTTGCATGAAAACTCATTTGATGTATATTGGGAAAATAATGAGAACTTTATTTAATTTTTTTTAAGAAAAAGGAAAAAAAAAAACAGAAATAAAACAAAAAGCCGCCCTGTCAATCCCGTCCAACTTTTGTTTAATTCTGATTTCTGTCTCCCTTCCTTCTTTTCCCCCCATTCCTCCTTCTTCATATAATGCCGATTTCCAAATGCCAGAAAAAGCAAAGAGATGCTGAAAGAAGTTGGAGGGAATATGACTGCCTCCTTTTCCTTGAAATTAAAAAAAAAAAAAAGAGGAAGAGGAGGACCAGAAGAATGAGCACAAGTATGCACCAAACACTTCGCAAAAACAGCCAGTAAAACCTGGAATGATCCCAGCAGCCAGAAGAGCATGGAACTTCCACAACTTTGCACGAATTGCAAAGCCATCAAGCAGCTCACCCTGGCTGACTGGAAATGGAGCTTTACCTACCACACACCTGCATATTCTCATCTCTTGAGAGGACATGCGTACCTAGATAGTACCAATGCTTTTTGCTACTGTTTTTTGTTTTGTTTTATTTAATCCTAAACCTCAACAAATGAGGAGCTGGTCTTTGACACGTTTCCTTTCAATTTCCCTAAGGTTACTATGAGCAATGGGGTGAGGTGGGGCTCTCCCAGATCAGACACCTGGCCTCCCTGCAGAGGATGGGCAGCCCTGCCTCATATCAGTCCCTGTCATAAACCAGGCACCCTGGGGAAAGGACCTGGAGGTGCCTGGGCCA
Organism: Aotus nancymaae; assembly: GCF_030222135.1. Lineage (NCBI taxonomy): Eukaryota > Metazoa > Chordata > Mammalia > Primates > Aotidae > Aotus > Aotus nancymaae. The sequence continues at coordinate 11,169,131 of NW_026988453.1, read as the reverse complement.
GGCCTCCATGAGGTACCATTTGGAAGCTGATTTGGGAACGTGGGTGTTTGATTTTGGAGTTCACTCCAATCATCCAGTGGTTACTGGCAATCAAAAAAAAACAAAAATCAAACACTGTTTACAGCAAGCAATACTTGAAGAGCATAAGTTATAGAAGCTGCAGTATTTATTATTATGCTTTCTTTCTTTCATTCTCTCGTGCCTGGAGAGGGGAGACAACCCTTCGCTCGTATATGGAAGCTCCTGACTGTCTGGGCCTGCAGCACTTCCTCAGTAGAAATGACTGTGGGATGCCCACGTTACTTCCTTCTGCCTCTCTTTCTGCCTCTCATGGACTTGTGGGTGTGAAGGACAAGTGGATGACTTCTCAGTGGACTCCTTTCCTTCTCTGTCTCTTCTGATGACACCTAAAACTATGGATGACCAATTCTCCTGAGTGTAGTTTCCAAACAAAGAGACCAAAGCTCCATGCCCAGGTCCAGAGTCCCCATAGAAGCCAGCGGAAGTCATCGAGAGGAAAAGCACTCTGTTGGTGTCAGGACCTTGGTGACCAGGACAGCCATCAGAGTGTCTGGGCCCCCCACATTAGCTTGGATCCAAGCTGCCAGCTCCAACTTCTCTGCAAGCAGCACTGGAGTCAGGGGGTAGAAGGACAAGTGGAAGCAAAGGGATGGGATGGGGGAAGACAGGAGAGGAACAAGCTGCCCTTCCTCACCTTTCAAAGGGTCAGGAATCCAGTCCTAGGCGATGACGCTGGGAAGCTGGATCAGCTCCTTCAAGAGAGACTGGACCAGGGTCATTTTCTCTGTTATTAACTCTGGGCTCCAGCTTCTTTTTGCCCTGCTTTACCTCCAAGTGGTTCCAATTTCCTGCTGACCACATGTGATTCCCAGGAGAGGGCTGGGGGAGGGGATCGCAGAGGGCTGGCTTCCATCCTTGGCGTGTAGCTTTGGATCGCTGTCTAACCACACAGCAGACATTGCCTGGTCCCCTCAGCTCCAGTTTCTTGCCTGAATGCAGCTGACAAATGGGAAGAGAAAAGCATTCAACAAAATACTCAGGAAACTTGCTGTTTTCATTGTAATTCACAACGAGCCATGCCAAGGCCACTTTCTTTTGATAATCCACTTCTGTTAAAGTTTCTTGGGCCCTATTAATAGCCTGAAGGAAATACTAATGACTGGCCTTCCGCACTAAGCCAAAGTGTTTGCTCTTCATAGCACCCAAAGCTTATCCGCGCAGAGCCCATAATTTATGGAGATGAAAGGAGAGGAGATACAGGCAAGAAGCATGTGAGCAGGAGACCGTACGCTACCCATAAAAAAGTCCAGCCCACCCCGTCTAACTTCTGAGCTCTGCTTGAGTGAAGATTTTTCTGGCCACACTGCTGCTCAGACTGGCATCCAGACTTTGCTCCACCAAGAAGTCAAAGGCAGTCGGACACCTCGGCAGCATCTCCACCAGCCCTTAACTCGATGCATTTACCTGGCATCTCCTAGCAGTTACTTTCAGTGACCATTCACTGCCCTGGGGCGTTTCCTTGAAGGTTTGTGGAGAGCATGGAGAATAATGGGGCAGTGGCCAATTGGAGGGTGGAGAGGGAAGAGCCGGAGCTGGCTGTGAGTGGTTTGGCCACGTTTCTCAGGATTCCATGAGCGAGTTGGGGAACTTGGGCTGGCAAAGGAAGTGGCCCAGTGCATCCTTAAGGAAGGAACTATAAAAAGGGAAAAAGCTGGACTCAAGCCACGCCATGATGGGGAAAGGTTGTAAGGCCCCACCCTCTTTCCAGCTGCCCACCTGTTCCTCCCCACATCTCTTGACTTTGGGCCACCAAGAGCCGGTGGAGTCCACACCCTTTGGAATGAGAAAAAGAGAAAGTTGGTTGGCCTTTCTTCTCCCTGTTATCCAATTTGCGGATATTTTGACCTTGGGTAAGGATGAAGTGTTAAAGCCACAGCTCCTCTCCATAAGAAGCCATTCATCCTGGAGGAGGCAGAGAGGCGAGTCTCTCTCCAAAGTCTATCTAGCTTTGCTTCGTTTCATTGATCTGCACAATGCTCTGAAAAAGAAAGAGGACCCCAGACGGGTGCTGGGCCAGACAGAGGATGCTAATGGGCAAGAAGGAGAGCACTCCCTCCGGCAGACCCCTGCTGCTGTCTCCCGTCCTCTGCATGGGGTCAGGTGCTTCTGTGCTTGCCATCCTACCTCTCCGCAGCACGCTCTCTAAACCATTTGGATCGCCCATTGGTGGAGAGCTCCCCTCTTTACAGAGTTCAGTCATGAAAAGCACGGATCAGCTGTTAATCTCACTGGTGGAGGGAACTGTTTCCTGCATTCGTTCATCGGGGAACCTTCTCGAGTAGCCACTCGCCGCCAGGCACTGCTGTAGAGACGGGAAAACAGCACGGAACAAGACCAAGGTCTTTCTTCCAGCGAATTTATATTCTTCAGGAAGCTGGTTCCTGCCACCAACCTAGCAGGCAACAGTTCTTCTCCCCTAGGGGCATAGAGTACCAGGTTTGTAGGAAAAGGAGTTCAGCAAAGGAAGAAAGCAGACCAACCCAGCTGCCTTACCTTATTCTGGGCCATTCTCCCAGCGAGGAGAGCTGCTCTTGTTTCTACTGCCACCATCTCTTCTGGCGGCACTTCACCTGCTGCTTGAGCTCCCGACCTTCCTTCAATTCCACCAAATGAGGACAGGAAATAGCAGTCAAGACCCCTGGCCCTGCTGAGCATGAAACAGAAACAATGGATGGGTGTGCTGGACAAAAAAAATGGCCTGGGCAGAACAAATAGAAAACGTTTGAAAGCCTCTGGCTGATAAACCTCCATGTGCATCTCGGTTGCCACACCTGCCCCCATTAACCTGCTGCTGGTAAATACTAAGCCAGCAGCTGCTCCGGGGGAGGCTGTTCTTTTCCCAGCCACATTGTGTCTTGCATGAGACTCCTGGGGCCTGGGCACAGAGAGAAAAGAATTGAGACTCAGGAGGCTTGATGGGTGAGAAAGTGCAAAGTGGCTTCATAGACATAGGGCTGTGGGAGCAGATCCCACGGGGAACTACAGAGAGGAACTTCAGGGCCTTCCGACGCCCTGTCTCAGGAACATGCTTTGAGAAAAACAGCAGCATGCTTTCCATAACTCAGTCTTTCTTCCCTAGTCTCCCTGAAGTGTGACGTCTTAGTATCTGGAGCTCAGTGATCCCCAGGAATGAAGGATAAAGTCTCACTCTTGGTATTTTTTAACTAGTCCTAAGGAAAGTCCTGAGACACGATCACGGCCACTGCCCATCAGACAGGGCGTCTGCCCAAAAAGCAAAACGGAGATTCCTCAGCCTCCCGTGGACACGCACATCTCATTCTCACTGCAGAGCTCTGCCTTCAGCCTGAGCCGTCTTCTTTCTGCTGCAGAGCAGCCTGCTCCCTCCTGCCCTGGCCTCGAGGCAAGAGAAATATCTTCTGCGTTTCAAAGTCCTCACTTTGACTTACTTGGCCTTGGTCTTGGCTTGGAAGGCGGCAGGCAGAATGGAAATGGTCCCCCCAAACAGAGCAGATGTTTTTGCGTGTGTAAGGGAAGAAGGGACAAGCTCTCTATACCGTGAGACTAGGGGCTGGAGCCCATCTGCCTTTTCCCACAACTTCTCCCGCTCAAACCCACTCCTCTTGACACACTGGAATCTGTATTATATATATTTTTAAGAAAATATAATGATGGTTGTCTGGTTTTGTTGTTTTTACAGGTGCTGTGGAATAAAAACTGTAAGAAAATTAAGTATTTAAAATGTTCCAATAAAATGGGGTTTTTTGTTATTCTAATATATTATTGTGTACCTATTGTAAATATGAAACACTCCTATTTTGCAAGCTGAGGACACAATTTGTACTGTTGTTATATATAAATGAAGTTTACTGAAATAAAAAAATACTTAAACCTTCAAATAAACCTGATTGTTCAGCAGCGTATATGCAGAATAACATTTCAGGGGCACATTTATAAGAACGGGACTCACGGAAAGATGAGCTAAGTTGTTTTGAGGGACTTTTAGAATTCTCTGGAGCCAGAGTTTATTAATGTACCAGTCATCATCATCACCATAACACACACACACACACACACACACACACACACACACACACACACACACCCCGAGATGCTCTGGCTTATACCAGCAGGTGAACACTGCCCCCTAGCCCCAAGACCCCAGAATACAGCTTTCCTCCAACTGGAAGCAGCTGGTACACTCTGTGGGTTAGGACCCCTTCCCAGGAGTGAAGGGAGGTCTCAGAAGAATGAGAGCCTCCTCTGCCTCCTTTAAGACATGTTCTTTGTGTGTTTGTACATTCATGTGTACGAGTGCATTCATGTGTTTGTACAAAACGTATTAAGCACGGCCTGGCACTGTGTGGTATGTGCTGGGGATAACACGGTAAATGAGGAAGACACGATCTTTGTTCCTTTTAGTGTAGTGAAAATCATAAGATTTCTGAAAAAGGAATGTTTCACCATGCATTGAGAAGGGGTTTAATGGTTGCTTTTTTTTTTTTTTCATTTTCAGTTAAAGGAGTAAAGGTAATTAAAGGGAAAGATACCAGATAGTGTGTGCTTTAAGATCCAGTGCAGGTAAGACAAGAAGGCGGGCCTTGCCTAGGGGAGAACAGTAGCTGGGCTGACATAGTCCAGAGGCCGCAGAAACATCACAATTCCACAGTAAGGCTGAGAGGTAGGGAACTGATCTCAAGACTTCTAGCCCTTGGGGGTCCCTTAACCCAAGGTCATGCCTCCTCTCCTTCCCTGTACTTTCATCTTTCTGTTTTACATTCTGGCGCTCCAAAGTGTGTGGGTCACAGTTCTGCTCTCTGGTTAGAGAAATAGTTGAGAAGAACTCAAGAATCCATCCGACATCTCAATGAGCATGGAAGCAAACTGCTGTTCACTGTTTTCATGATCATGGGACCAGCAGAGTTCTGGGTCTTCAACCTTATACCCGGCACTAAGAGTAGAGCCTCCTGAAGGATGAGGTGCAGCCCCTGCCCTTAGAGTGCCTCCAGTCTAATATGGACACACAACACACATGAGAGAACGGGGCCTGGGACTTGTAAATCAAAGCATGTAAATGAGTGCATGTTGGTAAACAGTGTGTGCTTACCGCTTCAAAGAGATCATAATTGGGAGGATTTTTAGTCCCTACTTAGCAGCCTCTCTGTTCACAGTGTTTGTGTGCCCCCATCCACACCACACACACGTACACACACACACCCTTCCCCTTTTCAGAGAGAGTGGAGTGATGCAAAGACTGATCCCAAGGGTGAGAAAAATGCAAAGATCACCATAAGGAGTCAGGCGGAGAGAAGAGCGCAGTGCTGAGGCCTGCACAGAATTAGTGTGTTGTTTTTAACAACGCAGTGGACCGCGGGCCTGGGGAGTGCACCAGAACTTTTTACTAACTTTAAACCACCCTCCTCTTCTCTTTGAAAGGCAAACCTAGAACCCTAGAGGCACTCTATTGCCTAGCAGTGAAAAAGGCGTCTTTTCTCAGTAAAAGCAACAATATGGCCCCGGTGAGCTCCAAGGTGGGGCAGAGAAGGTAGATGAGTCTTGCCTCTGTCACTGCTTGACTGGGCTCCTGGCTTCACAATAGGCTGGGATGCAGGGAAGTTTGGGCAGAGGAGGACGTTTCTCTGTACAGGGTCCGTACACCCCTGAGTTTTCCCCAGACTTCTTGTGGCTCCCCTCCCGCTACCGCCATCCATCCCCTCAACAACCAGAACTACCATCCTCCGGCAAGGAAGCAAAGGACAGAAGCTACCAGGTGGTCTGTCTTGTTCACTGTCATACTCACAGAACAGAGCACAGACCTGGCCCACAACAGATGCCCTGTAAGTATGCTCCGAACGAACAGATGATTGAACCAATGGAACTTGGGAACCACCCACCAGATGCCAGGCTCTGGAACATTTTCCCCTTTAGGCTTCTCATTCTCATAAGAGTTTTCCGTTTTCTTAGTCCAAGATTCAGAGAGGTTGGGGATTTACTTAAGACTGCACAGTTACAAAGCGGTAGAGCCACAGAGGTCTGATTCCAGACTGCGCATTGCACAGGCTCTTGCACAAAGTGCCCTACTTTCTCTTAGCTCTAGAACCATTGAATACTTGGAAGTCCACCCAAGAAATGGGTCCTTCCTCTTGTAACAAGCAGATCCTAAGGAGACACTCTTCCTCATTCACATATAGTCATATTTGTTCAATGCAATTGATATCTCTTCATCCCTTGCTGTGAGCATGACACGGGACTAGGTACATTAGGGACACAAAAGGGAGGAAAAAGCTAAGCCCTGAAGCTGCAGCTTCCCAGGGTTTACAATCTAATGTCAATACCAAATCATTATTCTATAAGAAAAAGACATCCCTTTTCTTGGGGGTACTTCTATCTCATTTTTATCACAAATGCAGACTAATTTTGCCAAACTGCATCAGTAGAACTCTCAGAAATCTGGGTTCTTCGATTTGAGGATAAAACCTGCATGATAAGACACTCAAGAGAATTTGGGGAAATGGGTGCTGCTGATTATCTGTGCTTGGTGTATTGACGCCATGAGCTGCCAAACGTCTCTGCTCAGCAAGTGAACTGAAAGACAGAGGAGGCTTCCACCTATTTCGCGCTGGCTGCTAGAAGCTTAGAGCCAAATGTGCGGCCCACCGAAGCACACGTACAGAACTTTCCACAGCGTGTGATTGCAGTCATCTTATTCCTGGCTTTGCTTTTCGTCTCTGTCTCATTTATCTCGATGCCTCAACCCTACTCCTTTCTAATTGCTAGGTTTCATGTATCCGTGGCTAACAGCATAGGCTTTGGATTCAGATTGCCTCGGGTTGAATTCCATCCTCAAGCCGAATGATCTAGGGCAAGTTATATAACCTTTCTGTGCATCAATTTCAACTCAATAAAATGAGAATAAAAATATGTATCTGATATCCAATACGGTTCTTATATGGGTTAAGTGAGGTAATGTATGTAAGGGACTAAATAAGTATTACAATAGGTAAATGAGCAGGAGAGAGAATTAGCCGTACATCCTTCCTTTGCAGGCAGCCCAGCAGGACCTACAGGCAGAAATTGATGAGCATCTCCATCTGGCTGTGGGAAGAAGCTGAGTTAATAGACAGTCGGTTCGGAGATGAAAGTTGGTACCTGAGAGTTAAGTCCTTAGGAGACCAGTCATGGATGCTGACCTAGGAAAATAGATGAATCAAGGCTCCACCCAATGGCAGGACCAGCTATGAACCAGCCAGTTAATATGCTACAGGTAAATGAGAAGTGGCAGACAACAGTGGCAGAAGTAGATCAAGCCAAATTTCCATGTGCTAAGGCCACAGTCAGGACTCAGTCGGCTACAGGTGTCCGTCAATGGCCTCCTGAAAGCATGCCCACATTGAGGGTCTGAAAGGACTTGGTGCCTACTAGGAGAGATGCTTCTTCACCCTGAGAGCCAAGGGGCAGGTCTGGCCCCCAGGCCAAGGATGAGGATAGTGGCCACAGAGGGGAGCAGAGAGGCTGGAGGCAGAGGGCACAGACCCCAGAAGGACCATTCCCAGCAAGAAGTCAAGGAAGTGAGGTAGGAAGGGGGCTGGGGCACTCACCAGACCTGAGAGGGGGATCCAGCTGTCTCCCCTCAGGGAGGAGTCTGGGCACCTTCCTTCCCAGCTGGTGTCAGGTAAGTGTATCAGTCAGGGTTTTCCAGAGAAACAGAGAGAGAGAGAGAGAGAGAGAGTGTGTGTGTGTGTGTGTGTGTGTGTGTAAGAGGAGGTGGAGATTTTAAGGAATTGTCTCATGCAATTGTGGGAGCTAGCAAGTCTGAAATCTGCAGATCAGACTGGCTGGCTAAAAATTCCAGCAAAAGTTAAAGATGCAGTCTTGAGCCCAAAAGCATTCTGGAAAGAGAATATCTTCTTCTTTGGGAAACTTCAGTCTTTTTTCTTAAGGCCTTCAACTGTTGATGAGGCCCAGTCACATTATGGAGGCTGAATGGCTTTACTCAAAGTCTACTGATTATAAATATTAATCACATCTAAAAAAATACCTTGGTAGCAACATCTAGACTGGTATTTGATCGAAAAACTGGGCGCTATCGTCTAGCCAAGTTGATACAAAAAATTAACCATCACAGTGAAGAAAAGACAAGTCAATCCATTCATCAAACACTGAAACTAAATGAAGTGCCCGTGAGCCGTGAATCTATTCACTCTGATGATTTCTTGTCAGGTTTCTTTTACCCTTAGACTCCAAGTAAAAGATGCTTTCGAGAGCTCCTGACCTTTACTGGGTAACCAAAGAAGAACAGACATCAACAGGTATGGAGGGCCCTGGAGAGGCAGGAAGGGTTCTGGCTTCAGATCAGGGAAGTGGATGACTCTTGGACTCATCATGGGAAATAATAAGAGGGAAAATCTGGAAGCCATCCCCTGTCTGGTTTTGCTCCCAAAGCCATTAATGTCTAAATTATCCTCATCCATTTAGAAAAGCCCCCACCTAAGAAGCAAACACCAGAAAACCGGTAAACAACAAAAACATATGGCTGGTTATTGAATCCTCCCAGATCGGGCAGTATTCCAATCTTCCTGACCCATCTCCCCAGCTCCTCTCTCTTCGGTTCTCCCATCTTCGTGTGGCTCCATTTTGCAGCCTCTGATGGCCATCACAGGTGCTCCTAACTTTGATGACTCATTTTAGAAAAGCTCACCTGGAATTCTCCTTTTGCCTCGATCGTTATTATCATCCTCTAGTATGCCACAGTGTCACAAAGTGCCCCCAGCCCCGTGTCACATGCTGGAGGGTGGGAAGGGAGCCTCCCCAGCCTCACAGTACCTGACTTCTCCTCTGCCTGGCACTGACTCTGAGTGACTTTAAAGGCCACAGGATCTTTTCAGAGCTGAGACCCAAGTGACTCCAGTGAACCCCGAGCTTCGGGGGCTGCGGGAACCCAGCTCGAGCCCCTCCTCACGTGAGGCAGCCCTTGCTTGTCATTTCAAATCCATTTCCCTGTTTGAAGGGTACGGATGCTGAGGGAGAGTGGAAGCACACATCGTCACTCCTCTCGGCCATTTGCCCCCAAATATTTTTCTTCCACCTTAAGGAGTATCCCTGGTCATTTGTTTACTTAACTAAATCTTTAGTAAGTCACTTATGTGCTCTGCTCTTTGGTAAGCAGAAAGGTCCGGGACTTGACCTCTTACTCTTGTGAGCCTCTCTGGCTGTGATGTTCATCTGGTAGCAATGACTTAGTGTATCTATCGCACTTTCACTGTGTAACCAGCACTGTGGTTGGCACATCACAGACACGACTCCTATGAAAACCGGAGGAAACAGCTAGCATTCACTCCCATTTTAGAGATGGGGAAACTGAGGCTCAGAGAGATTATATAACAAATCCAAAATCACAAAGAAGTCAGTGACATCCTGAGGATTTGACCAGATCTTCACAAGCTGTGGCATCAGTGGCCATGAAGAAAGGCCCATTGCTCTTTGGGGATCGGGATAGGGCTGTCCCCTGTTTCAGCACACGTTGCTCAAAACAGAATGGCTCTTACTGCTCACAGCCAGCCTGTAACAGCAGCACTGGCCCTGAGACCTCTCCCAGCCAGAGCTAGGACAAGACAGAAATCCACGAGACTCAGAAGGGTCCTGCTGCTGAGTCAATGTCCTCAGCCGTCGGTCCCTGCCACTGGGCCTGTCTCCTCCTAAGGCCGTATCTGCTCCTAAACCACTTGAGTGGCCTTGGCAAAGTCTTTTTCTTTGCTCAATTTCAGCTTTCTCCTTCATAAATTGAAGAGACTCAGAAAAGATCAGTAGTTTCCAGCTTTTTATGAAATGAAGGCTCATACAGAATCCAGCTCCGAGTGCAGTTGCTCTGGTGGAAACAGAGACAGGAAGGCAAGGCCCTACTCTCTCCACCTCCCCTTCCCACACCCCCACTCCCTGTGATGGGCCCCGTATGACTCTGCACAACCCTACGGCTCCACGGAATTCTGCTGGTTCTCTAAAGTCCCACCTGGTTCTGAAAGTCTACCACCCTCCCTGTTAGGCAGGGGGCCTCTGACCACAGCTGGGGTGTAGGCCATATTGAGAGAAGTTCCCGAGTCAAGCTGGATTCAGTGTCCTAGGGCGCCAACCCCCACCCTGCCCCAGTTACCCTTGCCCCATGTGCCTGTGTCTTGGTTCGCTTTGAGCCTTCTGTGACCTGAGACAGAAATAGAGCAATGTGGTGAGATACCTATGACAGTCCCTACAGTCCACAGACTCTGCCAGAGCAGAATAGCAACGCAGTGACGGTTCTGGCCTGTTCCAAGAGCAACTGGAAGGAAGGGTCAGCTCCAACAGATGGAAACGGTAAAGACACGAGGCAGGAGTCCTGTGGGAAACAGGACAGCCTCGGGACTCAGCGGGACCCCCCATGGCCCTTCCCCTCCCTCCTATAAAATGAGGCCAAATAAACCCCAGGGAGCATCCAGAAGCAGAGGCACGTGGCAACTCCCTAGATGGAAAGACACCCTGAAGGCTCAAAGTTGGCTGGGCATGGGTCCTAATGAAGCTTTTCTTTGGGCCCTTCTTCAGAGGGCCAAATCCTCCATCTCTGACCCGATTCTCTAGAACTAGGAAGCTGGTGCAGGTGACGTCTGCAGAGACACTGGCTGACTCCGTGACCTTGGGCAAGTCACTCAGCCTCTGGGGAGCCCTCCATCTCTGTGCTTTTGTGACTCCTATGATTATCAGAACAGTACAAATAAAATTTGGGAACCTGGGAGAGAAAGCTTCTCACAAAGAAACTCAAAGTAAGCAAAAGAAAAAGTCAAAGTCAGAACCAGGTGCCTAGATCCCTAGCCCAAGATTCTGTCTGCATCGATGGAAGACTATAAGAATAATACTTTGTGCGATTTCATTTCCCAAGCTCCCTAAAATGATCAATTCCCCCACAAAGCAGATCTGCCTTATACTCCCACAACCAGACCCTTCCCTATCAATCTGTTCACGTGTTGCCCCTTTCAGACAACATTTAAAATGTGTTTTCTTAATTGGTGAATTATCAACATGATGGAACACCATAGACCATTAAAAACTGAGTGGGACAACCGTGTCAACATGTGAACATGTGAGTATGGGTAACTTCAAGGGGAAAAGTGCAGACGCCACCATGCTCAGTAACAGTGATCACATGGGTAGAAAAGCAGCTGTGTGCACTGTTTATTGACCAAGATTAGAAGCAAATTGAGATTGTGGTTTTTATTCGTAGATATTCATGGAGTGCTCATTATTTTCAGATTCTGGCTGTTTCAACCCTCTCAGCCACTGTTTTGATAGAAGGTGTCCAGGTCCACAGGACCCTTTTTAAAGCAATGAGCTTCTGCCTGTCTTCCTCCTACCACTTTGCCCCACCTTACCTTGCTTCACACGCACGCACAGCCTCTCTCCCCTACACCACCACGCAACCTTGCACCCGCAGGTAACAAGGCAAACTTGCCTGCCTGACTGGGATGAGGAAGATGCGGTGGTCCAGGGAGAGGAAGGGAGGCAGAGCTTCTACCCCCACCGGGGGTGGTATGCACCCCACCAGCCTGGGTAGGGAGGTGACCACTGAGCTCTCGCTCAGGTGATCAGCTTCAACCTCTGTCCTCACATCCCCAGATTCTGTTACCGCGGGAGCTGGAGTTGCAGACAAGCAAAGCTCAACAGGCCTAAACCATTTTCTCCGGGGGAGGGGCTGTGGTGGTAGTTCTGGCTGAGTCAACTACCAGTGGCTCAGAAGTAATGACTGTGGGTTTTGGAATTGGACACAACTGGGATGCAAAACAAGCCACTTTGTAGTTGGATGATATGTGGTAAGTTTCTTACTCCCTCTGAGCATCTTCTAATGTGGAAAATGTGGTTAGCATTAGCTCAGGCACTTATGGTAAAAATTAGAACTAAGGTATATAATGTCCTCATCACAGGCCTGGCACAAACCAGGCAGTTGGGAAATGCAGAGATTTGTGGTGTAGCATTATTATCTTGTACACCTCTCTGAAACTTTCCAGGCCCTCACTCTTGCCTGGGGAGTCTGGAGTCTGGGATTCCCTTTCAGCCAGCATCTGGCCATGCTGAATTGAGAGGAGAGTGGCAAGGATCTGGAATCAGTCTCCATTGGCCTGGGTGTTTTCCGAACTAAAACCCAAGCCCTGGCATCAGTCTGCTCCACTGGAGTCCCCTGAGGCACGAGAAAGCTTCGGAGAAGAGGCTCTGACCAAGAAGCTGACTCTGCATTCAGAAAATGAATCCTGGTTTTGGAGAAAGCAGGTAGTGACTCGGAGACCCATCTGGAGGAGTGGCACTTTCCTCTAGTACTAGGAAAGACAGGCAGTAATCAGATCGATGGGATTAAATAGACAGCCTAGAAACAGACCCTTCTATATACAAGGACTTAATAAATAATAATTAAAAAAAACATTATAAGTCATTGAAGAAAGTATGAGTTATGCAAAAATTGGAGTTTGGGAAAGTTGACTAATTAAAGGGAATTAATTTTGATTTTCATCTCACAGTATACACTAAAATCTCATTTAGATCAAAGAGTTAAAGCTGAAAACACCATAAGGGGGGAAGAAAAGTAGCATGCTATTTTCCCGAATGGTAGGACTGAATAGTATAAAGATGCAAATGCTTCATGAATTAAGATATATATTTAATCCAATCCTTTTCAGAATCCCAAATGAGATTTTTTTTCTCTAGACAGCATGGCTCTAAAATTTATCTGGAAAATACATGAACAGAAGTAGTCTTTTTTCCCCCTAAAAAACAGAGTAACTATGGTAGATTTTTCTACCAGATATCAACATGCTATATTTCATACACCAATACGTTGTATTTTAAGTATGTGAATGAATAAAGATACCATAATTAAAACAGTGTGATTGTGATAGAAGAACCAACTGAACAGAATAAGACAGCTCAGAACAGTCTACTGTATAGATATTGAGCCAAAGGCAGCATCCAAGCCAATGGGGAAAGAAAACTTTTTTTTTTTTAGACAGGGTCTCACTCGGTTGCCCAGGCTGGAGTGCAGTGGCGCCATCTCAGCTCACTGCAACCTCCGCCTCTCAGGCTCAAGTGATCCTCCCTCCTCAGCCTCCCAAGTAGCTGGAACCACAGGGTGCACAAAACCACACCCAACTAATTTTTGTATTTTTTGTAGAGATGGGGTTTCACCATGTTGCCCAGGCTGGTCTCAATTTCCTAAGTTCAAGCCATCCACCTGCCTTGGCTTCCCAAAGTATTGCAATTATAGGCATGAGCCACCATGCCTAGCCAAAAGCATTCTTTTTTGTTTTGTTTTGTTTTGTTTGTTTTTGAGGTGGAGTCTTGCTCCGTCACCAGCCTGGAGCACAGTGGCACAATCTGGGTTCACTGCAAACCTCTGCCTCCCATGTTCAAGCAATTCCCCTGCCTCAGCCTCCTGAGTAGTTGGGACTACAGGTGCCCATCACCACGCCCGGCTAATTTTTTGTTTTTTTGTATTTTTAGTAGAGACAGGGTTTCACCATGTTGGCCAGGATGGTCTTGATCTCCTGGCCTTGTGACCCATCCGCCTTGGCCTCCCAAAGTGCCGGGATTACAGGCATGAGCCAACACTCCCAGCCAAAGGCATTCTTTAATAAATGATTCAGGGATAAATGGCTATTTGGGGAGATATCAATCTAAATCCTTAGCATGCTACATACAACAAAATAAATCCCAAATAAACTAAAAAGTTAAATGTAAAAAATATCAAACCTGACTGGGCAGTGGGGTCGTTCACACCTATAATCCCAGCACTTTGGGAGGCTGAGGTAGGAGATTCACTTGAGCCCAGGAATTTGAGAGCAGCCTGGGAAACGTAGGGAGATATCACCTCTACAAAAAAAAAAAAAAAAAAAAAAATTCTAAACTTAGCTAGGATGGTGGTGTGGGCCTGTAGTCCCAGCTACTCCAGAGGCTGAGGTGGGAAAATCACTTGAGCTCAGGGGGCGAAGTCTGCAGTGAGACATGATTGCCCCACTGCACTCTAGCCTGGGTGACAGAGCAAGACTCTGTCCCCTTATCTCAAAAGAAAAAAAAATCATAAAATAGGTAGAATAAAATGCTAGTATGTTTATCTCAGTGTGGAGATGGAATTTCTAAGCATAAAAGCAATTGGAGAAATCACAAAGAAAGAAGAGATATATTTGGCTGCATAAAAATTCAAACCATATCTATAAAAAAATCATAGAAAGCAAAAGTAAACAGCAAAATCAACCTGAGAAAAACGTCTTCAACAAAAATATCAAAAAGTTAATGTTCTTAAAATACAAAATGGCACTTACATACATAAAAACCCCCACTAACCCCAAAAGAAAAATGTGCAAAGGACAAGAACAGGCTATTTGCAGAAGAAACACAGATGATTATTTAGACATACAAAGGAATGCTGAAGCTCACTAGCAATCAATATACGTGAGGAAAACACAATCATGAAATACAATTTTTGCCCTGTTAAATTGGCAAATACTTGTAAAAGTCAATGCGGATCATTGATGAAGGAAGGTGTAGTGTGATAATGGGCCCTCTCACACACCGTTAGAAATTTGTACGATATTTCTAGAACACAAGATGGCAGTAAGTCTCAGTGGCCTTTGAAATATTCATTCTCTTTGTGGTAATCATTTCACTTCCATTTTGAGCAAGTAGAAACAAGGACAAACATATATGTACATGTCTTTTATTTAAAGTAATAAGTAGAAACAAATTAAATATCTGCCAATATGGGAAAGTTAAACAAATTATAGTATGTTCACAAGATGAAATATTATATTCTGATTTAAAATTATGTCCACAAAGAATGTTTAATGATTTGGAAAACTGTTCACAGCATGTTACAGTGTGGTCTGAATAGGGGAGTGGGATTGTGTGAGAATTTTATTTCTTACTTATTCTGTTTCCCAATCACCCTCCAAAATATCTACAAGTATAATTTTAAAAACTACTGTACTCCTAAACTCCTCATCATCCACGGTTACTTGCATAGAATAGGAGAAGGTTCTCCCCCATTCCCTCTTCTCAGGGAACCTCCACCCCACCTCCCAGATCCTAAACTAAATTGGTGACATCTTTTTCTCCTCTGAGGCTGCCCAGTGAGGAAGGTGGATGGTGACTCTCCGTGTGGGCTTTGTAGGAGGCCACAAGACCCACAAAACCTAGCACTCGAGAGAAGGAAAAGCAATCCCTAGGTTTTGGCATTGGGAGAACCTACCTGGTTTCCTATCTTAGCCCGGCCAAGTACAAACATAGGTCAGTGACCTTGGGACCACCTCCACATTGAGCAGGAGTGTAGGCTCCAGGAGGGCAGGTTCTGTCTTGTCCACCACTGTGTCTCCGAGGCCTATCTTAGGATAGGGGATTCCACAAATACTGAATGAACGGATGCACAAGTAAATTCTTCTGTGCAGTGGATGCAATAAATCTGTTTCACAGAGTGGTTTAATGTCTGCAAACAGTCAGGCCATGGTAGATGCTCCATAGAGGTTGGTACTCATGCCACACCTCATTGACCACAGCAGAGGCCTCAGCGTCCTGGCTCTTCTAAAGGTAGACGGATATGCCGGAGGCATAAATGGTTTAGCCCTGTCTCTGAGTTCTCTCAGATGGTCTGAGACACGTGGCTTTTTTTCCCTTTTCCTTCTGGTTTCCTCTGAATCGATTCTGCCACTGGTGAAGGGCAGTAAATTAATAAATAGATTCCCGCCCCCCCGCTCCGCCCCAGGACAACAAGCCCAACAACTAATTGGCTCAATATCTCCCTGTTGCTGTAACACTTTGGGATTTTTCAGGGTGAGATATAAATAAGCCAATTCTATTAATAAGCCATTTGGCCAAGGGAAGAAAATACACTTCTGAGATCCCAAGGGGCCTGGGGAAGCCACTCAGTGGCCCATGGAGCGCAAGACTTGATTACAGGAATGAAGTATTCCGCCTCTGTGTCCTCCTTCCTGCAAATCTCTACTCCCGGCAGACTCCTCTCAGGCCTGGGCAGGGAGGGGGAAGTGAAGCTTTGTTAAGTTTAAAAATTATAATTTAGATAAATCTGTGCATTCATTGGTCTGAGCGTGTCTCTGGAAAATAATAGTTAGCAGGGTAGAACCTGGCGCATTTCAGGGGCTTTATTGTCTCCTTATAATTAAGTCCTGCACAGAAATCCAATTACAAATGTTCTCAATCGCCCTCCAGCTAAGTGCTAACAGAGAGAGGAGGAAGGCTCCTGGACTTAAATAACTCTGGATAAAAATTAATATCATGGCCGTGTTGGCTAATTAAAAGTGCCGCCTCTATTAGAGCACCTTTATATTAATAAATGAGACTATTATTATCATATCCAACAACTAGGGTCCTTATCAAGTCTGCTTTGTCAGCCCCGCTCTTGAAAGCCCAAGTTCATGGCCCCAGGTCTGGGCTTCTGTGGGAGCAGAGGGGACGGCTCCATCCTCACCAGCTATTCACTGAGGTGGGTGCATTAGCACTCACCGTCTGCTGCGGTCCTCACACCAGCCCTGTCTGGTGTGTGTTGTGGTTCCTGCTTCACAGCTGAGCAAACTAAGACTTAGATGTTGAGTGACTCTTCCCAATGAGAGGCAGAGCTCGAATTCAAACCTGCAACCCCAGGACCCTGAGTGTAGCAGGCATTCTATTACATCAGCCCATTGGCCTTACTGTGGATGGGTTGGATGGATGGTGGTTTTTACTATGGACTATCTTCAACATTCCTTTGTTGGCCAATCATGTATCTACTGATCCCCTCCAGTGAGTCAGGCACTGTTCTAGGTGCTGGATACGATGGTCAGCCCTGCTCTCAAGAAGGCAGGCAGATGTTTACAACGACAGAGCAAGCGCAGGGTGCTGCAGAAGCGCATCAAGGAAGAGCCAACCTGGGCTTGGGAAGTAGGAAAGATTTCTCAGGAGAGATGGCATCTGAGTTTGGAAGAACAAAGAGAAGAAACCCAGGCCAAGAGGTGCGTTGAGGGAAAGAGTTCCAGGTAAGGAAATCCTGTGTGCAAAGGCACCAGAGAGAGAGTAGCTGTAGGAAGTTCACTGTGTCTGAAATATAAAATGCAAGGTATGTTGTGAAAATATTATACAGCTGGAGAGGTAAAAAGAGCCAGATCACAGGAGGCAGGACCGTGTGGCTATGCTCACAGCTTGGGCAGCTTAACCCAGGGGTGACCAAGCATCTGTGAGTGGTTTTCAGCAGAATGATGTGAACAGAAGCACTTTTTGTGTTCATCTCTCTGGTAGGAGTGTAAAGGATGGACTGGCCAGAGGCCACCCTAGAAGCCAACAGCCAGTTAGGAGTCATGCAGGAGAGGTGAGAATGGCAATGGGGATGGGGAGACGTGGCCCCTTCCAGAGACAGGCAAGAGACAGAACTGACCGAACTCAACAACTGACCACAAGTACAGTGTGAGGGAGAGGGGAGCTACGTCTGACCCCATTTTTCTGGCCGGAGCAAAGCGGAGGGATTTTAGAAGGTGGCAAAGCAAGGATGGGCAGCAGCTTCGGGCGAAAGATAGTAAGTTCTATTTTGACATAAAGAGCTTTCAGTTTCTTAGGCACATTCAAGGTCAGGTGCCCAGTGAGTGGTTAGATTCATGAGTCCAGAGCTCCAGAGAAGTAATGACCTGGAGATGATGCTTTGGAAATTATCAGGACACAGATGATAACTGAAGTATGGTCATAGATTAAATCATCCAGGAAGGGTGGATGGAGTGGCCGCACAGGTCTCGATCTTTATCATTTCAGTCCGCATGTGCCATGCGTCTCATATAGGCAAAGCACTCATCCCTTGTCACCAAGTATTTTCATCTATTAGTATAATATCTCCTTAGTGACAATACATGACGAATGTCATGTCCAATTTCCAACCAACGCTAGATACCCTCCAACCCACACAGAAACGGAATTTAATGTGAGTCATCAGTATCTGTTGGCGATCGAGTGAACACGAATTGAAACCTTGGCTTGACCTCCAATTTACTTCAATGTCTGACCTATCATGAAACCAGGGAGACTGAGAAAAAGTAGCCAAGTACTCTTTCAGTTTCACAGAATATTTACCCTAAGTCACCAGAGCCTGGTAATGAAATCCAGACTCGATCATTTTAATGTCTAAATTCCAAAAATAATGATAATAATGAATGAAATGCTGACTGGACTTAAAGAATGAAAGCTTTTAAGTGAGGCAAGGGTGGAAGGAAGAGGAAGGAAAGAAAAATATCTGAAAACAACATCTTGTTTTTACAAAGTAATGGGCCCACTATTTACCATCCATCAGCTAACAAATGCAGGAAAGTCCTGATTGATAAGCACACTAAGAGATTGGGGTGAAAGTTACAATGCGATGAATTTTCTCATGATAAGGAGGTTGTTTCAGCTTTCACTGAAAACCTTGCCAGCATGTCTGGTTAAGCTTTCTTGCTCTAGTAAGTTGGCTTATTTTCTGATCCTGCTTCTGGGTCAGACCTGGGGCAGGTGAGAGGCAAGCCGGGCCAAGGTAGAGTTCAGGAGGTAGTTCCTTTTTCTTTTTTTTTTTTTCTTTTTCTAGAGACAGGGTCTCTCTGTGTCATCCAGGCTGGTGTGCAGTGTCAAGATCACAGCTCACTGTAACCTCAAACACCTGAGCTCAAGCGATCCTCCTGCTTTAGCTGCCAGACTAGCAAGGACTACAAGCACATACAACCAGGCCTGGCTAATTTTTAATTTTTTTGTAGAAACAGGGTCTCTCTATGTTGCGCAGGTGAGTCTTGAACTCCTGACCTCAAGCAATCCTCCAGTCTTAACCTCCCAAAGTGCTGGGATTACAGGTGTAAGCTACAGCACCTGGAGTCAGTAGGTAATTTCTTACACAAGATTATGAAGTGTGAAGTCAGAAGGCATATCCCCAACATTATATCTGGGAAGGTACCAAGGTCGAAGCCACATGATAAGGCCAAGACCTGACCAGCCATCAAGACTGTGGCCATCAAGGCCACTAGAGGAGGGAGACTAAAGGAGGCTGCGGGAAGGATGGAGACAGTCAGGAAGCTGGAGGATAGGGTGTAGGAACAGCAGTGGTGAATGGGAAGGAGACTGAAAGATCCCCAGTGATCAAGAATTGGCAACAACTGGGTATAGTCGTTATCCATTGCTACATAACAAATTACACCAAAATTTCATGACCTGAAACAACCAACATTCACTATCTGGCAGTTTTTGTGGTTGGGGAATCTGGGCATGTCTTGGCTGGATGTCAGTTGCTCAGAGCCTCTCCTGAGGATTAAGTCAAGGTGAAGACTGGAGCTCTGCCTCCTCTAAAACCTCACTGAAGGGTGGATGAGGAGGATCCACATCTAAGCTCACTTAGATTGACGAAGGCCTCAATTCCTCATCCCACGGGCCTCCCCAAAGGCTGCCCAAGGGTCCTCAAACATGGGAGCTGGTGATTGGAGAAAGAGGGAGAGGAAGAAACTGTGAGAGAAATACTGGAAGAGAGCAAGTACCCCAGGTGGAAGCCACAGTCTTTTTATAACCTAATATTGGAAGTGACATGTGATCACTTCTATCTCATTTCATTCATTAGAAGCAAATCCATAAGTCCAACCCACACCAAGGGGGAAGAGATTACCTAAGTGAGTGAACACTAAGGGGCAGAGCATGCTGAGGCCACCCTAAAGGCTGCCGGCCACACTGGGGTTTCTTTTCAAGTTCCAAAGGTGGGACTGAGTGTGTGGGCACACCAGGTCTATTAAAAAGGCTATCAGGCCAGGTGCAGTGGCTCACTCCTGTAATCCCAGCACTGTGGGAGACCTAGGAGGGTGGATCGCCTGAGGTCAGGAGTTCAAGACCAGCCTGGCCAACATGGTCAAACCTTGTCTCTACTAAAAACACAAAAATAGCTGGGTGTGGTGGTATATACCTGTAGTCCCAGCTATTTGGGAGGCTGAGGCAGGAGTATTTCTTGAACCTAAGAGGCAGAGGTTGCAGTGAGCAGAGCCTGTGCCATTGCGCTCCAGCCTGGTCAATGAGAGCGAAACTCTATCATAAAAAAAAAAAAAGAAGAAGAAGAAACAGAACAAAACAAAACAAAAAATGGTTATCGCAGGCTGGACAGCAGAATGTAGCACAAAATTCCTTTTTGGTGGTTAAGAGTCTTGCAGAATTTCTGGACCACATCAGTTACTATTTTCCATGGCAGCAGGTTGGTCAAGACAGAAGGTATAGACAGCTAGGGTAACTGCATATTGATTCTCAGATATTCTCTAGAAGTTGGCTTTGTGAGCAAATCATCGATGGAATCCTGACATCTGTCCCCCTTTACCCACTGACCTTTCTTTTTAAAAAACTTCTAGGCCAGGCATGGTAGGTCACACCTGTAATCCCAGCGCTTTCCAAGCTGGGTGGATCACCTGAGGTCAAGAGTTTGAGATCAGCCTGGCCAACATGGTGAAAGCTCATTTCTACTAAAGAAAAGAAATTAGCCGGGCTTGTGGGGGAGTGTCTGTAATCCCACTTACTTGGGAGGCTGAGGCAAGAGAATCACTTGAACCCGGGAGACGGAGGCTGCAGTGAGCAGAGATCATGCCATTGCACTCTGGCCTGGGCAACAGGGCAAGACTCTGTCTAAAAAAAAATATATATATATATATCTACTATTCATTTTTGTGCTATAAATTAGCCTCTCCTATAAAAGGCTACCTTCAAGTTGTCTGCACATTCTCACAGAGCTACCTTGATTGAGAAATCCTCTGGGAACAGAGCTGCAGCTCTGAGAGCACAGTCAGACACATTAGGAAAATCGAGTTGATTTCTCATGGTGGCTTGTGAAAGGCCTTTACTCTGAAGGAATTCGAAGAATCAGCAAGTCTAGGAGGAACGTGGGTGTGATGTATGGTCAGGGAGACCACACACCAAGTCAGGTCTTATCCCGGGCTGCCCAGCCTGCCCTGTGGAGGAGTCTGACTCAGTCCTCCCAGAATGCCTTGCGGAGACCCTGGGGAGGGGGATCCTGGGAAGGTCCACGAAAGGAACACACTGGGACCCTGGCCACATATTTCCATATTGGGATTAGGACTTTTGGGAGATTCCCAGTGGAGGATGCATGCTATAAATACATCTGCCTGTATGGTTAAGAATAACCAGTGACCAGGCCAGATTTATGGAGAGGAAACAGAGAAAGCGGGAAAGGAAAAACGGAGGGTAGTCGAGACAAAGAAGGGAGAGGATACAAGAAGAAAGAGAAACCAGAAGGGGGCGCCCACAGCAGCCATTCTGCCCGGCTCAGGCTCAGCAACTTTACGGAGTTCCTGCTATGGTTGAGGCCCAGAAGATACAATGATGAACAAAATAGACTTAGTTGCTGTTCTGTCCAAGTTCACCATGGTGAGGGTAACAGACATGGAATCGATGCAATAAAGCTTGCAAGGAAGATGGCAGGTCATGAGGATAAAACTGTAGAGCTAAAGATAGTGAGGCCACCCCACCAGCAGAGCAGGGCGTGGCTTGCAGCCCTTCTGCAAGGGGACGTAGGTGGGAGGAAATGCACCCCCAGCCTTCCTCACACCAAACCTGAGCCCCGGCTTTGGGCTACAGCCCACGAGTCTCGTGTCAACTGCTGCCCTGCTCGCAGACCCACCTCTCTCTTGGCCTCTCACTGTGCTGTCCATCTTTCAGGGCCTGGCTGTTCTTTATCTTGTCCTTGACTTCCTCCGTCCATTCAGACTCTTTGGAAATGCCAAGGATGTGACAAAAAGCCAACAGCTGGTGTTTGCCGTGGGTTTGGAAAAGAACAGTATCCTCTATTATCTGGTCTTGCCGACAGAACGAAGAAGGAGATGTGTCCAACAGATCTCTACATGGAAGATATAGAGGGGCATTCGGCCTAAGATAGACTGAGACCCAGTGTCTGCTCCCACCTTACACATCTCTTAATGGCGCTGTCTCCCATTAAACCATGGGGGTGACTCTCTGGGCCAGCTGCAGGGAAGACTCTCAGCAAAGGAAGAAAATGGTAGCTGGGGAGTCTGTAGCTCCAAGGTGGGCATCGACGTCAAGCCTACCCAGAGAACCCTACCTGTCTTAGGTTGGTGAGCTCCTTCCCAGCCTGCAGGGAGGCCAGCTGTCGGCTCCTCCCCTTCTGATACTCCAAAGTTCTGGCATGGACCGCTGAGGCAACTGTCCCTCCTTTCTTCCAGCCTCAACCTACTTTTACGCGTGAGAGTGTCTTCCTGATGTCTGCCCTAGATCCCTCCTGCTGTTATATCTTTTTATAATTATAAGCTAAGAGCTCGAGTCCATCAAATGTCACAGATTCTGGAAACTGCAGCACACTGTAGCCACGTGCCTGAGGGTGTCCACCGATCACACTGGTCAGCGGAGAGTAAGGCATCTCAAGTAGGGCTGGGAAGGACAGAGGGAAACCAGTGTGTGGAGGGGTCCCCAGAGGCCTGGGTGCCCTGAGAGTTGAGGGATGTATCCCACAGCCAAGCTCCAGTGACAGGTCTTGTGAATGCACTCCCAGATGAAAAGGAGTGAGCCCCGCCCTGGGAAGATGCCCCCAGCCCCAGCCCCACCAGTGGTTAACAAGGAGCCCCTCTCCAGAGGCCTGGTGTTGTGACTTCTCTGGCTCTTCCCCACCCAGTTCCACCCGGAGCGTCAGCGTGCATGTGGAGTCGTATTTTAATATTCTGCTTGGCTCGGTAGATTGCAGATGCTCTCTCCCCAGAGCTCTGCGCCTATGCACAGCTTCCATTTGCATGTGGCTGGGATGCTCCCTTCTCTCCGCTTTTCCCTGCTCAGCGAGCACCAACCTCCAACCTCTCCATCAAATGAGCTTCCAGACACTCAGAGGCTGTGTCTTCCCTACTCCTCTGCCCTCCTAATCCCAAGGCTCCCTCCTAAACCCCCAACCCGGAGACTCTGCAAGGGGACAGCTCCTCAATCCAAAAAGGGTGGAGAGGGAGAAGGCAGGGAGAGGCTGGGAAGTCAAAGCCGCGGCCCTCTCCACATCCGTCACCACGATCACAGCACCCTCCCACCCAGAGCTGACAAAAGCCCTTGTTAGAACCAGTGGCTCCAATGCCAGCCCAGCCTTTTGGAGCAAAGACAGCCATGTGCTATGTTTGCCTAATTCTGCAGCTGGGCTAATTACTGTGGTTCCCGAGCTTGGGGTCCAGCCCCAAACCAAACAAATTAGGACAAAAACCACAGGCTTCTTCATTCCCAGCCAGCAATTGCGGCAGGACCCTTATAATTGATAACCATGCGGTAAAAAGCCCACCACCTGTCCTTTATCCCGAGGACTTGGCAGCCTGGCCGACAGCTCAGCACATCCTTCAGTGGCCACAGCCGCATGGAATTTAGCACCACTGCATCTCTAAGTGTCACATTACTCCAGGGACAACCTGAGACCTGTCGTATTCCAAGACGTGGCCCAGACCAGAAGAAGTACCGCAGCTGAATGACTGGATGGGCGGCCTAAGAGTAGGGAGGACCTGGGGCTAGAAGTGCCCACCGTGCTGGGCCAGTCAGAGGAGACTGAGCTGGTGCTGGTGCTGAGGACTGTGCAGCCAGCAGGTGCAGGGGCGTGGTGGGGAGAACGGCAGGAGCTGGAAGCCCAGGCCCTCCAGATGCATCTGGGAGGAGGCCACAAGAAACATCACAGTGGCTGGGATCACCTCCCAGCAGGCTATGTTCAGAAATGTGGGGAGACAGGAGTTGGGGAGCAATCAAGTCTGGCCATCTGTGGGGCCCTGTAGCACCTGTTCAGGAGCAGAAATTAAAACAAAGATCCAGTGATGTGTGAGGTCTGGGTGCAAGCGAGGACCCAGATACCTGGAAGGAGAAAGAGGCAAGGAAAGAGGCCCAGTTAGGGACAGAGAACCAGACTTTGAGCCCAGGTGATGTGGACCTATTCTCCTCCAGCTGGAGTCTGAATTGAGAGGAAGTAGGTGCTTTGGCGGCTCTGGCCAGGAAACAGCAGGCACCCCACTGCCAATGCTGGACAATGAGGGACAGAGTAACAGCCCAAGGTCACCTCAGGATGCCAGGATCAGTCAAGTCCAGTTAAAGGAAACAGAGAACACGTTGGAACTGGATCCAAAGTGAGAGTCCCACCATGGCCACAAGAGCAGTTTTTCAGGAAGGCGCCAGAAGAGTTCACTTAAAGCAGTGGCACCAGGACCAGCGGCATCGCATCACTCAGTAACGTGTTAGAAATGCAGATGATCAACTCTCATCCCAGTCCACCTGAATCAAAAACGCAGGCTGGGGCCAGCAATCTGTGTTTTATCAGCATTCTAGGCGAGTCTGACTCTAAAGCTTGAAAACAAAGTGCCAGGTCTCAAGGAAGGCATTCTTTCATTCAAGCAGTTGTTCTCAACTCTACTTGGAGGGTTTTCTAAAATCCAGATTGCAGATCCCAGCCCAATCCCTGATTCAGGGGGCCTGGGAATGGTGGGGGTGAGACTGAGAATTTGTATTTGTGACAAGTTCCCAGGTGAAGCTGATGCTGCTGGTCTGAGGACCACACTTGCCACCAATTTAAATATCTGGAAACAAGATCTAATCCTCAGGCTGAAAGACAGCTGATCTCAAACCAGATTTCTTGGCCCAGGGGGCAAGAGGAAGCCCAAGAAGGAACAACTCCAATGAGGCAGTTGTCTTAGTCTCTTCTGGCTGCTATCACCGAATACCACAGCCTGCGTGGCTTAACAACAGAATTTACTCCTCACGGTTCTGGAGGCTGCGAAGTCCAAGAGCAAGCTGTCAGCAGATTTGCTGTACGATGAGGGCCACTTCCTGCTCCACTGTAACCTCACATGGCAGAAGGGATGAGGGAGCTCCTCTGGTCTCTTTTATAAGGACACTGATCCCATTCATGAAGGCTCTGCCCTCATGACCTAATCACCTCCCAAAGACCTCTGTTTCCTAATACTATCATATTCATCAACATGTGAATTTGGGGTGGACACAAACACTCAATCTATAGAAGCAGTGCTATGGACTAAAAGTTCATGTCCTTCCAAATATAATGTATTAAGAGACAGGATCTGTGAGGAAGTAATAAAAGTTAAATTAGGTCATAGGATGTGGCCCTACTCCTATAGGGGTGGTGCCTTTATAAGAAGAGAAAGAGCTACCAGAGGTCTCTCTTTGCCACCTGAGGACACAGCAGGAAGGCTGCTGTCTGCCAGCCAAAAAGAGAGCCCTCGCCAGGAACCAGACAGGTTGACAGCTTGACCTTGGACTTCCCAGCCTTCAGAACTGTGAGAAATAAATTCGTGTTGTTTAAGCCACACTGTCTGAGGTATTTTGTTGCTGCAGCCTATGCAAACTAAGACAGCAGACTCAGAGACCAAACAACCTGATTTAATAGTGAAATTAAAATAATAGTATGAATAGAGAGGTCTTCATGTATACCCCCCAAGGGGGCAACACAGATGACTCCCTTCTGGCCCCCAGCTCTTTCAGACCCACCCTCACTTTCTAACTGATCCTTCTTCGTTTTCATGCCCAGATAATCCTAATGAGGCTGCCTTGAAAATCTCTTTCTGATCCCCGCTCTTCTCTCCGTTTCTCCCACACAGCCCCACCCAGTTCCATCACACACTCGGGTTACTGCCTGAGCCTTTCAGCAGCCGGCTCTCCCTCTGCATCCGTCTCCTCTCACCTCTGCCCTCAGCCCTGGCCTGGATTCGTCATCCTAAACCATAGTTAGGAGAAGCAGGGGTTGAGCAGATGAGGAGAGGATTGGCCCAGCCAGTGAGTCCCTGCAGAGACAGCAGCCACAGGTCAGGGAGGCTCAGAGATTTATTGGCTACTAAACTAGGCCAGAGAGGGTGGGCTAAGAAGGCAGTGCATAATCAAAGTGACACTTTATGTTGCTTCATCTCTGGAAAATAATTGTTCCACTGGAACATCATTACACTATCATTTTTCTACTCCTGTGCCACTTACAGGGAAATAGAAACTCACTTTCTTCTTCATAATAAGCTACAATTTCAATAACTCAAAAGGCCTTTTCTGAGATGGGGCAACCCTCTTACCCCCACCCTATCCTCTGATGATGCAGGGGAAGACAGGTACCGCTTCCAGACTCTAGGCAGAGAGAAAATACTCACTGGCTCCTGAGCACAGATGTCCCTTCTTAGTGTTCTTCCTGCCTGTCACTCATGTGACCAACAATCCCAGTTGTGTCCCAGGAGGCTGTACTTTTCAGTGCTAAAACCAGGTTAATACAGGGAAAACCAGGACAGTTGGTCACCTGATCTGCCACCAGCTGGGGACAAGGGAGCAGCCCATCATTCATGCATTTAACAAGGATTTGTTAAATACCCACAGTGTTCCAGGCATTTTCAGGTGCTAGGAAGTAGCAGGTTACAAAGCAGACCGAAACGTCACCATTGCTAGGTGTGGTGGTTCATGCCTTGTAATCCCAGTGCTTTGGGAGGCAGAGACAGGAGGATCACTTGAGATCTGGAGTTCAGGACCAGCCTGGACAACATAATGAGACCCTAGTCTCCAAAAAGTTTTAAAAAATTAGCCAGGCATGGTGGCTTGCACCTGTAGTCCCAGCTGCTTGAAGTGGAAAGATCCCTTGAGCCCAGGAAGTCCAGGCCACAGTGAGTTAAGGTCATACCACTGCCATGCAGCCCTGGTGATAACGTGAGAGCCTGTCTCTAAAAAAAAAAAAAAAGAAGAAGAAGAAAAAAAGTTTGCCCTCAGGGACCTTACATTCTAGTGGAGGGAGCAAACAATACACATGATAAATAAGTGCATTACAGGATGTACTAGAAAATGACAGGTGCTGTGAAGAAACATGAAATGGACAAGAAAGGTTGGTAATGCAGGGCAGGGGATGTCATTTTAAATAGGATGGTCAGGATAGGCCTCGCTAAGAAGGTGGCATTTGAGCAGAAGTGTGAGGGAGGAGAAGGAACAAGTCGTGAGGATACCTGGGGGAAGGGCATTCCCGCAGAGTCCTCCACCAGTGCCCGGGGTTCAGAGGAAGAGCTTGACTTGCCTATTCAAAGAGCCCCCCGACCCCCCGCACCAGGGAGGTCCCTGGGGCTGGAACACAGTGAGCAAAGAGCAAGCGAAGGGGAGAAAAGTGGCAAAGTAGTCAGCGAGGCCACGCTGTGTAGAGGCTCTGCAGACCATTGGCGGGTCATTTGATGTTTTTTTAACCTGCAATGAGATGGAGAGAGGGACATGATCCAATTTATGTCCTAACAAGGTTACTGTGGCTGCTGTGTTCAGAATAGATGATGTGGGAAGAGAGGGAGAGCACACAGGCTGGAAGATCAGCCATTAGCAAGGGCACAAATAAGCAAGGATGGCCCCATAGGCCAAGATGGTCACAGTGTAGGGAGTAGCAAAAGCTGGATTCTGGTAGAACTGACCGGCTTTCCTGATGGTGTTTGGGTATGAGGCCTGAGAAAAATAAGAAGAATCAGCGTGGCTTCCAGTACTTGAACCCAGAGAGGTCAGTGTTGAATGCTCAGAATAAAATTACATCCATTTCTAAGGCCCATGCTACCCCAAAGGACATGCACTTGAGATATTCCTGGATTTAAGTTAGAGACCAAGATGCACTTCAGATAGGATCATTAAGACTCTGGAGTGTGGCCTGTACGTACAGAATGGATTTTCATTCATTCCTGAGCCTGGAGTGGGTGGATAACATGGCCACACACGTCAGCTCTCTAGCCTGCTGACTCCAGATAGCCTATTAGTTAAGAAGGTCAAACCTGCGCTTAAACTCCATGGAACTCAGTTTTCTCATCCAGTGATTGGTGTGAGAATTAAACAGGGTCATGCTCATAAAACACTCAGCACAGAGCCAAAACCTTAGAAAGCGCCTCATTCCTAGTGGAGATTATACAGCCGCTGGTTTATACTCTTAGAACGCAACGTGTTGAATCTGACAGTGACCAGCAGAGGGCACCATCAGCAGAGGCCGGAGGAGCTGCACTGCTGGGGAGACTGGCTTACCTGCCTTGGAGCCAACCAGCTTCACCCAGATGAGGGATTGGGATTCACGGTTTTCCTCTTCCTCTTTCTCCCCACTCCTTTTTGCTGAATTTTAAATCTCCTCTGGATTCGCCCTCTCATTGCAGAGACCTCCTGCTGTGCAAAATGGGTCTTCTGGTTTGAGGTTTCCCCGGCTCAAAACAGCCCCAAAGCCTTGGCATTAGAGGAAAATAACGTAACCGTCTCCAGCATCAGTCAGCTCATACCTCTGCCCCAAAGCCCTGCAGGATACCCAGAGGCTGGGTGACTCTTCCAGTACCCTGGGCATGGAGGAATGGAGACAAGCGAAGACAAAGTTTGTCCAATTTGTTCTGGTCCCGGGAAATTCTGCTGCTTATCTCCTTTCCCATTGCCAAAATAACCTCCATGATATATTTTTTAATTTAAGAATTCATTTTCACTTGAAGAAAGAGGAACACTGCAGCCAGATGAGAAACTCCATCTGTCTGCAAGAAAAAGGGTTGTGGATTTGGGTGTCACGAATCCTGTAATATCTTAGATTAAGGCGCCACTTCTGAATGCTTTCTTCGTATTTATGAAATGATTATTCTACAGAGGTCCATTTAATATTGTTAAAATAATGGTCATGCATGTTTAATACATCAATTTAAGTTATTATCTCCCATGCTATAAAATGCAGGATGATGTCATAAATAATTATAAAGCATTTACAAATCGTGTCTTAATGCAAAGCATTCTTTCTAATCCTTTATCTTTCACAAACACAGAAATAACAATTAGATTCCTGGAATGAAAAAGGGAGGTTATGTTCTAGAATGTATCACCTCCTCACTGAATGCAAATAAGAAGCAAATAAAAAAAGAGAGAGAGAGAGAGACCTGCGTGGAAACAGTGTTTCTTTCCTCCTTGACAGATGGAAGATGCCTATCTACCATGTCATTATTCCAGGCCCAGGGCCCCTTCCTCTGCAGAGACTGGGGATGGAGCATTGACTCAGATAAGGAGAATTCTTTGAACTTCTTTTGAGGAAGGCTAAGTCTGCTTTCTGCTGCTGTCTTTTGTGAAATAAAGAAGCTACAGTACAGAGGCCTGGCCATGTGGTTAGGCTAAGAAGCACTTTTCTCCACGCACCTCCCATGCTCACAACACATACACAGGCAAAGGACAGGCAGGGTAACCCTAGATTCCTGGCAGCACGATCCAGATCTTCAACCCTTCCAGAAGATGAATGGACTTATAAGTCACTAGCAGTCAAAAAAGACTTTTTTTAAAAAGCACCATGCATATTCATCCTTCAGTCTGCCTGTAAATAACAGAATTAGAAAGACAAGAGCTCACACCCTAGGTGGGGAGTCTGAATGTTCACATTCGAAACAATTTGGTAATACTTACAGACAGGATAGAACTGCAGTTAAATTAGCTGTTACGGTTAGGCTGATGTAAAGTTAATCAAGAAAGGCTTCTTGGAAGAGGTCAAATGGAGCCAGGTCAGATCAATGAAATAAAATAGATCAAAGAGAGGCTGAAAATACTGAGAGAATACATGGTTCCCTTCGCACACGCACACACAGGCACACACACACATGCACACACACACACATACACACACGCACACATGCGCACACGCACACACATGCGCACACGCACACACGCACACACATGCGCACACGCACACACACGCACACACACACACATACATATATGCTGGGACCACCTGCTGTGTGCCTAAAGCAACTAGTGATTCCAGCAAAAGGGGTTCCTAACCAGCTCACGGGTCACCTTGTAGCCGATCCAAACCTAGCTCTGCAAAAACAGCTTCCTAATTCCAGCGACTGTGTTTAAAGCCAAGGTATGGAAAAGCAAAACGGGAGAGGAAAAACCTCAAAGGTCCCAACGCTGGTATATCAGCTCCCCGTCACAGTCTATTGCCACTATTCACACACCAGCAGGTCTAAAGTGAATCCCAGCTGTTGACGGACACTTCAAATCTAGGGAAGAGATGCGGCAGGAGGAGTCGATCAAGAACAGACCCCGCATCAGCGGACCAGCAAGTTGGGCTGTGTGGAGCTGCAGCCCTGAAGAGGAAGCTGCTTGCAGTCCTTGAGTCGGCAGGAGGCAGGCACCCACTACAGATCAGAAGTAAGGCCCTCAAAGCCGCCACGGGGCCTCTCCTTCAGCCCCATCAGTCCCATAGCACAGCAGGGAAAGCCATGAGACAAGGCAGCCCGAATCCTTAGAGCTGACCAAGTTCCTGATCCTTCCCCTGCAAACGACGGCCAGGAATTCATCACTAGGAACCAACGCTAATCGCACCTTACTCCTCCCATACCTGCACCCCGCCTGTCCCACCAGCCCCATAGCTTCCTCTCTTCAGGGCCTTGCCAGGTTCTCAACCTCAGTTCTAGTCCCAGCTCTGGGAACAAGTTGCTAGGTGATAGGCCATAGGCAAAAAAAGTTAACTTCTCTGGCTCTCACATACGTCTCTCATCCTGTCTCTCTCCCTCCCTCGGAAATACGTCCTCTGTCTTGTCATCACAGCAAAATCAACTTACCTAATAATGAGCCCACAAAAGCAGGACATTTACAAAGGCTCAAAGCACCTCCTCTCAAAACAGGTATTAACTCCTTGGTGGTTTTAACATATCTCCACAAATTCTTTACTACTCTTTCCTCCAAGAGTGGGAGTTTAATTTCCATCCCCTTGAGGATGGGCTGGACTTAGTGACTGGTGTCTAAACAAACAGAATAAGGAAAAGGAAAATAGTAACTTTTCAGTGGAGAATCCAGACATGGTAAAGTCGGCAGCTTTTCTTTCTTTTTCTTTTATATTTTAAGTTCTGGGATACATGTACAGAATGTGCGGGTTTTCTACATAGGTATACATGTGACATGGTGGTTTGCTGCACCTATCAACCCATCATCTAGGTTTTAAGGCCCACATGCATTAGGTATTTCTCCTAATGCTCTCCCTCTGCTTGGCCTCCACGCCCCAACAGGCCCCAGTGTGTGATGTTCCCCTCCCTGTGTCCATGTGTTCTCATTGTTCAACTCCCACTTATGAGTGACAGCATGCAATGTTTGGTTTTCTGTTCTTGTGTTAGTTTGCTGAGAATGATGGCTGCCAGCTTCATCCATGTCCCTGCAGAGGACAGGATCTCATTCTTTTTTATGGCTGAAATAGGCAGCTTTTCTAGAGCAAGAAATCTTTTCTAGTTTATCTAGGTAATAAAGTACATCTCAGGCAGGAATTTTAGATTATTTTGGAAAGTTAGGCTGAATCTATCCCAAGAGAGAACCATGCAGAGGTGGCTTCTGCAGTAATGTCATGTGGATGTCACGTGGATGTCACGTGGATGTCATGTGGATGTCACGTGGATGTCATGTGCCTCCTGATATGATAGGATGAGAAGGGCACTTCACCTCTGTCATATTCTTCCTAAAAACTCATCACCTCACTCAGATCATAAGAAGACATCGGACAAACCCGAACAGGGACAATCTACAAACTATCTGATTGGTGCTCCTCTAAACTGTGAAGATCATGAAAAACAAGGGAAGGCTGAGAACTGTCACAGACCAGAGGAGGTGAAGGATGACTAAATGTAACATGGTATCCTGAATTAGATCCTGGAACAGGAAAAAAAAACATTAGTGGGAGCAGCATAAAGAAAAACTAGGGAAATTAGCATAAAGTCTAGAGTTTAATAATGGTATTGCACCAATGTTAATTTCTTTGTTTTGATAAATGTATCATGGTTCTGCAAGATGGTAACCTCAGGGGAAGCTGGATGAAGGGTACATTAGAAGTCTATCTTTGCAACTTTCTGTAAATCTAAAATTATTTCAAAATAAGTTTTTGGTTTTTAAAAAAGAACTCATTGTTTTGCTCCCTCCTCATCAAAATAAAAAATAAAAATAAAACCCCTCCCCACCCTAACGTCATTGTTTATGCTGCTTTATTTCACAAAGTCAGCACTTGAAGTTACTTCCCCTTCCCCAACACACCAGGCTCCCACGCCCTCCGGAGCTGAGCTCCTCCTGGCCGTCTTAGCTGTGGGCCTCCCTCTTAGCTGCCCTCCTGTTGACCCCCCTCTGCCAGCCTTTTGAGGCCAGCCCCAGGCTCACCTCAGTAGCTCTCCCACACACCACACTCACTCGGACGGCTCCCTGGGCATTTGTTGTCCACACTCCTCATTCGGATCTCAACAACCAGAGAGTCTTTTGCAGGATTAACCCCCAACTTGGAAACATCCACCACACACCCTGCCTGCTGCTTGCCCCAACAACCCCTCAAAAGTTGCTCACCCTCAGCCCTGAGCTAAAACAGAGCAGCAGTGCCTCCTAGTGACTGATCTGGAAAACTGTCTAACCCAACGTCTCCTCCACATTGCCTAAGCTCCCTTCAGAGCCTGGGCATCCAGGCCTCGGTCCCACTCCCCTTCTCAGCAGTCACCCCTCATGACTCAGTTAATTTCACCTTGGACAATCTCATTCCCACATAAACATACATCCTTGTCTGTGCTGGTTTTCTTCCCGCTCTCTCTCCTGTCCAAACACCCCACCATGTCTTTAGGCTTTTTGTTACATGTGTGAACAAACTAACACCCTTAACAGACCAATAAGAACTGGCCTCTTTCTCCAGCAAAAAGGGGGTGGGAGGAGCAGCCGTCAGTTCTGAGCAGAACTTAGATCAAACAGAGAATCAGTCCCATCGACTTCTAAAACCCTGGAAAACACTCAGAAATTCCATTCCAATTTTCCATTAGTCTCTCTCTACTTGTTCATCCTTTTGTAACCATTTTTCTTCAAAACTCCAATATTCTAAATGAAAAATTTTACCTATTTTTGTTCAATACTATCATACTTCTCTTCTAATTACTAGCCTTGCAGGAGTATTGCTTTCTACTATTTTTCATGGCAAATGCACAATGTTTAATCTATACTATGGGTTAAATAGGTTTCTGGCAGCCAGCCCAGGAGCCTTGCCAGCACTGATATCCTTGTTGTTATGGGAAAAAGCTTCAGACAACTAACTCAAATGAATTTTTGGAACTAAACCTATTTATAAGTCGGGAACTGCCTGTGCTGCCTTGGATGGTTATTTGATTGGTGCCGGGATGTAGGTCTTTCATGTTTCCCAAATGAATTCATTCCATATGCAACAAATACATATTAAGGCCTATTACGAGCAGGCCCTACATGAGGCCCAGGGGATGCAGTGGGACACAGGACCCGGTTTCATTTCTGTCCTCACATAAGGAGATGGTCAGGAAAGCAGGGAAGTCCACAACCAGATGCAATGGGATATGGATCCGCTGGGGTTCATCAGAGACGTGGAATGAATACAGATAGATAGATCTTAAGAAACTTGCCCATGCAATTGTCAGGGCTGACGACTCTGTAGGCCAGGCCAGCAGTCAGAAACTCAGGTACGACTTCTGTGTTTCAGTATCGATCCAGAATTCCTTCTTCAGGAAACCTGTCTTTGCTCTTAAGACCTTCAACAGATGAGGCCCACCCACATTATGGAGGGTAATCTGCTTTATTCAGTCTATTGGTTGTCAATCTAAAAATAATCTTCACAGGCCAGGAGCGGTGGCTCATGCTTGTAATCCCAGCACCTTGAGAGGCAGAGGCAGGTGGATCACCTGAGGTCAGGAGTTCGAGAGCAGCCTGGCCAATGTGGTGAAACCCTGTCTCTACTAAAAATTAGTCAGGTGTGGTGGTGCACACCTGTAATCCCAGTTACATGGGAGGCTGAGGCAAGAGAATCGCTTGAACCCAGGAGGTAGAAGTTGCCATGAGCCAAGATCGCATCACTGCACTCCAGGCTAGGCAACAGAGAGAGATTCTGCCTCAAAAAATAAAAATAAAAATAAAAATAATCTTCACGCAATGTCTAGACTTGTATTTGACTAAACAACTGGGTATCGTAGCCTAGCCAAGTTAACACGTAGAATTAACCATCACATGACAGAAGCTCAGCAAGCCTCAGAGCACAGAGAAGGGGACTCCTAACCCAGTGTGTGTGCGTGCGTGCGTGTGTGTGTGTGCGTGCACCTGTGTGTGCACGTGTGTGTGTGCACGTGCGTGCACCTGTGTGTGTGTGCATGTGTGTGTGTGCGTGTGTGTGTGTGTGCATGCGTGTGTGTGTGTGTGTACGTCTGCGTGTGTTGGGGGATGGGGTGTAATGTATAAGCTGGAGCCTGAAATAGGCTTTAGCCGGTGAATGGTAGCAGGGAGACCTAGCACACCCTCCCACATCCCCGGGTGGACTGTTTTGTGACAGGCTCATAGAATCCTACGGTATATTTTACTCAGTCCCACTCTGCAATGTAAACATGCCCCCTCTACTGCCTCAAGATCCCAGCAGGGGTCACAGCCTACATGTCTGCTGTCATTGCTGTCGGCAAGTTCAGCCTTGATCCCTGGGTTGTCTGCGTCAGGCCAACCACCCAACTGGACAGCAGAGAAATGTACATCTTCCCCCTTCCTCTCTTTCCAGTGGGGCTGGGGGCTCCTTCCTGGCATCCACTTCACATTTGCATTCAAGAATGTGAATCTCTCCATTTGACCCCTTGTGAACCCAGCCCAGACAGGCCCCATGTGCCCCAACCTGCCTGGTGGCCCCCTGGCTGCCTCCCGGCCCCGAGGACCCCTCCCCACCTGCCCCTGGCAGAGGGTGTGTGTGAGCATCTGGCACTGCTGCCTGAGCAGTCCATCAGCCTTCACACCGCTGTCACCAGGAGACGTGGTGGAACGAAAACAAAAGACGTGACAAATTTGTCCTTTTCTCTTTATAATTAACCAAAATATCACAGCATGTAGCAAAGCACAGCTCCTAATTAACAGACAGGCGAGAGGCGATTAAGAAAAAAAGGCGCAGTCCCTTCTCATCACCCCTCCCACATGCGCTCCCCCCCTCCCCATGTGGCAGCCCACCCCCCACCCACCATACACTCCTCCCGCCTCCCCTACCCAGTAATTATATTTGCAGGAGAGAATAATATTCTGGTCAGACACGACAGACAGAAAGAGCCCAGTCCCCAGTGAGGCAATTAATATTTCACACCTGCCAAGGCAAAGTGGCAAATGCAAGGGGAGGGAGAGACGCTGGAAGGCGACTCGCATTGTCACCAGGCCGGGGTTTGCAAAAGCCAAGTAAGGACGGTCCTTCTGTTGGGCTACGGGAATGGGTAGGCCAGGCTGACACAGAAAACAACTCTTTAGGGTCTGCGTAGAGAGGGGGTTGGGGAGGTCATTGAACAGAACAAAGAATCTGCGACTGTACGCGCTCCCACTTTGTTCACTAACTCCCAGCTCACACTCCGCACACATTCCCAGCCCTACTGAGAGTGCAGCACGTGCAACCCTAAGGGGATGGGGTGCAAGGAATGCAGAGCAAGTGGGCACAAAGCAGCCACCTGCACCCCCACCCCAGCCCCCACTCCCACGGATTCATATGCCACTTGTCCTGCCTACCACCCACAGACCCTCACACCCTCTCCAGAGCTCCCTATGGGGCACACATGTGTGCACACACACTCACATACAACCATCTCCAAGTCAAACAATCAAGTAAGAGTTACTGGCTGCTTATTAGGGTCAAGTCCTTGGAACTGAGGCCTAGAGAATCCAGCATTAGCTCTGGAAATAGAACTGCCTGAGATTTCACACAGAGGAACTAACCATGCAGAGCCCTGACTGGTAAGCCACATGTGTGTGATCTAGCTCCTAGCACGCTTCGAGCACTTACCAATTGTCAGCCATGCCCACCAGCCACTTCGCATGCCTACGGAACTCGTAAAGGGCAGATCAGACCATTGTGGTTTACATCTAAGAAAACTGAGGCTCCTGAAGCTTACGCATCTTACCCAAGTTAGAAAGTTAACAAAGCTGGGATGTAAACTCAGTTCTGTCTGATGTGAAATGTGTTGCTTATTCCCAACAGCCAAACGGTGGAACCATGGATGGATGAATAGATAAACTAAATGGGGCATATACATACAATGGAATATTATTCAGCCAGACAAAGGAATGAAATTATCACTTATACTACAGTAGAGATGAACAGGGCGTTATACCAAGCCAGTCGCAAAAGGCTAAATGCTGCATAGCGCTGTATACTGCTTAGATGTGGTACCTGGAGTAGCAAATTCATAAAGACAAAGTCGAATGGTGGTTACCAGTGGCTGCAGCGAGGAGGGGATGGGGAGTTACTGTTCAATGAGTATAAAGACACAGTTTTGCAAGATGAAAAGGGTTCTAGAGATGGATAGTGGTGATGGCTACACAACAGTGTCAATGTATTTAATGCCACAGAACTATACACTTATAAATGCTGAAGATGGCAAATTGTATGTGTTTTGTTACAATGTTGTGTTGCTAAGTATCATGCCATGGCTAGAATCTCAGTGTGCCCCTTCCCACAGTGAGGCCATGAGATCAGGAGCCCATTACTTAATAAGCCTCATTGATCTGTATAATAGCTATCATTCCTTCATTTTTTCACTTATTCCATTTGTTCATTCATTCATTCAAAAGTAAACATTGAGCAGATCCCACGAGCCAGGCATTGTGCTAGGCTCCAGAGATAGAGTGCTGAACATGACATACAGGATCTGCCCTCATAGAGCTTAAATTCTAGTCGGTGGGAGGCTGGAAGAGAGACTCAAAAGAGGCCGTGCTGTAGCAGAGGCAGGAGAGGACAGTGGCTTGGATTAGGGCGGTGGTCGTGGAGATAGAGAGAAAAAAAATAAGCTATGTATTGGAGGCAGAATCAGCAGGGCTTGCTGATAGATTGGATGTTAGAGCCAGAGGAAGACAGGGGAGAGAAGAGTAACTCTTATGAGAATTAGAAGGGTTGGGTGAAGCGGCTCACACCTGTAATCCAAACACTTTGGGGGACCGAGGTGGAAGGATCACTTGAGCCCAGGAGTTCAAGACCTGTCTGGGCAAGACCTTGAACGTGGAGTTCAAGACCTTGTCTTTAATTAAAAAGAAAAAAAAGTTAAGAGAATTAGAAGCAACACATGTAAGGTGGGCTGCATAGTACCTAGCACACAGTGGTGTTCAAAGATGACTGCTTCACGTGTTATGAACACTGAGGGAATTAATCAGAGAGAGTTTTCTACAAGGGAGGACAGAGGGAAAGAGTCATGGAGAAAGATTTCTGGAAGATGTGAATTCTCAGCCAAGTTTAAAGCAGGGAAGGGAAGTAGATTGACATGGGGGTGGAAGAGGAGGGAGTCAGGAATTTCTGGTGGGAGGCAGGAAGGAATAGACCAAACATAGGCTTGCAGGTGGGAAGTGTGAGTCATCAGACTTAAGAATCAATTAGATTGTGTGTTTGAAGATTCTGCTTATAAACAAGTACAGTTGACCCTTGAACAATGAGGGGTTTAGGGGCACCAATCCCCCCGACAATTCAAAATCCGTAGAAAAGCCTACACATTGGGTACAGCGTACACTGCTTGGGTGACGCGTGCAGCAAAGTCTCAGAAATCACCACTAGAGAACTTATTCGTGTACCCAAACACCACTTGTTCCCCAAAACCTTATTGAAATAAAAAAATCCATATATACCTTTTGACTCCTCAGAAACTTAACTACTAATAGTCTACTGTTGACCAGAAGCCTTACCGATAGTCTATTAACACATATTTTGTATGTTATATGTATGACATACTGCATTCTTAAATTAAGCTAGAGAAAAGAAAGTGTTACTAAGAAAATCATAAGGAAGAGAAAATGCATTTGCTATTCATTAGGTGGAGGTGGATCATCATAGAGGTCTGCATCCTGTCTTCGTGCTGAGTAGGCAGAGGAGGAGGAGGAAGAGAAGGGATTGGTCTTGCTGTCTCAGGGTGGCAGAGGTGGGAAACGTCCTTGAATAAGTGGACGTGTGCAGTTCAAACCTGGGTTGTTGAAGGTCAGCTGGAATAGATATGTAAGATTTTCAATGAAAATAGAACCGGATCCAGATCCTAAAACTGATTCCCGTCTCCTCTTCAGATCCACAAGCCTAGACAGGAAAATGACTTCCTCCACTCAGAGTCCCCCTTTCTGTGTACCTGAAGGAGGAAATGAAAGCTCCAAGCGGCTGAGGGGTGAAGGCCCTGGACCAGGTGGGTGGGGCTGGCACCCTGAGCCACCTCAGCATACCTGCAGCCTGCCGCCTCCAGAGTATCTTCTAAGAAAATAGCCCCCAAGCCAGTGTCCATCCCGGGTTCCTCTTCTAGCGACTACTGTCCCAGACAATCTCCCCTTCATTTTCAGTCCCCACTCTCCACTGAGGCTGTGTCCTTCAGCCTGCACAGACTTCAGATGAGCGACCTGGCCCCTGGCACTCACAGCACCCCCAAACCCAACACTGGCCCACGCCCCTGCATGCTGTGGTCTGTGTGGGCAGCAAAAGCCGGAAGCAGCTCCTCCAGCAGGTGGGCCCTGCCGTCCCCAGCCTCATGCCATCTACTCCTGATATTCTCAGTGTGGCTGCAGACTCCCGAGGTTCCCCGAGACACTTTCAGGGACCGCGAGGTCAAAATATGTTTATAATAATATTAAGACATGATTTGTCCTTTTCAGGGTGCTAACATTTGCACTGGGGGTGCAAAGGCATTGGTGGGTGAATCTGTTGACACCCACATCAACCAAGAGAGAGCACAAAGTCTAATAATAATTTTATTTTCTCCTCACCAGCCATTTTGATTTATGAATATTCTTTATGAAGCAGTAGAAATCACTAATTTTATTCCATCTCAACCCTTGAGTACACATGTTTTTAATATTCTGTGTGACTCCCTTGGAAGAATACACGCGGCATTTCTGCTGATACGTGATGATCGTCTCACGGAAGAAACACTTGTGCAATTGTTCGCGCTTTGGCCTGAGCCAGCCACTCCTTCACTGAACACCATTCTTATTTGAAAAAACAACAGACACGCTACGGTTATTAGGACTTCTGTTTTTGGTAGAAATGGTCTTGAAAATGAACAAAGTGAGCCTGTCACTTTAAGGAAAACAATTGACTGATTTGTGGCCGACGATGAAATTTGAGGTCTCATATGAAAATCAGAATTTTGGAAAATGTGTGTTCACCACCATCAACTTGATAGCTTACCAATACTTAAAATCTTTCCCAATGAGGTCAGTGGTAATAGTAACAAATCTGTTTTGGCTTTAAAAAAAAATTGTATAATGAAATGTGTCAACATTTGGAATATCTACATAATTCAGTGAATTAATAGTTTCCAAATGTCCAATGCATGATTTATAAGATTATGCATGGATAAAAGAATTGTTGGAAGCTGTAGGACCACCAGTGTATTTTCATGCATTTCATACGGTACATAAAATAAAGTGTAAAAGGTTCGTCAATAGGGTTTCAAATTCCACATTATAAATAATCTTTAAGAAACTACTGTTTATTGAGTTTAAGTGTAATATCAAAGATGAATAGCCACAATTATCTGAAACAACTATTAAAAACTCCTACCTTTTGAAACTACATATCTGGATGAGGCCAGATTTTCTTCCCATATTTCAACCAAAACAACATATTCCAACAGATTGATTGTAAAAGCAGGTGGTGGGAAAATTCTGCCAGACATGAGAGGGATTTGTAAAGATGTATAACAATGCCACTCATCTCGCTGATGTTCTTTTGTTCTGGGAAGTGTTACTTTTCATAAAAATATGTTATTTATATTAATATGTAATACATTTATTATTTTATTTTATTTTAGAGACAGGATTACACTGTGTCGCCCAGGCTGGAGTGCAATGGCGCAATCACCAGCCACTGCAGTCTTAGCTTCCTGGGCTCAAGCAATTCTCCCACCTCAACTTCCCGAGTAGCTGGGACTATAGGTGCACGCCACCAGGCCCAGCTAATTTTTGTAATTTTTGTAAAGATGAGGTCTCACCATGTTGCCCAGGCTGGTCTCGAATTCCTGGGCTCACATGATTCTTTCACCTCAGCCTCCCAAAGTGCTGGGATTAGAGGCATAAGCCACTGTGCCCAGCAATTTTACTATTTTTTTTTTAAGTGACGATATCGCTCTATCAATCACCCAAGCTGAAGTTCACTGGCAAGATCATGGCTCACTGCAAACTCAAACTCTGGGGCCCAAGCGATTCTCCTGCCTCAGACTCCCAAGTACCTGGGACTACAGACGTGCTCCACCATGACCAGCTTTTTCCTTTTTCGTGGAGACCAGGTCTCACTATGTGGCCCAGGCTGGTCTCGAACTCCTGGGCTCCCATGATCTTCCTGCCTAGGCCTGTTATTTTTAAATTAATTGAAAATCGGTATTTAAATGTTTTTTATCTTTATGTCTAATACAGGAAATACTGTGTTCGAAATTCAACCCAATTAACAAAAGCTCTTTGGGGACCTTGATAATTTTTAAGACTGTAAAGGGCTCTTGAGACCAAAAGTGTGAGAGTCCCTGCTCTGGCTCACTGTTCTCACCTCTATCTCCTTTTCCTGGGGCTGGGGCTCTAATGTTTCTCCTGTATCCAAGTCCCAGGTAATGCCTGGCCCAGATGACCCCAGCTGACTCCAGGGATTCCATTTTGGGGTGGCCCATGAGAGCTCCAGTCTGCTGCGTGTCCCACTGTCTTCGTCTGCCCCTGCGCCCCGCCCCCAACCACACACATGCGCATACACACAGAACAATTGATCCTATATGGAGTGAAAATCAAAGTCTTCCTAGTGGTGGCATTTTCATCCTGGGTGAATCAACCTTTTAGGCCTCATCTTCCTCACCACTAATACATGGTTGTTAATACTAAAGTCATCCTCGCTGGGCTGTTGTGAGATTTAAATGAGGCATTGCGTGTGTCCTAGATATTCTGCATCTCCTCCCTTCCCCACCCTGCTCTGTGACCCTGGAGGCTTCCAGTTGGGTCTGCCAGGGACTCCAGAGGAAGAAGGAGGTTAGAGGACTAATCACCCATTGCAGGCATGCATGTGTACACATGCGTGCACACACACACACATGCACACACAGATGCACACACAGTTTGTCAATGCATCTAAGGATGGGACAGCCCCGGTCTCGTGCAGAGCAGCTCCTCCTTCCCTGGTCCCTGCATGCCTAGGGATGGAACTTTGCTCTCCCCAAGGTGCCTTATCCCATTTGCTGGTTTCCTTTCATAGCCACACCTTTGTAAATAGCACTCCCTTAAATTCTCCTAAGTGGACTCGTCTGAGTATGTCATTTATTTCCTGCAGTGACCGTGACTGATATAGGGTGTGAAATATTATAATCTTGGATGTGTCTGTACCAAAGAAAGTCCTGTTGCTTTCTGAATTAATGTCTTCTATGACCACTGGGCACCCCCACTTCTGAGGGGTGCAGGAGGAGAGAGGGATTTTATTCTTCCACTGCAGTTTACTCTCAGCACCACTTACGTTCCAGGAACTATTCAGAGGGTTTGCAAAAGATGCCCAAGGAATAATTCCTGCCCTGAAAGGGAACAAATGAACATCCCACACTTTCTCATCTTTGTGCCTTTGCTCACGGTGTTCCCCTCACCCTGCGTGTTCTCTTTCCATCAGTCTAAACCCTCCACTGTTACCTTCTTAAGAAACTGTTCCATATCCCCAAACCATAAATAAACTCTTTCTCCCCCAAACACTTCTTTTAAAGCTCTTATCTCTTTTTTACTTGTATTATTCAGTTTGGTTCAACATACATGTATCTGGTGCTTATTTTATGCCAAACCCTAGGGCAGATGCTGAGAAGTGTAAGAAAAAACATTACACAGTATCCACCCTAAGGGAGCTCACTCTGTCGCTGGGGAGACAGAAGCATAAATACTTCTGATGCAAAGGGAGAGAGGTCGTAATAGAAGTTTGTACAGAACTCTATAGGTTTTAGTTAAAGGAAACACTATGGAAGACTCTATATAGACATGGGGCGATCAAGAATATTAGAAGGATGGCACTACGCTATCAGGTGTAGGTCAGGGAAGGCTGGAAGCTTCAGCCTAACAGAAGTGCAGCACACAGGCACATCCAACATGGCACAGAGCATACAAGCAGCCATTGTGAGGGTGCTGGCTACATAAGCGAGCCTGAGGCTGTACTCGTTTTCTTGCGACATCTACTGATGGCCTGCAGGGATGGTGTAGACCCACCCCATGCCCTGGTGCCTGGTGGGCCAGTGGACCAGCTGAAGCATGATGTCTGATGAAACTAGCTGCTTTCCATCTAGAGCCACAGACCAGACCATAAACTCTGACAGTGGTGCCAGCATAATGCCCCAAACAACCAGACCTCTGGGGGTCACGTGGCCGGGCACAAGCCCAGACCAGCCATTCTGCAGGAGAAAGCTGGGAAATTTGAAATGATGTAAATTCAAGATATCCTTCTCTCCACAGCTGCACAACGTCTTGTAAACTCACTACCACAATGAAGAGGAGCAGGGAGAGGGAGAAGACATTTCAAAGACTGAGCATCTACCCCAAAAAGGAATGAGTCATTGTTTTCTGACAAGATGGACAGGGAGCATAGGCTATTGGCGCCCACCTCCAAAATTAATCTTGGGGAAACCACAGCAGAGAACACATGCCATGGATCTGACGATCCAAAGATAAAACGGTGAGAAGTTCCAGGAAGACCAAAGGCTTCCGAAAACTGAGAACCAGTGTGTGTGGAGGGAATGGGTGGGTGGATGAATGGCAATAGACAAGGAGAAGTCCCAGTGGAATATTAGTTGCTCTAAAGCTGTGGTCTTGTACCCCCTCTACACACACACACACACACACACACAAACACACACACGCACACACGCAAGGTGACCACTGTCTATCTAGAACAAGCAGCACCATAGCCAAGTCCTCAGAGATTCCAAGAATATAATCACAGAAAACCAAAAGGCCTATTAGGATAAGAGCTAATGGGATCAGAAATGGACTTCTGTCTGCCCTTGGGTATTCGTTCAGCCATCCTACATCCCCTGCTGCCCCTTTAACCCTGAAGCTGCTGGATCTGCTACGGGGACGGCCACCTCCCAAGTCTGCTTCTTTGAAAGGAAAATGCTGGATGGAGGGGTTGCACAGTAAGACAGTAGCTTCTAAAATGGATCCTAAATTGGGAAGGGGAATAGCAGGTTGCTGAAACATATCAAGAGGGTTTCTGTAGAACCAGGAGTTCCCTGGCTTGGAGCTCATTCCCTCCCCTCTTATTTAAATTCAGCAGGAAGTAATAGACAAAGATTTCAGATGCTCCTTCACTACACATTACTGCCCAGAATAACTGACAGCCCCAAGGGAACATAAGTTTACGGGCCAAATTAATTTGACCTCGAGGAATAAAACCACTTTAAAAGAAAGGCAGCAAACTGAACAATATGCATCCCATGACCACGATAATTGAGACAGATGCACCAAGATTTTAAATAAGCATAATAAATCGTCTCAACAAAAGAGATGATACTAAAATATGGCACAGGTAGAATAAATTATAAAAAAACAAATAGAAATATTGTATATGAATGATTTGAAACAAACAGAAGGGATAAATAACTAGATGGACATCCCTGAAAGCAGAATTTCTAAGCTGAAAGATCATGTTGAGATGTTCTCCCATAGAGCAGCAGCAGACGAAAAGACAGAAAATATGAACGCAAGGCTAAGAATGTTGTGGCTTACATTTACTTGCGATATGGTTATAAGTAAACTGAGGTGCTAATATCCAAACAACGAGACTCCTAGGAGGTGAGGAAAAACGTGGAGGGGAAGAAACATTTAAAGAAATAAGAATAGAAGACAAAAGACCTCAAGTTGAAAGGACTTACACCGTGCCAAGTAGAAGAAAGAAAAACTCACACCTAGAATATTTCAGTGAAACTAAGAATATTAAACAGGCAGAAGAAGCCTAGGAGTGGTGGCTCACGCCTGTAATCCCAAAACTTTGGGAGGCCAAGGCAGGCAGATTGCTTGGGGACAGGAGTTCAAGATCAGCCTGGCCAACATAGCGAAATCCCATCTCTACTAAAAGTACAAAAAGTTAGCTAGGTGTGGTAGCACACGCCTATAATCCCAGCTACTCGGGAGGTAGAGGCATGAGAATCACTTAAACCTGGGAGGTGGAGGTTGCAGTGAGCCAAA
Organism: Aotus nancymaae; assembly: GCF_030222135.1. Lineage (NCBI taxonomy): Eukaryota > Metazoa > Chordata > Mammalia > Primates > Aotidae > Aotus > Aotus nancymaae. The sequence goes on along the minus strand of NW_026988453.1, from coordinate 11,124,950 downwards.
ATTGTGCCACCACACTCCAGCCTGGGCAACAGAGCAAGACTCTGCCTCAAAAAAAAAAAAAAAAATCAGAAGAAAATTCTAAAAGTTGCCAAAAAGATATAACAGTCACCTAAAAAAGTGAAGAATCATAATTTATCAGATTTCTGAAGAGTACATTGGGCATAGGAAAACATGGAGAAATAAGTTCAAAGTATTAAAGGAAAAAGAACATTGAACCTGGAATATCTTATCCAGCCAAATATTGGATATTGTGTTAAATATTGCCAAATCCCCTCTGTAGAGTTCTACCATTTTGCATTCCCACCAGCATTGAAATGGAATGCCAATTTTTCCATATCCTGTCAACAGAATGCTTTGTGAAGCTTTTGAAATATTGCCAGTGTTCTGCCATGAGTGGACACAGCCTGACGCTCTCACCAGAAGTAGATGCTGGCACCATAGTATCTAACACAACTATGCATGGATTTAACCTTTCATCCAATAAATAATAATATATTAATTTTATTTGAAGATCCATATCCTAAAATACAAAACAAAATATATACAAAATCATTCATGTTACACTTTGAATATCCCTTAGCTGAAATGCTTGGGAAAGAAGTGTTTCCAATTTCAGATATTTTTTGGATTTTGTAATATTTGCATACAAATAATGAACTACCTTGGGTGTCAGACTCAAGTCTAAAAACAAAATTCATTTATGTTTTACGTATACCATATACATGTAGCCTGAAGGTAACTTAATATTTCTAATAATTTTGTGCATGAAACGAGGTTTTGAGTGCGTCTTGACTGTGACCCATGATACAAAGTCCGGTGTGAGATTTTCCACTTGTGGCATCATGTTGGCACTCAAAAAGTTTTAGATTTTGGAGCATTTTGAATTTCAGATGTTTTAATTAAGATTCTCAACTTGTAGTATTATTTATGAGGATAAAGCATTGGGAACAATCTGTTATGCTTATGAGAATGATAGATTAGTAGAATAAGTCATTGCATATCCATTCAATGGCATAATTTGGAGCTATATAAATTAGAAATATCTCCAGAAATTGATGTGAAGTGATTGCCAAGATATTTTAAAGTAAAAATCATAGTATGTTATATTTTTGTATGAAAGAAAGTAAAATAAGAATACGTGCCTATTTTTGCAAAAGAAACATAGGAAGGATAAACCAGAAGCCAGGGAAATTGGTTTCCGGCAGGGAGTGAGTTGAAACGGGAAGAAAATGCTAAGAAAGGGGAACAGTTCTCTAAATATGCCTTTAGTTTAGTTTCACTTTTTGACCCACTAAATATTTTACTATACGTGAAAATAAAATCATTAAACATGAGGAAAAGACCCTAAAGCTGTATAAACGGAAACAAAAACTTACCTATATACCTTTGGTAGTTGACAAGGTGTCTACACAGAAGGGAAACATCAATCCAGGTAACTTTTGGCATAGTATTTGAACTGTACGTCCTCAAGGGCACATATTCTAAATAAAATAAGAACTGCAAAGAAATTTTGAACTCTGTTTTGTTTTGGTAATGATATACAATAGGCATTCCCAAACTATTCTGGCAAATGACTATATATGCTGATGTTTTTGAGAACCAGGGAGGCTAAGAACCTTTTGGAGAGAATCAGATATCTTGGAAGAACAAGATGCAAATAAGGAAAGGAAAAATCCTGTGGTATTAGATTGAAGTTATTAGTGTTGGTAAGTACACGTTAATTTTTTTAGGCCTTTATTTTTCTCCATTCTTATTGAGTCACAACTGAAGCACACTAAAACTCCATATTTAAAATGTAATATTTGCTGAGTTTTGACCATTGTACATTCAAAAAAGAATCGCCACAATAAAGACAAAAAACCTTTCCATCACTTCCAGAAACATATTTGTGTTTTTCAAACATGCCTGGCTCCATCTCCATTTCTAAGCAACCACTGATCTACTTTCTGTCATTATAAATTAGTGTGCATTTTCCAGAATTTTATCTAAATGAAATTATATGATATGTGCTATTTTTTGCCTGGCTTTTTTCACTAAATATAATGATTTCAGATTCATCTAGGTTATGCATCAAAGTTCATTCCTTTTTACTGTTTTTATTTCCAGGATTGGAATGGCTTTGTTACTAGGTTCATATACATTTATAATCGCTATGTCTTCCGAATGAATTGTCCCTTTTATCATTATGAAATGTCCCTCTTTATCTCTAGTGATACTCTTTGTCTTGAAACCTGTTTTAGCTGATTAAAAAATAGCCATTCTAGCCTTCTTATGCTTATTATTTGCATGGTATATATTTACTTAAAATCTATCTGTGCCTTTGCATTTAAAGTGTGTCATTTGATGGCAGCATATAGTAATGACTTGCCTTTTTATTCACTCTGTCAATCCTGGTCTTTTAATTGAAGGGTTTAGACCATATAAAAGTCCTTTAATACTCCCTTCACCACTTCTGTTGCTCTTCCTTCCATTCCTGAAAACCCAACTTTCTTTTGTTATCATTGTGTTTTAGCCTCTGATGAATTTATTTTATCATTAATTACAGAAAATGTATTCTGGTAACAAATTGACTCGGTTTTCCTGCATCTGAGAGCAGCTTTATTTTGACTTCACACCTGCAGGGTATTTCTGCTGGATGTAGAATTCTGAGTTGACAGTTCCTTCTTCTAGCACTTTAAAGATGTTGATCCTGTCTTCTGACCTTCATGGGACAAGAAGAAATCTACTTGTGTTCCCCTATATGTAATGCGTAGCATTTCCTCTAGCAGCTTTAAAGAGTCTTTCTTTGCTTTGATTTTCATCATTTTCACTACTATAGGTGAGGTTTTCCTTGAGTTTATGCTGTTTGTGGTTTACTGAGCTCCTTGAATCTTAAATCTACAAACATGGAGTAATATTAAAATGCAAGAAGATGTTAATAGAAGCATGGAGCAGGTGCAGTGAGGGCCCAACGGAGGAGCAGCCACTTCTACCAAGGAAGTGAAGGGGGAGGCATGCCAAGAATGCATGAGACATAGAGTATGGGACAGGCCGTCTAGGCACAGGGGACAATGTGACAAAAACTATGAGATATGACAAATACAAAACCCAGTTTCTCATTCTCCAGTTCTCTCTCTTGTCACATCACTTTTTTTTTTTTTTTTAACAGCTGGTATTGTTTTGTTAAGTTCTTAATGACATCTTCGGGACAGGCACATTTTCTAACTTTGCCTTGTATTTTTAAGGACAAAAATAGCATTTCTCACTTTCCTTGTGTCTTTTGAGGATGCCTAACACAGGCTTTTCAAATTTAAAGAAACAAAAAAACCAACAACCTGCTCTTTGGACAGCGTGTGGGAGGCCAATGCTGGTTGTGGCTCTGTGAAGATGAAGTAATAGAACCAGCAAACTCAGCTTTCACTGTTAAAAGAGCACAAAAGCTGCCTATTTAGACAGAACAAGCTAATTGATTGAAGCAGTTTGAGATTCTCAAATAATAGTAAAAAAATCTCATTTTATTACACCTATTAAAATTAACCCTCCAAACCTTAGATGTTCATCCAGAATTAATTACTACATTTAAAGGGCTAAAATTGAGTGCTTTGTTGGTTTCTCTAGATAATTTACATATCATTACTTTACAATTCATGTTGTAATAATTTTTATTAAAATTAGTAAATGAAAATGGAACGATATTACATCCAAGCTTATAGGACCCTAGAATCAGAGTCGCTAATCTTTTTTCTTCTTTAAAATTATAATTGTCAGTTTAAAATATATACATATGTAGAACTTAATCATTTATTTTTAAAAAGAAAAGCATGAAACCAAAATGAGTTAGTTTTTTTTTTTTTTTTTTTTTTTTTTGAGACGGAGTTTCGCTCTTGTTACCCAGGCTGGAGTGCAATGGTGCAATCTTGGCTCACTGCAACCTCCACCTCCTGGGTTCAAGGAATTCTCCTGCCTTAGCCTCCTGAGTAGCTGGGACTACAGGCGTGCACCACCATGCCCAGCTAATTTTTGTATTTTTAGTAGAGACGGGGTTTCACCTTGTTGACCAGGATGGTCTCGATCTCTGGACCTCGTGATCCACCCACCTCGGCCTCCCAAAGTGCTGGGATTATAGGCGTGAGCCACCGCGCCCGGCAATGAGTTAGTATTTATGTTCTCATTGAGATTGTATCAAACCCACAATCAGTGCTGTAGAATGTAGAGAGCAAGAGGAAAAACAAACAAACAAACAAACAACAAAACCCAGAAAGAAGTGGAGAAAGATTAGCCAAAGTAGAGAAGAGATGGAAGGCAAAAAATACCACAAAAGTAAGTCAGAGAAAGAAACACTGTTTACCTTTGTTAACCCAACATCTTCCAAACTTACTCAACTATGGAACCCAAAGAGCAGCCCAAGCACCAGCAGTGCTCTAAGAGCTACAGTCTGGAGAACCTGGTTAGAGCCATCCTCAAACTTCAGCCGGGAGTGGCATGTGCCATCGGTACAAATGCTGGGAGTTGCAAGACGAAGACTGGAACATTTGTTGGAAGTCCTCCTGCATCCACCAATTCCCAGCAGAGACAAGTGGCCCTGGGAGCCCACACTTCAGTCCATGGCGTTTCCTCCCACAGCCCACCTCTTTGGAAAAGCCTCAGCACAGGGAGTCTGCTGTCTCGGGGTGGGTGGGTGCAAAGCGTTTCGTAAAACACAATCCACCTGTGAGATTCCTGCTATGTACTCAGTCCCTAGGCATTCAGTGCACCTCCACACAAAGTAGCTGGGGGGTGCATCAGGAATGCGCCTCACTTGTTAGGAGGCCAGCACCCCCTCTCTCCTCTGGAGGAGACAATGCAGTAGAGGATAAGAGATCCGAGACCCCAAAACATGCCCATCCATGCTGGAGGCGGGAACCGTGAGCTCTTGCCATAGACTTCTGTATTTCTTTTATTCCATCTCTCATCATCCCTTTTTCCTGGCCCCTCGGCATTTCCCGGTGGTCTCCTCTGCCTGTCTTCCTCCCCCATCTTCATTTTTATTTTCTATTTCTCTCATTGGGATCCTTCTGGTGAGCAAGGTTCTTCCGGCCAGGTGGGGCTCTTCCAGGACTTTCCCTGGCTCTCTCTCCCACTCTAGATAAATCCACTCACCCGCCACACTCCCTTCATCTCCTCCTCAAGCCGTCCCAAGCACAGTGACTGGAGGAGCCTTAGGAAATCCTCCAAACAGAGCGGCAGTGGGTCAGTGTTTGTGTGTCCCTGTCAGTATTACCTCTGAGCTGGGAGGAGACAGGCAATTCTGGAAGAGTCCACCAGAAACCTGGCTCCATCGCACCCCTCCACAGGCAGGAATGGGCCCTTGGGACGTTTTCTGACAGCTCTGACAGGCCTCAAGGAGGTAATTAATCCCTTGCAGCTGCCTCTAATAGAGAAGGAGCTGGAAGCAGGGGGAACAGGGAGGGAAAAGTGTAAATTTAGAAAAAGTTATAAAGCCATAGGAGAAAGCAGGTAGGGAATTCAGTGAGAATCTTATTGAACAAATTTTGCTTGGAATCTCCTCAAGGGCTGGTCTGAGGAAACCAAAGGCAAGCTTAGGAATCACCGCAGAGCTGGGCTCGTGGACGTCTCTGCAACAGACATACTCTGGAAAGAAAACGAAAGGCCAGGTGCAGTGGCTCACACCTGTAATCCCAGCACTTTGGGAGGCCGAGGCAGGCAGATCACCTGAGGTCAGGAGTTCGAGACCAGCCTGATCAACATGGAGAAACCCCATCTCTACTAAAAATAAAAAATTAGCCAGGCATGGTGGTGCGCGCCTGTAATCCCAGCTACTTGGGAGGCTGAGGCGGGAGAATTGCTTGAACCTGGGAGGTGGAGGTTGCAGTGAGCTGAGATCGCTCTATTGCACTGCACCCTGGGCTGTAACAAGAGCAAATTCTGTCTCAAAAATAAATAAATAAATAAATAAGACAAAAGCTGGAGAGAGGCATAGTCTCTGTCCTTGGCCTGGAATCCTGTGATATGGGGCTTTGAACCTTGCTAGCTCCCAAGTAGGGCCGAGGGGCTGTCTAAGATTGCAGGTACCCAGTTTCTGGGGCCAGGGAGGCAGAAGGCAGCTTCTGAAAAAGTGGTTTCCGACAAAAAGGCAGACAGGCAGAGAGATGGACGGGTCTCCTTCTTTCCCAGACATCCCCACAACTGTCTGGGCAGACAGATGGGCCTTTCCTCTGGGCTTTATAGATTAATGCATCCTTCTTATCAATTATGGAGACAAGAAAGTGTAATTTTCTCCCCATGTTTATACTGTTCAGGATTAATCTGCCTGTAAATGGATAATCTGTCAGCTTTCTGTGACACTGAAGTGGGGAGGGGGTGGGGCAGGAAACAGGGAAGAGATTTACCAGCGGGTAATGCCATCTGCTTTATTAGGTTGTTTTATAAACCTGACATTCAATTTGTTCTGGAGGACTTGGTGACGGATTATTCTGTAAATTCCCAAATAATTACAATAACCAGAGAAAGGGAGAAAAGGGGAGAGGGAGGTGGGTTTGGGGGAGTAAGGGTGTGCGGCACGATCGTGAGGAATGGTTCCAAGGACAACATCAACATCCGTCCTCAGCCATTACCAAGGGTGGCCCAGAAAGGCTGGGCCTTAGAGGCAGGGGATTGACGAGAAGGGCCCGACGCCCTTCCACTCTGGGTCTCATATAATGTCCCTTTGTTTTCAAACCTTCAGACACCTTGCTCTCCCCAAGATGGCGAATTCAAGTGAGCAGGGATTGCGTTATCATGCTTTTAGACTTTAATATGTATATCACACTCTCTCTCCCGTCCCTGGGTCTGAATCCTGCTCCTCTCCTTACTAGCATATGAACTTGGGTAAGTTACTTAAACTCTGCCTCAGTTTCTTTGTCAAATTAAGACAATAACAGAACTTACTTTCTGTGGCCGCTGTGAGGATCAAGTTAGTTTTCATATGTAAAGCATTTAAAATACTACTGGGCACACACTGAACGCTGAATACACTATTTGCTGTATCCTCATTATTTGTATGTTGATTGCGCGGTGTGAGTCCAGTGCTGATGAGATAGACAGTACACTGTCAGCAGGTCTCTGATGGCTGAATCTGAAAAATCATAATGGTAGAATCAGAATTTCAGAGCTGATGGGCCCTCGGCAATCACAGGGCCTACCTCTCCTCCATCCTCGGCTTAAACAAGGGGCTCCCTCTAACCCCAGCGCCTCATTCTGTCATCAGCCTTTCCCACCACTCCTCAGATAGTCCTCCCAAAGCCAAAGCCTGCCTTTCCCTAGCACAGCCCTCCCAAAGGGTTAAAGCTGCTGGCCTCCTGGGGTTGCAAAGGGAGCCCGGAAGAGCCCTTCCACTAAAGCATAGCCTCGATTATGAGCTCTGAGAGCTCATTTTTCAGCAGAATCCTATTCAATTACCCCGTGCACGTTTATCTTTTAAATTTCTGAATGCTGCCTTCTGTGGCTTTCTGTAATCTTATTTGTGCTTGTGTTGGGATGGGGGTAGGTGAAGAAAAGAAGGCCACATAGTGCATGTCCCAAGACCCACCTACTTGGCACCTGCCTTTGTGTCCTCAGGGACCATTCTCTGAGCTATGAGCATGTGATCATGGCATCCCATGCAGGGAGAAAGAAGGAGAGGGCTTGACAATCTCTACTGCCTGCTTTTGTTTTTTCTGTTTTTTAGACGGTGTCTTGCTCTGTCACCAGGCAGAGCTATCTGGGCTCACTGCAATCTCTGCCTCCTGGGTTCAAGCGATTCTCCTGCCTAAGTCCCAAGTAGCTGGGACTACAGGTGCATGCCACCACAATCAGCTAATTTTTGTATTTTTAGTAGAGACGGGGTTTCACCATGTTGGCCAGGACAGTCTCTATCTCTTGACCTCATGATCCACCTGCCTCGGCCTCCCAAAGTGCTGGGATTATAGGCATGAACCACTGTGCCTGGCCTGCCTGCTCTTTCTGGTCAGCTCTGTGCCTTTCCAAGGACAGTAATCTGTTACCCCAGTTGGCTACTGGGCATTGAGATTCAGGGAATGAAGCCTCTTACTCTGTGACTTCCTACAAAGAAAACGTCTGTGCCATGGGCTCCAGTTGAATAGCATACCCCCTAACATCTCAGAGTGCATTCTTGACCATCCTCTTCATGCTATGCATTGTGTAAATGTGACATAAATCAAAACTATGACTCCTCTTTCAGATGCAGAAGCGTAGATAATGAGAAAAGTCATTTGCTTCATGGAGTCCTACATGGAGTTAAGGCTTAGATGGTGTCATAGGCTGCAATTGTGTTGTCTGTCCAGACCTGATCTCCCTACTTCTTCTGGTAAAAGAACCCTCATTTCTGTGGGGAATCCATTGCCAGTGGTCTGGATGGCATGGCCACAGCCCCTCTTCAGGGACGTGCATAAGACCCTGGCCTGGCCAATCAGGATTCCTCATGCCCTTGGCCACAGTAATTACTTTGCGGTGGTCATGTGACCCAAACCCAGATAATCAGATCTTCCTGTAGGACTTTCCTGCCAAAGCTATCAGGGAAGGAGCTTTATTCTTCCTGGGGTTGGTTGCTAATCTGGTAGGATGTGAGCCTTAGGCTACTACCCAGCTATGCCTAAAGCCAGACCTACGCTCTGGACTTTCCGCTTAGATGAGCCAAAATATTCCCTTCATGCTTGGTGATATGAGGCTATAACTATTTACTTTACAGCCTCATTAATATAGGCTATAATTGGCATCTCTTCCCTATCTTCAAACTTCATCTCACAAACTCAAGGTGCATATCAAGGAAGGACTGGGAGCTGGGGTGGTCTCCTGCATCTCAACAGAAGCTGGGTTATACAGCTCTGTTGGAACCTCCCAGTTTCCAGATGCTTCCCTGGTATGGAAACCCCCTTTTCTATTATTATCCCCGTGTGTGCTGACAGGTGCATTTGTAAAGTGTCTCCCGGCCCCTCACCCCCAGCCCCCACAAAGAGTTTTGTTTCTTTCAGTAATTGTAAACTCCTGAGGGGAGGGCAAGCAATCATTCCTAGGTCATCTTTGTCTCCATCAATTCCTGGTCCAAGGCTCTCAAGTCTCTGATATGACTTCTGGTGGTCTGAGGGTATTGGAGTGTTTATGTGTATATGAGTGTGTAACTGGGGAGACGAGGGGATGAAGAGGAAAGGTCTGCCCAAAAGCATAAATGCTGAGAGAGAGAGAAGAAAGAAAGAGAGCGAGAGAGAGAGAGAGAAAGAAAAAGAGAAAAGAAGGAAGAAGGAAAGAGAAGGAAGGAAGAAAGAAAAAAGAAAGAAGGAAAGAAAGAAAGAAAGGAAGGGAATAAAGATCTGAGCACAGAGGACTCCTTGACTCTGCAGTGTCTGGGAGGCTCTGCTCAGTAAGTTCAGCTGACTTTACATCATCATTTATTCAGGCCCCACCTTCTACCGAGAGAGAACCGAAGGGATGCATAACTATGGCTACAGACAAGGCTGACATAAATTCAGCGTTTACTTTCTTAATTGTGTGTCTTACCCTCCCCGGGAAAATTTGGCAGCAGGGGGAGGTTGTTGGTTTTCTTTTTTATATTTTGTTTTAAGAGATAATGTCTCGCTGTGTGGGCCAGCCTGGACTAGAACTCCCAGGCTCAAGCCATCCTCCTGCCTCAGCCTCCCGAATAGCAGGGGTTACAGGTGCCTACCACCAGGCCTGGCCTCCCAGGAGGATGCGCCTGCCGCTGCCCCATCTGCACACTCACGCCATGGCTGGCCCAGGGAGCAACATTTCCCACAGCAGCACAGGCTTTGGCAGCTTAGAAGCAGACAAGGGCAAAAAACTGAATAGTGTCTTCCCAAGGTTGGAAACAAGGCTCAGATGCCCACCTATTTAATATACAGCTGAGGTTCTACCTAGTGCAACAAGGCAAGAACAGGAGGTGAAAAGCACAAGTTTTGGAAAAGAAGAAGTAATGTTGTGTGTATTCTCAGATGTTGTGATGTGTGCATAGAAAATTCTAAGAAATCTAGAAGAACATGACTAATGAATGAATTTAGCAAGCATACAGGATACAAAACCAATATGTAAAAATCAATTGCATTTCTATATACTCACAAAAAACAACTGGCAATTGAGATTTTAAAAACTTTAAAAAAAAACTTCTATTTTATTTATTTATTTATTTTTGAGACAAAATCTCGCTCTCGTCCCCCAGACTGGAGTGTAATGGTGCGATCGCAGCTCACTGCCACCTCTGCCTCCTGGGTTCAAGCAATTCTCTCAGCCTCCTGAGTAGCCTGGGATTGCAGACATCTGCCACCACGCCCAGCTAATTTTTGTATTTTTAGTCGAGATGGGGTTTCACCATGTTGGCCAGGCTGGTCTCGAATTCCTGACCTCAGGTGATCCTCCTGCCTCAGCCTCCCAAAGTGCTGGGATTACAGGTGTGAGCCACCACACTGGGCCAATTTTAAATATTTTAAGAAAACATTGAAACATTTTATGTAAATCATGACCACACTGACCCAATTACTGTGACCAAGGGCATGAGGTGTTCTTATTGGCCAGGCCAGGGTCTTGCACACATCCCTGAAGAGGGGCAGTGGCCATGCCATCCAGACCACTGGCAATGGATTCCTCACAGAAGGCCCTGTGCACCCTGGGTTTGGGCCTGACCCGTCCATCCTACCTACCCGGGTATCTTAGTTTTTAGGGCTACCATCTTATAGCAAAATGAACTGAGTAGGAGACAACAGAAATGTATTCTCTTACACTTCTGGAGCCAGAAGTCCAAAACCAAGGTGTTACAAGCCACACCTCCTCCAAAGCCTTTAGGGGAAGGATCCTTGTTTCTTCCAGCTACTGGGAACCCCAGGAGTTCCTTCGCTTCTGGGCCACATAACTCCAATCTCTGCATCCATTTCTTGGTAGCCATCTTCCTTCTGTCTCTGTGTCCAAATTCTTCTTTCGAGAACACCAGTCACGTTGAATTAGGGCTGTTCCACCCTATTCCAGTATGATTTACTCTTAAAGTGTCACTCGATACTCCAGGCCGGACTGCAGTGATGCAATCTAAGCTCACTGCAACTTCCATCTCCCCGGTTTAAGCAATCCTCCTGCCTCAGCCTCCTGAGTAGCTGGGACTACAGGCATGTGCCACCACACCCAGCTAATTTTTGTATTTTTAGTAGAGACGAGGTTTCACCATGTTAGTCAGGCTGGTCTCAAACTCCTGACCTCGTGATCTGCCCACTTCAGCCTCCCAAAGTGCTGGGATTACAGGCGTGAGCCACCGTGCGCAGCCCTTGACTTACTCTGAACCAGTTTACATCCGCAAAAACCCTATTTCCAAATAAGGCCTCAGTCACATGTACTAGAAGATGCGACTTGAGCATGTTTTGAGGGAGGACACAGTCTAACCCATAACACCAGGTGTCCACCCTCCACTCAAATGTATCTGTGAGGATGTTTAGCTGTACACGTGTCCAGGCTTGCCATCACACAGGTATGTGCAGTGTCCCTGCCAAGTACACCTCCATGCTCTGTCTGTGTGGACCTGTGCACTGGGTTTATTTCAAACACGGAGGTTTCTTTCGTGCTAATCTGGTTTGCTCTCCTCTCTGTTCTAAGACTCCTCACCTGCCTACAGGGTGCTGTGCTCAAACACAAAAGCAAGGGTTTTCAATGACTTTCCACGAGTAAAGGAGTTATTTCCTGACACATTTCTTCCTCCAATTATATATTTACCTCCCCCAGTGGCTTACTCAGGAGCAAAGACAAAAGGCTCAGGACTCAGGATGACTCAGGGCATGCACACACACACACACACTTTCACAAGGACCCCACAGTTCGTCTTGAGTGAGATAAATATATGCAAAATGCCTCACAGCACCACAACGACTAGGGTCTTCTACTCTAGAACTGCATGTACATTTAAAGGCATAAACATTAACATCTGAACATATTCTTTGCAGATTAAAAACCCCAATAATAACTCACCCTCCACCCTCCCAAAATTACTCTAAGGCTGCTACTGATGTCCCCACTGGCAAGTGGGAGCAAGTAGGAGGCGGGAATAGTATAGCCTTCTTGCCTGTCCCGATCCCAACTCCCCCAAGAAATGGGGGTTCACAGACTGAGTTTGAGGACCCAGAATTGTCAGGGCAATCATTCTGCCTGACCTAGAAGTAATTGGACAGGAACCTGAAAAGCAACAGGTCATCTCTGCCTCTTATTGGTGAAATACAGTTTATCAAAGTGGGCAGAAGGTTTGGGCCATATATCAAACTTCCCATTTTACAGGTGGTGAGACTGAGGTCATGGAAGTCATTCAGCATACCTACGCTTACGGATCCAGTGTCTCCTGCCTCCTGGTCTGGTATTATCTTCCCATCCCTTCCTGCCTCGCTCCCTGCCCCCATCTTTTTAGACTTGGGGAACAGCAGTGGTAAAGAGGGAGGATAGAGGGAAGAGTATTCCATGTCCAAGGAAGGCTAACAGGAGAGAACCTGTAAGGTTCTCAAATCCAGCTGAGGCTTCTTCCACAACCCAGACTTCTCCCCCAAAAAGTTCCATGACATCCACTGGCTGCCCAGCCCTTCTGCTGATCTATATAATCCAGAGACTCTGCGATTGCTCATGCGCTTTGATCCTGCAGGTGCCGGCAGCTTTTTGTTCTATTATTCACTGCAGGGCGGATGCTGAGTTGTCTCTCCTTATTACAGGCAGTGGTTGGGCTGCTCACTGCCTCCCCAAGGCCACCGGGTGATAGCCGTCAGTAAGTCGGTAGTAGCGGCTGGCTTTCCCTTTTGGGAAAGGGTTTTGTACCATTGCAGAATCATCATTTTCTACAAGTGTCCTTTTTTGGGAGAGATCTGGAACAAAAAAAACAATCAGCATAACAATTACAGAAATCCATGTAAAGATGCTAAGAGGCATACCTTATCTGCCCGGCTGGGTGGCGGCCTTTGAAGGCAGACCCTGCCTGTATATCTGTGTGCTCTGCACAGCATCTGGCACACAGTGAGACATCCTCTAATGTTTATTTAATGACCGAATGTGTGAGTGAACATCTCCTCCCAAGCCTAAACCCATTCCCTTCCAAAACAAGAGGAGAAGAGGCACTGAGTATCATCAAAACTTTTAACCATGTGGCATTCTGGATAAATCTGTTTATTTGTTTATCCACAATCTCCCCACATACACACTACAAGACACAAGCTCTATACAGGCACTTTGTATATTCCCAGCACCTAGAACAGTGCCTAGTACACAGTAAATCCTTGGAAATATGTGCAAACAATGAATGAACTGGGTGTCAGGAGACCTGGGAATGAATTCCAGCTCAGTCACCAGCTGGCTGAGTGACCTGGGCCGGTCACTTCTCTCTGGATCTCAATTTGCCCTGCTGTGTGGCAAGAGCACTGTGCCAGATCTCCAATAGAATCAGTCACCTAGTCTAGACACTTCTTGAAGAACATGGGACATTGTGTCACCTGACCAAGTCCATGCTGCGAGCCTTCCAGACCCATGTTCTGTCCCGGACTTCTTCCTCCACAGTCATGAGGTACTTTGATAATCTATGCAGATGCAATATGACCGGGTCACACAGTAAAATCCCAGGGGCCTGCAGCGACAGGGAATGTGTGGAGGCTACAGAAAGGACTATCCTTGAACGGAATGCATGACTTCTGCAAAAGTCATAGCTTCATTTCTGCACCTGCTCTCCTCCACCAATAATCCAGGCACAGAAACTCTCCCCCACCCTCCTCCCCCGGGGGGTACAGGACAACGTCCATCAATGGGATGTAGTATGGAGCTGAGAAGGGTATGAAAAAGCGCGGAGCCCTGAAGAAGTCATCTCCTTAGCAAACCACCCTGGGGCATACAGGTGGAATGGCCGAGCAGCCAACACGCACTTCCGCAAGGGCAGGGTGATGTTTTTCGTGACTCATCTTCAAACCCTGGACAAGAGGAAACATTCCAAGGTGACTTCTTGAGACAAGAACAGGGTGGGGCGCAAAGAGCCGAAGGACAACGCAGAATCAGGAGATAGGAGAAGACTCAGGCACACCCAGCTAGTGACGATGAATTTAAAGAGAACCGTACGTACTGTGGCTCCCTGCGTGGAACGGGACAATGATTCTCACGCCAGTGTGTGCGCTCACCCCTCTCACCGAAACCTTCCCTTGTGGGGTGTGCCCTTCGGATAGTTATGCTTGGGTGGGCCCTGAGCAACCCCTCCACTCTCACCCCCGCCTTGCAGAAAGCTGGTCTTTCTGGAATGGTGACTCGTCGGGGCGTTAGGATGCCTCCGTGGGGTGGGCACAAGGGGTGGTATCCCCTGTTTGCAGCCCCTGGGGTGGCAGGCGTGGATAGGCTGTCCCTGGCTGGCTCCTATTTCTGGGTCTTGACACCTTCCCCCTGCCTGCCTCTCCCCTGAGCTGTTAGGCCCGCGGTGCCGCGCTCGACGTCAGGGCCAAGGCAGGGGAGGGCCAGGGGAGGGGGCAGGCAGTGGTTCCCAGCATTGCCCTCACCTGGTATTTACTTTCCAGGCTGTTGGCTCCTAAACAATACAGTGCATGCCGATTTGCAGGATGCCTTCCGTCTAGTTTCCCAGTAAACCACTCCCACCAAGCAAACACGCAGGGTTCCCCTGGCCCGCACGGACCTGGAAAAACACAGCGCTTGGCCGGCCTCCCCGGCTGGCCTGCCCCGCCGCCTCCCGCCCAACGCCGGCTTCCGCTGCGTGGAAGCGGCAGTGCCGTGGCGCCTTGCGGCCACGAGAGGGCAGCCGCGGGCCGCAGAAACTCGGCCGCGCCCGGCTTCCCCGGCCTGCGCCTGCGCAGACCCGAAGTGGCCGCTGGCCCCGCTCCTGGCCCGCTCTTCCGGCTGCCGAGGCTGCCGCCCTCACTGAGCTGTGGCTCTGACGTCCCGGGAGGGAGCAAAGGGCGGATTTCAGGCCTCCGGGCCGGGCAGCTTCCCTCTGAGGCCCCAGAGATGCGATAGAGGCGGTGAGATGCGGCTGGAGCTGGGGACGCATTCCCCGGCCGGCGGGGAGGCCGCGAGCCCGGAGCCCTGACCGCGGTCGCCCTGCCCTCACCCCTCCGGCCGCCTCTCGCACCCGCAGCCGAAGGCCCCTCCGCTGGGTCACGTTCCTCCATCTCCTGCAGTCTGAGCAAGGTCGCCTTCATCCTCGACAGACAGAAGTCCCTCTACCCGGAGGCCCGGGGCCTGGGAGACGGCCGTGGGAACGTCGCAGAGCCCCAGTAACGGCGCCGGGGACTGCGCCCTCTTACTGCTTGAAGTTTCAGGCCCAGAGCAGAAAACGACTCCAGAGCTCGGCCAGGCACCGATGAGAAGAAAAAAACAGGAGAAGCACATTGCGCAGGGCCATGGAGCTTGCCAGTGAAGAGCAAACCAGGCCACGTTGGGCCTCTGCTTGGGACCCTGTCCTGGCATCCCCAGCTCTTGGAGAAAGTCAGCGCTCCCAAGGCCTCCAGGCGCAGCAGCATCGTCTGGCCCTGATTCTCTCCACCATGCCCCACGCTGCTTGCAGCTCTTCCCCAAGTCCCGGCTGCGCACATCCGGCTCCACCATCCCAGCCTCGCTCAGCCTCTCTCTCTGCCCAGCGAACTCTTGCTTGTCTTCTAGGTGTTGGCTTAGAAATCATTCTCCCTGCAAAGTTTTCTAGGCCTTCCCTGCACCTCTCACACAACCCCGTGCAACACTGTATTCCTGGGTAGCCCACACAGAACCTCACCAGCTTGTTCACTTATCTGATCCAGAACATGAAAGGCCCACACTAGGTCTTAATCAACATGTCCCCTACATCCAAACCCGTCCATGATAGGGACTCCATAAATATGTAATGAATGGATCCGAGCTGCCCCATGCAGTCCCCAATTTCTGGGTCCGTGTAATTTTCACCGTGTTGTCCACTGGCCCTTTCACTACTGTAACTAAAATAAGCAGATGTATGCCCTAGAAGAGTCTACGCTACGTGGCAGAGGTGGGGAAACCAAGTGTCAGAACAGGAGCCTGCTCTTTTCCAATTCCTGGGAGAATATTATGATGCTTCTTGCTTCTGAAGCCTGGAGAATTTCCAACATGACAGTCTCCCTACTTCTGTGGTTCCAGAGGGTACTTTCTAACTTGAGTTATTCTCATTAATCCACTCAGAGAAGTTAACTGCAAAACAGGTTTTAAACCATGCAGTAGGATTTAGAGAGGTTGAGGGACTCCATGAGTCCCCTTGAACCAGAGCAACACGATTTTATTTTTTATGATGCAGGAATTTCTTTTGGGGAAAGAAGAGGAGCCAAGAATTCTATTAATGCTTTAAAAATGTTTCAAGTGGGAGGAGGGTGTAGGGACAGGGAACTCTACTTTCTGCTGAACTTTGCTGTGAACCTAAAATTGTTCTAAAAAATACTGTTTATTGATTTCTTTAAAAAATGTTTTAGACGTCTACAGCACCAAAGGGTTATAAAGTAGAGCAGCTGAAGAGCTGTGGACAATTGTTAACAACTAACATTTCCAAGGGCTGTACCTACATCCCAGTGAAGCACTTAGTAGAATTTCCCAACCTAGGGAGGCTTTCCCTTTCCTTTTAGGTGGAGGCTATTTAGTATCACCCATTGTTTCTTCTTCCCCGACACCAGAGAGTCTGGATTTTAGGGAGGTAGTTAGGAACTGAAAAGTGTTTTTTTTTTTCAGAATTTGTTACATTCATAGAAAAAATTGCTATGTTACCTATTTGAAGAAGAGGAAGAGTTGAACACTATATTTCTTGAGATGGGGAGAAAAGAGTGTCAGGCAGAGAAGGAGATGTGTCCACAAAAGCAGAGGTGGCAGTGATTCAATGGGAGAAAGACTCAACTGGTCACGGATAGCTTTGAAGATGGAAAAGGGGCCACAGACCAAGGAACGCAGGTGGCCTCGAAAATCTGGAAGAGGCAACAGAATCTTCCCCCAGAGCCTCCTAAAGGAAGTCCTGCTGACACCTCGATTTTAGACACATTTTGGACTTCTTATATCCAGAACTGTAAGATCACAAACGTGTGTTGTAAGCCACTACGTGTGTGGTTATCTATCACAGCAGCAATAGGGAACTAATACAAACGCACCCTGAAGGAAAAAAAATCCCTGCCATAGATCACTCAAGTGGTAAGAAGGAGGCTAACTGGAGAGGGGAGACAGATTGGCTGGAGCTACTGTGAAGAAAAGGCATTCTTGCAATAGTAACAGAGGTTCCCCAGATCGAACTGCATGTATTCTTTGTTGTTACAAAATCAGTATGAGTCGACACCACGTGGACATATTGGTAGAGTATTTGCATGCCGTTTTGTATTTTAACTGTTTGTATAGCCATTTGTATTTCCCCTGCTAGCCTGAAAGATTCCAAGATGGCATTCATCTTTGTATTCCTGTTGCCGGCTTGCCAGCTTGCCGGCTGTGGCTTCCATGAATAATACCACCTTAGGCACTTCACACTTCCCAGAGCACTTGTGTGGCCATCATCTGTTTTGAAGACTGGTGGTGGCATTATCAATAGATTCCATCTTACAGCAGACTGGCACCCAAATTTCTCTGACACTCAGGCTCTCCTCTCCCCAAGAGTCCACCCATTTTCTCTGCAAAGTGAATTCTAAACACATAAGAGAAAGTTGAGGCACTGCTGGCCTCCTAAGAGTCCAAACTGGGTGCCGGGGTCTCCAGTTACTGTACAGACCTTCTTGGTCTTCTTCCCACTCTGAGCAGAGGAGAAAATCCTTTGTGCAACTGATAGTGGAGGAGAAAGGCCACACAACAGTGAAACCACCTTTGGTTTCACTCAAGGACATTGAGCAGTGTGGCCTAGAAATGAGGATGGAAAGGGTCCAGGTGGGGGAGGGGGCCAGGCTGACCCAGGTGTCCCCTGTCCCAGACCCTACCTCTTGCACTATGACCCTCCTAGGGAAGTGTGGCTGAGGAGGGAGGGAGAAAGAAAGGTCATGCTTTCAGCCTGAACTTCAGGACCTGGCCTGAGGACAGATCAGAAGAGAATGGTATCCGTCACCATCTTACAGTTTTAAAATTCTTTGTATGGTGTCATGTTCTCACTCACAGAAACAGTGCAGTCTCGCGAGTTAGAGACAGGTTCAAGTCATAGGTCTCCACTTACGAGTGGTGTAACCTTGGCAAGTCACTTTCCCTGGATGAGATCCCATTTCTCCATCAGCAGAATATGGCCTGCAAAATAGTTGGAAAGATAAAAATAACATATGTAAAGTACATGGAAAATAATAAGCACTCAAATGGTAGCCATAGTTATTTATAACAAAGAAAACAGAGAGGGGGAGTGGATTTCTCCAGGTTGGATAGCTGATAATTGGTGGAACCAAGATTCCAGCCTGACCCCCAGAAGCTTCAGTTCCTTATCCAAAGGACCCTCTGCTCACCGGACACTAAGTCTTACACTTCTGTAGCCAGGTGCCACCCTCCAAGGCAAATCTCTGCCCACCGACTCACAGAGAGGGAGCCCCCACCAAGAACACGCTGGAAGCCGAGCGCCACACAGCTGCACATATCAGGAACCTCACGCTGCTGGAGCCTGGCGGGGGCGCCGGCACGTCCCCGACTCCAGTCCCATCGCAGAGGGGCAGTGCAGGGGTGGGGGGCAGTAGGGCCGGGGCTCTGGCCTTGCCGGTGAAGCCCCAGGTCCCGTTCGCTTGGGGTGAAGGCGCGGGGTGCGGCACGCGGAGCGCAGGGAGCCCCGAGTCCCAGGCTCTGACCCAGCTGCGGACCCCGCCGTGCAGCCCTGGCGTTGCAAGCGTGGACCGTGGGCGCGAGGCCCCGGCGGGAGGCACTCGGCGCGGCTGCGGCCGGGTCTGCAGGGTCCTGGCGTCAGGAGAGGGTCCTGGCGCGGCGGCTCTCGGCCCGCCCTGGCCCGCGGCCCGCAGGGTTCAGACGGGGCCGAGGCAGCCAAGCCCCGCTCGCTCGCGCCAGGCGATGGAGCCAAGGCTGACGCGCGGTTCTGAATCATGTTTGCAGGAGCGGAGCGGCCCCCAGGGCTCCGCGGAGACGCTCTGCAGGGCAGCCCGAGCCCTCCCTCGGCGACGGGGCCCAGCAGAAAACTCCGAGTCCGGGGCTCTGCCAGGCGCCGGCACTGGAGCGCGGGAGATGCCGGCTTCCCCTGGCTCATCGCCTCGGGGTTCCACGGCGCTTACGTGGGATGGGGACCGCGGACGGAAAGGAACGGCGGTTTCATTCTCCGCAAAAGAAATGCTCAAGCGCACACGTGTGCCCCCTGCTCAGGCAGGCCTCCAGCAGAGGCGCCCAGGTGGGGTGTGCAGAAAGAACTTCTGAAAGCGGGCACCTGCTTTAGGAGACTGGCAAGCATAGGGAGCCCCCAACCACCTGTGCCGTGCCCCCAAGGGGGCCTTCTTACAGCCCTGATGTGCCCCTTACTACGATTAAGGCTGTTCGCGAGTCCTAAAGAGCTTTGCGTTATGCAGGGCCCTTTCAACCAACCATTCCTCTATGTACCCCAACCTGTGAAACTGGCAGGATCAGGGTGAGAAAGCAAAGGGGTGGGAAAGCCGTAGGGTTCTGTGCCCGGCTGCCTAGTCAGGCTCTGCCAACCAAAGATTGCGGTCCCTTCTGCTTTCCCTTTCCTGCCAGGAGCGAAGAAGTGTCCACTCTCTCTACTGAGAGGCCTCCACTTTGAGAATTGAGACAGTCAGCCACTGCCGTGTGAAGGGGTGTTGACAGCAAGTGACAAGGAAACAAATCTTTATAGCAGGAAAAATTACTTAAGTGGACTCCTTAGCAGCTTCCCTTCCATTCGGAATGAAGATTAGCACCACCCCAGCCCTAGAGCTGTGATTCTCAAAGTGTGGCGCCCAAACTAGCAGCAGAAGCATCACCTGGGAACTAGTGGAAATGCATATTAGCTGCCCCCTCCTAGACCTACTGGATCAGAAGCTCTGAGGGTAGAGCCCAGCAGTTTTTTTTTGTTTTGTTTTGTTTTTTTTTTTTTAGCTTGTCATATATATATAGATACATAAATCCAGAATGGATCAAACAGAACAATCATCACGGATGTAGGTGCCGGACTGGGGCAGAAGGTAGCTGGAAAAGTATGCCTCAGGGAAGTTAAAGACCCTAGCCTCATCCTTATCTTGTTTCAATAGCTGGACCTAACATCAATAGCTTACTTTTCCATTGTTCTAGTTTCCTCTGCCCCATCTACAAACTTGGCACAGCCCACTTGCCTTGCAAGGCCTCAGTCGAAGGACCCCATGTACACACAGGCCAGTCCGGCAGTACTAGGCTAACTGAAAAGATCTCCTCCCCACATACGGTCTCATTCCAAGTCTGTGGCCGACTACCTTCATTGTTGTGTGCGAGATGGTTTCATCCCATGAAAATATGGCCGCTTCAGCATAAAATAGTTAAATCTTTATAATGATCAAATATCTCATCCTACCCAATTTTACATGCAGCTGAAAAATGGCAGGCTAGGGACACAGGACATTGAGAACTTTATACTGTTAGAATTGCCACCCATTAAATGATCACTAGCTAATTGTCACTAAATTTACAAATTAATGAAATTATCTATAGAATACAGCAGAATCACAGTAAAAGGACTGAAGTCTGCCCATTTCTGCTCAGGAAGTCCCTAAACTTCATATGCTGTCCTTTTGAGCCCAGTGATTTTTAAGGAGCCCTCCAAGAGATTGTCTGATACATGAAGGAGTTTTGAAAACCACTGTTCCAGAAAAGCCTATATATCGGCTAGAAGCAAGCCCTGTATTGAAAGACTGAATGCCATCCCTGCTTAGGAGGACCGAGGAGGCAAGAAATGAACCGGGAAGCCCAGAGTTAGCAGCAGCGTGGCAGGTTCCTCCCTTGGAGTCTCTGTTGTGTTTGGGGCCCCATAAATTATTAGAAAGTGATGGAAACTTTAGGACTCCATATAATATTATATTTACACACCCACTCAGCTCTCAACTACTCACTAACAGTACCTACTGAAGATCAGGTCTTCAACTTGCTAAGGCTGATCTGGGCATTAGCTGACTCTCCAAATTGAAGGGAACAGATGCTACCAGCTTGTCTCATCAGATGGAGCCCTATTGTTTGGTAGATGATGTAGTAAGTGGAGCAGACACTGCTGTTTGCTTTCTCCTTGGCTAACAGAGGGCTGACATTGACTGGGGTAAGGGATAGAGCTACCCTGTGCTTCAGGGGGCTGCATTCCTCCCTGCTGGCCCCAGTGATTGATTTAGGAATGGGAAGAGGGTGCAATTCTGACCAACGAGATATGGGAGAAACTTGCTGGGGAGCTGGTGGAGTATTTTCCTTTCTCTCTAAAAGGGGCACAGGAAAGGTGCATTCCCTTTTTTCCCTTTTTCATCTCCGGATGTCATTGTCTGGAACTGTTGCAAGCTTCTGATACCGTGAGAGAAAGTAGACTAGAAGGACAAGCAAAATAGAGGGAGAAGGGAGGACACAGGAACCACCTGAGGCCTTCATGACATTGTTGAGCCACTAAATTAGCCAACCTAAGGAGTCGGGGAAATGCTTAGGATTGTCTTGTTGAGTGAGATGACTTATTTTTCTTATGAAGACTGCTTTTAGTTGGGTTTTGTGTCACTTGCAGCCAAAAGCATCCTAATTGATGTAATTAAATAGACTAAAATCTCACTGTAATACCAGAGTAGAGACAGAAATCCAGCCAGGTGTCAGAGGGAGGTATCAGGAGGACATTCAGGATCCCTGGCCACTCTAAGCATGGGGCTGCCTCATCCTCCTCATCCATCTCAGGAGTTCCCAGTTCCGAGCTTTCACCATGAATGTGGTCCCATTACTCTCATGCTGTCTCCCTTTTTGCATCTGCTGTTTTCTCTTTCTGCCAGCTGCCTGGTTCTCTCTGTAATTTCCAATTCAAATTTCCAAGAATGCGAACTTGATTGGCCTAGTTAACCACACTGCTCCTGATAGGAAAGAGATTCCATGCCCGGCCACCTTACGGGTTGCTGGTCAGTCTATGGACCTGCTGCCCTTGGATCAGTTTCCTCCTTTTTGTCTAAGATAAGGAGAATGGATATAGGACCTGGCCAGCCCCACTCTGCCTGAGGCCCTGGCAGAGGCCAGGGGCTGGGAAGATTCCCGTAGAAGGAAACAGTGCTCTTGGCAGGTACTAAGACTCACTTGCCAGCAGAGCCTTTCTCAGGAAGAATGAAATGACAATGCTGAGTCTACCAAGGTCAGAGCAAAGGAATCCACTCCTACCACAGCCCCTTTCTGTTGTGGATCTGTTCTCCACCCAAGAGTAGGGGGTGTCGGGCCAACGTGTTTGCCTGGGTACCTACAGCTGCCCCCAAACACAGTCATACTACTCAGAAAATATTCCTGCCCCCAGTGCACCCACCCATGCATCCACACAGGAAGCAGACACTCTGCCGCTGCCCAAAATGTGCACACCACACATGATGTTTGCATATGGCATTTTATGGGAAGCTTTTTAGAGTTGTTTTGCTGTTTGAGTCCCTGTGAAATCCTTCACAGCGCAGCACTTTGTTGGGATGTGCGAGCGGCAGCCACAGCGATGGAACAGGATACAGAGTGAAGAAAGGACTGCCGCAGAACGTTTCCTAAAACAAAGGTTTTAAAAGAACTTGGGGCACAAGCACCGGGACGCCCAAGTGTGAGAGCCTCACACTGCTCTCGCTGTGTTCTCGGCATTCTCATAGTGTGTGTGTGATTCTCTAAGAACAAGTAGTCACGGGAGTGGAAGAGGTGGGAACTGCGCTGCTTCTGTCACTTGTTAGTTCTGTATCCTTAGGCAAGTGGTTTGAACTTCCTGAGCCTCCATTTCTTCATTGGTAAAATGTGTCTAATAATATGGCCATAATCCTTGTATACGATAAGTCAGCGAAGAAGATGTCGGGCACATAATACAACATGTTAAAGCTTTCATTTTCAAAGATCCCTTCCCTGAGGCAGGCATGCTACCTTATTATTTAGAGAGAATCATGGTCAGAAGCACCAGACTGTGGTATTGATCAGATCCTGTGATGTCTGTCACCCAGCTCAACAAATAAGGTTTCAGTGAGGTTTCAATGAGAATTCACTGAGGCCCTCATCAGAAATGAAAAATGGCTGGGAGGTGCCTAGTGGGTGGTGGGCAGTTGAGAGGACAACATTTTCATTAATGTTAATCTGCCCAGGATATGGAGAGAAAATCACAGTAGCTTCCAGAGCCGAGCCCAAGGATAATGCATTATCTTATGCTACATAGAAAGTGGGATAGGCCTGATACTGGCTAGGACCCTAAAGGAAGACACTCAAGTTCCCCATGGAGCAGAGACCACTGTTATCAGTTAGTGATTGCTACTGAGGCAAGCCACCCAGAACAGAAAGAGATGGGTCAGGAATGGGAATAGAATTTTCAAGATTTGGGAGCCAAAGGACCTTTGGCGGCATGGAGAAAGAGAGATTTAAGAATTCTTGGGGCTAGAGTCAGGAATGGTCTATTAGACATCTGAGAGCAACTGAAAGTCCAGTGTGGTTGTCTGAAGCCACACTCAGAGAGGAAATCAACATTAGTGTTGGAGAGGTTTCAGGGATCCCTACAGGCCTTATAGTAGGGTTACTACAGCCTGTGGTGTTACTTAAGATGGTGGACAAAAGCAGAGCCTGTGTTCCTCAAATAGTATTTTCCCCAGAAGACAGAATTCTAAAATATCCCCGCCACCCCACCCCTACCCGCCACTTCCCACACTGACCCCGGTATACACACCCTGCGTAATCCCCAGTACTATAAATATGATGGATTTTCCTCCTATCATTAGGTTATATTAATACAGCACAGTTGGCCTTAAGATAAATTATCTGGGCGAGCTGGACCTAATCATCTGAGCTCTTTGAAAGCAGGCAGTTTCTTCTGGCTTGTTGCAGAAGGGGAAGTTGGAGATTTGAAGCATGAGAGGGATTTGAGGCTCCCTTGCTAGCTTGAAGATGGAGGGAGCCACCTGATAAGAAATGTGGGTGGCTCTAGCAGTTGAAAGCAGCCTCTAGCTGACAGCCAGCAAGAAAACAGGAATCTCAGTCCTACAACCACAAGGAACTGAATTTTGCCAAGAATAAGAATAAGCTTGAAATAGAGTCTTCCTCGGAGCTTCCAGAGAAGTGGCCAGCTTGGTTAACAGGTTTGATTTTAGCCTTGTGATACCCTGAGCAGAGAACTCAGCTATGCCATGCCAGATTCAAAACCTGCCTGGCCCGCAGACCTGTGAGCTAATAAATGGGTGTTATTTTAAGCTTCTAAGTTTGTGGTGATTTCTTATGTAATAAAAGAAAGTGAATACAAATCAGTGAAGAACTATGTGGTTCAGAGTTAGGGCTAGAAATGTATCAGTCTTCATCAGATTTAAACTTTGGTTTTTCCCACATTTATATCCTTTTTATTTTCTGTTAGCTTCTTTAGGCATATTTTTTGAAAACTTACAATCTGATTACTAGGAACCAGAAAGAATTTGACTACAGCCAAGTACTAAAAAAAAAAAAATAAGAAAATATGAGAAAAATATAAGGTCTTCATCCTGCATCTACCACTTAGTTTGTATGGTTTTGGGAAAATGACTTCACCTCCTTAGATCTTAGTTCCTCATCTATAAAATAGAGATAATAATGTTTACTTACTAAGTAAACATTGTCAAATATCAAGCATATATTTGTACAGCAGCGTTCATTGCATGTTTTACAATAGCCAAAAGTCAGACTCAAGTCAGATAATGTATTTCGACGTGCCTTATAAAATAGACACCTGTATACATTAACAAATATATATGAGCTACTATTTTTATTCAGATGGAATAACCAGCAAGATGCTCAGGGCAGCAGGTGACTCGGCAGCAGTGAAAGTTCCAGCTTGAAAGCCTAGAAACCCGATAAAGAGAAAAAAATTAGTAAGTACAGCCCCTGAGAGAAGGCGCTGGGGAGTCGCTGCTGTTTCTCCTCTTGAGTATGCTTTCATTATGCAAGTAAAAATGAAAAAGCAGACTGAGACGCATGCTAGACTAATTCTCAGCCTCGTCGAGAACAGAGTTTAAAATCCTTAGCAGAGAAAACAGTAACATGACCCCCAAAACGGCCAACTACATTGCTTAGAGAGCAAAAGAAAAAAGCAAGCCGCAACAGAATACATTATGTAATGAGGACATTACACAGAACGAATGAATGGAATCAAACACCCATAAAGCAGAGGAGAAGCAGAAGTCTTGCAGGAGATGTTATCATTGGCTCAAGATTAAATGTGCCTGTGCTTAAACAATGGTGTGTGAAACGTCTTAAACAGGAAAGGAATCCTTGGACAGAAAGGCTGTCAGCACTGCAAAGCGGCATTTGGAAATTCAATCTATAATATAACAAAGAAAATTGGACAAGAGATGAGTGATAAGCACACCCGAGAAGGACAAAGAGATGTAAAAGTCAGATGAGTTCTCCCAACTACCAACAGCATTCCAATTAAGAGGTCAGATTACAGTAGCTATGCAGAGAAACACCCTGGAGAAAATTCAGAAAAGGGAAAACCAGCACCGGTACCCAATAACAACAAAGTGTTTTGTTTCCTGCCTGTTCCATTGTTCATTGACAATGAAGGGGCATTTAAAAATGTGAACCCAGGTAATATGAAAAAAAACAAACCCAGAAATAAAAACAGTAAAATGCCAAATATAACTGAAGAACTAATTAAACGCTTTCACAAGTACACACCATTTTGTACTCCATCTATAGATGGACCAAACTAAGAACCATTTCCAACATGTAAGACCAGGTATCCCCATGCCACAGCAGATCTACATTTAGGGTCTTGAGTTAACTTGACAATAGTCACAGGCCTGAGTACAAAGCTCAGCTCCTCCATTTGCCATTTGTGAGATGCTGGGCATGTTATCTAGCCTCTCTGAGCGTCAGTTTATTGATCTATAAAACTAAGATGATGAACACATCATAGGGTTTTGGAGAGGATTAAATAGGATAAGGTACATAATATGGCTACTATATATAATCAGAGCTCAAAAAGTTGTAATTAATTTAAAAATTAATTATCTCCCCAGTTGTATAGTGAAGGAGCTAACAAAATTCCCTCCAGAATCCTTTCTCTCTTTAAAGTTTTTTGGTTTTGCCAATGTTAAGTTTGGTGACTCCTCAAAAAGCTACACACAGAATCGCCATATAACCCCGCAATTCCACTCCTAGGTAGTTAGGCAAAAGACTTGAAAGCAGGGACTCAAGCAGATATTTGTACACCAGTGTTCATTACAGCATTGTTTAGAATAGCCAAAAGGTGGAAAATACCCAAGTGTCCATCAACAGATGAATGAATAAACAAAACGTGGTATGTGCATACAATGAACTCAGACATAAATTACAGGAAGTTGTAATACATGCTACAACACGAATAGACCTTAATAACATCGTGCCGGGCAAAGAAGCCAAACGTAGAAGGATAAATATTGTGCAATTCCGGTTACATGAAATATCTAGAGTAGGCAAATTCACAGAGACAGAAAGTAGAGGTTACCATGGGCTAGGGAAGGAAGAATAGGGAGTTATTGCTTAACGGGTACCAAGTCTGTCTCTCTCTTTTTTTTTTAAAGGCAGAATTTTTAGAGACTTTATGCATCAGGAAATACAAAAATCTCAGGCAATTAAAATTAAGCTCTGGGCCAGGCGCAGTGGCTCACACCTGTAATCCCAGCACTTTGGGAGGCCGAGGCGGGAGGATTACGAGGCCAGGAGATAGAGACCATCCTGGTCAACACGGCGAAACCCCGTCTCCATCAAAAATACAAAAAATTAGCCGGGCGTGATGGTGCACGCCTGCAGTCCCAGCTCCTGGGAAGGCCGAGGCAGGAGAATCGCTTGAACCTGGGAGGTTGCAGTGAGCTGAGATGGCTGCTGGAAAAGTTTTGGAGACATAGTGGCAATAGCTGCACAACAGTATGAATGTCATTAATGCCACTGACATTTATGTTAAAATAAATTTTAACATAAATATTTTAACAGTTAAAAATTGTTAAATGGCATATTTAATGTTTTATATATAAAAAACATATGGTTATATATATATATAATATATATATATAACCACACACAAAAAATCTTGTAGTTCTATCTCAGACTTTTCCCTGCAAATGGTAACATCCAGATTAGAGAAATGAATGCTACTTGCATTTTTTTTTTTTGAGATGAAGTCTTGCTCTGCTGCCCAGGCTGGAGGGCAGTGGTGTGATGTTGGCTCACTGCAACCTCGGCCTCCCAGGTTCAAGCAATTCTCCTGCCTCAGCCTCCCAAAGAGCCAGGACTACAGGCTCGTGTCATCATGCCTGGCTAATTTTTTTGAATTTTTAGTAGAGACAGGGTTTCACCATGTTAGCCAGGATGGTCTCGATCTCCTGACCTCGTGATCCGCCCTCTTCAGCCTCCCAAAATGCTGGGATTATAGGCGTGAGCCACCGTGCCAGGCCAACTACTTGCATTTTTATACCTCCTGCAGTCATGAATGTGGGCTCTAGGATCAGTTTGCCCGGGTTCAGATTTTCCCTCTGTCACTTACTACCGGTGCCTCCTGGAGCAAGGTACTCGAAGTGTTTGAGCCTAGTTGCCTCATGTGTGAAATAGAGATAATAATACCTACAACACAGAGTTTTTAAGAAGAAGCTTACATTGTGTCTGGTATGAAGCAAGTGCTTACAAAAGACAGGTTATCGCTATTCCTCGAAAAGCATGCTCAAGTGGTAGTGAAGGTAGAGAGAGGCAAACAGTAGAGTGCTAAATGATGCTGGGGCCAAAGTTTCTATCACCCTTGACTCTGAGTTCCTAAGATGCTCCCACTGACATGATCCAAAGATCCTGATGCTCTGACTCTAGTCCCAGATGATCATGAGACAACAAAACACTCCCTGAAACTCTACCGAGCCCACACCGTCCTTCCAACTTAAGGCGGAGATATGGCTCTAATCCTATAGTAAACAGCATACACTGCTCCTAGAATCCCTAGAATCAAGTCCAAACACTTGAATAAGGAAGGGTGCTTTATGATCTGGCCTGTTTACCTCTTTCATCCAAACTCTCACCATACCTCACCTTACCCTTTATGCTCCAACCTTGCTGAGTGCTTACAGCTCTGCCTGGAAGGCTCCTACCTCACCACTTCACCTGGCCGTCCCTTCTCCATCCTTCAGGTCATCACTTGGACATCACCTCTTCCAGGCAGGTTTCTCTGACTCACCTGAGCTGAATTAGATGCTCCTATGTGCTTGCATGATGTTCTGTCTTCTATTCCTCAACATTGCATCCTGGTGTTACTGCCCATTTTCCTGTGTCTCTCCAATAAGACTATAAGCAACTTGCATTATTAACCATTTCATCCCCAGTATCTAGCCTACAGTGCCTGGCTCATAGAAACACGTTAGTTGCGTATGAATGAACATGAATAGATGGCAGAATAGTTGGATGAATGACCTGGTCTTGGTTCTATAACTTGCATCAAGTTTTGAGATGGCAGTGTCAGCCCTTTTGCCTCCTTCAGACCTTTATCAGACTTGTTAGGAAACTCCTGACATTGTGTCAATATTAATGGCGAATAGTAACTGACAGCATAGGTCCCAAACAAGGAAGGCAGGGTGTTTGTTAATTTTTTAGGACCTTTGCTGAACCCAACCATCCACTTTCAAATAGATTTATATACATGGTTCCTTACCCTCTACCATCCAAACTTACCTGGCTCTTACCTTCCCTACTTCTGCTGATTACAGCATCATTGAGCTGCTGAAATTTAAAATCCCTCTCCTTTCTTGCCTCTTTCCATAGCCCCCAATCACTATGGTCCCTCAGTTCAGTAATTTGACTTCCTATCTACATCCACTTTTCTATTCCTACTGCTACTATTACAAAATGCTTTGTATAGGAACAAAGCTTTATTAAAGAATAAGTTTCCTCCACATTGTGAAATCACCAAGGACACCTGGGTAACGTAACATCATTTAATACATCATACAGACCCAGGCTAGCCTCCTGTTTCTTTTAGCATCTCTAGGAAACCAGCAATGTCAGAATAGTCAGATTCTCATAGCAGATACGGGATCAATTTTAAATGGCCTTGCATGGGGCATTGACCTAGCACTGCTTCTTTTTAAATCTTTCCAGTACTAAGAAAACTAATTTTGCTGGTACATGTGCCTCTGCCATAGGAAACAGGAAAGCCAGCCTTTCTCCTTTGAACCAGGGGCATTGTTCTATTGTCTTGGTCAAGAGAGGTCTTAAGGAGCAATTGAATTTGTAGTTCAACTATTGCCAGAAAGAACATTAATAATGTTAATTATGCCATAATTAAATCATAGAAACAAGTAATCATTCATCCAAATTTAAAAGGGCAGTTTTAGACAATCTTCTGCAACTAGTTAAATGGAATTATTCTGCTATTTAAATTACATTTTCACACTTTTACTTATTTATGGCATCTAATAAATGCCTTCATCAGAAAAAAAACAAAACAGAAAAACAACAGAGAAGTTCTCTTTAAGGAGGTGTACACAGGTGGGAACGTCAAGCCCAACGACTTGTCAGACAAAGTCACATTTTCCCAAGTAGTGTGGACTAGAGTTCTGAAATCTCTCTGGGTATCAGTATCGTGCTGTCGGAGCAGTGGCTTTGAAGTCAGGCTGCTTGGATAGGACCTTTAATTTTTCTAAGCCTCTGTTTTCTCACCTGAAAAATGTGGATAACATTTTCAAACAGTGCCTAGCATATAATTAAACTATTATTCCGACGTCATCCAGCTAGGGTGTTTTATGTAGATACGTATCACATGGGTGTGTGACCTGAAGTGGTCAGTCTGTCTGGTCAGGGTTATAAATTGAGGTCTTAACATTCCAACACACAATGACACATTCATTTCTTTGCTATCTTGTATCTAAAGCTTACAGCTCTCATTTTAATAAACACCGGAAAAATCTGTATTGTTTAGAGGATTTGCACGTTATTTACAGGTATTTAGCATGTGACCAGCAATTGTTAAAGAATCTGGTATTTGAAGAGAATTGCGCATAAATTACTCATCGGAGATTCTCCAAGTTCTAATCACGATTTCAGGTCTTAAAGGAAGCACAGCATTATGATTTTTTCAGCCTTATAGAGACAATTTAACAAGTATTAGGTTAGTATGCAAGGGCATCTGCTCTTATTTAAGAATATGACAACCAAGAATGTGAATGACTCTTCTGTGTCTCATAAAACCAGGCTTAGATATTTTCCATGTTGTTGTTCAATTCCCTTTATTAAAGGCTCATGCAATCAATTCCTACTTAAGTTGTCTGCAGCTGAATTTTATCCATCTTATTGTCGGGAAAAAAAGCTATGCAATCCACATGTTTAGCTTTCGCTTTGGCTGCCAGAAAGCTCACAGTCAGTTCATTGCCCATGTGTGCCAATCAGTTTAATTTCAGTGCCTCATTGCCTACCCTCTCTTGTTCCTTCAGCTGCAGTCTGCAGAACTTTACTGCTAAGTATCTTATCTTGCCCTATGTCTTAATCTTGAGTCCTTTCTAAAGTAGGAGGCAGGACAATTTTAAAACCTTAAATGAAGAAAGTTAAACTAATTAAACAATAGCAGCAACAACAAAAATATTGGACCAGCATTCTAAGCAAATATAAGTAAATCATTGTATAGATATTTAAGATTTCTGTTCAGAAAGGCTTAAAAGTAAAAATAATAATAATAATAATAATAGGGATTTTGTTTTGAGACAGAGTCTCATTCTGTTGTTCAGGTTGGAGCACGGCGCCACGATCACTGCTCACTGCAGCCTCGACCTCCCAGGCTCAAGAGATCCTCCCACCTCAGCCTCCTGAGTAGCTGAGACTATAGATGCATGCCACCATGCCCTGCTAATTTTTAGAGAGACAGGGTTTCGCCACATTGCCCAAGCTGGTCTTGAACTTCTGGGCTCAAGAAATCCACCCACCTTGGCTTCCCAAATTTCTAGGATTACAAGCATGAGCCACCATGCCCAGCTAGGGATATTTTATATAGATACATATCAAATGTGTGTATAAGAACAAAGAAATCAAATCTGGGGTCAAGACTGCCTAGGTCTGAATCCTAACTCCACCCTTTACTAGTTGTATGTCCTTGGGAAAGTTATTTATCTTCTTGCTGCCTTTGGTTCATCATCCCAAACTGCAGATAAAAACAACCTCAATTAATGTTTTTATGAGGATTAATGAGATATTTAGGGTATGATAAGCTCTCAGTAAATACCAACTTTTACTCTTAAAACTTCCTTTTCCTTTTCTTCATTTATGATAACAATGTATCCCAACAATGTTTACAAGTCCAGTATTCAAGCGTTGAATAGTAGGCTTACCTATTTTAAGATGGGATGAGGTATCCTCCCCAAATGCAAAATATTGGAAAATCCTTAATTTTGCTTCCCATAGAGACAACCTTCAGTAACCTAGAGCATATTAAAGTCTTCAATAGGCACAACTAGCAAGGGTAGAAACTGCTGTGATCATGGGAGAAGGGCTCAAGGCTTCTCCTTAAGGTAAGGGCCCAAGGTAATCCTTAGGACCAGGGGAGTAAAGCCATGCAGCCCCTGCCCTGATCCTCTGCAGGACATTCTGATACATAGGGATTGGGAGCAGAGGAGGTAGATCTCCCTTTCTTACTTCTGAAAAAAAACTAATGAAGGCTTAATCTGCTCTTCCCCACAAGCTTACCCTTAAGCAAGGGCCTCCACTCAGTGGCCAGCTTTCTCTATACATGTGGTCAGAGAAGAGGGGGCCCAGCAGGAGGACACCAGCTTGAGATGCTGACCCTGTGTGGTGAGCAAGCCGCAGACACCCTGGCAGTCAAGAGATGGGGTTACGGGTTGGGGAAGGGGTTGAGGGTGGAGACATCTGCTGTCTTAGAAGTCCAGTCTCGGCTCTCAACCATCAGTCACCCTTGGCAGCATCAATCCCCTCATCCCCAGCAGCAGTAACAAATGGACAACAGCACCACCCTCTTTTGGCTCAAAATCATCAGCAATCAGATGACACAGGGAAGAAGCAAACAAGCATGTGACTTCTTATGTTCCAGACATTGTGCTTAATGGTTTACATGGAAATCTTATTTAATATACTGTGTTATAAACAAAAATGTGAAAGTATGAAAGCTAAATTTCTGCAAGTTGAGATATTTTATTCTTAGTTTACATTGTGGTTTTATTACATCCTTATTTAGAGCAGTCACAATAAATTATAGTTTAATTATATTTTTAAAATATCTGTTCCTGTGTTTTTAAATATTCACTCAAGGAAATGGAATCAAAACCCCTTTAAAAAGGGCTTTTTAGACTGAGCTCGGAGTCTAGCAGTTCTAGTTACCACATAATTCGAGGCTGCAGTATCCACTATGGTAAATACTAGCAACCATGTGGCTACTGAGCACTTGAAATATGTCTAGTGCCATGGTGATACTAATTTTTTATTTGACGTAATTGTAATTAATTTATATTTAAAAGTTGAAATATTTTTCCAATAACATAGCTTGATCCCTTTGTAAGATAACATTTCGCTTTATTTCTCACGAGATGTTACGACATTATAGTGTATCTGTAGAGCACATGCATCGTTTCTAGCATTACATGTAAACGCATCATTAATTTAGTTGATGTCCACATATTGATTCAGTTTAATTTTTTTGCTATATAGTGATGCAACATTGCAATATGTTTGAGTATTTTATGCAGACAGCACAAGTTAGAGTGACACCTCTATAAACCATAGCAGGTAATGAAATGAAAATATTATTACTGTAATTATAACATATGTTAATTATTTTGCTAGTTAAAAAATAAGTATGTATACATTTTAAAATTCAAAATGAAGGCATTCTATTTATGCAGAATTGCATAGAGGTGCAGAAGCTACTACTACGATGGGAACAGAAAAACGAGAGAGAGAAAGAGACAGAGACTGGAAAAAGTGTATTGCAAATTTCACAATGAATAGCATTGCAATTTGCTAATGTGCAAAACAAGAAAGCTGTTGTATAAAATTTGTTTAAGTGTAATAAAGTATAAAAATATTGAGATGTTTTTGATAACTACATAGTGAATTTGATGAATTTTCCCTCAACATTCAAAAAAGAACTAAATATTTT
Source organism: Aotus nancymaae (assembly GCF_030222135.1). Classification (NCBI taxonomy): domain Eukaryota; kingdom Metazoa; phylum Chordata; class Mammalia; order Primates; family Aotidae; genus Aotus; species Aotus nancymaae. Next base: position 11,091,772 of record NW_026988453.1, on the reverse strand, counting down.
TTACAGGATCCCAGCTTGTCATTTTGGCCAAATATTATTTTGCTTTGGTTCTTACACACACAGGCACACACACACACACACAGGCACACACACACACAGAGTTTTTAGATAGAAAGATAATAAAAGAAACTATTTCAGTTATACAATTTTTTAAGAAAATTATGAGATAAAGACAAAAAAGATATCTCACAAAAGTTAGAAATTCAATTAAGACCCCAAAAAATTGCTTGTAAAATACAAGATCTCTTTAACTACAACAGAGATAAGCTGATTCAAAATCTGAAAAACTGCAAGTTTTGTGGTTGCTGTTTTTAGCTTCTGATAAATCACAAGATATAAAATATACTGCCCTGTTAGTGCTTTGGGTATATTTTGTCCCTAATAACTTACTAATTTACTAATAATTATTGTCTATTCATGACCTAAAATATGGAACTCATGGCATGAGTATTTTTCAGTATTTTATATCCATTGAAGAATTTCAGCTAGTTATTAAAAAATTAGCTTCTAACACAACAAACAGTTTTCCATCTAAGTTAAGCTAAAAATCAGGCTTATTGGAATTTTTTAAAAAGGGATTGATGTTTTCTTTATTTCTTTGTTTCACTGTATGATACATCTTAAAAACATTTATGCTCCTTTTCTGAAGCAAACTCCATGAAATGTGTCCTGGATACATTGTTAAAATCATTCAGTGCATAAATGCAAGTACAATGAATCATTACAAGTTTATAGAACTGCTGAAAGAAATAGAAGACAATGAGTTCAATGACCTCAGGCCTTCTTTGACCATGCTCTTTGGTTGGGTCATGAAAGTTTTACAAAGATTTACTGTACTGCTAATTCCAATTCAATATCTTTTGGAAAATAAAGAAAAATCGCCAAATATTAAAAAATCAAAGACAAAAAATGGTAGCGCGATTTAAGTTTTCACACTGATATCACACTGCATATAAATAAGCTAAACTTGCAAATCCAATAAAAGGTAATGCTCGTCTGTGGCTTCTCTGGACAGATACAAGATTTTAAGTTGAAATGAAAACTTTTCATAATTTAATCGATAATAATGATCTTTATTATTTTCTTATATGAATCAATATGCAGAAGATTTTAATTGTGATGGATAGCATTACTTGAATTGGCTATTAAAACTGCAAGAAAATGTGTGAAGAACTCATTGTGGATATTTAGAAATAGGTGCTTTTCAATCTATCAATACCATTTGGAAGTCGATATTAATAATACTGAGTACACACAAGATTTAGTGAATTAACTTTGGTAGTTTTTGAAACTGATACCTTTTGCTTTAAATGGACTTTAAAGCAATCATGATTAAAAGAAAAAAGCTGAACCAGTTTTGTACATATGTATGCAAATATTAAAGAATGATTTTTCAGTTAATGGAAAACATTTTAAGTATATTTGGAACAAGGTATGTGAATATAATTTTCCAACTGTAAATTTTATGAAATCATACACTTCAGCACAATTATTTCCCATAAAAATTGAGCATCTGCATTTGGTGAGCTGTAAGTGTACATTTGGTAAGGAGAAATAAATCTAAAATATCTAAATATTTTTAGATTGATTACATATTGAAAGACAGTATTTTGGGTGTATTAAGTAATTTAAAGTTATATTATTAAAATTAATTTGTCTTTAACTCTTTTTTTGAGACAGGGTTTCACTCTGAGACTCTGAGACAGAGTCGCCCAGGCTGGAGTGCAGTGGCGGTGATCTCGGCGCACTGCAACCTCCACCTCCCAGGTTCAAGTGATTCCTTCATCTCAGCCTTCTGTACCTGAGTAGCTGGGATTAAAGGCAAGCCCCCAGTCGGGTGAATTTTGTATTTTTAGTAGAGACAGGGTTTCTCTTTGTTGGCCAGGCTGGTCTCCAACTCCTGACCTCAAGTTACACACCTGGCTCGGCCTCCCAAAGTGCTGGGATTACAGGCATGAGCCACCGCGCTCGGCCCCTACCATCCCTCCTCCCACCCTTTTTGGGTAACATTTATTTATTTATTCATTTATTTATTTATTTATTGAGACGGAGTTTCGCTTTTGTTACCCAGGCTGGAGTGCAATGGCGCAATCTCGGCTCACCGCAACCTCCGCCTCCTGGGTTCAGGCAATTCTCCTGCCTCAGCCTCCTGAGTAGCTGGGATTACAGGCACGCGCCACCATGCCCAGCTAATTTTTGTATTTTTAGTAGAGACGGGGTTTCACCATGTTGACCGGGATGGTCTCGATCTCTTGACCTCGTGATCCACCTGCCTCGGCCTCCCAAAGTGCTGGGATTACAGGCGTGAGCCACCGCGCCCGGCCTTGGTAACTTTTAAAATGCGGTTACTGGTAAGTTTTAAATGACAAATGTGACATGATATATTTCTAGGGAGCACTGGTCTGGGGGAGTCTATATATATATACAAATTGCTTCCTCAATAAATACTGCACTTAAGGGCTTTAAAAGGCAAGAAGGGAGGGGCCGGGTGAGGCGGCTCTTAGACCTGTAATCCCGGCACTTTGGGAGACCGAGGCGGGCCAGATCCGCTTGAGCTCAGGAGTTCGAGACCAGCCTGTGCAACATGGCGAAACCCCGCCTTTACCTAAAAATACAAAAGTAGCCGGGCGTGGTGGCACACCTCTGTAATCCCAGCTACTCAGGAGGCTGAGGCAGGAGAATCGCTTGAACTCAGGAGGCGGAGGTTGCAGTGGGCTGAGATCGCGCCATTGTACTCCAGCCTGGGTGACTCTGTCTCAGAGTCTCAGAGGGAGACTTTGTCACAAGGGCAAGGAAGGGAAGAAGCCAGTCTGGGTGAGTAACAGATACGCCGACTACTGCAAGAAAGCTTTGCCCTGAATGCGTATGTAAGTGCTTATCAGCGTTTGCCATTGTCTTCCTGCTCTTTCTTATTTTTTTTATTTTTATTTTTTTTGATATGGAGTCTTGCTGTGTCCCCCAGGCTGGAGTGCAGTGGCGTGATCTTGGCTCACTGCAACCTCCCCCTCCCAGGTTCAAGGGATTCTCCTGCCTCAGCCTCCCCAATAGCTGGGCTTATTTTTGTGTTTTTAATAGAGGCGGAGTTTGGCCATGTTCCCCAGGCTGGTCTCAAACTCCTGAGCTCAAGCGGATCCGGCCTGCCTCGGTCTCCCGAAGTGCTGGGATTACAGGCATGAGTCACAGAGCCTGGCCTCCTCTTCTAACTATGAAAGAAAAAGAAAGAGGAAGGTCACGTCTGAGCTTAAAACCAGATTTCCTCTGAAAGTCTAGCTGGCGAGTTAAACTGCGTCAGTCGTCTATTCAGGGCAGCAAAGAGTAAAATAGAATGCCCTTTCTGTAGTAAGTGTGAGTAAATACGGGCTTTTGACCCAAGAACTATCAGAAGTCCTGACGCAGAGAAAGAAAGAGACTCTAGTTTCTGAAACTCCGAAAAGCTAGGACTTAGTGGCACTGGACGCTTAAAAGGTTGTTTTTACGAAGTAAGAAATGGTTAGAACTACAGTTGAAGTTTAATCGGAGATAGATACTCAGTTTGCCCTTTCGTGTTTTTATTTCTTTCTATTTCACTGTAAAATATATAAGCATTATAAACAACGATAAGTCATTAATAACGGCCTAACAATTTATGCTCTTATTGTGATGACCACGTTTGGGGTGTATCATCAACATGGGTATGACCAGATCGCTATTTGCTTCCTGGTTATGGCTGGGGAAAGCTTTTGTTTGGAGAGAGGAGTGGTGTGGAGAAATAACCCAGTTACCTAGTGGCAGATACAAGGCATCCAGACATGGAAACTGGGAGGAAACAAACATATTCTGAAGCTAAGGAGCTTACAAGCCCAGCCTTGGTGCTCTGTCTGCGTCATAAGTGGCTCCCTGCCTCCAGTGCCTGGCGCCATGCCTGGCACCATGTGGGCGGCCAGCATCATTTGTTGGACTGAATTGTAAAATGAGGTCATTTCCACAAAGGGATTTGTTGTCTGATCAGAAGAAAGAATGCAAACCATAAGAAAATGAATATAATGGTTTGTCTTCCTTTTTGTGTTTTTGTATTTTGTTTGTATATATTTTGTTAATTAAAATCTTTTTCACCTAGTTTTTTTAGAGAAGACAGTGGATGCAAAGAACACAGTATAGATACCCCTCGCCACCTGAATTCTCACTCTGCAAATATTCGCTTTAATGGCTTGCATCCATCTTTACCCCACATGCAGTACCCTGATTGAAAACCTGCTATGAAATATCTGCATGCTGGGGCCAGTGAAAACTTATCATTTGAACACAAGTTTGGGCAGGAGGGCGTAGGATGCCCTGCAGTGGCTCTCGCTGCTTTGCCTGTAAGATGGCTTCTCTCTTGCTTGCATTGCCTGTTGTGCTGTTTAAAGTTGTGTGTTACCATCATCATCTTCTCAACATTGTTAAGTGAAAATAACCACCATCATCTTCTCCACACTGTTAAGTGAAAAGACTTTCTCAAAAAGTGGGAAAGCCTGAGAGGATAGTATACGAACCAAAAAGCCCAATCACTAAAAAAAGTTGACAGTGAAAAAGCATTTTAAGAAAGGATAATAAATAAAAAACAAATGTGCATAAGCAGGTAAAAGGACAACCTAATTTGTACCGGATATTTTTTAAATGATATATTTTTAACACAGTATTTGTATCTACTCACTAATGAGAACTAATGAGAATTAAATGTAATTGGCATTTTAAATCCTTCATACCTTTCAGAAATCTTTATGGATTATTACATAGATTTCTGAGACTGTTTTAGTGATATTTGGGGAAATTTGTTGGGTTTTAAAATTTTTTCTTATTTGTAATAATGATGGCTTCTTTGATTTTCTTGTGTTAAAATTAAAAAGAATAATTTTTTTTTAAAAAAATGAAATATAGGCTCTAGCTATCTGAAATTTCAAAATCTAAAACATTTTCCAGAATAAATTGGATTTGGCTGCCTCAGGATGCCTGAGGTCACAGACTGAAAGTAGAATTAAGTGGTGTTATGAGCAAATATTTTTCACATCTAGAAAAGCCTCTTAACTACAAAGAATTTAATTTTGTTGTTGTTGCTACTTAGAAATATTTGGCAAGCAAATGACTCTAGATAATGTTTCTAAGAGAACTTCAAAGAATCCTCTGATATTGAAGTAAATTGGAATCCTAAATCAAATTTTTAAAAAACCAACACACACATTTGAAACGGTTGAAACCTTTATAAATTCTCTTTCCCTGAAAAAGAAAAAAAAAAAAAGAGTGTGAAAGCCACGGTGGGCCAATGGACTATTGTGGTTGTTCCTAGCTGGTTTCTCTGTCTCTAGTCGTCCCTGTCCCGCTTTGTCTCCATGGTCAATACATAAAGCTCTCAGAATTCTCTGGTGAAACACTATTTGATCATAACAGCTTCAGGTTCAGGAAACATTAACTCTTCATTTTGTGTGTGTGCATGTGTGTGTATGTGTGTGTGTGAAATTAAAATGTCTCCTTTCAATGATCCAATTCCTGCCATGTTTCCAAGCCTCCTTCGACCCTCACCTGTGAGTGTGCCCCTCCTTATATGTTACTTCGTAATTCTCTCCAACCTCCTGGGTTGGCAGACCCTCTTGTGCTCAGTTAGGGATGCTGCTCAAAGCTGCTCTATTCTGCTCAGTTCTCTAGTCCTCTTGGGCACTTGTACAATAGGGACATATCCCCTTATACCTTCGAGCACAGGGTATATACATAGGGCTGAATACTGCTGGTAAAATGAATGGATAAATATGACGTTGTCTACCTAAGTAAACATCGCCAGTCCTGAGAGACTGAAAATCCAAAGAGGAGTTCCATCCTCAATCATAGGATGGAATAGATACCCTTAAATGTCTTGCTGTAGAAAATAAAATATAAGTGACATCTTTTTAAATACAAAGCTGAGCTCACAAAAAAAAGTAAAAGAAATCTCTAAAGGAACAAGAAATCCGATTTATAAATCTGTGCTCCATGCCTGGCTGTCCAGAGGAATTTTTTCAATTGGTCAAATAGAGGTTTTGATTTAAAGTATACTAAAGAGGGAAAGAAATAAGACCTTTTTTCTATGGGACCTGAACCAAGACCTCTGGAGAGCACTATTGGTGGAACCATAGGGCCATACTTACTCACTGAAGAAGAATCATAAAAAAATACACACTACTTCTGGATGCATACGATGGATTATTTTATTATTTACTGTTATCCCTTTCTCAAATCCCACTAAAATGGGAGCAAATAACGTTTTTAATTCACAAGAATAAATAGGTACAGGAGAGAATCAGTAATGGTAAAACATTGGAAGCTTAAAAACATATGGAAGAACAGTAACTGACTCAGAAGATCTGTAGAAGGCTGACTCCTAATGTACTGGGGAAAGCTAAAAAATAAGACTTTTAATTGCAAAATCTCCCAAAAGCTTAGAACTGGCAGGAAGAACCTCTAGGAAATGGAGGTAAAGTTGAAAGTGAAATAACTGATTGCAGGTCATTTTAAGCAGCAGTTAATCTCCACATTTCCACCCCTCCTCCCCCTTGTCTCTTCTCCCATACCATAAGTAACTGTCCCTTCCCAAATGCAGCAAAATGACCAGAGACTTAGCTACTGAAGGATGTAAGACAATCACTAGACTGCCAGACATCAGCCCCGGCTGAGGACAGGTGCGTAATTCTGAAAACAGACCATCAACTGAATGCTGAGACCCTTAGCCTGTTTCTCACTAGTTCCCAGGACATATGCAGCTAGCACTAAACACCCCAGACAGGAGAATGGAAAACTTCCTGGGGCCCCTGACAAACATAAGAGGAAGACCCAAAACTACTGATACCAACGAGTTCCCCAAGACATGTCTCAGCCACAACCCAAACCTTGGTTCTCAGAGCTTCCAATCAGGTCACTGCTGTTCCCATAGCCAGAAAATATGAGCAGACACTCAAGGGCCATGAAATATCAAAGAAAGCCTCTATCATGATACATATAAACCAAACAAAAATCATGTACACAGTGTGGTAAAAACAAACAAAAATCATGTGAACAGTGTGGTAAAGCAATTTAGAAAAAATGGAGACTATGCAAAAAGGAAAAAATTTTTTTAAAGAACTGTCATTAATATTCTCACAGAGATATGGAAAGATATTAATACCTTTTCTTTTCTCAAAGGGATAAGAGAAGAAAAGATATCACACACCAAAAAAAACTCGGAATGCTAAAAACAAAAAAAGAAAAGAAACAACATTCAGAAAACAGAACGTAATCAGAGTTGAAAATCACCCAGGATAGAGTAAAGCACAAGATGGAAAACATTCTTGAAAAGATAAGAAAGCCAGAAGGCTAGTTCAGAAAATCTAATACCCAGACAACAAAATAGTTCAAGATATTTTCCCCTGTTAAATTCAATTAAATTTGGCCTAAACTGCCTCTGTACTTTGAATTCTTACACAGCAAAGTGCAACCTCAGTGTGTACACAAATGGCAACCTACCTCAAGGGTGTATTCTTGTAACAAATAACAGACACAGGCTGCCAGCTAATCAGCCCACGTTCAAATAAGGCAAATGCGAGCTGTCTCTTGTGTTACTTCCTCCTTCTGTCTATAAATCCTGCCTGCCCACTTTGCTGAGTGGAGCTCTCTGAACCTCTATTGATTCTAGCTACTGCCTGATTCATGAATTACTCTTGCTTAACTAAACTCTGCTAAATTGAATTTGTCTAAAGTTTTTCTTTTAACACCATCAAATGGGCAGATATGTGTTTCCAGAGATGAAAGACTTATCAAGAACTCGAGTATAGATGAACAAAACCCACACCAAATAAAAACTCAAGACTATGTTTATTAGCAGGGAAAATAAAAAATAGTTCAAAAAAGGCAAAAAAATTTAAGTTACTTTGTTCATCTATAGAGTTTGTATAATTTTAAAATAGTAAATGTGAAATAAAGATTATCCACATCAATATTAGGACACAACTGTACAAAATGAACCACGTGTTGTCATTCCTGGAATTAACCTTACGAGGGCAGGAGAGTGAACGGTATAATGCAGGAGGTAAAGCAAAAAGCTAAACTTTGTTTGCCAACCTTGGAAATGTACTTGTAATGACCAAAATAAAAAATCAGGAAGTAGTAATGTAAGCATGTTTTTAAAATAAATATGAAGGTAAATGCCAAAAGAATTTGTGAAAAGAGAGGAATGTGGCTGATGTAAAGAGTGGAAATGAGGAGAAGATATGCTTTTTTTTTTCTTTTTCTGCTTTTTTTCATTTTATTTTTGATAATCAGCTTTGTGAAAAATAGGAGTCTTTAAACTACATGGGGATATATTTTTATAAAATCTGTGTGTGTTTATATGCATACATGAATATGCACACATATACATATATATATTTGTATGTTTATTTCTGCTTCTATTTCTGTGTGTTTGTATGCATACATGGATATGCACATGTACACATAGTATATATATTTGTATGTTTATTTCTACTTCTATTTCTGTCAGTTTATATACAAAGATAAATCACAAGAAAAGTTTTCTATTTGCATCTGGACTTTGGGGCTGGGGTGGAGCAGGGACAAAAAAAGTTCCCCTAGAACTCTTAACTATAGGCTGACCTCATAAGGGTGTAGGTTAAGAACGCTTATTTTGGGAGGTTTTGTTTACTGATGTATTGTGCACTACTATCACAGTGTTGGAATATAGCAAGCACTCAGTAACATTTGCTGATGAAAATGAATAAAAATAGATTTCAATTAATGGGATATAATATCATGTAAGACAAAAGGGAAAAATCCTTGGATGTTTGAAAAAAAGAAGGAGGTATTAATTTTGGACTTTGTTAAGATTAATATACTGCTAAAAGTTTAAGTTTAACCTCTCAAATAATTGAAATAGAACACTAAGCTTCCAAATTAGTATAAGAGGAAAAAAATTGAATTAAGAAAAATAACCTGTCTAAAAGAATGAAAATAAAAAAAAAGAATTTTAAAAGTAGGACAAATATGAAACATGAAATATAATGGTAGAAATAAATCTAAATGAATAAATAATTATAATAAATGTAAATAGGCTAAAAACTTACCAATTAAAGGATATAGATGATTAAAATAAAAAGTCAGCTTTATACCATTTACAAAAGACACATCTTACATGTTAAGACACAAGATGCAGAAATGTCAAAAGAGAACATTGTAAAAATGCAGAAAGGTCAAAAGAGGTAAGTTAGTAATTCAGGCAAATACTAATAGAAAAAAAGCTCATGTATCTATATTAACATTGAACAAGATAGACTTTAATGCAAGAAGCTTACTGAAGATTAAGATCATTAAATATTAATAATCTTAATTCCTATGTATATCTAATAATAGAGTTTCAAACATATAAAGCAAAAATTGATAGAACTATGAAAAGAAAACAACAAAAATCTAAATACTTAGTGAAAGATTTTAATGCAATCAATCCCAACAATATTAAAATGATTGATCAAGCAGTCAATCAGCTACCAGTAGATTTAAATGACATAATTAACCTTTATTCCAGTAGCCATATTCAGCACTCTGAATCTACCAGTTGTCAAATGTACATCTGTTCAAGTGTATATGGAACACTTATGAACATACATTATTAGGTCATTAACAAGTCTCTGCAAGTTGGAAAGCTATCATATTATAGACACTATCTATTCTGACCAAAATGTAACTGAGTGTTTTTTTAAAAAAAGGACAAACCCAAGATTTTTGACAGTTTAAAAACACTTCTTAAAAATCCATGTACTGAAGAATAAATCAAGATGAAAATTGGAAAAAGCGTAAGCTTAAATTATAATATCCAAATATGTGTAACACAGAAAAGGTGATATTAGTGGCGATTTTACAGGCTTCAACATTTGTATTAGAAAATAAGAAAGAATGGAAATTAATGAGTTAAAATTCTTAAGAAATTATGAAAAGAACAACAAAATACAGAGAAAAAAGCAAAAAGTTGATGTTTTGAAATTTTAAAGACTAGCACCTTGTAACTAGATTGACATTCTTAAAAAAGAAAGAAGGAAAACAATAAATATTGGAATTTAAAAATCACTCATAACTATAGATATCAAAGATAGTTTTAAATATCAAGACTAGTATAAACAATTACATACTTTAAAGTTTGAAAACTTGGATTAAAGAGAAAATATTATACATCTAAACTGACTCAAAAAGCAATAGAACATCTGCATATTGCTATAATTATTAAATAAGTTGAAGAAATGGATAAAAATTTACCCACACAGATACATTCTCACCCAAGACTCAGACATTTTAGTGGTGTGTTCTATTAAACATTCAAGGAACAAGTAATTCCAATTTATATAAATAGTTCCAGATAATAGAAAAGAAGAAATACTAACCACTTATTTTACCAGACTACTAGAACTTTAAAGCAAAAGCATGCTGGGACAGTAACAGAAAGGAAAATCACCTATCAACCCATTAATAAGCAGAGATACAGAATTCAAGACAAAATACTAAAAAAATCGGCTAGGCCCAGTGACTCACGCCTGTAATCTCAGTACTTTGGGAGGCCAAGGTGGGCAGATCACCTGAGGCCAGGAGTTCAAGACCAGCCTGGCCAACATGGTGAGACCCTGTCTCTACTAAAAATGCAAAAATTAGCCAGGTGTGGTGGCGCTCACCTGTAGTACCAGCTACTTGGGAGGCTGAGGCAGGAGAATCGCTTGAAACCCGGGAGGTGGAGGTTGCAGTGAGCTGAGATGGTGCCACTGCACTCCAGCCTGGACAACAGAGGGAGATTCTGTCTACACACACACACACACACACACACACACACACACACACACACACAAAAAATACTAGAAAGCCAAAGCCAGCCAGCAATGTTTTAGATCTCTCTCTCCTCCCTTTCTCACACATACACAAAATTGAAAAAATATATTAACACTATTTTCTATACTAACCAATTAAAGAAAAAAATTATGATTACCACTATAGATTCCAGAAAAAATTTAATAAAGGTTAAAACCGTTTTATGTTAAAAAGACTGTTGTGTTAATTAGGATTGGAATCATCTGCACATAACAGAAATCCCCTTCAAATATCAAGAGGAAAAATCATTTCTCTCTCATGCATGTGGCATTCAAAGACAAACACCAGTCATGGTGTACTGACTCGATGGCACCGTCAGGGACCCAGGCTCCTCTCTACTTTGCCATCACAGTGCTTGGCTTCGGTTTCACGGTCCAAGACAGCCATGGTACATCTGCTTCCCATCCCTCCTGTGGCATTTCTATTTTCCAACTATGGCCACAGCAATCTCTCTCACCCCAAATGTTCTTTTGCAATGTGACCCTTCCATTCTCCCACCAAATAACGGAGTAATTTCTCCACTCCCATGAATATGGAAGAATTTTCTGCTTTGACCAATAAAATGTGGCAGAAATACACTGCACCAATTCCAGGCATCTCGTTTAACTGGACTCAGGGCTACTGCTTCCTTTCTCCTAGCAGCCAGACTCAAGGTGACTATTCTGAGACCACCGTGCTGTGAGAAAAGCCCAAGCCCCATAGAAAGACCCTGGAGGAAGAGAAGTCATGAAAAGAGATCAAGGAACATACAAGTGGGAGACAAAGCGTGAAGAAATCGTCTTGGAAGAGGATGCTCCAGCCCCAGCTATCTCAGTTGATACCATGTGGATCAGATAAACCATCCAGCCAGACCCTTTCTGATCCTGATCTATGAAACTGTGAACAAGCTAAAATGTTTGTCTTAAATCTCTGAGATTATGCACTTCACAGCAATATATAACCTGAACATCTCTCTTTAAAGGAGTCTTCCCAGACATCTCACACAACACTTGGCTTTAATTTTCTTGGCCAAAACTTAGTCACATGGCAACACTTGACTATAAGTAAGTCTGGGAATTGTGGTCTTTTCCCTGGGCTGCAATGTTCTCAACTAAAAATCAGAGTTCTCTTCCCAAGGGGGAAGGGAAGAGTAGATAAGAGAATTGAAAACAGCAGTCAGTCTCTGACAAAAATTAGGTGTAATCCAGTGAGTCTCAAAATGTGGTCCGGGCCAGCAGCATCAGTAGCACCTGGACACTTGTTAGAAATGAAAATTCTCCAATCCCACCTTAGACCTATTGAACCAGGAATCCTGGGGCTGGGATTCTGCAGTCTGTGATTGTTGTGACTGACTGCTCACGGAAATTCTGATACACACAGAAGTTTGAGAACCATTGGTCTAAACTTAAAGAAAATGATTCTTCCTGGTGAAATGTCAAAATATTTCCTTTAAAATCAAGAACAGAGCAAAGATGTCCAGATTCATTGCTTCTATTTAACATCATACTTTGTTCTGGCCAGTGCAGCAGGAGAAGAAAAATAAATAAATAAATGTAAAAGAAGAGATAACACTGTCATATTCACAGTTTATTTGTTTATATTTAAAATAAATCCAAGTTGCAAGTTGCTGATTGTGTGAATGTACAAAAGATTGGTTTCTTCCTACTCAACAAAGCACACTATTTAGATATCATCGGTAATGGCAAGTATTCGTTACCCAGGAATGAATCTAACAGCAAAAGTACATTAATTTGAGGTAGAAAATTATAAAATGTTTTGAGACATTAAAAAAAGGCTTAAACAGGCCAGGCCCTTTGGCTCATGCCTGTAATCCCTGCACTTTGGGAGGCTGAGGCAGGCGGGTCACCAGGGGTCGGGAGTTTGAGACCAGCCTGGCCAACATGGTGATAATCTTTCTCTACTAAAAATACAAAAATTAGATGGGCATGGTGGCCCATGCCTGTGGTCCCAGCTACTGGAGAGGCTGAAGCAGGAGAATACCTTGAACCTGGGAGGTGGAGGTTGCAGTGAGCCAAGATGGCACCACTGCACTCCAGCCTGGACAACAGAGGGTGACTTCATCTCAAAAAAAAGAAAAAAGACTTAATTAGCTGTATGATTTTCATGTATAGATAGACAGACTTAATATCAAAAACTCTCCCATGTCCCCAGTTTATTCTTTTTATTTGCCATAATTACAATTTCTTAAAGCCAGAATGGTTTTTCTGGGTAAGCTGATTCTAAAATGTATATGAAAGAGTGACAGTTCAATGATGGTCCAGATAGTTTTGAAGAAAAAGGATGGAGTCGAGGGGATTGCTCCTACTATCTGTATATCAAAGATTTATTTTGAAGCTTTGGTAATTGAGATAGTGAGGTATTGACACAGGACAGAAATATAAATGAATGGAATAGACTAGAGCATCCAGAAATATACTCATACATACATGGAAAATTTACCTAACATTGAAATGACATTTAAGATTGATAAAGAAAAGACTGACTCTGATAGGTACACCTCACTATATTGTGTTTCTCCATATTGAGCTTTGCAGATACCAAGTTTTTTTTTTTACAATTTGAAGGTTTGTGGCAACCTTGCATCCAGCAAGTTCATTGGCGCCATTGTTGAGCAGCCTGTGCTCACTCTTGGCCTCTGCGTCACATTTTGAAAATTCTTGCAATATTTCAATCTTTATTATTATTATTATAACTGTTGTGGTGATCTGTAATAAGTCATCTTTGATGTTACTAATGTCATTTTGGGAGGATGTGATGTCATGAACTGTGCCTATAAGAGACAGAGAACTTAATGGATGCAGCTTGTGTGTTCTCTCACTAGCCATTCTCCCTTCTCTCTCCCTCACCCCAAGCCTGCCTATTTACTGACATATGACAATATTGAAATTAGGCCAATTAATTACCCTATAATGGCCTCTACGTGTTTAAGTACGAAGGAAGAGTCACACATATCTCACATTAAATAAAAAGCTAGAAATAATTAAGCTTAGAGAGGAAGGCATGTTGAAAGCTGAAAAATGTCAAAAGCTAGACCTTTTGCACGAAACAGCCAAGTTGTAAATGCGAAGGAAAAGTTCTTGAAGGAAATAAAAGTGTTATTCCAATGAACACACAGATGATAAAAAAGCGAAACAGTTTTATTGCTCATATAAAGTTTTAGTGGTTTGAATAGAAGATTAAACCAGCCACAACATTCCCTGAAGCCAAAGCTTAATCCAGAACAAGACTATAACTTTCTTCAAATCTGTGAAGGCTGAGAAAGGTGAGGAAGCAGCAGAAGACCAGTTGGAAGCCAGCAGAGGTAATAAGGTATAAGGAACGAAGCCCTCTCCATAGCATAAATATTCAAAGTGAATCAGCAAGCACTGATGTAGAAGCTGCAGCAAGTTATCCAGAAGATCTAGGCGAGATCATTGATGAAGGTGGCCGTGCTAAACAACATATTTTCAATGTAGATGAAAGAGCCATTCATTGAAAGAAAATGCCATCTAGGGTTTTTATAGCTAAGTAGAAGTCAATGTCTGACTTCAGAGCTTCAAAAGACAGGCTGACTCTTGTTAGGGGCTGATGCCCCTGAGGATTTTAAGCTGAAGTCAATGCCTCTTTACCATTTTGAAAAGCCTAGGGCCCTTCTACAGTAATTTACTCTGCCTGTGCTCTACAAATTGAAAAGTAAAACCAAAATATGACAGCAGATATATTTACATGATGCTTTGCTGAATATTTTAAACCCACTTTTGAGACCCACTGCTCAGGAAAAAAAAGATTCCTTTCAAAATATTACTGCTTATTGACAATGTACCTAGTCACCCAAGACCTCTGATGGAGAGGTACCAGGAAATGAATGTTGTTTTCATGCCTGTTAACATAAGATCTATTCTGCTGCCTATGAATCAAGGAGTAATTTTGACCTTCAAGTCATTACTTCATGACTTGTAATTTTGTAAGCCTATAGCTGACATAAATCATGATTCTCCTGAGGGATCTGGGCAAAATGAATCAAAAACCTTCTGGAAAGGATTCACCATTCTAGATGCCATTAAGAATATTTGTGATTCATGGGAGGAGGTCAAAATATCAACATTACCAGGAGTTTGGAAGAAGTTGATTCTAATCCTCATGGATAATGTTGAAGGGTTCAAGACTTTAGTGGAGGAAGTAACTGCAGATGTGATGGAAATAACAAGAGAACTAGAATTAGAAGTGAAGACTAAAGATGGGACTGAATTTCTGTGATCTCATGATCAAACTTTAACAGACTATGAGTTGAGTTGCTTCTTGTGGATAAGCAAAGAAAGTGGTTCCTTGAGATGGAATCTACTCCTTGTGAAGATGCTGTGAACACTGTTGAAATGACAAAAGATTTAGAATATTACATAAACTTAGTTGACAAAGCAGTGGCAGGGTTTGAGAGCACTGACTCCAGTTTTGAAAGGAGGTCTATTGTGAGTAAAATGTTGTCAAACAGCACCTTATGCTCCAGAGAAATCTTCCGTGAAAGCAAGAGTCAATCAATGTGGTGAACTTCACTGTTGTCTTATTTTAAGAAATTGCCACAGCCACCCTAATCTTCAGCAACCTCCGCTCTGATAAGTCAGCAGCCATCAACATCAAGGCAAGAGCCTCCATCAGCAAAAAGATTACTACTCACTGAAGGCTCAGGTGATCATTAGCATCTTTTAGCAGTAAAGTATTTTTAAATTAAGGTATGTACATTGTTTTTATAGACATTATGCTATTGCACATTTAATAGACTGTAATATAGGGTAAACATAACTTTTATATGCACTGGGAAACCAAAAAAATTGTGTCACTTGATTTATTGAGCTACGTGCTTTATTGCAGTAGTCTGAAACGAAATCTGCAATGGCTCCGAGGTATGCCTGTAACTAACTAACGCTGGACCAATGAGCCTCATGTAAAATAGTAATACTGTATACCAATATCATTACAAAATCGATGTTAATTCCAATAGAATTAAAGACAAAATGTAAAACACTTAAGCTTTTTGCATCAAATTCTAGGATGATATCTTTAAGATTACAATGTAGAAAAAAACTTCTACAAGATACCAAAGGCACAAATCACAAAGGAAGAGACTGATGAATTAAACTACATTAAAGTTTAAACTTCTGTAGAGCAAAAGAAATCATGTTTTAAAAGGACACGTGACAGACTGGGAGAAGATATTACAACATATAACTGATAAACAATCTGTACACTAAAAATACAAACGTCTCTTGAAGCAATCCAATTTTGGAATACTCTACTTGTGTGATGTATTTTGTAACATAAAAAGTCAAAGATTATAATTAAAATATATGATTTAAAATAAAGTGCAACTGAAGAAATAGTCGAATTAGTAAATGGTAAAATAGATAATACACTTGCTCCTAACCAAAAGGTGAAGAAGTGATAAAACATTAAAACAGAAATGAAGGCCAGGCACAGTGGCTCATGCCTGTAATGCCAGCACTTTGGGAGGCTGAGGCAGGTGGATCACATGAGGTCAGGGGTTTGAGACCAGCCTGGCCAACATGACATAACTCATCTCTACTAAAGATGTAAAAATTAGCTGGGCATGGTGGTGCATGCCTGTAAATGCAGCTACTCAGGAGGCTGAGGCATGAGAATCGCTTGAACCCAGTAGGCAGAAGTTGCAGTGAGCCGAGATTATGCCATGGCACTCCAACCTGGGGGACAGAATAAGATTCTGACTCAGAAACAAAAAATTGAACTAAAATGCAGCTCAGGTATTCAAGAGGTAGAAAATATAAAAGAGAAGTCAAGAGACATAGAGGATATATTGAGAAGTTCTGATCAGTATTCAATCGGAGCTCCAGAAAGAAAGGACAGAGGGAATGTTTACAGAGATAATTGCTGAGACTTTTCCAGACCTGATAAATAGGAATAACCACACCAAAGAACAATTTGTGAATTTAGCTTTACTGAAACTGAGCATTTTCACTTGTCAACAACTCAGCAATCTTACCTCTGGGTATGTATGTACCATAAATGATTTCTTGCATATGTGTACATGGTAACGTGTGCAAGAATGTTTATTGTGTCAGTGTTTGTAATTGAAAAATACTGGAAATATCAATAGGTGAGAAGATAAATAAATTATGTTGTATCCATATAATGGAATGCTACGCATTAGCAAAAATTAATAAACTGGAGTTACACGTGTCAGCAAAAATCAATCTCACAAAAATATTGAGGAAGAAAACCAAGTTGCAGAATACACAGTATGATGCCATTTATTTAAAATATGTAAAAGTGTAAAACAATATATATATACCCCTTAGAGATAAGTGCGAATAGACCTTTTTCTATAAAGAAATGCTAAGGAATAATAAACAGCAAACTCCAGATGAGGATTTCCTTTGAAGATATTGGAGAGGGGAGAAGTCATGATCACTTGTTTTGGTAATGTTGTATTTCTTAAGGTGAACGGAGGGTTCATAAGTTCCTTACATTGCTCTTTATAGCCTTTTTTATGCCTGAAGTATTTCAAAATACATTTTTTAAGCAGCTAAAAGACCTTTGAGACATAACTAAGAATGTCCAAGCATTGAGGCTATTTTAACTGAAATGTTATTATAATAGTTTCTGGAGACATTTAAAGATACATAAAATTCAGTTTATCTACCTGTTACTCTCGACTCTTAATCTTCCGCTCTCTCTCCTGGAATACACTGAATTTCCTCTGGACTAGCAATATAATACATCTTCGATGACATGTATTTTCTTTTTCCTCTCAGCTTTCATCTTCTCCTCAGCTTAGAAACATACTCAAGTTTCTGCTAGCCTTAATAAATAAATAAGCAGTACCTGTTCCTTATACACTTGTGAATTTTTTGCCTCCAGTCTCACCCAGGTTCTTGGAGGAACAACCCAGGCTTCCTATCTCTAACCCATCACTTCTAATCAGTCTGCAAAACACTATAATTTGACTCCTGTCCACCTGACTGGAAAAGCCCATCTTAAGGTGTTAACATCGCATTGCAAGTCAATTTCAAAGTGACTTTTCAGCTTCGTCAACCCCTGCTGTATTTGACACTGTTGAGCTCTCCTTCCTTCTTGAAGTTCCTTCATCCCTTGGGTTCTGTGACACTCTTTTCTTCTTCTCTGCACACCTGCCTATTACTCTTCTGTGTCGTCATCATCTGAGTTGTCACCTTTAACATAAATCATGTGACTGAACACAGATAAGTGTGTTTCTGACTTTGTTCTGTTCCATTCATCCGTTTGTCTATCCTCATTCCAAAACCACACCACTTTAGTTACTACCTCTGTGATAGATCTTGATTTATGAAAATATAAGACCTCCAGCTTTGTTCTCTTCAAGATTGGCTTGGCTATTATCGGCCCTTTGAATTTATATAACATTTTAGAAAATTGCTTTTTTTTCTCTAAGAGAGATGGTGTCTCACTATAGTGCCCAGGCTCGTCTCAAGCTCCTGGCCTCAAGCAATTCTACTGCCTTGGCCTCCCATTGCTGGGATTAGAGGTGCGAGCCACTGCACCCAGACTAGAAAATTGATTTTTTTAAAAAGTATTTTTCCCTAGATTATTTGTCCCTAACATTTTTTA
Organism: Aotus nancymaae; assembly: GCF_030222135.1. Taxonomy (NCBI): domain Eukaryota; kingdom Metazoa; phylum Chordata; class Mammalia; order Primates; family Aotidae; genus Aotus; species Aotus nancymaae. The sequence continues at coordinate 11,073,316 of NW_026988453.1, read as the reverse complement.
GAAATTTAAAAAATTCTGAAGTCTGAGAATATCTAACCTAGTTTTTCGTACTCATTTTGAGACTCAATTTAGGGGTGGCTTCCTCAGAAACCTCTCTGTCTGCTCATGACAGGTTGCTTATGTTCCCATCCTATAATTACCACTCACTTTCCTTGTAACTACCTTGTAATTACCACTGTACATTTTCCTTGAGAGATCTTTCTAGAAATAATAACAATAATTATTACTACTTATGTGCTATAATTACTTTTATTCAATATCTTCCACAGGCCCTAGGCAGTAGATATTACTAAACTATTCAATAGATTAGAATACTGAGGTACAGAAAGATAAACCACTTGAGATAGATCACACGACTGAGTAAATTTTGAAGTTAGGATTCAAACCCAGTTCTGTCTGATTCCAAAGCCTGATTTTTCCCCGCACTGTGTACTCTCTCTCTGCTAATGATGTAATACTTAATCATGGAATTTAAATTTAATTTGTTAGAGATTTGATGTTTACTTTTCTTTTTGAGATAGGATCTTGCTCTGTCACCCAGGCTGGAGTGCAGTGGCCTGCTCATAGCTCACTGTAACCTCAGTCTCGGCCAATTTTATTTTTGTAGAGACAGGGTCTCACTATGTTTCCCAGGCTGGTCTTGAACTCCTGGCCTCAAGCAATCCTCCTGCCTTGGCCTCCCAAGGTTCTGAGATTACAGGCATGAGCCACTAGGCCCAGCTGTTGATGTTTACTTTTAAAAGCCTAATAGAATATTAACTGTATAACAAATAAATAATATTTAATAATATGTATAATATTCAATGTCTGTAAATAAGGCTTCAAGATAAACTTTATTATTTTTTAAATATTTTTTGAGACCGAGTTTCACTCCTGTTGCCCAGGCTGGAGTGCAGTGGTGCCATCTTGGCTCACTGCAACCTCCATGTCCCAGGTTCAAGCGATTCTCCTGCCACAGCCTCGAAGTAGCTGGGGTTACAGGCAATGCCACCACGCCCAGCTAATTTTGTATAAACTTTTAATTTTTAAATACCATATTTAAAACAAATTTTCCATACATATTCTGCTTAAGTGCCGTATTTATTTTTTATACTAAATAAAAAAATAATGTTTATGTTTGAATTATTTGTTGCTGAGGAACAAATTACTCACTCTATGCCAGAACCTACTGGCATAGAACAACAAGCATTTTATTCTTTTCATGAAGTGTGTGGGTCAGAGCACAGCAGGAAGGGCTTGTCCCTGCTCCACCACGCCTGGGGCCTCAGCTGGGAAAGCTGGAACGGCTGGGGGTAACTTGAACAACTGGGAGGTGGAAGCATCTGGCAACTCCTTTATTTACATGCCCAGTGCCTGCCCTGGGATTACTGAAAGGCTGGGCTCAGCTGAGGCTGTCAACCAGAGCGCCTAGGCAGGGCCTCTCATGTGGCATGTGGTAGCTGGGATCCAAGACAAGGAGTGTGTCAGGAGAGCAAGCATTCCAAAGGAAACACGAGGAAGCTGCAGGGCGCGTTCTGCTCTGGTCCCAGAAGTCACACAGCAGCACTGCCATGACACTCAGCTGAAGCAGTCACACACTAGCTCAGATTTGAGGGATGGGACCTGGAGCCTGCCTCTCAATAATAAGGGTGTCAGCAAATTTGAGACCATATCTTAAAACCACCAAAGCTTACAAAAATATGTGGATTTTAGTCATGTTTTGGATATCTGCACTTCGCAGTTAGTGTTTACTGTTCATATTGGATCTGAGAGTGGCACCTTCACAGCATCCACATTCAACAGGAGAGATGTCACACCTCATCAAGAGTTCCCACCACTCCTCACATCAGGAGGATTTGGGGGCCGTAAAGTTACCGCTGAACTATGTGGCATGAGAAATACATTCTGAGTCTTCCATTCCTCTCTTCTGGTATTCTCCCAATGTCATGGATGATGAAAAGAACTGGCCTCATATAGTACCCTAGAGATGTGACAGGGAGTGCTTCCCTGACTTAAGACATTTTCTTTTAACTTATGATAATATGGGGAGATATTTGAATGAAGATAAATGACCATTTTTCACATTATAATTTGGTCACTACACTTATGTGCTAGATGTGTGTTCAGAACTTAGTTGATCTTTCAATATCGTATGACCTTGTTGCTCAAAGTATGGTTCTCAGATCAGCAGCAGCAGCACCTGGCAGCTTGTTAAAAATGCAGAACCCCAGGCCCTAGGCCAGACCTGCTGCGTCAGAATCTGCATTTCCATGAGATTCCCAGGTGATGTGTTCATATGTTAAAATCAGAGGTACTGTTTTATGAAGTGGATGCTATTACTATCTACCTTTACAGAGTAGGCAACTCTGAAGGGTTAAGAAACTTTCTGATCACATTCTGAGAGAATAGAAAAAAGCAACTTGATGAAGAGTACACAATTTGTGAGTTAAAAGAGCTAAAATTCAAAATCAGGTCTCATTGACTCCAAAATGTATGTTCCTCACAAATATTCCATCGTGCCTCTCAGTAAATTTCACTGCATTAGCAAGTGTGTTCCTATATAGACAGTTATCATCTGTTTTAAAGGGTGGTTGTGAAAGTATCCAATAATCTGAAAAAGAGGCTCTAGAACAGGCATCGCCACCAAAACAGCATTGTTCCGTCACTTCTCAAATTGTTTAGCCCTCTGTCTCCCCTTGCTCAACTGTGAGTTCCTTAAAAGACAGAACTATTGTCCTGTTTGTTGTTAAACCTGCAGAAATTAACCCAGAATCTGACACATAACAGAGCATCTGCCCCTTACAAACTCCTTAATTAATATACGTTAAACTTGTTTGTTCAAGTGAGTTGTATAGATTGGGAGCAGTTAAAGATTATTCTGCTGTAAAATCATACAGCATCTTCTGCTGTAAAAGAGGATGCAGGGGTGCTCCCTGGGGTTTCCTGCAGGTCAGAAAACCACCAAGGCTGCTGCCAACCTGTCCTGTCGGCACGGCTTATCTCTCTGTCCAGGCAGCCCCCAGCCCAGCCCAGCAATGGGACTTCCTGAGAAAGGTTCTCCTTTCTTCCCTAGCCCTGGAGCACAGCTCCTCTTCGGCTATAATTAACTTCCTTCAACTTGATTTATGCAGAAGGGACAGGACCCGTGAAATGCAGGGAAGCTTGGTTATAATCCCTGGATTTCTGTGGTGCCTCAATTTCTAAAGCTCTTTTTTAACTGATTGCATCTCATGTCTTCTTATTGGGAAATCTATGCAGAGAGGGACATAGACACTCAGCCATGTATAGCGGTTAGAGCAAGCAGAAGTCCTGGTTTTCCCCGGACAGGACGAGCCTCATCTATGCACACAGACCTGGTGTGATTGTTAACCGTCTTTGTTCATGGTCAAATGCACGCTGTTTGGGTTATAAATTATATGGTCACCTTAGTGGTGGTCCTGACGTCACCTCAGGAGTCAGAACGGGGCCAGTCCCTAATGCAGAGATTTGCTTTCTGGACTAGTGAACCATCTGTCCTTAGGGCATTTTTCCTAGTGTAGCCTTCAGGCCACCTGCTTCAGAGCCAGCTGTGAGCTGGGTGTCCACACAGGTGCCCAGGCTCGCCTTGGTCCTACTCAGACAGAAGCAGGAGCTCCTTTTCCTCTGAGCCTCAGTCTTACGCTCCCTCCTCTGACCTACCTTAAAGTCCCCGATGACTTTCTTTTCCCTAGGCACCCATTCGCCAACCCTTAGCACTGGGAGCCCTTTGATTTCACTTTGAAGGCCTCCCCCTTCCCACCCTTAGAGGGTGGCCTGAATACCACTCTGCTCTGTACCCCCATAGCACTATTATTAGGTGGGAGCTTCAGAAGCTAGAACTGAAATCCCTGGCAGCCCTTTGTCCCCAGAGCGGAGGAGAGAATCGCCGGAAGGGACAGCCTAGCCTGAGGTTAGACAGTCCAGTTCTCTTTCCTCTGGGCTCCGGAGGACTGCAGGCCAGCAGGAAAGAGCTGAGCTATTCTTAGCTGAGGTGTGGGAGCCTGGCAGGGGCTGCAGGCGCTGCCCTGAGGGTCAGAGACAGGAATCGGCCACCCACTCTGGCTGCTTCCCCTCTCTCCCTTGGCTGCCCCTCACACAAAGAAATGACCACCCTACACCCTGCAACCAGCGGCAGTGAATGGCTCAGACGTGGGTCACCCATAGTCCCCTCAGTAGAAAGCACAGCTCTGCCTCTCTCTTATATTACAGTTTGTGGGTATGTTTGGAGCTGAGCGGGGCCTCAGCAACCATCTCAGTTTCTTTGTAGAACCCTAGCATCCTGCATAGGTCAGGGCTGCGCCCCACGAAGGGGAAATGATCTGTCCAGGGCCACACGGACATTGAGAGTCACTGAGAACTCTCCCGGGGCCAGGTGGGGTCACAGCATGTACAAGCTGTGTACAAGTTCGGGCTAAGGTTTCCAAATGTCAGTCAGCAGACAAGGCTATTTGTGCCAACATGTTCGCAGGTCCTCAGTAAAACGAAGGCCACTCGTGTCATATTACCAAATGTGCTTTCATGGAAAGGGTTTTTTTTTTTTTTTTTCTGAATTTATACTCTTCTTATATTGAGGTTGTAAAAAAGACCTTGCTTTATGAAATGACTCTAATAGTATATGACAATCCTAAGTCAGTATCTAACATTAAAACTTTTTTTTAACCAATGCGTGAAATAAAAATATATATTTAGGAAGCAATAGAGTGGAGAATATTCAAAAGAAAATAAAGATACACTTTATTCATTCATTTAATGAGTGTTGAATGTCTGTTTTTGGCGTACACTGAACCAGAGCACAAAATACACCTGGTTTCTACCCCTATGTTGCTTTCAGTCAAATGGGGAAGACGAGTAATAAGCAGGTGAATGTCGCTGTAAACTGTGAGAAGGGCGACGAATGAGCTGTGAGCGGGTAAAGGGGACTGGTGAGGTGCTGATTTTCAATTGGGTGGTTAGGGAAGACCAGAAGAGGACGGGGAGCCACTTTGCAGAAAGTGAGCAGGGAGAGAAGCCATTCGGCAAAGGGACAGCTTGAGTGAAGGCTTGAGGTTGGAAAAGAGCTTGGGGAGTTTTAGGAGCTGGAGCAAGGGGGAGGGCCTACCAGATGAGGTGAGAGAAGGAGTCCAGCCCCTTCAGGTCTTATACAACATGGAGAAGAGTTTTCGATTTTATTTTAGAAGAAAAGGAAACTATTGAAGGGTTTTCAACAGGGGAATGAGATGGTCCAGTTTTTAATTTTAAATACAGGGGATTGGTTCCAAGAGTCCCTCCCCCACTGGGTACCAAAACCTGCAAACGCTCAAGTTCCTGATATAAAACGGCATAGTATTTGTATATAACCTATGCATATCCTCCTGGATACTCTAAATCATCTCTAGATTACTTATAAAACCTAATGCAATGCAAATGCTATGTAAATAGATATTATATTGTATTGCTTTGGGAATGACAAGAAAAAAGTCTACACATTTTTAATACAGATGCAATTCTGAGAGGAATATCATTTAATACACGAATATTACTTAACCCACAGAAATGGAGGGCCAGCTGTGCTTTTCTCTACCTGCTGTGTGAAGAACGGACAGGAGCAACTCAAAGAATTGTCCTAGGAAGACCAGAGTAGAGGCCAGTGATATTCCAGGTGAGAAGTGGTAGGTTCAAACCCTTCCTAGAGAATGCAATCTTCTACTTGTTAAGAAAACACACACACACATGCTAAATGAGTCAGGTCATCTGGCAAATGTAGTAAAGTCATATGTTTGGACACAGAGTTTTGGAGAGGAGAGCTAAGGGCATTCCAGGACCTTCCCAATTCCTCTCTAGCTTCAATCCTTTACCCTGGGGTTTTCAGCTGGTCTCTGGGCTTGTTCCCCCTAAGTTAATACATCCTCAGAGAAACCTCCTAGGCCCTGTCCCGAATGTCCCCAACCAATCCTCCCAAAGCTCCCCAGTTTGGATATGACCATTTCTGCAGATGACACACATCTGGGAAGCAGCTGCCTGGCCACTCTCACAAAATCATCTCCCTGTAATCCAGTCAAAGCTGGAGTAGAGAGGAGGCATGGGGGACTGAGGAAAAATGTGAGGTCTGCCCAAGATAGGATCTGGATAGATGTCAGGGGTACCACCCCAGATTTTTGGAGACAGGCCTCCAGGGTAGCCACTGGGATTTCAACCGGCCTCTGTGTCTTCCCCTGATCCCTGCAAGATCAGATGTGTCCCACAGCTGTGGACCATCTGCTATCCTCCACCCCAGAGGAAGCTACAGTTTAGAGCTTAAAGAAGTGAGGGGGAAGACAGTAAGTTCTCCCTTGACATAGAGTTAATTGTGGGAATAAGGAGTCTAGACTTCCCATGAAGTGGGCAAATGGCTTCGTATTAATCTGCACAGGGGCTCCCCAAAATTGTCCTGACATGGGAAAACATTTCAAAGGAAACTCAGTGTCCCAGGGTTTTTAAACTCCCTACTGTTTCACAGACTCTAGCTTACAAACTTCATCTTTCCTATTTGCTCTGCTCTGTGTGCCTCTTCTTTCCTCTCTACTCCAAACACTGGCACCTCGAGTTCCCAATCTGGATCATCAAACGCCTAATAGCATCTAGTCAAGCTGACATCTAATCCTCCCCAGAGGAAGGGAAATGCGCTCCCATCCAGCAGATGATGTTATTGGCCCCTCCCTGAGCTCAGAGGCTTGGTGCAGCCCAGACATATGGATCTTTTTAGTGACTTTTGCAATTTGGCAACCCTGTTTCACACCCTCCAAGCCCTGCTGCTCAGACACTGCTCTGCAGAGCGTGCACGCGGAGAGGGCGGGAGCGGATCCATGCACGCTCTTTTACTCTTATTCTTTCCTTGTCATTTCTCCTGGCAACTCTCTACTCAGTTTGAAAAACAAAAAGTAAAGTGTTCTTCTCCCGGCCCAGTCTTTGACTGAAAACAGGAAAGAGAAAAAAAAGAAAGAAAGATAGATAGATAGATCACATAAAAAGAAGGAAAAGAGGAAAAGAAAATGAGAAAAAGAACACAGAACTGCACCATGAATATTCTGGTCAATTCTCCAACAGAAAGACTGAGAGCCCCTTGGCCAACAACACACTGTCTTGCTTCTCCTTTTCTCTATCTCCTATGTGAATAGACATAGATTCCAGTCTACATGAAGCTCCTGGATTTATGCAGTGCACAACCTGAGCACCATCTGCTGCAACCCTACCTCCTCCAACACTTAATTCATCCTGAGCTCTGGTGTGTGGATTTGGCCTTGCTCTGTGTGCCCAAGAATGATGGATAGTGTTTCTACTGAGGCAAAAATGTCTCTGACACTTGGCAGGCTCACACTTGCCCCTTTTCCCCCTAGCCACACACTCAGGAGACTGGTATGTCTTTGAAAAATAAGGAACTTTCTTGCTGTCCAGGGAAGAAAGAATGGTTTCTTTGCTTAAGAACCAACAGCCAGAACTGCCAAGGAAATTCTGTAGACTCCCCAGTCAGGAGTCACCAGAGGTCTGGTGCTAGGAATGTAAGACCTTCTGAGATCCCAAGACCTTACTTCCAAATTGAGACCGTAGCACCAAGACCTTAGAAGGTTTTATCCTCCTAGCACTAGACCTCTGGTGACTCCTGACTGGGGAGTCTGCAAAATTTGAAACTTAAAGGGTGGGGCCATTTTGGATGTAGATGTTAAACTAGAAGGGGTCCATAAAATTCACAGGAATTGGGTTGTCCTTAAGCCATCCCCCGATGCTCTGCCTCTGAGGTGGTCTTTTTCAGGCCATAGGCCCAACTCAGAAGGCAAGAAGTGGGAGAAATGAGACATAAGAAAGCTTTGCTTTTTTCTTCCAGAGCCAGGCCTGGACCAAACACCTTATTTTACGTTTGATTGTTTCATGATAGATGGGACCTCTATATAAAGCTCTTGAGAATAGTTTGGGACAGATGTTTCCTTTCCAGCCACATTTTCCTGCCTCAAGTTAAAAATAGCCAGCCTCTTTTCTTTGGCTTCTGTAAGATGTACGCCATTAAAACTCTCTATTTGGATTTGCAGAGACAAAGGCTGTTAAGTCCCTGGCTTTCACAGCTTGCTGGGCCATAAGCTGATGCAATATTGGGTTCAGGAAGATTCAGCCCCTTGAGGCAGTTTTCTGGACACTTTAGTGAGAGAAACTGCTTTCCTATACCTACCGTTAGGTAGCACCAGAAAGACAATTTCCAAGTGAGGAAGGACATTTTGCAAAGTAGTTCTATTTTTGCTTTCCTGAATAAATCCTTCATTATGGAGTTTTCTTGAATCAATGACACTCTCACCCCCAGGGTAGCCTGAAACCCCTTTGATATCTGGCTTTAATGGAAGCATAAATGCTGTCTGGTTGCATTCATGAGCAATGCTGAGTTAGGCCTACACCATCAGGAAGATTACTTGAAAGCCTAGACACTACAGAGGGAAATGAGCAGAGACAATATCAGAATTACAGACACAAATCCACAAACAATGGATTCCTAACCCTTTTCCTGAGAGCTGCTTCCCAGGATGTAAGGAATCTTTACTCAAGTCGCCCTTATCACTGACATATGCGCCCTTTGGCCAAAACTGTTTCCTCTGTCACCTGATGGCTCCTGTAAACGAAACAGGACCTGACAAATCCAAAGAAAAGAACTTCAATCATGTATAATTGGCACACCTTTTTCTTTTCACAATAAAAATAGCTTTACGTATTTTTGTTTGTAAAAGTAGCACATGGTTATTGTGAAAAACCAGTGTACGTGTTACATACTGTAGTGAGGACGAACGTGAAAATTACCCACAGTTCCAACACTGAGATGAATCATTATGTGTGCATATGAGACGTGTGTCACGCTGACACTGACGTTACATACTGTAGTGAGGATGGACGTGAAAATTACCCACAGTTCCAGCACTGAGATGAATCATTATGTGTGCATATGAGACGTGTCACGCTGACACTGACTTTTTACCTCTCTCAAAACAAAAATAGCATCATACTGTGACATGCTTTTTTTTCCCTACTTACATGTCAGATCACCAGGTCTTTTTTTTTTTTAGACTTTGGCTGGAGTGTAGCGGCATGATCTCAGCTCACTGCCTCCGTCTCCAGTGTTCAAATGATTCTCCCACCTCAGCCTCCCAAGTAGCTGGGACTACAGGCATGCACCACCACACCCAGCTAATTTTTGTAATTTTTAGTAGAGATGAGGTTTTGCCATGTTGGCCAGGCTGGTTTTGAACTCCTGACCTCAAGTAATCCATGCACCTTGGCCTCCCAACGTGCTGAGATTATATGCGTGAGCCACCACACTTGGCCTCAGGTCACCAGGTCTTAATAGCTGCAGCAATGACAAGAAAGCTGTGGACTATGTACTAGTCTAGCTGAAACACCACATCTTTCTCTCTCACTCACCAGCTTGTCCCTTCGGAGGCAAAACTGGGACAGCAGCCCTAGAATTATGCTTGGAGGGGAGGGACACAAGGCATTGCATTTTACAGCTCTGTTCTGAATATCACTACATTTCTGCTTTTGCTAACATCCCGAGGGGCCTATGACACAGACCAACAGATTATCTCGGGTGCCTGCACTGGTTGATCAGCCCAAGCTCACTCCCTTCTAAGAAACAGCCCCAGCCGCTCAAGTGCAAGACAAGGGCATTTTCACAACATAGGAATCACCTCCAACCCATTGGAGATAACATATAAGTATATTTAACATATGTAATTATACATATAAGCAATTTGAAGACTTTTATAATTTAAATGTCTATAACAAATTAAGACAAATTATTCACAAACAAGTAATAGCACAAATTAAAAAGGGAACACACTCTGTACATAAAGTACAGATTAACAAGCAAATAGGAATTTTATCAACAACAATTTGAAAGCTTTGATAAATACTCAGTTTCCTAAGAAAATTACAAAATTTACCCAAGAAGAAATTTTTTAAAATCTGAGAACTCATAACATTTACAAAAATACAAGGAGCATTGTTAAATAATCCCACACTAAATATGGGGCCCAAATGATCTTACAGGCAAGTTCCAACACATTTTAAAAGGAAGTGATCATCCCAGTCTTATAAAAACTTTTCCTAAGAATAGGAAACAGGGAAATACTCTACAATGTATTTTATAAGGACTCTGTAACCGCAACACCAAAACCAGACAAAGCAAAAAGAGAAGGAAAATTATAGAGTCGTTTCATTTATAACCATAGAAGCAAAAGTAAAAAACAGAAAATTGCGCTAACAAATTAAATTCTACAGTGCATAAAAAAGATAATAAACTGACAAAGTTGGGTTTAACTCAAGTATGCAAAGTCAGTTTAATGTTAGAAAAATCCATAAATAGAATTCTCCACACTACCATATTAAAAGAGAAAAATCACATGTAATTTTAAAAGGTATAGAAAAGGCATTTGAAAAAAAATCATCATTAGTTTATTATTAAAGAAAAAATCTTTTAGAAAATTAGGAATAGAAGGGAATCAACTTAACATGATAAAAAGCACATATAGGCCGGCTGCAGCAACTCACTCCTGTAATACCAGCACTTTGAGAAGCCAGGGTGAGAGCATCACGTGAGGCCATTGAGACTCTGTCTCTAAAATAAAACAATAATTTAAAAATAATAAACAAATAAACACAAAGCACATTTAAAAATTAAGCAAATGGGGAAACATTAGAAGTTTACACTTCAAAATCTGGAACGAGGCAAGGACGTGCATGATCACCACACCTTTTTATCCTTGGATGTTCTTGCCAATATATTAACTTAAGTAAAACAAGTCAGTGGCAGAAGGATTAGGAAGGAAACATATTATCACTATTTGTTTGTGATATGATCATTTACATACACAACCCAAAAGAATCTACAAATACTTCAATATAATAAGAGAATTTAATAATGTAGCTCAATAAAAGATTAATATAAAACAATAAATTGCAATTTCATACACCAGCAACAAAAATAATTAAAAAGAAGATAGTATTTGTTTGCCATAGTCTTAGAGGACATAAATTACCTAGGAATAAATCTAACAATGAATTAAATGAATTTATCATTTAACAATAATAAATGAATAAAAACCATTACAGGGAAAATTATTAACTTTAATGAAGACTCAAACAATGGAGATATATATACCAAGTTCTCTAAATGAAAGATTCCATTCTCCCCAGGTTAATCTATGGAGCAATTTTGATCAAAATCCAAAAGGCTGTTTTGGGAGTAAATCTGATAAGGATTGATAAAATTATATGTTATTATTATTTGTAAGAATAAAGAGCCAAGAATAGTCAGGGTATTTCTGAAGAAAATTTGGGAGAGGAAAACTTGCCCTACAGATACCTGAACTTATTTAATCCTACAGTAAACAAGGCAATGGTGAAGGTACTGGGGTGTCCATACTGACCAATGTTAGAGAGCCTGGAGCCAGACCCACATACGTATGAAATGTGAACACATGAAAGAAATAGCATGTCGGATCAGCAGGGAAAGAGGAGACTACTCAGTAAATGCAACTAGGAAAATGGTTGTCTGTATGAAAAATACATAAAACTGGATTTCTGCTAGTTGTTTATCTTGTCTCTCTCAACCCCAGCCTCACTCCTCTGTAGAATTCTCTATCATACTGGCTATAATGTGTGTTTGCTCTATTATGTGAGAATATTCAGTTTTGTACAGAGGACAAGACAAGCAGGTGGATGAAACTCATCAGATGTGTTAACTATAGATACAAAGTAAGCAAGTCATTTGTGAGACATAGGCAGAGTTCAGAAGATGCGCTAAAAATACAGGTTGAGTATCCCTTATCTGGGATGCTTTTGGGATTTTGGAATACTTGCATTACACTCATATGTTGAGCACCCTATTCCAGAAATCTGGAATCCAAAATGCCTCAACTAGCATTTCCTTTGAGTGTCATGTCAGTGCTCCAAAAGTTTCAGAATTTGGAGCATTTCAAACTTCAGATTTGGGATTCTCAATCTATAGTAAGTTAGTAACCTGCAAGACATGTAAAACAGAATAAATGGAATAGACTACTCAAGGATGGAACAGACGAGAGTTCTACTTACAGGCAGAAAAGGATAGAAACAAAACAAAACAAATCATAAGCCATGAGGTATAGATTATGCCACCTTGGTGTTGGTGTCCGTGTCATCCCTAAATTGACTACCTACTGGTGGCACCTTCTGGCCCCCTATAAGCTCTGCCCAAGAAATGCTGGCAAAAAGGATGGCTGCCCAAAACATTGATGAAGACCTGTGGCCAAGCCTACCTGCCCTTAAACATCTCTCAACAGAATGAGTATGCCTTGGTTCCAGGGATCTTCAACATGCTGATCCCCTTACTCAATCTCAGTTCTGCTCCTCACGACTATACCATGCAGAGCAAAACACAGGATTGAGCCTGTGAGACTGTGCAGCAGGACTTTTGCCCTGCTTGCATTCCCCAGTGCGTCAGCCTCGTGTAAACCTGTCCCCTTGGTTCTAGTTCTGTGCTTTAAATAGATTCGATCACCCTTGTGATTTGATCATCATAATTTGATCTGAGCCTTTCTGATCTGTGGGCTCTGGAATAGCCTGCCTATCATGAAGGCAAACATTGCATCATGGTGACTTCCCACAGGACACTGGTTCCCAGATGCCCTTGTCAGCTGATTTCTGGTTAGGTTCTGCCAAGAGGAGGTGCTGGAGGGAGACTAGAAGGTGGGAAGAGGAAAAAAGGGACTCACAGGTTGCCACTGCGCCAGTCCAGCATCTGAACACTTCTACTACCAAAGATTCCTCTCTGCCAAAATGGGAAAAAAAAAAAAGTTTGCAATGTGGGAAAGAAGTCTTGGTTCCAAAATACAAAATTGGAAAAATCAAAATTCATAAATTTTTCATTAAATGCCGACAAAACGTCAACTCAGTCAACTTGTAAACTGCAATTCAACTCTTTAATAGTTTCATGTAAATGTAATAAAGTTTGAATTATAAGAACAAAATGGAGAACATATTTCAAAATTCAGAGTTATAACAACCATTTTCCTTACTTTTTAACATGAAAGGTATTATATTTGACATGGAATGAGGGTCCGTTTTACGTTGATTGACATGATGTGTGTGTATTTTGGGGAGGGGTGGGGTAGCGGATGTTTAATAGTAAGAGTGGTCATGGCTTCCAAGGGTCTATAAAGGGACGAAGACAGCCTCTGACTCAGTGTATTTCTGTTGTATCCTCCACTTTGTGCAGTGTAGCTAACATCTAGCAACAGCTTATGAAGCAGGAGAGCAGAGAATTGAGGAGCAGCCCAGAAAGGCTAGAACTTTGAAAGGACTAGACAGCTCAACTCAATCTGGCCTGTGAGGAAATGTAAGGCTGGGGTCCCTGGGTGCCCTTGTGTACCTGTGTTTGGGGGTGGCTGGGCCAAGGTATGTGTGCTCGAGGTGATGTGTCTTGGTGACCCTGGAAAATATGAAGAGTGGCCAATCATTGTCTAGCTTCATAGTTCTGGGGCCATTCATAGTTTTGCAAGCCAGAGAAGAAACAGCTCTGGTCTCTCAGAGGAAGGGATCAGCCAGCCTCCCACGCCCCCTACTTCTATTTTTCCTCCCTGAAGCCTGACATCCACTTCGCCCTCACACCTTGCACCTAGCATGTGTTCTTTCTATACCAGGGATTCTTGAACCTCAGTGTGCATGAGTCATGGAGAATACTTATTCAGAGTACAAATTCTGGTCTTCACCCTTGGTTCTGTATGGATCGTGCTTTGAGAAAACCCTGCTCCATAGAATCATTCTCTCTCTGCTCCCAAAGCTAGTTAAGAAGATCAGGTACTAAAGAAAGACAAGCTCTTTCCCGTTTCCCATGGTCCAGCTACAGGAGACAAATGGTATTTAAAGTAACCAGAAAAAAAAATCTAGAAATGGAAGTTAAAGTGGACCAAATTAGCTTTTATATCTAGCACGAATTCCAACGCCACATTCGTTCACAACCTCACACCGGGTGTCCGCAGCAGACCCATCCTCTGGAGCTGAGGAAGTTGAGGGGAGTGGGGAGCCTGGCAGTGTCGGAGCTAACTCCTTTTCCCTGTTAATTGGGAGTCCCAGGGACCAATGCCTAATTTTAAAATGCATTTTTGCCACTCTTTCTGTCCCCAGACCCCTGCCATCACTATGTGATCAGTTCTGAATCATCATTTGCACTTTGAAACAGATTCATACCATACTATTGTATTCAATCAAATTTGCATATCAGGCCTTTGCTCTGATTGTGTGATGAAATACCTTGTCCCCTGTTTAAAGAATGCTGGGCAACAAGACCAGAATAACATTTCGGTTTTGTTTGTAGACCTGGATCCTTCTCCTGTGCAACCCCAGTGCATAGTAGGTTTGAGATGGACCATAAAGGTAAACCTACTTTTATAATGCTAAGTTGTCTGCAGAGAAATCAGAAAGGACCACAGAGTGCTGGTCTGGCTTCCTTTCCTTCCCTTTAGGCTATGTGGCACAGAATTCACGAAGAGGCTGAACTGAGTATAATTCCATGATTCCACTCTGGATATCAGAACAGCCTCTCCCAGGTTATGCCTCATCTGATTCCCCGCCTGGTGCCATCATCTGCCCAGGCTGGCTTCTCTCTTATCCAGTCTTTACATCCCCAATTCAAGACTAGGCTGCCTACCCAGCTAAGAGTTTCTGCCATTCATTTCACCAACACCCAGAAGAACGGGTGAGGAACAGGAAGCTCAAGGATCTATCAGGTGGTGGAGGATGGAGTCACAGAAAGTCCTTTTTCTGATGGGAGAGCAAAGTGAAAGCCCTAGTGGCTCAGACCCAGGTCTGGAGAGCGGATAACTGGGGAGAAGGCTCCCAGGGAAGTCCTTTTTCTTTAGGATGATGGTGATGGGGAGGGAACTAAGTGGGGAACTATGGAAGGTCACAGGAAAAGTTAATGCAAGTTAACAAAAAGTTAACACAAAAAGATCTTGCAGAAAAAAAAGTGAAAGAAAAAGTCTACACGAATGGTTTGGATAACCAAGATGAATACATATAGTCATGTATGCGCGCTACGCACTCCTGATGCTTCACTCACACACAGCACGGATCCGGTGGTCACACCGTGCTTAAGTTTCACCTGATGAACGAAATGCTCATACATCTAAACTGAGGTCCTCACGGTAGATTCCTTTTGCAAGATGCTTACTGGCTTACAGCTTAAAATAAAGGAAAACCAAAAGGAAAGAAACGGGGGAAAAATCACAGGAAACTTGCCCCTGCCCTGGCCACCGGCAAGGCTGCCACAAAGGGGTTAAAAGTTAAGTGGAAGTGGAGCTTGAAGAAGTGGGATGGGGCCTCTTCAGAAAGCTGAACGAGGCATCTGGAGCCCGAACAAACCTCCACCTTTTTTGGCCTCGACGGCGGCAACCCAGCCTCCTTCCTAACGCCCTCCGCCTTTGGGACTAACCAGGGGAGCTCAAGTTAGTAGCAGCCAAGGAGAGGGGCTGCCTTGCCAAGACTAAAGAGGGAGGGGAGAAGAGAGGGAAAAAGCAAGAATCCCCCACCCCTCTCCAGGGCGGAGGGGGCAGGAGGAGCGCGTCCTGGCCACGCCGAGCGGCGTCTTCCACTTGGTGCGTCTCTCTGGGAGCCGCGCGAGGATGCTGGTCCGCAGGGGCGCGCGCGCGGGGCCCGGGATGCCGCGGGGCTGGACCGCGCTCTGCTTGCTGAGTTTGCTGCGTGAGTATGAGTACCGCCTGCGCGCCGCGGCCGCTGGGCTTCGCCGCTGGGAGGGTGGAGGCTCTCCGAGGCTCTCCGAGAGGCTGAACCGCAGAGCAGAGTTGCGCAGAGGGAAGGGACCCCTGCCCAACCCACGCACTGACGCCCATGCTGCTCCCGCCGGGGCCAGCGCCTCACCTGGGAGCCGACAGGGGTGGGAGGGGAAGGGATGGCCACCGCCCCGCGGGTGTGCGGTAGCCGAGGTGCGAACCGGTCGGCACAACCGGCTCCAATGGACTGAGAGAAAGCGCTTTGGAGCTGCCAGGGTCTCTTCTGGTTGCCAGAAGTGCGGAGTGCGAAGTTGCAGCAAGAACCGGGAGGCCGCGGAGGAGAGAAGCAGGAAAGTTTTGTGGCTCTTGGTTGATTCAGAAAGCAGAGATCCGGAGCGGACGGCTGGGAAGGGGCCGGGGTGCCCAGCTTGCACTGGGACTGGGGGAGCCAGAAGTGGACATTAAGGAATTCGAGGGGAGCGAATCAGGGACGAGGCTCCAGGTCTCAGGCCAGGGGAGTTCGGAATGAACAGTCCGTGAAAAGAAAAACAAAACCAATCAAACAAGCAAAGCCTTGCATTTAAGATTGGGAAGCTGAGCTGGCAGTCCCACTTCAGCAACCCCACCGCGGAGGAGGTAGAGGAGGACAGAATTTGCTCTGCATCCAGCCTCGCTCGCCTTACCACAAACCCTCACCCCTGCACAAACTTAAAACTTGTCATCTTTTGGAGTTTTCTTCCTCTGCCCCCACTCCAAGTTCTAAAGCTGGTGGATGGGTTAGAACACTCCCCCACTCACCTACACGTACCCTTACTTCTTAAGGTCCTGCTTCACTTTAGTTAAAAAAAAGAAAAGGCACCCAGTAAATATGTATACTTGATTGCTTTCCTTGGGGAATGACATTCTCCACCTCATCTCTTTGCACTTGGAAGGTTTGAAACTTTGTACATTGCTCTCCCTCTTGCTTGCAGCCCTCATGGGCTCCCAATTCCATACTCTCACTACATCCCAAAGGCCATCCACTACGGTCCTGCAGAGTGACCTGGACTAGACCTCTTTGCTCCCAGTCTTCTCCGTTGTTCCCCTTTGGGTCTGCCCAGTTGGGGAGAGCTGCCCCTGGGCTGGAAGAAGCTCTGGGTGAGGTTTTGGGTTGCCCTGTTTGGCAGTCCTGGACATGTGCTTTGGGGCAGGGAAAAGCCGTCGCTGAGGTTTCGAAACCCTAGAGTGGGTGCTAGACTAGGCCTTCACAACAGGGGTGAGTTGGCCAATGGTGCAGATTCCAATCAGATGCTCCACTCTCCTTTGGCTACACAGCTTGCGATGACCTGGTCCTCGGCCGAGTGAGGTCCACCCTCTTCTTATTTCCTCAGCTGGTCGGTGTCAGTCTCGCCTTGGCCTGCCGAGGTTGGGGTCAGGGGAGCAACACAACCTCTGCAAAGCTTTGGGCTGACATGCTGAGAATCCTATATCCCAGCTTTGGGTGGGGATGGATGGGGCATAGGGCCCTATTCTCAACCTTGCCAGACTACTTGAGCCAACTGTAGCTTTATGCCTTTCCCCAGAGCTTTCTAGGGTTTTTGTTTGATTATTTTGTTTTGTTAATACTAGGAGTCATTTTCTGTCCTGGGATACATTGTGGGATAAATGAGATGACTGAGTGTACCGTGAAATGCTACCGTAAAGCCATTGCAGAAATGCTATGATTATTGTAAAATTTAGGGTGGAGGGGATTTCTGTGGTTTGTTTTCTCATCATTTACCTCAACAAAGAGCTTGTTCTGGGAAGGTCTTTTTTCTGTCCCTTTGAGAAGGTAGCATGTGCAGCTAACCAGAAGTGGGCTGTCTTTGTTGGAGGTGGGGTAGATCACAGACCAGAGGCAGGGTGAGGGGCTAAGGGGTCTCCAGGCAGCACTGCCAGTGCACTGGCTGGACCAGGAAGCCTTTCAGGTAATTAGGGAACTCCTTTGTCAGGCTCAGGGTATCTATTTCCTCTAAGCTTTCCAAGGCCTGTCCCTCTCCTCACTCTAACAACACCCCCAGGCCCTTCCTGTCACATTCCTCGTCTTCCTTTGGGTCCTTCGTGCCTGCTGACCCCACACCCATATCCTGTCTGGGGCTACATGTAAGAGGGGAAAAAGAAAAGAGAAAAGAATTTTATCGGATATTTTCCAGAGGGGAGACGACTCCACCCTTTGAATCTCTGCCATATGGCGACCAAGGAGGAGCAGCCTTGGGGACCTCTGACTAATTCAGTGGTCCCCAGTGCTCCCTGCTTGTAGACCCAATCCAGCTGGCATCACCTTTGCAGATACATGTCTTCAGCAGCATTCCTGTTAGGCTGATAAAACACGCAGGGGCCTTGGGCCTCTTTTTCTTATCCCTTTGGCTCCACCTCCTGGGCCTCCTCACTCCCTCGTCCTCATCTCCTTCCTTTGCAATCTTTGTCTCAAAAAGCTCACGGCAAGAAGTGCCAAACTGCAGCAGATAAACTCAGCTTCAGAGTCCTACAAAAACAAATGAAAATGAGGAACAAATTCCGCTTCTTACGGTTGGTCTCAGTGCCTGATTTCCTGTAGAGCCTGGGCTGGAGGGCCTGCATCTACTTTCAGGGCTGGATGGTTACCCAACTCCACCCTCAGGGTACTTGGGCCTCCCTCTCTCACTGACTTTGGTTGATCTAACTAAATGGCTTGCAGTGTGGAGAACTAAAAATGTGAAGATATGGAAAAAGAACACAACACCACCCTCCAAACGAAAATTCTCACAGTCGCCAGGGCTGTGAGAATTCCGTACTTTTCTGGGCTTTGACTTCTCTAATGAGAACATTCTCTTCCCTCCTTGGCTAATAAATGAAAACATATTATCTTTGACTTTTAGTCCCAGAGCTGGACTTTGTGCTAAGGAGAGAGATGCATGCATGTTGGAAAGACGGAGAGACAAACAAATAGGGATGCACACAAAGGTGGACTTCCTAGTACCTGTGCTCTCAGAGCCCACCCGGGAATGAATCACTTCCCTTCAGATGCAACGGAAAAGGCCTCTGGGCTTAATCGGGAAGTAGGCTTCTTCCTGATTTGGAAAAATAAAATCAAAACTGATACTTCTTAGAGAGGCGTGGCATCTATAGGCAGCTGATTTAAGAAAATGTCTTAAGGGGTCTTTGGGTGACAAAGCCTAGAACCCAGGACCACCCTGGATGAGCAAAGGCAGGCTGCAGGCTGAATTGCCGAGCATGATAACATAAAGTGAAGCCTCACGTTTGGGTGGGCCCAAGAGACACAAGACTAAAAGGACTCCAGAGTCCAGGAAGAGCATATAAAGGGAGGGGAGGGACCTGGACAGTGACGGGTGGAGGATGGAAAACACCTGGGAGGAATTTTTTTTTTCTACATTAGCACAGTAATATCTAATATTTCAAGGTTATGCCATTGTCTCCTCTGGGCTGCCCTGTAATCTCGTTCCATGCTCTCAACCTGTCAGCAAGTATTGACTACACACACAAGCCTTTGTTAGTGGCTGTCTTGGGAAAGTAAAGCAATGAGTGCTCGGCTAGCTTATGGTGAAGTGGTATACTAATGAGGGCAGGGAGCCATTGAGCCATGGAGCCACAACCCAGGGATCTGTGGTGCTGGGAAAATGGAGGGAGAGGCAACAGGGAGAAATGAACTCCGGAGGCTCAAGTTAATCAGGGTTCCACAGTAAGTGGATGGGATCCAAGACATGCCGTTTTTTGGTTTGTTTGTTGTTTGTTTTTTGAGACCAAGTTTTGCTCTCGTTGCTCAGGCTGGAGTGCAATGACACAATCCCAGCTCACTGCAACCTCTGCCTCCCAGGTTCAAGCTATTCTCCTGCCTCAGTCTCCTGAGTAGCTGGGATTGCAGGCATGCACCACCACGCCTGGCTAATTTTTGATTTTTAGTAGAGATGGGGGTTTCTCCATGTTGGTCAGGCTGGTCTCGAACTCCTGACCTCAGGTGATCCACTTGCCTTGGCTTCTTAAAGTGCTGGGATTACAAGCATGAGCCACCGCACCCAGCCAAGACATGCTATTTGAATATAAAACGGAAATATCAGTACACTGGGAACACTCAGGCCACAGACCCTTGGTTTATATATGCTCACACCTCAGTTTAGCCTTTGAAGCTTAAGAAGGCATTAGCTCAGTCCTTTGTTCTAGTCTAAAATGACTCAAATTCATGGTAGACCTCAGAGTTGGAAGGGCCCCCTAACACAGATGCTTCCTGAATGTTTGCAAGAAGCATGGATTGCTCACTGATCTCCGAAAGTGGCTTATTTCATTTTTATAAATAGCTACATCATTTTAAACAAACTTTTTCCTTGGATTGCAGTGAAATTGGCCTTCCCATAACTTCTAATCATTTGTTCTAATTCTATTCTTTGGGCTGGCACAGATTTAATCTGGTCCTTCATGATAATACCTAAAGACCTTTCTAGTGGGCCCTACTAGATTATAAACAGCTTGAGGGGTGGATTTAAATGACAATGACACTAACACCGGATGGAGGAAAGAGATCCCGCTCTTATTTTATACTCTCCACAGCACTGAGAGAGAGCCTTTGCACATCACCAGCGCTGCAGAAAAATGAGAATGAATGTACAGGTTAAGTATCCCTTACCCAAAATTCTTAGGACAAAAAGTGTTTCAGATTTCGGAATATTTACATAGACATAATGAGATATCTTAGGAATGGAGCTCAAGTCTAAGCATGAAATTCGGGTTTCATATATACCTTGTACACATAGCCTGAAGATAATTTTAGACAATATTTTTAATACCTTTGTGCATGGAACAAAGTTTCGACTGTGACCTGTCACGTGTGGTCAAGTGTGGAATTTTCCACTTGTGGTGTCATGTTGGCACTCAAAAAGTTTAGTATTTTGGAGTATTTTAGGATTTCTGATTTTCAGATTAGGGGTGCTCAACTGGTATAAATGACATGAATCTTACAGATTCAGTTATTTATCCTTCCTTCTCAAATTCTTCTTTTCCATATCAGGGGTGAGCGAACTTTTTCTGTAAAGGGCCAGAGAGTAAATTTTTTAGGCTTTAGGGGCCATATGTGGTTTCTGATGCATGTTCCACTTTGTCTTATCTTATGACACTTTAGAAATGCAAAAGCCGGCCAGGTGTGGTGGCTCACGCCTGTAATCCCAGCACTTTGGGAGGCTGAGGCGGGCAGATCACCTGAGGTCAGGAGTTTGAGACCAGCCTGGCCAACATGGCTAAACCCCATCTCTATTAAAAATACAAAAGTTAGTCAGGCATGGTGGTGCACCCCTGCAATCCCAGCTATTCAGGAGGCTGAGGCAGGAGAATGGCTTGAACCTGGGAGGCAGCAGTTGCAGTGAGCCAAGATTGCGCCGCTGCACTCCAGCCTGGGCGACAAAGCAAGACTCCTTCTCGAGAAAAAAAAAAAATGTAAAGGCCAATCCTTACTGACTGACCATACAAAAACAGCCTGTGGGTCAGGTTAGGTTCACTGGCCAGTTTGCCAACCCCGATCTAGATGAAATAACACTAGACCTTCAACAGTATACTTGGTTTCTAGAACTCTTCTAATCCTGGTTATCTTCACATGAACACTCTCAATTTAATTAATTCCCCCTTAAAATATAACATCAGAGCGAGACCGCTGTGGCTAGAGGTAACTGGTAGGAACACACCTACCGCAGTTGTCCTTCAATCCTATTGCTTTTTCTAAACCCCCAGGATTGTGCTAAGCACCAGAAGCAAAGCACGTGAGGATAAGAATGGCTCCAGCACTTAGGAAATTTGTCTTCTGACTGGGGTGACTGTTAGACCTATCCCGAGGAAGCACCATATATGATTTTTGTGGCAGATGATTCATAGAGATAAGTGTCTGCCCTCCGAGAAGCAGAAGGAAGGGGCCTAAAATAAACAATATCCACTGTTTCTTGAGCTTTTACGGGACTGGATGACTGCTTCCACTTCTTAGCTCCTTTGTTCCTCAAAACAGCTAAGACATAGGGACTACTTTTATCTCTGTTTTACAAGTGAGGGTTACAGAGTTGAAGTAACTGTCCAAACCACACAGCTAAAACGTGGTAAAGAAGCCTTTGAATGGGTGGTGTGTCTGGCTGCAGAGCCTGAACTCTTTGTCTCTAGGCTCCTGGCAACACGGTCTGTGGCTGCCAACAGCCCACTTCCTGGCCGAGGCTGGTATGTCCCTTCATCCTGGTTCTGTAACTCTATGGACTAAGATTCCCAGGAACTCCTTCAAGATACTCCTCTTGATCCAGGTGCTGGAATATGAAAGGATGGACAAAATAAGACTGGTAGGCTAGGAGATCAGGAAACAGGACCAGGGAAAAACTAAAACTAAGGAGGGCTGTGAAAGGCAAGACCAAGTATAGGAAAATGGTCTCTTCAAGTACGGGGATTTAGTTATTTTAGGTAGCAGGGCTTTCCGGATCTCTGAGGATTTGCAAACTCACTTTAAAGACCAAAAGAGTCTTCAGTTTACTAACAACAGGTAGAAATATTTTCAAAATGTATTGCACATGTCTTCGCTTTCTTAGAATACTCTCCAGAAAGGATTTTATGACTCAGATGTGTCACGAAAATGACGTGGCTATGTTGCAACTCAATGACATCATCAATGCTTATAAGGTAGATATAGCTGATCTATTTATGCCTACCGCAAATGATTCCAGAAAACTGGTGTGAATTTTGATACTTGTGTCTGCTTTTCATTTATTTTTGTTTCTTAGTTTTCAGCTGTTGCTTCTCCTTCTTATTTGCTTCTAATAGGCTCTTCCTACGTTTCAACGTTAGCTGGGACATCAGATAACCAGGCTTATTAGAATTATGTATAAAACAAGAATAATTGCCTCTCAAGAAGTACCTGAAAGTTCAGTGCATGACTTTTACTACATGAATTTTGTGACATCTATTTAGCTTCTTAGAATCCTCATTTTACTAATTTCTTGAGAGCTTCTCTCCTCCCTTGCTCCAAGTTCACGAGCTGATATCAAATAAGGTAACTAAGGGTCAAATGGAGTCCCCAAGGAGACACAGTTAGTAAGGATTGACTGAGAAGTAAACCACAGAAGAGAGCTTTTTATTCAACTTTAAACTCTACTATAATTCTTGTAGCCTTGCAGGTAGGGGCTGTTCCTCCCATCTAGGATGAAAAGGAGGGAGCGGAGGTTTCATCAATTGTCTCTTAGGATCTGACAAGCTCTCACTGACTGGTAGGCTCCTGCTAGCCCCCCTACAGAGTTGAGAGTCAGAAGGTCACATAAAGAAAGGTCAGTGTTTGATGGTTAATGCCATGGATGTGTGTGGGAAGACAGGATAAAAAGGGATCTGTGGTCAGTCTTGACTCTCATAAATGTCGTTCCTCCAGGGCTCTAGAAACTGTGAGCCTAAGAGATGCACTCACCCCCCTGTGCCGCAGCATTTATGCCAGGATTGGCTCCAGGCCCCTGGCCAATGTGTCCCCTTGCTCTGCACCAGCTCAGGCATTCCTGATCACTCCATTTTGCCTTTCTGCCTTCCCACGTGTCCTGTCCGCCTGGTGTCTCAGAGGGTGCTCTGCTCACCCTGGGCTCAGAGCCCTGACTCTGAAACTGGGGTCCCCTTCTCATTTGCAGGTGGATCCCACTACTTATTCCACAGTACTTGTCCTGGTGGTAGGCGGAGGGGTTGCTGCAGCTGGGATCCCGGCCCCAGTGGGTCAGTAGCTGGCCTGGATTCAGAGTTGCTTTGCTCTTCTGGAACAAGCACCTCTGTCCTCAGAACTAGCAGCAGGTCTCGCTCCACATCTGGAAAAGTTCAAAAGTGTTTGTCTGGGTGAAGGAGGCCCTTCGGGGGAGGGGTTCAAAAGCATGACATCATCTCAGTCAGGCCCAGCTTCCTCTGGAGATAGAAAAGGGCTGGGCCAGGGTGGACCAGATGGGATTCCCAGGAATCGGCGCGCTGTGGGAGAGGAGGGAAAGGGCAGGCAAGATGAGGAGTCTTGGAGTGGTGCCTTGAGAGGGTGATCCCGTAATTCAGTGTCTAAATGCTGCCTCTTTCGATGAATTCACATGAATCTGACCTTAAAGTCAGACTGGTGAGAGGGTCCCATGTAAACAGGAAAGAAGCCTTATTGACTTCTGCATCAATTTTATTTTGACCGATCCACCTCCTGTTCAAGCCGGATGGGAGCCCATCCTTTCTTCTCTGGAGATGTGGGAGATGAATTCAGATTTTTGACAGTTTAGCCCCAGCCTAACCTCCTTGCTACATCTACTCAAGAGTCTGCTAAACCTGTGTTCCATTGCTGCTTCCCTTCACAAACTGTGGTCTTCCTTTGGGCAATACCTTGGTGATTCAGGCTCTCCATCTCTAAGATGGAGATATGGATATCCTTCTTCCCACGGCTTACCTGACACATCATAGTAAGACATGATTTCTGCACTCGCCGTTAATAGCAATCTACTTGTGGCAGGTTGCAGAAGGAAGTAGATATGAGAGAGTGAAAACCTTGTCATCACCTTTAGGAAAAGCATTCTTGGCCCCAGGTTGATGGCCATGAAGCAAAAAGTCTAGCTTCCCTCGATCCTGAGGGAACAAGAGATGTCATTCTACCTTGCTGTTTACCTGGATATTGCTGAAAAATACAGATCCAGATCCCAATCAGGAAAGTTTAGAGACAAACTTTAGGAAGGCCTGGGACCATCAGGAGCTTCCTTGAAGATAGAACTTCCGGTGTCCAGAGTTTGGACACCAAGTTCACCCTTAACATTTACAAAGCGCAGGGCAAGAGTACAATAGGGGCCTACATACTGTATTTCTAAACATTTCGAAGTTATAAGCCAGGCCAACTAACTGATGAAGTATCTTCTATCTTCTTACCTTCATGATCGCCTGGAAAGCCAGGTTTGAATTTGGGACGCTCATATACTTGGAATTCAATGACAGGAAAAGATGGTTCCTGGACCCAGCCCACTCCCTTTTTCTGCTTCCTACCCATGACTCCAGTTCACATTGCAGGGGAATGGCATGTGTGCCTTGGACACCCTACCCATGTGCTTAAGCACTAAGCACTAACTCTTCTGCCAGCAAGCAGTCATCATTTGGCCACCACTGGGCCTTGGGGGTATATGCCCTCATGCTGCAGTTCCCCTTAGCAGGATGGAATGGGAGAAGAGCCCCATCGTGGATGTGAGCAAAGTGCCATTTAAGCAAGAAGTGCTAGGACTTCTGGTCCCCACAGTATGATCTGGAAGAGAGGGTACATCCTGGTTGGTCCTCACAGGAAGCAGGACAGGGTGTGGGCCGTCAGAGGCACAGGGTTCTGGCAGGAAGCTTCTCCTTCCTGTGTCTAAGGATGGTACTGACTGGTCATGGCGGGTCACACCTGTAATCACAGAGCTTTGGGAGGCCAAGGCAGGAGGATCACTTGAGGCCAGAGTTTAAGGTTACAGTGAGCTATGATCTCATCACTGCATTCCAGCCTGGGAGCAGTGGTGATGGAGCCAGATCCTGTCTTAAGAAAAAGAAAAAGGATGTATATCAGAATATGTGGAAGAGATGTGCAAGGACACTCATGAAGATCTTCTGAGAATAATGAAATCCAAAACATTATACTACAATAATTTAGCATTTGTTATCTCATTGATTCTCCCAACAATCCGTGTAAGGTAGCCAGAAAATACCCTTACTTAAGAGGTAAAAGAACTGAGATACATACATGCATTAAATTACGTGGTTAGTTATCGGCAGAGCCAGAACTAAATTGTCTACCTTCCCACTACATTGTTGAGAAACCAGGCCTTGTGTTCTCTGGTTCATTAGCTGAACTCCGAGGTCAGAGCGTCTTAAAAACTGAGTTCCTTAACAAAAGGAAAGGTGAATGGGTTTGAAGACCGTGAGCAAAAGGATGAGGGGAATTTGGAAATGGGGGAGTCTGAGAAGCATAGATTTTTTGTTACTGTTTTTGTTGTTTTTTGAGATGGAGTCTTGCTCTGTTGCCCAGGCTGGAGTGCAGTGGCACGATCTAGGCTCACTGCAACCTCCACCTCCTGGGTTCAAGCGATTCTCCTGCCTCAGCCTCTCAAGTAGCTGGGATTACAGGCACCTGCCACCATGCCAGGCTAATTTTTATATTTTTAGTAGAGGCAGGGTTTCACCATCTTGGCCAGGCTGGTCTCAAACTCCTGACCTTAAGTGATCCACCTGCCTCAGCTTTCCAAAGTGCTGGGATTACAGGCATGAGCCACCGTGCCTGGCCAAGAAGAATAGATTTTTAAGGGGATTGCATAGAGACAGCGTGAGTCTAGTGATTATTCCAAAAGATAGTATACTGGATGGAGTGTGACCAAAAAAGAGGATACAGTGAAAAGGAAAAAGAAGCATGACCTCTTGCACGTTTTAGATCTTTGCAATATTTATGCAGGTGTAATTTTATATATTAGTATGTAACTAAACATATTATGAACATTGCCTCATATTTCCATGTTGCTACAGTTTTTATAATTTTTTCTTTCTAATGATCGTGTATATGATGGTGTAATGATTATGGTATATTAAGTGCATGTATCACTTATCCTATTGTCATTCATTTAATTGCTCACGGCGTTTCCCTCCTATAAATAATACTCTATGAGACATTTGTATGCACGTAAATCTTTCCTTTCCTATGTGCTCAGGGCAAATCTGGCAGTGGGAAATCAGTCTACTGTCCAGGAGTATGTGCTTGTCGCTGCCTCATTGCCAGTGGCAGCAGGGAATGTTCTAGACGGATTCTACCTGAAGTCAGGAAATTGCATCAGGTGCTATCACAAGGCTGATATCTTCAGGTTCTGATTCTTCTTCTTCCTCGTTTCCCTATAGCCTCCGGATTCACGAGTCCCGACAACGGCAATGTTACTATTACCCCACAGTCACCTACCCTGGAAATATTTCCAACTGTTTCTACAAATGTATCCAACCAAGAAACTGCAATACCTACTACCCTCGGAATTACCAGCCACCACCCTGTGTCTCAGAATGGCACTGAGGGCCCGTCAACCATCACAGGTAAAAAGAGCATTTGTGTCGTGTCCCAGAGAGGTGCTGCTGATGCTTGGGTAAAGTATTTAGGATGTTTTCAGACTGCTCCCCTCACCACAGAGGAAGTTATACAAGCCCCTAGTATTAAAGGTTTGAGTATCATGCTTAGGGCACCCAGAAGGAAGTTCCAGATAATTCTTCCTTCAGTGACAGTTTTCTTAGGCCCATGTCTTGGCAGCTGATCCCGATCAGTAATGCCTTCATACCCCTTCTCTCATGCTGAGTTCAGCTTAGTGATAAAATAAGGATTGGATGACCCCATAGAGATGTCTGATCTCTTCTAAAGGAGAGAAGGTATGTGCAGGTCCAAACTGGGGGGTCTTTGGCTTCTCTAAGGTAGACTAGCATCTATTTCAGTTTCAGCATCTATTTTAGTTTCAGGGCACCTCTAATACATTCTAGATTCCAGCTCTGGTTCCAGCAGCTTGAAATGAGTTTGGTCAGGGATGCGACACGAACTAACTGTTAACTCTCCAAACTCCCCTTTCTGTGTCGCGACTGTGTGTATGTATGAGCACGTGCACACCCATGTTTTGGTCTCTTCCAGAAACTGCAGTCAATTCCACATCTACCTCTGTGATCACTCCAGTTTATGGAACCACAAACTCTTCTGTTCAGTCACAGACCTCTGTAATCACCGCAGCATTCACTACCCCAGCCAACTTTTCAACTCCAGAGACAAGCCTGAAGACCAGCCTGTCACCTGGAAATGTTTCAGACCTTTCAATCACTAGCACTAGCCTTGCGACATCTCCCACTGAACCCTATACATCATCTTCTCCTATCCCAAGAATCATCAAGGTGGGTGAATTTGGGCCAAACATGGCAGATTGCCCCTCACTTCATATGTATGCAGGCAAACTGTCTCTTTCCCTCCACCTCTTTCCTGATCCCTCACAGTGGGATCTGGGTCAGGTGGGAATCAGCATGGAAATACACAGTGTAAATATTGCTGGGAGAAGTAGGAAGATGGGGAAAGAGGTACAGTTAGGTGGTAAGGCCCATCTGGGCTTTGGGTATTGCATTTTAGGGAGTAGAGAGTAAACGGGATTCTCAGAGATCCATCCATTCCTCTGGTTCTTTCTAGTACCTATCGGTGGACTTTGACCAGGGCACCATTTCCCTTTGGGAATATTTGGAAACTATTGTTCGTTTACTGGGGCTGCTTCTCCCAAGACGATTAGGACAAATAACATTTCCTCTACACGAGAGGGTTTGGTGGTTACGCCAGGTCTAGAGAGGCAATGAAGGTGGGCACTGGCAATGGCAGGAACTGGGCAAACCAGGGACGGTGGGCTCAGCCTGGTCTTCTTGGCCTTAGGCCCATGGCTGTCAACAGCTTTCAGCACGCAGGACAGAAAATATGAGAGCCTCAGCCATGAGATATGCCCGAGGGATCTGCCTGCTTTTTGTTTTCAAAGGAGCCAGGGCTGGGCATGGTGCCTCATGCCTATAATCCCAACACTTTGTGAAGCAAAGGTGGGTGGATCACTTAAGGTCCAGAGTTCGAAACCAGCCTAAGCAACATGGCAAGACCCCATCTCTACCAAAAAATACAAAAATTAGCTGGGTGTGGTCATGCGCTGTAGTCTTAGCTACTAGGGAGGCTGAGGCAGGAGAATCACTTGAACCTGGGAGGCAGAGAGTTTGCAGTGAGCCGAGATCACACCACCGTACTCCAACCTGGGCAAGACTCTATCCAAAAAAAAAAAAAAAAAAAAAAAAAAGAGCCAAAATGGGAATCTGAAGAGTCCTGGAGGCCAGGAGGGAACTAGGTGCATCTGCTGGTCCACCCCATTATCCCTGTTTGCCTGTATGGCCTTCCTGCAAGTTTGTGGTTGACTGGAGAGAAAACAGCCTAAATGGGAAAAGATCATCCGCTCTCACATTCCTGCACCATCCAAGCCAGTGTTTACCAGGATTGCAAACAGCTACTTGCCATAAGCCCAGGCTAGTAACAAAAGTTTTGTCATCTGATGAGGATACAAGTAAAATAAAAGAGAGTATGACTATTAGAAATCTCTAGTCCCCTGACAAATTTTAAATTTCCTTTTCCTTAAAACCTCCTAAAAGAGCACCTCACAGAAAGCAAACTGGAAAAAGTTGGGAGAGAAATGAGGAGCAAAGGTGCTGGGTTACTTACTTGGGTTTTGTTACTGTTTTTATTTTAATACAGACAGAAATCACATGTTCAGGCATCAAAGAAG
The DNA here is from genome assembly GCF_030222135.1 of Aotus nancymaae. NCBI lineage: Eukaryota > Metazoa > Chordata > Mammalia > Primates > Aotidae > Aotus > Aotus nancymaae. The sequence continues at coordinate 11,044,275 of NW_026988453.1, read as the reverse complement.
TGAAATTGCCTCAGGGCATCTGCCTGGAGCAAAATGAGACCTCCAGCTGTGTAAGTCAAGCCCCCACCCAACCTCTTCCTCCTGTCCCCTTCCTCAATCCCTTCTGAACGTCCTTAAACCTTCTTGGGTAAGACTGGATTTGGGTAGGGGTCCCGGGAGTTCAGCTTGGTCAGTCTGCTTTTCATACTGAGCTTTCTGTTTAGGGAGTAAGAGGCCCCATCTGGTGGGCAAAAAAGGCAAAACCAGTTTTCATTATTAATAAATTTTACTCTATTCCTCTTCTCCTCTATAGTACTATTTTTATTTTCCCCTCCTCTCTAGTCCTTTTAAATCGGAGAGAGTCAGATGTAAGTTGCTTTTTGGTTAAGAAAGTCCTTCTCACTCAACAGATATAAACTAGTCACCTAAAATGTCAGTTCCTTTATCATTTCATTTGTTATTATTAAATGTTTACACATAACTCTTTAATCCACACAGAATTTATTTTGCTCTAATCATTTTGCCTAACATTATTTATTGAATGACTCCCTCTTTTGTTGTATGGGATGTTTCCTTTAGCTTATATTAAGTTTTTGGCTTTTCGTTCTGTTTTTTGAGACAGAGTTTCGCTCTGTTGCCCAGGCTGGAGTGCAGTAGTGTGGTCTCGGCTCACTGCAACCTCCACCTCCCGGGTTCAAGAGATTCACCTGCCTCAGCCTCCCGAGTAGCTGGGATTGCAGGTGCCCGCCACCACACCCAGCTAATTTTTTTTTTTTTGTATTTTTAGTAGAGGTGGGGTTTCACCATGTTGGCCAGGCTGTTCTCAAACTCCACGACCTCCTGGCCTCGTGATCTGCCCACCTTGGTCTCCCAAAGTGCTGGGATTACAGGCGTGAGCCACCATGCCTGGCAGCTTGTATTAAGTTTGTATATGTCTCAGGGCCTACTCTTTAGACATCTTTTATTTGTTCAGTTTGTCTATACTTTTACCTATTTTAAATTTTCAAAATTATAGTACATTTTCACTACAGTATTTTTCATATCCAGTCAGGCAGGGCAGGTCTTTTTTTAATACATTGTAAAAAATGCAAAGTATTTTTTTCTTTTAGAAAAGAATGCAAAAAAATGCTTTAAAATTTGAATTGTAACTGCTCTAAAATTTCTTTATTTTTTGTTTTTTTTTGTGTGTGTGTGTGTCTCTCAGCATCTTGTTTCTTTAGCTTTATTTTTTCTCTAGATTTGATGGATTTCTTAGGCTTATTTATCACATAGATGTCCCAATTTGAATATATTCAATCTCCCAATTTGAATATATTCAAATTAATTGTCACCAATAGGTCAGAAAGTTAATGGAATTTTGGGTAATTATTTTGGGTTTGGCCAGTTTCTTGAACTTGCCTGAGTCTAGGAGCTTTTTAGTTGATGGCTTTCAGTTTTAAGGTAAGTTACCTCATTATCTACAACAATATCTTGTTTTTCTCCTCCTGTTGAGTAGTTACGCCTCCTGTTTCAGTTTCATGTGTTACTGCATTGGAAAGAATGTACAGGGCATTGTGTTATTTTAGATGATTCTGGCAGACCTTGTTTTGTTTCAGTGAATCTAATTTCCTAACACTAACTCAGCTCTGGAGGAGGGATGAGGTGATCGAAAGAGTTGTATTTACTTACAGAAGAAAACATTTTCTTACGAGTTGGGGATCCGTTTAAGGGAAACACGTATGTGATGTGTTGGCATGCACAGATCGGAAAGATCACAGTCTGCAGAGGGCATCAATTACTTACTTTGTGCATTCTCACTCGGAAGTTTTACTGCAACCATCAGTTGGGTCTCTCTGACTTACAAATTTGTAAAAATTATACCTGAAAGAATTTAACTTAGGACATCTAAAAACAACAGAAATAGTGAAGACATGGGTGTGCATAGTGGAATGACTAAATGCAGTCTGCAAACTAGTTAACTTAAACGTGGACGTACAATGTGCAAGTAATACACAGCGTGTTTCTGATGCTGATTTTTAACTCAACTCATTAGAAAAAAGAATTATCAGGTTCTTTGCTAATTGTAGCCATGGAAAATGACCATCTATTTTTTCCCCGCATCAAGTTGGTGGAGCATTTATTTTTCTGTGTATCACACAGGTATGTGCCAGAATGTTAATTCTTTGTGCCTGGAATTTAGAGTTAACTGCAGAGCCTTTGGCTGTCTGTTGCTCTTCAAAGTTCACACGTAACTTGGGTCACCGTAGGAGAAAGGTGCCAGAAACTTACTGCTCTTTTAGAAATAATTCCTCTTAACTCTGCTGTGGTCTTTGCTGTCTGGCCTACTTCGTGCCACGGCTGAGAAGATCTCTGCATAGGATCTGTGAGCGGGGATGTGGAAAGAGAGCAGCTCCCCTCCAGTTCCTCTGCTAAAGAAGACTTCCATCCACACTGCCCCTTCAAGAAGCAACTCTGTGGCAGCTCATATGCGGTGCTTTTCTTGCTGTGGTCTTTCCACCGGTGTTGATCCCTTTCTTCCTGAGGGCTGCTCATCCCCAGCCCGCACGCGGCAGTGCCGCCTCCTACTCCCCGAGGTAATTTATCCTCAGCCAGCCATTCTGTTCTGAAATGTTCAGTCACAGCTCCCGACTGTGTCCAAGATGCCCTTTTTTGGGGCCCTACTCCCCACTTTTCTGATCAACGGTCTGTTCCAAAGGCTGTGAGTGCTGCAGGGCCTCCTAATTTTCCTTAGGTTGCATTTGTACTTTTGGTGTCAGAAGGCCTTAAGGTATTGGTTCTAATGCTGGGAGCCTCAGCCCCTACCTACCTAATATCCTCGTGAAGAGCAGGAAGGCTTTGGTTTCCCTGAGCATCACGTCCTTGACTACTTACGTATGTTGGTATGCTCCTGCATCTAGTATATACCCATAACAGGAACATGTGTGCATGAGTCTCAGCTATCCACACACTCGTTCTGCACTGCGTGAGTGCAGACATGTTAGCTCTAGTGAGTACCAATACGTTAGCTCTCCCGACGTGGATTCTGTAGGTGTGTCTTCTGTACGGGAATCCGGTAGACATGTCTATCTCAATCACTTTCCTTTTGCTCCCGAGCCATCACCTCCAGGCAGCCAGGGGAAGGGAAGGTGATACCACTCTCACCTCAAACACCTGTTGCCGTATCTCGGCACCCTCCTCAGCAGGATGCGTGTTCCCAAGTCTAACTGTCATGCTCTGGGCAGCAGTGTCAGCTTCCTTTAGTTTGTGTGGTTGTGTTTCCCCAAACAGTTTCCAAAATGTAAGAGTACTTTATACGTTTATGCTACACCCATTTGTCCAGAGGAATCCACCAAAATATTTCTTGATTGTGGCAAAACACACATGACATAAGTTATTACCTTAAGCACTTTTAAGGGTACCACTGAATAGTAGTAAGTACGTTCACATTATTGTACAACCAATCTCTAGAACTTTCTGCGTCTTCCAAAACTGAAATTGTGTACCCATGAAACAACTCCCTGCTCTTCCCAGACCCTGGCAACTGCCATTCTACTTTCTGTTCCTGTGAATTTGGCTACGAGGTACCTCATATGAGTACAATCACAGTGTTTGTCTTGTTGTGACTGGCCAATTTCACTCAGCGTGATGATTTTAAGATCCATCTATGCCGTAGCACAGGTCAGAATTTCCTACCTTTTTAAGGCTGAGTACTATTTCATTGTATGTGTGAACTTCATCTTGCTTCTTTATTCACCCATTGATGGACACTTGGGTTTTTTCTCCTTTAGGCCGACGTGAATAATACTGCTTTTAACATGAAAATATAGATATCTCCTTGACACCCTGATTTGAGAACTTATCCAAAAGTGAAATGGCTGGGCCACATGGTGATTTTAGTTTTGAATTTTTGAGGAGCCATCAGACTGTTTTTCATAGTAGCCACACCATTTTACATTCCCACCAGTAGTGTACAAGGCTTCCAATCCCTTCTCATACTCATCAACACATGTTATTTTCTGGGTTTTTGAAACAGCAGCCATCCTAATGGGTATGAGGTGGTATCTCACGGCAGGTTTGATTTACAGTTTCCTGATGGTTAGTGATGTTGAGCCTCTTTTATGTGCCTATTGACCACTTGTAGATCTTCTTTGGGGAAAAGTCTAGTGAAGCCCTTTGCCTGCCAATTTGTTCCTTAGAACTACCTGGCCAGGCACAGTGGCTCACGCCTATAATCCCAGCACTTTGGGAGGCCGAGGCGAGCAGGTCACTAGGTCAGGGCTTTGAGACCAGCCTGGCCAATATGGTAAAACACCCGCTTTACTAAAAATATAAAAATTAGCCAGGCATGGTGGTGCGTGCCTGTAGTCCCAGCTACTTGGGAGGCTGAGGTAGAAGAATCACTTGAACCCGGGAGGCGGAGGTTGCAGTGAGCCTAGATCGCACTACTGCACTCTCACCTGGGTGACAGAGCAAAACTCCATCTCAGAAGTAAAAAAAAAAAAGAATTACCTATCATTAGTACCACATCTGTTTATATGCAGAGTTTGTAATTACTCAGCTAGCTCACTTTATCCTTATTCACATTGACTTCGTCTGAGGCAGGCTGCCTCCAGCATCCACTAAAGGTCAGTTTCCATGCAGAAAACATAAGTTACAGATGAAGGATTTATGAAGATGTGTGTCTACTGGAAAGAGCCTGCAATCTGGTGACGATCTCACTTCTCATCCTTGGTTAGCTGCCCACTTGTTAGGTGACTTAAAACAGGTCCCTTCGTTATTCCATTTCCTATGTGAAAATAGGGTTTTCACCTGCATTGTCAAACTCACACCAAAATAGATGAAATGATTTTAAAAGAGGTGGGGGAGATGATTGATCCTAGCATCTCAGGGTTGGAAAATACCTTAAAGGTCATTAGAAAAATACCTGTCCCTCCTCCGCCCCCCCCATCCCCATCCCCATCCCAGTGCTTTGTGTCTTTGCAAAGTTTGAGAATGCTACTCAGAGGGGCTAGATGGGTTTATTACGTTTGCAAAGAAACATGCATGAGCCGATGAGGTTAGGAGCTTGTACATCTGATTTTCATGAACAAAGTCATGAGGCTGTGTCTTCCTCCTGCCCACTCTCCCGTGATGTTTGCCCACAGCCTCTTGGGGGAGGATGTTTATTACAAGCATCCGGAGAAGCACTGTGCTTTGTTCAGGATCCACCTGTTCCTCTTGGGGCCCAAACACAATTCACTGATGCGGGTGGATTCCAGAGTGGGAGGCTGGCCGCTATTATTCCCTTGAATCTAGTCCAAGAAACTGTGCAAGGGGTGGAGGGACCCTGTGTGGAGGCCAAACGGTTGGGATGTTAAGTTGAACAACAATTCCCTGAGTTCTTCGGTTTGTTTGCTGCTATGGCTTGTGCGGTCTGGGCTGTAAACGCTATAGCGTACACCACCCCGCAACACACACACTTGGGAGTCTTACAGTCTAGTCAGAGAAAAATGACAATAACAATAGGCAGAATCAATATGTAGACTCCAGATGATACGTTATAGAAGGTATTACTATTATTAACGGTCGTAATAGCTATCATTTATCTAGTGCCCACTAGATTCTCAACACAACATTGAACACTGTTTTTTTTGGAGACAGTGTCTTGCTCTGTTGCCCAGGCTGGAGTGCAGAGTTCAGTGGTGTGATCTCGATTCACTGCAAACTATCTCCTGGGTTCAAGTGATTCTCATACCTCAGCCTCTTGAATAGATGGGATTACAGATGCCCACCACCATGCCCAGCTAATTTTTGCATTTTTTAGTAGAGACAGAGTTTCACCATGTTGGCCAGGCTGGTCTCGAACTCCTGGCCTCATCTAATTTGTCTATCTCTGCTTCCCAAAGTGCTAGGATTACAGGCATGAGTTGCCACGCCTGGTTGACATCTGTTATTTTAATTGCCGTACATGCTAACTGAAAGCTTTGACCAGGTGGAATTCATAGATACCTCCCAATCCCCACCCCCACTACATATGACCCATGAATACAACACACACATACATAACACATGCACAGAGGATTTCACACAGTGTCCTATATTCAGGGCTTGACAAATTGTCAAGGTGTGGCTTCTTGCACTCAGCAGGTGGAGGAAGGTGACATTTGGTTTGGTGAGTTTATGACCTGCAGGAGCCCTGTCTCCCTGCCTCTCTCGGGAAGCAGACCTATTTCAACTGGAGACACTTCAGAAGCCCAGAGTCATCTAGACAAGAACCTTCCTCCTCCTTATCCAGATTTGTGATGCTGGGGAGTGTGGGTACTCAAGCGGATGCCATGTAAGGCTCCCCTGAGACAACTGGATTTAGAGAGGTGGAGACTGTCGATCGGTTCGGTGTGGCATCCAGGCTACTTAGTGCAAATGCTGTTCAGAAAAACAAATGTTTCCAAAGGCAGAGTGTCTACCCAAGGACTTACTGGGAGACCTGCAGAATTGCTCCTTTTCCTGAGGGAGGAAGCAGCAGCGGCCTGAGAACTCATTTCTCTGCAGCCATGTTTCCCGGGGATTTTTTGAGGCTCCAGTTGGGCTCGTGTCTCTGTGACCTGGAGTTTGGCTAACCACACTCTCCTGGCCTCATCCAAGCCCAGTTATTTTCCCTCAGCTGCTTCAAATTCCAGCTGGGTCCTGAGGCCAATCTTGACCTTGCTTTGTGTAGGAGCAAAGGAGCCTGGGTTTTCCTGCCTTGGGTCATAGCAGTGGGAAAATACCCAGGCTCCATTCCAACTGGGAGGACCCGGGGGCCTTGTTGCAAGCAGCAGCCCTGCCCGCAAACAGGAAGCTTTCTCCTCCTCAGAGGCCCGGTTCTGATGATGGTCACACACCACCCCAGCAGTTTTTCCCTAACAGGAAAGTTGTCAGGGCTGTTCAGGCATTTCCTTCTCTGCCATCTGCCATCCGGACTGAAGAGAAAGTCTTAGTTTCGATTCCTTTCCTGTGCAGGGGAGGTCACTCTGATTGGAGGCTGCTGGAATAAATTCTGACTCACTGTTGAAGAATTATCAGAGCTTTTCTTCCAAGTCCAAGTTCCTGGGTCTGACAGACCAGTTAGCAACCTGGAGAAAAATCTATGAACTTCATTAAAACTGAGTTCCATGCTTTTAATGGAAAAGGGGGGATGGAAGACCAGACAAAAAGGCCATTTCAGTTTGAGCAATGAACTTCAAGAGGCTCCTTTAGGAAGTAAGCGGGAGGAGGCCACTGCGGTTTCCACTGAGTGTATATTATAGATTTGTTCTCTACTCCTCACCTCCCGTGGCTTTTCTTCCATCACTGGGGACTGCTGTAATCTTGAAACAGAATATTTTCGTTTGGTTATTATTGCATCATTACTATTTTCTGTTGTTGGCCATTTCTTTTGAGTTTAATTTGCATATGTATACACAGGCAATGCTTCAATGAGACCATTTTTTAAGTTTGTTCTCTGACATCTTAGATACTAGTAGATATGCATTTTGGTCCTAGGAGATTATTTAGGTTTTTTCCAATAAGAAAAAATAATGTTGTTGCACATATACAGCTAGCAGTATTTTTTTTTCCATTGGAATTTTAGAAAGAAGAATCCTTCTTGTGGACAGGGTAAGAGTGTGGTTTTAATCAGAATTACTGCCTGAGACTCTGGGTGCGGTTTAGGGTAGAGCAGTAATTTCATCTCTTGCTCTTCATTTTTCTCTGTCTTCCCAGGTGGAGTTTAGGGAGGCCAAGGGAGAGGACCTGGGCCAAGTGCTGTGTGGGGAGGAGAAGGCTGAGGCTGGGGCTGAGGCTGGGGCCCGGGTGTGCTCCCTGCTCCTTGCCCAGTCTGAGGTGAGGCCTCAGTGCCTGCTGCTGGTCTCGGCCAACAGAACAGGTAAGGTGCACCTCTGTCTGGGGAAACTGGGAAGGAGTAGAGCTGAGGTTAGAGAATCCTGAGTGGAGATGGGGCATCTCAGATCCAGAGAGACCACAGGTGCTGGAGAGAAGGGCTTGGCTGATTTTGGGAGAGGCCCTCCCAAGATGGACCACCTTGGCCATTACAGCATGTTCTAGAATAACATGGGAAGGTGGAGCAGGATAAGCTGGTTTCCCTTCTAGATTTAGCAACCTCTGTTTCTAATTCTAGAAATTTCCAGCAAACTCCAACTTCTGAAAAAGCACCAGTCTGACCTGAGAAAGGTAAGTTCTCTGAGATGATGGGTCTCAGAGGGAATGCCGGGGCAGGGGAGCTCCCTGGAGTAAGTGGGGAATTCATTATCTTCTCCAGTTCTACCTACCATCCTTCTCTGAGTCTTCTCCTTTCTGGTCTTGAACCAGAAATGGTGCGGTGTGGCTGAACTAAGAGATGTCAGTCTCAAATCCCATTTCAAAAACGCCTGAGGTCAACGCCCTCAAGCATCTGTGCACTGTTGAGTCACACACAGGGGGCTAGAGTGGGCTGGGTTCCACCTTTGGCAAGTGACAGGCTACATCTTTTGTGTTTCTTTTCAAGCTGGGGATCCTAGGTTTCACAGTGGAAGATGTTGCGAGCCACCAGAGTTATTCCCGAAAGACTCTGATCGCGCTGGTCACTGCGGGAATCCTGCTGGCCGTCTTGGGCATCACAGGCTATTTCCTGATGAATCGCCGCAGTTGGAGCCCCACAGGAGAAAGGCTGGTCAGTTCTGGGGGCCAGGGCAAAGGAAATGAGGAAGATAGTGGGTTTCCCGGGAGTTCAGTGGATGTCCTGGAGCAGGAGGGGAAATACCAGAAAAAGCCCTTCTGTGAGCTTACAAAAAGATATGCATGTGTGCACATATAGTATCAGTGGAAAATTCAAAATATTATGGAGCAAATTGGGGAGGGGACAGTAATGATGCCAGCGCACCTACTCGGTGTGGTAGCAGACGATCCGTGTATCTATTCACTATGTTTTCTGGGATGGTTCAGCTTGGTGCCACCAGAACAGGCTCAGTCAGCCACACTGCATTTGCAACCATGTTAAATGTCCAGTGGGCGCCCCTTTGCTCAAAAGGAGACACACAGAAGGAGAATCTCCTTTTGCTGTTCTGGATGAGGGAGGACAAGGCTGAGGTCTGATTCTTGGCCTCTGGCCTGCCCCCTACCCTGGGGAGGTCATCCCACCCTTCTTGGGACTGCCCGTTTCCTAGCGGGAGCTGGCTGCTGCGATGCCGTGGCATGGTGTGGTGCCTCTCCTATGTCCTTTCTCCTCTAGGAGCTGGAACCCTGACCACTCTTCAGGAAGAAAGGAGTCTGCACATGCAGCTGCACCCTCCCTCCGATCCTCCCTCCCACCTCCCACGTCCCTTCTCCCGCCCCCTGCCCCCACTTCCTATTTGGGCCCCTCCCCTGTCCAGTGTCTCACACCCCTGCTTACCGGATAATGCTACTTTATTTATACACTGTCTAGGGCGAAGACCCTTATTACTCGGAGAGCGGTGGAGGCCAGGGCTATAGCTCAGGACCTGGGACCTCCCCTGAGGCTCAGGGAAAGGCCAGTGTGAACCGAGGGGCTCAGGAAAACGGGACCGGCCAGGCCACCTCCAGAAACGGCCATTCAACAAGACAACACGTGGTGGCTGATACCGAATTGTGACTCGGCTAGGTGGGGCAAGGCTGGGCAGTGTCCGGGAGAGTGCCCCTCTCTGCATCTGACCACGTGCTGCCTCCAGGCTGGAGGTGACATCCCTTACGCCCAACCCTTCCCCACTGCATACACCTCAGAGGCTGTTCTTGGGGCCCTACACCTTGGGGAAGAGCAGGTAAACTCCTGCCCTTTACACATTTGGCTCCCTGGAGCCAGACTCTGGTCTTCTTTGGGTAACCGTGTGATGGGGGAAAGCCAAGGTCCAGAGAAGCTCCCAGGAATGATCGATGGCCTTGCAGCATTCACACACGACACCTTCCCCTTCCCTCCTCCTCTCTGCCTCATTACAGGAACCTCCCAGGGGAAAGATGGGCTTTTCTAGGCTACAATGTTCTCCCAAGAAGCTTTTATTTTTACTGTTTCTTCCGTATATTTTCTTCCTCTACTTTGGGGAAACCAAAGTAACCCTTTGCACCTGCTCTCTTGTAATTATATAACCAGAAAAACGTGTTGCCCAGAACAACTTCCCTTACCCCACCTCCAAGACACTGTGGACTTGGCCTCCAGCTCCTGTCTTGTTCTCTAAGTTCCACTGAGCTCCATGTGCTCCCCGACCCTCCCCACCATTTGCAGAGGTCTGCACAGTTTTCTGGCTGGAGCCTAGAATGGGGCTTCCAAGTTTTAGGACTAACAGCTCAGTCCTAGTCTCTCTGGGGCCACACAGAAACTCTTTCTGGGCTCCTTTTTCTCCCTCTGGTTCCGAGTAGACAGGATCATGGGACCAGGTCTTGGAGCTGAGCCTCTCACCCTGTACTCTTCCTCTGAGGCTGGGTCCTGGCCTTATCCTCTGATCTCCATGGCTTCCTCCTCCCTCCTGTAGACTCCTGGGTTGAGCTGTGGCCTCAGTCCCCCAGCAGATGCTGTTCTGTCTCTGCCTTCCTCACCCTGAGCCCTTCACTGCTCTGCACCCCCATGTGGTCAGAGCCCCACATCAGCTCCTAACCCTTATCACCAGCTGCCTCTTCTGTGGGTGACCCAGATCCTTGTTTGCTGTTGATTTCTTTCCAGAGGGGTTGAGCAGGGATCCTGGTTTCAATGACAGTTGGAAATAGAACTTTCCAGAGAAGAGAGGATTGGGGAGATATTTTTTTCTGAATAAAAAGTGGCGTGTTTAAGTACTGCAATTAAAGTGATACTGAAACACACCTGTTATATGACTCTGTCTTAGCTGGGTATGTCTGAGTGCAAGAATGGCATCCTCCATTAGACCTAGCTAGATTATGCAGTGATGTTGGGGGGGAAGACTAGCCAGGAAGAGGTTGGACCACCTCAGCAGACACGGGCACCAGCCAGGAGGCTAAGGCCCTTTAGCCAAGTCTGCCAACTACTCTCCATGGGGAGAGGGAACATAAAAAGGCAGGCCTGAATGCACCAGGGAGCTTCAGAATGGAGGGTGGTGTGCTGGGGTCTTAGGAGCTGTACCCTTCATGAACACCCTTCTGAGAAGAGGAACATACTGATGGCTGCTGGCAAAACAAAGAGAAGGAGCAATACCCTGTGTACCCTCTATTATCAAGCCATCCCCCTACCCAGTCCCCCAGGTCAGAGCAGACACGGTGAAGGACTATGTGGGGATTGTTGTTTAGAGATCTGGCAGCCAACTTAGGGAGGGGGCTGCTTTCTGCCTTCAAGATTAAGACAGCAGCCTGATTAAAAGAAAAAAAAAAAACCGTAAGCATGTCCCTCCCCGCAGCTTTCAGAACAACCCCCACCCCACCCCTACCAGGCCCCACCATCGGAAGTGGGGGAGGGAGTGCTGCCAGACACTGCTGAGGAGCTCCAGGAAACACTCCCAAGTGTGTCAACAGTGGCAGAGGCAGTTGGGGCCAAACAAAGGTTGATTCTTCCATTCTTATCTCCACAAAGCCAGACCTTTCCCTTCAGCACTCCTCCACCCACACCTCCTTCTTGCCTTTCTCCAACCCCTCTAACCATAGGTTCCTCCCCAGGACTCGGGAGGCGAAATGATGAGGTTCAGAGACTTCCCTCGAAGGCGATGGCTGCCTTGAGGGTTGGAGCAAAGGACGATGGTAATCAGTAGGGAAGTCCAGCCGGCCGGCATCTAGTTGCACATCTTGCCTTGAGCGTGATCCCGTGAGGGTCTATCCCAGCTAGCACATCAGGTACAGGGTTCAAACTCCTGGGAAACATGGGAGGAGGAGAAAAGGCAACCGAGTCTTGGAACCATCTCCAGCCTCAGACCTAGCAACCTGCAATGCAAGTCACCATGTTTGTTGCAATGTGTATGTAGGCTTTGGGAGGAAGGGGTATGTGTGTGTTGGGGGTGGGGTGGGGCGACTGGTTCCCTGTGAAGGCCGGACAGCTTGCCCTGAAGAATTTGCCTGCTTTCTGGAAAAATCCAACTTTCCCACGCTGGGCCTGAGCATCCTGGTACAGCAATGGCGCCACCTGCTGGCCTTATTGGGCTACTGCTCAGCCTCAGCTCAATCGCCTCCACGTTGGGCTTCTCGTCCTGGCTGTCCCACCCTCTAGTCCAATTTCTCTGGTACGCAAACCTCATGTAACTATAGAACGTCACTGCTGAAGAGGACTTTAAAGATGCATTTAATTCAACTCCCTTATGGTATAAAGACAAACAAAGGCTCAGAGACGGGAGGTGGCTTGCCCAATCACCTGGAATTCGGAAGTCCTGACTCCGCAGCTTTTCCTTCCGTCATCTCACCCCACTTTTCTGCCGAGGCCTCCTCCGGGTTCCTCCAGTTGGATGTCATGAAGTCAGTGTGGCAGTGTGAAGATAGGTTTGGGACCTCGCTTCTGGAGCATTTCATCGACATAAGCTATCCTAGGCCTGTCCAGCCAAGCAGGTCCTGGAGGAGCCCCGGGACAAAGGTCCCTGGAGGCCATGAGGCTCGGCTGCCTCGAAGCCCACAGTGAGCCCAGGAGAATTAGCTGTAGGGCATTACATTGTTCACTATGCAAAGCATACCTGGAATTATCTTCAGCCAGATGTTCATCTGCATGGATAAATAAAAACGCCATCTAAGTCCAGATAAATCGATCACTTCCATCCCGTCCCCTCTAGGCAGATTAATCCCACACCTCCTTTTTTCACAAAAGCAGTAATAAGTCAGCGATTTTGTGCAACAGGATGCTGCTTCTCTTCCTGAAGCCCCCATCGAAGAGGTTCCAAGCCACCATTCAATCATTCATCAAGCCTTATGATGTGCCAGGCACTGTGCCAAATGTGCCAGAACATCTATTATGTGCCAGACACTGTTCTTGAGACTGGAGATAGAGCAAACGCTCATGAAGCTTATAATTCTAGCAGAAGAGAAGGACAGTAAACAATGTCATCTCAGTAAGTATATACGTATGTTTTCAGGTCATATTGAGAACTATGAAAAATATACAATATATTGAGAATAATGGTTGGTATTTTACATATGGTGGTTACTTTCAGAAAAATAACAGTAGAGAGCACAGGTTCAGTTGAATGAAGTGGAGAAGCAGGTTGTATATGCCAAGCTGGGAGAGATGATCCCACGCAGGGGAAAGGACAAGTGCAAAGCCCAATGATGAAAAGCCACCAAGGGCAGAAAGCCTCATATGATGGGGCACGATGGCCATAAGATTGTGTCAGTGAGTGGGGGTGGGGAGAGACGGGAGGTCAGACTACACGAGGCCTTTTAGTTGTAGATTGGGAAGCCACTGGAGGGTTTTGAGCAGAGAAGTCATATGATCTGCTTTATGTTTTAAAAGGATCGTGCTGGCTGCTGAGTATAGAATAGAAGTTGAGGGATAAGAAAATAGAAGGAGACCGTAGCAAGCAGAATGATCACGGCTGGGAGCAGGTAATCATATTGGCAGTGATGAGATCAAGCAGAATTCAAAAAGTGTTTTGAAGGTAGAGCTTACAGGACTTGCTCAGTCTATTTATTTCTTCAAATAATAATCACACTAACAATGATAGTAGCTAACATTTTTTGACTCCTTACTGTATGAAAATTGAGACACTGTGCCAATATTTAAATAGCATACTTTACTTAATATTCACAGAAATCCTGTGAAGTAGACTCTATTATCTCAGAAAAAGAAACTGAAACTCAGAGAATAACAAGGGACTGTGCTAGGTGCTCAGTGGCAGAGGCAAAGATGAATAAGATGTGAGTTTATTTGAACGCCAAATGTTTAAGTCTTGGGGAGGATAGGACACACATTCAAACAAACAAGCAAGAAAAATACATGGCAGAAAAATGAGAAGTAACACAAGGAAAGACTAAATGAAGTGCTGTGTATCTAGACGTGGGCAGGACTCTTTCCAGCTGGGGAGATCTGAGACTGGGTCATGGACAGGTGGTTTCTGAGTGGGTCCTCTAAAAATGAATACGATTTTGATGACAGTAATAAGTGAGGACATTTGAGACTAATAGAAGAGTACATACAATATGTAACGATGGGGAAAGATAAGGTGTTTTCAAAGGACAATGTGTTTCCTGGTATGACAGAGAAGTAGAATGTGTTAAGGGAAGCTGAGTACCAGAAAGATCTGGGTGTCATCGTTTGTGTAGGGTGTTTAAAGCTAAACCACAGAGTTTAATTTTTTTCAACAGAAGAGGAGCTACAGAAGAGTTTCCATTTATTCATTAATGTATTCATTTATTCAAAAAATATTTCTTGAGTGCTTATTATAAGCCAGGTACTGTGCCAGGCACCTGGAATAAGATACAGTCCCTTCTGTCAAGTCTTTACATTGGGTGGATGTGGGAGGGACAGATGCAGAACAATATGCATTGAGTGTAATGCATATGCTGTGGTGCAGGAAGCTCTGAGTGGGAGGGGCATGGAAGCCATGGAAGACCATGGGAAGCTTCCCAGGAGAAGTGATGTCTGGGCTGACCCTTTGGTCAAGCAGGAGTTAAAGAGGAGAAAAGGAGAGAGATACGGGTGTTCCAGAGAGAGGAAGAAGTCTTGGCCCAGGAGCAAAGTGAGGGTAATTGTTCCAGAAATGTGAGTGATCCTTTTAAGGCCCAAGCAAAGCATATTATTCTTTTTTATACCTTCCATTTCTTTGCTGAGTCTTTCTGTTCTTTCGTTTCAAGTATGCTGCAATTGCTCCTTAAAGCGTTTTTATGACAGCTGTCTGTTTTAAAGTTCTTGTCTGATGGCTCCAACATTTTTATCATCTCAATGTTGGCATCTGTTAATGGTTTCTTTTTTTTCTCAATCAAATTGAGATTTTCCTGGTTCTTGGTATTACCAGTGATTTTTAATTGTGTCTGAAAATTTGGGGTTTATGTTGAAAGACTGGATCTTATTTAAATCTTCTGTTTTAGCACACCTCCTTTGATACCACACTGGTGGGTCCAGGTTCCGCATTCAGCTGCTGACACCTGTAGGGCAACGGGGTGGGATGGAGGGAAGGGGGTACCTCATTATTGCTGGGTCACCAGGGTAGAAGTTCAGGCTCCCCAGTAGATCTTTTTTGATACCACCCTGCTGCCATGCCATTCCTTGAGTTCAAAAGTCCCCCCCAATTCTGCCTTTTTCTATCAGAGTGTCCTTATGTTTGATTTATACATAATATCCAGGGTTTTTAGAGGTACTTAACAGGAGGCATAAGAAAAAGTGTGTCTACTCCCTCTTGTCTGGAACTGGAAGTTCAAGTCAAAAATAAGAGAGAGGAAAGGAAATCATAAGCCATGAGAGTGGAGAGTTAGGCAGGTTCTATACCAGCTGTTCTCAAAGCCCTCTTACACTCTTAAAAATTTAGAACTTCAAAGAGCTTCTGATTTTGAAGGTTACATCTATCAATAATTACTGCTTCAAAAATTAAAATTGAAAAAATTTTAAATTATTTATTACTTTGCTTAAAAATAACAATAATTATCCCATTACATGATAATGTAAGTAATGCTTTTCTTAATGAAAAATAATAATTTTCCAAAACAAAAACAATTAGGAAAAAGAGTGTCATTGATTTAGACTTCGGTAAATCTCTCTTATATCTGGCTGAAGAGAAGAATGCTGATTTTTTTTATCTGTTTCTGAATTCAGTCTATTGTGATATATAATGTCTGGTAGCCTCTGAAACACTCCACTGAACACTTGTGAGAGAATGAATGTGAAAAAGGAAAATAGACTTTTAGTATTGTTATGAAAATAGTTTTGACCTCAGAGACCACTTGGAAATGTTTTAGGGAACCCCCAGAGCACCCCGGGTCACACTTTGAGAGCCATTGCTCTAGGCCTGTCACTACCTCAGCAGTAACTAGGTACGTGTGGCTGCTGAGCACTTGACACGTGGCTGGTGCAAATGAGAGACAGAACTTCCACTTGCATGTAATTTAATAAACTCAAATTTAAAAACTGGAACGGTACAAAATTTTTCTTGTGGTCGTTGTTGTTGAAACATGACCTTACAGTTTTGGTAGGAATACATTTCACTTTAACTCTTCAAAATTTAGCATCTGAACTGAGATATGCTGTACGTGTTAAATACATGACAGACTTTGAGGACTTAGAAAAAAGAATGTAAGATATTTCATATTTCTTATATTGAGTATGTTTTGCTATGACAGTATTTTTGATATGTCGGGTTAAATAAAATGTATTTTAAAATTAACTTAGGCTGTATTTGTTTAAAATCTTTAAAATGTGGATACTAGAACATTTAGAATGACATATGTGGTTCACATTTTATTTCTCCTGGGCTGTGCTGCTCTAGATGAATTTAGATGATGAAGATTTTGCGTGCCATGGGAAGCTTATTCTTTTCTTGAAGGTACTGTGGAGCCATTGAAAAGTCTGAAGTAGATAGAGGAGTGACATATCAGATTTGCATTTTAGAAGACTTACTTTGGCTTCAGGGTGGAGCATGGACTGAAGGAGGAACCAGTTAGGGTTAGGAGGTGATTGCATTATTGAAGAGTAGGAACACAGTGGCCTGAAGGAAAGTGGCTAAACTGGAGACCTATGGCTGGGCTCCCGCCTGTAATCCCGGCACTCTGGAAGGCCGAAGCAGGCGGCTCACTTGATGTCAGGAGTTCGAGACCAGCCTGGCCAACATGGCAAAACCCTGTCTCTACTAAAAATACAAAAGTAGCTGGGCATGGTGGCACAAGCCTTTAATCCCATCTACTTGGGAGGCTGAGGCACAAGAAACTGTGTGAAAGAATCCATGTTGTTTTAAGCTTTTGAATTTTGGGATAATTTGTTACTCAGCAACAGATAATGAACTCAACTAAGCCTCAAAGGAGACTTAGAAGGGAATACGTCAAGATATGAGAACCATGAGCCTGGGATCATGAGAATATTTCCTGGAGGACAGCCTGGAATACGGTGGCAAATACTACTGAATGGCAGAGGACTGGAATTTTCCACAAAGAGGCGATTGATAACCTTGGTGAAAGCAGTCAGGAGAGTCAGGGAGGGCAGAGACCAGATTATCATAGGCCAAAGAGTAAATAATAAGAAAAGCTGTAAATTTTCCATTATCACGTTTATTGGGGGGAAAGTACCATAAGTATCATAATCCCCATTTAAGGTATGAGAAAGCCAAAGTCACATTGCTAATATATGGCAAAATCCTCCTGACTCTTCCACCAGTGATATATTGAAGAATTCTCTCCGTTAGCATGGTGGCTCATGCCTGTAATCTCAGCACTTTGGGAGGCTGAGGCGGGAGGATTGCTTGAGGCCAGGAGTTCGAGACCAGCCTACGCAACATAGCAAGATCTGTCTCTATGCGAATAAAATAAAATAAAAATAAATTAGCCAGGTGTGATGGCAGATACCTGTAGTCCCAGCTAATCAGGAGGCTGAGGCAGGAGGATCATTTGACCCAGGAAAGAGGTCAAGGCTGCAGTGAGCCATGATTGCACCATGGCACTCCAGCCTCGGGAACACAGTGGGACCCTGTCTTTAAAAAAGAAAATTCTCTTCACCTACATTCATTACTTTTTCTGAAAAGAGTTCTGATAAATTCAGTTTTTGATGCTTCATTCCATTTCCAGTGATATTCTTGAATCCCTTATGATTCTGGTGCCCCAGCCGGCTTCCCAGCGGGGATGCTCCTTCGTTTGTTTCTGCCTAACTCACCTCACCCCCGACTGCCTTGAGTAAGGCCTCAGAAAGAGAACTGACAAATTAAAGTGAGACATTCTTTCATTCATTCCCTAGCTATTTACTGAGCTTCTTATAAGAGCTTCAGCTACCCGGCCAGCATTCTCAGACGTCAATGGACAACCAACTTGTCATGGCAGGTTTACATGTGAAGTCAGCACTCCACAAGCAAAAGAAAATCTGCCTCAGCTTCCTAGAGACAGGGGGACCTACCCAAGGTCGAATAGAGCACAGTAAAATTCAGCAACTGCAGCATCAACAAATGAAGCAATCAGAGTAATCACTGAGCAGTGATTAATAGCAACATCTCTTCTTGAGTCTCAGACACGAAGCTATAGATAGGTAGCTATTCCTAGCTCTAACTCTATTTTAATGTATTTGGCCTTCAGTCAATCAATTCACCTTCCTCTGACAGACTCCCGTGCAGAAAGATTTCTTGAGTAAGGTTTGCCCTGGGGATGCAACCCACTTCAGACCTGCTTGAGCTGCACAGAGTGGCCACATGGTGTCGTAGTCACTCTCCGGCTTTGGAGTCAGACAGCCCGCATTTGGAGTTCAGCTCTGATGTTACCTATGTGACTTTGAGCAGATTACTTTTTAACCTTTTCCATCCTCGGTTTCCTCATCTGAAAAAAAAGGGGCAAGGGATAATATCTACCTCATAGTATTACCATAAGTATAACAGAAAGAAAAAGATGTAATGCAAAAAATGACTGCCGTATTTCTTCATTCTAGGGTGGAACAGGATTTATCACAGAGACGCTTCACTCATTTGTTGAGAAACAAACACTTTGTTTAACTTTTTTGGTTAAGAAATGCAGCCGAGGATCCAATTATCAGCTCCTACTCTGATCTCAGAGTGAGGATACCTCAGAATGGAGATGTTTGCTCAAAAGAGTTAAATTTCCTTTGTGTCATAAAATAACAGTAATCAGATATTTTCAGGGAGAGGTGGAGGGAAGTAGAGAGAGGGAGAGGAAGAATTGGGGAAACGGAGAAATGGCTGCAGGCAGGGCTCTGGGAGGCAGAGCAGCCAGGGAAAACATGCTGGGCATGCAAGTGTGATGATTTTCTCCAAGTGATGCTGTAACGATCCTATGTTGCCCTGACCTTTAGTAAAAGTTTTCCATGCAAAATGACCTTATGTCCTGGGGGTCTTTGGGGAAACAAGAAAAGAAGGGGCCTGCTTGCCATGAATGAGAGTGATGGGATAAGAGGACGACATTGTCAGGAGGCAGGTGAAAGTGCCTGAGTTCAGCTGGAGCAGGTATTCATAAGGAAAAGTGATCACATAAGGAAGAGTTCATCCCTCAAGAGTTTTTGGAAATCTTGGGCTTGGTGTGGTGGCTCACACTTGTAATCCTAGCACTTTGAGCGGCCAAGGCAGAAGGATCACTTGAAGCTCAGAGTTCGAGATCAGCCTGAACAATAAAGCAAGACATCATCAAAAAAAAAAAGAAGGAAGGAAGGAAGGAAGGAAGGAAGGAAGGAAGGAAAGAAAGAAAGAAAGAGAAAAGAAAAAAGAAAAGAAAGGAAAAGAAAAGAAAGGCAAAGAAAAGAAATTAGCTAGGCATGGTGGCTTGCACCTGTCACCCAGCTACTCAGGTGGCTGAGGCGGGAGGATCGCATGGGCCCAGGAGTTTGAGGCTGCAGTGAGCTATGATTGGACAATAGAGCAAGACTCTCTCTCAAAGGGAAATAAAGGTTATCGTGAGAAAACATGGACTTTCCAGACTTGGGTTGTTAATGAAACGTGATTCAAGAAGGCTGGTAAAAATTAAGTTATGGCCGGGCGCGGTGGCTTACGCCTGTAATTCCAGCACTTTGGGAGGCCGAGGCAGGTGGATCACAAGGTCAGAAGTTTGAGACCAGCCTGGCCAAGATGGTGAAACCTCGTCTCTACAAAAAATGCAAAAATTAGCTGGGCGTGGTGGCGGGTGCCTGTAATCCCAACTACTTGGGAGGCTGAGGCAGGAGAATCACCTGAACCTGGGAGGCAGAGGTTGCAGTGAGCCGAGATCATGCCACTGCACTCTAGCCTGGGTGACAGAGCAAGACTCCACCTCGAGAAAAAAAAATTAAGTTACATAAAGATTAAATGAGAGAATGTACATAAAGCAATTAGCTCAGAGCCCAGTTCTTAATAAACATTCAACTTAAAGTAGCCCTTACTATTGTGACTTAGAATTCAATTTCCTCTTTTCTTCACGCCTTTTACTTCAAGGGCTCACAATCTACTTAAAAATTTTGATATAGTCATTCATTTATTCTACAAACACTTATCAAATTATTTTGATGTGTTAGGTAAGTTAAATAATTTCAGGCAGTAGTAATTGTCACAGCTAATGTTTTGAGGGCTTAGTACATACTAGGTACTATGCTAAGTGCCTTACATAGTTTTTTAAATTTAATCCCCAACTGTCCTAGGGAGAAACAATTATATTTTCACTTTATAAATGAGGTTAGAAAATAAGGCACAGTGAGGTCAAGAGACTTGCCCCAGATCACACAGCTAGCCAGTGGGAGAGCCAAGATTTGAACCCAGGCTGTTAGATTTCAGTGCATGCTGTTAGGCTCCACACTACATTATTTTTTATTAAAATTTTTTTCTTTTTGTGTCTTCTCATGCTTGTTTCCCAACGACATTGTCTTTTAATGCAATTGACAATGTGTGTGAGTTACGGCACAGAGAGCCAGAGGGATCATGAGGGAAGGGCCATTGTGGGGATGTATTCCTAGAAGAATCAGTGGGATTTTCTTGCCTTGTTTTCCCTCGAACCTCATATTCCCTTTCCAGCTCTAAGCTCTCAAGATGGAGTGGCAGTAGGATCCTAACACTTTTATCTGTCCAGAACTGTTCATCAGCTGGCTTGAGTTCTCCCATTCTGCCTGTGTCTACCCTTAGCAAGGGGAAGAACAAGACAGAAGAGAAGGGAAAGGCCTGATTGAACCAGCCAATAGATAATTAGAAGCTGACTATTTTGCAATAATGCAGCACAACAGCAATAAATAAATCAATCACTTGGGGGGTGGGGAATGACTTTCCTATAATCAGCTATTAAAGGCTTGTACCACTAATTAGTCTATTAATTAGAACTGTTCTCTTCCTTCCACATGTTATCAGCCTGCCAAGGCAGAGAAAATTCATCCCCGGGGGCAGGAGATAAGAGAAGGAAGACACACCGAAGTGGCAGATTCAAACAGCTGGGCTTGTGTGTGTTTTAAAAAGCACAGTTCTTAGTGCCCGGGGCATATCCACCTGCTAGTAGGAAAAGAACGTTTATCAAAAACCAAAGGGCTGTTGTCTTTGTTGAGCAGAAAGGGGAAAAAAAAGATTTAATCTTTAAAGAGAAAAACCACTCTAACCACACTCGGGGATCTGTGAAGGGCAGTTCCACCGGGTGTTCCCCAGAGCACAGGACACAGTGAGAAATAAACATGCTTAATGCCAAGGCAGCACAATCAGAAGACCCGGGGGCAGAGGGGCTCTGCTCCTACTATGTGCCTGGCACCACCTCCGTTCTTTATGTTTGTAATATCTTGTCTGATGATTTCATCCATATTCTCAGATGCCCTTGAGTTATTTCTGGGAGTTCCCAAAAAGGGACCTCATATGAGCCCTCACAGCTGTGGTCACTGAAAGATGGTGCTCTGCTCTGCCTCTCCTGTTGTGGCTCTCAGTGGTTCGTGCTCCCTGCCCACCAAGAGCTTGGGAAAGCCTCTCATCACCACGTCTGACCTTGTTTTGCAAGCTCAAAGGGCTCTGCCTGGGCCCAGAAACTTACAAGTCGTTCTTGAAGGGTTCCAACAAGCTCTGAGCCCCACAGCCATCTCCATATCCCTGACAAATACACACGGAGAAATACTGCAACCTTCATGCTCCTTCACTTACTTTTCCAGCTCCTCCAGTCTGTTCCGTCCTCCTCTAGTTACTAAGCAGATATTCCGCTGCACTCACAAGAAAAATAGCAGACATGGGGTGGGGTGTTGGGGCAGGTGTCTCCACGAGCAGCAGCTGTTAGGTTATCTTGCTTTATCCTCCCCAACAGCCATGTGATGGGCTATCAATTCCATTCTGCAGATTGGGGAAACTGTGGCTCAGAGAGGTTAAGTAACTTGGCCAGGCTTCCCTGGGCTGTGACAAAGCACTTGGTAAGAGCTCAGTAAACATTTGCTGATGGACAGAAGTGAAAATATGGAGGAAATGGAAGCTCTCCAGCTTCTGAGAAGCTCAGAGCCCATGGGGGTCCAACTACATAGTAAAGGGGGCTGTCAGTCGAGGTGGCCCCATTAGAGTAAAAGAAGGGGCATAGGTCAGGAGTACAGGGTCAGATCCAAGGCCAGTTTTTCTCCACTCCATTCTTTCCTATCCTGATAACTGTTGTATATAGTCCGTTTTCTACCAGCAACTCACCCTGCACCCCTGTGCCCCAACAAGCACACCCACACACACATTAAAAACCCTTCAGAAGTGGTCAGCGTGACATTTATGAGCTGCATGATCCTCAGGATGTCAACATGTATGTGTCCCAACATTGATACCTAATTTGGGGATGGAGAGAGGAGCAGTGGTGATGTGGCCGAGGGAGTCTGGGCTTGGAACGCGGTGTCAGGCCTCTGTTCCTTGGTGACCTGCGGGGTGACCTTAGGCAAATTGCTTTACCATGTCTGCCCTCAGTTTCCTTATATGCAAAGTAGGAAATGTCAGCTGTCTATTCAAAATGTTATTGTGAGGATCAAGTGAAGTAATACAATACTTCACACGCACATGCAGAGAGAGACAGAACTTTAAAATTACAAAATACTTTTTTACACACATATCTCTGGCCACCTTCAGAGCAACCCTAATTATTATTATTTTCGTTTTTCAGATAAGGAAATAAAAAACTCAGAAAGACTGAAATTCACTTGAAAACAGTGAGTAGTGCTATTATTAAAAAGCAGTAGGCCTGTCCCACCCTATCTGACTTTTAGATTACGAAGCGCTGCTGCATTTACCCCAGAGTCTCTCATCTGGGATATGTGTCATGTTCAAAGCTTTAATTCATTTAATAAATATTTATGTGTTCCCATTTGGCACCAGGTATCGTGCTAGCATTAAGGATACTATCGCAGAGGTACTAGTGTGGCAAGGAAAGCAGACATCATATGAGAACAGTAACGATATTACGTTTTTCATATTATAGCAGAGGAAGGGCCGGGTGGTGCAGGAGGAGACGGTCGGGAAACCTGAGGAATAGGTAGGACAGTCGGGCCGGGCGCGGCGTCTCATGCCTGCAATCCCAGCACTGTGGGAGTCAGAGGCAGGCAGATCGCTTGAGCTTAGGAGTTGGAGACCAGCCTGGGCAACATGGCAAAACCCTGTCTCTACAAGAAATACAAAAATATTTGCTGGGCATGGTGGCGCATGCCTGTAGTCCCAGCTACTCAGGGGGCTGAGTTTGGAGAATCACTTGAGGTGGGTAGGTCGAGGCTGCAGTGAGCAGATATCACACCGCTTCACCCCAGTAACACTGGCAAAGGGAGACTCTGTCTCAAAAAAAAAATGGGGGAGAATTTTTATCAAAGTGGAGAGAGACATGGTGTTTGGTATGAGTGAAGCATACAGGTAAGAGTGGAGGCTATGCCAAGAGAAGAGGCTGGAGAGTCAGTTTGGCCCAGATCTAGGAGACTTTGTGAGCCAGGCGAAGGAATCTGGACCTCGTTTTTAGTCCAGAATGAAACTACACAAGAGTTTTACATAGGGAAGGGATTGATATGTTTTGGAGATCCTTCTAAATGGGGTATTGTCTTAGTCCAACCTGCTATAACAGAGTGGTTTAACAACATTTATTTCTCACCATTATGGAGGCAAGGAAGTCTAAGGCATCAGCAGAGCTGCGTCTAGAGAAGGTCTGCTTCCTGGTTTGCAGTTGGCCATCTTCTCACTGTATCCTCCCATGGTGGAAAGCAGAGAGAAAGAGAGGGAGAGAGACAGAGCACACAAGCTTCAGGGAGATGCAGACATTCAGTCCACAGCAGATGTGGAGACTGGATCTGGGCCTAGTGAGGCTGGAGGCAGGTAGGCAAGTTAGGCTAGAGACAAATGCAGAAATCCCAGCAAGAAGTAATGGTGGAATGAGCTAGGAATAGAGAGAGGGCCAATCTTTGAGATTTAGGATTCAGGAGGTAGCATCAGGATGTGGTGATTGATTGGCGTATGTGCAAGGAAGGAGGGAAGTGAGATGGAAAAGTCAAGAATGACATCTGCGTTGCATGTGCACCTGGCAGGTGGGGACACCCCTCGCTGGACTAGGAGACACTGGTGGTAGAATATCTGCTATTTGGTATGGGTGTTCTGCACCAACTTGTCTTTCAACTTCATCCAGTAATCCCTAAATTATGGCTGCTTTGCCTAGAGGAGGAGGAATAAATGAGAAGAGCCTGTCAACTTGAGGATTCTGTTTTCCGGATGCCTAGTGGTGCATGTGGTGGAGCATCAGGAAAGGAGGAGAGGTATGGGTAGAGCAAAGGCATTCATCTCCCTGGGCCTCTCTGGACCTCCTACTCTCTCAATCCAACCTCTCTTTGATTATTTAAGAACCGTTTGTCAAGGGCATATCATGTAAGGCCCTTAGAAGTAGCAGAGGGAGAAATTGATCTTAAAAGAGTTTACAATCTAGGAGATACGAAAACCAACCACAGAAATAACTACAGGTGTACGTATAACATGTTAACAGCCATAAAAGACATGTTCTCAGAAAACTGAGGTCATAAATGGCATTGCTGATTAGGAAAATCAGAGGAAGAAGTTTTAGAGTTGGCCTAAAGGACAGGTGGAATTTCTACAGGCAGAAATGTGAGATCTGGGGTCCAGTGGAGATATTCCTGAAGGGGGAAGAAGCATGAAAAAAGATGGCAGCATACAGGTAATCAACAGCTCGCTCTTTCTGTTTAGGATATCTGCAGAGAGTGAGATATTAAGCTGGGATCCACGGAGCTTTGAGGAGTTTCAGAATTCCTTGAAATATTGTTCAAAATTATATTTCTGTATACATGCACAGTTTTTCGGAGAGAGGGTCCATAGCTCTCCTGCAATTCTCAGAAGGGTGTAGATACAAGAAAAGGTTAAAGACAGTACTTGAAATTTCCGAATTAGAACTTACAGGTAAGCTGGGGCATCTGTGCATATGTGTTCTAACAAGCTCAGGAAGTGACTGAGTGCACACCTTGGATCTCTAGACGGACCATGGAGGCCTTGAGATGCCAGCCTCGAGAGTTTCCCTCCCCTCGATTCTCCACCCCCATTTTACAAATAGTCACCAGTCTCCCCACAGTCTCCACTGCCCTGGGAGAAATATGGCTTGGCAAGGTCAGAGGAACAAGGGGGAAATCAGAATATCATGCAGAGACTCTGGAGTCTCCTTCAGAGACAGGGTGGGTGGGAGCTGCTTTGCCCCAAGGTTGGCGAAGGCCGCACGGCCTGTCAGGTCACCCGCCCCGCCGCAAGCCTATGGTCAAATTCTGGGAATTTCCGAAATCAGTCGGCCGGCCGGGCTGCGGCAGATTTTCCCGGACGCGAGCGTGCGGTACCCGACGAGGCCGCTGGGTGGCGCCGCGAGGGACGCCGAGCGTGGGAAGCGCGGGCGCGCGGGCAGGCTGAGCTCACACGCCCGGGAAGCGGCCGCCGCGGAGCCGGCGTCCGCAGCGGCTGCGCATCTCGGGCCTGCAGCGGGGCGCTTGGGGGTGGCAGCGAGCAGGTTTGCGCAGTACCCCCGGAGGGAGGAAGGCCGCCGTGGTAAGAGCTGGGACCCGGGCAGGTGGGAGTGGGCACCTTGGGCCGGGCCTGCAGGGCGGTCCCCGAGCGTCCCGGGGTAGGGTGGGCTCCCTGGGGACGATGCCGGGGGGCCCCGGTCGCGCCCCACCCCGGCTGCAGCGCGGCCTCTGGGCGCTGCTGCGCTGCCGGCCTCGCCGCGGGGGTGGGAGCGGTCGCGGCCTGGAGCAGCTCCCGGCGGGGCCCGGGCTCTGGGGCCAGGGCCAGCTGGTCGCGGGGGTGAGTGAGCAGCCCCCGGCCCCAAGTGAGCCCCTGCCCCCTCCCCACCTTGCATTTCTCCTCTCCGCAGTGGGCGTGGTGCCCCTTTGCTGCAGAGGGGGCGCCAGGAGTTGAGGAAGGCTGCGGGGGAGAGCGCAGAGACAGGTGGTTGAGGGGGCGAGGGCTGGTGCGCCAAGGCTCGAGGTATTAATGCGTATTTCTTTTCGCCCCCTTCTTCAGGGGGTGCGGAGGTCGGTGTGGAGGAGGCGGGAAGGCCAGAGGCATAGCTCGGGAGAGGGCAGGTGCTGCTGGAGATCACTTGGCTCTGTCTCTGTTCAGCTCCCCCCACCTCTGCCAAATTAATAAAGTGGGTGTGGTGATGACGATGGAGGAGTCTGATGAAGACCTGGGCCAAACTGCCCAGAACTGCCCCAGGCCGGCCGCCTAGTCCCTCGTGTATATCCGGGAGCCGCAGACTCTGAGCACTCTGCAGAGGGAGGGAGGGGGAATACCCCAGACGGAAGGAGGTACAGCCACTGAGGCAGCTCCAGAAACAGGGGCTGCGGGGCAGTCTCCAGGCTCACAGCTCAAGTTCATAGGTGGTGAATTGGCCAGGAATGGTGGGAGATGGGGGCTGCAGGGAAATAGGGTAATTTCCTTAGGACCCCTTGCTTCCAGCTTTGAGACCATAGACCAAAATTTGGGATCTAGCATTTGTCAAATGTGCTTAATTTTTTTTTTCTTTCCCTTTCGGTTTGTTTTTTTTTTTTTAGAGGAACAGCAAGTGACAGAGCAGAGGAACGGCTGGCCCAGCCAATCCTGGAGCTGCGGCTGCAGCACTTGTTCCCCAAACAAGTGCTCCTTCATTCTGGTAGGAGGACAGAGAGGAGGGGCTACTGGCCCACACCCCTCCCCTGCCCAGGACCCCTAGGCTGCTTCCATGCGGGGAAGGGCAGCTAGGCTGCCTCAGGCTGGACGGGCAGAGGCTGCCATGGGCCAGGGTGGTGATGGTTTTGCGGCCCCTCCCTGCTGCCCAGCGTGGGAAGAAGAGCACAGAGCCAGGCAAGTTTCTCTCTGTGTCCTCTGGGCTGGAAGGAGCAGGTATAGACAGGGCCGAGGCAGCCAGGGCCTGGTGCTGCTTTGGCATTGGTGGCAGGAGGGCTGAACCTCCAGCCCCTTGGGTTTGGTTCCACCCCTGGCCTGTCCCTGGCATTCAACAACTGTTCCTGTGTGCTTATTGGTGCCACCATGTTATATAACGCTTATATAATCTTCCAGGGCGAGCACTGTGTCTCCGCTCTCAGGTCACGCAGACACGGTGTCCGTGTGGGAGGCAGGATCTGTGGAAGCCTGTGGGTGAACCTACTCCCCCCACCCCCAACCTGGCTCCTTCTCCTGATCTCAAGCATAAGAGGGGGGCTGGGAGAGCCAGGTGCCTCTCCACACCAGCTGTGTGGGGTGAGATAGCGGTTGGCTGGGCAGTTTTCCTTACCTTCCTGTCCCACTAGTCCCAGTTGCCCTGTCTGGTAGAGCAGATGCCATCCTTGTGCTTTGAGACCAGCTCTTTGTTTTTGGGGACCTTGGCATGGCAGGTGGCATGGCGAGATGACCCTCAGAATGTTACAGTGGAGGAACACGTGGTACATAGGGTTGGATACAGAGAGAGAGAAATTAGTTCTGCCTTTGAGGTTTTGAGCAATGGTAACTAGAAGGATGGTGGTGGTATTATAAGAGATTTGGAGCAGGCCTAGAGGGTAGGGGATGGTCAAGGAAGGGTGTACAGGGAAGTAGATCAGACAGCAAAGATAAACATGGTGTTCTTTTACTGTACTCTCCACTGGGCTGTCCCTGGTTACCAGGGCAACAGAAGCAGTGATGAAAATCATGCCTTTCGTTCAGTGGAAAAATCTGGCTCCTCCTCCTGGCTCTTCCTTCTCTAAATCGCCTGTGACCCATTGGGAGGGTGATGCCTCCAAGGATTGGAGAGATACCCTAGCATATTTTCATCATGCTCCCGTTTCCCCAGTCTCTTCTATCATCTCCCCTCTTTCTGCATCCCCTGTCTCCCCTCAGGGCTCAGCAGTTGGCAGTTGCGTAGGAGTTGGAGTAGATGCAGGGGGAAGGGCATGGACGTCATCACAGGGCAGGGTGAGCAGAGCGTGGGCAGAGATGTGGATGCAGGAATGCCTGGCACATGAGGAGGGTCCAGCATTGATGAGCTAGATGGAGCCAAGAGCCTGTTTTTGGGCTGGTAGGAGCTGAGGTGGGCACAGTGAGATGATGGAGGGCCTGCAGAGTTCAGCAGTCTCAGTTCAAGGGAGTGGGGAACTAGGAAGGGCCTGAGGTTTCTTGTGCAGTCGTCTTATGATGAAAACTACCAAACCATACCCCTTTTTGAAGTTAAGGTTTTTAAGTTTTATCTTTCATCTTGTGATGAAAACTCTGATTAATTCATTCAGCATTTATTGTGTGTCCCCCATATTAGGTGGGGTTCTGGGAACCGGGAAGCCGAAGGTGAGTAGTGGTGGACCTTGACCTTGAAGAGTGGTGAATAGAAGAAAGATGAGTTTATGGGGGAAGATCTGGCATCGTTGCAAGCCTGGAATATGGGGTCCCCAGCAGGAGACTAGCACCGTACCAGATTGGAGGTGGCAGGTTAGGGTAGAACCTGTGAAAATGAAGAGGAAGAGATCATTTGGAGTGCTGCTTTGGCTTGAAGACAAGATGTGGGGAAAAGAAAGTGCTGAAATTTTGAACCTTAGTGATTTATAGAAATAGAAACATTAGAGTTCAAACTTGTTTGGGGGAGTTGTGTTCTTTTAGACGTGTTGCCTTCCAGATGATGGCAGGGTATCCAAATAAAAATGTTTATGGTCAGACAAATAAAGTATGCAGTGGAAGTCAGTTCTGGGAAAAGATTTGAAGGATATTGGATTATGAAGCTTGAAGGTGGGTAGAGATAGATCCTAGGGCCTGGGGCATTACCTGGAATTGAGTGAGGTTGTATGCCTTGTACTGGTTTATCATCCTAGGGCTTGCCCAGACCCTGGACATTTCTGCCAACACCCACATCTTCTACCAAACCATATCCCTTTTGAAGTTAAGATTTTTGCTTAAGTTTTCCTCTCCCTGGTAACTATGTCCTGGTATACCTGGAAACACACACACACACGCACGCACGCACGCACACACACACACACACACACATGCATTTATATGCGCTTATTTCCCTAAGCTCTTGTACCATTTGCTTGTAGCTTGGGGCTGTGCTGTAGAAATGTGCCACAAGTCTTTGGCCTCTACCAGCATGCTGTTTATCACCTTGGAGGATTAAGAGCACTGGACAGAGAGTCAGGTGACTTTCGCTAGCTACATGATCTTGGACACATCACCTCCTTTTCTAGGCCTGAGTGTCTATTCTAAGGGATCTAGCTTCTTCTAGCTCTGAAGCCCTCTGATTTGATGTCTGGAAAGCTTTATCCATCTTTGCCCAGGTTTCTGATACAGACCGGTCTTTGTGAACAAATAGCCTAGATTTCTTAGTGACTTGTGGGAGGCACTGGTAGGGATAGAGGCCTAGCCCTCAGAGTGGGTCCCTGTCTTCAGTGTGGATGGGAGCTCTCCAGGTGGATGGTGGCCTCTGTTCCTCTTTGGAGCATGGAAATACTGGAAGAGCAGGTTTTCCCAATGACCAAGGGTTGCAAACTGTGGCCGTTGGGCTGGATTCCTGTTTTTGTAAATAAAGTTTCACGGAAACAGAGATATGCCCATTGTTTGTATATTGTGTGAGGCCGGTTTCATGCTACAATGGCATAGTTGAGTAATTGCAAGGGAGGCCATATGCCCCGTAAGCCTAAAATATTTACCATCCTGCCCTTTAGTGTAAAAGATAGAAGCCTGCCAACCTCTGCTGTAGACTACCAGAAAAGTGCTTGGCCTTTTACTGGGGATGCTTATGATGGCTATTTCAGATTTCTAGAGTTCTTAAAGATTCTGCATTGGGTCTGCCTTTGTGATCCCATGAGAGGATGATCTGGTAGTTCAAATAGTAGATTATTAGAGTCAGCTCAAAAATAGTCATTCTGTATCTAGGAAAGTGCTTTCATTTTCAGCCTTTTCCCTGGAGCCTGGAGGCCTGAGCACCTCAGCAGGGCTGGGTTGTGGCCTTGGTTTGACAAGCTGCTGTCCCTTTCATTCTGATTTCTCAGGGCAGTGCAGAGGACACTGGACTGACCCCAGCCTAGTGTTGGGTGAGGAGAAGGGAGGCTCATTGGTTCCGCCTGTCCTGTAGGATCTTTCCCCGATATCCTGATATCTCTGTTGTTTCTGACCTCACTGGCACCTTTAGTGCCTGGAGATGCCACTGCAGAGAGAGCCTGCAACACAGCCTGGTATGTCTGCTTGAACCTGGCACTTACCCGCTCTGTTGGAATAAGGCCCTGGGCTTGGCGTTTGTGGGATGTGTGTCTGTGTTGGCTTGGGACCGGAATCAGCATTCATTATTCCTGCAGCCAACCTTTATGGAGTCCTCCTGTGTCCTAGTTTCCACCTTTTTGACCTGGTCCTCAATCTGGAGTCTTGCTGAAACTCCCAGCTAGAAACAGGGCTAAAGTTCTCACTGAGCCCAGCAGTTGGGGCAGTTCTGCTCAGGGCTGAGATAGGAAGTGAGACACGTCGGTAGCAGGAGGAAACCACGTGCTGGAAGTAGCAGGGGGGGTTGCGGTCGGTAGGGAGGAGGCCAGCAGTGGGAGGAGGGAGCAGACAATCCGTAATAGCAAAGAAGACAGAAACCGAGCACACCTAGAGATGCTTTTAGCTGGTAATGGTAGCTTTGGATCTAGGAGCATTCCTTCGTAACTCCCTGACACAGTTTCCCCAGAGGCTGTTATAAAAGAAATTCCCTCTTAAATACCTTTTCGTTTGTAGGGTTTAGAGTGACCCCAGACTATATAGTCTTAAACGTTGAGACAAGTGCACTGACTTGGAGAAATAAATATCATTTACCAGGTATTTATTAAAGATCTGATATATGAGGATACAGAGGTAAATAAAAGATTTAGAGTTTGATCTTGAATGTTTATGGGCAGTTGAACCAATTTTAATTATTTCTTCCCTGGATCACATACTTCAAGAGAACATGTCTGTGTCTGTCTTGTTCTTTGCTGTCACCCCAGTGCTGAGTAGCGAGCTTGGCACACGATAGGCACTCAGGTATTTATTAGTTGATCCATCCTTGTTTGATCTGTCCTGGAAATGTGCTGGAGTGATTTGAGTGGGTAAGTGGAGGAGGAGAGGTGCTTAACGCAGCAAGTGTGACAAATCTGGGGGAAGATGGTCGTACCCAGAGATATGATGATGTGACTGCCGTTAAGGAAGAGAGAAGGGTTAAAGCTGTGTGGGCATGGCAGAATTCATTGGTATTAGGGCCATGAGAAAGAACAAATATGACCTGGCTACAAAGGTGGGTTAGTGTCAGGATCATTGGATAAAGCAGAGGGCTGCCAGAATAGTGAAGAACTAACAAGCGGTAGAGAAGGGAAGCGTGGAAGGAGAGTAGGGGCCGTTGTGAGAGGAAACAGGGAGACCTCTCAGGCCTAGGATGAAAGCAGAAATGACACAAGCAAGTCTCAGATGAACATGATGGCAGGGATAAAGAAAATATGGGACTCTCAGCTCTGTTCTGCTGGTCTCCTCAGAAATGGCTGTGTCCATGTATGACTAAAAATGCCTCTCAGTTATTTTCCAACACCGCGGCAAATACAAGGAAGTTAACTGTGGTTTGACGTTATGGTTACTCTTTTTTTTTTTTTTTTTTTTCAAATTTGTCAATGGAAATTTTCACAGATATACAAAGATAGAGTTAGCATAATACAGCTCAGTGTTCTGATCCCCTGGTTTTTCAGCACGTAGTCAACACATGGCGTTTCTCTTTTCTTTTATACCTTTATCCATCTTTTCCTTACCCCCTTCTTGGATTATTTTACAGCAAGTCCAAGTCCTAGATGTTGTATTATTTTATCCATATATACTTTTTAATGTATCTCTAAAAGGTATGTTTTAAAAATATTATTTAAATACATTATTTAATAAAATACATTAAATATTTTAAAATATTATTTAGAAACATAATGTTTTTAAAAACATAACCCTAGCGGTATTATTACACCTTGGAAAAGCATAGTCATTCCTAAATATCACCTGTCATCCAAATGGTGTTTAAATTTCCTTCAGTGTCTCAATTTCTTTCTTTCTTTTTTTTTTTTTTTAAAAAAAACAACGGGTTGGTTTGAGTCAGGCTCCGAACAAGATCCACATGTTTCATTTAGTTGATAACAAATCTCCAAGGTTCTATTAATAAGGATTTTGGCCATTCTTAAAAGAATTTATGTTTTGCAATTCTACCTTTTAGATTTGCTTAGCCGCCCACCATTCTTCCCAGTCAGTTGCCATCGATAGCTTCCCGGGTTTCGTTAGACGATTTTTATGATTCTGAGCATTTTCCGTGATCCCTCTTGCCTTTATGGTTTAATGTCGCTAGTCATTTTTCCCTTCCTCCAATAGATATTTCTTGCGAGCCTGCTCTGTTCCAGGCGCTGTACTGGACCCTGGGCCTAACACCTGTGAAAAGGACAGACAGGGTCCCACTCCTGGAGCTTACAGTTTGACCACAGGAGAGCTGCTGCTTGGCAGTTCTCCCTGTGCATTCACCCCAGCTGAGCGGTGTGACCATGACCGTCACTTCTGTGCAGGCAGACCTGCCACATTTTAGAGCTTGGGGTTCATGCTCTCATGCTGTCATTTTATGTGGTTGATAAACGTGCCCCTAGAATGTTCAAGAAGCCAGGCATGGCTTCTCTGGCAGGCCTCTGTCTCATAGCCCTCATAGCCATGTGACCCAGCATTCTAACTGTGGTGCTGCTTGGGCTTTGCGTGTATCCATGTAACACTTTTGGACTTGAGTGTGTATATCTCTGAAAGTTAAGATGGAGAACTTCTTGAATTGATGGATTGTAGAGAGGCTAAATGAACATGTTGAAAGTGGGGTCGGGGTGGGGGCTCTGAATTGTTACAGGGCTTGGCAAATGCCAAGTGTTGCTAATATGTTTGAGCAAATTGGATGTTTCTGTGGCTTTGTGGACTACAGGTTGATTTGGGGCTTTTGCCTGTTCCAGTTAGGCTACCTGCCAGCCTTTCAGATGACAGGCCCACTTTCTCGATTTGCTGTTCGTTGCTGAGCAGTACGTATTGGGTATTGGGTAGCCAATCTTCCTCTCTATCCGAATATGATGGTACAGTTCAGGTGTGTCTTGCTGATTCAACTTTTAACTGATTGACATTTCTTTGTGTAAGTAAATAATCAGACTCTGATGCCTGTGATGCTCTGATTTTGAGAATGGTCCATGATTCTTCTTATATTTTTGCATTTTCAGTTTAAATACAATTGTGTCGTAGTTCCTGGATTATAGTGTCTGAGTCTTTAAAAAAATCTTAGTTATTAAAAGTATATTTTCAGATACAAAACCTAGTATCCTTGTGTTGCATATCTCCTTGTCGCTGAAGGCTACATGGTCAGCATCTGATGATATGTTTTGTTTTCTTCCAGTTAAGTGGTCTTTAATTATTTTGATTGTGTGCCCACCATATCAGTTAAAACTTTTGAGCAATTCCCCTTGTTTGTATGTGTATTTGTCATTTCTAAAAAGCAGTAGTATGCTAAAATTCATAATAGCATGATAAAACACAAAACAAAAAACTTCAAATGGCTAGGCTATGTTGTATTCCCTACCTTCTTCCTAAAGGAACTCTTGATGGTCCTGTCCAAGGGCAGTCTTCTACTTTGCCCTAAGTTTCAGTTCCTCTCACATGTTCAACATGGCCTAGCCTGTCCTCTCCTCCTTGTATCACCACTCTTCCTCTACTGGATCGTTTCCATAGGCTGGCTTCCTCATTTTGAAAAAGTCTTCTTTGGTCACCTCTTCAAGTTACTGCCCCATCATCTGTCCCTTCATATTTTAAGTCCCTTCATATTTGCTGTCTTCACATCCTCCCTTGACTCACGCCCCTCTGATGAAAGTACTCCTGACACGGTCCATGGTGATTCCCGTGATCCTGACTCTAGTGGTCACTTCTTTGTCTTCCTCCCAGGAGCTCTTCAGCAGGTTGACACAGCTGCTTATACACTTTCCCTGGTTGCTCTTTCTTCACTTGGCTGCCAGGGTGTGTATTTCTGGCTTTCTGTCTGCCTGACTAGCCATTCCTTCTCAGCTTCTCATCTCCCTGACCTCTAAACGTTAAAGGCGTTGGCCACCTCCTCTCTATCTTCTCTCATTTTGTCTATGATCCTCTCCTGTCACATGGCTTTTAATACCATCTATATGAGTGATGTCCAGAGATTGCTCCAGTGTAATCCTGGGAGATCAATAAGATTGACCATGAGCTGATCATTGTTGAAGCTGGGTGATGGATACCTGGGGATTTATTATACTGTACTCTCTGGTTTTAAAACGAATGTTAGAAAGTTTCTATAATGGAAAGTTAAAAAATCTATATGTTGATGACCCTTAATCATTTGTCTGCAGCCAGCCCAAGCTCTCTTCTGAACTGTAGAGCTGTGTATCCATCTGCCTGTTTAATATTTCAGCTTTGATGTTAATAGATACTTCAGTAAACATGTCCCAGATGGAACTCCTGGTTTTCCTCCCCATGTGTTCTTCCTTCAATCTCCCCATCCCAGTTATGAGAATGCCATTCTTCTAGTTGCTTATCTAAAACACCTGTGGTCATGCTTGATTTCCCTTTCTCATCTGTCCTTCATCCAGCCCATCAGTAAGTCTTGTTGACTCTGTAAAATATATCCAAAATCTCATCTATCAGAACTACTTCTACTGCCACCACCTTGGTCCAAGCCACCATCCTCTCTCACCTGCTTCTTTATTGCCTCTTATAGGCTGCAGTCCTCCCCACAGCCAAAACAATCCTGTGAAATGCCCTGCTGTGCCCAAACCCTGCAGTAGCTTCTCTTCTCTTTCAGTAAAAGCCATCATCCTTACTGTGGTTCATAAGATCTCATACCTTGTATCATCACTGCCCAGTATAAATATAATGTGAGCTACACATGAGGGTCATGTATATAATTTAAAAATGTTTGATAAAGGAGAAATGAATGGAAAATGAACCAGTTGAAATTAATTTTGATAATGTGTTAATATTTTCACTTCTGAGATATGTTATATTGTTTTTGTTTGTTTGTTGTACTGAGTAATGGTCGTAGCCCATCTCCATTTGGACTGCTGCATTTCATTTGCTCCATAGCCTCACATGGCTAGTGGCTGCCATCTTGCACAATACAGGTCTGTACGACCTGACCCTGCCTTATCACGTTTCTTCTGTATCTATCTCCTGTTACTGTTTTCAACTTGCACTTTGCTCCAGCATCACTGGCCTCCTGCTGTTGTTCAGGCATACTAGGAATTTCCTGTTTTAGGGCCTTTGCACCTCCAGTTCCCTCTGTTTGGAATGCTTTTCCCTAGATAGCCCTGTGGTTAAATCTCTTACTTCCACTGGGTCTGTGCTCAGATGCTACCTTCTCAGTGTGTCCCCCAAGCCCCCAGCATTCTCTAGCCTTCCCTGCATCCCTTTCGTGTAGTGTTTTTTCACCAGTTTGCATACTATTTATTTCTATTAATATATTTTCACTCTCTCCCACTGTGCTCCATAAGAGAAGGGATTTTCGTGAATTTTGTCCCCTGCTATATTTCAGATCATGGAACAGTGCCTGACATATGTATGTAAGAGATGGATATTTGTTGAAGAATTAAATGAAAGTATCTATAAGAATGATTCCTTTTCAGTAAGAACATTGCAACTGAGTATGATTGTTGTTTCAGAATAGCTTGGTGTCATTTGAAGCTAGAAGTTCTGTTTTGAGTCAGGATATTTTAAGAGAGACCTCACAATGATATGCAGATGTCCATGACAGAAATAATCCTGGATTTTACTTATGAAATCTTGATACTTGTTTTTTAGTCACATCCATCATTTTCTCAAAGGTTTTTGTTGAAATCCAGCTAATATATTTCGGTCATTCTTGATATGAGTCAGTTGTTCTTCCAAACTGATTGGAAGAGTTAATACTTTTATATGTTGAATTTAATAAATGAGTTCAAGACCCTTGAAATACTTAATTTTGGGAGATTTTAAAACAAGTTTTGATGTTCTGTTTTGAGTGTATGCAGATAATGAGATTTTTAGAGATGACATCCTTACATTGAAATTGGCAACATTATCACATAGAAATCATTTCCAAGTGCCTGTTTAAAAAATACTACTTCAGGCTGGGCGCAATGGCTCGCCCCTGTAATCCCAGCACTTTGGGAGGTCAAAGCAGGTGGATCACGAGGTCAGAAGTTTGAGACCAGCCTAGCCAATATGGTGAAACCTCGTTTCTACTAAAAATACAAATGTTAACTGGGTGTGGTGGTGTGTGCCTGTAGTCCCAGCTACTCGGGAGGCTGAAGCAGAAGAATTGCTTGAACCTGGGAGGCAGAGGTTGCAGTGAGCCGAGATCATGCCACTGCACTCCAACCTGGGCAACAGAGCAAGACTCTGTCTCAAAAAAAATAAAAAAACGTCAAAGAAGAATGGCTTTCTTACCCATTAAAAAAAAAATTCTACCTTCACCCTAAAGACACAGATTAAGTATTTATTTGTTTTTGTTTAAAAATATCCATTAAGTAGCATTCTACTTACCAGCACTCATTACAGAAGAGGTCAGCAAATTTTAGAACTCTTGTTTTCTGGTTTAAAAAAAGTCTAATTCCTCTTTTTTTTTTTTTTTTTTTTTTGAGGCAGAGTTTTACTCCGTTGCATAGCCTAGAGTGCAGTGGCACAATTATAGCTCACTGCAGCCTCAAACTCCTGGGCTCAAGCAATCCTTAGCCCCCCTAGTAGTGAAACTACAAAATGTATGCCCTGCTGATTTTTAAATTTTTGAGGAGATGGGGGTCTTGCTGTGTTTCTCGGGCTAGTCTTGAGCTCCTGGTCTCAAGAGATCCTCCTGAGTTTGGCCTTCCCAAGCACTGGGACTACAGGCATGAGTCACTGTACCTGGCCTGATTCTTCTCTAAGTTGAGCAACTCTTTTAGATATTTTTACCATGAGATAATTAGTGACAGTGTGATCAGATGACTTTCAGGTCTCACCATCTTATTACAAAGAACCGTTGTTTATTGTATTGAAAATGGTGTCTTTAACTTTACTTCACTGGGCAGATGTAAACTGTGCTAAATTAACAGGCAACTGGGGGTACCAGTGTCCACCCTTCTGAGTTTGGATCTCCTACTCAGACACAAGGATGCCTCTGGTACCTTAAATGACAGCAACCACCCAACACACAAATTGAAGGAGTGTCCCAGTGTCAATTCCCGTACTAAATAATAGTAAAGTTTAATTTTTTATATTTTGGTAAAAAAGTATAAACATTCTAATATGTTCTTCTTCATCCTAGTGGGTCTTCTTGTACATACCACATTAGAGATGACTACACTGATTGTTTCTTCTATAGCAACCTTGCCTCCCTAATGACCTTTAATTG
Organism: Aotus nancymaae; assembly: GCF_030222135.1. Taxonomy (NCBI): domain Eukaryota; kingdom Metazoa; phylum Chordata; class Mammalia; order Primates; family Aotidae; genus Aotus; species Aotus nancymaae. Next base: position 11,006,976 of record NW_026988453.1, on the reverse strand, counting down.
ACATAAAGGTTGAGTTTGTCTTTTCTGTTGTTTATAGTACCTGACAGTGCTGGATTTCACTAATATTTGTTGACTGAGTAGTGCTGAGGAGTATCCCATTCTCTGACCTCAGTACCATAAGGTCATATTTCCTGGACAACAAAGTCCAATAGCAGATTTCTTTGGTGGCTGCTAGAGCCATTTTGTTAACACTATTGAAAGCTTTTGTGATATTAGAGAAACAGCTTTGTGGTTCTGTTGCTGTTGGCTGTACATCCTTCTGATAGAAGATAGAAACAGATAGAAAGGATGGTGGCAGCTTTAATCAGTGCCATGTTGTGATTTAGGAAGTAGATGGTTGTGTTCAGATGCTCTGGAAGTGAGCTGGCAGGGATTGCTAGAAGAGATGGCCATGGTATCTAGAGCAGCCAGCTCTCTTCTTCATGAGAAGGGTATATGTCTTTGATGCATTATTTCATGTCTTCCATCAGTTTATATGCTGAAAATGTTGGTGCAGATACCTGAGCTGTATACTTCTCCTCTACCTGGATAGTCCAGGAGGTAGGGCAGCCAGATACATCCACTCGGCATTGTTTTTCTAACTGCCCTGACTGGATGCACAATTTGAAAGATGAGCTGCTGGAATGAGAACTGCAGGCTGTGGCTGAGGAACAGAGGCCCCGTGCTCTCTTTGCTGCAACAGAGACATCTCCCAAGGTCCCCAGGACCTGCTCTGCTGAGTCAGGCTTGCCCTGGTATGCTGGGCTTGCTGCTTGGACCACTGGTGAGCACATCAGTTTTCACTGCTTGATGTGCATTTGCCTAGGATGGCCTCTGTGAAAGATTCTGTGTCTGTTTCTCTAGATGGAGTGGGGTAGGGACAGAGTAGAAGGAATCAGTGAGGGAGACAGATACCTTCACCTAAAATAGAGTGTCAATGTGACACAAATGAAGTGTAAGAAAGTGTTGTATTAGCCATAATGGGGTTGGGAATTGGAGGATGTCTCCAGGAACACAAGGAAGATCTCATCCATTTTGTTCATGGCTGCATCCTCAGAACCTAGCATGATGCTTGGGCCCACCAAATGCTCAGTAAATAGGTGTTTGTTAATAAGTGGGTGTTCGAGGATGAGAGGACTTCACCTGAAAGTTCAGTGCCAGACCACAAAGATGAAGGAGGAAATGGCTTGTTGGCAGAAGGAGCTTGGGATGCTCGGAGAGAGTGTATGTGGCAGAGGAGGGGCTGTGTATCAGAGAGCTAGAGGCAGTATCAGGAGGCCCTTGATCATCTTTCTAAGAATTTGGTTTTGGTGGCTCTTAACTTATTTTCCTGCCAGTTCTTATTAGAAATTGCATGGAAGCTATAGTCTCTCCAGAAGAAAAAAATAAGAACCCATGATTTGGCATACACCATCAGAGGATTCACAGATCCCAAGTTATAAAAACCTGCTATAGGGTCCAGGTTAGCCGGATGTGGTGGCACATGCCTGTAATCCCAGCTACTAGGGAGGCCAAGGCAGGGGAATTGCTTGAACCCAGGAGGCAGAAGTTGCAGTGAGCTGAGATCGCGCCATTGCAAGGAAGGAAAGAGGGAGGGAAGGAGGGAAGGAGGGAAGGAGGGAAGGAGGGAAGAAAGGAGGGAGGGAGGGAGGAGCCTGCTGGAAAGAAGGAAGAAAGGAAGAAGGAAGGGAAGGAAGGGAAGGAGGGAAGGAAGGAAGGAAGGAAGGAAGGAAGGAAGGAATGAACCTGCTATAGGTTGGTAAGCCATCAGATGCTCACTGTGCTCTTATGATAGTGATAAGATGCTTTTTCTCTGAGAGTCTATGGGGCTTGCCCAAGTGCACTCAGTGGGCATTCTGGATTTGGAGGGCACTGATAATCAGCAGGCACGATGGTGGTCCTGAGGAGCTTGGGAAAGCAGTGGGGAATGGGAATCTGCACACTGACACAAATGGAGAGGTCCAGTGTTTGCTTCACTTAGCAGGGGACAAAAATACCTGTTCTATTACTTGGAAAAAAAATAGAAAAAAATTAACCTTTACAACCTACTGATTCAAAATATTGAATGCTTATTCTAATTTTTCTTCTGTGACATGATTTCCAACTCAGATACCCACCCAAGCCATAATGATGGATACAGAGAGGCAGCGTGTTACATTTGTGGGAATGGTGAGTGTGGAAAGAAGTCATTAGAATTTTATATTACCATGGCATAGGGTTTGGAGAATTCCTTAGCTGTCCTGATCCATCAGGGAGGGCTGTCTGGAGGAGGAGGCGGCAGTGAGATTTCACAGGACTCTTGAAAAAGCAGAAAGACTGGGCTGAGGAAGGTTTAACATTGGATTGTTTTTGTTCCTGACATTAAAAAGATTCCCATAAAATGTGTCTCTGAATCATCAGTTAAAAGAACAAAAACAAACTTCCCATCCTCCAGGCTTTTGTAGTGCATCTGATATATAGACAGGCTGTTTGGAGGGGGAAAAAGCCAATGTGGGCAGCACAGTGTTGGCATATTTCTGCCTTTGAGTGTTATAGATAAGTTCCTTCAGCAGAGGGTGAGGTTGAGGGACAGTGAGGCAATGCTTGATTCCAGTGAATGATGGTAACAATCAACCCTGCACTGGCTTGTGCTTAGGTGCTGGGCCAGCACCAGGAGGCATCACTGGGGGTGTGGGGGGAGCTCCTGTGCCTGGAGAGAGGTGGGCAGATGGGGCTCTCTGAGGCAGCCCTGGTTTGTACATATTACAGAGAAAGGACTGAGCAACTGAGGTTCCAGTTTCCTCACACCACTCGTGGGCTTAGCAGGAATTTGCTTTGTGGGGAGGTTAGTCTGTGAGGGAATTTTGAAAGTTCTTTCAAGGAGAAGAGCCTCTTCCATTTCCTGCAGAATGATGTTTAAACTGCAGGTCCAGGGGCCATAATGGGTGAGATCAATTTAGTGGGTTGAGACCAGCATTTTATATATATATATATATATACATATATATATATAAAAAATAGAAAATATTAGATTGCACAGTATGTAGTAAAAATGAGTAAAGTTTCATGAAACTTTATTTCAGTTATATATAGTGAGTGATACATATAGATACATATATGTGTGTGCTGGGCTACTGTATAACACTGATTTCCTCCTATGGATCAGGGTCTAGAAAGTTTGAGCAGCATTGTCCTGGAAGGATTTCTCTGCTCATAGTGTAGATAGTGGGTTCCAGCCACTTCCCCAGAGGCCATCTCTATGGACACAGATGTGGTGAGAGGGCTTTTTATAAAGAGCAGACAGAGTCAGCCTCTGACAGTGTGATCGTAGCCTTGTCTGCATCTGCTCACCCATGCCTGGTGTTTCTGCTGCAGAGAAGCTAGGGAGAAAGACCAGGAACACCTCAGCCATGGTTTAGCAGCAAAGGTTGCCCTCCCTGTCTTGTCACCAGGGTATGATTCCCTAGAATGCAGCATATCCAGCCCCTTCCCTCTTCTCTTGGTTTCTGGCTTTATTAACTGTTTCTTTGCTTTAAAAATAATTATCTTTCAGCAGCAAATTTCCTTCTTCCCCACATACCAAGGCCATGGCAGGAAGAGGAAGGCCGTCCCGACTGCGGTTTTGTCCTTCTCTTCTCTGTTTCTCAGGTGCATTGCCTAGAGAGGGTGGAGTCCCACTGATCTGGGGCAGGGGTGGGATTCGTGGTGGATCAGAACGAACTTGTTCTCACCTCAGTGATTCCACTTTAGATCCATGATTCTCTGGCTCCATCTTTCCCCGGAAGGAGAGGAGCCTTTCTTGGGTCATAGCTGCCTTTCCTTCCACCAGCTGCACTGACCGGCCTGCAGAGTGTTGACCCACTTGTCGTACCTCAAATAGAGGTTTAAATTAGGACCTTTAATCTGTAAGAGGCTTACAGCTTGTTGGGTGGCCAGCTGCTCTGGACTCCCATGTAGGCAGAGCTGGGTTTTTCCTGGCTCTTTTGGGGTTTAGGGAATCATGGGGGTCAGTGGCTTTGTGGCAGGAGCCACAGGCCCTGGGACTAGGTGGGTGGGGTCTCTTGTTATGGAGTTGGGTGGTGGTACGTCCTCGTAATGATGGAATGGAGAGCTGGGCCAGCAACTTGGGTGCTGGGCCTGCTTCTCTTGGACACTGAACCTGGATTCTTGCTGATGTGCAGTTAGCTCTGCTGGCTCAACATGTGTTTTCATTTCACAAATATTCATTAATCCAGAGTTGTGTGCCCAGAATGGTGCTAGGTGTCACAGGGAACACACAGAAGCAGGAGAATCAGGCCCTCCTCCCAAGTTGCTTATTGTCCTTTGAGGTTACAAGACTTGTCCATATCAAAGCATTCATTCATCCCACAGACAGATAGGCATGAAGGGGACGTATTATTGGGAAAGACTTCAGGGCTTTCTCACTTGAGAAGGGAGAGAACCATAGAGCGGTCAGAGCTGGGCCCTGAATGGTTAGATTCAGGAAGATGGGAAGAGGAGACAGCATGGAAGATAGGAGGAACAGCATGAACAGCAGCAGGGGGACTGGGTGAATGTCCTCCTGAGTGGACTGTGGTGATGGCTGTGGAGCCTCTTCTCACCCACTTCCTGAGATAGTCGCGGTTCAGTGCTAGAGATTCATTCCGTGGGCAACGTAGACCCAGCTCTATGGGTTCCCTGTTTTTTTTCTCTTCCTCCTCATTATTATAACACCAGATAACAATCATGATTCCTAGCTTTCAGGGAGCATATCTTGTATACCACGTTCTGTGTGCTTTACATGGATTGTCTCATTACAGCTTCACAGCAACCTTAGAGGTAGATGTTCTATATCCTTATGTGCACCTTGCAGTTGGTGCAGCTGAGGCATAGAGAGGTTAAATAACTTGCCCTTGGTGGGTGACATAGGAAGGCAGTGGTTGGGTGAGGAGTCTACCAGGGCAGCCGGAAGGGCAGAACTCAGTGACAGCAGAAGTGCATGCTTTTAACCCACTGCTTCCCACGCTTGTCTGAATATTAGAATCACCTGGGAATCTTTCAGAATTTCCAAAGCCCAGGCCAATTATATTAGAGTCTCTTGGGGTGCTAAGGCACAGGCATCAGTTTTTGAAACTTCCCAGGTGATTCCAATGTGCAGCCAGGTTTAAGGATCACTACCTTAATCTTCTGTGTTTTAGAGCCTCTGAATATTTGACTGAATACATTTTTATCTCCAAGATACTCCAAAGCACTGCAGAGGGGCCTTCCACCAGTTCTATCCTGAGGATGTATCTCTATCCACCCACCATGCCATATAGTATCTGAGGGAGTGGGACCCCTGCCACCCACAGCATCTGTGCCTCCCAAAGAGTGAAACCTAGGTGGGGTAGGGTGATCTTCCCGGGATCAGTGGCCCTTCTCACTCTGCATGCCACCTTGAGGGCAGAGCCTGCTTCAGAGCCCTGGAGACCTCCAACTGGTTTCTCACATCTTCTGCTCCCCAGGGCCCCTGACTTCAGCAGGGAAGGGAGAGGGTCACGTGAGGGCATATCTCTTCTGGACAAGTCCCATTCCTCTCTGTCTGTCCCCAACTGAACTTGAAATGGACACGAAGAGCAGAGTCGTTTGGGTGGCTGGGAATAGCACTAAATTTAGCAAAACTGTAGCTGGTGGGGGGCCAGCCCAGAGTGAGCAAAACCCAGCCCCAAGTGGACTAGATTTATAGTCGGTAATACAGTCAGCATCGTCTTTGCTTGGGAAGGTCTATGGTTACACAGGATCTTTTGGTTTCCAAAGCCTGGAAGCTTGTCAGCCTGTCCCGCAGGCCTCCCTGGCTCTGCCCCTTGAAGACTTGGCTCCACCCCACCACTGATGCTGTCCCTCGGGCTTAGTCTTCCATCCATCCGTCTGTCTCTTCCTTGTGTGTCTGGAATTTCCACTTCAGTACCTTCACCTTCTTTTATGCCTCTTGGCCAGTGCTGCCAACCTTGACTCCCAAGGCCCTAGAGGGCAAAACCTGAGCATTGGTAGATTTTCTTTAGGGTATCTGGCACCAAGGATGCCTTTCAATCAAGGTGGACAGGTGGAGGAGAGCGAGGAGCTGGGATGGTTAGTTGAACAAGTGTTGAGGGACTGAGATATACTTTGCCTTCTCCCAGAAACTTAGCCAGGTAGATGATATTTGTATACCCAACACCTGAAGTGAATTATGATGGGGACAGAGTGGCTGTGAGACTCTTGGACAGTTGGGAGTTTCTCTTTGGTTGGCTGAATCTCTGCCCTGGTGTCGATGTATCTTGGAAGAGGTAGGTCTTGTGGGATTAAAGAGTGGAGGTCTGTGGGTGGCAGGGCATCTTCCCCTGCTGGCTTCCTCTCCCACTCCTCAGATCTGATGGTGGTGCCTTGTCTGGAGGAGCTTCTGTTTCCTTAATGCCCTGGGAGATAATGACCAGGCTAAATTTACTCAGCTCTTTCCAAAGTGGATGATTACGCTGTGAGGCCAGGACTGGGATCATGCCTATCAGAGTGAAGGCTTCAGGGCTCTGGCAGCCACTGGAAATTTAAGCCTTGGATTTTGCTGATTGGGAACTGTCTCATCTCCTCAGTCTTCTTGGTTTTCACTCCCTTTAGGACTGGGATCAAGCATGATTTGTTAGTATAGTGCAGTGGTTCTCAACCAGGGACAATTCTGTACTCCCTAGCCCTGGCTCCCAGGGGACATTTGGCAATGTCCAGAGACATTTTTGATTGTCATAACTGGGGAGCAGGAAAGGTGTTACTGGCATCTAGTATTAGAAAACAAGTATCCTGCTGAATATTATACAATGTACAGAACAATCATCCCTGTAACAGAGTTATTGGTCTGAAATCTCAATTGTGCTGAGGTTGAGAAACCTTGGTATGGGGGACAGTTTTGTAGAATTGGCCGTGAGAGGTTGTTTCATCCAATTCTCTGCTTCTATTGGAAATAACTTGAAACCAGGAACTATCGAGCCAGTGCCTTCTCCCTTCGTCTCCTGCTTTCCTCTCTCCTCAATAGTTATGGGGAAACTTGGTAGTGAAATACTTCGGCATCTAACAATATTGTCTTCAAGCCATCACTAAAGCTCCTCTAGTACAGTTTCCCATAGACTCCCCCATAAGCACACATGTATCCCAGGTCATATGGGTGGCTTTGTGCAGCTGTGTCCCTGGTGCACCTAAATAAGCCTATGATTTAGGTCTTGGTACCTTTAAGATGAACTTTAACAGCAACCAGGAAGCCATTCCAAGCAGGCATCATGTGGGAATGATCAGAGTCTAGCCTGGAGCTGTTTTCCTTCTCTTTCTCTCTGTAGCTAAATGTTTGTTCTGCCTGCTAAAGTTCTCTTAAATTCAGGAAACACATACTCATTGCCCTGGAGAACATGATGTTATTTCCCAGGTAAAAGACCCAACCTGTGGCCAGATGCCTGAGCAGCCTGGTGCATCTCTCATCTGCCAACACTATTCTGCAGTTGGCAGGGCTGCTTTAAGGCCAGAACAGGGAAATGAGAAGTCTCCCAAAGTGAGGACCTTTGCTTGCTCTACATAGTGAAGGGAGGGTCACTATGTGTGGATTCTAGAATGTGCTGACTTTTAAAAATTCATGACAGGTTTCAAGATTCCTTCTATGTGACCTCCCTACCTGGACTCTCTAATCGTCATGTCAGAGGGTGAAGGTGTGAGTGGCACTTTATGATTTGGGGAAAGAAGAGGTGGTAGGAGCGGTGGGCGAAGAGATTGGCAGGGAGATGGACAGATATTCTCGTTGGGTGCATTTGACATCCTTGCTTCCAGTTTGCTTCTCAGCATTGTTCCCCGTCCCCAAAACACTCACTCAAAGTCCCTCTGTTTGGGGAGGCAAATATATATAAATATACATAAATAAATGTGTGTGTGTGTGTATGTATGATAAGCCCAAACAGTTTAGGAAGGTCATTCTACTTAGGAGGAGAGTAAATAACATTTTTACAAATGACTTTAGGGTTGCCTGGGATTTTTTTCTTTTTGAAAATATCTCCCTTTGCTAGTGAAAGTCGTTGGGGAATAGATGATATGGCAAGTCCTCACTGTTCTTGGAGTTCAGGTTCACTACTTCCCTTCTCATGCAAGGGACTGAGGTGGTGCTTGTGGGCTCAGGAGCCAGGTTCTAGATTACTGCTGTCTTAGCTAGCAACTAGGGCAGTCGAAACCAAAAGCCTCAGAAGTCCTGTTCAATGAGGGTAAATATTTGAATGGATTGAACAGATGAGTGTGTGTATATTTAGAAACTCACACCCAATAGAGAAAGAACCTCCGGGTAAGCCCGGCTTGCTCATCCCTGCTGCAGGTCAGAGCACACCCAAGGTTACATCCTCTTATTCCATGATCGGCTGAAGTCACTTCCTTATGTACCCAAGGCTGCCCACACCCAGCCACTGTTTCCTGAGCTAGGTCAGGAAGTGCAGATCACTCCTCTCATAACCTCTTGGTAGCTTATAGTCATCATCTACCAGTATTCTGGATTCTTTTGCCTGTCTCAGAGTCTCCACAGTTCAACCACCATCTTGCTCCCAGATCCTGAGCTTGTCTTTGAGTCTGTGGCTTCTGCTCGGACTTACCTGGCTTTCAGGCCCAGAGTTACTTCAGGGCTCTGGCAGCCACTGGAAATTCAAGCCTTGGATTCTGCTGATTGGGAACTGTCTCGTCTCCTTGGTCTTCTTGGTTTTTACTCCCTTCACTCCTGGCCCCACCACTTCTGTCTCATTAACAATCTTGTTTCTCATAAAAATTATTTTATATTTCAGCATGCATTTATCAAACCTGAAGACATTTTCAGACGCAGTCTCACAGAACATAAAGCTTGACAAATTAATTTGGAGTTTTGAAAACGTGTTTATTTTTTATGGTGTTGAAACTTTGTAGAGTAACATCTCTGCTGTTTATTAAAATGCAATAAGAAAATGCTCAGAAATGTGTGTGTCCTTTAGATTTTGTGAGCAGAGATATTAGGCACTAAAATTTATTGATGTTGGGACGACAACGAATTTGGACAAAAGTCTGTTTTCTCCTAGCTTCTTTCTCATTAGCATTTTTTATTAGTAGTACTAATTTTTTTTACGAGACAGGGTCTGGCCCTGCTGTGCAGGCTGGAGTGCCATTATAGCTCACTGTAGCCTCCAGTTCCTGGACTCCAGTGATCCTCTTGCCTCAGCCTCCTGAGTAGCTGGGACTATAGGCACACACCATTGCACCTGGACAATTTTTGTTTTTTAATAGAGACAGTCTCTCTCTATGTTGCCCAGACTGATCTTGAACTCCTGGCCTTAAGCAATCCTCCTACACCAACCTCCCAGAGCACTGGGATTACAGGTGTGAGCCATTGCGCCCGGCTCTTTTTTTTTTAAAAAAAATATTGTTATTGACGTATAACATGCATGCACAAAAGTGAATGAATCATAAGTGTTCAGCACAAAGTGTACATATCCTGTCACCAGTGCCCAGATCAGGAAAAGAAACAGAACATTACCAAACCAAACCCCACAGAAAACACTTCGTGTTTTTTTCTAGTTACAAACCACCCTTCCAAGGATAACCACTATTTTGAATGTTACAATCACAGATTAGTTTTGCTGGCTCTTCAACTTCATCTAAATGAAATCACACAGTTTATTCTCTTTTGGAGTCCGGCTTCTTTTACTCGTCATTTTGCTTGTGGCATTCATCCATGTTCTGTGCATTGTAGTTTTCCATTCTCATGACTGTGTAGTATTCTGTATTATTAATAGACCACAGTTTATTATTTGTATACCATTGATGGATATTTGGGCTGTGTGCAAATTTTGGCTATTTACAAACAATGCTACTGCTAGTATGAATGTCTTGGTGAATGGATATATATACATGTATACATACCTAAATGTATACATGCATACATATACATGCCTGTGTATGTACATGTATATTTTTGTTGAGTGTCAACTTAGAAGTGGAGTTGCTGGCTGGATCAGAGTTGTTTTTTGTTTGTTGGTTGGTTTGTTTTTTGAGGTGCAGCCTCGCTTTGTCACCCAGACTGGAGTGCAGTGGAGTGATCTCGGCTCACTGCAACCCCTGCCTCCCAGGTTCAAGCGATTCTCTTGCCTCAGCCTCCTGAGTATCTGGGATTACAGGTGCCTGCCACCGTGCCTGGCTAATTTTTGTATTTTTATTAGAGACGGTGTTTTGCCCTGTTGGCCAGGATGGTTTGGAACTCCTGACCTCAGGTGATCTGCCCACCTTGGCCTCTCAAAGTACTGGGAGTACAGGCGTGAGCCACCACTCCTGGCCGGATCATAGTTTTAAGAGTAGTCCCAAAGCAGTTGTACCATTTATATTCACACTAGCAAAGTAGGCGAGTTCTGGTTGCTCCAAATTTTTGCCAGTATTTGATATTATCTTCCTTTTTCATTGTATTGATTTTGGTGGGTGTGTAGTAATATTGTACTGTAGTCTGAATGTGCATTTTGATGATGCTAGCCATTTGTGTATCCTCTGCAAAATGCTTGTTCAGATCATTTGCCCATTTTTCTATTGGGTTGACTGTCTTAACGGGTTTTAGGAAGTACTTTATATGTTGTTAGACATATGTATTGCAAAGATTTTCACTCCTCCTTGGTAGCTTTGGGTATCCATTTCTTTAGTGATATCCCTAACTTTAATCCATGTGAAAATATATAGTGCTTTGCACAGGAGTCTTTTATTCTTTGCTAGCTATGTTGAAGTTGGGGCTATATGCTATCACTACTCATCTACAAAGGTACTCTTGGGTTATTGGTTATGTGGGCTGAAGTTCTTGGCATATTAAGTACTGGCATCTTTGGGGTTACATCAAAATAAAAATTGCTAATATCCAAGGGTTTACTGTGTGCTATGTAGTGTTCTAAGCATTTTACATGGGCTAGCTCATTTATTCCTCATGTAAGCTTATCAGTGAAGTGCTATTATTATTCTCATTTTCAGGTAAGGAAACTGAGGCTCAGAAAAATCTTATAATTGCCCAGGATCACACAACTGAGATTCCAGTTTCAGAGGCCATACTCTTAACCATTGTACCATGTAGAAAGTTGCATTTCCCCAAACTGCTGTTTTATTATAGTGCTAGATTAGTGGCTGGCACATAGTAATTGCTCAATGAATATCTGTTACATGAAAGAATTTGACAGTGGTGAGTTACATAGGCCTTCATTAAGTGTGGAAATTTGCCCTGGCAATGGGATATGTTGATATTGGAAGCAGTTGTGTTTCATCCTTGTGTATCTCTTACCTGAAGCAGTGCCTGTCTTGGAGTAGGTGTCATGGTGAACATTTTGCAGTGAATGAATCAATCACAGGCAGATTATGGACGCTGTCTAGCAGATGGGGTGAGCTCAGAGGACACTACAGGAACCAGGGTCAAGGCAGGGCCATGGTCAGGGCCATGGTCATGGCTCAGGGAGAATTCTCAATTTGGCTAGCAGCATCCTGGTTATACAGCCACAAGGCAGCCCAGTTTGTAGTAGCAGAATAGGGTCCAATGTCAGCAGCGAGCCTGTCCCAGTTACAGGCAGTCAGGTCAGAAGAGGTCCCAGCAAGAGTGCAGGGCTGGCAGGATTCAAGGTCAGGTAATCCAAAGTCACAAGGCTGCAAGCAGTAAAAGTTCAGGCTGGCTGGCGAGAGAGCCAAGGAGCTCCTGGAGGGAGCTGTCGCCCCGGCTGGGCTCCCCTCCTGAATGAGGCCTTTCTTCTCAGGCTGCTCAGAGTGCCTGAGAGGAATACACCAGACCTCAGGCCGGGCTAAGGAGAGTGACCAGAGACTTATCCTGGACCAGAGCCAGAAAGAGCCTTCATGAATGTCTTGTCAAACTCTTCATTTGGTGGGTGAGGAAATCAAAGTTTAAATGAGAGGTTATTCAGCAAGTGGTAGAGCCAACGCTGGAACCAGACACTGTGGAGTTTTTCCTACTTCCTCATGTTTTCTACCAAAAATGAAGAGGTGATGGGAATTGTGGTACTTGGAAGGAGGAGGCGCTGAGGTGCAAGCCTTAGAGAGGAATGATGGAGAGCACTTGCATATGGAGGAAAAGGAGGAATTCCATGAGGACTGCACAGGCCTGGAGACTGGCAGTACGGGTGATGGGAATTTGAAGGAAACTGCTTAGATGATGGCTGAGATACTGACTCTAGAATGTAAATTCCATAATGACAAAATCTTTCCCATTTTAATTGAAGCATAACATACAGAAAAGTGTACAGAGGGCAAGGACTTAACATTTTTTATTGTGCTAAAAAACACATAGCATACAGTTCGTCATCTTCCCCATTTCTAATTGTACAGTTCGGTTGTATTAAGTTCCTTCATGTGTTGTGCAACCACAACCACCGTCTGTCTCCAGGACCCTCTTCATCTTACATAACTGAACTCCCTACCCATTAAACTGCCTTTTCTTCTCCCCACAGCCCCTGGTAACCACCATTCTATTTTCTGTCTTTATGAATTTGACTACTCTTAAAACTGCATGTAAGTGGAATTATACAGTATTTGTCTTTTTGTGACCAGTTTATTCCACTCAGCATGATGTCCTCAAGGTTCACATGTGTTGTAGCATGTGTCAGAATTTCCTCCCTCTCAAGGATGAATAATATTCCACTGTATTTTGTTCATCACTTCATCTACCGATGAACCCTTGGGGTAAGGACTTTCACGTGGCTTGCTCACCAGTGATGAGAACAGATCCTGGCTTTAAAAGTAACTCAACAGGTAATAGTTAAATGAATTTTAGTTATGTTGAACACGAGGTGATAGTGGGATACCCAAATGGGCTGTCCAACAGATATTCCTGGATGTCTCAGGACTAAAGTTTGGAATCGCCTTCATGGGCGAGGGGTAAAGCCAGTGGTGTGATGGTGCCCCCAGGGACAGGGATTGAACAATAGGAGCAGGGGCCGAGGGCTAGCATAGGTGGGGCCAGAGTTACGACAGATGCAGAAAAGGTGGTTTCAGGACAGTGGTACAGGCCAGAACATGAGATCAGGGGAAGTGTACCCAGTACAGCCAGAGCTATTAAGTGCTAGGCAGTAGGCAAGGCACTAGGACCAGCAACATGCGCGAGGCAGAAGTAAAGATTCATCAGCGCAGATCATTCCAAGTCCTTGTGGAAGTGAATATCTTGAACTTGAGTGCAGATTTGAAATACAGTTGGACTTTGCACTATGAAGAGGAGAAAGAAGGACACCGTAAGGGAGAAAGCATTGAGAAAAAGAGCTTGGTGGGAAGAATGGGAGTGTACAGGGGACAAAAGGAGACCAGAATGATGAGGCAGTGGACTTGTGGGGGAGGTGGGAGACAGGGTCGGCACTCCTTTTATCTCCTTCCCTTTAAAGTTGGTCAAGAGTTGGCAGTTGGGAAGCTGGAGTAATCTACATCTAGATACTATATCTAATGTAACTCATACTTAAAATTACTAGACACTAAAGAATCCCCAGGTGAGCTTGTTGCCCTGTATATATGGTAGAATATTCTAACATGGACAGCGGTAGTTGTAAAGACCTGGTTGCATGTGACAGATGCGTTTGGCTTAAATATGAGGGTGGCAGTTTCTCAGCCACATGCTGGAAAATCAAGAAGCTCTAGTCAATTTAACCAGTATTCACTGGGCTAAAGGCAAGAGCACTAGATGCTGGGATAGAAAGACAAAAGGTGAGATTGAGAGTAAGAGTTGAGTCTGGGCTGTATCTAGACTTACCTGAGTTTTAGAGACCTTCTTTTCTACAGATATTGGGCTGAAGACTGAGAAAGTGGGTGCCTCGTCTGCTCCCATCTTACTCTCTGCAGCTTTCGACACAACTGCTGGGTTCCCAGTGCTCTGCTCTGGGACCAAGCAAAAGTCTGTACTCTCACGCATACCCACTTACAAAAAAGTGGCTTGGTAACTTCTTAGGTGCACCTACAAGGTTGGCCCCAGATCTAAAGGAAATCCTCAGAAATTACTTTGAAAGATAATATCCAGCTAACTCCCCCAAATTCAGGAAGCCTAGAAGCTGTTTATCTCCAGGAGAATGCCTAGAGTATTCCTACAGGATGTAAATGAAGGATGCAAACACGTGGAGCATGAGTATTCTATATAGGGAACCAGTCAGATGCCAGCCACCAGTGCCAAAACAAAGAGAGCATAAGGCCGGAGAGGCCAGAGACCCTGCCTGCTTCTGAATAATGGGGTGTCCCTGCCTGAGCTAGGAAGTGTGAGGCATCGCCCTACCAGCCTCCAGCTCTGAAGTGCTGAAAGGGAAGCCAGAACCCTAAAGGGAGCTTTGAGTCTCTGGGCTTCTGCCTGTTGTAAATCTGGCATTACTATTTACCTCTGTTGCACAATAGGTTACCTTAGTATCCAGTTTAGACCAGGTTTCAGGGAGCCTTATGTGTAAACAATGTATTGATGATGCTAACTTTATTAAATGTTTAGTGTGTCCTAGGTGCTGTTCCATTTTCTATGTATTAGCTCATTTAAACCTCACAGTAACTCTGAGATAATTGTTATATTTGACAGATGAGGAAACTGAGTCACAGATAGGTATAGTAGCTTTCCTGAGATCACTCAGCTAGTAATAGGCAGAGACAGAAATTGGACCGGCCCTGCTCCAGAGCCTGCATTCTTAGGGAAACAGCTCCAGTGGGATGTGTAGGAGCCACCAGAGGCCAGAACAGAGAGGTCAGCTGCTGACCAATCACACTTCTAGATCCGGTTTCTCCCTGTCAGAGCCAGCTGCCCTTGCTGTTTCAGGGAGGGGACCGTGGCCCTGTTGTTTTACCCAGGTTTGCCAGGAGGATTAGCCTCTTCCTCTTGTCAAAACAAGCCAAGCAGGGAAAAAAACCAACAGACAACTCATGACTTGCAGCAGAAAAAGCCCTGCAGTCTCTTCAGCAGGAGGGGAGACCTCAGCTGTGGGGGCCCGAAGGTCTCAGGTTATGACCTGGTCTTAGGCATATATTGCTGAGAAGGCCTCGAGGTCCCCTCGTTTCACAGTCAGGATGCTGAGGCCTGGCTCACCATAGTGCCCAGTCTCCATAGCAGCCTGCCTTCTCTGTTCTCCTGCTATACCCTGTGAAATTGAATAGGGTCCCAGGCTGCTTATGGGAAGCCCAGAGGCCTGCAGTCTTTCTCCCAGTTCTGATATGAGCCAGCTCTGAGACCTTGGGCCACTCCAGTTTCCCGTATGTAGGAAAACAAGCATGAATTTGAGCAGAAGTTTCCAAATATATATATTGCAGTGGAACACTTTCTTCAAACAGTGTATTAAGGATAGGTACAGAATGTGAAACAGGTAAAAGCAGAAGTACACGTTTTCCAAAGAATGGAAAAAGGGGAGAAAACCTTAGGGCAGTGAGACTTCTCTGTGAATTCCTCCCAGAGCCTGCGTGGTTCCGCTGCCGGCACTCCTGCCCCTTGGGTTGCTGTGCTCATCGAAAGCTTTACCTTTTTCAGAGCCATCCTCAGCTTCCACCTACTTTGTGAAGCCTCTGCCTGCAGTAATTTCTGCCCCTTTCTGTTCCTATTATATTTATTAGCTATTTCAATTAGCTATTTTTAAGCCCTATACTGCCTAGTGATGGGCTTAAAAAATTTATACACATACAATATTTATGTATGTTAGCATATACTATTATTTACATGTGTGTATGTATATGTATGCATGTATACACCACACATGCATACACAGACAGCCTTTAAAGAGAGATCATGTCTATATGTCCCCCAATGCCTGGAACATAATAGATCCCTAATAAAAATTAAAAAAATTTTTTATTTGCTCACATGTTCTTGCTCAAATAATAAAGGTTTTTAACCATGGGGATTGTCTTCCATGTCCTCCCAGGTATTTTGCCATGTCAGTACTCTGTAAGTATTAGTGTGAGATGATTGTACAATGTGGTTCATTTTATATCCAGGAAGTCCTGGATTTGGATTTCGGTTCTGCCATATACTAGCTTTATGTCTATGGGAAATAATTTTTTTAATTTATAAGGTAGAATATTTTTCTTATTTATAAGGTAGAAACGATAATGCATCTATTTCACAGGTATTTATTAGATGCCTGCTATATTTCAGGCACCATTCTAGGAGCCCTGTTTTATAAACAGGCAGAAGTTCCTGTCCTCACAGAGCTTATATTCCAGGCAGTTTTCAGGAAGAGCAGCACAGTGTTGCTGGAACAAGAGGAGGAGGAATGAGTCACATCTGCTTGGTCAGTGGTGGAACTGGAACCTGGCTGGAGGCTGCCCCTGGTGGTCTGTGTGGGGCCCAGGGATTCCCTGGGTAGGGTAGGGTTTCCACTGTAAGATGAAGAGAAGAGGAGGAAAGGCCCCTTGGGTTGGACTAAAGGGACAGTGAGCTCCTCTGAGCCATATTGCTGTGCCTGACTCTGAGGCTGTATAGTATCCCAGCCCCCACAGTGGGAAGGAGGAGCAGCACCAGGTGGAGATGCCCCTGTCTAGAGACTGGGTCACAATGCCCCATGCCCTCCTGTGACATGAATGTGCCAGCATCCTGCTCCTGTTCCCCTGTGGTATAGTGAAGGCTTGCCTGGCATGAACATAGAGGTATCCTGGGCTGTCAGGGATACATGGAATCTTCTAGCCATGCTGACACTTCCAGCCATGCAGGGAAAGAAAGAAGAACCCATTCCAGACACCTCAGAGATCCCTTCCCCAGCTTGTGCTAGAGGCAGGACGGAGCTGCTGAGCCCTCAATAATATAGAGTAAAGTCCTCTGACTCAGTGGCCTGGGGGAACCTTGGATGTTGATTGGATCTGCTGTGACTTTGAGTTTCCATCCCCTCACACTGTGACACTTGGCTGTTGTTCGTGCACACCTCCCCTTCTGCTTGCCTCTTTCATAGAAGGAGAGAGGGCAGCCTTGGGTGATATATTTTGTTGTTGTTGTTGTTGTTTGAGACAGAGTCTTGCTCTGTCACCCAGGCTGGAGTGTAGTGACACGATCTCGGCTCACTGCAACCTTTGCCTCTCGGGTTCAAGCGATTCTCCTGCCTCAGCCTCCTGGGTAGCTGGGATTACAGGTGCCCGCAACCATGCCCAGCTAATTTTTGTATTTTTAGTATAAACGAGGTTTCACCATGTTGGTCACCAGGCTGGTCTTGAACTCCTGACCTCAGGTGATCTGCCTGCCTTGGCCTCCCAGAGTGCTTGGATTTACCTCCCGCTTTAAGTATGTATCTTCCATCTAAGAAGCATTTGCTTCCAGGATGGGCTCTTGGGGAAACAGAGAGAAGGTGCCTTGGCCATCCTTGATTTAGCTTCATCCGTGGCTGTGGCCACCTCTGACTGCCCTGCTGGACCCCACTCCCAGAGATGCTCACTGTCCGTAGAAGCCTATTGCTTAGGGTGATTCTGAGTAAATTTTACTTGACCTTTGCTATGCTTCAGTTTCCTCATCTGTAAAATGGGGCTGATAATAATTGTACTGACCTGATAGGGTTTTTGAAAAGATGAAAGTGAGCATGTAAAAGGCAGAAAAGAGTGTCTCGCTGATAGGACGTGCTCTGTATCTGTTGTTCCTGTATTACTTTCACATTTGTATAGCATTGCTGAGCTTGTTTGATTTGCCCTATGACCGCAAGCTCATTGTGGGCAGGATATGTTTTAAGCATTTCTGTAGTCTCAGTGTCCAGCCCAGTGCCTGGTACATGGTAGGTATTCAGAAAATATGTGTTGAAACAGCTGTGACCTCTAGATTTAGGCTGAGCTGAGAGGGAGGACTCACCATATGCAGAAGCACATAGAACAGAGGCATATAGAAGGGGCAGTGAGGCAGGATCAGAAGGTACAGGATGTGGGAGGATAGCGAATCCTGAGGTTGAAGGGGCAGATTGGAACCAGATGCTACAGGATGCTGAGGCTAGGTGCTGGGGAGACATGGGCGGCTTCAGAGCAGGAGAGGGACATGATGGTTCAGAATTTCAGAGAAGATGCTGATGGCAATATGTAGACAGGATTGGAGAAGAGAGCCTGAAGCTAGCAGAGTGGCCAGTTGGGAAGGCTGTTGGGAACACACAGCTGGGAGTCACAAGCTGCGTGGGTAGCAGCGTCCTATCTGCCATCCTCCCCCTCCCTCCTCAGCTCGGCACCACAAGGAACCAGGCCAGCACGTTGTGACCTTCCCCCGTCCAGCCCTGACTGTTCCCAGCCCTGGTACTTGTCTATTTGCATCCTACTCATTCTGACACACCTTTCGTAGGTTGCCAGGTTACAGCAGCCCTGTGCTGTGTGAGTCCTTGTGTCTCAGCTTCTACACCACTTAATTCCCCCCTCACTCTCCGCCCTCTGTGTGTGTGTGTTTTTATTATTTTCATCTCAAAGTGGGAAACAGGGAGGCTGCTGGAAGTAGGCCATGCACTTTTATATAGTCTTACCAAAGACATGCATGTTCCCAAGCCCCGGGAGCAGAGACCCAGAGCCCTGGGGAGGAGGAGTGGTTGATACAGAATGTGGAGAAAACACAGACCTCTGCCCTTGGGAGCCACGGCTGTGCTCAGGCTGGCACTGGGCATGGGCTGGCAGCCATTTCATTCGTGTCTAGAGACTGCAGCTCCGAGCTTTCCTCTGTCTTTCTTTCGAGTCCTAGAATGTGTTTCTCAAGGGTGGACACTGCTTCCTTCTAGTTGCTGTGGTTGGGAGCCTGGCCTCGGCCTCCCCAGTTCACACATCCTGGCCCTTGTGAACCTGTGTGGCAGTCAGACCCTGCCTGTGGCTCCGGACTTATTCTTGGCTACAGCTGTTTGTGAGGTACAGTGGCTGGAATATAAGGAAATTGCTCCTAGTCAACCTGTATTAAGTACCTACTACAGTTTTGTATCTCGCGTCCACTATGATAGGCACACGAAGAGTTAAGGCGATACTATAGTCCCTGCCTGGACAGTGGAGACTAATAAAAATCATGGCCACTTATTGAGTGTTTGCTATGTGTTTGGCATCATGCTAAGCATTTTGCATACATTATCTTATTTAATCCCCACAGTAACTATGTGTCACAGTTGTTAGTAGCACCGTTTTACTGATACGAGATGATGTTAATTAACTTGCCTCAGGTCACACAGCCCGTGTAAGTCTTTCTGACTCCCACACCCCTACTCTCAAAGCCAACGCTGTGTTTTAACCGGTAGGTACTCAGAAGGCAGGACTTAGCCTTCGGGAGTCCTAGGTTCAGTTGGTTACTCTGCTGCTTACTGGCTGAGTGATCCTGGCTGGGTCTCCTAGCTTTCCTCACGTGCTCCTCCGTAAAATGGGAATAATTGCATATACTTCACTAGGCTTTGATGGGAAATAAAATAAGTTAATTTGTTACAAAAGCACTTTGTAAACTAGAAGGAGTTAACCATACATTGCACCTCATTTAAATGAGTCAGTAGTAAAAACTTGTTTAAAAAATACTTAGGTACAAAAAAGTCACGTGTGTGTTGGACCTTTTTATTTTCCTAGGGAAACCTGGTTAGCCACCTTTTATGCCAGGGATCGTCAAGTGTGACAATGGAGAGTAGTTCATCTGCCAAGGACAGGCCTTGGGAGGAGGTCTTATCAGAGGGGCAGGGAAGCCATCCGCATGTACAGTACAGCAGCTAAGAGACAGGGCTCTGAGTCTAGTTACCAGCTGTGCCTCCTCAGATAGGCTCCCCAGTTCCCAAACGTGGAGTGGAGGTGATAACAGTGCCAGCTTCATCCCACTGTTGTGGAATGCTGAATGAGCTGTGAGGCAGCATGGGGCCAACCACCAGTCCTCACGTGGCAGGTGCCCAGTGAATGTGGAAGTTGATGTTCGTGATGAGGAGGATGCTACTTGAACAGATAAAAGGCCAGGGGCTAACTGGGGGCCTTGGCCTTATTCAGAGGCTCTTCCAGAGGAGAACAAGAAGAACATACAGGTCTGATGGGACTGAGGGTTGAGATCCCAGGGCAGCCTTGGGAGGAAGCCAGAGCCCTGTAAATGGGCTCTTAGCCAGATGGAGAGTCTAATTCTATTCCTCATCTTCCAAAGCTGGGGGTTGGTGGTGGTCAGGGCTGTGAGGCCCAACTAGGATTGCAGGGAGGTAGCCTCTGTCACGGGTCCTTCTGCAGGCCCCAGGGAGGTGGCTGGGTCCTGGAGGTCAGCTGGCCAGCTTCCATTTCGTGCCTGAGCAGGTTACAAATCACCGGGAGGAGGGATGCATTCCACGGTGAAGCTCAGCTTTGTCATCTTGGCCAAGGAGCAAAGTTTACTCATAAAGAGTTCCTGCCATTTTTTAACTTGTTACTTGGTTCTGCATGTGAGAGAGAGAAAGGAGACAGGGGAGCCAAGTGTTGGGATGGGTGTGGGAAGGAGGTTAAATGTTGAGCGTGGCTTGCCGGGACACATTTCTTGTACAAAGGTGATATATGACGACTCTGGGGATAGCCTACAGGTAGGCAGGAAGTAGCCAGTCAGTTGTATCTCAGCACTGTATGATTCCAAAAATGGGGGATAAGCTTGGTATTTCGAATGTTTAGAAGTAGGCCCCACAGAAGTTGTGCTGTGTTTTTCCTTCCATTGTTCCTGGGCCTGTTTGCCTAGTGGCCATACATGAAGGTGCACCATGCGGTGGTGTAAAGGGCTGTAAGACACAGTCCAGACCCACGAGAAGCTTCCTAGCAGTGAGGCTGTTTTATAACTGTTCCCAAATCATGTTAGCTCTGGAAGCTATTTCAGGAACGCCTTTGGTTATGAACCATATCTTATATTTAATTTTGATTCTCTTTTCCCTCCTGTCCTGGATTCAGTAGCAGCATCCACACTGTGTGCCTGGCTGTGTCGTAGGTGTTGGAAGTACTTAGAAGAATTAGGAGGTACTTGGTAAAAGCTTGTTAGTTAACTGGAGTGGGGACCTAGAACCATCTCCAAAGAACTTCAGGCCTTCTCTTGTGCAGTCACAGCTTTTCATGTCTTGAAAGAACCCTGAGCTTCTGTCTGGAGTGTCAGAATCTGTGAAATACCTGGAGCTAAGCCATAAGGTAGAGGGTTTGTCCCCTCTTTTCCTTGGGTGGTATATGTTCTTTTTTTTGAGATGGAGTCTCGCTCTGTCGCCAAGGCTGGAGTGCAGTGGTGTTTGCTCAGCTCACTGCAACCTCCACCTCCCAGGTTCGAGCAATTCTGCCTTAGCTTCCCAAGTAACTGGGACTATAGGTGCCCGCCACCATGCCTGGCTAATTTTTTGTATTTTTAGTAAGAGACGGGGTTTCACTGTGTTAGCCAGGGTGGTCTTAATCTCCTGACCTTGTGATCTGGCCACTTCGGCCTCCCAAAGTGCTGGGATTACAGGTGTGAGCCACCGCGCCCAGCCCGTGTATGTTCTTAATAACTGTAAGAGTTTCAGCCCACCCCAGGAGGCGCCTGAAGGCATACAAAGCTCCACCTCTCCACCTACCTCCTAGGGCCTTGGGTGGCACTCCTCTGTTCCTTTCCTTTCTTCTTCTGTTACCGTATCAGGTAAGGCCACTTTCTACTCTTAGTTGAAATCTACAGTTGGTAGCCATGGGGAACCATTAGAGTCTCTGGTCTTTGATTCCCTGGGAGAGGGTAGGTCTGACAGTGGCCTTCCCACCTGTGTGATGAGGACAGCTGATTTCTGTCTCCTTTGTTCTCAGCCTCACATGGGGTTACAGGGAAAAGGAAAACACATAAAAGATCCCCAGGGCTCAGATTTGGGGTTGCACTGTTTTTAGTCCAGAGCCAGCTGTCCTTAGCATTCGTCAGCCAGAGGGTGAGGTGACTGCCGGTGTTTGTGACACCACAGGTTGAGTGTCCCTTTGATATTTGCTTGGGGACCCTCTCCAGAAGCTGCAGTTAGAAGAGCACATTCTTGTTTGATATGTTTAGATCAAAGGAAGGAGAGAGTAGGAGAAACCTCAGAGGACCTGTGTGGGTGGGCAGGGAAGGGATTCACATCAAGTGAGCCCATTTCTATTGTGTTTGTCGGGGACTTAGGGGTCGACATGTTGACAGGCCTAATCTGGTCCAGTCAGCCAATCAGCAGGTATTGATTGAGTGATGCTAGAAGCGTAGCTTTGGGAAGAATGAAAGAAAGAACTTTGAAGCTTGCCTGGACCCTTTCTTTGAAAAGTTCAGACTCTAATTGGAGGCACCAGACGAGCCACGTGTGACATGAGACATGACAGCATATTATCACAGCTGTAAATTGTACCAAGGGCTTAAAGTGTTGGCATTTGGAGAAGGAAAAACAATCGTTGTGGCAAGCGTGGGGCTTGCAGGATTGCCGTCTACCTCTACTGGGAAAGAGTGAATGATACAGGTAGACAACTGCTTAGTCTAGTAGAGACTATGGGTTTCGGACTCTTGTCCAATGTCAAGAGCGTCAAACCACCTTCTCCTTGCTGGAGTTTGGCCAGGTGGAAAGAATCCATCCAGCTAGCTCTCAGAAAAGGAGCAGGTGAGCGTTGGGATTGATTCCCAGCTAAGGGAAATTGAGCAGATTAATGGAGATAATATATGTGAAATGGCTTCGTGTGTGTCATACAGAAATAATTCAACAAACGCTTACTGGCAGATTCCTAAGATCAAGACTGAAGAAGGCACCTAGCAAGGTTTTAAGCAGGGTGTGTATAGGAGGGCTGGGTTGGGAGTGAAGGGGCAGCTGCAGGGGTGGACTAAGGAAGACTGGGAGTGAGGACTCCCAAGGGAGGAAGAAGGTTCTGTGGGAGGTCAGAGCTGGCTGTCCTTGGCCTGCTCAGGCCACTTTTGGAGGGCTGCTCCAGTTCCTCATCCCAATTAGGAGGGAAAATGTCAAATTAGTTCAAATACAGAGGAGAGCTACTGGCATGTGAAGAGTGCTTAAAAACAGGAGACGGTGGGGCCGGGCGCGGTGGCTCACGCCTGTAATCCCAGCACTTTGGGTGGCCGAGGCGGGTGGATCACGAGGTCAAGAGATCAAGACCATCCTGGTCAACATGGTGAAACCCCGTCTCTACTAAAAATACAAAAAATTAGCCGGGCATGGTGGCGTGTGCCTGTAATCCCAGCTACTCAGGAGGCTGAGGCGGGAGAATTGCCTGAACCCAGGAGGCGGAGGTTGTGGTGAGCCGAGATCACGCCATTGCACTCCAGCCTGGGTAACAAGAGCGAAACTCCGTCTCCAAAAAAAAAAAACATAAGACAGTGCTCCAGAGAGGTAGAAATTTTGGTGAGGGAGGTTTGCTAGGTACAGTATTGTGTGAGGTTATGTGGGTGTTAGCCATACCCTGTGCTACCTCAGGGGGCAGCCCTGGGGCCACTGGACATCTGTGGCAGGGAGGCAGATGTTGGTGCTTGGAGCTGGATTCCTGTCTTGCTTTATGAGCTGTGAGGGATGTGAGGGACGGAAGATGGGTGACCCTGTCAGGTCGCCAGCTCCTTTCGTGGGCTGTTAGTGTTTACACAAGAGCGAATGGCCACCACGCAGAGATGCTAATAATGAAAATGGTAGCCATAACTCCCCTTACTGAGTACTTGTTAGGTTACCAACAAGTATTACCAGGCACTGTTGCTAAGCGCTTTACTTGTGTAAGACGATCATCTTCACAGCAACACTGTGAAGGGGTATGATGAGCTTATCAGCCCTACTTTATAGATGAGAGAATTTAGGCAGGACATGGAATAACCCACCCAAGATCCCACAACCTTGGACTCTAACCCAAGGCTGACTCTTGTCTGTGGAAGGTGAGGCCGGATGATATTGAGGGTGTCTTACACCCCCAGGATTCTAAGGCCCGGTCCCTTGACTCATCCTGGGCTATTTGGGTGGGGTTGACAGAGACTGTGGGTTTGGGGCAGGAATGGTGGTTATGACTCGGGATGACTTGACTGTGGATGCTGCTGCTGCCCTCGAGGTCAGTGGTAGGGCTCTGTGAGCAGGGTTCTCCTGCTGGCTGTTAGGAAAGGGAAGTAAGCCGGGGCATCCCAGCTTATCTCAGCATCTTAGCTCCTCCTGTCCTCCTTCCTCTACCCTTATGGTGACTTAGGGCCCTCAGAAGTTCCAGTGGGTAATTTTTTCAGGTCAGCATACCCAGAAATTTTTTTTTTTTGAGACAGAGTCTTGTTCTGTCACTTAGGCTGGAGTGCAGTGGCACAATCTTGGCTCACTGCAACCTCTGCCTCCCGTGTTCAGGGGATTCTTGTGCCTCAGCCTCCCGAGTAGCTGGGATTACAGGTGCATGCCACCACATTCAGCTAACTTTTATATTTTTAGTAGAGATGGGATTTCACCATGTTGGCCAGGCTGGTCTTGAACTCCTGGCCTCAAGTGATTTGCCCACCTTGGCTTCTTTTGGCCTCCCAAAGTGCTGGAATTACAGGCATGAGCCACCACACGTGGCCCCAGAAACTTCTTGTCTCATGAGCACACTCAGCCTGTAGGTCCCTCCTCAACCCCCACTTAGCTCTGCTTCCCCAGAAAGTCATGGAGCAAATGATGTCCAAGTGTCTGGGCCTCTAGGGCTGGCAGCACTTGAGCTGTCTTGTTTGGGGGGCCAGGGTGGGATTAAGGAACCAGCTGTCCTCCTAGCGTCTCGCTTTCCTAGGTTACCAACCTTTGCTGACCGAGGGAGTTCCTGCCAGCCGAGGGTGGAGCCTCCCCTGTACCTGACACATGGCCCAATACACTTTTTGGGAATAAATCAATGGCTGTTCTTTCAGGAGTACCTGCCTGCTTTCTGAGTGTTCACCCTGGCCTCTGAAGGTTTTGAAGTTTCTGGAGGGAGACTGATGGGCTGCTCCTCTCACCTCCAAAGTATGTCACGTTGGAGAAATCTTCTAAGTGTAATCTTCTGTCTCTTAAGGTAGAGCTGTTGTTGCTGTGCTCCTTTTGGAAAAAGAACATTGGCCTCAGGGGCCTATGTCAGATCCTAGCCTGAGAGCAATGGCTGTCCAGTGGTCCCAGAGGGCTTCAGAAGCTGGACCCTCTAAAAGAGTGTAATTCCAATACCTACCTTCGGTAAATAAGTCAACCACAGGACTGTCTCCCATCCCCAAAGATTCTGGACAACACCCCCTCCCAGTGCAGAGGAAATATTCACATCATCAGTTTCGTGGAACTTTACTTTTGGTATGGTTTCATATTGTGAAAACAATATGAAAATGTATCCCAAATAGTACCCAAAATTATTATATTAACTGTTACGTTTTAGACAGTCCCCAGCTCCTCTCCCACCCCTGGCTGAGAGCCTCGGCCCTGGAAGTTTTGTCCCTGCTCCTGGCAAGGCTGGCACTTTGCTGAAGGCTCGGACCTGCGCCCAGGCCATGCACAATGGCCCCGGTCTCTTTCCTCCTCTGTCCTAGGGTGCAGGTACGGATGTGCCCCTGCACTGGGTATAAGGCAGTATGGAAGTGAAAGTTCAAGTCAGAAGTGTTTGGGGAATCCCCTGCCCCACTTGTGTTTATGTTTCCTGCTCTCTAGATCTGACTCAATTAAGCAAAGCAGAAGTTGGTTCTAAGGCAGGAAAGAGGCTCCATTTTTAAGTCACATAGTGCTAAACCCATGTGGTCACATAGAGGTCAGCACAGCCCCATAAGTCATCAGAGGCCTAGGTTTTTCATACCCTAGAGACATTTTCTCTTGCCCACAAGAGCAACAGCAGCATCTGAGGGCACCAGCCTGTGCCTGGAGGGAGTCTGGCCAAGACCCTCTCACCTGGGCCTTGTCTGGCCTGTGGCACAGGCTACAGGTTCTGCTGTTGAGGAATGGGGTAATGTTCTCCTCACGTCCCTCTCACGTGGCCCAACCACACTCCATCTCTCTGGAAATTATTTCCATCCATTGGCAAGGCCAAGATTTTGAGCAGCCAGCCAAGAGGTGCATTGGGTTACTTTCTGCGTCCCAAGAAGACTTTGTCCCCCTGTGTTTTCGGCAGCAGGAAATATGACCAGTGGCTATGGGAGTGGCCATGTTCACTCAGCCCCAGCCCATGGTCAGGATAGTAGGTGCCAGTGCCATTGCCAGGCTGAGTTCTGCTTATGGCTGAGTTGTGACCCCTCTGGGGTGGGAGCTTAGATTTAATGATTAGCGTCCTAAGATAAGATAAGATAGATGTTTTGGCCTGTTTTACTTTCCCAGGAGGTGATGGGAGCCAGCTTGGGCAGGACACTTTGGAGCCTGGATTTTGGGCCTGAAAGACAGACTGACTGAGTCTGTCGGTCACAATATCTACCATTGCAGGCCTGACCTTTCCCCATGCAAACATACCCCTCACTGTTCAGCTTTTGGGCTTATTTCACACAGGTTCACTTCCATTTGTGCTGTGAACTCAGCACTCAACTTCGCCTTTGCTTGTCTTCCTTTACTCTGCAGGCCTGGGGAGCCCCACGTTCCTGGCCAGCGTCTGCTAGGCCACTCACTCTCTGCCGCCTGGCTCTGGCTCCCTGTCTGTGGCGGCATTCTGAGTCTGTGTCTGCATTTCACCTCTGCCAGCACCTACCCTCCAGCACAGGCTGTCCCCAGCCTTTGCCTCTCGGATTTTCACTTGGCACCTGGCACTGCATTGTGTCCTTGGAGTGTTTGTTGTCACTGCTGGGCCTTGTTTTGCTTCAGCTCAGTGACCCAGGTGGAAGTGTCACGGTCTCTTGGGTTGGGGGAAAGTTCCTCAGTGGCTCTGGGGTAGTTCCTCCAGGAGACTGGCACAGTGTGGTCTTCAGGGCTGAAGGCTGACCACACCGTGATTGCTACTGTTGGTCTGCAACTATTAATGGCACTGCTCCTTAGGAGGCTTCTCCCCACGAATGCCGTCAGACTTCTACTCTACGAGTACCATTTCTGTCCCCACCCCAACACCCAGCACATTCTCATACTTTTTGTGACTATATATACTTAGATTTTCTATGTTTTTGTTTCTTAGCTGGAAGTTGCCCAGTGTTAGAAATTCATCTCTTCCTTATCAGGTATTGAACTATCCCAGTAATTTAGCTTTTACTTGACTTTTCCAACCTTTCTTTCTTCCAAGGTCCTCATTTGTCTTGGGCCTACGACTTGAACACACTTGATTTTGTGTACTTATCTTGTCAGTATGAAGCTAGGAATGGTTGTGCCTGATTACTACTTGGATGGAAGACCTGAGAATATTAGGTGTTCTAAGTTTTTTGAGATATTAGGCTTTTTCTTATACCAAATGCAAAATCTTTATGTCACTGTTATTGTGATCCTCATCGTCATAGTGATAGCTGGGATTAACTGAGCACTCATTTTGTGTTGGGCCTAGTGCTGAACTGCTTCTGTATCTCATATCTTCTCCAAGAAAATCCCTATGAAGTATGGATGAAGCTGAAACTAGAAACTTTGAAAGGTTAAGTAAGTTGTTCAAATTTATATAATTAGTCAAGAGGCTGCACTAGAATTCTGATTCAAAGCTATCTCATTTTCGAGTTACAGTTTTTAACCACTTTATGTAATGTTTTTGTTTGGTAGTTAAGTACTCTGTAAATATTAGTTGAATGGCAGGATTGCTCTAACAGTCCAGCTGTTCTCCATGGCATCACTAATGATGATGATGATGATAGCATACAGCATTTTTTGAATGCTTGCAGTGCTAAGCTCTGTACTAAATGATATGATCAGTTAACTCACTTATAGCTCAATAAGGAAGATTATCCCCATTTTGCTGATTAGGAGACTGAGGCTCAGAAAGGCCAAGGTAACTTGCCCAAGGTTACACAGCTAAATAGTATTAGGGGATTTGGATGCAAGCTGTCTCCTAAACTAAATTGTATGAGTCTGTACTCTTAATCACTATGTTGCCGTCCACAAAAAAAAAAAAAAAAGGCTGATTTTTACTTTTCTGTGCCTTTCTTCTTGCCGTCCCCTTCCTTAGCTTGCGATGCCATTTCTTTGCCAGTTCTTGCTCATCCTATTTATTCTGAGAAGCCCAGGCTGGAGTTCTCTTCTCAGACTATGCATGTCCATCACAATTGGCCCCTCAGTCTCTGTTTTCTTAAACTTTACTTGTAGACATATTAAAATCACCTGATTTACAATTAGTGATCTACACTGTAATAACAGACCTATTTGTCTGTCTTTTTTCTAACCAAAGAAATGGAACAGGGAGCTCAGAAACAGACCCATATGTATCTGGACACCTGATTTATGACTAAGAGGGCACTGCTGGGCAGTAGGGAATGGATGGTTATTTTAATAAACAATACTGGTTCAACTGTATATCCACAGGAAAGAAATGCATCTTGACTGTATACAAAAATAAGTTCCAGAGCGATCGTCAATCTATCTTTATAACTCTGGGGTAGCCATACATTTCTTAGAGAAGACACAGAAAGCACTAACTCTAAGGGAAAAGATTGATAAGTTGGATGACATTAAAATGAGGAACTTCTGATCATCACATGACATCAATAAAAGGGAGTGAAGGCAAGCAGAGAGAAGATACACTCAGTGCCTACAACTGGCAAGTGGATTCATATCCAGAATATATAAATAACTCCAACAAATCCATCAGAAAAAGAATCCCTTCCCCTAGCTGGACAGAAAAATGTTCCATACTGACGATTGTGAGTTGTATACAGTTTCCTTCTCCCAGTGCCAGGTTCTAACCAATATGTCCTGGATCACTGGCACAGCCTGGTGGCTGGCCATGGGAACTGTCTGATCAAGTGACTCTTGGCACTTTCTTAGTGTGTGGACTGTGGGCCCTTCCTTTCCCATGTGCTTCTTCACTTGCTATTGATTTGGCCACAAGAGGCTCCTTTCTCATGAATGCCTGTGTCTCTTCCTCTTTTCCTTTGGCTTGTTAACTTTTGATGAGCTATTTCAAGAATATTTCTGGCTTCTTCCCCCTACCCTTCCTTTTTAATTTCCCTTTTTGTACCTTCTTGTTTAGCCTAAAAACTTGTGGTTGTAAAAAGTATCCCAAAATGTCTCAAAAGTCTTTGTGGGAGTAGGCTTGTTCTCTGGGGCTCCAGAGGCAGAGTGGAGATCTGAAGGCTAATATTTCCCTGCAGAGAGATTTCATCTCAGTTACATTCCACTTGTCTAAGCCCTCCAAAGGTGCGGTGGGAGTTACTGAATCAAGTCGGGTCTAGACGATGACTTGGTCACGGTGGTGTTTGTGGAGGGCCCTGTGCCTTGGATGGGCAGCTGGATTATGATAAGCCCTTCCAGTCTTATCACCAAAGCCCTGGATGGACCTTTTGTGGATGTCCAGAGGAGTGCTCTCAACTGGGAGACAGAGCCAGTATATCAGCATGACTTTTCTGCCTGGCTGGCAGGTCAGGATGGGG
Source organism: Aotus nancymaae (assembly GCF_030222135.1). NCBI lineage: Eukaryota > Metazoa > Chordata > Mammalia > Primates > Aotidae > Aotus > Aotus nancymaae. The sequence goes on along the minus strand of NW_026988453.1, from coordinate 10,977,731 downwards.
CACACATATTATTAGTACTTCAATGAAATCACATATACTTGGAAGTCATTTCGATACACCTCTCCATCTGCAGCCCTCAGGGTAGAGCTAGTTGACAGCCATTGACCAGAAGGTTTAAATTTTCCTCATTTTCCTCTATGCTTGTTATTTTCCTCAAATAGCACATCTGTGAGGTAATGTTTTCCTTTTTGGTCATGTCCTTTATTTTATTTAATTCCTCACTCTGGCAATGCTTGCTCTTTTTTTTTTCATTGCAAATGTATTGTATCCTGTATACATTACAACCAGGAGAACAAACTGAAAGCTCTGTAGGTATGTTCTGACAGTTAAAATATCTTGACGATGTTAAAAAAAAAAATCAGGAGTTTAACATAAAGCTAGTTCTATCTTGTCCTGAAAACCTGGATGATCTGGACTCTTTGGGTCTCTGTTCCCAGATGGTCCCCAGCAGGTAGGCCCAGGAGGGTGGCCCATCAGGAGTGGCACGGTCCTTCCACTGGGCATGTCCCCTCCGCAGCCCACTGCGCTCTTTTATTATCTGCCTGGCCTCTGAAGACGCTGGAGTTGATGACTTCCTGGAATGGATAAAATGGGCTTTTGTGAGCTAGCCTGGGAACCAAGCAGTATGCTTGATATAATTTCATTGCAAAAGGGGATCTCAGCTTTTAAAGTAAGCAGATGTTTTAAATACCAGCAATACAAATTTGGGAATACTTAGCTTCAGCTAGAATGTGTGTGTTCTCCATGATGGCCTGTGTCTCGTGCTTTTCCTGTGCTGTATATTGGGTTAGCACTTAGTAGGTACTTATTAATGATGTGCCTCAGAGGGTAACCAAGTACCTGTTGTCCACAGGCTCCTAGGCAGTGAACGGAAATGCCATTTCGCTGTGGATTGGGCCTGTCAGTTCTGCCTGAGACCAGATCACTGCCAGATTTATCTAGAACATCCACTCTAGCTCTAGATGACAGAGATTGGAATCTGTCCCCTTCACAGCTCCCCTAACTGAAGAGCGAGGTAAAGACCTAGACCCCGTTGAGTTGGCCTTAAAGGAGAAACAGGACAGGGAGGTCGGCGTGAAGCCTGCTTTCCCGGCTGTTGCCTGCCGAACTGGAGTTTGTGGCCGGTACACAGTGCTTGCATTCCACACCCTGAACAAGGGCGGGTCAAAGTTCAGCTCATTCCCTTTAAAGAAAAAAAATTCTTTGTCTTTGGCATTTCGAAGTTTTGACCCAAATCAGTCAGAGGTCACGGAACGCTCGTGAAGTCTGGAGAGTTTGTTTAGTTCCTGAGGCCGGTAGCTGCTGAGAAGCCAAAGAGAGCCAGCGACCTGTTGGGCTTGAGCTGAGCCCTGTCTTTTCAAGTTTGCGCTGGCCTGGCCTCCCCAGGCCTCTGAGGGTGAGTAGAAGGAGCCAGTACCTTTTCCTCACTCCGAAGTTATCTTTGCTCCCTGAAATCAAACACTGCATGCAGCACCCTGTAAAACTGCTTCCTTGTAGGCTTGAGCGTGCTTGCTAAGTAAACATCCTCCCATGTTTTTGGAACTGAATTCACTTCTGCTTCCTGGTCATCCCATTCGGGTTTCTCTGTTCTTGGCGCCTCGTGGAATCAGGTTAATAGAAGGAAGACCTAGAATTGGACAGAGGCACCTAAAATGACTGTTTTAATCCTGCCTCCTCCAGCCTCCTCATATATCTGGCTGTTTTCTGCACACTCAAGTTTCCCTCTTTCGGCTTGAAGCCCCCTTCCCTCTGTCTCTGTACAGGAAAAGCCTCTTCCTTCTGTCTTGCCTATTAAATTCTCCACTCCTTAAAACGACTCCACATATGTCCGTGCCATTTTATTCAAACCACCGCAAAACCAAAAACCCTAGTGTTCCTCTAGTCATCAAAGCCGTATCAGCGGGGTCATGGGAAGGAAAAGATTTAGAGGGAAAATGAAACAAAGCCTTGCTGAACGTAATGTTGGCATAGTGCTTTTTGAGTCACAGTTGGTCCTTGCTGCACCCCTGAGATGGGGACTTATCTTTGCAGGGACTCAGCTCAGTTTTGCTATGGTCATAGACTACAGTCGGCCTCTCTAAATTCTCTTGCTATGTAGGTTCCTTCTCTGACCCTGCCTGGCTTTCGCTCTGTCTCTCATGACTTATTTGCCTCTTCTCTCACTTCCACCCACCCGTAACATCCCCATCGCCATGGCAGTAAGCAGCCACGTCACTCACCAAGTTCATGGGGTGATGGGCCAGCTCTGTACCAAGCCTACTTCCCTCTAGTTCTCCCTCCTGAAGGAGGAGGCTCCCTGGCAGAGCTCAGAGCCCTTTGTTTATTTGATCCTGGGCTCTTGGATAAATCAGGAATGTCCTGACATGAACTTAGGCATGTTTTTCTTCCATGGAGAAGGAAACTACGGCAGATGAGATTTAAGTAAGCAGAAGACCATTCTGGGAGACTTGCTTTAGTGCCATCAAGGCCACGTTCCTTTGGTCATCAGACAAGTAGGTGACTTCTTTATTGGCATGCTCAACCCTGGAGCCCAGAAGGTGTGAATTTGAAGCACTTTCCCCCCTGCTGGGAGCCTGGCACAGATACTCTAGTCTTCTTTTAAAACTGTGTAGTGCCATGCTTGTCTTCCAAGTGGTCCTCCTTTCTGCTGGATGAAACTTTGGCCCAGAGTAGTTGCTTGAAGAAGCCTGCCTGGGAAGCAGATATGGGATTAGGTGGCTGCCTGGCCTCACATTCTCATTCATCTTCCTGGAATTGCAAGGTTCTTGATGTGATACACTTCATGAGTCACCTGACCCAGGACCTGAATGTATCACTCACTTCTGGTCAAGTCGAGGCTCATATGGTACAACTGGTTGTCAGGAACCTTTCTGCATTCTTTTGATGTAGCACTGTGGGAACCCGATACTCCCTGGGTTTGTCTGGGTATGTAGGGTCTAGTGGCTTAGCATCTCAGTTGTTCCTGGAAGCATTTTTGGGTCTGTGGGGAGGGGCAGGAAAATGTTGGGAGCTCTTTGCTTGCCGCAGTGGAGACCTGTGAGTATCCAAAAACAACCCCACTCTAGCTCCAGAGTATCGGTGGGCCGCCCCTCCCTGGAATAGTTTCCGGACTGTCGACATCCATGCATGAACATTGTGGAGGGGTTTGGGGTCGGCTGGTGGATGCTTATCTTGCTTGACTGCCCATGCTGGAGAGGAGAACACAGTCATTGGCCACTTCAGGTCCAGGCTTGGCTGTTGTTCTGTTTTGCTGCTTTTCGTGTTGTCAGAAAGATCTTCTTGGGAACAAATGACTCAGCAACCTGAATCTCTGAGACTGTATGGCCTGAGTACCTTTTGAAGAGTAATTGAACGTATCTAACAAGGCCCTAAAATCTTGAGCCCAGGAAGAATGGAGATCCAGATTGGTTTTACTCTGGATTCTTCGGGCTGAAGTTCAATTTGGTTTTTCAAATTCCTGCCCTGATAGAAGGATCTCATTTGTGGGGCAGGCAGGCAATGTTTTAATTATGCTTTTTGTCCTTAGGAAATTCCAGGGAGAAAAAGGTCCTGGTTTGTGGCCAAAAAAAAAAAAAACCAGAAGTCAGCTATGGCTGTAATCCTGGACTTGTCTGTGGCACAAAGAGTTAATGGGACAGTGGTCAGGGTGAGGAACATTTTTTCTCAGGGCTAGAGAAGCCCATACGGCTCAAGAAAAGATGTTGCAACATTTAGTATGGGGCAGCCCTGTCTGGGCGCTGGGGGCTGCCACTCAAAGAGTTAAGCTAGTCTTATGCCTGGGAAGCCCTCAGGGAAGGAGTGAGGCTGCAAGGACAGGGACCTCTATGCCCCAGAGCCGTGAGGTGCAGGAGGGGTGGGATGGGAGGGAGCGAGCTGAAAAGTGTGGCCAAGGAAGCAGAGTGTAGGCCCAACTTTTTTTGCCTTGTTTGACCAGCCTTGGCACTGCCCTCCGACTCTCCAGGGGAAAAGCTGCAGTTCTGCTCTTGCAACACAAGGAGCAGACTGGAGAATTTAGATCTGCGTCACAGAGCTCAGAGAGAGAGAGAGAGAGAGAGAGAGAGAGAGAGAGAGAGCAAGCAAGCTCCGTCGATAGGTCTGCTAGCAACAGCCGTGCTGCAGCAGAGAGAGAGAGAGAAATCAAGAAACAAGTCATAGCAACACCGGCACCAGGTTCTGCCAGCTCACTTGCTGAGCGTTCAGAGATCTGTCGGGGCCAGAGGCCTCTGGGTAGCCTAGGCTAGGAGATGACACGCAAGGTGGCACGGGCGGTTCCCGCGGGGAGGAGGTGGGGTGGTGGTGGGGGGCAGGGGTGGGAGCAAGAGGTTGCGGGGCAACAGTGGAAGGTTTGACGGGACCAAATTCTGGAACATTCGGGACTGCGGCACCTTACGGCGGGACCGAGATTTGGGTCTGCGCAGGCGACGATGGGTGGTCCAACGGGCTTCAGGACTTGATGGCGTAACCCCCTTCTTCCCCCACGTATGTATTTGCTGGGATCAGGGACGCTGTCTCTGTGTATGTGGGTGCTCTGTCTTTCTCACCTTCTTTTTCGATTTTTGCTATTTATTTCTCTGAGGGAGGGTTTTTTCCCACTTTAATTTCTTTCCCCTAGTGTCAGCTGCTCAAGCCTGACCGGGGTAGAGGAGAGAGGAGTGAACCATCCCCTGCTTCCCACCTGACCTCCCAGCCTTTACCCTATTTCCTTCTAGTGGACAGATAGACTGGTTCTCCAGGTTGTTTGGGTGTCAGCGTCCATCTGGCTGTCCGTGCAGGTCTTACGTGGAAGGTAGGGGAGTGAGAAGTGCCGAAAAGACAGAGGGACAGTTTTTTCCCAGGGGTTGCCTTATTGAAAGGTCTGGCCCTGGGAATCTGAGGCTTGTGGGGAGCCGAGTGGCCAGGGTGGGGTGTGGGCTGGGAGAAGTGGGGTAAAGCTGGTAGGTTTGTCACTGCGTAGTTGGGAAAAGTGGGGAATGGTGACGCAGTCACTGTTGCATCTGGTTAGGAGCTCTTGGGGGACAGGTAGTGAGGCTCCTGGGGCCTCTGCGGCCAGCTGAGAGGGGTTAAGGATGAGCTGAGAAGGGAAGCTAGCATTTAGAGATTAAATGTCATCCTTTTGGCGTTGGAAAGTTGTTTACCTTGCGCTCTCTGTGTCTCCATGTTGGCTCCCTTCCAGTTCACATGTGATGGCCTTCCCTGTACTGCTGCATCATTAACTAAGTGACTGAGCTGGCCTTCCATTGGCCAGGGGAGGGCTCTCCCTCCAGACACTTCCTCTGATTGGTGGGTGGGCCAATGGCAGGTGAAAAGCTTTTTGTGATTGGCTCAGCGCAGGGTATCAAATCTGAATTTGCATTTCACTTGCTTAAAGGGGAGGGGGGAGAAGCCCAGCAGCTTTCTAAAATCTCTTTAGGGGTGTGCGTAGGCTCCTGTGTCTATGCCTGCTTTTGACTGCCCAGTTGAAGCCTCTTCCTATGCCTTTTAAAATTTCATACAGTATAAGGAAGAAGAGCTCAGGGCTCCCAAAACTTTATTTAGAGGGAAGAATGCTAGAGAGATGGGTGTGCAGAGGGTTGACCAAATTGGAAGAAAATATTTATCCTGTAGTTTGGTGTTGAAAAAGGAAATTTTCCAATCAGCCACACCTCAGTGTTGCGGCAAAATAATTCTCGGCTCCCCTGGAAACGCATGGGCAAGGTAGGGCAGAGCTGCTGCTGCTGATATTGCCACCACCCTGGGCTTCCTGCTGACTCTGGGCTACTCCCTGGGGACAAGAGATTTGCATTGACGTCCGGGGCTGTCCAGAGGCCCATAGGAGCCAGTTGTGAGCTGAGCCCAGTATGGGAAAGATCTACCTTCTGGAAGCTACTACTACTTGGTGCTTGGAAAGGTGAGGATGGGGGACTGACCCCAGGAAATTGCTTGGAAACTGCGTATTTGGTGGGATTTCCAGAAAAGTCAGTGGGAAATGGGTGGTTTGGATGCCCTGGGTTAGAAAGGTTTGTCAGTCTAGGGAATGAGGAGAGTCAGAGTAAAACTAGGGCAGCAGGCTGTTCGCCTCTGGTTGGGGGAGGGAGGCCTCGAAAAATCAGGGTCCCTGCTCTCTAACCTGTCCTTGTCGCAGGTCTCACGTTTGTGGGGAGGGGGTTTACCAAGCGCTGCGCCATGCGCAGTGGCCCCCACCCATGACTGCGCATCTGGGAGCGCAGTGCGCCCTGGGTCTCTGGCCTAGGACGAGCACCGCCCTTCTTATTACATAACTGAGGGCATGGCACGCGCCTTCTCGGCCCTTCCTTGCAACCCTACCTTCTCACTCCCCAGGGCCCACAGAGCTGGGGAGGGTCTGACTGGGGAGCAGTGGAGGACTGCAATCCCTGGGAGGGCTAACTCTTGTCCAGTTAGTGGCAGGAGCTAAGCTTGAGGACAAAAGTGGTTTTCTAGCCCCATCTTGGTGAAGGGGCTGCAGAACATCCTCTTCTGAGTACCCCATATACCACCTATGGCCCCTAGGGCCTCTCTGGTGGAGGGGGTGGCACCCTTCTTTCACTCATGTCCCATCTGATTTTTGAGAGGATGTTTCTGAAGGAAAAGATGTGATGATTATGGGGGAGCTTGGTTGGGAGGCAGTTTTGACAGTTTATGCCCCTTGTCACTGGCTTCTCCTCCTTTTCCTGAGTGGGTTTATGATCTTTCTGGACTCCTCTGATGAGCTGCCATTTTGGAGCCATTTCTGCTGGTCTCCGACATGGTGGCGTTGGTTTTTCTGTCCTGCTGTGCCAGTTCCGCAGAGTGGGCGGGGGGCGGGGGCTATGACGGAGGAGGGGAAGGGGGGGCAAAAGCACAGCAGAGGCGGGCGCAGTGGTGGCTGCCGCAGTGAAGGTGGCTCCAGGGGCAGAGCCGCCCAGTCCCACTCTTGGACACAGTTCTGGGTGGGGATTCAGGTGGAAGGTGTCTGGGTAGGGGCTCACTATCTGGGCCCGGCTTTGCCAGAGTGTGGGTTTCCCACGTCCACATCAGCCTGAGGCTTGGAGTAGTTAGGAAAAGCTGAGTGTCTGGGTGAGAGTGGAGGCAGAGGCTCAGCAGCTCATCTCAGACGTGTCAGACCCGTGGTTTGTGTTCCCCAAATAGGCTCTGTCTCCAGCAGCCTCCCCGTGGGGACAGGGAAGTAAGGTCCATGGCAGATGGTCCTGCCTGCTTACTGTTTTTCTTCTCTGTTTCTCCTCCATGCCCCCTGCCAGTGCTGTGGTTCCAGCTGTAGTCCTCTTGTGAGGCTCCCCGCTGCCCGTTCCCCCTCTCTCCAGGCCCTTCTGCGTGCAGCGGCCATCTTGTCTTTCTTGCTCAGAAAGTTAAAATGGTTTCTCATCATTCCCAGAGTAAAATTCCTTTCCTTTAGCGTGATGTTCAATGCTATCCGTAACTGGCCTTAGCTTTCCTGTACAGCCTTACCTCTCTCAGTTTCTCTTGGTGGACCACAGGTTCCAACAAAACCGGGCAACTTCCTTTTTCTTGCTTTTCCTAAGTGTTTTCACCAATGATGTTTTCCACGCCTCCTCTCCTCTGCATCCACCTGTGGCAGTCTCACTTTCTCCATGGACCTCTCCTGATTTCCTTTGCAAGCAGCAGTTCTCAGAACCACCCCCGCCCATTCGGCCGAACTTGCACACGGTCTGTCCCTTTTTATGGTATTCTTGTTTTGTTATGATTCTTCGTGTATAAGTCTTATGTCACCTATTAGATTAGGAGCTCTAGGAGGGAGGCTAGAGAAAGGCGAGGGAAAAAAAAATACCTATTTTGTGCCTTCTGTTTGACAGATACCATGTTAGACACTTTTCCTGCAGTTATTTCATTTATTTCTTTCCATAGCCCTGTGCGGAGCGTCCCTGGTCTTCCAACGTCTTTACATTTTTCTTCTCTGAACTCTTGTTTACAAGATGCCTGTTATGAAGTAGATCCCCAAAATTTGTCTATTTAAGGAATTTTGTAAGTCCCTAATGCTCTGGGGGAGTTTGGGTGGTCAATCTTGTGTCCATGGTCTGGGTCACCTAGCTGTTCCTTGACACCGTCATTAACTTTCTCCTCTTCCTTTGTGGTCAGGTTCACTCAAGATGATGGGTTTTTTGTTTTTTTGGGTTTTTTTTTTGTAGCTGAAATTGATGGGTTAACTGACTCAGTTATCCTGGTTGCCTTCCTCCTACAAGAAGAGGGAGAGGTGGAGTGGGGTATAGCAACTTCAAAGCCAGAATAAGCTCCAGAATTAGAGAGCAGGGAGCGAGCAGACACACTGGACTTGGATAGACCTAAGTTTTCATTGTGATCCTGAGTCTTCTTAGCTGGGTCACTTTAGACAAGTCATATGATTTCTCTAAGTTTTCGCGTCCTCGGTCAGAGAGTTGGAGCCATTATAACTGTCATACAGAAATGCCTAATACATTGGCAGCAAATAGGTTCCCATCCCTGCCTAGTGGTTTATCAGGGACTTCAAAAGGGAGTGCAGAGGGGGCTAGAGAAGAAATGGGGGAGACGGGAGCTCCTGTGCCCTAAGTGGTGTCATAGCAAGGGCAGGGAGGAGGTAACTTAGGCATTATGCACCTCAACCCTGCAAGGCGGTGCTGTCTCCCACCTGGCGTAAATACCCCTTTACTTCTGCATCAGGAGCATGCTGTGGGCACGGAGTTGTGGGGGTTGCTGACGGCAGAGGGAGGGTCAGTGAACCTTCCTGGGAGTCTTCTCGTGGCAGGTTAGTTTCCCTTCTTTCCGAATCTCAGCAGTGGCTGCCTGCTTCCTGATGCTGCTGAATCCCGTGGGAGGGGAGTTGGGCACCCTGAAGCCCCTCGTCACCACTTTGGGGGCCGCGGAGCAGAGAGTGACGACAGCCAGTGAGTCGTCAGTCGACGGCAATGGGGACCCTGGTGGCGGCTGCTTTGTTGTTTTTTTCCTCTTTGGAAGATGACTCAGTGTATCGGGAGCCGGGAGATGGAGCTCTCAGCAGAGTGGCCAGGATGTTCTGTCAACATGAAAGCTGCAAAAACAGCTTGGGGCTCTGAGCTGATCCTTAGCCTGGGGTCATTTTCAGGGAGCACTGGACAGTGAAGGCACCCGCTGCCCGGGCATCGGGATGGGGGCGACACCAGGTAACTCAGCAGGGCTCTGTGAACTCTTGCATTTAGAGTCTGAAAAGAAAATAACAGCTGTGTGTGTTGTTAGATGAGTTTGGCAAATAGGGTCATTTTTTGAGTTCTTCCCCTTAGTCCCAGAAGAGCCCTTTGGGATTTCTCACTGTGGCTGGTTGTGACCGTCTTGGTGGTCACTGCCTTGAATGAAGGGCGAGTCGCCTTTTAGGGTGGGGGCGGGCCAGAACGACCTCAGTGAACGCGGGCGCGCCTGGACCCCGGGAGAAGTGGCCGTGGTGGGGCTGTGGCGTCTTCAGCGTCCTCTGCCGCGCGGCGCTTCAAGATGGCGGAGCCGCATCGCCATCAGTGCACTAAAGGCCGGCTCTTGGGCAGCCTGCGTCAGCCTCCCCTTTCCTTATTGACCCAAATCAGAGCTGCTCTTCTCCCCTTCGTCTTCCTCGTCGTCCTCTGAGGTGAAACAGGGGGCCTTGAGTACTTGACCCTTTTAATTTTGTTTGCGTCATCATGGCGGCTGCGGGTTCTAGGCTTTTCTCGATACCGCAGCCTTGCGCTATAGGCGCGTGATCCCCCCGCCCCGCCCCGCCCGGCCCCGCCTTGCCCCGCCCTTTTGCGACGGAGAAAGAAGATGCGTCTCTACCGCCGAGGAATCCCGGCCAAGCCATCGTCCCCTTTCTTTCCTCTACCTCCTCAGCCAGAGTGTGGGGCAGAGGGGCAAGCAATCGCCTATAGGGATGAGGGACAACCTGGCCGAAGCCCCCTGCCTCCTTTCGCCAGGTACTATTTTTCAGTCTCAGGCTTTCCCGCTGATGATGCTAGCAGTGACATTTGTCACTGAGCACCTCCTCTTCTCTCCAAGGACCTCCCAGGGTGACTCATTTGGGATCTCTGGTAGGAGTGGCTCCTGGGCCTTGGGAGCCAGAGCAGGACAGGGAGATGTGACCAGGTCACATGAGAGAGTTTAAGCAGGACAGAGGATGGGAGCCAGCCGTCCCCACCCAGAGCACAAAGGCAGACACAGCCCCTTCGTGTCATGTTATGCACCCGAGTAGAGAGCAGCTTGACCTAAAAAGATTGTATGTATTTGGACATTGGAACCTTTCGTGTCTCATTTTTTCTTTTTTGTCTGAAGCTGTGTTTATGATAAGAGCCTGGATTTTGGGCTTCAGGCAGCTCTGTGGTCTCTCAGGTTCATTTTCTGAAAGAGGTGGTAGACAGGCCCTCCTTCATCAGACCCTGTACCCTCTATTACTGCCCTTTCTCCAGGACGTAGGACCCATGTCATTTTGCCCAACATTGTCTTGTTTCTGTCATTGGGTGGTGGACAACACCTGAAGGTCATCATCCCACAGCCACATACTAACCCTAGATGGGACCCGGGTTGGGATCTGCTCAATTCATTGCTTGGCTGGCTCTGTGAGCTGAGCCCACCTATCTTCCTTTCTCTCTTCTTCCTCACAGAGGACTCAGGAGAATGCAGCTTGCTTTGTGAGTGGGTGACAACCTCTTGGCGACTCAGGCTCAGCTGAGGATGGTGCCAGTGTGCCGGAGACAGCCGTCATACTGCCGGATAGAGTGGCTCACTTGCATGTATTTGGAACAAAAAAAGGAGATGCCTGGCAGCCCCACACTCTGCAGTAAGTATTCGTCTGCATTCTTTTACATTCCTTTATTTCTTCGAACATCAGAAATGGATAGATGTTTATTGAGCCCAGCCACCTGCTATGCCTTCTTCAGTCTTCTCCCACACACCCCGCCCTTAGTCCTCCAGAAGAGAGGACTAGATTGATATTCTCATGCTACTGGATAGCTGCAGAGAGGCTAGAATTTGCTGTTCAGCCCCCACACATCCCCCTCACATTTAGGAGAAGTTGATTTTCCCTAAAACGGAGCCAACAGCCTGTGTCCCTCAGTGAGGAGTGTTAATGGGCTGCCTGGAAGGACCCTGCGTGCCCTCACAGCCCCTGGCCGGGAAGTGAGGCTTCCTATTGGCTGGCAGCGGAAGGATGGTCCTTGCCAGCACCTAGCATGGTTCTCTGCCAAGTTCTAGCTCCACATCTCCAGGCTGGTAGGAACCTAGACTATATATAGCATTGTGCTAAGCAATTCTTATCAGACGTGTCTGCCCTCCCCTGTGGGAGTGGAGCACTTCTATCAGAGAACCAGAACCTAGAGAGCATGAGCCATCTCCAAGGGCCCTTTAATCTGGGAAGGGGTGTTTGTGTGTATGTGTGTCTCTGTGTGTGTGTGTGTGTGTGTGTGTATGTGGTCTGTGTGTGTCTGTCTGTCTGTCTGGTTCAGGACTGCTTACTTTCCTCCTGTATTTCAGATGCTGATAGATTGAAAGGTCATGCTAGATGAGGGTGCTGATGCGGGATGAGGTACAGGAGGGGCTGATAGCTCTCCAGTAGATCTTGAGCTTGGAGGGAGAGAAGCTAGGGGCATGTGGTGTAGCTGAAGGTACAGTTGTGGCCTGCATTAAAGACCAGCCTCTGCTTTCTCTTCCTGCTTTCCTGTTTGTCATGCTTTACCCAAGGATGTCTTTTGACCTCTCTTTTCCTTCTTTCGGACCTCTTGCATTCTCTGCCTTCCTCCACCACTTCCTCCTCCCTTTGATTTTCTTTAGGATATATGAGGGCAAACTCAGTGACTGGCATCCTGGATCTGTGTTTGCTCTCCATCCTTACCCCTGTTTGGAGTTTCTGGAGATCTGGCTGCAGTTGGGCAGAGAGGGCTCAGCTGTCCTTGGAAGGAGTTTTGGTGGTGGGTGAGCATGTTGGGCTGGCTGGTTCAGGGCAAGATGGGTTGGCTATTCCCTTTCCTCTCATAGGTGCTGTTGAGCCACCAATTTTTGTGGTTTTGTGACCACAAGTGTGCTGAGTGATGTGACATGACCCCAGTCTTGTCAGTGAATCATCACCAAGTTGCTTATTGGAAACCAGATGCAGCAGGCAAATAGGATTTAACCGCTCCACTACCTGCCTCCCAGGTAAGTCCAGCATGGGCTGCTCCCTCTGGCCTTCCCCCAGCCTCATTCCTTCCCATGAACACCATTTTTCTTATTCCGCGGGGGAACCTCAGACGTCTCCATTCAGAATCTCCCAAACAATTGTTCTCTTTTTTGCATTCTCCTCCTTCTGGCTTTTCTGTGAATGGGGTTAGTAATGAGCACAGGACTGGGGGCAGGATGGGCAGCTGAAGTGGTCAGGCTGTGTGGTTGTGTGGGAGATGGCTGGTAGCATTGCTAGGTGTGGCAGTTGGCAGAGCATTTGGGCCTCCCACAGTAAGTGAATAGAAACTCTCCTTAGCTCCAGCATCCAGCAGGAGGTTCTAGATTTAACCCCTCAGTAATCCTGGGAGCCTTCCTGGGGCCTGGGGATTCTCTTCCCTGTGTAGTCTCAGTGGATGGCCTGTCTCACTCCAGATACATTTTGCCTTGATTGGGCTTAGTCTAAGTTGGTAGTCTAGAGTTTGAACTAGGCTGAGCAGTGAGCTTTAGGACTCTTTCCCTACTTTGGGGGTTTCTTTCAATGAGCCACTTTCTGCCTCTAGGACTTCGTTACCTTTGCCTTAAAAAACAAAATCCCTGGTCCAGTAAGCCATTGCAAAGCATCTCTAGACAGTTGACAAATGCTTTTTGTCTGCCTCACTTGTTGCCGGTCACAATAATAGCAATGGTGATTAAAAATGAAAAATGATGACGGCCTGCAGAATGGGGGAGGTCAGTTGCATCATTGATAAAATTCACAAAGCAGACTCCTGGTGCCTGCCCATCACCAGGAAGTCTCTCTCCTATTGAGTAGATGACTACAGCGCTCTTGGCCAGTAGAGCCAGCTGGAACTAGCCAACAGCAGATTGGTCTGGGCTCTAAAGAGAAAAGGAATGATGTTGGGTAATTTTTGGGGGCACCTGTGGGATCCTACTTCTGGCCACAGTGGTCACCTCTCTCTGCTCATATGTCGCAGTGGGGGTGGGGGTTCCTCTTCCCCATGCTGCTCCCGTCGCTATCCAGGGAAGACTGTTCAATTCTGCTTCCTGTTATTTTCATCTTCTTCTCTGTCCATTTGAGATGAGTCTCTAGGTTGGCTGTGAGCAGCCTGAGGGATCCAGGGCTATTTGGAAGAGTCTGGTGTCTCTTCCTTTAAGGACTCTGACAGGTCTCAGCCCTCCAGCAGTACTGCAGTGAGGGATGGCAGGGGGTGTTAGAATGGAGAGATATTGACTTGGGTGCAGCTGGGGAGACTTAAGCAGAGTGAGCCAAGGCCCTCAAGAAGCATTGGCTAGAGTCTGGCCAGCGCTGGCTGTAGGGCCGGAGCCAGACATAGCTGCTGGCTGTGCTTGGGAGTCTCAGCCCTCACATGTGCGGTGCGTCCCTGGGCATAGTTCTTGGTGACCCCCCTCCCACGAATAGCCCTGTCCTTGGTTAGATTGGGAAAACCAGGGTGGGAAGTAAAGGGGAGGTTGGTTTTACTCCTGGTCATGCAGTTGTCTCTGTGGCCTCTGATGTTTCCAGAATTGGGATTGGTGTTTCCCTGCTGATTTTCCTAGTTTTGTCCCTCATCTGGTTCTGTTCCTCCTTGCTCACCAGCCTGGGTTTTATAGACACGATGTGGGGTATTGTGTGTTGCCAATGAGGCTAACAGAACAGTTGGTATCCCCTGAGAGAGGGACCAACATATCTGGCACTTTTTTCCTTACCTTTGTGAATTTCTGAGGTCTGGGAGCCAGGAGGCAGCGTGGGGCCTCTCCATCCCAGATCCAGCAGAGGTTAACAGAAGCTGGTGACTCTGGAGCCGAGGTGGTGTGGCTTGGCTGGGAGTTGTGGGGGAGAGGCCCTGCCAGGGGCCCTGATTGGTCAGCACCTTCTCTATTCCATTGAATCCTGGTCCGATCAGTGCTGTGAATTGTTTAATGCATATCTTGGCGCTGTCCCCTGGCTTGAGTGTCCCTGAGGTTGCAGCCACAGCTTTAGAGAGGATCTGTACCTTGTGCTGGTCACTTTTTTGGGCATGTTGCCTCCCTCTGAGATATGTAAGAGATACCGCCCTTTCCCACCAGCCGGCTGTCTGTGGGAGGCCCTCATTTTGCTTTGCTTTTCTGAGACTTGGAGTGACTGTGAGGGAAACATAGACTGAGTTTGCTTTCTTACTGGCTCCTTCCACAAGAGCTTCTCATGGGCTGATAAAGCCAGAGAACACCTCCAGGGCCCCACGGCCTATGCAGAGCCCAGTGCCATAGTGTCAAGCCTGTTGGGGTCGAGTGGGGACATGGGGGCAGATAGAGCCACGTGGGTAGGAGATATATGTGGTTAGCTCACAGGAGCAAGCCCAAGAGGGTGTGGGAGGACAAATCCAGTGCTCAGCCGGGACTACCTGCCGTGGCCCAGGATGGATGTGTGCATCTCCTGTGAAGGATTTGCATCTGAGTGCCTGGTGCTGAAGGCAGGATGGTGCTCCGATCAGGGTCTGTAATGAGGCCTGAAGGTATGAGATGGGCATCAGAGTTGTTGGTCCCTAAAGGGAAACTGACCTTTTTTAAGGGCCCTCCTCTCCTTAGCTGATTTCATCCTCAGAACAACCATATGACGTAGGAGTCACTTCCCTTTTATGGTTAAAGAAACTGATTATTAAGTGACTTAACCCAAGTTATGTATTTGGTAAGTGAGGTTGTTGAGATTTAAATCCATGTACTACTTATTCCAAAGCCTCTACTTTCTCTTTACTCTTTTGGGCTGAAGTCAGATGTTTTTTGTGAACTAAAATCCTCAGAGGACTGATGTGAACCAGAGTGAAAGGCAGACACCCAGAGGAACTTTCCAGTCTCTGGGAATGGTTGTGCCGCATTTCTTTTGGGGTAGGCAGGGCAGATGCAAATGCCCTTTGGTAGCCATGGACAGGCAGAGCTGAGCAAGGCCAGTACATGGCATCCGCTGCTGTGTACGGAGCCTCTGCTGTATGCCAGGGACTGTGCTAGGTGCTGGAGATGCAGCACTCGACAAAGCCAAGTTTCCACTGTCGTGGGGCATACGTTCTAGTGTGAGGAGACACTATTAATAGTGATTTTTAAAAAGAATTCAGAAATGTACAGGATAGACATATAAGGAGATTGGGGATGAAAAGGGGGACTCCCCCCACACACATAAGGAGGAGGGTTCAGATGATGGTCAGAGGGATCTAGAGACTCAGGACCTCAGCCACCTGCAGCCACATCAGTTGTGCTTTCCTCCAGAGAGTTAGGACTAACACAGGCTAACCCCCTCTTTTTTCCTAATTACTAGGGAAATCTGTCCAGGGTCCCCATAATAGCTTACAGGAGCTTGTCGTGAGTCAGGGATCAAGCCTTTGGTCTTCAGCAGTCTGGTTTTCTCCCGTCTGCCACGGTTGCCCTTGGCCTTCTGCCTCGCGCCCTCCCAGGCACCAGCTGACTTCTTTCCTCAGGCTGCTCACTGTGCCCCATTCTTGTCCGTGCAGCACAGGGAAATGTGCAGGTTAGTTCTTTGCCAAGCCACTGGTCAAACGTACCTGCGGGAGGCTGGTTCTGAGCTCAGCCTGTCCTGCCAGAAGGAGCCATTCCCAGAGCTAATGATCATGCGATAGGGAAGGGATGGGCGGCAGGCAGAGAAGTGGCCTGTGCCGGATACTTGTTTGAGCTCTGTGTCTTGAGAGGTGGAGGCAGGTTGGTGGTGCTGGGGACAGGGCAGGCATGTGTCATGTGTTCAGCGCATGGGCTCCAGGGCTCGGGACTTGTTTACTTGGTGGAAGAGGCGGTGGCCCCGTGGAGTCAGGCCATGTGATTCTTCGCTCCTTGGCTGATCATGGACAACTGACCCACCGGGACTGCACACACTGCCATCTGCTGCCAGGGGTCTGAAGTTGCACAGGAATGAGATAGTATAGTTAGGGGTGCTCAGGGAGGAGGAGGGTCAGGAAAGTGGGGTTTATGTTGCTCCGTGTTGAGGAGTCAGTAGACCTCGATTCTTGTTCTAGCTCACTTTCCTCCTTTGAGCTCCAGTTTCATTATCTATGAAATGAGGCGATGGAACCAGAATGTCTTTGGAGGTTGCAGCTGTATCTTGGGGCCTCCCTGGCTGTTCATGGAAATATTTCTTAGCCAACAATTCAGGATGAGGAAAACTAGGCCCAGGTTTCCACAAGAGAAGGCGAGGGATCTTGATGACCTATCTCAGAGCAGCTGAAGAGACACTGTGGGAATTAGTGTGGGTACGTGGGTGGAAGGAGGTAGTTTTTGAAGAATCTCCCAGAAGTGGAAGCAGAGGACTGGAGGTTTCGCAAAAGTGTTGATGAAGATCCACCAGGTGGCAAGGGACATGGCTACGGGCTTTCCCTGGGAGGCTTGTTGGAGATGGGGCATGTGGGAGCTGCTGGAGCCTCTTGCTGTCCTGCAGGGGGCCAACCCGAGAGACCCTGCTCTAGAAAAGAAGCTCCATCCTGTCTGGCTCTAACCCTGGAGAGAGAATGCAGCTGTGCAGATTGAGGAAGGTCATCTGTTACAGGGTCTGTGCCCTTTGCTGTCAGGAAGTTTTCCTTTATATTTAGCCTTTTCTTTTCACGTGTTTTTTGAGGCCCTCGACTAAAATACTAAATTTTAAAAATGACAATGACAAAAAAAAGAAAAAAGAAACAAAAATATGTCAGAGTTACTGGTTCCATTTTGGCTTTTTAGTCTTGAGTCACTCTTAAAAAGATAGCAAAATAAAACACATGTGGTAAAGCCCAAGGTCCCAGGCCCAGCCAAACTGGGGCTAGGAGTGGCTGGGACTCTGGCCTAGCTTCCCCGTGGCAGTGTTAGTCCCAGACGTCCACCACTGCTCCAAGGCTGTGTGGGTAGGAGCCCCTGGGGCTGAGGGGGCACATTGTGCAATCTGCTAAGCAGAATATAGAGTTTTAAAATAGCTACATTTCTCCAAGACACTATCTGCTTGCTACTTTGTGGGATGTTTACCTGGGATTAATAATAGCTGAGTGCCACCCCACCGCCAGTATGGAATAGCAAACAGCCATCTGGGCTGGGACTCAGGCAGGAGAGGAATGGAGTCATAACCATCATACCAGCTCACATAGTTCTTTTCACACTTGCTGGCTCATTTGGTCCTCACACAACCCTGAGAGGATAGGTGGTCTTATCCTTGTCGTTGGTGAAACTGAGCCAGAGAATCAGTTCTGCCAAGATCTAACTGCTTGCAGCTGTTTCTTGTGGATCTCCCACCCAGGTCTTCTGACTTCAGCTGTCATTTCCCTGGGTTCTGATTAGTGGAGCAGGGATAGGAGTAGGGGAGTGGAGTCTTCAGCAGTTTCCTTAATTTCTGAAGGCCTTAGAGGGCCTTTCTATATGTTGAAAGGGAAACGAAATATCAGCATGTCCAGGTCTCCAACTCTTTGATTCTTTAGACTTTTTGGAGCTCTTGTGAGAACTGGCTTGCACTTCTTGGCTGGGAAGCCAGCCACTCACCATGTATTCTTGGAGAGCTTTCCTGCATTTGGAAGCTTCTGGAATATGTGATACATCAAACCACTGTGACATATCTCTATGGTGCCTCACGCCTATGCACACAGGTGTGCTTCTGCTGAGTCCAGCTCAGAGATGAGGCCCAGTGTGGGGTCTTTGAGATTTTTCCAACACATTTGTAAGGGATGCCCTGAGCCTTGCCCAGCATGCATGTTGTGTGTATGCTACCTGTTTGTTGACTAATGTACAGTACCTGCTGGAAACCTTGGCTAATGTACAATGTAAAGTAAGGGACTAGAAACAGCGGCTTCAGCTCTGAGTGTCTGCCTCATGATTGGCTTGGAAAAGTATGGCTTACCCACGGAGAGAAAGGTGGGTAAGCCCTACTGACTCATGGGTGTCAGTTTTCCTTAAAGGCAGAGCATAACTCCCACTCTTTGTAAGAACTGCTGAGGCAGAGTACTAGACAGCAGGACTTCTTGGCCAGTTAGCCCTCTGAGTGACCTTTATTTGAATAGACCCAGAACTCGTATGAAGGTGGAAATAATGATTTATCTTTATTTACAGCTAATTTAGCCACGATGGTTTAGGCTTTTTTGGGGGGTATTCCTTCAGGACGATTGAGGCTGGACAAGGGCAGTGTGCGTATGTGTGTCTGAATGTCTGGCCTTTTGTATTTCCTGAATGCATCCTTGGTTCATATAGAAGTGCTGGGGAATCCACAGCAGAATTGTTTTAGTGAGTGAAGGCTTCTGTAGCTTCATGTGTGAAGGTTTGTCATGTTGGACCCAGTTCATTCTGTTCACCTGAAGGATAGAAAAGAGAATGGGCAGAACTTACAGCAAGGAGGGTGATTTGGGCTGGACTTCTGGGAGAACTGTGCATCACCTCTGCTGAGGGGTCCTGAGGAAACACGAAGCCTCTTTATTTGAGGTAGGAGACTGGGTGTGCTCCACAGGATCCTCCCAGTCCTGAGTCTATGGCACTTCGAGATGGTCCCTGGATCAGCATGAGGTGTGGGTGCCAGGATCGAGAGCAGGCATCTCTCTCCATTTTTGCCTTCTGCCTTCAAGGCAAGCCCAAGCTGGGTGGAATTGAGGAGATGCATGGGCAGGGTGCACCAATATGGGCGTTGAACCTGGAACTTTGACCTCATTTCCCTTTGCAGAGAGAACTTCTGGCACCGATCTTATAGGAACTGGTATTATTTGCATATAATAAAAGAGAAAGACACGTTGTCCCTCATCTTTTCCAGCAAAGAGCCCTAAGCTGCTCTAATCCTATGGTAGAGAGGGAGGAGGGCCGTGTAGAGGACACAGGGCCAGACATGGTTTGCCGGGAAGAAGGTAGGAGGTGGGAGAGGAACATCTCAGGGCAGACCCTCAACTCTGGGAGCCACAGGCATTGCCTGCTATACTAAAGGCACAGGGATGTGTTCAAATGGGCATCCTATTTAGAGGTAATCCAGAGTCTGAAATAAATCAGTTAATGGCTAAATGAGAGTTGTATTAAATATGGAAAAACATATATTCTTTTGTGTCATCACCACCTACAGATTTAGCATCAAAAGGCCTGACAGGCTGAGGACAGTGAAATGGGTCCTGTCCATAAGATGATGCTTATTTATAGTGACTTTTTTCTCTTTCCGTTTCTGTTTCCCACTCTTTCTTATTGCTTAGGTCCACGTGAATATTTATGCAGTTGTGTTGTTATTTCCTTGGGGTACCATTCTTCCAGTGTCATTGGCATCAATGAATGTGTGACTTTGATTTCAAGTATAAACAAACCACTGGCTCACGCAGGGATGAGCCATCTCGGAGACAAGGGCCCTGGCGGCAGCTGCCTGGAGACGCCCTTCCCCCCATAGACCTGGACTGTTTCTCAGCCAGATGCCTGAGTGAGAGTCAAGGGTGTCCTTGCAGGGACCTGCTCAACCCCACATCATGTGTCCTGCTGGGAGGGGTGGTGCTCACACATGCATCTTCCAACCTTATTAGCTGGTACTGCTTTTCAGCTTGACCGGAGGAGTGGTGTTGGAAGTGTGAGACTGTTCATCCCCTGCTAGGTAAGAAGGGTGCCAGAGAGGAGAGGGGCTGACAGAGAAGAAGGGAACACAGGCTTCTGCCTGCTAGCCTGTCTCCAAGACAGGTTAACTTTGTGTTAAGAAGCAAACTCATTTAATCTTTTGGCCCAAATAGAAGTTATTTGTATTTTCTCTCCTCTCTTTTCCCTCCTCTCTCTCACTCCCTCTCCCTCAACTCCCCAGCCTCCAAAGAATTTAATCTGCTGGACAACAAACAATACTGTTATAAAACTTTGAAAACAAGAGGGCGCGGCCTCCCTGACAAGGAGAAGGGCATGCCGGGTAATGGCCCGAGGGAGCGTGCCAGGCCTGAGATGGAGCCGGGCGAGAGCCCAGTTGGCTGGGTACCTGGGTGCCTGCCCCTGCATAGCCCACTAGCCGCGCCATCCCCGGGCCAGAGGGGAAGGAACTGAAACAAAAGCGAGGGCAGAGAAGAGCTTGAAAGGGGAAGTTGTCCGTGTCCCCTCTCTGTGATCTGACGGGAATGCAGTAGACTGTGAAACTTCCTCCTCCACCGCTTCTCCCTTGCCCCTCCTTCCTCCTCTCTCCTCCTTCCTCCCTCCGTTGTCCTCTCTCCTCCTCCTCCCTTCTCTTGCTACTCAGTGTTCTTGAGCCTGGCAGACAGAGGTCCTGATAACAGAATGAGGCTGGAATAGCACTGTAGATGCAGCCACCAGCTGGGCCAATCAAAGTGGAAGGAGAGAAAGTGGGCTCATAGTTGGCTTTGGACTCAGACCAACCCTCTGTCTGGCCCAGCCTCCCTCCCTTCTGTTAGGGAACTGGAACCACATCACATCACAGGGTGTGCCCAGTCCATGTATGTGGACCAGGTGAGTGCCCAGGTACTGGGGAGACCTGCCACTTGGAGGTTAGTTCAGGAAGCACCCTGGGCTTCCTGGTGCCCACCTTGGGCTGTGCTCTGGGGAGGGTGTTTGACGTGTTGAATTGCTCTCTCCTTTGAGATGTTATGCTCTCCCTCCAGGGAGGAGCAGAGGCTGTGCTGCAGAGGCTGGGGCATGCCTCTGGAAGAGCTCTTGGGAACAGGAACATGCTTCTCCCAGCGAGAGCAGGCATGCCATCTTGTGAGTGTGGTGCCTGGTAGGATACTGCATCTGTTAGTTACTTCTCAGTAGCTGAAGGAGGAGGTCATCCAGCTCTGCCTGGGGGAGGTGGGGAAGCTGGGCTTTGGGGCGTCTCACCATAGTTTCAGTTTCACCTGAAACTATGCACGTTTTAGTCCATTTCCACTGAGTCAAGCAGATGATGTAGGAATGACCAGGGAGCAGTGTTGGTGGTTTGCCTTTGGATCTGCATCGGTTTGGACCCATGAACTGTGTGGTGGGCTTTGTGTTTGTGTAATAGACCATTGGTATAATTTTTCCTCTTGTAGAAAACACTAGCTTCCTTGAAAGCATTTCAGTCATGCCCATCTTCCTCTGCCAGAGTAAGCCCTTCTACTGGGGGAACATGGAGACACCCGGGCTCCAGTCTTCATTCCATTCCTCTTCCTTCCCTTTGCCCTCCACTATCTCCTCCTGTCCCCGCAGCTTATCCCAGGGGCAGGGTAGCCTTGGTGCCTCCTTCCATCCAGCCAACAGTCCTGACCCAGGACCCCCGTGCTGGGACTGAGGCTGGGTTTTTTGTCAGTAGTGTTAAGGGAGGGACAGAAAACTGAACTTTTAGGAGTGCGACTGCCTAGGAACCTAGATCTCCATACCTCTGACCCAGGGGAAGCCAGCAGAACTGATGCTGGGTCCACGTCAGCTTAGAAGCCTGTTACTTACTGCCTTGTTACCTGAGTAGCAGTTTGAGGGGCACTGTAGGTTTGCAGGACGTGATTCCCACACTGGGACTCAGGGCCTGGGAAATGCAGTGGTCCCTGGGTTCTGAGTCCTCTTTTGAAGGCCAACCTGCCAGGAAGGAAGAGCCTGATGGAGGTTTCTGGGGACTTTGGGCCACCCAGTAACTCCATGCTCCCTCCCCTCCACGCTTGGCCCCTCATGCATATACCCTTCCTTTTATCACCCTTCCCTCTGATTCATTAACCACAGCCCCCATCCTGATAGCTAAAGACACAATGTCCAGGCTGCTGCCTAGAATGACAGGAAGCTGGGCTGGCCTTTCAATTTATACATGCGATGGCCTGGGACTGTCTTGAGGGCAAGTCATTCTCCTTTTTCAAAAGAGCCTTCCCCAGGCCCCTCTCTCACCAAGATGAGCTCTTCCTCACTGCCAGGATCCCTGAAATCAGCATTCCCAGAGGGAAGAAGATGGCCATCTGGGCTTGGCTTCCGGCTCCCCCCATCTGGCTGGAACACACATCAGTCACGTAAGTAACTGTGACTCAGCACCCAGCGCTGCCTTGGCAGAACCTCCCCACATTCTGGATTTGCACACACTGTGGTAGCGCAGCACAAGCCAGCAGGGTTAGGCATCTGGGGGCCAGGGTCTGTCTGTCCAGTGGCTTTGCTTACGGATTTCATAAACAAGGATTCCCTCACCTTCCCATTTGCCTCCCATGTTATTTTTTAGGTACGATGCTAGGCTCTAAAGACAAAGCATCATTTATAGAAGTAGAAGCTATCTTTGCAATCTCCAAACTGTTTTAACCCGCAGCTGTAGATTACATTTAACCCTTTGATGTGTTTGGCCTGCACTAGTTTTTGTTTTTGTTTTGAGACAGGGTTTTACTCTGTAGCCCAGGCTGGAGTGCAGTGGCGCGGTATCAGCCAACCTCTGCTTCCCGGGCTCAAGCAATTCACATACCTCAGCATCCTGAGTAGCTGGGACTACAGGTGCGTGACACCACGCCTGCTAGGGTTATTTTAATGTATCTGATTTTACATACATTTACACAAAATATGGCCTCTCTAGGACACTGTATTTCTGCTGCATGCCGTTGCTGCTTTTCTGTCTCAGGTTTCCTGCCCGAGCCCTCTGAGTGTTTGAACGAGCTGTGAGCAGTCTACCTTACACATGAAGACACTGAGGCCCATTCAGGGCAAGTGGCAGGTCCCTGTTCTCAGAATTAGGGCCGAGCAGGTATTAAAACCTGTGTGTTCTCATTCACTGTGTGCCCAGGGAGATGAAGACACCTTGGTGTGAGAGGAAGCCTCCAGGTAGAATGTGGGCACAGAAATGGACCAGGATGGAGTATAGCTCCCACACCTTTTCCCTGAATGGCAGCACTCACAAGACTGACATGCCCACCCTTCTGGGTGGGTGGTTTTTCTCCCCAGGCAGCCCTGCCAACCCTTTCACTTTCAGCCAGTTTGTTTAGAGTCCTTAGGCTGAGGCAGATAAAACCCGTCACCCTCCTTGGATGGCAGAGCTCTCAGCAGGCTGGGGTTTTCATGGGCTGCCTTCTTACAGGTCTAGGTGGCCTTCTGGCATGGTGCCAGGGAGAGCAAGCCTCTTCCAGCCCTTATCAAACTAACTGGCTGCTTCCTAGTAGGGAACAGCCACCAGCTTGTTTCAGAGAAGAATCATTGCTCAGCTGACTCTGAGAGGAGAAAACTGGTTCTCTTGGGAAGGCTTAGACCTGAAGGGATCCTTTTATCCAGTGGAATTGGAAAGGCAAAGGATTTCAGTACTAACTTGACTTTTTCTCCACTTCTTCTTTTAGAGTGTTCGATTAAAGTCATGCATTGTTAATGGCTTCTCATCTCTTCTTCCAGAGAGTTAAGAGTTAAATTTTAGAGTCCAGGAGTGGGGACCCAGACTGTGGCTTCTGTTAGCTCCCTCAGTGGCAGTGGCTCCCTGACATGTGCAGCCCCTCTGCTTGACTCCAGATGGTCCCTTATGGGTTGCAGGAGAGACGTTAACTAATCACACTGACGACCAAGTGAGATAAGTGGCTTCAAGAACTTGAGGCTGGTTTGGACAACTTAACCTTCTAGCAAGCTGGGCTAGACTTGGGGAAGCTTTCCTGAGCTGAGGGGAGGTTGACTGGGGTTCTGTGCAGTGGGGGTGGGTAGGGGCGGGGCCGAGGGGTGGCAGCTATGGAAGGGTGAGAGAGAGTATTCCAGAAGAGATAAAGCTTAAGCAGGGCCTCTGGATTGTGGAAGGTGGTTTCTGGATCACCGCGGGACACCTGTGTGAGGGCTCATAGGGAGGGGTTTGTGGATGCTGGCAACTAGAAGTTGATAAGGAAAAGTGTGGCCGAAATGAAAAGCAGAAAAGAGAATCTCATTGAATCCCCTCATTTTACAGGATTTGGACTCCTAGTAATAACTGTCCTTAAACACTCACTCCTGACCTTACAGCCCTCGCTGTTTCCTGGTTAACAGGGCCCAGGTGTTGGCTACGGGTGTCATCACTGAGAGCCCTTGTGTGCAGATCTGCCCCCAGCTCTGCCACCTGTGACTGAGGCTGGCCAGTCCCACGGTGGGCCGCAGAGCCTAGCGCTGGTGTCAGAGTCGCTTGTTGCAGGTTCATCTTCAGCGTCTTTCCCACGCCACAGCCGTGCTGGAGAAAAATGGCAGAGGCGCTAGAGGAGGAGAACAAAGCAAGCTGCCCCAGACCACCTGGCCTTCGCAGAACCCAGATCACGCTCCTCTCTCTGCCCAAGTAAAACGTGGTGTAGTCAGTATGATCCCCCTTCAGTGCAGACGTATTGCCTAGGAATTCCCTGCCCCACCCACCCTGTTTTGTTCTTAATGAAGTTCAAGAACAAAATGAGATGATAATCAAGTTATGGAGCAGGCTGCAGTGGGTACAGGGGCAAGAACACAGTCTTTGGAGTTAGATCTGGGATCGGCATTTATTGGTTGTGTGACTGCAGACAAGTTATTTAGCCTCATTAAGGATGAGTTTCTTCTGCAAAAATTGGAATAATTCCTGCTCCATACGACTGCTGTGAGAATGAAATACCACAACTTTTGGTGTTCAAATTCTCTTTTTTACTCCTCCTTCTAGTGACACATACTGTTATTGCCAGGAACCATAAAAATTATAAGCCCGTATCTAGAGGCCTGAAGAGCTGGTAGGAACCGGAAAGATAGTTTCTGTCTCTTTTCTCTTGGTTCTGGTTATCAGAGGAAATACACACATTTTGCTTAGCTTCAAACAGCCGAAAAAGATGATGCAGCAAGGAGATGGGAAATCTAATTTGGAATACAGTGTGCAAATCTTATTTTCAAGCAGATTTTGAAAATAAAACTCAATTCTTTTATGTTAGAGGACTATCTCCTTGATACAATTATAGGGTACCAGTTTTTAAAGTCACATCAGAGTTTAAATAAGATTGCAAATTAAGCGGGTCATATTTGAATGTTCTGATACTTACATGTGGGGTGGGAAGGAGGAACGCACGCTCTTCTCGAATAAGACACATAGAAGAGTTGCCCTAGCCAGGTGAGGCTCACCTTTGTGTAGGCTAGAGCTTCATTCCATCCACAGGCAGATAGGGTGCTTGTGACCTGATGAAGTAAGGTAATATATCTGGAAACACTTTGTATACTGTGAAATACTGTGCAAATGCAGGGTAGTACGAATGTAAATATTAGTGCATTTTCATAATAATTTTGGCTATTTCATCATATATATAATAATTTGTAGTGACTGGCTGTGAATTTAAATAGAATTAACCTAGAATTAATGAGTTTTGTATTACTCTCATCTATTTGAAGCATCAGCTGTGACTTTAATGTTACTTTGCACAGCCCTGTGTAACCTCCTCTATGCCTTTCCCATGGAGCACTGTGTCACATCACAAGTAGAACCGGAAGAAGACATTTCTCCTCAGGGCAGAGGCTGGGTCTTCTGATTGAATCTCCCTTCTTTCTTCAGTGAGATCCTCTTCTTCTGGAAGCTGGTTTCACATGGTGGCTTAGATTTTTCCATCTTTGTATCTAGCACCATTTGAAATCAGTGTTTTAGGAGTAAGAATTGCAGCACTGCCAAGGGTGGACTGCAGAGGAACTGCTACTCCTGGGACTGGCTCCTCCTCTCCTGCCACTTGAGTCTGTTCAAGAAGTCCAGGGAAGAACTTGAAGAGCGAAATACACTCTTGAGTTTGTTGGGTTTTGGGAGGGGTGACAGTAGGGGAGGGGGTTGTATTTAAAATAAACACATTGGTTTGCGTAGGGGCAGAGGTTGTGATGCTATTTCTTTTGACTCCTAACAGCCGTCACCACCAGCATGAATGTGTTGGTAGGGCCTTTGGGTGTCTTGATTGTCATATTCCGTTGGGTAACAATGTATTGAGTATTGTCATGGGGCACAGGAGAGGGCACTACACCTGGAGGACCATTTCTTCCACATCGGCACTCTCAGCCCACCGTAGAGGATGCCCTGGAGTATTCAGCATCCATTTCAGGGCACCCGAAATCAGACTTGCCACCTGTACTGTGAGGTGCAGACCCTGGGAGCACCACTGGCCCATCTCTTACACAGGCTGACCGATTTCTCCTGGTGTTCAGAGTCTGTTTTTGTCTAGCACCATTTGAAATCGGTTATGATGTAGGGGGAAAAGCAGCAGCCTCGAAGCCTCATGCCAAGTCTGGCCAGCAGCAGCCTGTGGTTTCCTGGAAGATGGATGGGCAGAGAATGGGGAAGGAAGATCACGCTTTTCCCTACTAATTTCTCTAACTGCATGTATGATACATTATTGCAGAGGTAAGAGATAGTTTAATGGATTTTTAAAAACAAATTACTGTAATTTATCTGATGTTCTCAGTTGCATTTTGCTGAAATGTGGTACTGCTATAAATTCTATAAATTGGTTGCTGTTGAATTACCTTTCTATTGAGAAGTCTGTTCATGCATCCTGACCTTAATAAATACTATGTTCAGTTTATCATGTCTGTGTTTTTTATCTATTATTTTTCATTCATAATTCTGTGACTTTGAGAAGTGGGTCCTGAAAAATTAATTCGCTATGCAGATCTTGCCTACTTCATAAAGAATTAGAAGTAGGTTACAGCCAGCCAGACATTAAAAATGAAGCCTATTAAGACAAGAATGAAATTCTATGAGCCAAGAAATAGAATGAGAGAAAAGATTAGGGAAGAGAAGAAATGATGAAGATCGAGAGGCTGAGGGATGCTCCCTATTGAATGGAGAACCTGTCCTTGGTTCCACACGGCCGTAGACACTGCCCTTCTGCCAGCAGCTGCTGCCGCAAGGAACTTGTGCTCAACTGAACATACTGTCACGTGGTTCCTTGAAGGGGCGCAGCACTGATTTCACTTGTGTTATAAAAGACTGAATGGTGCTTTTGACTGTTAGTTTATGTCAACACTTGAAAACAAGGCGAGCCAGTTTTGTAAAGCTATTCAGAGATTAGCCAGATTTGACTTGATAGGGGATCAAGCTTGCAGGATCTTTAGGAAGGCAGGCTGTGGCCCCTTGATCAGGCTTTTTGCACAGGAGGTGCATGGCTGACTATGAACTACTTGCAGTACAACTCCCAACCCAGTGGCTTGCAAAAAATGATGGCAAATCAGCCACCTAGGAAGCCTTTTCTAAGCCCAACCCCCTGCCACAGTTTTCCCCCAGATGGCTGCCCTGCCCAGTGGGCTGAGAGTGGGGGGGCGGAAGTAGCATTTGCTGGGAAGATTTGCCAGTGCATGTGTTGCACCCCCTCACTGCAGCTGCAGTGCTATTTCAGGCTGTTGATGGAAGAATCCATGTTCTAATCCCCAGGATGTGGTGGTGGGAAGACCCTAAGTGGCGGTGTTAAGACCTTAAGTTGTACTGTTTTATTCACTTCCCCCGAGATAGGCTACAATTGTATTAAATACCTACAGGTCTGACATCTTTGGGTCTGTTGCACTCCCTACTGATAAACAGTTTTTGATCCACCCACCGCACTCAAAGCTCCAGCCTAGGTGTTGCAAATACAAAAAAGACATGGATTTTGCTCTCAGGAGGCCCTGGTTCCAGTCCTCAAATGAGTAAGTGCTAAATCAAGTTCAGCATCAAAGCACAAAAACAATGATTTGCAATGTCTTTTCCATAAAATCAGTTTATGGCACTCATTGAATGCTTAAATAGTGCTACATTGCTAGGTCATGAGAAGCAAATGTAACTGGGATGCCTCTCAAGCAGGATTATTTTATTCATCTGGATGTGGACAGCTTTTTACCTAAAATTGCCATTCTGAGGTGGTTTTGCACAATAAATTGGTAATTATGTAGAATGTTTCTTCTGGAGACATCTCATGAGGTTTATGAAGCCATGCTATCGACCTAGGCAGAAAATGCTTTGTAGGGCATGGGTCCTGCTTACCTAAATTTTATCAGATATTTTAGTTGTAAATTTATAAGTGGGTCTTGGTTAACAGATAATGAAAAAACAATGGTAAGCGGGGCGCCTTATTAAACTGATAGCACCCTCAAGCCTCATGCAAGTTGGACTGGCACATCCCACCTATGGAAGTAAACACTGATGAATCCTTAATAAATATGGATGGGACAAGTCAAATCTTTGGCCAATTTAAGTGAAACAGAAATAAGTCTAGAACTGGATAATTCTTTGTGTAAGATACCGGTCAAGACATTCACTTTGAGAAGGTGGTGTAGTTTCAGGAGAGTATCTGGCAGACTAGTGTGTCCATACTTTGATGGAGCTTGATCAGCACTGTTCAACTTTTCCTTGAACACAAAAGTTGTTTATTCTAATGTGATGGTGCCCTACTCTATATTCCTATTCAGTTCAGCTAAAGAGCCTTTAAGTTAGTGATCCCTGGGTCCCATCCCTACAATCTCTGGTTTTGCTGGTCTGGGAATGGGCATGGGCATCACTTTGGTTTTTAAAGCTGAGAGCCACACTCTTCTGTGGTCTTGTTCGGCACTGGTCTGTTAGTTTCCTGTGAGTGCCCTAAAAAATTACTACAAACTTGGTGTTTTAACACAAATGTATTCTTACAGTTAAAGATGTCCGAAGCCTGAAATCAGCTCACTGGACTGCAAAGGCCCCTCCCTCTCAGAAGTGCCGGGAAAGAACAGGTTTTCTTGCCTTCTCCAGCTGCTAGAGCTGCATTCTTTGGCTTGCACCCCCTCCCTCTGTCTTCCAAGCCAGCAGGGCAGCCTTTTGCTTCAGTGGCCACAATGTTTTCTGCCACAGTCAAATTTCCCTCTGCCTCCCTCTTGGACCCTTGTGATTACATATAGAGTCCCACCTGGATAATCCAGGATAATCTCCCTACTTCAGTTTTCTTAACTTAATCTCATCTGCAAAGACCCTTTTGCCATATAAAGTAACATTTACAGGTTCCAGGTGTAAGGCCTATTGCCTCGCCGGGAGCTCGGACGCACACCCCCCGCCTTTTTTCCGAAAGCTCGGACATGCTCAGGCATGTTCCCTTCTCCCTTTCTCGCACAGCCTGGCTTTCCCTTAAAGAACCCAGTATGCAAGCAGGGTCTTGTGATTCTAGCCAATAGCAGCCAAGTCTTTCTAGCCAATAGCAGCCGAGTCTTTCTAGCCAATAGCAGCCAAGTAATTCTAACCAATAGCAGCCAAGTCCTGTATGCAAACAAAGGCTTGTAACCTTACCCAATAGTAGTCCTGCTCTCCCACAACCAATCGAACTCCTTCACTCCCTATAAAACCCCACATCTGAGAGGAGTCCGTGCGACTTCTCCGGTCCCTCCTGTCGGACTGTAGAACCTCGCTTGGGAGCCTGAATAAATTACTTCACATTGGATCTTCTTGTGTTGGCCTCAGTTTCTTCCTTTTAAACTTGGCAAGAACCCAAGAACAAACCTTACACCAGGTATTAGGACTTGGATGTTTTTGGAGGCCATTATACAGCCCACCACAAATTGCAATCCTTAGGAACTCATTAGAAATGCAGAAGCTCAGGTCCTAACCGATACCTTTTGAATCAGAATTTTCTTTTTAAGGAGATCACCATGTAACTCACTAGCACACTAAAACTTGAGAAGCATGATGCTATGGGTTCCTAACCAAATAATTCTCTAATCATTGAGTCCCAACTTAAATACAAATTTACAGAGTATTTTTCCTAGGAACCCTTTCAGGTGAAGGAGGTTAATCGGATGATAAATAATTTTCCCAAACACCATTCTGAAGTGCTTCTGTAAGCATTTGTTCCTGGAATTCTCTCTCAATGAAGCCCCAAGCCCCAAGCACCAGGATACTGGGGCTCCTGTTTACAGTAGTTTGGCACAGGGTTTGCCACTGCAGCATACAATAATAGTTTAGTTTTAAAAAAAGCTACATGAGGGAGGTAAATCTGTAAATGGAGGTGGAGTCTCCTAACATCAGTTTTACTACCTCTGTACAGGTTTCCTTGGGCTATGCACCATCAAGTCAGGAATCAGGACGGGTGGCTTTTTCAAATGTTATCTATACTTGTGGCAATTTGTTCACATTTTGCTGGTATGTAAGTGAGAAGGAAGGAAAAATTGTTTATTGACCACAGATCCACAATATTATACTTCTCCAATATTTAAGCAATAAGGGACAGAATTTAAAACCCTTTTTAAAATGTTAATCTTGGCACAGTGGCTCATGCCTGTAACCCCAGTAATTTGGGATGCTGAGGCAGGTGGATTGCTTAAGGCCAGGAGTTCGAGACTAGCTTGGGCAACATGAGAAAGCCTGTCTCTACAGAAAAATACAAAAATTATTCAGGCATGGTGGCGCATACCTCTACTCCCAGCTGCTGGAGAAGCTAAGTTGGGAGGATCCCTTGAACCCAGGAGGTTGAGGCTGCAGTGAGCTGTGATTGTGCCACTGAGCTCCAGTCTGGGTGACAGGAGATTGTGTCAAACAAAAAAAAAAATTGATCTCACAGAAGAAGCAGAAGAGGTTAGTCTTATACCAGATGTCAAATGAAATTTAAAATGTCTTCTGGGAATCACAGCAATGACTGAAACTTGTGAATAGCGACTCAGTTTGTGCTGGTAAGGAAGGGATTGTCAAATGCCCTAACAGTCCACAGGAGGGCAGCAGTGCTTCAATATACAAAGGATTAGTCATCATACTGGTGTAATCTTTTCTGAGTGAGCCTAGAAATTTTGATGAAAACAGTGTAGTCCAGGAAAAAAAAAATCCATATGTACGATCACTCAATTTTGAATCATTTCTGGAAGTTATTAGACTCTGCGTTAAATCCTACTCGAGTACGAGTATGCAAAATTTAAAAATATGCAGAAAAGCTCCTTCTTGGTTAAAATGTTAGCTGAAAGACATTACTAAGTTTTAGAATACCAGAGTGGCCTATTTCCCACAAACCCTTAAATCCACTATAACACCACAAATTCATACTCCTTCTAATTTCAAGTACCTTCAGCATTCTTACAGATGTATTGTTAGTTACCTTACAAAGTAACTCTCCCCATGTATTTTATGGCAATCTAAAAAATACATTAGTCTCAAGGTCACAAAAGATTTTCCAAAATGCTCTATTCATAGTCAATATAATTTTCACCCAGTAATTTTTTTTTTTTTTTGAGAAGAGTTTTGCTCTGTTGCCCAGGCTGGAGTGCAGTGGCACTATCTCAGCTCACTGCAACCTCTGCCTCCCGGGTTCAAATGATTCTCCTGCCTCAGCCTCCCAAGTATCTGGGACTACAGGTGCATACCGCCACGCCCAGCTAACTTTTTGTATTTTTAGTAGAGACAGCGTTTTACCGTGTAGCCAGGATGGTCTCTATCTCCTGACCGCATGATCTGCCCGCCTTGGCCGCCCCAAGTGCTGGGATTACAGGCATGAGCCACCATGCCCAGCTGACCCAGTATTAAGGAGAAAGACTGCTTCTGTATATTTATGTGTTTATTTTGAGACAGTGCTTCTGTTTTTAAAACCACAGATAGCCTTGTTAGCCAAACAACAAAACCTTAATTCAAGTCTTCGGTGAAATTTTCTGATTTCATAGGCTTAATTAAGAAAGCCGTAATTTTCTTCTATAAATATACTTTATCTTCTATTTTTACAAGTTTATATAGAAAAACTGACTGTGGGACTTGAGATTTACTAATGCATGGGTTTTCGACCTTAGCTGCACATTGGAACCATTTAGGACACTTAGAAATCCCTATACCCAAACCACATCCCAGATCAATTACACTAGAAATCTCTAGGGGTGGCTAGGGGTGGGACCCAGGTGTCCGTAAATCTCCCCAGGTGATTCCAATGTGCAACCCTGGTTAAGAAACACTGAAGCCTGCTCTGAGAAATTTAGCAATCTGACCTAATTCAAGTCTGCAGAGAAAGCAACGATTTTTGCAGAAACAACCAAATCCTACTAGTTACATACATCAAATTTTAAACTTTGTTTGGACTTGGGTTTTTATTTAGCTCTACGTATGTGTTCAATGGGATGCAGACGATATATCTTCTACTGGACATGTATATATAGATGCTTAAATGTGGCTAACATAAGGTTAGGTAATAATAAAGACTATAAAAGCTGGGCAAAAATCAGGCAGTTTCATGAAGGGTAAAATCTGAGCTGGGCCTTGGAAGATGGATAGGATGTGAACAGGACAACAGGTGTTTCAAGCAACAGTGAACTGAGAATACAGCAGAAAGCACAGGGGAAAGGGTCAGTCTTGACTGAGAGTGGATTATTTGAAGAAGTGCAATAGAAAGAAAAGGCTTAGGGAAGAAAGTTGGGATTTAATTGTAAAAGGTCTTCAAGTATCAGGCTAAGCAATGTGGACTTCATCCGGTAGGTAATGTGGTATCACTGGATACCTCTGCAGTATCTATGTGACGGGTTGCGAGTGGAGAACCCTGGGGATACCTAAGGGTCTGAGCTAGGAGGGACAGGAGGAATGGCTGTGAGAGAGGAATGGTCAGAAGATGGGCCCCAATTAGAAACATACTTCAATTTGAGAGGAAACCCACTAGAAATAAACGCATCATCATGAAACTTCTCCAAATGTACAATTTTATTGTAACAGATTTGAAGAGTTAATCTTCAAAACAAAAATAAACAATAACTGCTGTGAGACTTCTCATGTTATAGCAAATACATTTTTGCAGCTTAAAACATTTTCTTCATATATGCTTCTTCCTGTCATTTAAACAAACTTCCAGAGAAAACTGGTCTCCATAGATTTAAGTAACAAATTATTCGACAAAACACACATTTATACATATATAGATCTATAGTATAAATATTAAATTTGAAAAAATCAAATAGGAAACAAACTGCTATAAGAGTATATTTATTTTATACATTAAAGTATTTGATTGGATATTCTTCAATTAGGTTTAAAAAACATTCTTTGCTTCTAACCAACTGTGACATTCTTGAAAAGCATATGAAATGGGTATAAATTTAAACTCTGTGCTTAATTCAGAATTCCTGTTTATTCTCCTCAAACTTACCTTCCTAAAGCATCTCACCAGAGATTACAAAGGAAAGGAACATTACAGGGCACTATAAACATGTCTTTAGACAGTAAAATATTTATTCTTCTAGACTCTTGATTTTCCAGTCATATCTTTCTCAAGGCAACGTTTCTTTGGCCCAATTTGTGCAATTAAATATAAAATTTCAAAACACACTTTTTTTTTTTTTTTGAGACGGAGTCTCACTCTGTTGCACAGACTGGAGTGCAGTGGCAGGATCTAGGCTCACTGCAACCTCCGCCTCCTGGGTTCAAGAAATTCTCCTGCCTCAGCCTCCCAAGTAGCTGGGACTGCAGGCGGGTGCCACCATGCCTGGCTAATTTTTTGTTTTTGGTAGAGATGGGGTTTCACCGTGTAAGCCAGGATGGTGATCTCCTGACCCTGTGATCCACCTGCCTCAGCCTCCCAGAGTGCTGGCATTATAGGCGTGAGCCACCATGCCCAGTCCTCAAAACACACCTTTTAACAGTGTAATTTGAATTGGAGTGGCAGTCCCTGCTTTTTGCCCACTGGCTTCTTTGAAAGAGACTACTTGGCTAAGGGACTCTCAGTACAGGGCCAAGATCTGCTACCTGAGCTATATTTACCTTTTTTTTTTTTTTTTTTAAAGACAGAGTCTTGCTCTGTTGCCAGGCTGGAGTGCAGTGGTGTGATCTCGGCTCACTGCAATCTCCAACTCCCTGGTTCTCTCTGATTCTCCTGCCTCAGCCTCCCGAGTAGCTGGGATTACAGGTGCCCACCACCACACCCAGTTAATTTTTGTATTTTCAGTAGAGAGGGGGTTTCACCATATTGGCCAGGATGGTCTCGATCTCTTGACCTTGTGATCCGCCTGCCTCAGCCTCCCAAAGTGCTAGGATTACAGGCATGAGCCACCACACCCAGCCGCTATGTTTACTCTTTCCATCCCTTGGTACAATCAATAGCAAACAGACAAAGTGAAGTTACCTTCTTGAGCTACATGGCTTACTCTGTACTCTTTCTTTTAGGAGATGAGGTAAGACACATGCACAGATAAGAGACTCTACTAGCCAAGGCAGTGTAAGTGGACTAAGATTCTCACGTGACTTGAGGTTATCTGATGAATTTAATTCTCTTCAAAACTACCGACTTTTAGAAGGCATGTTTAAAGTAACACCTCTGTTTAAGGAGGGGAAGAAAAACGTGTAATCAGAATTCAGAGTGGGTTACTCAACATAGGAGAGTTCTCTTTGGGAAAATCACAAGGCCACAGCGTTCACTCCACACTGTGAAGTGGCACTCCTGTTACGGGTGTCAGAATCCTCTTACTTTTTAAGAAAGTATGCATCTGATTCTGAAATTCCTGATGTATTTGATCAGTTAGGGATGTTTTAAAAAGTGAAAACAAATGCCACACATAAACTTTCTAGTTTCGAAATCACCAAACACATTTAAAAATTGAGAATTTACGCTATTAACTTTTAGAGAATTTTCCAATAATATTTTTAGTTAAGGAAGTCAAGCTTGTGCATATTCCCAATTTTCAGTGTTCTTGTTTTAATGCACAAGAGCCAGAGAAGCATACACATATTTGCAAGGCCTTTTATAATCAACATTAGATAAAATAAACTCTACAGTTGGTGAAAGAATGAATTTTAAGAGTTGGCATTAATCTTTGAACAAAAAAGATTTCAAAGCCACTTTCTTTACAAAGAAAATATAATTTCATTTTGAACTGTATTTCTCTAATTTTGCCAATTTTATAAAATAAAGCACTTCCCCACTTTAATACAACCAGGCATGCTGTGCTGACTGGTCCAATAAATCTGAGTGTTACTTAAAGGAAAACAGGCAATATGTTCATACCCAAATTGATAAGTTTCAAAGAACCATCAAAGCTACATTCAAGCCACAATGGAATGTTAGGTAAGCTGCAGTTGCACTCATGAGAGTGAAACGAGAGAGTAACTACTGGGTATGTGCAGATTTTAATAGAATCAAAAGACGAACTGGCCAACCGAGTAGTGGAATCCATTCAGCTTCTCTGCTCTGCCAAAGTGGCTGATTTACTCTGGTAAGTGGCATATTCAGCTGAAACATCTGCTTTCCTGCAAAGCAAGGTATAAAGATTGTGTCAAAGATAAATATAATTAAGTACAGAAATTAAATTCCAGAAGACTATTCAGAAAATGAACAATTAAAAAATATAGTACTGAGCTGCCAACCTGAGAAATAAATTATTCTTTTAAAATAATTTCAAATGTTCAACTGGTCTCACTGTTTAAAAAAAACAAAAAAAACCTTCCTTTATCTCTGACTTATATTTTGGATCCCCTCCAAAATGAGAACTAGAGCAGCAGCATACGAAGCACTTAGTAACTATGTCCTCATTTTGATTTAGGGTCAATGGGAAAGACCAGAGACAAACACATGCTTTCCTGGTCCTCCATGTTAAAGCTGTAGCTCTGGTACAGAACCTTTGAAAAGATAGTGGTTCTAACTAACTGTTCAAGTATGTGATGTCTCATCTACCCCTCACTGTCAAGAAAATCAGGTATTCCATTGAGAGAATCTTAAAATCATGTATTCCATTGAGAGCTATATGAAGACAGGAAATGTCTCAGCATGATTGGATGGTTGCAATTCGTTAATTATAAAAAAAAAAAAAGATAATCTCCTAAATAACTAAACTTTACATCACACTCTTAGTATAATAGACATCTTTGTAAAATCTATTATTCTAGTCTAGTGCTGGCCAAAGACAGATGATGCCAGTCACATGTGTAATTTAAAATTTTCTAGAAGCTACTTTTAAAAACATAAATAAAAACAAAAATAATTTTATTTCCTTTAACCCAGAATAACCAAAACATTGACACGTATTTTACATATTTTGTGCTTAGTGTTTGACACTTGCAGCGTACCTGACGATGGACCAGTCACTCTGGAAGTCCTTAGCGGCCACACATGGCTATTGAGTACTGAATTGGACACCACAGCTCTGGGCTCTCCCTGCCTTAGTAAACTGACTTTAGTAGACAAATGAAAACTAACTTTGGACCAGTCCCTATTTACCAGTATGTGTGCCACAGCAAACACTCCAGGGATGCCTTCCCAGTGTCACAGCTAAGCATGTTAATTTTGCATACTTTAATAACCCATTTACGCCTAGTGTTCCATTACTGGAACACTAAGCATGTGGGAGTTACTTATATCTTACTACTCAAGGTCATTGCCAGGGTCTGATTGCAAAAATCCAAAAAATTGCAACCTCGGGCATCAATGGGTTTGTTTCTTTTTGTCAGGGAGGCCATCTTTATGGTTCTCTATTGTGTTACTACTATACTTATAATATTGCAGTTCCCTAAGCACTGTTATGATGACTGACTTAATGTTTTGGCCTTTCACTGAATTCTCCAAGACCACTACATTTTTCTCTTTTTTTTTTTTTTGAGGCAGAGTCTTGCTCTGTCGCCTAGGCTGGAGTGCAGTGGTGTCATCGTCTTGGCTCACTGCAACCTCCTCCTCCTGGATTCAAGCAATTCTTGTGCCTCAGCCTCCTGAGTAGCTGGGATTACAGGCATGCACCACCACGCCAAGGTTTCACCATGTTGGTCAAGCTGGTCTTGAATCTTAAGAGATCCATCTGCCTTGGCCTCCCAAAGTGCTAGGATTACAGGTATGAGCCAACGTGCCCAGCCACCACTATATTTTTCTAAGTAAACACTTTTTTCCCATAGTGGTAGAATCTCTTTTCTTTAAATAAAGTTTTAAATAGAAATCCAATCTATGCCAAAGATAAAAACCATTAACATAAATTAAAAAACAAACATATTTATTGGCTATAACAATGAAGCTATTTTGAAAATAGCAAAAATTTGAAACTGGATTACTAATTGCAATTATCTTATATTAACTACAGCATTCATTAAATTGTCTTCAAATGTTTACAGACACACTGAAGCTCAGAGAGAGTCTAGAAACTATTTTCCTAGTTGGCTTTAGCCTCGAAAGTATCCTAAGAGATTAAGAAGATACAGTAGTCTTCTCTTATCCACAGTTTGACTTGCAGTTTCAGTAACCCACAGTCAAATACAGTCAAAAAATACTAAATGGAAAATTACAGAAAGAATAAGTTTTAGATTGTGTACCATTCTGAGTATCATGATACCTCATGCCGTCCCACTCCGCCCCTCCCGGGATATAAATCATCCCTTTGTCCAGCATCCCCATGCTGTGGATACTGTGTGCCTGTTACTGAACAGCTGTCTTGGGTACCACAGTACCTGTGGTTAGGTAATCCTTATTTTACTTAATGGCCCCAGAGCACAAGAGCAGTGATGCTGGCATACTGTTATAATTGTTATATATTATAATTACTTATTGCTGTTAATCTCTTACTGTGCCTCATTTATAAATTAAAATTTATCATAGGTATATAAGAGAAAACAGCATATATATATATGGGTAGGCTCTGACTGCCAATTCTGGTGGGTACGTTTTGTCTTTCCCTTTCCCCCTGTGATCAAAGACACCACTTTGCTTTTCCTAAGAAATTGTCTTTCCAACCCGCCTTTGTAGATCCTGCTCCCAAACTTTTGATTATAACCTAGGGTAGGGCCTCACATTATAAGAGGTGGGATACTATCTCCCTCTCTTCCCAGCTCTGCAGATACACATTCTAGCATAGAGGAATAGTTCTAATTAAATTCAAAGACAGAAGGTGGAAAGGGTCAAAGGGTTTAGGGCAACGCAATCCATTACTCTTCAAAATCTGAGGACTTTTTTGTTTTCCTTTAATATGCTAAAAATATCCCAGCCCAGGGAAACTGATAAAATGCCTTTACAGAGTTATTTATACACTGCAACTGAATAAATTTACAAAATTAAGTAAAATTTATTTTGGTTTCTATAAAAGGGCATTTTTCCTCCTTGCACTTAAAATGAGTTGATTCTGTGGTTATTTCCCCCTGGGCTCACAAATTCGTACTTTTGGATTCACAGCCGTTTTACAAGGTAGAAGTGAGGTAGTCTGATGGGGGAACATAACTCTATTTAAAGCCTACGTCAAAGCAAAAGCCTGTCAGTACACATTAGGTTTTCAAAGGGAATGGTATAGGAAAACAATAATTTAGCAAAGGAACAGGAACGGAAATTTCCTCTTTGATATTTACTCCCAATATCTCTTTGCTCAGATAATTGGTATCTATATATCCACTGAATATTTTTCAAAAGAAAGGACATCTGAAAAGAAACAACAGAAAGCAGATACCTTTTAATGATAAAAGCAAACCTTTCTCTCATCTCTTCTTCTCAGAGAGAAGTAAAATTTACTTCTCTGTGGGTTTCATCAGTTAGGTATGTGCTGAACAGAGGAAGGGAAAAGGGCTGAATAAAATAGTGACTTCAAACCAAAAAGAAACAAGAGTAGCATAACAAGTGGGATTAATATCCACAGTGGAAGAGAATGGCAGGATAGCTGAGAATTAGGTTCATGACTTAAGACTTTCTCTTTCTCACTGAAGGACTGGAAACATGAATTTTGTGTTAGAAGCTACTTGAACTTTGAAGTCATACAGATCATCCAGCAGATAAACAGAATGGAAATTCCTGTTTAATATATTTATCTTTGAAACCATTTTGTAAGAAGTGAGTCATGTCAAAATGTTTTCAAGGAATAACACATAGTTGAGGAGAAATGATACTGGTCTCTAGCACCCATGAATTTTTGTTGTTGTTGTTGTTGAGTCAGAGTCTCGCTCTGTCACCCAGGCTGGAGTGCAATGGCGCGATCTCAGCTCACTGCAACCTCTGCCTCCCAGGTTCAAGCGATTCTCCTGCCTCAGCCTCCTGAGTAGCTGGGATTACAGGCGCATGTCACCACACTAGGTTAATTTTTGTATTTTTAGTAGAGACAGGGTTTCACCATGTTGGTCAGGTTGGTCTTGAACTCCTGATCTTGTGATTCGCCCACCTCGGCCTCCCAACGTGCTAGGATTACAAGTGTGAGCCACCACACCTGACCACATTTTTTTTTTAAAAGACAGCATCTCACTATGTGGCCAGGCTGGTTTCAAACTCCTGAGCTCAACCCATCTGCCCGCCTTGGCCTCACAAAGTGCTGGGATTATAGGTATGAGCTACCAAACCCGGCCTAACACCCTCAATATTGAGGGAATACATTGAGTATGTATTAAATCCATGTAATATTATCTTAGAATCAACTTCATGACATCATGTATTTTCAGATGTCTCGAGTTTTGCATTGAGAAGTTTCTTCCTGTGGCACATCTGTTTTCAATCTGAGGGGACATCCTTGCATTGCTGAAACATTTTTGAAAGGTCAAATGCTAAAGAATTTGAGGGCCAACTAGAAAAACATCTAAGTTAATTTGATCCTCTTTTGCCCCCTGTCACTACCCCAATTACCTGAACTGACCACTTTTTATTTTTTGGGGGACTGAGTTTTGCTCTTGTTGCCCAGGCTGGAGTGCAGTGGCACGATCTCAGCTTAATGCAACCTCTGCCTACCAGGTTCAAGCGATTTTCTGCCTCAGCCTCTCAAGTAGCTGGGATTATAGGTGTGTGCCACCACGCTTAGCTAATTTTTGTATTTTTAGTAGACATGGGGTTTCGCCATGTTAGCCAAACTGGTCTCAAACTACTGACCTCAGGTGATCTGCCTGTCTCGGCCTCCAAAAGTGCTGGGATTACAGATGTGAGCCACAGAGCCCAGCCTGACCACTATTTTTAACAAAGTAATTGGGTCAGTCAATATTAATGTAACATTAAAAGTCAGTTTAGGTTATACAAAATAACAAATACCCTAATGGAAAAAAGGAAAAACAATTTGTCACATGTAATAAATATATCAATTATTTGAATAACTTTACTAACTTAGCCAAACTGTCACATGTTCTAGGACGACTTAACTAGAGTTAAAAAATCATTACAAGTTATGAAAATATTTATGTGAGCAAAAATCATCTGTTGTTCAGAAGCACAGTCATGCCACGCAATACAGAACTCAAGCAGTAGCAAAGACAGGGCTGTGGCTTCCAAGACTAAAAAGTATGGTAGAAGAATTAGTAAAGAAAGGAAATGGGAGGGGAAAAGGAGGGAGCATGTGGATGGGAGCTGTTTTGGACCAATTGGCATCCTATACTGTTCTTAGCTGAG
Organism: Aotus nancymaae; assembly: GCF_030222135.1. NCBI lineage: Eukaryota > Metazoa > Chordata > Mammalia > Primates > Aotidae > Aotus > Aotus nancymaae. The sequence goes on along the minus strand of NW_026988453.1, from coordinate 10,937,583 downwards.
AGCTACAAGAGCAGAATACTTTAACCTTTTGGCCATCTTTCATCAAGTAATGTAAATGATGTTGGATGATCTTAAAATGACTACTTACACTATTTTTGTACTTTGAGATGAAGGCTGCAGAAGGGTAATTATGTTCCCAAATCATCATAAATACCAGTTTACATCAAATATATTTTGTGCCAGGCTTTAACAGCAATTTGCGATTATTTGAGCCTGCCAGCCTGCTTCCAGTTACTCCTGGAAGTAGAGAAGTAACTGCAGACATTCTATGATCTTTATAAGAAGCTTCTAAGGCCAAAACAGCCAATCTGGGGGGACAAGATTATGGACATTAAACACTGCAAAGAAAATAATAGAAATCTTTATGTTTTTAAACAGTTAAAAAAAAAAAGTAAGAAAAGCCAAGTACTATTTATTACCCCAGAGCCTTTTTTTAAGGATACACATGGATGGGGAATCTTAAAAACTCCAATTATCTTAAACATTAGAAAAATTTGCCAATACGCTTGATAGTGTTTCTTCAGATCTCAGCAACATGGGCACATCAGTAGTGGCCGACACCCTGGTCAGTGGAGCCCAGGCCCAGCAGCAGCAGCAGCGCTGGGAGCTCCCTAGACAGGCAGCGTCTCAGGCTCCACCCCAAACCTAATGAGTCAGACCCTGTACTTCAACAGATTTCCAGGTAATTAATGTGCACATTAAAGTCAGAGAAGCATTTGCTCTAGACTCTGAAGAAGAAAGATAAACCACTCTCACATTCAATTCAGCTATCAAAATAAACGGGAACTACAAAATAATAGATCCATAAAGAGAGCCTAGCTTTGGATTCAGCCATACATATTATGCTGAATTTCCAATCGAGTATGTTCCTGTCATAAAAAGGGCAACATCTATTCTAAAAGATTCCCATGCAGTTTATATTTTAAAATTCAAAGGCAATGATGAGTTTCCTCTCTCACACTATTTTTTGGATGATTTTTCCTCAAGTTGTGCTACTATTTACAGAATTACTTATGTTGCATTGGCTAAAGATATAACAAACACCTTCCCAAACTATTTTAAAATTTTAATAATAGCAATTGTCTGTTGGACCCTATGCTGTAAAATATGGGCTTTAAAAAAAAATCACCGAATTAATTTTGCAATCTCAGTTCACTATTGCTATTGAACCTTTAATTTGGGAGTACAGCAGTTAGATAACTGTCCAGTTTTAAAAGATCCATTGAGGCTGGGTGTGGTGGCTCATCCATGTAATCCCAGCACTTTGGGAGGCCGAGGCAGGCAGATGACCTGAGGCTGGGAGTTTAAGACCAGCCTGACCAACATGGTGAAACCTGGTCTTTAGTACAGGTACAACAAATTAGCCGGGGGTGGTGCTGTGTACTTGTAATTAGCCAGGGTGGTACTGCACGCTTGTCATCTCAGCTACTTGGCAGGCTGAGGCAGGAGAATCCTTTGAACCCGCCGAGGTTGTGCCATTGTACTCCAACCTGGGCGACAGGGTGATGATACTCCATCTCAAAAAGAAAAAAGAGACCCATTAACTGCTAGCTAGAGAGAGTTTGATTAATACTTGTTAAGTAACGTTTAAAAATTCTAATGCAGTGATATTTTAAACAAAGAAGGAAAATGAGCAGAATGTGACTTTGTTTCGCTTTCCTTAGAGGTTGTTTCTACACAAATCTTATGGACTTGTACAAATATTCCATTATTAGTATTTTGTACTCACATTGCTGTAGATATGTAACTTTTAAAACATACAACTGATAGATAAATCAAATATGCATATCACATTCCATAAATACAAGATTTAAGATTCAAGTGAAGGGATTATGGGTATTTAAAAAGATAACCAAGTAATATGAAAAAGGTTTGAGTTTCTTATGAGTAAAGAATGTACTTTTATGACTTAGCCCAAACCTGATAATCAGTATAAAAGGAATATATATCATAAAATCCTGAGTACCAAAAATCTTAAAATAATTAGGTTTGATTTCAAAGCTATTTCTAAAACTATAGGAGGCAACATTTTTTTAAAAAATCAATAAACATGAATGTATATTATCTTTCAGAAATTTTAAAGCACCTAATCTTTTTTTTTTTTTTTTTGAGACGGAGTTTCGCTCTTGTTACCCAGGCTGGAGTGCAATGGCGCGATCTCGGCTCACCGCAACCTCCGCCTCCTGGGTTCAGGCAATTCTCCTGCCTCAGCCTCCCGAGTAGCTGGGATTACAGGCACGCGCCACCATGCCCAGCTAATTTTTTGTATTTTCAGTAGAGACGGCGTTTCACCATGTTGACCAGGATGGTCTCGATCTCTTGACCTCGTGATCCACCCACCTCGGCCTCCCAAAGTGCTGGGATTACAGGCGTGAGCCACCGCGCCCGGCCTAGCACCTAATCTTAGTTTATGTTCCAGGATTCATTCTAAGTATTCTGTTAAATTGTAAGCTCTCTAACTGAAATTTCAGTTGATGTTTAAAAACCCTATTTTTGTTAGAAGATATGTACTTGTACAATTTTCTTTTATTCTAAGCCCACTCAATTTTTACATTTTTATAGATTAAAAGACACAAAAAAGTTAATTGAGGTATCTTATAAATCTAACCCCTCTTGGCAAGTTTAACCCCATCAGTTTTACTGCAATCTGGTAAATTCAGAGGGCATAAGAGGGAAATCAGATAGTGTTGTTTTTAATCCCCCAGTTTAACATGTATAAATAACAACTCTAAATGAAAACATATCAAATTGGGTATTTAAATGAGATGCCTACATAGCTTCTTACAACTAGCTAAGCTATATAGACAAGTGGAAACTTTCATTATAAAAATTCTAGTGCATACAACTGTCAAAGTCTCCACAGTAAAATATTTTAGATTTAATTTTGGCCACCAGTGCAATTTAAGAAACAGGGACTAGTTACGGTAGAGAAGGCCTCATAGTGGTCACGATTTGATAAATAACTTAAACCTCAAATTCCAGAGAAGTTTTCTTAAAGTCATAATAGCTGTAGTAACTTGCACAGATTTTTTATGTTGTAGTGACATTAAAAGCTGAAAATATTTTTAGTAAAGAAATGCAATTGGTAGGACACACTAATGCAGGCACATTTTTTTAAAAAAAGACAGCATGCAATACTTAAGATTACAAACTTAAACTGTACAAAAGCAAGTCAAGGATAAGAAAGACTAAGCAGTTAGAAGAAACGTGCTTTAATTTACCCTTCCTTCTTCCTTCTTTGAAGATATCTGTGCAGGCCAACAGAAATTACTGCAACTCCAACAACTACAAGAAACCAGGAAACAAATGACATGTAATTCTGAAAACTAATCACCAAGATTAAAAATCTAGCAGAAGAAATAAATGCTGGTTACATTTCAGTGGTCAAATGTTATTTTATTTAAGCACCTACACATTTATATTACATCTAGACTCTTTGCTATCTAAATCCAACTCCCCGTAATCACTTACACAGTGCATGGTATGTCAGAGAAAAGTCCTTGCTTTAATCTAGAAAAATATCAAAAGCACATTTGGGAAGCCAACTCCTATTACCGATCATCTTGAGGAAATATGTATTACTTAGGCTTTGTTACTAAGTGGATACATAGAATATAACAATATAAAATCACTAACACAAGGCAGGTAGTAAGTATATCAAATAAAATGTCAGGTTTTCCTAAACTGGCTTAATTAACCAACCAATTTACAAGCTATAAAAACTATAGAAACTGAAAAACTATTTTTAAAATGCATGTCTTCACAATAATGTTTTGACTTAAGTGGTGTCAAAATTTGTGATACTTACGTATAGCAATAACAATCAGAGCAATGGCCCATTCATCTGAGAAAGCAAGCAGTTCAAAGATGTTGAACACACAGATCTCCAGACAGGATTTATTTCAGTCAGATCATCTAAACACGTGATATGGTTTGGCTATGTCCCCACCCAAATCTCATCTTGAATTTTAGTTCCCATAATCTCCACATGCCATGGGAGGGACCCCATGAGAGGTAACTGAATCATGGAGGCAGTTTCCCCTATGCTGTTCTCATGAGATCTGATGGTTTTACAAGGGGCTTCCTCCTTTACTTGGCTCTCATACTTCTCCTTTCTGCCACCATGTGAAGAAGAATGTGTTTGCTTCCCCTTCCTCCATGATTGTAAGATTCCTGAGGCCTCCTCAGCCCTGCAGAACTATGAGTCAAACCTCTTTCCTTTATAAATTATTCAGTCTCAGAAAGTTCCTTATAACAGCATAAGAATGGACTAATACAACACTACAGAGAAAAAAAAAATTTATATAGTTTTAGCATGACTGCTAGTGTGCATCCAGGTCATTTTGATCACAGAATACTTCTAATCAGTTTCCAGGTTAAGGGTTCCACTTGTGAAACTCTTAATGGGAACCTCACTTTTCATTGTTTTTCTCTATGGCTACCACGTCAGGTCATTCAGTAGTAACGTTATTAACAATTAGAATTCACTACATTAGAGGAAAATAAGTTTGAAAATTATTATCCCATGAGAGTTGGTTTAGTTCAATAGCTATTCTGTCATTTCTCATGTTTTGGTGACATTTCACTTGTATTTTTTCCTCCAAAAGTGGATCTATAGAGTGAGTCATAAATAAATTTCTATTATTCTATCACCCAGATGGTTCCTATCCTCTCACTTCCCTACTCTGCCCCGCCCCAAAATTAAGACATGGTCCTAAATACCAATAGGATTCCCTTTATAAATGAAACACCACAGCACGCATGGATAAAAAATATACAGAGAAACTTGAGCATACATTTTTGACTATCTAGAGAACATGAAATAATCCTATAAAACCTTAATTTTTAGAAGTGTTTCTGTCGGTAATACCTTTGCTTCTAAACTGACATTACTTTTGCTATAAATCAAATTGCTATAAGTTAAATCATAAAGTGCCATGTTTAACTCTGCTTTTCTCATCTCATAAACAGTTATCAAGTGTTTAATGGTTGCAGATGGAAATAGATTTACTGGCACAATGACACCTGGACCAAAGATTTTGGAGGTAAGGCAAACACTAAAAAACAAGCCTAAGGTGCATTATGTAAAATGATTAACCATTACTAAACTAGTCTAAGAAATGAAAAGTAATAGATTGTTGTCTTTTTTTACTTATTAAGAAATATTTATATTTCATTGGCCTTTATCACAACTATATGTCATCATTTTCTTTAATATGTATTGTGTGAACTGCGTGAGCCTCCATCAAGTGTGTTAAACCAGTTTGTTACATAGAAAATGAACCCAACTTAGATTACTTTAAGGTTCATGTATATAAGGTATGAATAGAAAGAAAATTTATCTATGGATTGCCATCATAAAATAACAATATAATGTGGAAAGAAAATTGTGTTTTGTATATTTTAACCTACCTACAAACACAGCATTTAAGAAAGCTATCTTACCCTACTAGGGATCCTATGTTGGGGCACCTCATAGTAACTGTAATTACCTACATGTTTCTACACATACTACACTTATATTAGTCATGGTAGCTATACCAACCCAAACTGTCAAGCATTCCTTCATCAGGATTGGGATATCCTAGAAAAAAGAAGAAATATAGATTAAATTAAAAAAAAAAGCATAAATAAAACTTAAAATCCTTTAAATTCATAAGGCGATATTTTCACCTTTGTAGAAAATCCCTTAAAATGTCATTTTCCTTATAAATTATATTAATGTTTCTCATTTAAAGTAATATAAAAATTTATAAATGTATATTTAATGTCATCATCTTTTTTCTTTCTGCCCACTCACATTTCCTCTGACAATATTCTGTGGTACAACACGTAAATTTATCTTTACTATATTCTCAAAATTAGTCTATAAATCCAATGCCATTCTAATTAAAATTGAAAGATAGAGGGATTAATAAATGCTTTAGAGTTGACCTGAAATGGAAGGAAACTTCAACATAATAAAGGCCATATATTAAAAACCAACAGCTAACATCATACTCAATGTTAAATGAATGAAGGCTTTTTCCCAAGATCAGGAACAAGACAGGATGTCCATGTATGCAATTTCTATCCGACATAGGAGGGAAAGTTCTAACCAGAGCAATTAGGTAAGAAAAAGGAATAAAAGGAATTCAAGGCCAGGCATGGTGGCTCATGCCTATAATCCCAGCACTCTGGGAGGCCGAGGTGGGCAGATCACCTGAGGTCAGAAGTTTGAGACCAGCCTGACCAATATGGAGAAACCCTGTCTCTACTTAAAATACAAAATTAGCTGGGTGTGGTGGCACATGCCTGTAATCCCAGCTACTCAGGAGGCTGAGGCAGGAGAATTGCTTGAACCCACGAGGCGGGAGTTGCAATGAGCCGAGATCGCACTATTGCACTCCAGCCTGGGCAACAAGAGTGAAACTCCATCTCAAAAAAAAAAAAAAAAGAGGAATTCAAATTAGAAAGGAAGAAATAAAATTAGCTCTGTTTGCAGATGACATGATCTTTTATGTGGAAATCCCAAAGGATCCCACATATACACACACACACGCAAACATCTCTTAGAACTAATAAATGAATTCAACCAAGTGGCAGGTTACAAAATCAACATAGAAAACTCAGTTGTATGTCTATTCACTAACAATGAATAATCTGAAAAAGAAATTAAGAACACAGTATCATTTGTAATAGCATCAAAAAGAATAAAATACTTAGAAATAAACTTAACTAAGGAGGTGAAAGACTTACATACTGAAAACCACAAAACTGCTAAAAAATTAAAGACGTAAATAATTGGAAAGACAATTGTGTTTATGGATTGAAAACATTTCGTCAATACTACAAAGGAACCTTCAGATTCAGTGCCACTCCTATGAAAATCCTGATGATTTTTTTTTTTTTAGCTGAAATAGAAAAATCCATTCTAAAATTAACATGAAATCTCAAGGGACCACAAATAGGCAAAACAATCCTGGAAACAGCAAAGTTGAGAAGACTAACCCTTTCTGATTCCAGAACTTACTATAAAACTATGATAATCAAAACAATGGTAATGACAAAAAGACAGACATACAGACCAATGGACTAGAACAGAGACATCAGAAATAAACCTCTGCATATATGGTCAAATCGTTTTCAACAAGAGTGACAAAGAATAGCCAAATGGGGAAAGGGCAGTCTCTTCCACAAATGGTGCTGGTGAAACTGGATATTCACAGGCAAAAAAGTGAATCTGGACCTTTACCATATAAAAAGATTAACTCAAAATAGATAAAAGACCTAAACACAAGAGGTAAAACTATAAAACTCTGAGAAGAAAACATAGGGGAAATGCTTTTTGACATTGGATCTGGCAATGATTTCTTGGATGTGACACCAAAGGCACAGGCAAGACAAGAAAAAAATTGTATTTCATCAATTAGAAGCAAATTTTGTACATCAAAGGACACCATCAACAGAGTTAAAAGACAATCCACAGAATGGGAGAAAATATTTACAAATCACATATATAATAAGGAAGTAATATCCAGAATATATAAATAACTCCTAAGACTCAGTAACAAATATCAACCCAACTTGAAAATGGACAGAAGACTTAAATAGATATTTCTCTAAAGAAGATATACAAATGATCAATAAGCACATGAAAAGATTCTCAACACATTTCTAATCATTAGGGAAATGCATATCTAGTATGCATATCTACTTCATATCTAGTAGGATGGTCTATGGTTTGAATGACCCCTTCAAAACTCATTATGAAATTTAATTGTCAATGTAATGCTATTAGGGGTGGCACCTTTAAGAGGTGTTCAGGTCATTATGGCTCTGTCCTCATGAATGAACTAATGTCGTTATTGCAGGGTTGTGTTTGTTAGTCAGGGCGTGGCTTCGCCCCTCTTACTCTCTCTCTCACCCTCTCCTTTGCCTTCTACCATGTGATGGCCTCTGTCATATTATGACAAAGCAAGAAGGCCCTCACAGATGCCCACACCTTGATATTAGACTTCCCAGCCTCCGGAACTGCAAGAAATAAATTTCTGTTCACTATAAGTGACTCAGTCTGTGGTATTCTGTTCTTACAGTACAAAACAGACTAAGACACTTGGGTATTATTGAAAAAACAATTTAACAAGTGTTGGTGGAGATGTAGAAAAATGAGAACCTTTGTACACTGCCGGTGGGAATGTAAAATGGTGCAGCCATTGTGGAGGACAGTATGGCAATTCCTCAAAATATTAAAAATAGAATTCCCTTGTGATTTAGCAATTCTACTCCCAGGTATATAACTAAAAGAAGTGAATACAGGAACTCAATGTTTATAACAGCATTACTCAAAAGAGCCAAAAGATAAAAACAAACCAAAATGAATGAATAAGTGAAAAATAGTATATACATATAATGGATTATTATTCAGCCATAAAAAGGAATGAAGTTCTGACTCATGTCACAAGATAGATCTAGATGAACCTTAAAAACCTTGTGCTAAGTGAAATAAGCCAGACACAAAAGGACAAATACTGGGATTCCATAAGTAGACTCCACTTATTATATCTAAATTATATGAATTTACCTAGAACAGGCAAATTTACAGAGACAAAAAGTAGACAGTAGTTCTGACCAAAGTCAGAACACCTGGTTGAAATCTTTATATAATTTCAGCATATGGAAGACCTAAAGTTTTAGTAAGAAAGACACCAAAGTCATAGCCACTAGGGAAAAGATCAATACATCCAACTACTTAATAATGTAAAACATCTGAACATATAAATGACCACTGATAGGAGAACAGTTAAATGAAATATGGTATATATTTAAGTCACCATTAGAAAAGATGAGAATAAATCTAAACACATCTCCAATCTAAGAGTGTAAGTGGAAAAAGTTCAAGTTGCAGAAAAATATGTACAGCTTGACATCATTTTTAACAAAAGACAAAACACCAAACTACAGTGTAACTACACATAAAAATATGTTGATGGTCCTAGCCAAAGCAATCAGGCAAGAGAAAGAAACAAAGCATATCCAAATAGGAAGAGAAGAAGTCAAACTATCTCTGTCTGAGACGACATAATTCTATATCTAGAAAACCCTTTAGTCTGGCCTAAAAGATGTTCCAGATGATGAACAACTTCAGCAAAGTTGCAGGATACAAAATCAATGTACAAAACTCACTAGCATTCCTATACACTAACAACAGCCAAACTGAGAGCCCAATCAGAGAAGCAGTCCCATTCACAATTGCTACAAAAAGAATAAAATACCTAGGAATACAGCTAACCAGGGAGGTGAAACATCTCTACAATGAGAATTATAAAACACTGCTCAAAGAAATCAGAGAAGACACAAACAAATGAAAAAACGTCCCATGCTCATGGATGGGAGAATCAATATCATTAAAATGGCTAAACTGCCCAAAGCAATTTACAATTCAATGCTATTCCTATCAAACTACCAATGACATTCTTCACAGAACTAGAAAAAACTATTTTAAAATTCATTTGGAACCAAACAGAGCCTGAATAGTCAAGAAAATCTTAAGCAAAAAGAACAAAGCTGGAGGCATCACATTACCTGACTTCAAACAAGGCTACACTAACCAAAACAGCATGGGGTACTGGTACAAAAACAGGTATATACACCAATGGAACAGAATGGAGAGCCCAGAAATAAGGCTACATATCTATGACCATCTAATCTTCCATAGAACTGACAAAAGCAATGGGGAAAGATTCCCTGTTCAGTAAATGGTGCTGGGATAACTGGCTAGCCATATGTAGAAGATTGAAACTGGACCCCTTCCTTATACCATACACAAAAATCAACTCAAGATGGATTAAAGACTTACATGTAGAACCCAAAACTATAAAAACCGTGGAAGACAATGCAGGCAACATCATTCTGGACATAAGAACAGGCAAATATTTCATGGCAAAGATGCCAAAAACAATCGCAACACAAGCAAAAATTGATCAGTGGGATTGAATTGAAGAGCTTCTGCACAGCAAAAGAATCTATCAACAGAGTAAACAGACAACCTACAGAATGGGAGAAAATTTTTGCAAACTATGCATCTGACAAAGGTCTGATATCTAGCATTTGTAGGAACTTAAACAGATTTACAAGAGAAAAACAACGCTATTAAAAAGTGGGCAAAGGACATGAACAGACACTTCTCAAAAGAAGACCTATACGTGGTCAAAAAACATGAAAAAAAAGCTCAATATCACTGATCATTAGAGAAATGCATATCAAAACCACAATGAGATACCATTTCACACCAGTCAGAATAGCTATTATTAAAAAGTCAAAAATAACAGTTACTGGTGAGGTTGTAGAGAAAAGGGAACACTTACATAGTGTTGGTGGGAGTGTAATTTAGTTCAACTATTGTGGAAAGCAGTATGGTGATTACTCAGAGAGCTAAAGGCAGAACTACCATTCAACCCAGCAGTCCCATTACTGGGTATATATCCAGAGAAATATGTATCATCCTACCATACAGACATACCCACATGAATGTTCACTATGCCCAATAGCAGCACTATGCCCAATAGCAAAGACATGGAATCAACCTAAATGCCCATCAATGACAGACTGGATAAAGAAAATGTGGTACATACACACATGGAATACTATGCAGCCCTAAAAAAGAATGAGTTCATGTCTTCGGCAGGAACTTGGGTGGAGCTGGAGGCTATTATCGTTATCAAACAAATGCAGAAACAGAAAACCAAACACCGCATGCCCTCACTTATAAGTAGGAGCTAAATGGTTAAGAACTTATGAACACAAAGAAGGAAACAACAGACACTGGGGTCTACTGAAGCGGGAGAGTGGGAGGAGGGAGAGGAGCAGAAAAGATAACTACTGGGTACTGGGCTTAATACCTGGGTGATGAAATAATACGTACAACAAATCCCGGTGACACATTTTCTATGTAACAAACCTTCACATGTACCCCCAAACTAAAATAAAACTTTCTAAAAAAAAGATGTTGATGTACAAAAATAGATTTAAAAAGAAATTCTAAACTATTAACAGTCATTAACTTGGATAATAAGTTAGAAAGAAAACTAATCTATTACTCTATATACTTTTGTAAGTTTGAAATTCTACAAAAATATATTCAAATACAACTCATGTGATTAAAAGTTAGAAAAAGTAATCTATATCTAATAGTATAACAAGCTTAAAACTGACAAAACAAAAAAACCTGGAGAACACTGTTTGCTTCATATTAAAAGGGCTTTAATTCATAACGAGCTCTCAAAAATCACTAAGAAAAATATTTTCGAAACCTAATAGAAAAATAGACAAAGCACATGAATAAATAACTGTAGATCAAAAAAAGTTCAGATTCACTGATAATTAAGGAAATGCAAATTGGTCAGGCATGGTGGCTCACACCTATAATTCTAGCACTTTGGGAGGCTGAGGCAGGAGGATCGCTTGAGCCCAGGAGTTACAGACCAGCCTGGGCAACATGGCAAAACTCTGTCTCTATAAAAAATACAGAAAAAATTAGCTGGGTGTGGTGGCATGTGCCTGTAGTTCCAGCTACTTGGGAGGCTGAGGTGGGAGAATCACCTGAGCCCAGGAGGTTGAGGCTGAAGTGAGCTGTGGTCGCACCACTGTCCTCCAGCCTGGGTAACAGAGTGAGACCCTGTCTCAAACAAACAAACAAAAAAACTAAAACCAACAACCAAGAAATGCAAATTAAAATAAGATGTTACTTTTCACCTATCATTTAAAAATTTTTAACATTTTTTTAGATATGTCTAAAGTTTTTAATTTAAAAACATTTTAAGCAAAAAAAATTCTTAACCGTATCAGTAGGATAAAGGGCTAACCAACCTGGATAACGCGAAACTGGAGGCTTGTAAGTAGGCCTAGGACCTAGAAAAATAAGTTTGACTTTATAAATTCATCAGGGCCTTATCAATATAAAATTATGACTTTAATTTTGATATTGATTTTTAAAGATTATTTATCAAAATGAAGACTACACATACTTTACAAACTTTGCAATTCTACAGATTAGAATTTGCCTACATATATAGCTGCACAGGTATGTAAGGATGTAGGTACAAGAATGCTCACTATACTCTGTATTTTATAATGGAAATCCTAGAAGATAACCAATAATAAATCACAAAAGTAATGTGTGGCCGGCTTGGTGGCTCATGCCTGTAATCCCAGCACTTTGGGAAGCCGAGGTGGGCGAATCACTTGATGTCAGGAGTTCAACACCAGCCTGGCCAACATGGAGAAACCCTGCCTCTACTAAAAATACAAAAATTAGCTGGGCATAGTGGTGGGCGCCCGTAATCCCAGCTACTTGGGAATGTGAGGCGGCAGGAGAACCGCTTGAACCCGGGAGGTGGAGGTTGCAGTGAGCTGAGACCATGCCACTGCACGCCAGCCTGGGTGACAGAGCAAGACTCTGTTTCAAAAAAAAAAAAAAAAAAAAGGAATGTGCTTGGGGTAAACATATGTATCTTTTTTAAAAACTGTAAGTGGTATCATACTATAATTTACATCGTCCTCTTTTCCACTTAGGGTTCCTGGCTATTTTTTCATGTTAGTAATTTAGATCTACCTTAACATAATTATGGTGCTATTTAGTTGTCCTCTGATGATGAGCAATGACTGACAACCCCATGAGGAATTTTGATTTTTCAAAAAAATACCCTTGTAGTTTCTCTTTTTTATAAACTTTTTCTCACAAGCAATTCTCTCCTCTGCTCTCAAGCACTAAGCTAGATCAGTGTTTTATAAATAGTTTATGAAATGCTTATTGTCAACTCTTTCAAAAGACTGTATCAACAAACTTAGTGCATACACCCACTAAGAGCATGTGAGTAGGCATGGATGCCTCATTGAGTATGAATTCCACATGCAATTTTGTTTTGCTCACATATCAGTCCACCAAAAAGCCCATCTCTTCCTGCCCTCAAACCCTATAGCACTCAATTCAAGAGGCTACCAGTTACCAATTACATATTAACAAACATACATGGATCTATCACTTCCTTAATATTAAATTAAGTGTTGAATAAATCATATTAGCTAGCTCTAAGAGCTTTCTATACACCGGGTACTTACACCTTCTAATAAACAAAAATACAAGGTATTTTTCTTTTTTTTTTTTTTTTTTTTGAGACGGAGTCTCACTCTGTCACCCAGGCTGAAGTGCAGTGGCTCGATTTTAGCTCACTGTACCCTCCGTGCCTCCCCCGCCAGGTTCAAGCGATTCTCCTGCCTCAGCCTCCCGAGTAGCTGGGATTACAGGTGCCTGCCATCATGCCTGGCTAAGTTTTGTATTTTTGGTGGAGACAGGGTTTCACCATCATGGACAGGCTGGTCTTGAACTCATAACCTTGTGATATACCCACCTCGGCCTCCCAAAGTGCTGGGATTACAGGAGTGAGCCACTGCGCCCAGCCTATAAGAAGGTATTTTAATTACTATGTTAACATGCATAATTCCCCTCAATCCTTTAAAATATTAGGGAGATAGTAAATATATAATCGAATTAGAAGCCAGTGATTGAGATTTCAGTTCGACACCCACATTAAACTAAAGGGAAATGAAAGACCAGAGAAATGATGTTAACTAAGCATAGTCTGCCCAGGCTAATGCTCTTCCCACAATTACTACTGTCTCTTGCTTCTGCTGCAAGCAAAGTGAAACCAGAGACAGCACTGTTGAAATCAGGACGATAATTCCTTCTGTCATATCAAAATAATCTCTCTAGTCATAAGCACAGTGGTTGACGAGGAGTCCCTGCAAAAAGTCTTCTATTTCATTTCAGTAAGTAAGGACTTTTCCTGCCTTTCGGTTGCTATAAAATTTACTTGCTATTGCCAGATAAAACTGCCCAGTAAAGAGGAAAAAAAAATAACATTATGAGGTGTGGAAGAGGGGCAGGTAGGGAAGAGGCAGAAATATAGCTCTTGCTCTGGAGACAGCAGAAATTTCCCTGTTTAAATGCGTCACATCAGAAGACTCAAACTTGTTGCATTCCAGAAAATGAAAAATTCCTGGAATAGGAACATTCTCAGTAAAAGTGTCAACAGATCACTTCTGAAAAGAATAAAACAGCAATTTGATGACACAAAACATACATATTAACAAACAAACATACATATTAACAAACATACATGGATGTTCCTATTCCCTAACATTAATTCAAGTGTTGAATAAGTCGTATTAGCTAGCTCTAAGAGCTTTCTATATACCGGGTACTGTGCTAAGTGCATTAAATACATCCCACTTATATCTTACTAATAAAAAGGAAGGTCCTAATTCAATTTATATATATATAAATCCCCAGATTATGGCAAAGATATATATATATTTATTTTTAATAAATATATATTTATATTTAAATATTTATATTTATATAAATATAAATATATATATAATATATTTATTTATGTATTATATATAAATATATATATATAAAATCCCCAGATTATGGCAAATAATTTTAGAATCACTATGTATAACAACTAAAATGGCTATACAAATGTCCTCCCTCGTTTCATTACTAAAAATGATGAATGAGTGGAAATCACCAGAAATTTAAAGGATTTTTTAAAAAATCAACAAGAATTTAAAGGATTTTTGAAAAAAATATAAGCAGGTAGTTACTAAACCTGAGACACTGGAAGTTGGAGATATTGTAGCGAGAGAAGTCGACACTGGAAAACAATAATGTAGATTGGATCAAACACTTGGGAGTTATTACTGGCATTTTCTCCAGGAATTTATAAGATTTTCAAGAAATACGAGGAAGAAGCTACTAAACCTGAATGACTCAAGGTTGGAGGTTTTGTACTGGAAGGAGGCAGCTCTAGGAAATAAAACAACGTTATCAGATCAACCACCTGGGAGTTATTGCTGCCATTTCATTTATATGAATTGTGCCCTTCTTGACTTACTTAGATAAAAATGCCCGGATTTTAATTCACTCCAAAAAGTTGTTGTAACCTACTTTTTATACATAAAATTATTGAACCAGAGAAAGTATATACCCATGCAATGTACATAACATGCTGAGAACCCTGGAAAAGCACAGCAAATCACAACAGCAGAATTTTATATGAATGTCATGTCATACATCTGGCATAGAAATGAATACAAAACACAGTTAAATACTAAAATTGTTTCTTTTCAGTTATTCTGTATGACTGATAGTTAATATCAAAGAAATAAAGTCTAAAATGAACAGCAGCAACAACAAACCAAGACAGAAAAAAGACAACTTTGTACCTTTAACACACTTTGGAACTGGAGGATCCCAAGTACTGTTACTGTTACAGACAATTGTGTCACTGCCAATGATGTGAAAACCCTCATCACATTCAAATATAACTGTTGCTTTGTAGTAAAATTTTTTTCCAAATCCTGCTATCTGTTTTCCATTTTCGACTACTGGAAATCGACATTTGACCACTGCAAAAGGAGAGAAACTCCAGAATTAATGGAAATCTGCTTTAACAGAAAAAGTAGTACCAAGTAGTAATTTCCAGTAGAAACAGAGACAAGGAATGGAATGCAGGATGTTAAAAACATTTCTAAAAAGTCTTTAAATGTTAAACATTTAAATACAAAGCATTTTAAATGATATATTCTCCTTAATGATATTTTTAAAGGTTAGTTTATTGCATATAATTTACATACAGTCAAATTCACCTTTCAAGTGTACAGCTATATGAGTTTTGACAAACGCAAATAATCATGTAACTACCACTATAGTAAAGAAAAGTTCCATTACTCTCCAAAATTTCCTCATGCCCTTTTGTGAGTTACCCTTCACCACCCCTTCTTCTACAACCAGCCAACCACTTATCTGCTTTTATCCCTATAGTGGGACGTTTTCAGAATGTCACATAAATAGGATCACGGCCTTTGTGTGTTGATTTATTTTTTTGGTTCTTTCAAACAAAAACTTCTAACTCATGCAGATACACAGTAGTTCACGCTGTTAAAAATGAAATGCCAAGAACATGTGAAGGTGAGAAATAGGGAACTCTGTAGCTAGAACTGTTTTTTGACTTGAACTGACCTGTATTAAAATATATTCAAAATCAATCATACAGGAGGAGGAAGTGCATACGCCTGCTTTGTTTAGTTATAGATAAAACTATTTACAAAATTATTCCAGAGTATGTACAAAGGAAGAAGGAAATACATTGAAAGGTTACCTTTACACTCCGGAGCGTCATCACTCCATACTGAATTGTCACGACAGTAAATCGTGCTCTCTCCAATAAGTGAAAATGGATCTGGTCCAGGCGCAGGATCACAACTATAAGTTACTGCTTCAAGATATTCAAATACTTCTACATCACTAAAGGTGTGTTTTCCATTGTTTATTTTTGGAGGTGGTTTACACAAAATCTCTTAAAAATGTGGAAAAAGAGGGAAGGAAGTATAAAAGATTAAGACAGCATTAGTAAAATTTCTACGCTTTCAATACATTCATCAATATAGGGTTTCTACAAGCTGGTTGTGAATTCAGTATCAATTTAAAAGAAGATTTCTATGAGCAAATATCCCAAATTCAAACCATTAATGTATTGACTAACTTTCAGAACAAATCTCATTTTCTTAAAGTGTAAATACCCATCGAGATGGTCTGCATCTGTGGTCCCCACCAAATCTCATGTGGAATTGCAGTCCACAACGTTGGAGGTGTGGCCTGGTGGGAGGTGGCTGGATCATACGGGTAGATTTCTCATGAACGGTTGAGCACCTACCATCCCCTTGGTGCTGTTCTCATGATACTGAGTTCTTGGGAGATCTGGTTGTTTAAAAGTGTGCAACACCTCCCGTCCTCCCCACCTTGCTCCTGCTCCTGCCATGTGAGACACTTTCTTCCCCTTTTGCCTTTCCCAGTCATTAAATTTCCTGAGGCCTCCCCAAACCCCCAGCTGATGCCAGCATCATGCTTCCTGTACAGCTTGTAGAACCATGAGCCAATTAACCCTCTTTTCTTTATAAATCACCTAGTCTCAGGTATTTCTTTATAGCAATATGAAAACAGACTAACATACCTATATTTCTTTGCAAGGCCATGCTAAGTTTTGTTCTAGTCATCACAAGAAATGCTGACAATTTAATGAGAAAATATGCTTAACAGAGTGGGTGGTTGAGAAATCCTTTGCAATTTATGAATATATCCATTTTCTAAATCGGTGGTTCACAATACCACCAAAATCTTATTGTCTTTTTTCACTGTCATCCTTACAAGTGTATAGAGATTTTTTTCTAAAGGCTACATATTGTGTGATAACACAACAGGCCAAATCCAATCTTGCTTTAAGACAGATGTTGAAGAGATATGCAAAAAAGTGTGAACAATGCCACTATTCCTACTAGTTTTATTTTGTTTTGGAAAATTGTTATTTTTCATTAAAAAAAGTTACATATGTTAATATGTATTGTGTCTATTCTCACAATTCATCAGGCAGGGTGTGGTGGTTCACGTTTGTAATGCCAGCACTTTCGGAGGCCCACGGGGCAGATTGCTTGAGCACAGGAGTTCAAGACCAGCTGGGGCAAGATGGCAAAACCCTGTCTCTTCAAAAATTACAAAAAGCCAGGTATAGTGGCACATGCCTGTAGTCCCAGCTACTGAAGAGGCTGAGGTTGCAATGAGCTGAGATTGTGCCACTGCACTCCAGCCTGGGAAACAGAGTGAGACCCTGTCTTAGGAAAAACAAAGCCAAAAAGAATCAATAATTATTTTTAAAACCTCTCAATTTGAATTCCAATATGACAAATACCAATAGATAAAACCCACATAAAAGAAAGCTCTTTGGGATCTTTGTTAATCTTAAAGTGTAAAGGGTTCCCTGAGGCAAAAAACTTTGAGAACTACTGGTCTAAATTTTAAAAAAGAGAATTTACTTACTTTGACATATTGGGGGCCTACCACTCCAAACTGCGTCTGATCCTTTAAGTTCACAATATAGAATTTCTTTACCAATTAAGTAATAACTAAATGAGAAAAGAAAGGGTTACTGTTTTGTATAGCAATTAATAAGACACACATAATAATGAAGAACTTTTTATATGGTTGCTTTTCTACACTGCAGTAATTTGAGGGGGCAGTTTCTAAAACATCATACTATATAATGAAAGTGCTAAGTCTGCATTTTAATCAAATAAAGAATTTCTCCATTTGAAGATATATTGGCCAAGAGCAAAGATGTCTAAATAAATCTGCTGTGCCTGTCTGCCCAGCATCTTTGCTATCTCCTGCAATCACATTACACATTCATTTCTGTGCCTCTGCTCGCACCACTCTGCTCACTAAGGACAAGGACTGTGTAGAGAGATCAGGTCCTAGAGCTGGAATGCTAGGATTTGAGTCCCTGCTCCTTAACTTACTAGTTTCTTGAGCTTGGGCAAGTCACTTAAAGTTCCTCTCACTCAGTTTCCTAGTTGATTAAAAGGGGTAACAGTACATACCTCATGGAGTTGTTTAGAGGATTAGATAGGTTAGCGTTTGGCACATATTGATACGTGAGTTTTAGCTCCTATTAGTATTATTTAGAACAGAATGTCTTCCTAGGAATAGCTTACTGAGTATAGGAATACTTTCATTGAGTATACTCGTATACTCAAAATCTTCTCTGATTTAAATTCACAGGAATCTCTCTTCCTTCTGGACTTCTGGTGTAATTATCATGAATAATTCTACTTATTTAGCATTTTTCTTTTTTGCTTTGATAGCTCTCAGTATATATTGTTTCTCAATAATGTTAGAACTTCTTTAGGGGTGTCCATGTCTTAAACTTTTGGTATACCTCAGGGGGCCTAGCAAGCTCTATGTAACTTTTTTTTTTTTTTTTTTTTTTTTTTGAGGCAGAGTCTTGCTTTGTTGCCATGCTGGAGCACAGTGGCCACTCTGAGCTCACTGCAACCTCCGCCTCCCAGGTTCAAGTGATTCTTCCACCTCAGCCTCCTGAGTAGCTGGGACTACAGGCACGTGCCAAACGCCCGGCTAATTTTTAAATTTTTAGTAGAGACGAGGTTTCACCATGTTGGCCAGGATGGTCTCGATCTTTTGACCTCGCGATCCACCCACCTCGGCCTCCCAAAGTGTTGGGATTACAGGTGTGAGCCACCACGCCCGGCCGCTCTATGTAACTATTAACTGAATATTCCAATATTTCTACTTAACCAAATTTTAAAAACTGTCAGAGAAACTGCCTTACATAGTCACAGGTGATTTTTCCTCCAAGTTTCACTTATTTTATCTATTTTTTTTTTTTTGAGATGGAGTCTTGCTCTGTCATTCAGGCTGGAATACAGTGGCATAATCTCAGCTCACTGCAATTTCCATCTCTCAGGTTCAAGTGATTCTCCTGCCTCAGCCTTCTGAGTAGCTGGGATTAGTCATGTGCCACCACACCTGGCTAATTTTTGTATTTTTAGTAAAGACAGGGTCTCACCATGTTGGTCAGGCTGGTCTCGAACTCCTGACCTTGTGATCTGCCTGCCTTGACCTCCCAGAGTGCTGGGATTCAGGTGTGAGCCACTACACCCGCCATTATTTTTTCTGTATTATGGTGTGTTACTGCTATTGCTTGAATCTGGTTTGTCTCTATCAAAACTCATATTGAAATTTAATTGCCAGTATAACAACATTAAGAGGTGGTGTGGCCTTTTGGAAATGATTAGGTCATTAAGAGGGATAATGCCTTTCTAGAGAGTCTTCATTTTTGTAGTGAATTCTCATTTTTGTAGGCTTGGATTCATTACCATAAGAGCAGGTTGTTAGAAAGTAAGAATCCCCTCCCTTGTGCTTTCACTTTTTTGCACATGCTAAATTTCCCTTTCACTTTCCAGCATGTTATGATGCAGTGTGAAAGCCCTTGCCAAACACTACTGCCATGCCCTTGAACTTCCCAGCCTCCAGAAATATAAGCCAAATAAATTTTTCTTTATAAATTACTTAACCTCAAGTATTCTGTTATAGCAACAGAAAATGGACAGAAAATTACATTTACTCTCTAAATGCACATTTCTCTTAAATGTCCAATATTCCCAATATATACGACTTCAAAAGTCCTACAGAGCAGACCATTACTGAGTGCTCAGTGCCTGTTCTTGAGATGCTTCATATTGTAGCAGTCTCAAAAATAAGGTTTTTCAACTGAGAGATTTTGATCAACATGATGGTTAAAGGCTAATCAGGTCAGTTTTGGTTGGGTAACACCTTACAGAGTCACCTGGATACAAGTGTATCTTTCGTTGGCAATTCTGTTTCTCACAGAAATGAGAGAAATAGCTCTCATTCCTGTGAGCTCTACTTCAAGTCTAAGAGTTGGCAGATTTCAGTTGGGGACACTCAGTTGTGAAGGATAAATTCTCATGATTACTACATTCTTAATGCTTACAACAGGCTTACTGTCAGATACAGCAAGTAGTTCTGCTTTCCTTCAATATCAATTTCTTTCTATTTACTATACATCTTGCCTATCCCCATAAAACATCCAAGAGTTGTTTGGCTAGAAGTATAACTTGTCACATAGAAAGCAAAATTAAATATACATGAATGCTTAAGAAGAAAAGCGAAACAAAAATAAAATTACTAACATTTCCCTAATTTCCTCTAAGGAGCAACTTACCCGTCATTACAAATGAAGTGCAGCTGATTTCCAAATGAATAAGACCCATTTGCAAGGATTGCTTGGCCATGTAAAGGATTAGGTATATAGTGACACACTTTTCCTAAAAAAAAAAAAATTTTGAGATTTTTCAATCCAGCTGTTGAAGATCTGAATCAAAATCAAAATTCTGCATTGCTCTTTTGAATGCATGGGAATATTATTTTCTTTATTTACCTATTATAAGGGTAAACTTAAGATTCATGTTCACCTAGGCAATCTATTGCCAAGAAAAAGATATCTTGGAGATTTCAGTTTCTCAAAGCCTGTAAAAAAGCATTGCTATCTTAAACCTCATTTCACAAGAAAAAAAAAATAATCACCATAGTGAAATATGTACCCTAAAATGTGTGCAAATCTCTAGAGAAAGAAGAAAACAAAAACAAAAAACAAACAAACAAAAAATCTCTAGAGCCAGCAGGAAAAAGAAAAAAAAAAAAAAGAAAAGAAAAAAATCTCTAGAGCCAGCAGGAAAAAGAAAAAAAAAAAAAAGAAAAGAAAAAATCTCTAGAGCCAATAAGGAAAAAAAAAAAAAAAAAAGCCTTGTTTACTTACTAACACAGGGCTCATCTGAGATCGGTAGCCATGTGTGATTCCGATCACAAATACTATGGGTGAGAAAAGGAGCGTAGTGGTGGTATCCTTTTTTACAGTCATATTCTACTCGTTCCCCAACCTCATAATAGGGTTTTGGTCTGCTAGTGAGCTCCATAGCTTCGAATGTTGGTGGCGGCCCACATGCATCTAGGATTAAGAGAATAACAACATGAAGATCGTATCACTTTAATCAGCTGTGGACTGTGGTCTGGCAGCAGGTGGTATACAAAAAATAGAAAGGCTGTTGGCAGGCCAGGCGCAGTGGCTCACGCCTGTAATCCCAACACTTTGGGATGTCAAGGCAGGCGGATTACCTGAGGTCGAGATTTCAAGACCAACCTGATCAACGTGGAGAAACCCCATCTCTACTAAAAATACAAAAATTGGACAGGTGTGGTGGTGCATGCCTGTAATCCCAGCTACTCAGGAGGCTGAGGCAGGAGAATCGCTTGAAACCCAGGAGGTGGAGGTTGCAGTGAGCCAAGATCGAGCCATGGCACTCCAGCCTGAGCCACAAGAGCCAGACTCCATCTCAAGAAAAAAAAAAAAAGCTGTTGGCAAGATTTTAAATGTTTGTTCCATGCGTTTACGTGACTGTTGGTGATGACGAAGGAAATGGGACTTGCATGTTTTAAATAACATCCTATTAGCTTTTGTTTTTTTTGGAAATAAACATTCCACAGTAAACTGAAGAAAGAGCATTAATGTTTTTGGTCTTAAAATATATATGGATGCATCTTTCCCCACATTATTCTAAATGCATTTCAAAACTAACTTCTCCACTAAGAAGTCTTCTTCAGTACCATAGCACTCTACTCAGATTGTTCTTCCATAGTTTAAAACACTGACTTCTGACAGCTTGTCACTTCAGGCTGTCTTCTCTTAGAAGGCACGTTCCTGGGGTTCAAGGACCATGTTCTTCTTTTTCTACTGCACTCTACCCACTCTGCGGGTGCTCAAAAAATGCTGACACTGTCAAATTCTACCTCCAGTTAGGTACTCAAGAAATTGCTGCTACTGTGCCTGGGGAAATGAAAACAACCCAAGTTTGGATTCATGTTGTCCTAAGTCAAACGAAAGGCTCAAGCTGCCCTAAAAGGACAGGAAATAACATGAAAGTCTGAATTTATGATGGTGATTGTTGATTCCGGAAGAGCCTGTTGCTTTTCAGAATTACTCACCCTGTGATTTAGTCCTCTCCCTTCTTTCTTGTCTCCTTTGCCCTACTCTGCCACACTGAGTAGCTTGGCAGGCCAGCAGTATCACATCTTGGTCCTTTGCTCACACTGCTTCCTCTGCTCTGAATACCCTTCCTTCCTGGCCAGTAGCTATGACTCCTGCTCAACTCTTGTCTTCCTTAATCCACCCATCATCTCCTCCAGAAAGCATTTTCTGCCTCCCCCTACAAAGCACTGATCAGTCACCTTCCCCTGGACTCTCCCCTGCATGGATCTCTCAGGTAACTATCACCTGCTTTTGTGTTTAATAGTTAACAAGGCCAACTCCTTTCATCCACGTGACCACAACACCCAGCACAATATGTCCCTCATAGTAGCTATTAAAAAAAAATTTGGTACTCAAAGTCCACCTGCTGTCAAACACAAAACAATGTGAAGAATATACAGTAATAATTTCATATTGAAAGTAATCATTCTACAGCACAATGGAGAAAGAAGATTTAGCCATTTCTTGTGTTGCCTGTCTCTCGGTCTTTTGGTATCCTGGCAGGTGATCAGATAAGGACTGCTCTCTGCATTGTAGTATGCCGAGTAAGGAAACTAAGAAGCTACTCTGTAAGCACTTACTGATCTTGGCTTCTTCCACTGGAAATAAGGAAAACATCTAAAATAGGCAGAAGAGACCACACACAACATGAGACTGGGGGTTTTGTCCAAAAAAGCAGCTTCTCTTCTGGAGGAATGAGACTGGCCTGAAATTTGATAA
Source organism: Aotus nancymaae (assembly GCF_030222135.1). Classification (NCBI taxonomy): domain Eukaryota; kingdom Metazoa; phylum Chordata; class Mammalia; order Primates; family Aotidae; genus Aotus; species Aotus nancymaae. The sequence goes on along the minus strand of NW_026988453.1, from coordinate 10,914,361 downwards.
GTGTTTCCTTCTGCTGTCTTGAACCCTTTGGCAACCACCTTTGAGAGAGCAGGTCTCCCATGCGCAGCATCGTCTGCTTACAAAACCTTCTCCTTGTGAGAGTGAGTTGCTCCAAAAATTGAATGTTTATTTTAATCCACGTATTCTTCCTGCCTGGCATCGTGAGTTCTCATTTTTACTTTCTCTAGGTTTCATACTTGTTTTGATTTAACCTTATCAACCTCAAACTTAACAAAACTAAGAATGAAGAGAAGGAAAAACAAGATTCTCTTCCATGTTGCACCCTATTTTATTTTTCTATGTTCCTCTATTTCAAATCACTTTCATTATCTTCTTCAACTTCCTGTTTTGTTTTTTTTGTGTGTGTGTGTTTTCCTTTTTGTTTTTTTCTGGAAACAGGGTCTCACTCTGTCACCCAAGCTAGAGTGCAGTGGTACAATCAGGGCTCACTGCAGCCTTGACCGTGGGGGCTCCAGCTCCAGTGATCCTCCTCACTCAGCCTCCCAAGTAGCTGCGACTACAGGCATGCAACAAACACCATACCTGGCTAATTTTTTTTTTACATTTTTTGTAGAGGTGGGATCTCCTTATGTTGCCCAGCCTGAACTTCTAGTACTAAGTCTATTCTAAACATTAATCTGAAAAGAAAATAGAAGGACTTTCGTTTTCTTCTTATCACCACTGCTCCCTCCTCCCATCACCCTCCTTCAAAATGAACGTTTTAATGATCACTGAGATGCAAGACTTAAGTACTGGAAGCCCTACAGTCAACACGAACAGGGGAGGCAGATCCTTTCTGGCCCTCAGCTGCCCCTGCCCTGGCTTTTTAGGTACCCTGAGCATAGCTCTTTAAAGAACCTTCTTCCTGGAGGCGGGAGGAAGTTTTTCCTAGGCTCTAAGCCCCAGCCAAATAGTATATTTAATTTTCTGGTATTTAACAGATGTCTATATGGATACTGAGTCAGTATTGATATGGAGGCAAACAAATTGGGCTTTTGGAACCACAAATGTGACAAGACAGAGAAGCTCCCTGCATTCTGATGGGGAGAGACAAAGAATAGAAAAGGTCATTTTAAAAGGGTGATTACAAGTGAAGAGGGACTTGAACTGGGTTGTATGTGTTCAACCTGAGACAGGGGGTCAGAGAAGGTCTCTGAGGGGGTAACATACCAGCTGAGTTTGCAGAAGAAAAGAGCCCGTTTATGCAGCAGTTCAGGAGGAGAATGTTCCAGGGCTGAGAACAGCAAGCACAGATGCCCCAAAGAGGCAGAGTTTTGTCTGCTGGATGAGCAGAAAAGCCTTCCCTGCCTCCAGTCCATTTGGTAAATGCTGTCAGAAACCTTACACTCCTTTTCTCCAGAGCACTTCCCTTGGTTCATAATATATTTGTTACTATTACGTTTAGTTAATGTCTGCCACTCCCAATACATTTTAGCAAATATTTATTGTTTACTGTGTTCCCAGCACTGAGCTTGTAACAGTGAGCAAAACAAAGTCCCTGCTTATCTTCCTGTATGTACGTGTGTGTAAACAAATAGTGAAAAAAGGATCAAGAAAATAGGAACGGTTTGTGATTGCCTACCAGTGTAATAGCACCAGACATTCAAGACCGATATTCGTTGAATGAATGTTCCTAAGGAAAGAAACGCAACGTACAAACTGTACACGTAATAGGATCCTAAATATAATTTTGGACATAGATACACCTGAAGCGCATATAAAATCAGAAGGAAATAGTCCAAAATATTAAAAATAGTTGTCCTTTGATTCTGTTCGTTTTGTTCAATAAACATGTATTTCTTAGCTTTTTTTTTTTTTTTTTCTAGATAGGGTCTCACTCAGTCACCCAGGCTGGAGCGCAGTGGCATGATCACGGCTCACTGCAGTCTTCACCTCCTAAGCTCACGCGATCCTCTCACCTCAGCCTCCAGAGTAGCTGGGACCACAGGCATACAGCACCATGCCCATCTAATTTTTGTATTTTTTGTAGACATGGGGTTTTGCATGGGGTTTTGCTTGCCCAACTCCTGGGCTCAAGCAGTCACCCCACTTGGGCCTCCCAAAGTGCTGGGATCACAGGCATGCGCCACTGCGCCTGGCCTAGTATGCATTTTTAATAGTATTATTCCATTCAATGAAATACAAAACAAATTTAGTGGGATGGGCTTCAGCTTTAGTTTATGAGCCGTAGGGGAAAACCAGATTAACATAACTTCCTTTCCTTTGTTAGGATACTAATTTCTCAATAGGTTTGGTTACCAGCGTTTTTTAGGTTGCTTCACATCTCTCAAACATGACTCAAACTAATGAAAAGAAGGAAAACGATGTCAAAAAGCCATTAGGTAATGGAATCAGATAGTATCTATACTGGTTGGGAACAGGAAGATGATTCCATGACCCACCCAAGTCCCAAAAAAGCAGCTAGTTAAAAATCAAGACCAATAGGATCTCAGGCAACACGGAGACTGTTCACAGAAGGCCCAAAACGCATGGCGCGCCCTTGCCACCCTCTCTAACCCCAGGCACTGAGAACCTGCTCTCACCCAACATGCCCCTCCTAGCCCCAGAGTCCACGCTCACTCCATTCAAAGCAAACAGTGAGCTGTCTTGCCCACCGTTAACTCTGAAGGGCAGGCCACTTCACACAGCACGCTCCCAACACCAGGCCAGGCCCCAGGTCGCCCAGCACAGCCCATGCCAGCCCAGCCCATGGGGCACAGAGGACGGACGCACTGCAGCACTTTTTGCGGATACCGCCGAAGGGCTAAGGAACACCCCGCTCACCAAGGCACCAACCGCCCCGCCCAGGGAACACAGGTTAAACTCTCACCACCGGCACAGCACGGGCCCTAGCAACACTCCCACGCACCTGTGCACTCCAAAGCAAGCCCTTACCAGGGGCACCCAGTCCGCGCTCCCCTTGCGGACTAGGCTCAATCCCCAAAACACGGTGCATGCTTTTGTTGGGGGCGCAGCCAGACCCTGCGCACCTGTGCGCACAGGCCGGCGGCGCACATCACCCCAGCAAACAAGCTTCACCTCGGGCTCTAAATGGTCCCCGCATCCCCCGCAACACACCCCAGGGATGTGCGCACTGCGCCCCTGGCCTCGAGAACGCCAGCCTCTCCCTCTACCCCAAGCAGGCAGGACCTACGGTCAGCCCCGCCCCGCGCCTCCTGCCCAGCTGATCCAGCAGAGTTCTAGCTTCACCGCTGACGCGCGAACCCGCCCCGGGATCCTACCAGAGCAGGAGGACAGCAGCAACGCCAGGGCCGCCAGCAGCAACCCAGGAAAACGCCGGGAAGAAGAGGGACGCTTGCCGCGGCTGGGAGGCGCCATGCGCGTCGCGGAAGACGCCGTAATTTATCCAGAGGTGAGCAAAAAACCGGGAGCCTGCCAAGCAGGGAAGTCCCTTCTGAGTCCGCTTACGGGACGCAACAATCCCCGAACTCACAAAGTGCCCAGGAGCGCACAGCGAGTGGGCGTGGCCTGAGCCGCGCCCGAGGCGGAAGTGAATAGAGGCAACCGGGGCGGTGGGGCCAATCGGCGGACCGCTGGGCGGGGCCTTGGCGCTCAGGAGCAGCCCGTTGGCCTCCTGGAGATAGGGCGTGGCCATGGCGGGGCCGAACCCTGCAGGCTCCCCGGGACCCGCCTCTTTTCTTGCTAAACTCTGGGCCCGCTGTCCTGGAAACATGAGGCGGCCTGCGAGAAAGGGCTGGGTCACTGCCATGTTTGTGACCCTGGAAGGATGGAAAGAAAACTAAGCTGCCATAGTACTGTTTCCGGGAGCTCGGGATTCAAGAATAAAGCCCTTCGACCTAAAAATAGAGATCCAGAGGCCAGGGCGGGCGTCACTCTGAGGCAGCACCCCTCACGGTTAGTTTCATCCTGGGGCACTGCAGGCTATCCGGACTGCCTGGGTGCTTACTCGGTATTTGCCATTAGAAATTATTAGGAACAATATTTGAGTTTTTCTTGCTTGAATGCCTGCTACTGAATCGTCTCAGGGCCGTCTTGTTTTCACAGTCTCAAAGGTTTGGCTCCTGCATTCCCAGCCCCTAAGGTAATTTGCTCTTTGCTCTCCTCCCTGGAGAGAGCCCCTGTTGGAGTCTAAATTATTAAGCGACATCAGGCCCTTAGCATATTGGGACTCTATGGGGCCCTTGCCCTTGAGCGACTAAATGTTTTATTGAAGATGAAATATACATGCATGAACAATATAAGGACAAGGGTGTCCTAAGTGCCAAATTCCTGGAAGCAATAAATGCAGGAGGATTGGGATGGGTAGAAATTGTTAGGTCAAGTGGATAAGGGGGAGAACTTTCTTTTTTTGTGAAACGGTCTCAGGAACAATGCTGGAAAATTAAGAATGAGCAGGATTGATCTGTAGAGTTGTGAGTAAACCAGTGTGACTGGTGAAAGGGGAAAAAAGGGACGTGACTGGCATTAAAAGATTAAACAGAAAGAGTTGACATTTCTTCCTCTCAGATTGGCAAAGAATTAAAACGTCAGCCAATGTGAGTGAATGTGTTGCAGGGGGACCAGCACTCTGGTTTTAACATAACTTTTCAGTAAGTTCAAAGTCTTAAAGTGGACATGATTTCTGTTAGGCTGTCAGTTCCCAGAGAAATAAATCATCAGAGCTGTGATGAAAGATTTATAATTTTGGAAAAAATGTAAACCCTAAGTGTCTAGCAAAGTAATAAGGAATTTCTGGTAGTTACCTTTGTGTGATGGAATTCTATGCAGTGACTGTTGCAAAAGAATGCCAAATACGAGAAACTCTGATATAATTGTCAGTGGAAAAAGCAGAGTCCAAATTGGCATGTGCCTTTTGGCATTCCTTTTATTAAAAAAAAGTACTATATATATATATATATATAGCAGCTAGGAATACAACAAAATTAACAATGGTTGAAAAGATTGTAGCTATTTCACTTTCCTTGTGCTTTTCAGTTTTCTGCTTTCTATGTCAACCTTATGTTACATTTGGAATAAGGTAAATTTATTTAAAAAATCAAACCTATGTATCAAGGGCTGTTTTGTTCATAGAATTATGGGAGTAGAACTTGTATTACCCAGGGTTAGCATATGAGAGAGAGGACGATGAGGAACTGGGTGCTCAGTGTATACACCTAAAATGGGTCTTATAGAATTATAGAGTTTAAATGTATTTAACACAGTTCTATAACTAAGATGTACTAAAGACTCTCTGGGTTCACCAAACCATGGAATTTCCTCTTCCTGTCAGACCAACAAAAATTTTAAAATTCTTGGCAGAGATTATAAGACACTAAGTGTGGTGGTATGTCAAATCAACATCTTAGTGTCTTGGATTATAAAATTCAGACACTCCATGACTGCAATTAAAAGAGGTATAATTGAAGAGATAGTAAATAGGAAACCCAATGCGGGTAAATTATTACTTTTGTTAATGTATGGTGTGAAAGAGTGATATGACAGACATGTTCTGTGGCTCAGTGCCAGCACTCATTTGTGAAAGTGCATAGTTTATTTATTGTTCTTTGCAATAATAGATATTAAAAGTTCTCCATCTATTTTCAGGCTTTGAAGAAAGATGTCTTTTTTTCTCATGAGAAGTTTTATTATAAACTATAGAGGAAGAAATAGTGTTTGATCTCCTAGTTTCAGGTGTCAGATTAGATTCAAAGATTGGTATTTTATTGAAACTTTCTTCTAATCAGTAAAATTTGTATCCCTGGGGTTAATCAAGCCATTATTAACATACTGGAAAACTTCCACATTAAATATTTAAAACTTATTTTTATTTGAATCAACTGAAGCTTCATTTGAATGGTTCTGAGACTGGTTCCCTGCTTTTTGGATAAGTTTCATGAGTCAGGGATAGAGTTTTCTTTATCTACAATGCCAAAATCTGTAGTAGGTGCACAATGAATAGCTGGTAAATATTGGATGAAATAAATGGTTCTTGTGGTCAAGTGCATTTAACATGTCTCTGCCAGTTCTCCCCCAGCATGAATTTACTAAATGCTCAGAAAGTTCTTAGACCCTAGGAAACAAATCCAGATCTCTCTGTAAAAGGGATGAACTACAACTGTCTGCACAGCAAACTTTCCTAAATCAGGTGTTGCAGGCTTACTTGTGAAGTGGACCTGTGGTCTGTCCCTTAGCCTTGAGATCATTTTAGTGACTGAGTTCAAATGGAGGGTGTGGACAATGAACTTCCTGAGGCCTTAACAGGGGTAAAAATTAAAGTCAAGGCTTTGAATGAAGTAGGAGATTAAACACTAGTGTTTCCTCCAACTGCCACTAAAGATTTTGTCAAACTGCCAAAGAGAAGAAAAGGAGAGAATGGAGGATATGTGTGTTTGTGGACCAGGTTTAGAACTATGTGATCTCCTTTAAGGGCCTTATGAAGGGCAGTGTGGGTGGAGGTTGGTGTGTGGGGATGTCATTAAACTGTGGCCAACTCTTAAAATTTGATGTTAGGTGGTTTTTTGCCTCCTAAATTAGCATACTGTATTTAAATTATGCTTTTCAGGAGCAGGTGTAGCAGCATGAATGGGCCTTTATTTGTACCTGCTAAGCACCTGCCAGCCAACTGACCTTTATATTTAGCTGTGTCTGATTCTCTTTCCTGTTACTATCAAGAGCATTTCTGTGGCATTACACACCAACACAGGGATTGTGAAAACACTCAGGTACAGAAAGAAGTGCATTTCTCAGAAGGAATGGAAAGTATTTTGTTTCCTCTTGGCTTTTGAAGGCTTTTAAAACACAAGTATATTACAAATGATATTCTCTAAGTAGATTTGGAAAATAAGGTATTTTATTCCTTTCTCATTGTAATGGTAAGACAGAAAATTTTATTTAAGCATCATAAACTTTACACACTTAAGTGAGCTAAAAAAGCAAACAAAACAAAGAACGTTAGGGCTAGGAATAGCTTCAGAGAGCAGTTGGTGTCCAGCCCCTTCTGATAAGGCTTTGATGTGTGGAGGAACACCAGGTCTTTCGCCACGCATCGAGTTGGATAAAATGACAGGGACACACGTGGAGTGGTTTCAAGGAGTGGAGAGTTTAATAGGCAAGAAAGGAGGGAGAAGGAAGAAGCTCCCCTGTACAGAGATGGATGGAGGGCAACTCCAGAGCCGAGAGAGGAGACCCCAAGTGGGGCAGAAACCAGCCAGGTATATGTAGAGGCTGGAGGATGTGGTGCCTGATTTGCGTAGGGCTTAGCAGATTTGTTTCACTAGACATGTCATTCACCCAGCCCGTGAAAAAACTGGCCTTCCCACTCTAGCCTTTTAATATGCAAATGCAGGGCACCATGATGTTCTATGCACATGGGGTTATGTGGGGTCATGTTGCCAGGCACATGTGGAAGTAAAGGCAAGAGGACAAGAATGGGAATCACCATGTTGGGTGGAACCAGTTTCTAATGGCCTGTATTTGCATATCAAATGTTGCCCGCCTGGCTCTAAGGGCACAGGGGCTTTCCTTGTAGACAAGAAATATACCTGGAGCTGCTTTAAAAGAAACAAAAACTTTCCAAGGACCCCTCTTCCTCTCTATCTACCTAAAATAGTTTCTTTGCCAGGCAGGGTGGCTCACGCCTGTAATCCCAGCATTTTGGGAGGCCAAGGCAGGCGGATCATCTGAGGACAGGAGTTCAAGACCAGCCTGGCCAACATGGTGAAACCCCATCCCTAATAAAAATACAAAAATCAGCAGGGTGTGGTGGCGAGTGTCTGTAACCCCAGCTACTCTGGAGGCTGAGGTAGGAGAATGGCTTGAATCCAGGAGGAAGAGTTTGCAGTTAACTGAGATCACACCATTCACTACAGCCTGGGCAACAAGCGTGAAAGTCTGTCTCAAAAAATAAAAAGAAAAACTTTCTGAAAAAAAAAACAACACTTTTTTTTTCTCTCTATCTGTCTAAAAGAATTTCTTAATAACTGCTGTCACATTTATCCCCTATGGAGATATCAACCTAACTACTGTTAGGGAGTTTTTGAGTGACGACTTTTCCTGGCTACTTTCTGCTGAAAGGGGCATCAAATGGGGAACACCAGCTAGAGCTCCTCCTGGGGTCAATCTAAGGGTTCTCATAAATAGGACGTGTCCACTCATGGTCCAGTTCGTAGCACCATTTGGAGTTTGATTGCTTCTAGGTGACAAGAAACAATTTGAATTACATTATTGAGTATACAGTTTTCAAATATTAATACAAGACATACAAGCAAGAGAGGCGTTAATAAAGGGGTTAACCAATTCCATAAAGAAGACTAGAATTCATTAAAGAGGGATTGTAGCCACACGGGACTGAAGCCTGCATTTTTCCTGAACTTGTTAATGATTTTGATCTGATATTTAAATACCTGTAGATTTTCCTGTACTTTAGTAGAGGTGTTAATCCAGAAGCAGCATGTTTTATTTAAAAGTGCATCACTAAACCCAATAAAAAGACCTAGCAGACTCAGTGATAGTAAAACTTTCATGCTTCCTTTTTGTCAGTAACTATTATCCCTGCTATAAGGATAATAATTAGGCAAAATATACAGCAATGGAAACTCTCTGTCCAATATTTCAGTTAGAAGGTGCTACAATGTATACTCCTATTGCAAGAAGTAGAGTGAGAGTATAGCAGTCCCCACAAGCGTGATGTAGTCGATAATTTCCATCTAAAATTTTACTTTCTAAGACATACAATTTCCCTTTGGGGGCTTATGAAGTTCCTTAGTTTTATTTTCCTAAACAAAGAAACCTCCAGGTTATGGGCACCTTGCTCATTTTCATTACCTGGCAGAATTTGCAGGATAATTGCCCAGAACTAGCATATTGATCCAAATTTTTACATTTCTCATCCAGTTTCTTCCAACCTGCAGGAGATCACCATTTGATTCACAGGAATAAGCAGGATTAGTTTAAAATGTAGGCCAAAAGCTTAAAAACAATGAGACTAGGATTTAATGACAAATGTATGATAAGCTTTGGAGCACAATTTGTCTCTCCAGTCCTCATTTTTGGTAAGAGCAAATTATGATAGGACTGTGTGTGTTGTTCATAGAATAAACTTTAGTCTTATACTTGGCCTGGTTATTTGCATAAAGTGCAGCAAGAATGGTTATTTCTACATAAACTTTTTGGATTGGCTTTGATGAAACTCTGTTCTGTAAGGAATTCCAGATAAGGCCTTTAAAGCCAAGCCCATCATGGGTTTGGATCCTCAAATACCTCTGAGTTGGGTGATCCTCTCCTCTTGAGATCCCAAGATAAACTCGGAGTTGCCAGACCTGTTAGAAAGTGACATTATTTACTGACCACAGGTTAGGAACCCTGGACATGGACTGTGTAGACAGGGTATGAGGCCAGTTCTCCCCAAGGGGATTTTATTGGCTCTGCATGTCAAGCTTGATTCCTTAAAGGGAAACATACCCTTTTAGTCAGAGCCTTGGTAAAATAACCATTTTTTCCTGTTGTGTCCTGTTGACAAAGAAAAATGAATTCTTATTGCACTGATGCAAACAACTATATTTCCATAAGTTAAGAGTACTCACAGATGATCTCCAAATTCTAGAGGAACCAGGCAGAGAAAAATAAACATGCTCCAAATTTTGTTCGTGGTAGTATACCTTACTCAATTATTAAAGGCCATAAATAGCTTAAAATAAGTTTCCTTGACTCTGAAAAATGAAACAAGGATCAACAATATTCCAAGCAAAAGTTTAAAAAGTTGCTTTAACTTTCTGAGTGCAGTCCATTTAGTTAAGTCTTGTTTTGCTTGTTATTTGTGAACATGTCAGTTCTTCATGAGTCCTGTACATCCTTTCTCTATTCCAATGTTACAATCTTCAGAGCTACTAAAAACCTGCATTTGAGAAGACCTGTTAAAGTCCTTAATATAGCTTGATTATAAATAATGTTTTGAGAAGGAAGAAAGCAAGACATTCGTCTGTGAATGGCAAAATTTCCTGGATAGTTACAGTTAAAAACATGACTGACAAAGAAGTTTATTTATCTCCATGGCTTCCAGTAACTTTACCCTTAATTATAATTGATAGCATATACTTAGACAATAGAATTTTGGAAATCCCATACAATTTTGGAACATATATTATTCATCAAAATTTAACTTAAAGAAGATTGGACATCATTTTGGCAATCTCACATGACTAAACGTGTCAAATAATCTTGTTTACCTCTTTTCTGAATGTTTCAGGGGCCCTTGGAACCATCCAAAAAGCCAGGCATCAGAAAAGACAATTTTGAAACTTGAAGTTTGATTTTGGGATACCTGTTAAATGTTAGAGGTTTAAAACACCTGATGTTATGAAATAGAATTCCAGATTGCCATAAATTATTTTGCCAAAATGATGACTCAAAGGCAAAAACATTTTATTAGCCTTTACTATGACATGAAAATCCTATTCAAAGCCAAATTCTACCCTTGCATTAGTTTGTTAATGTTAACCCTAATTTGTTTGAATGAAACCTCATAGATTATTCCATCTAATCTTAACCAATTTGACCATGAGGTGAAATCTTTACAAACGTTTTATAACCTTATTACTAAAGGGTAGATTAATGTTTTAAGACCTCCTTGCTATGCCTTTATTTCAATGCTCAATTCATGAAAAAACCGTATAGATCCTATGGGAGAAGACAGTGCAGTGCTTCTACCATACATTTCATTGCAAAGCAACCCAAAGCCACTCGGCTTATTTTGTAATTAGCACATTCCCCATGGGAGTCTCATCTCTTAGTTGGGGGTAGGGTGGGATGGAGATGTTTCCATATCTTTCAGGTGGCCAAGAGCATCCTACTCCGATTTATAACTACTATTAGCCATCCCTTAAAGTATATTTCCTACCTAGTTATTATACACCAGATCTCTCTCATAATGCAAAGTCGTTTCTAACACCCCCAAAATCCAAAAACGTCAGGTGACACAATGTGAAACAGAATACATCACTAAACCCAATAAAATCACAATGTGATTTTGTGAGGTATCTATCTACTTTTAATTCCTGGAGTTTGGTGAGGAAAACAGAGGTTTTCCCAAAATGGTCTGTGGCGCCTCCTCTGTTTTTCCCAAGGAGTCCCATTCTACCAGAAGTTGTCTTAGGGCCTCTTATGCTTGCATTAAGAGTGGTAAGACAGGCCAGGCGTGGTGGCTCAGGCCTGTAATCCCAGCAGTTTGGGAGGCCTAGGTAGGCAGATAATGAGATCAGGAGATTGAGAGCATCCTGGCTAACACAGTGAAACCCTGTCTCTACTAAAAATACAAAAAATTACCTGGACGTGGTGGCGTGCACCTGTAGTCCCAGCTACTCTGGAGGCTGAGGCAGGAGAATCACTTGAACCCAGGAGGCAGAGGTTGCAGTGAGCCAAGATCGCAGCACTACTGCACTCCAGCCTAGGTGACAGAGCGAGACTCCCTCTCCAAAATAAATAAATAAATAAATAAAAAGTGGTAAGACAAAAAATGGAGAAAAATAATTCAACTGACTGAGAAGAAAAGAACCTTTTTCCAGAAAAGCTTTTAAATATACCTATAACTTGAATATCCACTTTTAATTAAACTGACCACTCCTTAAGAACATATTTTTAAATTCCTTGTTACTTGACTTTAGCCATGCCAAGCAGTTAAGATTTTTGGCTTTTGAACCTTACAAAAAGTAACCTCACAGGTGAAACTGACCAGCCTTAATCAGGTTATGATTTAAGCAGGAGTGCACAAGCCATTTTTTAAGGAGTGATAGGCAGCTATTGAAACTATCATTGCAAAACTGTGACTGAGACAGTGAAAGAGATCCAACCCAAACAACTCCATTTTGTTTCCAGCCCCCAAGCGGTTCTTGCCCATCCCTGGGCATAAATGTTGAGCCAACTTTGTCAGGAGCCTGGTTTGCAGTTTATAGTTTAAAACAAAGATGATAACAGCCCCTTCCGAAGATATACTTCCTTCTTGCCTGGGGACCAGACCAAGAAACTAGCCATAAGATTAGAACATGGCTTAGGGGTCATGCCGTTGGAGGCTACAAGATTTTTCCTCTCCGTAAACTGCTCTGAAGATCAGTGCTTAAGATAGTTTGTAAACCCTGCTCTTGATAGATTAGCTGGCACCACCCTGATTGGCAAATTGGTTTATCTGACTTTGTGACCTTCACCCAGAAACTGACTTAGCACAAGAAGACAGCCACCATTGCAAAATGGCTGAGACTGAAACAAAGTATTGCCACGAGGTTACAGGTTATGTTCCCAAGGACATTAAACAAGATGGAGGCCTGTAGCCAAGTTTGTTACTGACCATTTTGTTGGGCTGGCTTTAACAGCAGGCTTACGAGGTCCTGGGCCTGCATCCTAACCTAAGATATCCTTTCTTTGACGGAACCATACAGAAAGACATGTAAAGCACATCAGATTGTCTACAGCTTAAAACCAACCTCACAAATCCTTTTTCATTAATTATAAATTTACAGAGAATATAAACTATGATCCTTATTATCCCTTTTACTGGTTTGCACAGGGAGAGAAAAGCCAAAGGCCCGAGTGGTAAGAACTTTTTACCCTTTTGCTAGCATATCAGGCTTCTGAGTTTCCTTCCCCCTAGCTCAGCTCTAAGCAAAGCATTTTAAGGTTTAGAAAATTAACCTTTCCCAGGTTGGAAGAACATTATAAAAGAGATAGAATCCATTTTAAACTGCAAAAGAAGAAACAACACCTTAGAAAGTAGTGCCAGTTAGGGTTGTCAGGAGATATTAGCTCTTCCTATTGCGAATGGTGTTTCCCCTATTTCTTCGCCCTCCTTATTTCTTGTTCCCCTTTTGGCTTACTATAGGAGACATACTGCTCATCTCCAAAATTCTCTTCTACTTGCAGAGCTGCCTGTTTTAGCTATAGTTAGGGTTTGGCTTACGAGCAGCATAACATTCCTCTATGAGAGGTCAAATACCTGAGTTAAATTTTAAGCTTCTGTATACCTCTCAGCGTTGTCAGAAAATCGGCCTAAGACTCCTTTTACTCCTCTAAGGTTCTGCAATGAGAAGGGAACTTGAAGGGGCCCCAGATAAGGGGGACCCTCAGATGGTTCCCCTGGAACTTGTTTCTTTAATTTGGGGGAATTAAAAAGGCTATTCCCTGGTGCAAAAGAAAACAAGCAATTTTTTCTTCGAAGTTTCAGCGTTGAAGGAGTCCCAATGCTTTAAAATACACTCCAGGAGAGTGCATGTTAAAAGACAGTTTGTTACCCATCTAGAAAAAGAAATGAGAACAAACGCGTCCTTTCAGTCTCCTTCCTTTCGGTATGTGATCCAGCTGGAGACAAACTAGTAGAGGGCATCCCCCCAGCTATATTCTCTCTGGGGTTCCTGGATTCCTGGCACGCATTTAAATGTACTGCCCATGACCGCACGCGTGACCCTCCAAGCCATGGCACTAGAGGAACTAAACTTTTGGGCCTTAGTTGCGCTGTCCCCAAGCTGTCTTAGTGCTCTGCCTTTTATTTCCCTTTTACCTCCTAGACTTTTGTGGCCTGTGTGCCTTCCTAAATGGATATCAAGAAAAATCACATAATTGGGCAAGGCCCCTTTAAGGGAGGGGTCATTCTAGATTAAGCTCTATATCCTGCTATTATAGCAGGTGCTAAAGCATTTACCCATTGAAAAATGGTTCTGGTTAACTTCTGGACTTAAAATCCCCTCACTAACTTGGAGAGGGCTGAGGAGTGAAAAAAAAAATTAAGAAAATCCCCTCACTAATTAAGTACTGTCTTAATGGGAGACAGAATAGATACCTTAAAGGAATATAGGAATTGAATGGTCATTTTCCTGCCAGTGGGACAATATTGAGACTAAAATTTGGCTACAGATGACATTCTTACTCTTAACTGTTAAAACCAGAGCTTTCCTGTCCACAGAAGTAGCAGTAGAAAAGTGCAAAATGGAAAAGTTGTGAAGCTGCAATGTGTCTCATGAAGAGGATTTTTATTTCTACTGGGTGGCTTAGAAATACCATGTGCTCACCAGAGAAACCATAGAGACAGAGACGTTTATTGAGTTACTACTGCCTGCTGTGATTCTTTTCCAGCAGACCTGTGTTCCTGAACTGTAAAGATTCCTGCACATTAGACACACACAGAGAGAGTAAGAGACCACGGATAGAAAGAGGAAGTTTCGCAACAGTGTAGCTGGAAGAGAGCCTTGAGATTAAAGGACAGATTTTAAAGTTGAGATCCACTCCATAGTCGCCAGTCTGATGAATGAATTTCCTTTCCTGGCCCTTTCACCAAAATGATTTGGCCCTGAGAAGTAGAGGAACACCAGGTTCTTCGTTTCATGTCAAATTGGAAAAAACGACACAGACACACATGAAGTGGTTGTAAGGAGCAGAGAATTTAATAGGTAAGAAAGAAGGGAGAAAAAAGGAAGAAGCTCCCCTGTAAAGAGATAGAGGGAGGAGGCATGAGAGCCAAGAGAGGTTTGAATGGGGCTAGCAGTGTCAGTGTCTGATTTGAATGGGGCTAAGGTGATTGGTTTGACTAGGGCATGTCATTCACATAGCCCATGAAAAACTGGCCTTCCTACCCTAGCCTTTTAATATGCAAATGTAGGGCACCATGATGTTCTACACACGCAGAGCTATGTGGGGGCAGCCATGTTGCCAGACACACGTTGGACAGCAGTGGGAATCACCATGTTGGGTGGCCCAGTTTCTAAAGGCTTACATTTGCATATTAAAGGTTGCTGGCCCAGTTTTAAGAGCCAGGGCTTTCCAGCTAGACAAGAAACATTTCTGGAGCTGCTTTAAAAGAAACAAAAACGTTCCAAAGACCACTTTTCCTCTCTATCTGCCTAAAATAATTTATTAATAACTCCTATCACACAGCTTTTCAGATGAAAATGTAAGGTCAAAGGTCAGCAGAAGGGCTTAATAATGCAAGTTAGGCAGTATAGTATTTTACTTACAGTATATACAGTATTTCCCATTACAACTGATGTAATTGAAAAAAAATATTTTGGGTATCTTGCAATTAAAAAGTCACAGGTGAGGTTGCAGTGAGCCTAGACTGAGCCACTGCACTCCAGCCCCAGGGCAAGACTATCTCCAAAACAGAAGTCACAGGCATTGCATATTCATTAATCAAATTGCCAATGACCTACTCCATTCTGGAAGATAAAGAACATGGGATTTTTTCTCTTGTGATGAGAAACTTTAATTCTAAAAAAGGCCAATTCCCACTTCGTTTTTAGTCCTCTTTTAAAATCCCAAGTCTTTTAAAATCCTAGTCTTCAAAATCCCAAGAAATAAAAAAAATTTGCTAAAGATCCAGCTAACTAAAAGTCCTACTGCGTATCTTTACACTGCCTGCTTGCCCTTTTTTTCTTGGTGACCTAGCTGTATGGGCTTTGCCCATTTTTGTGGGGTAGAGAGAAGTTTGGTCTTTGAATTTTTAAGTACTCTCTAAATAATAAAGCAATGACCCTTTGTGATGTAAGTCGCATCTTTTTCTTGCACTTTATCAGTTGATTTTGCTTATGCTGGGTTTTTTTCCTGTCTTGCAGGATTTTAAATTGAAATTCAAGTTCATGTCTATCTCACTCCTTATATTGCTGTCAAAGTAAATGTGGCAGAATTCACCTTTAAAGCAACTATTAAACAGAATTACACAGACATGAGCATTAGTCATATATAAAGCTCTCCTTAATGAGCCAATTCCAAATTATAAATATTTTTAAAAAGAAAAACAACCAACTTGTAAACCAGAAATTCCAGGCAACATATTATTCCTTTAAGTAATCCAAACTATTTTCTAATCCTACATGCAGTCTTTTCCCCTGAGTAGATACTGTGTGCTTTTAGCACGAGGCAGAAGGGTGGGGGTTTCACAGTGATGCACACAAAGAGGGAGGAGCTTTGCTAGGTCCTGGGGAAGCGGCAGCATCTTCAAGTGCACGTGTCTGCATCTCTGTGAAGTCACTTCAAAGACTTTATGAAGCTCGGATCTTATTCTGTTGAAATCAATTGGCTCCTTTCCAACCACAATTTTATTCGAGATGTTCTTCAGCTTTATGGTACTTTGTCAAGGAAGGACACTGAAACAACAGGATGTTTTCATTTAGTTAACAGTATGGTCGACAATTGAATTTCCCAGACTTTATAGGCTGATAATCATGATGCTGGCATTCCATATAAATTACAAGGTCATTGGAAGTGTTTATTGCCCTCTATGATGGCTGCCACGTAGGGCACAAGAAAGTATGGCGTAAATGGAGACACTGAGGAGATAAGAGAGAGATTAATGAGTAACTTGACCTTTTCCTTTTTTAATTTTGTCCAAAGAAAAAGTGTTCTCAGAGTTGTGCTACCAAATAAAGAAATAAGGAGCCTCATTCCATTCTAGAAAACGTACAGGTCACTCATAACACAAAAAGTGTTTTTTTTTTTGAGTCTCTTGTTCTAAACCATGGTGGTAGTAGGGGCAGAAATAGGAACTTTTTCTGGAGGGGGTCATCTTGGAGGGGTCAGCTTGAGAAAACAGTCCTCCTCTTCTAATTACAGTCAAGAATGAGCCACAGTAGTGGATTTAGTACAAGTTACCCAAATGCTTCCCCAGTCATACAGGAGCCTCTCCTTTTAAGGCCAGGAATGGTGTCCTTCCACCAATGGACAGACCTCCTGATGAGGCCCTCCAGCTCACTTGCTTCTCAGTTATTATTGCCACCAGATTCTTCATCATCATTCTCCTTTCATTTCACTGGACTTCCCAGCATCACCTGTTACCTGTATTTCTCCAAACACTCTCATGTCCAAAACACAGCTATGTCCTTGAGCCTGCCTCTTTACTCTGCCCCAGAAGCTGGGTGCACAGGTCTTAACACTTGGCACAGATTCTAACTCACATCTCATCTACCGTATTTTGACACAGATGATTCACTTTGTTCCAGTGGAACACTGTGGTCCAAATTCCAATTTAAAAGGGAAAGTTGAAACAAAATTTTAAGGACTTTCTACCTACTAAAATGCGATCAGTCGTCAGTGCACACAACTTGAGGTGTAATCTGATGTAAAAGAATATTTCCAAAAAGATGAGGGTAAATGAAATTTTCATAAATTCATTTCTCAAATGATTAACATGCTTAATTGATTATTGAACATTTCTCATTTGATTATACTCAGAGATTTGGGGAGATTTTAAAGAAATGTCTATTCAACAGAAGGTAATTTAACATGGGAAAGAAAACACACATAAGCACAATGTATGGTACACTGTAAGTGGATAAGAATGTGCGAACAGTGAATAAGCAAGTAAATGAATGCTGTAGAGGTAACAGGCCAACAACACATGAAATGTCAATTATTATAGGTTATGTACTGCTACGATGATGATAGAAATGTTTATCATTTGGTGAAAAAAAGCAGGATTCAATATGTGCAATCAATATAATCTCAAGATGTGCATGCAAATGCAAAATAATATGCAAAGAATCTTAAGAATACTACTAGGTAGGGATTATTGCAGGTAGTTTTTACATTCATTTGTATTTTTTCCTAAAGAGAGACATCATTTTGGACTAGAGGTGTTCGGGAGAACATCTTGGTTGAGTGAATTCCGAGCTGGGTGAATGGAATATAGATAAAAACAAAGGTGAAAGAGGCATATGAGATCAGCAAGTATGATATCATTTAAGCAGATGTGCTTATTAAATTCAGTCTTAGTTCAATGGACTGAATGTTTGTATCCTTCCAAATTTAGATGTTGAAAATTTATAGGATCTATGATGAGGGCAGAGCCCTTATGAATGGGAGAAAGGAGACCTCCAAGAGCTCCCTTACTCCTTTTCTCTGATGTGAGGATACAAAGAGACTGAAGTCTATTAACTAGAAAGTGAGCCTCACCAGACGCTGAATTTGCAGTTGCCTTGATCTTGGACTCTTTACCCACCAGAACTATGAGAAATAAATGCTTGGTTTTTAGAAATTAAATAATGACTTTAAGAGACAGGTTCTTGCCATATTTCCTAGGCTGGCCTCAAACTTGTGGCGCAAGCATTCCTCCTGCCTCAGCCTCCCGAGTAGCTGGGACTATAGGCAGGTACCACTGCACCCAGCTTAAATGCTTATTGAAACTGCCCAGTCTATGGAGTTTTTGTTATAGCTGCCCAACTATATATACCAACAGAATAACACAGTTGGTATATTAGAACAAGGAGCAGCCTTGAAACCTGCAGTAAGTTTACGACAGGTTAAAGATGCACTATGTAACTTGGTAGAGAATTATGGCAGAAATTTCCCCTTGTGGTAACACTCTTAGTGGTGTTTAGCTCACTCATTCATTTGATTTATTTATTAAGAATCTCTTCGTTCCAGGGACAGTTTAGATATTGGTGAAGACAAAAATCCCCGACTTCATGGAGGGAGAGAGACAATAAACAAGGAACTTAATTATTTAATGAATTATAATAAAAGAGGATAATTCTGTGAAAAAAATAAAGCGGGATAAGAGAGATCAGGAATGTGGGGGTGGGGGTGATACCATCTTTACTAGGATAGTTAAAGTAGGTCACCTTGAACGTTATAAAGAAAGTAAGATCATTTCTGTGTGTGTAGTCCCTCTATTTCTGTCTCATGTTAGTTTCTTTTCTTTTCTTTTTGTTTTTTGAGACGGAGTCTTGCTCTTGTTGCCCAGGCTGGGGTACAGTGGCTTGATCTCGGTTCACTGCAACCTCCACCTCCCGGGTTCAAGCCTCAGCCTCCTGAGTAGCTGGGATTACAGGCGCCTGCCACCACGCCTGGCTAATTTATTGTATTTTTAGTAGAGACAGGGTTTCATCATGTTGGCCAGGCTGGTTTTGAACTCCTGTCCTCTGGTGATCCACCCACCTTGGCCTCCCAAAGTACAGGGATTTTAAGCCTGAGCCACCACACCCAGCCTCACTTTAGTTGCTTAGGAAGTCTTCAGACTGATTATGCAGTTTCTGAATTGTCTCCAGTGTTTGAGGAAGACTTCAGCCTGCATCTATCCGGGCCTGGTGTGATTGTGGCTCTCCCATAGAGCAGGCCATCTTGTTCTACACTGTTCTATCACTGTCAGTTTTTTTTAGCTCCAGAATAAATGGCTCTTCTGACTTGATGACCACTACGATACTCTCCACTTATATTCTGTGTTTCTCACATGCTTCCTTCTTCTTTACTGTGAGGCTGTTTATGCCCTTGTCTTTCTGTGAGGAAAGCTTGAGCTCCAGATAAGGAATAATCAGCCCTCCTCACATAGCCACAAGACTTAGCTTATTGGCCACACCCACTCAAAGAGGAATGACTGCATGATTAATCAGCCCAACTCCTTCCAAGATAAGGCACCTCTGCCTTCTGATTATTTAAGTTTATTACTTTTTCTTCCCAAATTTAGCTATGTGTTATTTCTAACATGAGAATCAATGGTGTTTGGTTATACTAATGCACTCACTATCCTGAAACCACCTTTGCAAAGATTATGAGAATGAAAGAAATCTAACATGGCTAACTCCATCTTGCTTCAAGCCTCACAGGTGGGCTGGCTTCACTTGTTCCTGGATGTAAGCCAAGGTAACCATGAAAGGAATTTAGTTTATAATTTAACTTTGGAGCAAGGATAATAATAGTCTCTTCCTAAAACTAGCCTCTCTTTGCTCAGGGCCTGAAAACTTTTGAAAAGCCAAAAGATTAGGATTATGAGAGGGACCCGAACTCTGCCAAAATACAGGCATAGTTTTTATAATCCATTACTGCTCATCAGGAGTCAGGTGGCCAGAGGTCAGACGATTTGTGACTTCCCTAATTGTTCCTATAGATAACATCACTATTGTAGAGTGTACGAGTGATCTTCTAAGATGTTTTTCGGATTTTTGCATTTGGCAACTGACTGACTCTACCTGGACCTGTGACTCATGACTCAACTGGTCCTGGGGCTTCTACCTAGAGGTGGACACAGCACATGAGGACTGTTTCCCGCACCCTCATCCCCAACCAATCAGTAGTACCCATTCCCTACCTCCCTTCCTACCAAATTATCTATAAAAACCCTAGCCTCTGTGTTCTTGGGGTGACTGAGTTGAGCTTATGAGAACTCCAGTTCTTCCACATGGCTGGCCTTTGTAAATTCAACTCTTTCTTTACTGCAATGTACCATGATCTCAGTGAATTGATTTTATCTGTACAACAGGCAGGAAGAAGCTCTCAGATAGTTACAATCCCAAGAAGTGAAACAGGCCAAAAATGAAAGTTTAGGAAATGTTTAAAATTTTTCCTGGATTACACATATATAATAGGTTTTAGTATGGGTTACATAGATGTTGGGAGGTTTACCTCCCTGACCTTTAAGTCTAACGAGGATCATGATCTTTCTTTCTGCCACAACCCTGGTACCCCTGGTCAGAGAGAGAATAGTTGTGCCATGGACATTACCCTTTAAAATAATATGAAAAAAATAGGTAGCTTTTACAGGATGAAAGCATGAAGAAATGGTATATGCTCTGAGGCTGCTTACATCATTTTTTAAGGAATAATTTTATGAAATGGTTATTGAGTCATGTTTATGCCTGAAGATGATTAATATGAGGAAATGATCTTAAGTCATGTGGGTGAAAGAAATCAATAGTCAGGCTGGCGAATCTTACCCTCTAGTTGATTAACAAGGAATAGGCCATAAAGTATGAAGAATGACATAGCTAGAAGGGTGGAGATATTCAAATACTTTCAAGATATTAAAGTATCTTGAATATTTTCGAAAGGAAGAAATAATCATTTTCCCTATGTATTTAATTAGAGACTGATATAGATACTGAAAATTAGAGCCCCAACATCTTTAAATCAGACTTAATAATTTTTTTAAAATTAACTCTCAATTATAGTGGTACTTAATGAGAAACTTTAAGAGGAAAAAATGTATTGACACAGAACATTATTAAGGTAAAGTGTCCAGCTACTTACCTTTTGTTTTCATAAAGAAAAAGAGCAAAGAATATTTATATGTCAAGCCATAAAATATAGAGAACATTAGTTAGGAAGGATAATGATTTGAATTTAAATCTTGACTAATTCAGTATTTCCCACGAAATTGACTAGGTTGTTTACAGCAAGATCTACTATGACAAACTGCTTTTTAAAAAGTGTATTGGCATCTCTGTGAAATATGAAAACTTCAATTTCTATAAAGCTTGTAGGAAACTGCACTTGTTTAGATTATTTGCTGTAGAAAACTGTTCACTTAAAAGTTACAAATTCGGTTTTTTTATGGGTATAGAATTTGCTCATCAACCTTATAACATTGCTAGTATTGATTCTGGCCTCATTAATGTTGTTATAATTCAATCAACCAGTACAAAAGCTGTGTACTCTTCCCTGTCAATAAAGACATTTCTTTATTCAGATCTTAATTTTTGGAAGTTTTTTTTTTTTTAAGTTTAAAAAGTTAATGGTGGCCTGGTACAATGGCCCACACCTGTAATCTCAGCAGGTTGAGGCTGAGGGAGGCCAAAGCGGACAAATCACTTGAGACCAGGAGTTCGAGATCAGCCTGGCCAATGTGGCAGAACCCTGTCTCTACTAAAACTACAAAAATTAAACAGGCATAGTGGCACATGCCTGTAGTCCCCGCTACTTGGGAGCCTGACATGAGAATTGCTTGAATCCGGAGGTGGAGGTTACCGTGAGCCTAGATCATGCCACTGCATGCACTCCAGCCTAAGTAACAGAGTGAGACTGTCTCAAAAAAAGAAAAAGTTAATGGTGTTTACAAAATATTTGTTGATATGTTAAAATATTAAAAGTCTCAATTCTTCCCCACTGTCAGCCCATGTATGCCATACGATCTGTGTGCCATAACAGACCCAATCTAACTACTAGTGCTATGATAGGATCTGGGCTTAGAGGTCAGTGTCTGCAATGTCTTAGCAAAACTAGGAGATCAACAGCCTCATGAACACCTTTTTAAAAACTCCTTCTGCCTACTTTCTCTTTCTGTAAAACTCAATTTCTTCCTAACATGCCGTGTGTGTGTGTGTGTGTGTGTGTGTTTCTGTGTGTGTGTTTGTGTGTGTGTGTGTGTGTTTGTGTTTTGAAATAGTCTCACTCTTGGCGCAACAGTGCAGTCTCGGCTCACTGCAGCCTCCGCCTCCCAGGTTCAAGCAATTCTCGTGCTTCAGCCTCCCAAGTAGCTGGGTTTACAGGCATATGCCGCCTCGCCTGGTAATGTTTAGTATGTTTAGTAGAGATGGGGTTTTACCGTGTTGCCCAGGCTGGTCTCGAATTCCTGGCCACAAGTGATCTGCCCACTTTGGCCTCCCATAGTGCTTGCTGAAATTAGAGGCATGTGTCACCGTACCTGGCCAAAATGCTGGTTTTTTTTTTTTTTTTTAATGTTCTTAGTATCCTATATATCTCCTTTAGTGTGAATATCTCTTTGTCTAGACTGTGTGTCAAGGGCCTTCTTTATAAGAATTACCACATCTGTTTATGTAGCAATGGGTTTGTTTTTTACTTTCTTTTGACTTCCAAGAGGGGGTAAGTACAGTTTACATTTCTTGGGATAATACGGGTATACTTACCCTTTGCTGTACCTTAGGCTATCCAAGAGAGAAAAATGACGAATAAAATAAGGACGATCATACCAGATAAAGTGCCTAGGCAATAAAACAGGATAATTAAATGCATGAAGACTATAACTCATAGGTTTTAAACTCTTAGTATCCATTCTCACTACAGATTGCCAATGCTTTTTTTTTTAAGGTGTAACTATACATTCTGCTTTACTCTGGGTTTCTGTAGCATTAGTCTTACTCCCACAGAGGTATTATAGTTAAGGGGTGAGCTGAGCTGTTTTGTAACCTTTAGTCCAACATCAGCCTTTCCACCAGTGAGTGAGAACCATATGCTGCAGCTGCCCACCAGCTCTCCATGGCCCTGCCCATGTCTCTTGCCTAAGACTTAACACACAGGCATTTCATTGCGACAAAAGGGGAATATTCTCCCTTGCTGAATTATATATTGAGGTCCTTTATCCATTTATTGATTGTTAAAGTGCACAGTCTCCACAGATAGGTAGAGTGCGTGGTTAGACCCAGGCTACCCCATTCTGTGGTCTTGGGCAAGTTACCTAAACCTCTGTGTCTCAGTGTCCACGTGTGTAAAAAGGGATGTAAGAATACTATGCCACAGAGGAAGCAAACTCTATTACAAAACTATTCTTCTGATATAGGCAGATCACAGATATGGGCTCAGAAGACTGGTCTGTGGCTATTTGTGCGAATGGGCATGATCACCATTTGGAAGCATACTCCAGGTTATAACCCAAAGAAGAAGTTGCATTCTCTTACCACATTCAAATATAGAATTTTTGACACTGATGAACGACTATTCATTTGTAATGGTTCAAAGACAGTAAAGAACCTTTGATGAAGGTTACTCAGTATGCATATGACGATGCTAGTTTCACCATATCCTGGCCTAAACTCATTGTTATTTTCTTTCTAGTTGAATTTACAACTCAAGATATCTTGATCTCTCTTTTTACATTTCATTCATTATAGGTAGGTACTCACTGTTAAAGATGCCAGAATTCCTCAGCAAACCCTTCATAAAACTTACCAGCTATGAGAGCATTATGTGCACCTAAAAGGAAGACAAAAGCCACAAAAACGTCACTCTGGCATGCAACATGATTGAACAGGCCTCTCAGCCTGTGACAAGTCATCCTGATTTTTCTTCAGCACTCAGTCTAATGTTTTTTCTAGTGCAAAAAGGCATTGTTTTCACTCACATCTTCTCATTTTACCCTTTGCACTGAGAGAACCCCCTCCTTTTTTTTTTGAGATGAAGTCTAGCTCATCCATAAGCTGGAGTTCAGTGGCACAATCATAGCTCACTGCAACCTCTGCCTCCTGTGATCCAGTGATTCTTGTGCCTGACCCTCCCGAGTAGCTGGGATTACAGGCACGTGCCACCACACCCAGCTAAGTTTTGTATTTTTACTAGAGATGGGGTTTCATCATGTTGACCAGGATGGTCTCGATCTCCTGATCTCAAGTGATTCCTCCGCCTCAGCCTTCCAAAATGCTCAGATTATAGGTGTGAGCCACCACGCCTGGCTGAGAAGACTTTTTAAAAATAACTATTTTGGTCATAAAAGCAATACAATTACAGAAGAAAAGAAAAAAATCACCCCAAACCCTAGTACCCAAAAAATGTTTTGATACATTCTCTTCTGGCACATTTTTTCATATGTGTGTTTTCACATATTTATATACTAGAAATAAAGTTACAACAATGGCAAAGTGATATAGTCTAGTAGATGCATCATAGTGTATTCAATAACTTCTATTGTGCATTTACATTATTTCTAGTTTTATTTTTCATAAAACTCTTAATAAAATGCATAAAATATTTTTATATTTTACATTATTTCCTTAGATTGACTTTTAGGTGGGCTAACTGGCAGGAATAGTTGTATTATTATCCACATACATTGCATAATTGGTTTTCATAAGCGATTTTGCCAATTTACCAAAGTACTTTCAACATACAACAATTTCAGTTTCATCACATCCTCACTTTTTATTGGTTGTTCACGTAAAAACATTTCTGTCATTAATTTAGTGGAAAATTAAAAACATAGTACCTTGTGATTTTGTATTTCTTTAGTTCTAGTGAGGTTAAACAGTTTCTATGTATTTATGTGCCAAGGCAGAAGGATATTTATACCACTTCTCTCAATCTTGCATCCTAAAGTAGTTTCTGCATTTCCTTGCAGAAACGTTCAGGGCTGTGTTGCGTTGAACTATGCAGAACTGAAGAAACTCCATTTACCTTAGAAATGTCATGGAGACATTTTGTGAACTAAGAAGGTCGAGAAGGCAGGGTTAATATTGAGAGACAGTCTGGGCGGAACTGAGAGAAGCTAGGTTCTAGGAAAGCAGTTGCTTTAATGAATGGGATGCTGGGTAATGGAAATGGGTAAAGAGGATTTGGGGACATTTTAATGAGTGTCATATAGTGTAATTTTTCCTTAAGCCTCTCAAAGATATTCAAGTAAAAACTGCTTTTAGGTTTTACCTATTTTCTGGAGATGAACTTATTTGTCTAGCATGCAACACCATGCTAATTAGTCTTGAGACAATGTACATATGGGTTACACGTCTTAATTCTGGCTTTAAAGAGGACCGGGAGATTACCCCTTGCTCTGAGGAAGATGCTGAAATGAATCAGGCCTCTGATATAAGTGGGCCATTGATATGAGGAGATGGCATCTGAGTATCCCAAGAAATTCTTCCTTCTATGATGCTTGTACCCAGAGGTTCCTTTTTCTCTGTGGATTGCCATTCTGTTTCAAAACCCTCTATGGCATGTCACTCCAAGCCTGGACGACCGTCCCAGATTACTTCCTCATCTTCCATTTTAGGAAGGTTCAGGACTGGTATCTTAAGCAATCTATCCCAAGCCTTAGGGAAAAATACTGGGTTTTATTTTTTCTCTCTGTTTCCATGGTCTCTAAGATCATGAAACTTTCTTTGCCTCTTCTTACTATGATGCAGTAAGATGTCAAAGGCCAAGACTAGATAGGGTAAAGAGACTAGGACAAAGAAGGCAAAGGGGACCGCTTTTAGTCTGAGTATTAATTCAGAGAGACAAAAGGAGTTTCTCTGTGGTCCAGCCCAATTCATGAGGAGTCTACACTAAAGTCTGAGTTCCAAGAACCTGCTGGTTAACAGTTATTTAGCCCATTCTGATTCTTTGTATGTATCTTCTTCACTCATCTGAAGAATTGCCTGTTATCCGGTGTTTGGGACCTTGGCCCATTAGCTTTCCATTTCATTATGACAATATTTAAGTATTCTCTCTTGTTGAATTATATATTGAGATCCTTTGTCCATTTTTTTTTTTTATTGTTAAAGTGCACAGTCTCTACAGATGAGTAGATTGCCTGACTGAACCCAGGCCACCCCATTCTGTGTTCTTGTGCAAGTTACCTAAACTCTCTGTGTCTCAGTTTCTATACCTATAAAATGGGGTAACAAGAATACTACCCTCCCCGTAGGTTGTTGTGTAATTAAATTAGAAGCTATCTTTTATTTATTTATTTATTTTTTGAGACTGAGTCTTGCTCATCATCCAGTCTGGAGTGCAGTTTTGTGATCTAAGCTCACTGCAGCCTCGACCTCCCAGGCTCAGGGGATTCTTACACCTGAGCTCCTGAGGAGCTGAGACTACAAGCATGCACTACAGTGCCTGGCTAATTTTTTATATTTTGTAGAGACAGAGCTTCACTATACTGCCCAGGTTGCTCTTGAACTCCTGGGCTCAAGTGATCCTCTAACTTTGGCCTCCCAGAATGCTGGTATTACAGATGTAAGCCACCATGTCCGGCTTATCTATCTTTTAACAGTGGTACTAAGTATTCATTATATGTTAACTTTTACAACTAGTACCACAACCACCACTATTGCTACCTGTATGATAACACTACTAACCCTTCGCCGTGTTTCCCATATATTTCTCATCTGTCTCCTGGCTTAGTTATTTTTCAACATACAGAAGTTCTGCCAAATTGACCAACAGGTCAGAAAAGTCAACACAATGCTCACACCTGTAATCCCAGCATTTTGGGAGGTCGAGGAGGGTGGATTACCTGAGGTCAGGAGTTAGAGACTATCCTGGCCAACACTGTGAAACCCTGTCTCTACTAAAGAATACAAAAATTAGCCAGGTGTGGTGGTGAGCACCTGTAATCCCAGCTACTCGGGAGGCTGAGGCAGGAGAATTGCTTGAACCCAGGAGTTGGAGGTTGCAGTGAGCCAAGATTGCACAATTGCACTCCAGCCTGGGCAACAGTGTGAGACTCTGTCTTAAAAAAAAAAATTAAAATGTCAACACCTTTTATGATTTAATGGTGTTCTGTCCTTCCTGGAGGATGGACCTGGTGTGGGCAGTCACAGCCACAAATGCGCCTACGGTAGTCAGGTACTGTCGTTTAAAGCCAAACTAATACATCAAAGGAATGAGCTATGGAGGTTAAGAGTACGACCTTAAACTCTGCTCTTCCAAGGCCTCCTGAGTTCCCTTTGTTAATGGTGAGGTGAAGCACCAACCAAACATAGTCAGTGGCTTGAAAAAACACTTAGACACAACATAAAAAGTATAAATCCCTACATCTGAGTTTCTTAAATTACTTTATAGTGTTATCAGTTCTGAAGTAAATTACATCATCATCGTATAGTTTTTGTGCAGCACATCCATCTATCCAGGATACAGACAACTCATAGTAACAGAGGAGGAATCAAAGAGTATTTTCTTTAGCATTTGTTTTCAGTACTTTGAAAATATTCTCCGCAAAATGTGGACCTTACCAATTCTCTTCACTGTCCACCCCCTTCTCTCCTTACCATCCCACACTCCTCACCCCACACGAAGGGCCATCAGAATACCAACAATTGAGACACAGTGCACCTATCTAGGACCCATTTCTCACTCACTTGGGATGTAGTTTTGTCTCTGACAGTCATAGCAAAACCGTTTTCACAAGCAAAAATGACTGTCTCAATAGAAATATGAAAGTTGTCACCTAGATATTCTGAACCCATTTAGGATATGTGGAAGCAGATACTGACCAGCAGGAGCAGAAAGTTCACAGCGAGGGGCGGGGCTGCTCCAAACCCCATTCCCTTGAGGGTCACTTGTGCAGCGGATGGTGCTTTCCCCAATGAGGTCGAAGGTCATCCCTCTGTCTGGGTGGGGGTCGCATGTGTAAGATACTTCTTTTCCATAGGGAATATCTCCAAGGGGAGTTTCTGTGTGTCTCCCATTAAGGATAGCTGGAGGATTTGGACAAAATATTTCTAGAAAGGAAACAAGAGCTTTAAGTTCTATTAGAGTTTCAAATAAGGTGACTGAAATCATAGTGACCTGTGACTGTGCTCTGAATAAATCTTGTACTTTTAGAAAAAAAATATAACTAGGTGGAAGAAATTTAAATCTGTAAGGCTTTCGTTAAGAAGGAACTAACTGATGTGAGATGTAAATTACAATTTATTGCAAAAGCCCAACGATGGTGTTTCTGTACCATCCAGGTAACTATGTTCATAATGAATTTGGAAAGTAATTATTTTTATTTTTAACAACACCCATTTAGTTGCCTACTTTACAGCAGGCATAGTAAGATTCTTGGGTTGACAATGATGTTCAAGACAGACAAAGTGTTGGCCATCAGAAACCATAAGTTCCAAGGAAATCTATGAACTTTAATAAACATGCATGAGCATCTTTAACAATGTAAATGTTTCTTGGTGATTCAAGATCATTATCATCAGTACCAATACCAAATATCCAATGATCTCATCGGGACACATTGATAAGGCTCTTTTTACCTAGATTAAGTGGTGCCAAAGAGCCTCTTTTTTCTTTCTTCCAAATTATTAGCCATCATTTTTTCTTCCTTTCAGTGTGGTTGAAACAGTTCCTTCCCTAAAACCAGTTGATGCTTCTAATTTGGTATGAATTCAGGAAAACATACCCAAGTTTATCAGAATTATGTGTATATAAAAGACTTGGTATATCAAACAATGTTTGACTTCTCATGTTTGAATATTATTTGTTTGTGTTTTTCCTAAGTTTATGTATAGATTTATTTTCAGTTCTGTGTGTCTCTCTAAGGTTGAGTTTGTTGGATACTTGAGTTTCCTCAGGTATTGAATTTTTTCACCATAGTACTCACCATAAGGTGTCCAAATAGATATATGTAAGTTATTTTAATACAGTACAAATTAAAATAAACATTTTTCAATCAGGAAAAAAAGGTTTAAAAAATTCTTGCCTTGCTTTAGAAGACAGAATAGGATAAATCAGTAATGCCTTGGTATATAAAACATGTACTTTTATCTATTAGTTTCTGAATTTTGACATTTTATTTATGCACATGGTTTGGAAACATAGAACACCTCATAATTTCAGACACTGATGCATTCTCCTAGCCCTTCCACCATACTAACTTATCATATAACTCTGTTTTATTTTCTCTATAATATATCCCTATTTACCATTTTATATATTATAATTTTAGAATTTTGTTTACTTATTTCTTTTTTGGTTCATAGTCTGCTTCCCAACAAGAAGTACACTCCAGGAAAGTCGGGAGGCATCTTCACTATTCATTCACTGTTCATTGCTTTTTCTACACATGGAAAGTCCTGGCAAATGGGAAGCCCTATGTCATTAAATACTGCAGGCTAAATAACAGGCTGACCAAATTGTTTACGATGTATGAGAAGATAAAAGAACATCAAAATTTGGCTGGGCATGGTGGCTCACACTTGTAATTCTAGGACTTTGGGAGGCCAAAGTGAGAGGATACCTTGACCCCGGGAGTTTGAGACCAGCCTGGACAATATGGCAAGACTCCACCTCTACAAAAAGTACAAAAAATTAGCCAGGTGTGGTGCCATGCGCCTGTAGTCCCAACTATTGGGAGGCTGAGGTGGGAGGATTGCTTGAGTCCGGCAAGTTGAGGCTGCAGTGAGCTGTGATTGCACCACTGAACTCTGTCCTGGGTGACTCTTGTCTCAAAAAAGAAAAAACAAGAAAACAAAAATTTTAAGAAAGATTACTCCTTGATAAGGAAACTGAAATATAAACGACTGAATAAAACTTGCTGCACCTTTATGTCATCTAGTTTCTTGCCACACATTCCCCATAAAATTAAACACTGTCATTAAACTAAGTGATTTACAGATTGTTAACAAAAACACGTGTCACAGAAGACCTACAAGGACTTTCTTGAAATTCTTCCAACAAAGAAGTATTTTTATCAGTGATTTAGTTAAGCAACATTCAGACAACAGGTGATTCCATGCAGAGTAACACACTGGAAAACAAAAATAAGGAGAGCTGTCCAAACTGCACAGTTGTTCTTCCCACTCACGTTCACACACTGGAACACTGCTATTCCAAAGGGCTTTCATTCCAGCCAAAACACAATGACTAGCAGACCTGCCTTTTAATCGGAACCTAAAAGGAAAAAAAGTGGTAGCAAATGTGTGAGCAGTTCCCATCTCTCCCTTGATTTCTTCACTCAGAGACGCTCAGCTTCCTCACTACCATTTCCTCCTTGACTAGCGCTTGGTTCTTCGGTTCAGGCCCAGCTAAAAGTCTCAGTTCATTAGGGATCTGAATTCTTCAGTAGCTGGCAGAAACTCAAAGGCCAATTTATTCTAAAGAATCATGGTACCCTGTGACTGGCAAAGCAATTAGAGCTGATGTTCATTATTGCCATATAAACTTCATAGCCCAGCATCACCTACAGAATGCGTGAACCAGACTACTCCATGTGCACAAGAGCCATAACCTTCAGGTGTCATCTTTCACTGATGGCTCTCTGACATGCCACTTGTTCTCCTTAGTTGGTCATGAGGCAGAACAGCTCTTGATTTGGTAAGCAAAGCAAGGAACATCTAGAAAGAGAACGGGCATTGTTCTTGCCACTGTAATTGTAACGGGCCAAAAGGAGGCTCATAGAAGCATTCTGAACCACGTGCTCTAGGAAAAATAGACAGATCGGGGAAGGAGTCTTTGCCACCCTGAAATGCCCAACTTATTACTGAATCCTACTTCCCTTCTGAAATCTGAAATCATTCTGAAATTGGAAATTATTATTGGGTGATTGACTTTGTAAATGCCAAAGATTCCTTGGAAATCGTTAAAATGAACTGCCCAATCTAGTTATCCTCCTAGACTCATAGTACACCACCAAGAGTAATGGATACACATAAACAACTAGTAATACCACTTGAAACTGACAGAAGCGGGAGGTAGACAAATCCTAGGCAGATATGATTAGGTTCCCAGTGAAACCCGACCTTCAAGCTGAAGACAGTTTAAAGCATAGCTGCAAGTTCCAGGTAAATCCATGGACTGGATTCAGAACCTCTCCTCTTGTTTGGCATGCTTTCCTCTGATTGATCCCCACCCTTCATCTATTTTACATATACCTGCCCTTCCCTAATTGGTTTTTTACACTGTTGTGCCCACCTTTGAGTGGTGGCTTTGTTTTAGCTGCTTTTGCATACTCACAAACCAATCAGCACACACTTCCCATTCTGAGTCCATAAAAACCCCAGAACCAGCCACACTGAGAGAATGACCCCCTGACTTCATCTGAGGGACCACCCTCATATCTCCTCTCTTCTGAGAAACTGTTTTGTCATTCAATAAAACTCTTCTCTGCCCTCCTCACTCTTTGATTGTCAGTATAACCTTATTCTTCTTGAATGTAGCACAAGAACTCAGGACCCACCAAACACAGGTACAAAGGCTTTAACACAGTGGCCTTCCATCCTTTGCTAGAGGAGGGCAACTGCTCCATGTGACAGGAAGCAGCATCAGGCCAAGGCAGCCCTGCAGATGCAGGCCAGAGCAGGGCCATGGGACTGGCAGAGCTGTTAACACAGCGCCATCTGTTGGGCTGCAGGCATTATCAAATGCTAAGAGCTATTAGCATGCTTTAACACCCACTCTGGGGCTTCAGAGTTGTGGGCACCCCTATTTGGGCACTACCATGTTTCCTTCAGTGCAACATGCCTGGTTCAGCCGCAAGCCCCAACGGAGCCCACTCCTGTTCCAGTGCTTAGAGCGGCCAGCCAGACCCCACACTCGCTCACTCACACACCCCCTCCCACCAAGGGCTGAGCATGCAGTCGTGGCAGCCATGAGATCCGTCAGAGCACAAGCCAGGCATGGCCCAGTGGGCCAGGTAGACAGGATGTCTCCTGTGGTGAACCTGGGCCAGAGCAAGGCCTAGGCAGGGGTGTTACTGGCCAGAGGTCACCGGCTGGCAAACTTGCTCAGAAAAATCCTGCATCAAAACAATTACACTGGCCATTCCTGACATGAAGATATGTAATTGGGTTAAAACATACTTATCTATACACTATTATAGATTCCACTATTGATTGGTTTTCAGTTTCCTAAAACAACCTTTGCCTTACTTATTATGAGGCAAACAATTTTTGTCCTATTCGTCAATTTTTTTCTAGCATAACTTTTATAAAATTATTTTCTTTTGCCACCAAATAAATAAGTACCCATTCATTTCAAGTTCCAACCATGTACTCAAGTTCAGTGACTGTATTTAGGTTTGTACTTGACACTGAGTTGTGTATGCCCAAGTGGTGCCAGTGGGCCAGGCGCTGTGGCTCAGGCCTGTAATCCTAGCACTTTGGGAGGCCGAGGTGGGTGGATCACCTGAGGTCAGGGGTTCAAGACCAGCCTGGCCATCATGGTGAAACCCCATCTTTAAAAAAAAAAAAAGTGGTGCCAGTTAGTCCCTACCCTTATTTGATAACTACCCTTCAATTAATTAATCTCTCTGGGTACTTCTTATCTACTAGGTCAGCCCTTTTTTTGGATTAACCCCTGAACTCAAGAGAGTCATTCTTCACACTGATCCTTGCTCTCGACTCTGGGTCTCACTCACCCTTCATCACAAGCAAAGGACACCTTTGCTCCAAGCTGGAGATTAAGTGGAAACAGCACACGGCCATGAGGGAGTTGGCCCAGGAAGTCATCACAGGATTTCACTAGAAGAAAAATTAAAAAACAGGAGTAAGACCTCCATGTGAGGGGTACAGAGAGCAATCTGGAAACCAGAGAGTCAAGGCACCTGCACATCTGGGGGCTTCCGGGCTCCAGTCTCCCTGGGGTGTGCAGCGCAGAGAAGCAGCCCCTCTGAGGTCATAGCCAGGCTTACAGCTGTAGAACACTTCCTGTCCAGGTAAAAAGTGGTCCTGATCACCTGGGGTATGCTCACCATGCAGGATTTCTGGAGGTGGCTGACACACTGTGGGAAGGACAGTTCCAGAGTGCTTGTTCATTATGGGGAATTTCCTTTGCTATATCCTATGCTTGCTGAAGACCTCATAGCTAGTAAGTGATAGAGAAATAGGACCCAATTCTCCCTAGCACAAGACCTCAAATTTACTTGTAAATATACAAGGCATGAGTTTTTTCCCCAGCTCTGGCTATGCATATGGAGTTATTAGTATTTGTGGATTCTTCATCTACATATTTCGTAGGAATGCAATCCCAGTTTTCACCCCTGTTATTCAGGTAATGAGACTGTCACCTGAGCCCAAGCCTGTTTTACAGATTTCCCCCCCATTTCTCTGATTGCACACCTATGACTAAAGTACAGTCATACTGTTTCAGGACAGGCAAGCCCCCAAATTGTAGCTTACTCTGGAAGGGTTTTTGCCTCACCCAGGAAAGAATTCAGGGATAATCTAGTGGTGCTAGATAGCAGTCTTTTGGTGAAAGACACTGCCCCTTGCAGAGCACGGCTAACTCACAGGCAGTGTGTCCAGAGTCAGCAACATATGGGCTCCTAGCAGGCAACTGTATTCATACTCCTGTAAACCTATTACATGTAAATTATTTATTTTTTGTGTGTGTGTTTTTGTTTTTTTTTTTTTTTTTTTCCTGAGATGGTGTCTCACTCTGTTGCCCAGGCTGAAGCACAGTGGTTTGATCTTGGCTCACTGCACCCTCTGCCTCCTGGGTTCAAATGATTTTCCTGCCTCAGTCTCCTGAGTAGCTGGAATTACAGGCATGGGCCACCATACCCAGATAATTTTTGTATTTTTAGTAGAGATGGGGGTTTTGCCATGTTGGCCAGGCTGGTCTCGAACTCCTGACCTTAGGTGATCTCTACCTTGGGCTCCCAAAGTGCTGGGATTAAAGGCATTAGCCACCTGGCCAATTACATGTAAATTAAGGGGCAGATCGATGCAAAGTGAGGGGCAGGTCATTTAGAACTTTTTAGGAAAGGGGCCGTAATTTCCAGATCATTGCCATGGCATTTGTAAACTGTCGCGGTGCTGATGGGAATGTGAGGGCAGCTAGGGATTGCTTTTGTCGCCATCTGCTGGTTCCTGCTGTTTCTTCACTTCATCCTGTCTAAGCCAGATCCTGTTTTGGTCAGCAGGATTGTGAACACAACACAAGCCCTGCCCATCTCCTACCTCAATACATCCAACTTTGTATGTCTTTATCTGTTCGTCTTCCCAGCTCAGTGGTTGCACAAGGCTAACACGGGTTGGTAAAAGAATTGTAAGCTGCTTCTCTGTCCCTATGTATCAGCCATTACACCTCCCACTCCACTGCTAAACCAGCTATTGTGACACCAGTAGACAAGATGAACTATCAAAACCAAAAGCCCTTAAATAAGCCAGCCCTTTGTCACGAGAGGACATATTATTTGGAGAGTGTTTGACTCAACGTCTGCCTTTACTTACAGTCCTGTTCGTCCATGCTTAGGGCATCAGAACCCATTTTAACATCAACCTAATCTATATCTCATTCAAGATGAATTTAAAAATCGTCACTTAACTGGCTTTGAGCAAGTTACTTTCACTCTTAGATTCCCAGGGATAAAATGTAGGAGGCGGATGGCTTGAGCCCAGGAGTTTGAGGCTGCAGTGAGCCATGACTGTATCACTGTATCATTGATCAGCCTGGGCAACAGAGATGGACCCCAACCCTAAAAAATAGGTTTTTAATAAAATAAAATAACAAAATAAAATGTAGGAGGCAGACCATTATAGACAAACTCTAAAGTCTTTGTCTCTATTCTGATGCCATGGTTTCTGTCATAAGGCAGTCTCTTTCGGTCACCAATGGATGCTGATAGAAGTATGGCAAGAGCCAGAGTATTCAGACTGTGGGGTCTGAGACCCTTGCCTTTTAAAATCCTAAGTGTCCCACTTAGAGCATGTGACTTGGCCAATTTACTTAACCTCTGAAAGACCAAGCTGACTTCGCTATTAAATTGATATTACGATAGCACTATTTCTTTTTTTTTATTTTTTTATTTTTATTTTTTACAATAGCACAATTTCAAAGTGTTGTTGTTTCAAAGTGTTGTTTTCCATTTATTAAAATGAGAAAATGTATATAAAGTGCTAGTGCACAACTGACCATAAAGTCCATGTAATTTTTCAATATATTTGAGAGATATTGTAGCTGGTACTTTGCCCTGAGAATGGATTAATAGGTGAGTCCAAAATAACTTTTTTCTTGGCTAATTAAGGTCTTGCTTTTCACAGTGAAGGCACATATGCATGGGTGCATGCACATCCCTGATTCTTAATTTCATGCTTCTTTTTCCCAAACTTGCTCTCCCACCCTGCTCACCACACATCCCTCCCTCTGAACAAATACTAATCTCCTGATCCAGCAGCAACTCATGTCATTTGCAGGGCCCTTCTAGGTCTCAGTCAGACTCACCCCTGGAGCAGCTTGGTAACTCTGGCTCCCATTTGTTCAGGGCCTGACATTGCACATGGGGAGATCCTTTCATGACAAAGCCAGGCTGACACCTAAACTCCACAACTTCATTTAAGGAAAATAAGCTTCTGTTGTCAGATACCATTATTCCATTTTCAACATTTGGAGGCATGCATTTGTTAAGTATAATGCACTGAGGGGCCGGGCCGCTCCAGATGCCCACTTGATCCTCATTGCTGGTGCAGTGTATGGAGGGCTCACCGAGGAGCTCAAACACCTTTTTTCCTTCAATTCCAAGATTGTAGCGGTAGGTCACCACTGATCCATAGTGAAAATACTCCCTGTTGGTGCTAATGAAATCTCCATTGGCGATGGTGGGGGGTAGCCCACAAGATATTCCTGGAAAAAAATACAGCAAGTTAACCAAAACAAAACCTTGGGACAGCATCTTTCTCTGTCACCCAGGCTGGAGGGCTGTGGTACGATCACGGCTCACTGCAACCTTCGCTTCCCAGGTCCAGCAACCCTCCCACCTCAACCTCTCGAGTAGCTGGGATTACAGGCATGCACCATTATGTCTGATTTATTTTTGGATTTTTAGTAGAGATGGGTGTTGGCCATGCTGTTCTTGAACTCCTGACCTCAAGTGATCTGCTTGCCTCGGCCTCCCAATGTACTGGGATTACAGGTGTGAGCCACTGTGCCTGGCCAATAGTCCATGTTTATATTTCCCCTGCTAAATGAAAATTTAACTATGTTATCTCACCATTATTAATTTAGTTCTCTCTCTATATAGAAGGCATTGGCCTTTATTCTATTGGTTATTAATATAATAAAGCTTATAGCATAGCTTTTTTTTTTTTTTTTTGCAATGGAGTTTTGCTCTGCTGCCCAGGCTGGAGTGAAGTAGCAGGATCATGGCTCCTTGCCTCAACCTCTCTAACTCAAGCAATCTTCCCACCCCTCAGCCTTACCATGGGACTATAAGCATGTGCCACCATGCCTATTTAATTTTGTATTTTTTGTAGAGACAGGGTTTCACCAAGTTATACAGGCTGATCTCGAATTCTTAGGCTCAAGTGATCTGCTCACCAAGGCTTCCCAAAATGCTGGCATTACAGGTGTAAGTCACCACACCTGGCCCAGTATAGCATCTTTATTAAATAATAAAAGCAAAAAGCTCTGGCAGAACTAGTAAAGGCAAAGCAAAAATACACAGTATGACAAATAATAAACACAATACTTGCAGATTGAGGAGTAATAAAAAGAACTGAATCCTGATCTACAGCCGTACCACCCTGAATGCGCCCATCTCATCTGATCTTGGAAGAACTGCATACTGCACCCTACTCTACAGTAGAACAGTGCCCAGCCAGTGTATCGGCCTTCCACAAAGCTTGTGCCCACTCGTCCTCCCATCAGTTGTGTTGTAAATTGCTGATTTCCTCACACCATCACCAAACCCAGCATTATATCCATTTTATATTCCTTGTTAGCTTGCAATTGCTCATTCCTCTTTGCTCCCCAAAATGAAGAAAGCTCATCTTCCAAACAAGTGACAGGGAAGATGGCATGCCCCTGTCTAGACAAAAAATAAAAAGGAAGAAAGGGCTGCATTGCTTGAATATCTGATATGATACTAAGAGCTTGCAGAGAGGATATAGAGTTTCTTTCACTGACTTCGTATTTTTTGTCTTCACTGAAGAAAATGCTCTTCAAACTGGGAGGTGTTCAGCCAACAGAAGAGGAAATTTGGAGCTATTTAAATGAGTTTGAGACTGGTTTAAAATAAATTACACCTCAAGATAAGAAAAAAAAAGCATTTCTAGGTGAAGGTGGAAGTTTGGAATGCTGTGAGTCATTTTTAGGATATGACTGGGATATGACTGCATTTTTCAAATATCAAAAAGATCTCATTTCCAAGAGGTATGAAATTCATTCTTTGTAATTCTAGGAGGACAACTCTAGGATTCATTGGTGAGGTAAGCAGGGAAAGAGATTTCAACTCACGTTGACAAATTGGTGGCTTTGTGCTCCAATAGGCAGTATTGCCTGAGATGATACATTCAGCAGATGACCGACCAACGAGGCGGTACCTAAAGGCAAAAAATGGAAAATAATCGTGCTGTGCATACCTCATCAGCGTCCTCACAGCGTGCATATGTGGCAAACCAGAAGGATTACAATGCAGGAGACCTCTATGGCCCAGCCTAAACTTCAAGTGTGTTCCCAGCTTTTTTTCACTTCTCTTTCTTATTCTCTCACTATTGTAAGAGATATTTCTGCTCTAACTTCTCCTGGCCCACTTTGCTTCTTAATATCTTGGCTTCATTGTGGACTGTACCTGGCACCAAAGTAACACAATTATTTTGTAGACCTGTTTGACAATTTTTTTCTTAAGTTCTGCCTTTTCTCACATCATTTCTGCCATTTTTTGCTTGCATTTTCCCTTAATGTGTGTGTGTGTATAATACTATGACATTTTATTTGAGGCATGGTTTTTATAAATACAAGATTTGTTGCTTTTGATTTTGTTTAGGAGACTTTGTTTTTTGACAAGAAGATGAAACCAAATGTATCGAAATAAATTATATATTTGATTTGCTTTTTGTTTGTTTGCTTGTTTGTTTAGATGGAGTCTTGCTCTGTTGCCCAGGCTGGACTTCAATGGCACGATCTTGGCTCACTGCAACCTCCACCTCCCCTGTTCAAGTGATTCTCCTGACTCATCCTTCTGAGTAGATGGGATTACAGGCACACGCCAGCACACCCAGCTAATTTTTGTATTTTTAGTAGAGATGGGGTTTCACCATGTTGGCCAGGCTGGTCTTGAATTCCTGACCTGAGGTGATCCTTCCGCTTTGGCCTCCCAAAGTGTTGGGATTACAGGCGTGAGCCACTGTGCCTGCCTGTTTCTCTTTTTCATCTTTTCCTACTGCATTCAGGAAAATTTGGTTAACTCTTCTCTTTGCTTTAATTTTCTGCAATATTCAGTGTGTTTGCTATATATATACACACATATGACACATGTATGAAATGAAATATATAAACACACTGAATACATATATTCATCCATGTACAAACTTCCTGGCCAGTTTCACAGAAGTATTTGTACAACTGAATCTTGCTAAAAATATGAAAAGGAGAGTGTTTTGAAAGTTTCCCTGGTTTCTTGGCAGTAAATCTCTTCTGTAGGAGGAAATTTCTCCTGATTTTTCTACTTGATCTCTTTTACATGTGTTCCTGTTTCTTGTCATAAGCTCAATGATTTTCTGCTTTATACCATAGAGAGGTTCGCACTTATTCAGCAATGCAAGATGAGGAGAGTACAGTCAGGAAATTTACGAATTGTATGTTTAAAAATGCTCAAAAAAAAAAAGAGAAAAGAAGAAATTGGATTTACTCTAAATTTACCTTGTCAGATTCTAGATACTGTGGTCTGTGAGACCGAGTCTGGAGTCTGGCAAATGTGCTGGACACCACAAGCTTCCTTTCGGTGTTTGCTGGGGTGGCAGAAACGTAGCCCCTACTCACTACCTGGCTTAGCTGTTCCCGTGAACGTGAAATTGAGGCAGAGCCTCAACTGTGTGCTGAGCAAGGGTGAGCACCAACAGCTGGACTGTGCGCTGTGAGCACTTGACGCTTGACATTTTCAAAGGGTTGAATTCTGTTATAGGTTGAATGATGTCTCCCCCAAATATGCTGAAGTCTTGACCCCCCAGTCCCTGTGGATGTGATCTTACTTGGAAATACAATCTGCAGATGCAATCAAGTTAAGAGGAGGCCATTAAGGTAGGCCCTAATCCAATATGACTGATATCCTTATAAAAAGAGAGAACTCAGGACACACACATGCACAGAGAGGAGAACCACGTGAGGACACAGACCCAGAGGGAAGACGGCCACGTGAGGACAGAGACAGAAATTTGAGTTCTGTTGCAACACGCCAAGGAAGCTCTGGGGCTCCAGAAGCTGGAAGATGCAATGAAGGATCCTCCCCTACAGGATTCAGAGGGAGCATGTCCCTGCCAACACCTTGATTTTGGACTTCCAGCCTCCAGAACAGAACTCCAAAAACTTCTGTTGTATTAAGACGGCCATTTCGTGTTACAGACATGCCTCAAAGGTATTGCAGGTTCAGTTCCAGACCACCACAGTAAAACAAATAGCACAACAAATGAGTCATATGAACTTTTTGATTTCTCAGTGAGTCTAAAAGTTGTGTTTATTCTATACTGTAGTCTATTAAGTGTGAAATAGCGTTATGTCTTTAAAAAGTCATACTTCTTTTTTTTTTTTTTTTTTTTTTTTTTTGAGACAGAGTCTTGCTGTGTCGCCAGGCACCAAGCTGGAGTGCAGTGGCACAATCTCGGCTCACTGCAATCTCTGCCTCCTGGGTTCAAGCAATTCTCCTGCCTCAGCCTCCCAAGTAGCTGGGACTACAGGCATGCGCCACCACGCCCAGCTAATTTTTGTATTTTTTTAGTAGAGATGGGGCTTCACCATGTTGGCCAGGATGGTCTCGATCTCTTGACCTTGTGATCCACCCTCCTTGGCCTCCCAAAGTGCTGGGATTACAGGCGTGAGCCACTGCACCCAACCAAAAAAGTCATACTTTAAAAAATGGTTTATTGATAAAAAATGCTAAAGATTATCTGACCTTGAATAAGTCATCATCTTTTTGCTGGTGGAGGGTCTTGCCTCAAGGTTGATGGCTGCTGACTGATCAGGGTGGTGGTTGCTGAAGGCTGGGGTGGCTGTGGCAATTTCTTAAGCTAAGACAACAATAAAATTTACCACATTGACTCTTCCTTTCACAAAAGATTTCCCTATAGTGTGCAATGCTCTTTGATAACATTTTACCCTCTGAACTGCTTTCACAATTGGAGTCAATCCTCCCAGACACTACTGCTGCTTTATCAACTGAGTTTATGTAATATTCTAAATCGTTTGTGGTCATTTTGACAATGCCTATGTCATCTTCACCTCAGGAAGAGGCTCCATCTCAAAAACACCACTTTCTCTGCTCATTCATAAGAAGTAGCTCCTCATCTGTTCAAGTTTGATCATGAGATTGTAGCAATTCAGTCACATCTTCAGGCTCCACTTCTAATTGTAGTTCTCTTGCTGTTTCCACCACGTCTGCAGTTATTTTCTCCACTGAAGTCTTGAACTTCACAAAGTTATCCGTGAGGATTGGAATCAACCTCTACCAAACTCCTGTTAATGTTGATATTTTAACTTCTTCCAATGAATCATGAATGTTCTTAATGGTATGTAGAATGATGAATTCTTTCCTGCAGTTTTCAACTTACTTTGTTCAGATCCATCAGAGGAATTACTGTCTGTGGGAACCATAGCCTTACAAAATGTATTTCTTAAATACTGAAACTTGAAAGTCAAAATTACTACTTCAGTCATGTACTGCAGAATAGCTGCTGCTGTCATCAGCCAGGAAAACTACATTCATCTCCTTGTCCATCTTCATCAGAGGTCTTGGCTGATGAGGTGCAATGTCAATGAGCAATAATATTTTGAAAGGAATCTGTTTTTCTGAGCACTAGAGCTGAACTGTGGGCTTAAAATATTCAGTAAGCAACGCTGCAAACATACCTCTGTCATCAGGCTTTGTTGTTCCATTTATTGAGTACAGGCAAGGTACATTTAGCATAATTCGTAAGGGCTCTAGGATTTTTAGAATGGTCAGTGAGCATTGACTTCAACTCAAAGTCACCAGTGGCATTAGCTCCTAAAAAGTCAGCCTATCCTTTGAAACATTGAAGCCAGGCATTGGCTTCTCCTTTCTAGCTATGAAAGTCCAACAGATAGCTGTTTTGTCTACATGGAAAATCTGCTATTTAGTGTAACACCTTCATCAATGATCTCAGTTAGATCTTCTGGACAATTTGCTACAGTTTCCACATCAGCACTTGTTGCTTTACCTTGCCCCTTTACGTTATGGAGATGGCTTCCTTCTTTAAACCCCAGGAGCCAACCTCTGCTAGCTTCTACCTTTTTTTTTTTTTTTTTCCTGAGATGGGGGTCTCATTCTATGGTCCAGCCTGGCGTGCAGTGGCACGATCTGGGCTCACTGCAACCTCTGCCTCCTGGGTGTAAGCTATTATCATATCTCAGATTCCCAAAGAGCTGGAACTACAGGCACTTGGCACCACTCTTGCTAATTTTTGCATTTTTAGTAGAAACAAGATTTCACCATATTGGTCAGGCTGGTATTGAACTCCTGAACTCAGGTGATCCACCTGCCTTAGCCTCCCAAAGTGCTGGGATTACAGGCATGAGACACTGTGCCTGGCTGCTTCCAGCTTTTTTTCTGCAGCTTCCTGACCTCTGCCAGTCTTTACAGAATTGAAGAGAGTTAGGGGCTTGTTCAGGATTAGGATTTGGCTTAAGGAAATGTGTCTGGTTTGATCTTGTATCCAGACCACTAAAACTTCTGTGTCAGCAATATAAGGCTGTTTGACCTTCTTATCATTCATGCCTTCTCTGGAATAGCATTTTAAATTTCCTTCAAGTACTCTTGCTTTGCCTTTACAACTCACTAGCTCTTTGGCACACGAGGTCTGACTTTTGGTCTATCTTGGCTTTCAACATATCTTCCTCACTAAGCTTCATCATCTCTAGCTTTTGATTTGAAATAAGAGATGTATGACTCCTCCCGTCATGTGAACACTTAAAGGCCATTGTGGGGCTAGTAATTGCCCTAATTTTAGTATTATTGTGTCTCAGGGATTAGGAAGTCCTGAAGAGAGGGAGAGAGAAGGGGAGTGTCTAGTTCATGGAGCAGTCAAAGCATGCCCATTTATTAAAGTTTCTGTCTTATATGGGTGCAGTTCGTAGTGACCCCAAACAACGACAATAGTCACATCAAAGATCCCTGATCACAGATCACTGTCACAGACATGATAATAATGAAAATGTTTGGGATATTGTGAGAATAATCAAAACGCTACACAGAGACATGAAGTGAACACATGCTGTTGGAAAAATGATGCCAACAGACATGCTTGTCACAGGGTTGGCACAAGCCTTCGATTGTAAGAAGCATGACATCTGCAAAGTGCAATAAGACGAGGAAGGCCTGTACTTGGTGATGGCAGCCCTAGGAAGCAATCATGCTGTTACCAGTAAGATTCGTTCTTTCACACAGATGCTATATGGCCTTCTCTTTCTTCCAGCAATGGGCTGGGCTAGGGTTGTTTGTGTGCTTTGACTATTACACTCTTTCCTGATTTATTTTCCTTCCCATCCAGTGAATGCCATACTTTTTATATGTGCACTGCTGGTTTCCAGCAAGGATACAGATTTTCCCCCAATCTTCTATCTTTGTTCATTTCAATCAGGCGTTAACACCTGT
This sequence comes from Aotus nancymaae, assembly GCF_030222135.1. Taxonomy (NCBI): domain Eukaryota; kingdom Metazoa; phylum Chordata; class Mammalia; order Primates; family Aotidae; genus Aotus; species Aotus nancymaae. The sequence continues at coordinate 10,871,700 of NW_026988453.1, read as the reverse complement.
GTTCAAACCTCTTAAGAGCAGGTGGCAATAGCCTGGTTTCCTTCCTGAGATGTGGCTAGAAGGTGTACAGCTGTGCCAGAACTCTTGAACCAAGAGATGTTGCTGCCAACTCACCCTGTATTACAAGAATAGTTGATTCTGGATCCAACCTGGATGTTTGTGATCACATGCACCACACCATTCATTGGATCTGAAGGAGTTTTACATGATTTACCTATGGGAAAGAAATAGTATTTTGGAGCCAGGTAAAGTAATCTGAATTCTCTTCAGTACATAAGGTATCAACCTGCATGTACCTTCCTGAAGAAAACATGCAGTTCTGATGGTTCCACAAATTTTCTTACCTTGAGAAAACTCATCAGAGTGCCTCAGGATTAGCCAACTGCTAAGCCCCACTTTCAAAAAGACCTTCCCTCCAGATCTATCTAGATCGAGATTTAGATCTATGTAGAGACCTTGCATCCCTTATCAAAGTGTAAAAGGCATTATGTACCACCAATATATTTCAACGTTTTCAGAGGATTTCTTCCCACCTAGTTATTCAAACAGAATTTGTCTTCCTACTCAACTTTCCCCCTGATCTACAGTCATTTATTATTTACTTTCCCTAGGGAATGAAGATTTTCTCTACAAATATTCCTTGAAACATTCTCATGAAGTGAGCATTTCAAGCAATAATCAAGGATGACCTACAAGAATAACTCTTACATCCACCTATATGAACACTTTTGAAAAGAAGGTTCTCATATCCCAAATTTGAAAAAATTCAGTAAGAAGCTTTGGCAGACATGGGAAAGATCCTCTTTAATTTTTCACACTTTTAGGAAGCCAGAAAGAATGTCTTGCCCAGGTTCCACCTTTGCTGTTTGGTTTCCTTGTACTTCAAGCCATCAGAACTCCAATGAGAGGCTGAGAAGCATGGGCGGGGAACTTAAGACAGTTCCTGGCAGAAGGAGCCACCGATTTTTCTAGGTCAGATTTCTAAGCCAGCCATTTCAAAAAGGAGATTCACAGGCTTCTGTTTTTAATTCCTATGATTCTAATGAAGAACTTTCCCACCACTCACCACTTCCCTCCCTTTTCACCAGCCCTTTTAGCTGCAAAGGTCATCAGGATCTTATATGCTGACCTACCTTAGAATGATTTATCATTGGTTTGGCATTCCACTGTGGCAAATGCACAAATAAATACCACCCTGTGACTATGGAAATATGGAGGGCCTGGGTTAGATATTCTGAACCCATTTCGGACATGGAGAAATGAGCACTAACCCAGACTTCTACAGCGAGGAGCAGGGCTGCTCCAAACCCCATTCCCTTGAGGGTCACTTGTGCATCGGACGGTGCTCTCCCCAACAAGGTCAAAGGTCTTCCCGCTGACTGGGTGGGGGTCGCATGTGTAATTTACTGCTTTTCCAAAGGGAAAGACTTCCAGAGGTTTTCCTGTGTGTCTCCCGTTAGGAATATCTGGAGGACTTGGACAAAAGATTTCTGGAAAAAAGGCAAAAGCTCTAAGTTTCATTCAGGAGTTTCACCAGAGGTATTCTGCAATTATAAGGTGCTATGATTGTTTTTATTTAAAATATGCTAAGGAGATGACCGTAGACATTAGGACTTCGAAGATATGGATTGAATGAGATGTCAATGAAAGTGTATTGTAAAGTACAAAAGAGATTTGTCTATTGTGAATCTTCCAGATAGTAGCAGTTCCTGGACAATAGAAACTTTACAACTTTAATGAAGTATCAAAACATTTGAAGAATGTTTTGAAGGGTACTTTGAAGGGTAACTCATTCACTTAGTCAACATATATTAACTGAGCACATATCCTGTGTCAGCCACTCATCAGGATCCTGGGGACACAGTGATGATGAAGGAGCCTACGTTCTTGTGAAATATTTCTCAAGAATGAGAATATATATATGTGTGCTAATGAATATATGTGTGCTAATCACCTTAAATAGGCAAAAAATTTCACTGATTACTTATTGATATTGATCATAAATCTCAGTGATAACAATAGCACTGTCACAGTGAATTGAAATGTAGTTAGGCCATTACAAAAAACTCCAAATGAATTCAGATTGCTTTGCTTTTTAAAATGTCTAGGTCTGTTGATGACTTATTTTCTCTTTACTTTCTGGGTCAGGTTTCCAGTTGTTACTCCTTTCTAGCATCTGCCGATTTGTTTAGAACAGTCTCTTTCTCATTTTTAATTGGCATTTTTCATTAGAATTGGAATTTGGAAGAAGCTACTTCAACTAGCAAGGATTGTGAAAAATAAGAGAACGCTTGAGTAGTCCAGTCAATAACTGAGCTTTCATGCATGATAGGAGAACAGACACTTGTCATGTTGTTTCAAGGAGCATTGGATTTCTTAGACAGCAAGAATCTCTATATAAATTATGTTCTTATAAAATTTTACTCTAAAAAGCACTGTAAGATGTCAAAGTAGATTTCTAACAACATAAACAGTTCAGTAAAATTTCATGTTTTTTTAAAGAAACACGTTTTTCAATCTTTAGAATCAAGAAATGAAGCAAAGTTCTCTCTTCTACTGGGGAAATTATAAATGGGTAGACTAGGAGAAATCAGCAGTCTACACATTTAGACTGCTAAATGTGATTACTGAACACGAGTCTTATTTTTAAAAAACTGAATTATTAGTTATGAATCTCTCAGCATAAGTTATTTAGGTGCATGTTTTGAGAATTTAAGGAGTCTCAAACTGCTCACCCTGTCTGATGTTACTCCCCACTTTTCCCTCATTCCTAATTACTTTGATCTATTATCTCTGTAGCATTTAACTCATTTATTTTTTTTCTTCTCCCCACCTGAGTAAAAACTCATTTATTATTTTCCTTCTCCCCACCTGAGTAAAAACAACATGGGGACAGGAATTTCACTCATCTTGTTTATTGCTGTAAGGCCAGTGGCTAGATGAAAATGAGGCACAAAGTATGTGATCAATAAATAATTGATTAAATAAAGGCATGTTTAATATTTGTGTATTAGCAAATAGATAACAAAAATTGAAGACTGACTGCACCTTGATGGGAGAACAAAATGAAAAAGAAGGAAGGAAAGAGAGGTAGGGAGGGAGGGGAAAGGGAGAGAAGAAGGGAAGAAAGAACTAAAGGAAAGAAAGAAAAAATGAAGGCGAGAAAGAAAGCAAATTGTTAAAGCTTCACATTATCCAATCTCTCCTGATCTAGAAGCACACTACCATAGGAGTTATTGCGGTAGAACACAGAATACAAAACAGCAGAGACATATCAGATGGCTCCAAGACAGGTGATGTACACATTGATTCACAACAAAACATTATTAAAATAAGCAATCTTCAAATCAATAATTCAGACTAGAAAATTGAAGAACCACATTAGGGGAGGCCATGGGTCAAATACTGAAGAGATAAAGGGAAGAGATTGGCCTGAAATATTATTCCTGTTACTCACGTTCACACACTGGAACAGTGCTATTCCAGAGGCTTTCCATTCCAACCAAGACACAATAACTAGCAGAGCTGCCTTTTAATTGAAATCTAAAGAAGAAAATAGTAGTGAATAGTGAGCCAAGAGGCCAGTTAGTTTGCAATCTAAGGCTCTGCCCCAAATCTCAGGATTTTGAGGACCTGAGGCCAGCAGGTGGCAGAATTGTAGAGACTACATTATTCTGGAGAAATCACAGCATCCAGAAGGGAGCAATATAGAATGGCAAAATGCAGTAGCTTGGTCACATGATAGTCCTGCTTAAATTGAAGAAGGTGGTCACGACATAGCCGCCATCCCCTTGACCCTGGACCCAGGCTTGGAGTTTCAGTGATTACTCCATGATAACCTGATAAATCGCTCATTATCATTATTAGAAACCCAGTCTTCTAATGCAATGCCTTCCTAACTCTGAAACAGCAAGTAAAACAGCTTCCAGTTTGGACTGGAAAAGTGGGAAATAGCTGGTGAGAGAATAGAAATTGTCCTTTCATCTCCACATCTGTGGTGGCGTGAAGAAGGCTTACAATGGCAGTTTGGGCTCCTGAAGAGTAAGCACGAATATTCTAGTGGTAAAAAGAAAGAAGAGATGACATGACTTTTGTATGCAGTCATCGAAAATTCTCAATGTCCTGATGCCCTCCTAAATCTTACTGGCCGCTGGCATTTGGAGGCTGCCAAGATCCTGTGGAACATTTTGGGATCAGGTGCTTTGTTGCCCATGCTGGTCAGCTACCATGTAGAGATGTGCACCTTGTGAAGACCGCTAGATGGACATAAATGAGTTAATGACCTTGCCAGAAATATTAACAGCAGCCATCAGGACCCCATGACTAGCCAGATGATATATGACTGAATTTTTAAAAAATGCATCTTTAGTCCTATTACAAATTTCACCATTGATGGTTTAAACAATTTACTGGAATGATTCTTAAATGATTCTAGCTATTTAGAATAAGCGTTTTATTACTTGCAATTTTTTTCTGAAACTCTCTAAATTACTCATATCCCTTTTGGCTTGGAAAATAGGATTTTTTAACTTAATGTGCTACCAAAATATTCATAACAAGTAGTTATACTTGTCCTTGAACTTTCCAGTTAATTTATGGCCCATTTTCCTCTTCATATCTCATGTTGTTAGTTCTATGTGTTTCTTTCTTCCTATATATACTTTCAAAAGTTCATGTCTTTGTGTGTGTGTGTGTGTGTATGTGTGTGCGTCTGTGTCTTTTTTTTAAAGCTACACCAATCTCCCCTTTTTGGACTAATTCCTAGCCCAATTTCAATGTCCAGAAGATCAGGCAAGCTCATACTCACCCTTCATCACAAACAAAGTCCACTTTTGCTCCAAGCTGGAGATTAGGTGGAAATAGCACACGGCCATTAGGAAGTTGGCCCAGGAAGTCATCACAGGATCTCACTGGGGAAAAAGAAAAACAAACAGAAATAACTGGCTTGTGGAGAATAAAGACACAAGCTAAAAATATCAAGCCAGGTAAGAGTCTAGGCACCTTCACATCTGGGGACTGCAGGGCTCCAGTCTCCCTGGGGTGTGCAGTGCAGAGAAGCAGCCCCTCTGAGGTCATAGCCGGGCTCACAGCTGTAGAACACTTCCTGGCCAGGCCAAAAGTTGTCCTTGTCCCTTTGGGTACGCTCACCATGCAGGATATCTGGAGGCGGCTGACATACTGGGGGAGAGAGAAACAAAGTACTGCTAATTGTGGGAAAATAACTTTTTCTGTTCACTGATAAACTGGCCAAGGGAATAATAATTATAAATCTATGTGTAATAAAAAGGCACAATAAAAGCCTTATAAACTAAATACACAGAGCGAGGAAGATGTCTTGCCATCAGTCATAGAACTGACACTTGCAGAACTGTGACTAAAACGGAGGTATCCCCAATTCATTGATTTTCATATGAAGTATGCACCTAAGATTTCATGATGGACAGTTCCTTCTAGAATGGAACTGTCTAGAATGCTTCCAATTACTGTTCACCCAGTACAAAATTGGGAGGAATAATGGATTTTTATATCTTCACACTTCCTTTCTAGAAGGACGCCAACAATTTAGTATTGCATTTTAGGCAACAGAGCAGTGCCCATGCACACGTCTCATCTAATAGGTCCCTCCATCCCCTATCACATTGGTGCAACAAACAAGGTCCATACACCTATTCTCATCTCCTTTCATGTCTCTGTTAGCGGCCACCTAACATAGGGTGGTAGAGAACGATGGGTCTCCTCTCCTCATGCTATGTAGCAAGGTGCTGCCTAGTCATTCATTTCACTGCAGTGAGAAGGTGGGCAACTGTTGAACAAAATCTAAAAGACCTACTGTCACCATAATGAGAGTGTATACTTCACACAACATATAATGACATATCTAGTTGTCTCTTAATCTAGTTCATCTGAACTCAGGAAATCAGAACACATTTGGGTCTCAATTAAATTATATAAAACTGTCATAAAATGGAAAAAATAATTTCAGTTTGGCTTTGAGCAGATCAGTTCCCTTTTCTGGACTTCAGCTTTCTCAAGCATCAAATAGGGGATTGGACTAGAAAAATGACTTCTTTAAGGAGTTCGTAAATACTCTGATGCTGTAATGTCAGTTTTCAGGGCTCATCACCCAGTGTTTCCCTTGACTACTCAATGCCTGGTGATGTAATATTGAGGTGGTGTGTTTGTTAAATTTATGTTGGCCCCTGGCCTCACACTTCTGCACTGTCTTTTGACTGCTAGTAATGCAGGCCTTAAAACTACAATCCTTTGTCTTCCTTGAGAGCTGGGCTCTTGTTAGGTTCTGCCAATTGGAGGCATATATGCCAAATAAAAAGGCAGGATGATGGCAGAATCTGTTCTACTTCTAGAGGTGGCTCAGGCAGTGACGGTATAGATGGCTTCAGTGAGCAGCCACAGCTTCAATTCTAGCAATGCCAACGACTTTTGCTCCAGCAATATCAGCTACATTCTGGCAGCAGTGGTGGCTCCTGCAGCATTAGCAGCTTTCAGGAAGACACCTGCTCAGTGGCAGGAGCTGACCATTTCAGCATCAGTACAGGCTCCTGTGCTTTAGACTGGAAGTCACAGTAGCTCCCTGATCTCTGGTAACTCTACCTTGTTGCTATGGCTTTTCCTGCCCTTCTAACATCTTTCTGACCTATTAGCTGTGACATGGTTTGGCTCTGTGTACCCTCCCAAATCTCATGTCAAATTGTAATTCCCAGTGTTGGAGCAGGAGCCTGGTGGGAGGTGACTGGATCATGGAGGTGGTTTCTGATGGTTTAGCATCATCACCCTAGTGCTGTCTTATGATAGAGTTCTACTGAGATCTGCTTGTTTAAAAGTGTACAGAACCTCCCCATTTGCTCTCTCTATCTCCTGCCAGCCATATGAAGATATGCCTGCTTCCCTTTTGCCTTCTACCATGATTGTAAGTTTCCTGAGGAGTCCCCAGCCATGCCTCCTGTACAGCCTGCAGAACTGTGAGTCAATTAAACCTCTTTTGTTTATAAATTACCTAGTCTCAGGTAGTTCTTTATAGCAATGTGAGAACAGATTAATACCACCTGCATGAAATCCCTCACTCCTTGACTGTATCCAGAGTAAGTTTTGATTTCCTGACTGGATGCTGACCAGCAAAGCCAAGGCTCTGGAGTCAGATGGACTTGCGTTCCAGTCTTCAGTCGGGAAGCTAGTATCTTAGAAAGGTATCTGATCTCTCTAAGGTACAACTTCTCTGCCAAACATAGAAGCTGGGCATGGTGGCTCATGCCTATAATCCCAGCACTTTGGGAGGCTGAGGTGGGTGGATCACTTGAGCACAGGTGTTTGAGACAAGCCTGCTCAACATGGTGAGACTCCATCTCTACAAAAAATACAAAAAATTTAACCAGGCTTGGTTGCATGCACCTGTAGTCCCACCTGCTTGGGAGACTCAGGCTGGAGAATTACTTGAGCCAGGGAGGTGGCAGTTGCCGTAAGCCACGATCTCACGTCTGTAGTTCAACTTCAGTGACAGATCAAGGACCTCTCTCAAGCAAACGAAACAGACAAACATAGAAAAACTGGTAACTACCTAAAAACTTTGTTTTAAGAATTAAAATTCACACGTAGCCTGTATTATGGTATCTGACCAGAAAACTCACTCATTTCCTATAAGCAATTATTGTATTCAAAGGTAATTGATAGATCTATTTATAAGAACCCCAAAGAAACATCACATTCCTTGCCCTGGTTTAGCTTTGCTTCTTGATTTCAGCACATGTGCATGTACACACACACACACACACACACACACACACACCCCTTCTGAATTTCATGTTCACTACCTAGAAAATTTGCTCCCTGACCCTGCTCATGACACATCCCTCCCCCTGAACAAATACTAATCTCCTGATCCAGCAGCAACTCATGTCATTTGCAGAGCCCTTCTAGGCCTCAGTCAGACTCACCCCTGGAGCAGCTTGGTAACTCTGGTTTCCATTTGTTCAGGGCATGGCATTGCACACGGGGGGATCCTTTCATGACAAAGCTAGGCTGACACCTGAACTCCGCAACTTCATTTAAGGAAAATAAGCTTCTGTTGTCAGATACCATTATTCCATTTTCAACATTTGGAGGCGTGCATTTGTTAGGTATAATGCACTGAGGGGCCGGGCCACTCCAGATGCCCTCTTGATCATCTTTGGTGGTGCAGTATATGGAGGGCTCACCCACGAGCTCAAACACATTTCTCCCTCCGCTTCCAGGATTGCAGTGGTAGGTCACCACTGATCCATAGTGAAAATACTCTCTGTTGGTGCTAATGAAATCACCATTGGCGATGGTGGGGGGTAGCCCACAGGGAATTACTGGGAAAAGAAAGAGCAGGTTAAATAACAGTGAATTTAAATAATGAATAACAAAAATCTCATGAGTCACTAAACTGTAACTATTTTTACATTTATTATTTACTTTTAAATTTTGCTAACATGTAGGTACATTTTTACAAAATTGTAACTTCAGTGGGCATAATGTCACGTGTCCTGCCTTTCTTACTTACATTATTTCCTATAATATTTGCATGCATTTATTAACTCAATCTATATTCTTTTCATTTTAAATAGCCCTTTGATCATAGTATTATAGAGTTTATCCAGTTTTCTCCTACTCTTTTCCATTTGCTTTCTTAATTTCCATTTTTGTTATTAACTAAGGTTAGCTCTTATAGAAAAGTAAAATATAAAAACCTTTGTTAAAAGACAAATTATAAGGGAAGAGAGAAAACACAAATATACACAGCATGAAAAATAATTTAAACTTTTTTTATGAATATGGTAATATTTATAAAACTGTAAACTACTGGGGATTAATATTTTGAAAATCTAAATGATATAAATGGAAATATAAATTGCCAACATTCATTCAAAAAGATGTAGAAAGCTAGAATTGCCCAGGAAACATGTAAGAATGGAAAAAAGTCAAAGATACGTTCTGTCAAACTTTCAAGTAACATACACTTCCAAATAATATTTCAATGTTTCACAAAATACAAAAGATATAAAAGTTGACAACTCATTTAATCAAATCTAAGGCTGATATCATAACAAGATATTTGTGTAAAAGTGATCATATATTAGTCCACAAAAACCCCTAAATACATGTTAAATATACAGACCAAAGACATAGAAGAATAAAGCCTAGCATGTTTAAGTGAAGTCCTGCAATGAGAGGAGAGATATAACAGAGCACAAACAACATTTGAAGAAGTAGTAACTGAGAATTTTCTACGACTAATGCAAGACATCATTAAATTACAGATTCAAAAAGCTAGGCAGCTGATCCAAGATGGCCGAATAGGAACAGCTCTGGAGTGCAGTTCCCAATGACAGCAATGCAGAGAGTGAGTTATCACCGCATTTCCAAACGAGATACCAGGTGCATCTCAGTGGGACTGTTTGCAAAGTGAGTGTAGCCCAAGAAGGGTGAGCCAAGGCAAGGTAGGGCACTACCTCACCCAGGAAGTGCAATCTCCGGAGGACCCCCCTCCCTACCCAATGGAGGCCATCGGGGGCTTTTCCATCCACTCCAGCGCTGGTTCAGATACTGTGCTTCTCCCACAATTTTTTCCACCCACAGACCAGGAGATTCCCGGGCTGAAAACCAACACGAAGTTCCAGCACAGCTGTTTAAGCCAGCACTGCAGGTTTCCACACAAAACTCACACAAATTTGAATGGCCTTTTCAACTGGTGCTTGGAACACCTGGGAGACAGAGCTGCCCATTCAATTGAAAAAGAGGGGGTTGAAAGCAGGAAGCAAAGTGATCTGGCTCAGCGAGTCCCACTTCCACAAAAACCAGCAATCTGAAATGCTCTGGATTCCGAGTTTCGCAGCAAGCACAGCTGGACATGGGACAGTCCGGCTCTGTTGAGGGAAGGGCATCCGCAGTTACTGAGGCAGTCTACCACTACTGAGGCAGTCCCCAATTACCAAGGCAGTCCGCCATTACTGAGGCAGTTCTAACTGTACCTCTGTAAACAAAACCACAAGGACATTTACACAGCAGCTGCGAAGAGCCTGTGGCAGCTCAGCAACGCCTCTGTTGGCAGACTGTGATTAGGCTACCTCCTTGCTGGTCAGGGCATCTCTGAAAAAAGGCAGCAGCACATCAGGAACTTATAAATAAAGCCTCACCTTCCCAGGACAGAGCACCTGGGAAAAGAGGCGGTTATGAGTTCCACTGCAGCAGACTTAAACATACCTGCCCAGCAGTGCTGAATGGAACAACGGAGCTCCCAGCACAGCACTTGAGCTCTGATAAGGGACAGACTATCTCCTTAAGTGGCTCTCTGACCTCCATAGATCCAGAGGCATCTCATAAAGGAGAGCTCTGGCTGACATCTGGCAGGTACCCTTCTGGGACAAAGATAACAGAAGAAGAAAGTGGCAGCAATCCTTACTGTTCTGCAGCCCCTGTGGGTGATTCCCAGGCAAGCAGGATCTGGAGTTGACCTCCAGCAATCCTGCAGCAGAGGGGCCTTACTGTTAGAAGGAAAACTAAAAAACAGAAAGAAATAGCTATGACATCAACAAAAGGGATGTCCACTCAGAGACCTCATCTGTAAGTCACCAACTACAAAGACCACGTGTAGATAAATCCATGAAGTTGGGAAGAAACCAGTGCAAAAAGGATGAAAACGCCAAAAACCAGAATGCCTCTCCTCCTCCAAGGGATCATGACTCCTCACCAGCAAGTGAACAAAGCTGGATGGAGATTGAGTCTGATGATTTGACGGAAGCAGGCTTCAGAAGGTGGGTGATAACAAACTTCTCTGAGCTAAAAGAACATGTTCTAACCCAATGCAAGGAAACTAAGAACCTTGAAAAAGTGTTAGATGAAATGCTGACCAGAAGAATCAGCTTAGAGAAGAATATAAATGACTTGATGGAGCTGAAAAACACAGCACAAGAACTTCGTGAAGCATACACAAGTTTCCATAGCCAAATTGACAAAGCAGAAGAAAGGATATCAGAGATTGAAGATCAACTCAATGAGATAAAAACAGAAGGCAAGATTAGAGAAAAAAGAGTGAAAAGAAATAAACAAAGCCTCCAAGAAATATGGGATTATGTGAAAAGACCTAATCTACATTTCATAGGTGTACCTGAATGTGACGGGGAGAATGAATCCAAGCTTGAAAATGCTCTTCAGGATATTATCCAGATGAACTTCCCCAACCTGGCAAGGCAGGCCAACATTCAAGTCCAGGAAATACAGAGACCACCACAAAGATATTCCTTGAGAAGAGCAACCCCAAGGCACATAATCTTCTGATTTACCAGGGTTGAAATGAAGGAAAAAATGCTAAGGGCAGCCAGAGAGAAAGGTTGGGTTACCCACAAAGGGAAGCCCATCAGACTCACAGTAGATCTCTTGGCAGAAACCCTACAAGCCAGAAGAGAGTGGGGCCAATATTCAACATCCTTAAAGAAAAGAACTTTCAACCTAGAATTTCATATCCAGCCAAACTAAGCTTCATAAGTGAAGGAGAAATAAAATCCTTTACAAACAAGCAATTGCTGAGAGATTTTGTCACCCCCAGGCCTGCCTTACAAGAGCTTCTGAAAGAAGTACTAAACATGGAAAGGAAAATCCAGTACCAGCCACTCCAAAAACATACAAAATGGTAAAGACCATCGACACAATGAAGAAACTGCATCAACTAACAGGCAAAACAAACAGCTAACATCAAAATGGCAGGATGAAATCCACATATAACAATATTAACCTTAAATGTAAATGGGCTAAATGCCCCAATCAAAAGACACAGACTAGCAAATTGCATACAGAGTCAAGACTCAATCTGTGTGCTGTATTCAGAAAACCTATTTCACATGCAAGGACACACATAGGCTCAAAATAAAGGGATGGAGGAAGATTTATCAAGCAAATAGAGAGCAAAAACAGACAGGAGTTGTAATCCTAATCTCTGATAAAATGGACTTTAAACCAACAGAGATTAAAAGAGAAAGAAGGGCATTACATAATGGTAAAAGGATCAATGCAACAAGAACTAACGATCCTAAATATATACGCACCCAATACAGGAGCACCCAGATACATAAAGCAAGTTCTTAATGACCTACAAAGAGACTTAGACTCCTGCACAATAATAGTGGGAGACTTTAACACTCCATTGTCAATATTAGACAGATCAACAAGACAGAAAATTAACAAGATTATCCAGGACTTGAACTCAGATCTGGACCAAGCAAACCTAATAGACATCTACAGAACTTTCCACCCCAAATCCACAGAATATACATTCTTCTCAGCACCACATCACACCTACTCTAAAATTGACCACATAATTGGAAGTAAATCACTACTCAGCAAATGCAAGAGAATGGAAATCATAACAAACAGTCTCTCAGACCACAGTGCAATCAAATTAGAACTCAGGATTAAGAAACTAACTGAGAACTGCACAGCTTCATGGAAACTGAACAACTGGCTCCTGAATGTTGACTGGATAAACAATGAAATGAAGGCAGAAATAAAGATATTCTTCGAAACCAACAAGAACAAAGACACAATGTACCAGAATCTCTGGGACACATTTAAAGTAATGTCTAGAGGGAAATTTATAGCAATAAATGCCCACATGAGAAACCAGGAAAGATCTAAAATTGACACCCTATCATCAAAATTGAAAAAGCTAGAGGAGTAAGATAAAAAAAAAACCATCAACAGTTCCTAGACTTGAATAGTTTATAGACTCAGAGCAGCATGAATGGACAGGAGACTGGATCCTTTTGAGGAAGCACCATGCTACACAGTCAAAAGCATGTATTGTAAATCTTCCCCTAGCCTTCTCCAAGAAGACTTAAAGCCATTTACCAGCATTTGGATATAGAGAATTTACAGAACTAGAAACAGAGATAAAAATATAGGTATAAGTATAGGTGTATTATTTTGTTTGTTTTCTCTATTTAACTAATAATATTTTGTTCATATTTCTAAGAAAATTCCTATTCCAATTCCATGTTATCTTATTACAGATTTTAAATAAGATGGAAAGTTTCTCGATTTGTTTTACAAAATATCAAAACTGTTTCTTAAACTGGATAAACAGCAATAAATGTGTGACCAATGTCATTTATAAACTTAGATTCTGAAGCTCATAAACTTTCTAGTAAAAGTAACAACATTTTTAAATAAGAAGAAGAAAAGAAAAGAAGTCTCCAAGTTATCCAAAGAGAACAGTAAGATGCTATACACTGTATTTCTCTCAGCCTCAGTCTGGCCCTCCACTACATAGGTGTATTATTTTTTAATAAAATGAGAACTTGCCATACATGCCGTTCATCTGATTCTTTTTCTGCATAAAGCACATTTCTTTCTAGCCATTAAGTGCTTCTTTATGCATTTTTATGGCTGAATAAGATGCCAGTGTATGGATATACTTTTTTTTTTTAATTCTGCAAAGCTATTTTATGTTTCTTAGGGAATTCTTTATAGCGGTCATTTTGAACACATCTTTCTTTCTAGTAGATCATTTCCAAACCATAGTTTAAAATATTTAGGTTATGCTAACATTTTAACTAATATAAATAATGCTGCAATGAAAAGTTTACACCAAATTGCTTTAAGAAGTTTGTGTTTATATCCTAAGTATCAATTCTAAGAAGTAGATCAAAATATATGCCCACTTCTGAGGTGTGTAGTGTATGGTGCCTTTCAAGAGGATGTGTTGATCTCGTGGTACATGGAAGTCCAGGTTCTTCCACAGCTTCACTAACCTTGAAAAGTATCAATTTTAAAAATCTTTACTGATTTGCCAAACAGTATGATTATTGTACTGGAGGTGGTAGAACCAACATAATTTCAAATTTATTGAAGTAAAATCAAGTTTGAAGGCTTTTATGTACTTAAGCTCTCAGAATTAGAAAAGACATCCCAGGATAAGGAAGAACTTAAAGAAAGAGTTGCCAGGAACCCCAGAGGAATATTCGAGAACATTACAGCTGTCTTCAGCTATATAAAGGACAAATTGCACAGAAGGAATTCGGTTAAGATTTTTATTATTCCAGAGAAAAATTAGGATGTATCGATAAAAGAAATAGGAAGGGATATTTCAACTCACTGTCACAAACAGGTGTTTTATTATCCCAAATGACAGTATTGCCTGAGGCAACGCATGTGGCAGATGAGGAACCAATGAGTCGGTATCTAGAGGCAAAGAATGAGGAATGTTAGGTTCTAAAGAGGTCAGGTCAACTTTCCCCTTAAATCACTACTTCCAGAGATTGCACTCTTATAGAATTCAGAGGAACATTTTCCACTTGTCAAAGGACTTACCTTCCCAAATTTCACATTCTTCTCGGGACTTTTTGATTTTCTTTTCCATGCCTTCTCAGTTGGATGAGCTGTCTTTTCTTTATTATGACACATTTTTATATAAATCAAAGAAGAATTACAGTTTTTCCTATAAGTTTCATTTTTTAAAAAAAGATCACACAAGCTTCTTGAGTTCAGGGAAGCTGTCATATATATACTGATGTATGTGTGCATATAGTCCTGTTGTATGTCTTTCTATGCTTTGCAAGTATTAATGTATGGATGCATAGATGGGTGTTTATCAGTAAGATTCATCAAAGTAGGCATTTCACAGTGCCTCATGCCTATAATCCCAGCACTTTGGGAGGCTGAGGCAGGAGGATTGCTTGAGCTCAGGAGTTCAAGGCCAGCCTGGGCAACATAGTGAGACCCTGTCTCTACAAAAAAATATATTTAAAAAGCCAGGTATGATGGCACATTCCTGTAGTCCTAGCTACTCAGGAGGCCAAGGCAGGAATATCACTTGAGCCTGGGAGGCTGAGGCTACAGTGAGCATTGATCATGCCACTGCACTCCAGCCTGGGCAACAAAGCAAGACCTTGTGTCAAAAAAAAAAAGGAAGAGAGACAGGCAGAAAGAAAGAAAGAAAAAAAAAGAAAGAAAGAGAAAGAAAAGAAGGAAAGAAAGAAAGAAAGAAAGGAGAAAGAAAGAAAGAGAGAAAGGAAGAAAGGAAGAAAGAAGAAAGAAAAAGAGAGACAAAGAAGAGAAGAAGGAAAGAAAGAGAGAGAAGAAAATGATTCATAACTAGAACCAAAGGAAATCTAAGTTGACCAAAAAGAATTGAACACTTATTTTATACTTGAAATGTTAAAGTCAGTGATTCTCAACTAGTATGTCTCAAACTGTTCAAAGTGTGCCATACATTTGGAAGAATTCATGACATTTGCTTTACTTCACCTGAGACTCTCTGTTGTGATAGGTGGTTGGGTCTAACTGGCCATAGTGAGGGCTGGATCAAACTTGGTAGTGCTACACATGAAGGAAGGAAGCAATGTCAAATAACAGTCAAGGTTATAGGTAGAGCTGAGAACTTTGCTTTATGAATATGTAGGAAAACCTGGCAGCATAAAGCTTTATTCAAGCAACAAAACAGTGCCAAATGGAGATCAAATGAATAGTGACAGAACAGTGGGTGCTTTTGAAGACACTTGACACACTGTCAACATTATAGTAGTGATTACGTTGTAATTATTAATGACTTCAATATCATTTTGACATTTTTGTTATTATTTTTGAGATGGAGTTTCACTCTTGTCGCCCAGGCTGGAGTGCAATGGCATGATCTCAGCTTATTGCAACTTCCACCTCCCAGGTTCAAGCGATTCTCCTGCCTCAGCCTCCCAAGTAGCTGGGATTACAGGCACACGCCACCACACCCCGTTAATTTTGATAAAGACAGGGTTTCACCATGTTGACCAGGCTGGTCTTGAACTCCTGACCTCAGGTGATCTGCCTGTCTCCCCCTCCCAAAGTGCTGTGATTATAGGCATGAGCCACCACACTGGCCTCATTTTGCTTTCTAATGCCTTCTAGTATAACACCAAAATGAAAGCATTCTCAGTTGCACTGCCAACAGACATACACACAAGCATGAAGGATGTGAACAAATGAAGTGAAGAAGGGCTGCAATCCTATATGTGTACCCCCTTCTGCCTGTTTGTCTTAGGAACAAGGGATCCTGGAGCCTCCTCTGGCTTTTGACCTCACTAAGGTTATTTCCCAAAGTGATCTTTTTGATTTTCTAATCATGGGGGTTGGGATAGGAATGATGAAGCAGGTTCAAACTGAAGTTGGCGTCTTTTCCTCCATACTATTGTTCAGTGTTACAGTACTGAACATATTAAATATGAGTCAAAAGATAACTTTATGTTCACTGATCGAGGGGAACAGATAAAAGAATATTTTAATTTATTGAACTTGTCTCCCAAAGTAGATTACAAAATTGAACAAATAATGGTTTGAACTTTTCTCATTCAGAATGTTTATGAGGAAGTAAAGCAGAGAGATAAAACCCATGATACTTATTTTAAAGGGAGCCAGGGACTTTCATAACCATTTGAACAGATTGAAGCCTTTACATCCTACCCTATCTTTTTCTCTCTCCTTTAGAGAGAGTTGTGGGTTCATAAAGTTAAGCCATAGTTCAGGAGAAGCCATGATCATTTCATCACCAGAAACTACATATGGCATATGGATAACTATGTCTAGACTTTTAGGAGTCTTCTCCCCAGGGCTCAGAGTGGGACAGTGAAGCCTGGGATATGAGTCTCATTTCCATTTTCTGTCTTAATTTATGTGCCTTGAACCAGGTGGATGGGTTAGGAAAAAATAAAATAAAAAACAAGTCCTGTGAATTATTTAGGTTAGCACATTTTCAACCTTAAATCATGAGATTCAGAAAATATATTTAAGGATAGAGTTTATTTGAGCATAAAGCTAAGGGTAGCCACCTGGAAGACACCAATTTCAAATGAATGAGGTCAGTACTCCAAAGTGGAGAACGTAAGGTCTCACTTACATGGGCAGAGACAGAAATTTTTAGCAGGATTACATTTTCCATATGAGACCATGCATAATTACAGCACTTTGATTGGTTATAGAGTGCTACATTCCAAGGAAGATTACTTTATTACTCTCTGAAAAGGGGTAGTGATCTGAGGGGGTCTTATCTCTGGCACCATTTGGTTTTAACCATTTACAGGAAAAAAAGGCAGAAGTTACAGCTGCCTGCTGCATGACTCAGGCTGCATAGCCACAGTCCTCTCACGGCTCAGAATCATTGAAAGTTCCCTCAGCTGTAAGTTTGAATTATTTAATTTCACAATATACAATTCTTTGGTAGGAAACCCATCCCCTTGGAAATTTAGTAGGAACTTAAAAAAAACAACCCTTTTCCTTTTGAGATAATCAGGTTTGCATGCAGTTGTAAGGAAGAGTACAGAGATCCCAGGTACACTTTACTCAATTTTCCCCTATACTAACATTTTGCAAAACAATAGTACAACATCAAAATCAAGATATTGAGACAGATGTGATCCACCAATTTTGTTCAGGTTTCTGGTTTTACCTGTACTTACTTGAGTGCATGTCTGTTTATGCACATATTCCTGTGTCTTTACATTTATGCAGTTTAAAAAGAAAATAGACTTTGTGTTTTAGCACAGTTTTTGGTTCACAGCAATAATGAACAGAAGATACAGAGATTTCCTATATACTACCTGTGCCTACATGGATAGCCTCCCCTATTATATACATCCTTCACCAGGGTGGTACATGTTTTGCAACTGATGAACCTACACTGACACATCATAGTCACCCTAAGTCCATAGGTTATATTAGGGTTCACTCTTGGTATTGTACATCATAAGACTTTAGATACATTTATTATGACATGTACCTACAGTTATGGCATCATACAGAGTAGTTTCACTACCGTGAAAATCCTCTGTGCTCTGCCTATTCATCCCCTCTTCTTCCCTAACTCCTGACAACCACTGATCTTTTTACTCTTTCCATAGTTTTGCCTTTTCCAGAATGGCATATAGTTGGAATCATGTTATGTAGCATTTTCAGATTGCCGTCTTTCACTTAGTAATAGTGAAAGAAGGTTCATTATTTAAGGTTCCTCTATGTCTTTTCATGACTTGGTAGCTCATTTCTTTCTTTTCTTTTTTTTTTTTTTTAAAGATGGGGTTTCACCATGATGGCCAGGCTGGTCTTGAACTCTTGACCTCAGGTGATCCACCCACCTCAGCCTCCCAAAGTGCTAGGATTACAGGCATAAGCCACCATGCCCGGCCTCAGTAGCTCATTTCTTTTTGGTATTGAATAATATTCTATTGTATGGATGTACCCAGTTTAACCATTCTCTTGCTAAAGGACACCTTGATTGCTTCCAAGTTTTGGGAATTATGGATAAAGCTGTTATAAACATCTGTGTGCAGATTTGTGTGTGTGTGTGAACATGAGATTTCAATTCTTTGGATAAATACCAAGGAGGATAACTGCTAGATAATAAGGTAGAGTATGTTTAGTTTTATTTAAAAAAAAAAATGCCAAACCGTCTTTCAAAGTTATGGTACCATTTTGCATTCTTACCAGCAATGAATGAGAATTGTGTCCCCCTCACCCCTGAAATATATAGACGTTTTAATCCCTAGTTCCTGTTAGTGTGACCTTATTTGGAAATATGCTCTTTGCAGAGGCAATCAAGTTCAGATGAGGTCGTTAGTGTGGTCCCTTATCCAACATGACTGGTGTCCTTACTGAAAGAGAGAACTTCAGACACAGACATGCACAGACAGGAGAACAGCATGTGCAGACACAGTCCCAGAGGGGAGACGGCCATGTGAGGACAGAGACAGAAATTGGAGTTCTGCTACCACACGCCAAGGAAGGCCTGGGGCTCCTGAAGCTGAAAAAGCAAAGAGAGATCCACTTCTACAGGTTTTGGAGCGAGCATGGCTCTGCCAACACCTTGATTTTGGACTTCCAGCCTCCAGAACAGAACTTCAAAAACTTCATTTGTATTAAGCTGCCGGTTTTGGAGTACTCGGTTACAGCAGTCCTAGCAAACTACTTGTGCTATGACCATTAAGATTTCTCTCACACAGCTGCTCAATGGCCTGCTCTTTCATCCAGCCCTGGGTTAGGGCTGTTTGTGTGCTTTGACTGTAATCTTCCCCCATTTTCTTCCTTCCCACCCAACGAATGTCACACTTTTCATATATGCACTGCCTTGGTTTCCAGGAAGGATACGGATGATTTTCCCCCGATCTTGTCATACCTTTGTTCATTTCAGTTAGGAGCTAAACACCTGTGTTCAAGCCTTTGAAGAGAAGATGTTAATAGCTTAGTTGTCCTTTCTGAGATGTGACTAGAAGGCAGTATGGCTATGCTAGAACTCTTGAACCAAGAGATGTTGCTGCCAACTCACCCTTTATTACAAGAATAATTAATTTGGGATCCAAATTTAATGTCTTTGATCACATGCACCATGCCATTCACAGGTTCTGAAGGATTACGACATGATCTACCTACAGGAAGAAACAGAATTTTGGAGCCAAGTAGAGTGAACTGGAATATTTGTTTTAGTATATAAGGTCTCAACCTGCCTATAGCTTACTGAAGAATACATGCAGTTCTGATAGTTCCATAGATTTTGCCACATTGAGGAAACTCACCAGACTGCTTCAGGATCAGCTCCCTTTCAAAAAAACTTCCTGTTCAGATCTGTTTCATCCCCATATTATGCCTCCCAGAAAAATAAACTTATTATCTGTAATTCACTTCAATTGCCATAATCCAAAGATCTCAAAGCCCAAGATTGTCTCATCTTTTGGCTATTTAATCCACTTATCTTTCTTGCCCCAGTCATTCTTTACTTAATTTTAGTCATGAAAATGGGAGATGCCTAGTGGATGGGATTTTCCCTCAATCATGTCCTGCAATGACTGTTTCTCATGAAATAAACCTGTAATGAAGGCACCAGGAACTCAAAGCCATTTAACAAGGTGTGATCTACAAGAATTATTCTCATATGTATTGCACCTTGGTAAACTAATTGTCATATGTAACTCAGTTACAAAATTTGAACAAACTGAATCAGATCTTACAGATGTGTGACTAACAGAGGGGTTCCCACTCCAGAGTTACTTACGTCTGCACCTGTCCTTAGGACTTTTCCAGACTGAGTTTTTTAGGCAGATGATAGAAAATGGTCTTCCATTATAACCAGGGCGGCATTCATATTTCAAATACGTCCCAACGGGAAACTCAGACTTATCAGTTAGGTTGATAGGCCTGGCAAATGGAAGCCATTCAGGAGCATTGCATTGATCTGGGGATGAAGACCACAGCAGCATCGAAGTCAATGGAGAAAATACCATTCTTTTTTTTTTTGAGACAAAGTCTGGCTCTGTCACCCAGGCTGGAGTGTAGTGGCACGATCTCGGCTCACTGCAACCTCTGCCTCACAGGTTCAAGCAATTCTCCCCACCTCAGCTTCCTGTGTAGATAGGATTACAGGCACCTGCCACCACGTCCAGCTAATTTTCATATTTTTAGTAGAGATTAGGTTTCCCATGTAGGCCAGGCTGGTCTCGAACTCCTGACCTCAGGTGATCTGCCCAGCTCAGCCTCCCAAAGTGCTGGGATTACAGGTATAAACCACCGTGCCATGTCAAAATTCTCATTCTACTTCCTCTTTCTCTCCAATATACTTCATAGATGTGATCACAAAAGAAAAAGAATACTTCAATAATAGCCAAGGGAGCTGGGTGTAGTGGCTCATGCCTGTAATTCCAGCACTTTGGGAGGCTGAGGTGGGTGAATCACTTGAGGTCAGGAGTTTGAGTTCAGTCTGGCCAAAATGGTGAAACCCCGTTCCTACTGAAAATACAAAAAATTAGTAGAGCATGGTAACATGTGCCTGTGGTCCCAGCTACTCAGGAGGCTGAGGCAGGAGAATCACTTGAACCCAGGAGGCAGAGGTTACAGTGAGCCAAGATGGTGCCACTGCACCCCAACCTGGGCGAAAGAGCAAGACTCCATCTTAATAATAATAATAATAATAGCAAAGATATTGATTCCTTTAAAACAGTGTTCCCAACCTTTTTGGCACCTGGGACTGGTTTTGTGGAAGGCAATTTTTCAATGAATGGAGGGTGCAGGGGAATGGTTTTGAGATGAAACTGTTCCACTCAGATCATCAGGCATTAAATTCTCATAGGGAGCACGCAACCCAGATCCCTCATATGCACAGTTCACAGTAGGGTTTGCACTTCTATGAGAATCTAACGCCACCACTGATCTGACAGGAGGTGGAGCTCAGGCAGTAATGCTTGGTAGCTCACCTCATACTGGGCTGCCCAGTTCCTAACAGGCCACAGGCCACTACTGGTCCATGGCCAAGGGGTTAAGGACCCCTGGTTTAAAAGATGACTTAGAAATGGGCTCTATAAAAGAATCAGCATCCATCCATTTAAAAAGTTTCTGCTAGTTTGAAGGCAACTAAGCCATTTATATCATCTTTCACTAAAGGGGAAGCTGAAATTCACAGATTCAGATTTTAGTTAATCAGTCAGTACTTGTGCTGTGGCTTTGTCTCTCCTATCCTCATTTCTCATACTTTCTTGTAACAAGAGGCACTCGTGCATTTTACCATCCCCTTTCATGCTCAGTGGGCACTCGGATCCAGCGGGACTACACGCCTCCTCTTTGGCCCTCAGTAGTAGTCACCAGTGTTGGAAGTCTGGGCACACAGAGCAAACAAAGCTCAACAATTAAAGGTATACCATAAAGAAGCACGTATTTTCTCATAGATATTTCAAATTAAATACTAGACTCAGCTAGGCCCCTTAAGGCCTGGTAGATTTAACCTAAAAAGTAACAAAAATTACAGTTGGAGTCAAATAGTATTTAATCAAGGAGATATATCTGTTGAAAAAAATAGCATTTTGCTTTAGCTTTTGGAAATCTCTTTTTTTTTTTTGTTTTGATTCCTTCCCACACCTTCTACTAATTAATTCAAATTATGCAGGGTAGATTGAGGCCAGAGGACAATTTTATTAGATTTAAAAGAATCAACTTTTGGCTTTGTTGTGTCCGCTCTTATTTTATTTTTTATTCTTATTACTGTTTTCTTTAAATTTACTTGCTGTTCTGTTCTTTAAAAAAATGATAATTTCTTGTGATGACTACTGAGATTTTAAAAACTTATCATCTTGCCATAATTTCTAAAATAAGTGTGACTACTATTTTTATTCTAAGCGTAGATTTAGCTGCATGTTACAAGTTTTGATGTGCTGTATTTTTTTTTTAGTTTAAAATATTTGATAGTTTCTATTGTGATTTTTTCATTGACTCATGGTTTATTTAGAAGTCTTTTGCATAATTTACAAACATTTGATGAATTTCAGCTGTATATTTATTATCCATTGTTGTTCTGAAATTGAGCGAGGCTTGTTTTATGGCGCAGCATATGGTCAACTGTCGCAGCAGTAGCATGTGCACTCGTAAAATATGTGTGTACTGCAGTAGTAGTATAGTGCTGTGGGTACGTCAGTGTATTAGTCAGTTCTTGCACTGCTATAGACTGGGTAATTTATAAAGAAAAGAGATTTAATCGACTCACAGTTCTGCAGGCCATACAGGAAGCATGACTAGGGAGACCTCAGGAAACTTAGGATCATGGGAAGGTGAAGGGGAAGCCAGCGTGGTCTTCACATGGCCAAAGCAGAGGAAAAGAGTGAAGGGGCAGGTGCTACATACGTTTAAACAACCAGATCTGGTGAGAACTCTATCACCAGATGGCACAAGGTGGGTGGTGCTAAAACATTAGAAACCACCCCCTTGATCCAGGCCCCTCCGGTAAGGCCCTGCTTCAAACCCTGGGGATTATAATTCAACATAAGATTCTGGTGGGGACAGAAAGCCAAACGTATCTGTCAGTGAATCCAGTCAGTTCATATTTATTCAGAGCTTCTAGATACTTACTGATTTGGGAGGACTACTTGTTTTACCAGATACTAAGTGAGTTGTGTTAAAATATTTTATTCATTGTACATTTGTCTATTTCTTTTTATAATGTTGTCCATCTTTTACTTTATATATTTTGAGGTTATTGGGATTATAAAACTTTAAATTGCTGTATTTTATGGTAGAGAAACCTTCTTTTTCATATTAGCCTCTATCTCTGGAAATGAATCTTGCCTAAAACTTTACTTTGTTTTCTTTATTTGTGGGACAAATAAAAAACCAATAATAAGATGGGAGATTCAGTCTCCAATATATAAATTCTTACTTTAAATGTACAGTAGTCACCCCTTACCTGTGGGGACATGTTTCAAGACATCAGTGGATACCTGAAGTCTCAGGTAGTACCAAACCTCATCACTAGTTCACATCTGCCACCCACAAATTTAATGCCTTTCCCCTCTTAACTAAGCACTTAGCATGCACTGTGGTGGTAACTTTTGCAGTTTGAAGTGTGACAGCAAAACTAGCACAGATTTCTTTTTCCTTCTTCACAATTTCATTGACAGAAGATTTCTTCTTACCTTAGATCTTGGCAACTTCAACATACAATTTTTTTCTTTCTTTATTAAGTGGACAACTTTCACCTTTTCTCTTAAAGGAAGCACTTGCTACTCAACTGGACCCTAATGGTAATGAACTCCCTCACCAGGCTCAGCTAGAACTTTGAGAATCTATGTGGAAAGGTGTGGGAGGCTGAGTAATGACCTCTCAAAGATACCCATGTTCTGATCCCTGAACCTGTGAATGTTGCCTGTAAAGGTAAAAGGGCTTTGCAGATGTGGTTAAGAATCTTGAGATGGGCAGATTATCCTGGGTTATCTAGGTGGGCCTTAAATGTAATCACAAGGGTCCTTATAAAAGGGAGGCAAGAGGGTTAAAGCAGACAGAAGAAGGATATTTGAAAATGCTATGCTGTTGGCCTGGAAGGCAGAGGAAGGAGGCCATGAGCTAAAGGATGGAGGCAGCCCCTGGGAGCTGGAAAGAGAAAGAAAACCTCTGCTCCCCTGAAGCCTCCAGAAGGAACACAGCCCTATGGATCTATTTTAGGCATTGGCCTCCAGAACCGTAAGAGAATACTCAAACTGGTTGCATTCTAGAAAATGAGAGTCCTGCAATAGAAACATTCTCAGTAAAAGTGTCAACAGATCACTTCTGAAAGGAATAAAATAGTGAAGTTGATGACACAAAACATACATATTAACAAACAAACATGTGTATTAGCAAACAAACATATTAGCAAACATACGTGGACCTTCCTCTTTCCCAGCATTAAATGTTGAATAAATCATATAAGCTAGCTCTAAGAGCTCACTATATACTGGGCACTGTGCTAAATGCATTATATGTATCCCAGGTAAACCTTACTAATAACCAATAAGGAAGGTACTAAATCAGTTTATATATGTATAAACACATTTAAAATTTGAATAACTTTCTGAAGGTCACACTCCCATTTATATCTGTGAACTATGGCAAATAATTTTAGAATCACTATGTATAACAACTAAAATGACTATGCGAATGTCCCCCTTCTTTCATCACTAAAAATCATGAATGAGTGGACATCACCAGGAATTTGAAGGATTTTTTAAAAAAATCACCTAGAATTTAAAGGATTTTTGAAAAAATATAAGCAGGTAGTTACTAAACCTGAGACAATGGAAGTTGGAGATTTTGTAGTGGGAGAAGTCGACACTGGAAAATAAAATAATAATGTAGATTGGATCAAATACTTGGGAGTTATTGCTGGCATTTTCTCCAGGAATTTACAAGATTTTTGAGAAATATAAGGAAGAAGCTACTAAACCTGAATGACTTAAAGTTGGAGGTTTTGTACTAGAAGGAGACACTCCAGGAAATAAAATAACATTAGAAGATCAATCACTTGGGAGTTTCTCATTTTGTTTATATGAATTATACCATTCTTGACTTACTTAAAAATGCCTGTGTTTCAATTCACCCCCAAAAGTTGTTGTAATCCACTTTTTAGACATAAAATTATTGAAACAAGAGAAAGTATGTATCCATCCAATGTACATAACATGCTGAGAACCCTAGAAAAGCACAGAAAATCACAACGGCAGAATTTTATGTGAATTTCATGTCATACATCTGGCACAGAAATGAATACAAGACAGAGTTAAATACCAAAATTGTTCCTTTTCAGTTATTGTGTATGACTGATAGTTAATATCAAAGAAATAAAGTCTAAAACGAACAGCAGCAGCAACAAACCAAGTTGGACAAAAGACAACCTTTGTGCCTTTAACACACTTTGGAACTGGGGAATCCCAAGTACTGTTACTGTCACAGACAATTGTGCAGCAGTCTCCAAAGCATGGGGCATGGCGCGCCACCTCTGGCTCCCGCGTGGTGGGCACAAGCCACCGGCGCAGGATCTCTGTAGAAACCAGGCAGTGAGAGGTAGTGGGGCCTTTAAGAAATGATTAAGTCATTAAGAGGGATAATGCCTTTCTAGATGGTCTTCATTAATTCTTGAGGGAGTGAGTTCTCATCCTTTTGGGCTTGGATTCATTACCACAAGAGCAGGTGTTGTTTTTTTTTTTTGAGACGGCGTTTCGCTCTTGTTACCCACGCTGGAGTACAATGGCGCGATCTCGGCTCACCGCAACCTCCGCCTCCTGGGTTCAGGCAATTCTCCTGCCTCAGCCTCCTGAGTAGCTGGGATTACAGGCACGCGCCACCGTGCCCAGCTAATTTTTTGTATTTTTAGTAGAGACGGGGTTTCACCATGTTGACCAAGATGGTCTCGATCTCTTGACCTCGTGATCCACCCGCCTCGGCCTCCCAAAGTGCTGGGATTACAGGCCTGAGCCACCGCGCCGGGCCCCAGCAGGTTGTTTTAAAGTGAGAAACCAGGCAGTGGAGCGGCGCGCGCCCAGCACTCTCGGGGGTCGCAGTTCACCACGTCCCATCCTGGGCCATCTCCTCTTGGATCTGCCAGACGTGTTGGCGATGAGGACTCTGCAGCAGTGGTTGGGCTCCACCAGCAAGTGGTAAAGTTGGAGCTTCTGAAAGTCCAAGTCCGAGAATGACTGCTCCTGCCGGCTGCGGGAGTGAGGGGTCTTCAAGCTGGCTAGGAGGTGCGCCTGGCTGCTACTTCTCTCATTCTCAGTATTGATTAATTTGTGTCTTTTCTTTTCTTGGCCAGTCTGGCTATCGGTTTACACATTTTCCTGATCTCCAAGTAGCAACTCTCGGTTTCATTGATTATTTCTTTTTATCTCTTCTGAATTTCATTGATTTTGAGTCTATATTATTTTCTTATATCTGCTAGTTTGGATTTAATTTGCTCTTCTTTTTTAGATTCTCAAGGTGGAAAATTAGATTATTGATTTGAGACTTGTCTTTTTTTCTAACATAAGTATGTTATGCTATACACTCGCCTGTAAGCAATGCTTTAGCTATATCCTATGTATTTGGATATTTTGATATGTTGTGTTTGTATTCAATTCAAAACACTTTCTAATTTCCCTGCTACTTCTATGTAGAAGTGTCTTGTATGCTTTTCAATTCTTTGGGGATTGGCTTTGTTATTGATTCCTACTTTCATTCTGTTGTGATGAGATAATATATTTTGAATGATTTCAATTTTTTGAATTTGTTAAAAATTATTTTATTGTCTAGAATATGCTCTACTTTGGAAAATGTTTCATGTGTACTTGGGAAGTACATACTTTTAAATCACTGTTATTCAGTCATTTCTTTCTTTAAATGGGTAAGTCTTCTGCAGGGTCTTCATACTTTTGGTCACTCTCCAGTGCCTTAAACATTTGGTCTTTAAAAAAATTTTTTTTTAATCCAGAGTTTTATCATTTTTATTGGTGAGAGGGTTGTCTGTTACAGTCTACCATTACCATGGCCAGAACTCTTAGATTTCTTATAATACAAGATCAAACTTTCCCCAGATTTTTCTAAATTTGTTTCAAAAGTAATTTCTCCATTAAGAAGTCTTCTTCAGTACCATAGCACTCTACTCAGATTGTTCTTCCATAGTTTGAAACACTGACTTCTGACAGCTTGTCACTTCAGGCTGTCTTCTCTTAGAAGGCACGTTCCTGGGGTTCAAGGACCATGTTCTTCTTTTTCTACTGCACTCTACCCACTCTGCAGGTGCTCAAAAAATGCTGACACTGTCAAATTCTATCTCCAGTTAGGTACTCAAGAAATTGCTGCTACTGTGCCTGGGGAAATGAAAACAACCCAAGTTTGGATTCATGTTGTCCTAAGTCAAACAAAAGGCTCAAGCTGCCCTAAAAGGACAGGTACCTCTTTAATACAGATGAGAGGTGGAGAGTGCTTCAGGCAGCAATTAAGTGGCTGGAGGAACACATCCCAGACAAATTTCAGAAGCCCCAGGAGTACCTTAGAGTGAATTGCTCAGGATGGATCCCCATTGGGACCCCAATGAGTGAGAGGGCATGGAAAGGCTAATCCAATATAGGGAAGCTCTCATGGAAGGACTAAACAAGGAAGCCCAGAAGGTACCAAGCTTAACAAGGTGTCAGAAGTTATGCAAGAAAAGGATGAGAGCCCTGGCCATTTCTTTGAGAGACTGTGCAAGGCTTTCCAAATGTACACCCCATTTGACCAGAGAGCCCTGAAAATCAGCAAATGGTTAACATGGTCCTAGTTAGCCAAAGTGCTGAGAGCACCAAAAGAAAGCTTCAGAAGCAGGCTAGGTTTGCAGCTATGAGTACTTCTCAGTTGTTGGAGATAACACCCCAGGTTTTTGTAAACCAGGAAGTGGTGAGCTGCAGAGAGGCCCGCAGAGAGAATGAGCGACAAGCCAGACGAAATGCTGAGCCACAGCCATGGGGAGGCCCCCTCTCAGAGGGCAGGGAAAGGGGGGCCCGAGTAAAAAGACTCAGTCTGGCCAGCTGCCCTTGCAGAAAAACCAGTGTGCCTATTGCAAGGAGATAGGACACTAGAAGGTTAAGTGCCCTCAGTTAAAGAAAAAGCAGGAATGTCCGGTCAAGAGGCCTCAGGAAAGGAAGACGCACCTGTGTTCAACTTGGCAGAAGGGTTGCTGGACTGATGGGGACTGGGCTCTTCTGCCCCCAAGGAGCCCATGGTCAGGATGACAGTAGGGGCCAGAGACATTGAGTTCCTTGTCGATTCTGGGGCTGAGCATTTGGTGGTAACTCAGCCAAGAGCCCCTTTGTCCAGCAAGACAATAGATATAATTGGAGCAACTGGAGTTTCAGAGAAACAGGCCTTCTGCTTACCACAAACCTGCTCTGTAGGGTGCCATGAAATTATGCATCAGTTCTTGTACATGCCAGACTGCCCACTGCCTCTGTTGGGAGGGGACCTGTTAAGCAAACTAAGAGCCACCATCACTTTTACAAACCAGGGTTCCTTACAGTTAAAATTGCCTCAAACAGTGGTCATAATGGCTCTCGCAGTCCCACGGGAAGAAGAATGGAGGCTTTTCTTAACTGAACCTGGCCAGGGGATAAAACCTTCCCTGGCCAAGCAATGGCCACAGGTCTGGGCAGAAGACAACCCTCTGGGACTAGCTGTGAACCAGGCCCCGGTGGTTATCAAAGTGAAGCCAGAGGCACAGCCAGTTAGACAAGACAGACGGCACCCAGTTCCGAGGGAGGCCCTCGAGGGAATCCAAGTCCATCTCAGATGATTGAAAGTATTTGGAATCATAGTTTCTTGCCAGTCTCCTTGGAATACACCTCTCCTGCCCATCCCCAAACCAGGCACCAAGGACTATCGGCTGGTGCAGATTTGCGTCTGGTCAACCAGGTGATGGTGACTTTACACCCCATGGTTCCTAACCTCTATAGGTTGCTAGGACTGCTACCAGCTGAGGCTAGCTTGTTCACTTGCTTGAACTTAAAAGATGCTTTCTTCAGTATCTGGCTAGCCCCTGAGAGCCAGAAACTGTTTGCCTTCTAGTGGGAAGATCCAGAGTCAGGTGTAACCATGCAGTACACCTGGACTTGACTTCCCCAGGGGTTTAAGAACTCCCCAACCATTTTCGGGGAAGCACTGGCCCAGAACCTTCAAAGTTTTTCTGCCAAGGACCTAGGCTGTGTTCTGCTTCAGTACGTGGATGAACTTTTGCTGGGACACTCAGCAGCAGTCGGGTGTATCCGGGGAACTGACTCATTGTTCAGAAACCTGGAGTGTTGTGGATACATGGTCTCCAAGAAAAAGGCCCAGATCTGCCAACAACAGGTACGTTTTCTGGGATTTACTATCCAGCAAGGACAGCACAGCCTGGGATCAGAGAGAAAACAAGTTATCAGCAGCTTGCTGATACTGAAGACCTGGACACAGGTTTGAGAATTCTTGGGGACCATGGGATTTTGCAAACTGTCCTAACTTTGCATTCCTAGCCAAACCTCTGTATGAGGCCACAGAGCCATTCAAGTGGAACCCAGAGCAACGACAGGCCTTCTCCCTCTGATGTCCGCCTCGGTCCTTGGGCTCCCAGACTTAACAAAGCCTTTCACTCTGTATGTGTCTGCATGAGAAAAGATGGCAGTGGGGGTCCTCACCCAGGCCATAGGCCCATGGCCTCCACCAGTGGCGTACCTGTCCAAACAACTGGACGAGGTTTCTAAAGGATGGCCCCTGTGCCTACAGGTGCTAGTGGCTACTGCTCTGCTGGCACAGGATGCAGACAAGCTAACCTTAAACAAAACTTAAATAAAAGCCCCTCATGCTGTGGTCACCTTGATGAACACAAAGGGCCACCATTGGCTTACAAATGGTAGGCTAACCAGGTACCAGGGCTTGTTGTGCAAAAACCCACGCATAACCATAGAAGTTTGTAATACCCTAAACCTGGCCACCCTACTCCCTGTGTCTGGGGACCCGGTGACACAAGATTGTATAGAGGTGCTGGACTCAGTCTACACTAGTCAGCCAGACCTGTGGGACCAACTGTGGGCACAGGCAGACTGGGAACTGTATATGGATGGGAGCAGTTTTGTCAGCCCCCAAGGAGAACGGTGTGCTGGATATACGGTGGTAACTCTAGACACAACTACAGAGGCCAAGCCACTGCCTCAGGGCACCTCTGCACAATGAACAGAGTTAATCGCCCTAATGTGTGCCCTAGAA
This sequence comes from Aotus nancymaae, assembly GCF_030222135.1. Taxonomy (NCBI): domain Eukaryota; kingdom Metazoa; phylum Chordata; class Mammalia; order Primates; family Aotidae; genus Aotus; species Aotus nancymaae. Next base: position 10,841,676 of record NW_026988453.1, on the reverse strand, counting down.
CTGAGTGAAGGAAAAATTGTTAACATCTTTACTGAGTCTTGGTATGCATTCCTCACTCTCTAAGTGTATGGGGCGTTGTACAAGGAAAAGGGTGTGTTTAACTCTGGGGGTAAAGAAATAAAGTATCAACAGGAAATTTTGCAGCTATTGGAGGTAGCATGGAAGCCCCAGAAGGTGGTGGTCATACACTGCCGGGGACACCAGCGAAATGCCACCATAGTAGCACAAGGAAATGCTCGTACAGATGCAGAGGCCCGAAAAGCAGCATCCATTCCCTACTGGGCTCAGTCACAGCTCCCCTACTGCCCCAGGCTCCTCCTGTCCTGGTGCCAGTCTACTCTGAGGAGGAAAAAAGCTTCTTCCAAACGGAAGGCGGAAAAGAAATGGAGGGAGGATGGATATGCCTATCAGATGGACGGGCTGCAGGACCACATCTGCTGGGACCTGCAGTGGTAGTGGCTGGCCACGAAACCTCCCATCTTGGTCAAGAGTCCCTTGAAAAACTGTTAGGTTGATATTTTTACATCTCTCATTTGTCTGCACTAGCCAAAACAGTAACCAAGTGGTGTGTGACGGATAGGCAGCATAATGCCAGACAAGGACCAATGGTCCTACCAGGAATTCAGGCTTATGGAAGTGTTCTCGTTAAAGACTCGCATGTAGACTTCACCAAGATGCCCAAGTGTGGAGGTAATCAGTATCTGCTGGTTCTGGTATGTACCTACTCTGGATGGGTAGAAGCCTACCTGACGCAGACTAAAAAAGCCCATGAAGTAACTGGTGTGCTTTTAAGAGACATCATTCCTAGATTTGGACTGCCCCTACGAGTCAGCTCAGATAACGGGCCCGCCTTTGTAGCTGACCTGGTACAGAACACAGCAAAAATACTGGGAATCAGCTGGAAGTTACATGCTGCCTACCGGTCTCAGAGTTCAAGCAAAGTGGAGCAAATGAATCGGACTATTAAGAATAGCTTAGGGAAAGTGTGTCAGGAAACACGATTAAATGTCTAGGTCCTCCCTATGGTTTTGTTTAAGACTAGATGCACTCCTTCTAAGAAAATTGGATATTCCCCTTATGAAATCCTACACCATAGGCCTCTCCCCATCCTTCAAGGACTCCCAGGAGCCCCCCAGGAACTCGGAGAGACTGAACTCCACTGGCAATTATGGGCCTTGGGGAAAGTAGCAGAAAAAGTGTCATCATCGGTTAATGAAAATGTCCTGTCAGCTTATTCTCCCCAGTTCACCCTTTCTCACCAGGTGACTGAGTTTGGATTGAGGACTGGAACGTGGATCCCCTATGGCCAAGGTGGAAGGACCCCAGACTGTCATCTTAACCACTCCAACCTCCGTGAAGGTTGAGGGAATTCCTGCGTGGATCCATCACAGCTGTGTGAAACCTGCAGCACCTGAAAGCTGGGAAGTGAAGCCAGATCTCCATGACACGTGCAAAATCACCTTAAGGAGAGCTGAGACAACAAGTCCTGCTCCAGTCACACCCCGGGAGCTGACTGGTCTACGCATAGCCGAAGCATGAGGATTTCCAGCACGGGACAGGTACTTCCTTCTTTTGAACTGTGGACTTCTGTCCTTACTACCTTAATTAATGTAAATCTCCAATCCAAAGATTGCTCCCAGTGTATACACAAGGTTGCTAAGGTGGGACAAAAGATTACAAAGGTCCTCTTGTTTACAGCCATTATGAATGTACTGAAATTCTAAAAGGAACTTGTTTATATAAGGCTACTCAGTACAAGGTGTGCAGCCCAGGGAATGGGCAACTTGATGTTTGTTATAACCCATCTGAGCCTTCAGTGTCCACAGTATTCGAAATAAGGTTAAGGACCAGCCCCTTTCTAAGTGATACAAGTAAAGTAATTACTAAGACTGAGGAAAAGGGAATTCCTAAGCAGATTACCTTAAAATTTAATGCCTGTGCAGCCATTAATAGCAACAAGCTGGGGTTAGGGTGTGGCTCTCTTAGTTGGGAAAGAAGCTATATGGCAGAACATAAGTATATCTGTCATGAGCTAGGAGTATGCAGACGTTGTGATTACTGATGATGTGTTATTTGGGCCACTTGGAAAAAAGATAAAAACAACCCAGTCCGCCTCCAAAAAGGAAAAAGTAACTCCTCCTGCACCTCTGGCCATTAACATCCTTTAGAACTAATAATCGCCAACCCCCTAGACACCTGTTGGAGGAAACGGGAATATGTGTCCATGGGAATTGACGGGAAAGGGCTGGATCCTCAAGTTATCATTTTAATCTAGGGAGAAATCCAGAGGCAATCTCCCCAACTGATGTTTCAGACTTTTTATGATGTACTAAATGAGGTAGTTCCAGAACTTTCTAAGAGAGAAAAGAACTTGTTTTTCCAGTTGGCTGAAAACGTGGCCAAAACTTTAAAAGGACACTCTCGTTATGTATGTGGAGAGACCTCTATGGGAGACCAGTGGCTGTGGGAGGCACACGAGCTTGTGCCGGTAGTCCCAGTTGCTGATGTAACTTCTGGACAAAAAACTCAGAGTAACAACTTCTGTGTCTTAAAGACTTCCATTATTGGGCAATACTGCCTAGCCAGAACAGGAAAAGGCATGACAGTCCTGGTGGGAAAACTAGACTGTTTAGGACAAAAACTGTACAGTGGAACCAGTGGAACAACTGCTTGGTGGAGTTTAAACTGAACTGAAGTTAACCCCTTTCAAAAGTTTCCCAGTCTGCAGGCTGATTGGACTCACCCAGAACTTCACAGGGACTGGGTGGCACCTCCTGGCTTATACTGGATGTGTAGGCATAGAGCTACACCAAACTGCCAGAACAGTGGACAGGTAATTGTATTATTGGTACTATTAAGCCCTCCTTCTTTTTACTACCCAGCAAGACTGGAGAGATTCTGGGGCTTCCTGTCTACACCTCACGAGATAAATGAAGCCTGGTTATAGGCAATTGGAAAGATGATGAGTAGCCCCCCGAAAGAATAACCCAGTACTCTGGGCCTGCCACCTGGGCAGAAGATGGCTCGTGGGGTTATCGTACTCCAATTTACATGCTTAACCGAATCATTTGATTACAAGCTGTTCTGGAAATGCTAACCAACAAAACTAGCCAGGCTCTAACCATCCTGGCCTGGCAGGAAACCCGGATGAGAAATGCCATCTACCAGAATAGACTGGCTTTAGACTATCTGCTGGCAGGTGAAGGAGGGGTGTGTGGAAAGTTCAGCCTAACCAACTGCTGCCTACAGATAGATGACCAGGGTCAGGTAGTTAAAAAAATTGTAAGGGACATGATAAAACTAGCACATGTACCCATGCACGTTTGGCATGGGTTTGGCCCTGGGTCTGTGTTTGGACAGTGGTTTCTGGCTATAGGAGGACTCAAAACCATTGCTATAGGTGTGCTGCTGGTAACAGGAGCACGCTTATAGCTCCCTTGTTTAATACTCTTGTTTCTTCAGATGGTAAAATGCTTTACTGCCACCTTGGTCCAGGAGAAAACCTCAGCACAAGTTTATTAGGTGAATCACTACTGACCAGTCTCACAAGAAGACTCTGACAGTGAGAATGAAGGTGAGAACTCCCACTAAGAAAGTAAAATAGTGAGAGTCTCAAAGCGGGGAAATGAGATGAAATGTGGGGGTGGGCCATTTATTTACTGCCTGCTGTTTGCTGGTAAAAGAAGTAAAATAGCAAAAAGCTGAAGTCAGTAGTCAGGCGAGATGCCGACCTCACTGGCCTGGCCACGGCGGGGCCCAAGGGCTGAGAGAGTAACTCCCCTCTCTGTAACTGGTACCTATGTTTTCTATCAGCCTTGAAAATGTTGCAAAAGAATGTCTTTCCTGCTGCCCAAGGATCTTCCCTGAGTCTTGTACCCCGTGTTTGCATAAACCAGACCCCCATCAGGAATGTCCCTGACACTGAGTCATTTACTACCGTTGTTTAACTTTTGTAGCTCTTCCCCTTTCCCGCTTCCCGCACACACTAAATGTAAATTAGCAAATCAGTGAAAGCCATAGACTGTAAGGTCAGATGTCCAGCCAAGGGGTAATGACACAGTTTTACCTCTGCTCACCCTTGGGTTGTATGTCTTTACAAAGGGAAAGAAACTGTTTTTTGGGGAGCTTGGCTTTTTTGGACACAAGTCAACGGATGCTCCATAGCTAGCTGAATAAATTCTCTTCCTTCCTCACTCCAGTGTCTGAGGGGTTCTGTCTAAGGCTCGTCCTGAAACACTATGGCAATTCATCTTCCTGAAATCATCTGTGGGCTTGTAAAATAAGAAGATGGAGACATCAAGCAAAAGCCTAAAGGTCTAAAGGGCCAAAAGAATGCAGAAGCCTCTTCTCTAGGGGAAGGACCAAAGAAGACAGATCTATTTCGATCTCTGAGGAGCACGTTTTTTCATATTCTCTGGATCTTTGTCCTACCTCAGATTGAGAGACTGGTCGAGAAAATTCTGATCAAGTGAAATATTTCATTTCATGTCATATTCTAAATTCTAAAATTCTCTATATATTGTCCAATATTTTATTTATATATCATGTCTTGCAATGCACCTATAGGCAATACGTTGAAAATATGGAAACGTGTCAGATGTTTTCCTTAAAAACCTATTGCCTATACCCAGGAGGCTGAGGTTGCAGTGAGCCAAGATGGCGCTACTGCACTCCAGCCTGGGTGACAGAGTGAGACTTTATTTCAGAAAAAAAAAATTATTCTCTTGCTCAGAACACTGGATTTTCTTCCTATGGAGATTTGCAAATTAAACATGCCTACCTCCATAAAATAGTATCTTGACTTATTTTTCTAGATATTTTATAATTAATATTAAGCTATACTTTTTAAATAATATTAAGCTATACTTTATCAGTAGATGGCATTATATCATAAGATAGGTACAGTCAGAAAATTCTCCAAAGTTCCAGATGAGTTTCAGTAAAGTGAATTAATTATCTATACTGGATCCACTGACTGCTCAATTTCTGTACATTCACACCTGCTTGCAAAAAATTAACTCTAATGTACATGCATACCCACAGCCCTGCCCAGATTGGCATTACCAGAAATTCATGGTATCTGACTACAACTGAAACTGCAATAAAACCTGACCATCTTGCTCCTTCTCCCACTATCCAATCTATTTAAAACCTTTTTTGCTTTCACAAAACATAGACTCTGACATGTACATATTTCAATTTCATTTCTCACTTCCCACTCATTTCTAGGTCTACAAAAATCACTTCAACTACTTTCCGAGTCATTACATGGCCTCCTCCTTGCTAAATGCCTCCTAAAAGTCTCTTCCTCAATAGTTTTAGCTACCCTCTTGATAACATGAGAACCATTGATCCCTCTGTCCTCATTCGCTTCTGCTGCAAAGTTCTCTCTCCTTGGCTTTTAGGAGAGCATACCACTCTGGTTTGCAGCTTGTCCTCTGGCTCATATCAAGTTAATATCCCTGATGAGTCTGTTTGAGGACTTCCTGTGATTCCATTCTGCAGATCCCCCTGGGTGAATGTATACACTCCTGTGACTTCATTACCACTGCCTCCCAGCTGGGTATCTCTCCATCCCAGATCTCTAGCTGGGTTGCCAAAACTACATATTCAATTGCCTCCCCACACAGCTCTACTTGGGTGTCACACTATCTCAAACAACACAGAGAGGCCCAAGCGCCACTTCTGATTCTTTACACACACACACCCAACAAACAAATTATGTTTCCACAACTGAAATGCCTGTTTAGTCTGTGTAGTTCTATACTTTTCATTCAAGCCATTGTCATTTTTTATCTGGATTGCCATGACATAACTGAATAGGTCTCCATACCTATCTTGTCACCTTTCATTCAATTCATTTTTTCACATTGATACCAGAGCAACATTTATGTGACACAGTAATCAAGGCTTTTCCAAGACAGATACCTTTCAATAGCTCTCCAGTGACCTCAGGATAATGTCTAAGGCTTCCTAACATAGCTTAGAGACTTTTCCAGCTCATCACAATCAGAACCCAAGAATACATTCCAGTTAGGTGACAGACCTAGGAGGCAGGCCAATCTACCAGGATCCCAGGGCCACACTGCTGAACCACTACCAAACTGCTTCCCATTACTGCCACTCACGTGGAGCTCCCCCATACTGACACCGACAAACTCTGTCTGCAATTATGTCCTCAAGAAATCGTCTGCTACTGTGCCTGGGGAAATTAAAACAACCCAAGTTTGGATTCATGTTGTGTCAAGTCAAACAAAAGATTCAAGCTGCCCTAAAAGGACAGGTACTAATGGCCAAGTCTGAATTTATGATGGTGATTGTTTATTCCGGAAGAGCCTGTTGCTTTTCAGAATTACTCACCCTGTGATTTAGTCCTCTCCCTTCTTTCTTGCCTCCTTTGCCCTACTCTGCCACACTGAGTAGCTTGGCAGTCCACTGGTGTCACATCTTGGTCCTTTGCTCACACTGCTTCCTCTGCTCTGAATACCCTTCCTTCCTGGCCAGTAGCTACGACTCCTGCCCAACTCTTATCTTCCTTAATCCAACCATCAGCTCCTTCAGGAAGAATTTTCTGCCTTCCCCTGTGAAGCAGTGATCAGTCACCTTCCCCTGGAATCTCCTCTGCATGGACCTCTCAGGTAACAATCACCTTTTTTGTGTTTAATAGTTAACATGGCCGACTCCTTTCATCCACGTGACCACAACACCCAGCACAATATGTGCCTCATAGTAGCTATTCGAAAAATTTGGTACTCAAAGTCCACTGCTGTCAAACACAAAACAGTGTGAAGAATATATTGTAACAAATTTCATATTGAAAATAATCATTCTATGGCACAATGGAGAAAGATTCTAGCCTAGTATGCATTTTTAAAAGTATTGATTCCATTCAATGAAATACAAAACAAATTTAGTGGGATGGGCTTCAGCTTTAGTTTATGAGCTGTAGGGGAAAACCAGATTAACATAACTTCCTTTCCTTTGTTAGGATACTAATTTCTCATTAGGTTTGGTTACCAGCGTTTTTTAGGTTGCTTCACATCTCTCAAACATGACTCAAACTAATGAAAAGAAGGAAAATGATGTCAAAAAGCCATTAGGTAATGGAATCAGATAGTATCTATATTGGTTGGGAACAGGAAGATGACTCGATGACACACCCACCCCCCCAAAAAGCAGCCACTTAAAAATAAAAACCAATCCGATCTCAGGAAACACGGAGACTGTTCACAGAAGGCACAAACCTCATGGCGCGCCCTTGCCACCCTCTCTAACCCCAGGCACTGAGAACCTGCTCTCACCCAACATGCCCCCCCAGCCCCAGAGTCCAAGGTCACTCCATTCAAAGCAAACAGTGAGCTGTCTTGCCCACCGTGAACTCTGAAGGGCAGGCCACTTGCACACAGCACGCTCCCAACAACACCAGGCCAGGCCCCTGGTCGCCCAGCACAGCTCATGCCAGCCCAGCCCATGGGGCACAGAGGACGGACGCACTGCAGCACTTTTCGCGGATACCGCCGAAGCGCTAAGGAACACCCCGCTCACCAAGGCACCAACCGCCCCGCCCAGGGAACACAGGTTAAACTCTCACCACCGGCACAGCACGGGCCCTAGCAACACTCCCACGCACCCGTGCACTCCAAAGCAAGCCCTTACCAGGGGCACCCAGTCCGCGCTCCCCTTGCGGACTAGGCTCAATCCCCAAAACACGGTGCATGCTTTGGTTGGGGGCGCAGCCAGACCCTGCGCACCTGTGCGCACAGGCCGGCCGCGCACATCACCCCAGCAAACAAGCTTCACCTCGGGCTCTAAATGGTCCCCGCATCCCCCGCAACACACCCCAGGGATGTGCGCACTGCGCCCCTGGCCTCGAGAACGCCAGCCTCTCCCTCTACCCCAAGCAGGCAGGACCTACGGTCAGCCCCGCCCCGCGCCTCCTGCCCAGCTGATCCAGCAGAGTTCTAGCTTCACCGCTGACGCGCGAACCCGCCCCGGGATCCTACCAGAGCAGGAGGACAGCAGCAACGCCAGGGCCGCCAGCAGCAACCCAGGAAAACGCCGGGAAGGAAGGGGACGCTCGCGGCGGCCGGAAGGCTCCATCGCGGCGTGGGAAACGCCGTAATTTATCCGGAGGTGAGCAAAAAACCGGGAGCCTGCCGAGCAGGGAAGTCCCTTCTGAGTCTGGTTATGGGACACAACACTCCCCAAACTAAAAAAGTGTCCAGGGCCACTTGACAGGTGGGCGTGGCCTGGGCTATCCCGGGGCGGAATTGAGTCCCGGCACAGGGGTGGTGGAGCCAATCGGAGGACGACTGGGCGGGGCCTCGGTGCGCAGGGGCAGCCCGTTGGCTTTCAAGGAGATAGGGCGTGTCCAGAGCCCAGGCAGGGCATCACTGTGGGCCAGCAGCCCTCACTGTTAGTTTCATCCTGGGGCACTGCAGGCTGTCCGGACTGCCTGGGCCCTTACACGGTATTTGCCATTAGACATTATTGGAAACAATATTTGAGTTTTTCTTACTTGAATGCCTGCCACTGAATCGTCTCTGGCCCTCTTGTTTTCAGAGGGCCTCTTGTTTTCAGTCTCAGAGGTTTGGCTCCTGCACTCCCAGCCCCTAAGGTAATTTGCTCTTTGCTCTCCTCCCTGGAGAGTAGCCCCGTTGGAATCTAAATTATTAAGCGACATCAGGCCCTTAGCATATTGGGACTCTATGGGGCCCTTGCCCTTGAGCGACTGAATGTTTTATTGAAGACGAAATATACATGCATGAACAATATAAGGACAAGGGTGTCCTAAGTGCCAAATTCCTGGAAGCAATAAATGCAGGAGGATTGGGATGGGTAGAAATTGTTAGGTCAAGTGGATAAGGGGGAGAACTTTCTTTTTTTGTGAAACGGTCTCAGGAACAATGCTGGAAAATTAAGAATGAGCAGGATTGATCTGTAGAGTTGTGAGTAAACCAGTGTGACTGGTGAAAGGGGAAAAAAGGGACGTGACTGGCATTAAAAGATTAAACAGAAAGAGTTGACATTTCTTCCTCTCAGATTGGCAAAGAATTAAAAAGTCAGCCAATGTGAGTGAACATGTTGCAGGGGGACCAGCACTCTGGTTTTAACATAACTTTTCAGTAAATTAAAAGTCTTAAAGTGGACATGACTTCTGTTAGGCTGTCAGTTCCCAGAGAAATAAATCATCAGAGCTGTGATCAAAGATTTATAATTTTGGAAAAAATGTAAACCCTAAGTGTCTAGCAAAGTAATAAGGAATTTCTGGTAGTTACTTTTGTGTGATGGAATTCTATGCAGTGACTGTTGCAAAAGAATGCCAAATACGAGAAACTCTGATATAATTGTCAGTGGAAAAAGCAGAGTCCAAATTGGCATGTGCCTTTTGGCATTCCTTTTATTAATACAGAAATAACATATATATATATATATATATATATATATATATATATATATATATGTATGTGTGTGTATATATATATGTGTGTGTGTGTGTGTAAACAAACTAGACCAGGTGGGGTGACTCACACCTGTAATCCCAGCACTTTGGGAGGCCAAGGCAGGTGGATCAGGTGATAAGGAGTTTGACACCAGCCTGACCAACATGGTGAAACTCTGTCTCTACTGAAAACACAAAAATTAGCTGGGCATGGTGGTGGGCACCTGTGATCCCAGCTACTCGAGAGTCTGAGGCAGAAATCTCTTAAACGCAAGAGGCGGAGATTGCAGTGAGCCGAGATGGCGCCACTGCACACTCCAACCTTGGCAACAGAGTGAGATGCTGTCTCAAAAAAAAAAAAAAAAAAAAAAAAAAGAAAGAAAGAAAAAGGATCTAGTTAGAAATACAGCAAAACTAACAATGGTTGAAAAGATTATAGATATTTCACTTTCCTTGTGCTTTTCAGTTTTCTGTTTTCTATGTTCACCCTATGTTACTAAATGTAACATAAAGAAAAATTTATGTTTTTCTTTTATAAAAAGAGTAAGATAAAGAAAAATTTATTTTTAAAAATCAAACCTGTATCAAGGGCTGTTTTGTTCATAGAATTATGAGAGCGGAACTTGTATTACCCAGAGTTAACACATGCGAGGACAGTGAGGAACTGGATGCTCAGGGTATACACCTAAAAATGGGTCTTATAGAATTACAGAGTTTAAATGTATTTAACACGGTTCTATCACCGAGACATACTGAAGACTTTCTGGGTTCACCAAACCGTGGAATTTCATCTTCCTGTGAGACCAACAAAAATTTTAATTTTTTTGGCTGAGAATACAAGACATTAATTGTGCTGGTATGTCAAATAAACATCTTAGTATCTTGGATTATAAACTTCAGACACTCCATGACTGCAATTAAAGGAGGTGTAATTTAGGAGATAGTAAATAGGAACTCAATGGGGGAAATTATTATTTCTGTTAATGTATGCTATGAAAGAGTGACATGATAGACATGTTCTGTGGCTCAATGACAGCACTCATTTCTGAAAGCAGATAGTCTATTTATTGTTCTCCATAGCAATAGATATTAAAAGTTTTCCATCTATTTTTAGGCATGGAAGAAAAATATATTTTTTCTCATGAGAAAAATTATTATAAACTATAGAAGAAACATGTGGCTAGTGTTTGATTTCTTAGTTTTAGGTGTCAGATTAGATTCAACGATTGGTATTTTATTGAAACTTCCTTGTAATCAGTAAAATTTCTGTCTCTGGGGTTAATCAAGGCATTCTTAACATACTCGAAGATTTTCACATTAAATTTGTAAAACTTATTTTTATTTGAGTCAACCAAAGCTTCATTTGAATGGTTTTGAGTCTTGTTCCCTATTTTTTTGGATAAGTTCCCCGAGTCAGGGATAGAGTTTTCTTATAATATCTCCAGTGCCAAAATCTGTAGTAGGTGCACAATGAATAGCTGGTAAATATTGGATGAAATAAATGGTTCTTGTGGTCACGTGCATTTAACGTGTCTCTGCCAGTTCTCCCCCAGCATGAATTTACTCAATACCCTGAAAATTCTGAGAGGTTTCGATTTAAATAATTTTAGACCCTAGGAAACAAATCGAGATCTGTCTGTAAAAGGGATGAGCTATAGCAGTCTGCACAGCAAACGTTCCTAAATCAGGTGTTGCAAGCTTACTTGTGAAGTGGACCTGTGATCTGTCCCTTAGCCTTGAGACCATTTTAGTCACTGAGTTCAAATGCAGGGGTGGGGGTGTGTCAGCAATGAACTTCCTGAGGCCTTAACAGGGGTAAAACTTGAAGTCAAAGTTTTGATTGAAGTAGAAGATTAAACACTAACGTTTCCTCCCACTCCCTGTAAAGATTTTGTCAAACTGCCAAAGAGGAGAAAAGGAGACAATGGAGGATATGTGTGTTTGTGGACCAGGTTTAGAACTATGTGATCTCCTTTAAGGGCCTTATGAAGGGCAGTGTGGGTGGAGGTTGGTGTGCGAGGATGTTAGATGGTTCTTTGCCTCCTAATTAGCATTCTGTAGTTACAGTATGCTTTTCAGGAGCAGGTGTAGCAGCATGAATGGGCCTTTATTTGTACCTGCTAAGCACCTGCCAGCCAACTGACCTTTATATTTAGCTGTGTCTGATTCTCTTTCCTGTTACTATCAAGAGCATTTCTGTGGCATTACACACCAACACAGGGATTGTGAAAACACTCAGGTACAGAAAGAAGTGCATTTCTCAGAAGGAATGGATAATATTTTGTTTTCTCTTGGCTTTTGAAGGCTTTGAAGGCATAAGTATATTACAAAGTATATTCCATAAGTAGATTTGCAAAATAAAATATTTTATTCCTTTCTCATTAAAAGGGTAGAGACACAAAATGTCATTTAATCATCATAAACTTTACACTACACACTTAAGTGTGCCAAGAAAGCAAACAAAACAAAGAATATTAGGACTAGGAATAGGTTCAGAGAGCAATTGGTGTCCAGCTTTTCAGATGAAGATGTAAAGTCAAAGTCAGCAGAATTGCTTAATAATACAAGTTAGGCAATATAGTATCTTACTCATAGTTAGCATATACGATATTTCCCATTATAACTGATGTAACGGAAAAAAAATCTTTTGGTTTTCTTGCAATTAAAAAGTTACAGATGAGGTTGCAGTGTGCTTAGATAGCACCACGGCACTCCATCCTGGGTGGCAGAGTAAGACCCCGTCTCCAAAACAAAACAAAACCAAAGTCACAGGCATTGCATGTTTACTAATCACATTGCTCACTGACCTACTCCATTCTGGACAAAACAAAAACAAAAAACAAAAAACAAGAACACAGGAGTTTTTTTTCTTGTGATGGGGAATTTTAATTATAAAAAAGGCCAATTCCCAAGCATTTAGTTTCTAGTCCTCCTTTAAAAGTTACGTCTTCAAAATCCCAAGAAATAAAAGAGATTTGCTAAAGATCCAACTAAGAAAAATCTTATCAAGTATCTTTACATATATTCACTGGTTACTTGCCCTTCTTTCTTGGTGACCTAGCTGTATGTCCTTTGCCCATTCTTGCGGGGTGGAGAGAAGTTTGGTCTTTGAATTTTCAAGTACTCTCTAAATAATAAAGCATTTACTCTTTGTGATGTAAGTTGTATTTTTTTTCTTGCAGTTTATCAGTGGATTTTTCTTATTCTGGTTTAATTTTAAATTGAAATTCAGGTTCATGTCTCTCTCGCTTCTTATATCACTATCAAAGTAAATGTGGCAGAATTCACCTTTAAAGCAACTATTAAATAGAATTACACAGAAATGAGTAGCAGTCATATATAAAGCTATTATTAAGTATCTAGAAATATTCTGATGTTTTCTAGAAGTCATTAGCATGGCCCATAATATCATAACAAATTTTTGATCTCTAAAGATGTGGACTAAAGAGCACAGCATTACTTCTTTTAAAAATGTCAGAAGATGGTTATAATTTTGATAAATTTTTTAAAAGTTGTGCTTTTAAAAGTTAATTTAATATATTCTGAATCCATACAAAAGTAAGCTAGTTACATTTATAATTACAATTATTCTTTAATTTCAATTTTTAGTATATTTTTATATAGAACATAGTACAAAGTACTTTTGAAATAAAGATTAGAAAATACCCAAAGCTTATTTTCCAAATATTTCTCTTGAGTAGTCTTAATCACTCTTCCCATAATCACTTAATGTCTTTTTAGTAAATTAGTTTTTCTCCCTGGAGAAAATATGTAGCATATATTTCACTCCAAGCTGTTTAAAAGAGTAGGTTTCTGCTCTATAAAATAAAAAGAAACTAAGGGGGGAAAAGCATGTGTGTAAACAAGCACATATGTGAAAAAAGATAGGCAGAAAATGAATCAAAATATTAGGAGTGGTTATCTCTAGGTAGCATAATTATATGTGACTTACTTATTTTTCATAACTTTCTTCATTTTCCAAGCTCTCCTTAATGAGCCCATTCTATATTATACATATTTTAAAAAAGAAAAATGACCAACATATAAACCAGAAATTCCAGGCAACATATTATTCCTTTAAGTAATCCAAACTATGTTCTAATCCTACATGCAGTCTTTTCCCCTGAGTAGATACTGTGTGCTTTTAGCACGAGGCAGAAGGGTGGGGATTTCACAGTGATGCACACAAAGAGGGAGGGGCTTTGCTAGGTCCTGGGGAAGCGGCAGCATCTTCAAGTGCACGTGTCTGCATCTCTGTGAAGTCACTTCAAAGACTTTATGAAGCTCGGATCTTATTCTGTTGAAATCAATTGGCTCCTTTCCAACCACAATTTTATTCGAGATGTTCTTCAGCTTTATGGTACTTTTTTGTCAAGGAAGGACACTGAAACAACAGGATGTTTTCATTTAGTTAACAGTATGGTCGACAATTGAATTTCCCAGAATTTATAGGCTGATAATCATGATGCTGGCATTCCATATACATTACAAGGTCATTGGAAGTGTTTATTGCCCTCTATGATGGCTGCCACGTAGGGCATAAGAAAGTATGGCGTAAATGGAGACACTGAGGAGATAAGAGAGAGATTAATGAGTAACTTGACCTTTTCCTTTTTTAATTTTGTCCAAAGAAAAAGTGTTCCCAGAGTTGTGCTACCAAATAAAGAAATAAGGAGCCTCATTCCATTCTAGAAAACGTACAGGTCACTCATAACACAAGAAGTGTTTTTTTGAGTCTCTTGTTCTAAACCATGGTGGTAGCAGGGGCAGAAATAGGAACTGGTCATCTTGGAGGGGTCAGCTTCAGAAAGCATGTCCTTCTCTTCTACTTACAGTCAAGAATGAGCCACAGTAGTGGATTTGGTACAAGTGCTTCCCCAGTCATACAGGAGCCTCTCCTTTTAAGGCCAGGAATGGTGTCCTTCCACCAGTGGACAGACCTCCTGATGAGGCCCTCCAGCTCACTTGCTCCTCAGTTATTATTGCCACCAGATTCTTCATCATCATTCTCCTTTCATTTCACTGGACTTCCCAGCATCACCTGTTACCTGTATTTCTCCAAACACTCTCATGTCCAAAACACAGCTATGTCCTTGAGCCTGCCTCTTTACTCTGCCCCAGAAGCTGGGTGCACAGGTCTTAACACTTGGCACAGATTCTAACTCACATCTCGTCTACTGTATTTTGACACAGATGATTCACTTTGTTCCAGTGGAACACTGTGGTCCAAATTCCAATCTTAAAGGGAAAGTTGAAACAAAATTTTTAAGGACTTTCTACCTACTAAAATGCGATCAGTCGTCAGTGCACACAACTTGAGGTGTAATCTGATGTAAAAGAATATTTCCAAAAAGATGAGGGTAAATGAAATTTTCATAAATTCATTTCTCAAATGATTAACATGCTCAGTTGATTACTGAACATTTCTCATTTGATTATCTATACTCAGACATTTGGGGAGATTTAGGAAAACATTGTCTCTATTCATCAGAAGGTAATTTAGCATGGTAAAGAAAACACACATAAGCACAATGTATGGCACATTGTAAGTGGCTAAGAATTTGAAGAGTAAACGAGCAAGTAAAGGAATGCAATAGTGTTAACAGGCAAAAAGCAACACATGAAATGTCAATTACTATAGGTTATGTACTGTCATGATGGGAGAAATGTTTGTCATTTGGTGAAAAAAAGCAGGATTCAACATTGTACATCAATATAATCTCAAGGTGTACATGCAAATGCAAAATAATATGCAAAGAAGCTTTAGAATACTACTAGGTAGAGGTTATTGCAGGTAACTTTTACATATTTTATATTTTTCCCTATTTCTTGTTTTTAATAATGATGACACATCACCCTTAAAATTGTTTATTTTTTAAATGGTGTGGTCAGGAAATGTGAGTTTCAAGGAGAGACATCATTTTGGACTAGAGTTGTTTGGGAGAGCATCTTGATTGTGTGAATTCTGAGCTGGGTAAGAGAATTTAGAAAGAAAGAGAGGTGGAAAAGTGTTACAGGCGGATAATCTGACAGTAATAAGGCTAAATCAAATAATTTAGCATTGTGGAATGTTTTTTAAGTGAAGTCTTGTAAAAATGATTGTTGTTCTTACAGTCTGCTGTTCTTTTGTCTGTTTGTAAATGGGTGCCTGAGCAGCTAGCCCTGAATCAGTTCCGCCTGGCTTTTCCCCCTAGCACTCTGATCGTAAAGGAAAACGAATGCCTCACCCAAGAACTTTGAAGACATAACTTAAAGCATTCCTGAAAGCACAATATTTTCTGTCTTCTTTTATCTTAAACTTCCTGCATTATTTATTTGTTGTTTGCTCCCTTGTAAATGTGTCTGTGTTAGTGTTGAAATAATACTATTTTTGCTTTGAACTACTGGATTAACATAAACAAAATATATTCTCTAGGAAACCATGCCATTTTCGTCTTATGATTTTTACATCCCCTTGGTACATTAGCCATGTATCCCCCAGTGTATGCCCTTTTGAGAAGGATCAGGCCAGACAAACACTAAAGCTTCAAAAAGTAAAATATCAATTCTGAATTAAAAAATAAAGCAATGTATATTTCATTTGTTTTCATAAACAGTAATGACAAATAAGCTGGAAGCAAAGTGACTAGGAAGACAGATAATAAACAGGACATTGTAAATTCATGTCTATTATAGGAGAAAATAGGACATAATCTGTAACTTTGTGTTTAGAAAACTTTGAACTGCTTCTACTTATATTTTGGTTAACTATAAAATACCTTTCCCACTTCCTTTCCTTTTCCTGTGGCCCCTTCCACTGTCATCTGTTGCAATTAGGATTTCTGATGTGTGTACATGTAACATGCCAGGTTGAGCTTAATGCACATGTATATGAGAAAGAGGTAGGACATAAAGAGAGGAAATTTAGTAATGATTTGACGCTTTTGCTTCTGCTTTCTACAGGACTGGTCTAATTCTGTTCTAGGGCACATGATGATCTTGTTCCTGAAAATGCCCCTAACACCTATGGATAGGACATTTTAGGATTCCTGGGTGTAGTCAAAGTAAGCCAGAGCCAAATAAATTGCTCCGTATGTTAAAGAAAAACGGAGCTTTGAATTTGCAAGAAGCCCAAGAGTCTAAATTCCAGTATTTACTGCACACCCTGAGAATGCAGTAAAGATCTGAACAAAAGAGAGGAGTATCCAATGAGAGAGAGCGGCCTGGGAAGAGGATGGAAAGCCCAGGCTAAAAGGGGAAGTAGCCAGTGAGAAGTTTCTCATAGTAAGATATAGTTCAGGGGTTAGCAAAGTCTTCCACTAAAAGGCCAGATAGTAAACGCTTTTAGCTTTCGGGGTCTCTGTTGTAACTACTCAGCTCTGCTGTTGTAGTCTAAAAGGAAGCCAGAGACAGTAGACAAATGAATGGGTGTGGCTGTGCCCCAGTAACACTGGAATTGGCTCACAGGTGGTACTTTTCAGGTCCCTGGTGTACTAGTTACTTTTTAGTTCAGTGATTTCTAATATTGATATATGCTACTTTTTATGGTATAATTTCCCTTTTCACCCCAAACCTTAAGCAATATGTACTACACAACAGCTTGCAGTAAGCCTGCTTTGAGTAAGTAGAATGAAAGGCTAGGCATTTAATAAGCCCAACTGACGCCTGTAATCCCAGCAATTTGGGAGGCCGAGGCGGGCGGATCATGAAGTCAAGAGATCGAGACCATCCTGGCCAACATGGTGAAACCCCGTCTCTACTAAAAATACAAAAATTAGCTGGGCGTGGTGGCATGCATCTGTAGTCCCAGCTACTCAGGAGGCTGAGGCAGAAGAATTGCTTGAACCCGGGAGGCGGAGGTTGCGGTGAGCCGAGATCGCGCCACTGCACTCCAGCCTGGTGACAGAGCAAAACATCATCTCAAAAAAAAAAAAAAAAAAAAAAAGCCCAACTGAATGAAGAGCGAAAGAAGGAGCAGTCATAAGAGGCCAAATGAAGTAGAGAATTCAGTGGAGGTCAGAAATCAAGGGAGTTGGAGGCTGGGGAGGTAAAGTGAAAGTCTCCAGAGGACATTGAAGTGACTGCGCACTTAAGAGAAACTGGAAGACTTGGAGGTATCAATAAGCAGCAAATTAGTGCTTGGGTTCCACAAGAAGAAAAACATACTACTTCTCAAAGTTCCATAGCATAAATACAGGAAATTATAGGAATGCTTTGGAAAAGCAGTGACTGTGACTGCATAGACTTAGAGTCATCACCCTAAGTCAGTGGAAATGGCAATAATAATCCAATAAAAAAAGAAAGACGCTTCCAGCTCCTGAAGTACTTCCTAACTTCTTTGGTATCAGTGACCTACCTAGTGCAATACCATATTCAAATCCTGTTTCCACTTTTAATGTTTTGAGTTGTTGAAAACGTTTTGAATTCTGCTCTTTTCTTCATTTGTTTGCAGAGTTTGGGGGTGAATTCCGCTGCCTCCTTGAGGATGTAAATGGAGCACAACTTCTTTAGGTTTGTCACGTGCATTATTGCTAATCGGCAGAGGAAAAAAAAACAGAAAACCTGTCTTAGTTGTTCAAGTTTCTATTTTGAAAGAAATTAGTACTTTGCATTTTGAAATTTAAGTATAATTTGCCTTAAGTTCCTGATATCTTTGCAAGATGTCTGAAAGGAAAATCATAACCATATCTCGTCTTTTAATACTAAGCAAAAACTTAGATTAGAAAATAATACTAAAACCAACTTACATTTTGTGTCAGAATACTCTAAGTTGTTTATAGGTGGATGTCCATGCCTTAACACATTTTACTATTTCTGACATAATTTTAATTAGCAAATAGGGTTTACATTGAGATTTTGACACTTAAGCTGCACAACATAAATGACTTTGCATTGAAATGTTACATGAGGCTTCCCTTTTCTCCTATAGTGAAGATATATGTTCTGTTTTCTGTACAAGCAATACTCACAGTTAGGGGAGCAGCAGTAGCTGTCATGAAGGTATTTAAGAACTAACAGTGAGCTGGGCATGATGGCTCACGTCTGTAATCCCAGCACTTTGGGAGGCCGAGACAGGTGGATCACCTAAGGTCAGGAGGATCACCTGAGGTCAGGAGTTCAAGACCAGCCTGGCTGACATGGTGAAACCCTGTCTCTACTGAAAATAAAGAAATTAGCTAGGGTGGTGGCATATGCCTGTAATCCCAGCTACTTGGGAGGCTGAGGCAGGAGAATTGCTGGAACCCAGGAGGCAGAGGTTGCAGTGAGTCAAGATCATGCCATTGCATTCCAGCCTGGGCGGAAACAGCAAGACTCTGTCTCCAAAAAAGAACTGACAGTAAAAAGAAATATTTACTCACTTTTTAATATCAGTAATAACAATCATGTATACATAATAGCTAACATTTTCTGACATGCATCATAAGTGAGGCACTATGTTAGGTAATGTAAGAAGTATTATCTCCATTTCACAGGCAAGGTAAATGAAGTTTACTGAGGATAAGTACCTTGCTCAGGATCTCATAGAAAGTGAGTGACTGTGAACACAGGCCTCAGTGGTTGCAAAGCACTCGCTCTCACTTGGTATGGTGCACTGCCTCTTTGGGGGTTAATAAACACTTCATCTTTTATCAACAGAATGATGAAACAGTACCAGTACCTGCAGATTTTATGTATGAGTTGTGTTAGGGATTTCAGAATGGAAGCTTGAAGAGTTAACTCACTTCAATACTTACGACTGTTTCTTCATCACTCAGTTACTCTTTACCCTCTTATGGAAATTAGAATGACAGCATCATTTGAGATGAAGAGGCACACTGCTTCAGCGGCCAGAGTTTTCACAGGATAGGGAAGGCACACTTGAGATCTATGGGTGGGGAAGAGTGGAGGGGCATATAGCCAGGTAGTGTGAACTTCCCAGGAGTGGTGATCAAGTGGTAAGATGAGTAATATTCTGAAAGTGGTCTTGGGTGATGAGTGGTACTTGGGGTTTGGGAGAATATGATCTCGATGAGTATGTCTTCAATGAAGAGCTACGTTAATTGGTGGTTAATGTGAACAACAGGAAAATTCGGGGAGCCTTTACAGAGGATGGCCTTGAGAGTTTTATCACTCTAAGCATCACAACAATGGAAACTTTGAAATTTTGACTGTGGACAAGGCTGTTTTGTGTAGAAATGGGAGTGGGTACGAGGCAGTAACAAGAGGCAGTAATGGGCTGTGAAATGAAAAGGTCTAACCGGTATTATTCCTCAGCGATCACTGCATGACCTGTCTTATTTAACATTTATCACAAACTACTGTTGTTGTAAATACACAGTGAAATACCAAAATGTGCAGACAGCATTTTTTTAACTAGTGAAATACCAAGCCAGTGAGATTAAATTACAAGAAGAACGTGCCAAGTCTGTGTGATAGGGCAGGAAATCCCAATATGGAAAGATGCCCTTAAAGAAATACTTTAATTTTTTGTTGTCTAATAACTCAGAATATAGAATAAAAAAAGGGAGAGATTGTATACTGTTCTCTAGAAAAATACTGGTTCAATATACCAGAGTAGCTAAAACAAATTCAGTAAAATATAGGGAGAAAAAGAATATAGGGAGAAAAAGAATATTGGGAGAAAAAGAATATTGAAAGACAAGAGGAAAATACTTTAGGTTTGTACTATACACAGTTCTGGATATTGAGCTTCAGTAACATAGAATCAGATTCAGAAATGGCAATCAACATTGTCAAAATACCAGCATAAAGAGTTCAAGATTTTGAGTTAAATAATCTGGACTGAAGGCCTAATTCCTAACAACTTCCTACTGGTTTTAAACAAGCCACTGAATTTCTCTGCACCTAGCGTCTCCTCTGCTTTGGGATAACAATTTTATTGGGCCTACCTACCTCACAGGTTTGCTTTGAGAACCAAAGAAGATAATAAATGGTAAACAAACCTATAAAATAAACATGTTAACTGTTTTCATACCATTGCCACTCTTATTATTAATCTTGACTACTGTACAAGTAGAGATTAAAAAATGGTCCCTGCTCACAGGGGCTCATAGTTCAGGGAGCAGGGATGGTGAGGAGTTTAGTGGGGACCAAGGAGGCAAGAGAGAGTGGAAAGGCCAAGGTGGAGGGCGCAGAGAAGATGGGCAGGGTAATTAGGTATTCTTAATCAGGGAAAGCTGAGGATTGAGAAGGCACACGAAATCAACAAGTGTGATATCATTTAAGCACATGTGCTTACCAAATTCAGGGGTGGTACAATGGACTGAATGTTTGTATCCTTCAGAATTTATATGTTGAAAATTTATAGGATCTAATTACTATAGGATCTCAAAAGGTGGGACCTTTGAGAAGTAATGAGATCATGAGGACAGAGCCCTTGTGAATGGGACTAGTGCCCTTAGAAAAGAGACCCCCGAGAGCTCCCTCACTCCTTTTCTCCGATGTGAGGACACAGAGAAGAGACTGAAGTCTATTAACTAGAGAGCGAGCCCCACCAGACGCTGAATTTGCAGTTGCCTTGATCTTGGACTCTTTACCCACCAGAATTATGAGGAATAAATGCTTGGTTTTTAGAAATTAGATAATGTTTTTAAGAGGCAGAGTCTTGCCATATTGCCCAGGCTGGCCTTAAACACATGGTTCAAGCAGTACTCCTGCTTCAGCTTCCCGAGTAGCTGGGACTATACGCAGGTACCAACAGACTGAGACAGTTGGTATATTAGAACAAGGAGCAGCCTTGAAACCTGCAGTAAGTTTAGGACAAGTTAAAGATGCACTATGTAACTTGGTAGAGAATTATGGCAGAAATTTCCCCTTGTGGTAACACTCTTAGTAGTGTTTAGCTCACTCACTCATTTGATAAATATTTTGAGAATCTCTTTGTTCCAGGGACAGTTTAGATTTGTTATGTATCCATTGATGAAAATCCATTGTATCCATTGGGCAAAAATCCCTGACTTCATGGAGGGAGAGAGACAATAAACAAGGAACTTAATTATTTAATTAATTGTAATAAAAGAAGATAAGTCTACAAAAAAAAATAAAGCAGGATAAGAGAGATCGGGAATGTGGGGATGAGGGTGATACCATCTTTACTAGGATAAAGTAAGCCTCCTTGAGGAGCATGTTAACGAAAGTGTGATGATTTCTGTGTGTGTATTCCTTCTATTTCTGCCCCATTTTAGTTGCTTAGGAAGTCTTCAGACTGATTATGCAGTTTCTGAATGGTCTCCAGTGTTTGAGGAAGACTTCAGCCTGCATCTATCCAGGCCTGGTGTGATTGTGGCTCTCCCATAGAGCAGGCCATCTTGTTCTACACTGTTCTATCGCTGTCAGTCTTTTTTAGCTCCAGGATAAATGGCTCTTCTGACTTGATGACCACTACGATACTCTCCACTTATATTCTGTGTTTCTCACATGCTTCCTTCTTCTTTACTGTGAGGCTGTTTATGCCCTTGTCTTTCTGTGAGGAAAGCTTGAGCTCCAGATAAGGAATAATCAGCCCTCCTCACACAGCCACAAGACTTAGCTTATTGGCCACACCCACTCAAAGAGGAATGACTGCATGATTGAAAATCAGCCCAACTCCTTCCAAGATAAGGCATCTCTGCCTTCTTATTATTTGAGTTTATTACTTTTTCTTCCCAATTTTAGCTATGTGTTATTTCTAACATGAGAATCAATGGTGTTTGGTTATACTAATGCACTCACTATCCTGAAACCACCTTTGCAAAGATTATGAGAATGAAAGAAATCTAACATGGCTAACTCCATCTTGCTTCAAGCCTCACAGGTGGGCTGGCTTCACGCATTCCTGGATGTAGGCCAAGGTAACCATGAAAGGAATTTAGTTTATAATTTAACTTTGGAGCAAGGATAATAATAGTCTCTACCTAAAACTAGCCTCTCCTTGCTCAGGGCCTGAAAACTTATGAAAGGCCAAAAGATTAGGATTATGAGAGGGACCTGAACTCTGCCAAAATACAGGCATAGTTTTTATAACCCATTACTGCTCATCAGGAGTCAGGTGGCCAGAGGTCAGAAGATTTGTGACTTCCCTAATTGTTCCTATAGATAACATCACTATTATAGAATGTAGGATTGGTCTTCTGAGATGTTTTTCAGATTTTTACATTTGGCAACTGACTGACTCTACCTGGACCTGTGACTCATGACTCAACTCGTCCTGGGGTTTCTACCTAGAGGTGGACACAGCACATGAGGACTGTTTCCCACACCCTCATCCCCAACCAATCAGTAGTACCCATTCCCTAGCTCCCTTCCTACCAAATTATCTGTAAAAACCCTAGCCTCTGTGTTCTTGGAGTGACTGAGTTGAGTGATAACTCCAGTTCTTCCACATGGCTGGCCTTTGTAAATTCAACTCTTTCTTTACTGCAATGTACCATGATCTCAGTGAATTGATTTTATCTGTACAACAGGCAGGAAGAAGCTCTCAGATAGTTACAATCCCAAGAAGTGAAACAGGCCAAAAATGAAAGTTTAGGAGATGTTTAAAATTTTTCCTGGATTACATATATATAATAGGTTTTAGTGTGGGTTATATAGATGTTTGGAGGTTTACCTCCCTGACCTTTAAGTCTAACGAGGATCATGATCTTTCTTTCTGCCATATCTCTGGTACCCCAGTCAGAGAGAGAATGGTTGCGCCATGGACATTACACTTTAAAAGAATATGAAAAAAATAGACAGGTTTTACAGGATGAAAACATGAAGAAATGGTATATGCTCTGAGGCTGCTTACATTATACAAGATACTAATTTCTAAAGAAATAATTTTATGAAATGGTTATTGAGTCATGTTTATGCCTGAAGATGATTAATATGAGGAAATGATCTTAAATTACGTGTGTCAAACAAATCAATAATTAGGCTTGGGAATCTTACCCTCTAGTTGATTAACAAGGAATAGGCCATAAGGGATGAAGAATGACATAGTTAGAAGGGTGGAGATAGTCAAATACTTTCAAGATATTAAAGTATCTTGAATATTTTCAAGAGGAAGAAATAATCATTTTCCCCATATGGTTTTAACTAGAGACTGGTATAGATACTGAAAATTAGAAGCCCCAACTTATTTAATTCAGACTTAGTAATTTTTTTCAAATTAACTCACAAATTATAGTGGTATGTAATGAGAAACTTTAAGAAGAAAACTGTATTGACACAAGTACTTTGTTAAGGTAAAGCGCCCAACTACTTACCTTTTCTTTTTGTAATGAAAAAGAGCAAAGAATATTTATATGTCAAGCCATAGCGTATAGAGAACATTAGTTAGGAAGGAAGGAAATTTTAATCTTGACTAATTCAGTATTTCCCACGAAACTGACTGGATTGTTTATAGCAAGATCTGCTATGACAAACTACTTTTTAAAAAGTGTATTGCCATCATTGTGAAATATCAAAACTTCAATTTCTGTAAAGCTTGTTATAGGAAACTGCACTTTAGACTATTTTCTATAGAAAATTCCTCACTTAAAAGTTACAAATTAAGTTTTTAATGGGTATAGAATTTGCTCATCAACCTTATAACATTGATATTATTGATTCTGGCCTCATTGATGTTGTTATAATTCAAACAACCAGTACAAAAGCTGTGTACCCTTCCCTGTCAATGACTTTTTTTTAAATTCAGTTCATAATATTTGGAAGTTTTTTTTTTCAAATTTAAAAAATTAATGGTGGCCAGGCACAGTGGCTCACACCTGTAATCTCTGCACTTTGGGAGGCTGTGGCAGGCGGATCACTTGAGGTCAGGAGTTCGAGACTAGCCTGGCCAATATGGCAAAGCCCTGTCTCTACTAAATATACAAAAATTGGCCAGGCGCAGTGGCACATGCCTGTAGTCCCTGCTACTTGGGAGGTGGAGGCATGAGAATCTCTTGAACCTGGGAGGCAGAGGTTGCAGTGACCCAAGATCACACCACTGCACTCCAGCCTGGGTGACAGAGTGAGACTCTATCTCAAAAAAAAAAAAACAAACAAAAAAAACAGTTAATGGTGTTTACAAAATATTTGTTTATATATTAAAATACCCACCGGAAAGTCTCAATTCTTCCCTACTCGCAGCCTACGTATGCCATGTGATCTGTGTGCCATAACAGACCCAATCTAACTACTAGTGCTATGATAGGATCTGGGCTTAGAGGTCAGTGTCTGCAATGTCTTAGCAAAACTAGGAGATCAACAGCCTCATGAACACCTTTTTAAAAACTCCTTCCACCTACTTTTTGTAAAACTCAATTCCTTTTTAAAATGTTGTGTGTGTGTGTGTGCATGTGTGTCTCTGTGTGTGTGTGTGTGTGTGTGTGTGTGTGTGTGTTTCAAGATGGAGTCTCACTCTGTTGCCCAGGCTGGAGTGCAGTGGCACAATCTTGGCTCACAACAACCTCCACCTCCCAGGTTCAAGCAATTCTCATGCTTCTGCCTCCAAAGTCGCTGGGATTACAGGCATGTGCCACCTTATCAGGCAAATTTTTTGTATGTTTAGTAGAGATGGGGTTTTACCACGATGTCCAGGCTGGTCTCAAACTCCTGGCCTCAAGTGATCTGCCCACCTTGGCCTCTCGACATGCTGAAATTATAGGCATGAGTCACCATACCTGGCCAAAATGCTGTTTTTTTAAACAATTGTTTTTATTATCCTATATATTACCTTTAGGGTGAATACCTCTTTGTCTAGACTGTGTGTCAAGGGCCTTCTTTATAAGAATTACCACATCTGTTTATGTAGCAACGGGTTTGTTTGTCTTTTACTTTCTTTTGACTTCCAAGGGGGGGTAAGTACAGTTTACATTTCTTGGGGTAATACGGGTATACTTACCCTTTTCTGCACTTTAGAATTATCCAATAGAGGAAAATGGTGAATAAAATAAGGAAGATTGTACCAGATAAAGTGCCTAGGCAATAAAACAGGATAATTAAATGCATGAAGACTATAACTCATAGGTTTTAAACTCTTAGTATCCATTCTCACTACAGATTGCCAGTGCTTTTTTTTTTAAGGTGTAACTATACATTCTGCTTTACTCTGGGTTTCTGTAGCATTAGTCTTACTCCCACAGAGGTATTATAGTTAAGGGGTGAGCTGAGCTCTTTTGTAACCTTTAGTCCAACATCAGCCTTTCCACCAGTGAGTGAGAACCATATGCTGCAGCTGCCCACCAACTCTCCATGGCCCTGCCCATGTCTCTTGCCTAAGACTTAACACACAGGCATTTCATTGAGACAATAGGGGAATATTCTCCCTTGTTGAATTATATATTGAGGTCCTTTATCCATTTATTGATTGTTAAAGTGCACAGTCTCCACAGATAGGTAGATTGCCTGGTTAGACCCAGGCTATGCCATTCTGTGGTCTTGGGCAAGTTACCTAAACCTCTGTGTCTCAGTGTCCACGTGTGTAAAAAGGGATGTAAGAATACTATGCCACAGAGGAAGCAAACTCTATTACAAAACTATTCTTCTGATATAGGCAGATCACAGATATGGGCTCAGAAGACTGGTCTGTGGCTATTTGTGCGAATGGGCATGATCACCATTTGGAAGCATACTCCAGGTTATAACCCAAAGAAGAAGTTGCATTCTCTTACCACATTCAAATATAGAATTTTTGACACTGATGAACGACTATTCATTTGTAATGGTTCAAAGACAGTAAAGAACCTTTGATGAAGGTTACTCAGTATGCATATGACGATGCTAGTTTCACCATATCCTGGCCTAAACTCATTGTTATTTTCTTTCTAGTTGAATTTACAACTCAAGATATCTTGATCTCTCTTTTTACATTTCATTCATTATAGGTAGGTACTCACTGTTAAAGATGCCAGAATTCCTCAGCAAACCCTTCATAAAACTTACCAGCTATGAGAGCATTATGTGCACCTAAAAGGAAGACAAAAGCCACAAAAACGTCACTCTGGCATGCAGCATGATTGAACAGGCCTCTCAGCCTGTGACAAGTCATCCTGATTTTTCTTCAGCACTCAGTCTAATATTTTTTTTTAATGCAAAAAGCCATTGGTTTCATTCACATACTCTCATTTTACCTTCTGCACTCAGAGAAGTCTTTTAAAAAATTAATACAATTACAGAAGAAAATGTATAATACAGAACTAAAGAAAAAAAGTCACCCCAAATCCTAGTACCCAAAAAATGTTTTCATACATTCTGTTTGGTACATTTTCTCATATGTGTGTTTTCAGATAATTATACAGTAGAAAAATAAGTTGCAACAAAGGCAAAGTAGTGTAATCTAGTAGATGCATCGGAGTGTATTCAGTGACTTCCATTGTGCATTTCAGTTGCTTCTAGTTTCCCATGAAACCCTTAAGAAAATGCACAAAATATTTTTATATTATATAGCATTTCCTTAGATTAGATTTCTAGGGGGGCTGACTGGCAGGAGTAATTATTGTCCACATACATTGCATAATTGTTTTTCATCAGGGTTTTTGCAAATTTACAGTAGCACCTTCAACATACAACAATATCCGTTACATCACATCCTTGCTTTTTATTGGGTGTTCGCCTAAAAACCTTTTTGTTGTTAATTTAATTGACAATTAAAAAACAATGTTTCGTTCTTGTTGCCCAGACTCAAGTGCAATGCCACAATCTCGGCTCACTGCAACCTCGACTTCCTCCGTTGAAGCGATTTTCCTGCCTCAGCCTCCCGAGTAGCTGAGAGGATTACAAGCGCCTATCACCATGCCTGGCTAGTTTTTGTATTTTTTTAGTAGAAAGGGGTTTCACCAATGTTGGCCAGGTCGGTCTCGAGTTCCTGACCTCAGGTGATCCATCCGCCTCAGCCTCCCAAAGTGCTGGGATTACAGGCATGCGCCACCATCCCCTGCCCCTTTGTTTTATTAATATCAGTTTTGTCCCACTTGTCTCCATGTTTCTTCTTGTACTGGTGCCAAGTAACTTCTGTATCATTGGCTTATGTTTTGTTCTAATATTTGATAGGGTTAGTTCCCCAACTACCTGAATTTTCTGTCAGTCCCAGCCAGATCTTCAGAATACTCTAAATCCAGTTAGTAAGTTATCCAGTGAGATTTTTTGCCAAAAAAGTGAATATAATTTGATTTTAAGGGAATGTCAAGCTGATAATTGAGAAATATTATCTGTGAGTCATATTGGTTAGCACATTTACAGGATTAATTGTAAAAATGGATCTCGAACAATCTTGGTGTAGAACCATATATTAGAAGAGTCATAAGAGAGGGGAGAGGAGAAAGTATAGCACTAACTTAGATTAAGAAAGGCTATTCATTATTAATTTTGCTCATCTGTTGCTTGATCTGGGTAGAATTTTCTATCTTACAGTACCCTCCAGTTGCCAGCAGAGGGCTCAATGACACATGCTACAGAGCTCAATGATACAGGATTTCTAAATCTGCCCTATCCAGCGGTGCTAGCTTAAAAACCTGTCGCCTACAGTGGTGTGAGAGACAGGCCGGCTGCTCTCCGCAGTTTGGAAGGTGCTCCCTAACTCATGCTGAAAACCTTTCTTTTAAGGCTCATAGCCTGTAAATAAATCATTCCTGTGTGGCTCATGCAACCACAGAGTGACATAGACAAAAAAGGTGCAGAGGCTGGAGTGAGAAGTGTGAGAAGAGAAAGTCTGGCCTTACTCTCACTAGGGGATTTTTGGAAGAGGTGGATGCATGTATTGTATTCCTTAGCTCGTAGCATACACCGTAAATATCACACCACACTTGATGCCAATATGGATCAAGTTAACCGTGACCATGACCGGGGAACCATGACCGGGAAGTAAACATGACCGGGAAGGGCCCGCATTCCTTGCACTTGCACTTACGAGGGGTACATATGGCCAGAGGAGGGTCCCATCTGTCATCCGCCTGGCACTGGCTCCAGGGACTGCCTTCCAGAGTATACCCATCTTCACACTCCAAAGTTACATAATCTCCATAGTGATATACTTTTCTCATTTCTAACTTCTTCAGGATTCCATTCATAAACTGTGGGAAGCTACAGTTTACCTCTGAAATGAGACAAATCATAAGGAAATTGATATTTTATTGTTGATTGTTGGTTTTATCTACCAGGATAGAAGGCTCTATGACTCCAAAACCCATTTTGCCTTGGCCAAGAGGAAGCATAGTTTTAATCAGGAATTACCAATCTTACTCCTCCAAAAAACTTATGATTTAACATTTTCTGACTCCGATTTCTTAATGTAAAGTAAGAGACTACGAAATGTACTGTGCATCTACTTTTGATTGACAGCTCTGCAACTGGAAAGCTGTGGTAAGATTAGGAATTAAGCTAACTGTGTTCTAGGCCTGGAGCCGCTAGGGTCACTCCGTAAGGAAAGGGGAGTACCATGTTAACTCTCTCTAGCTTCACAACAAATACTGGTACTCGGCTCGTTATTAAATGCATTATTCTGGCCCATTTCTGCACATAGAACAAAGAAGTTAGTAAATCATGATTCTGAATTTAAAATACCCCTCCCCTCCTTTCTTTCTTTTTCTCGCTCTGTCACCCAGGTAGGAACGCAGTGGTACTATCTCGGCTCACTGCAACCTCTACCTCCTGGGTCCAGGCAATTCTCCTGCTTCAGCCTCCCGAGTAGCTGGTACTACATGCGTGCACCACCACACCCAGATAATTTTTGTATTTTGGTGGAGATGGGGTTTCACCATGTTGTCCAGGCTGGTCTCAAATTTCTGACCTAAGGTGATCTGACCACTTTGGCATCCCAAAGTGCTGGGATTACAAGCCTGAACCACTGTGCCTGGCCTGAATTTAAAATGCATCTTTCTGATTAATTTGCTTTAGTTCGTTTAACTCATTATTTGTTTTACTTTCTTTTTCTGCCCAGCCATCAGTATGTCCTTCATCTTCAAGCACATACTTCTTTTCAGTTGTAATAGTCTCAAAATTAGCCTACAATATTTTTTTCCTCTATACAAACCAAGAAGGCAAAGTGGTGTTTCTTAAAGTGTGGTCTGTGGTCTTTCTGTGTCAGAACATTCTGATGAGTTTGTTAAAAACAGACTTTTGACCCCACTTCAAAACAGAATCAGAGTCCATGGAACGGAGTTTGAGGATCTGTCTTTCTAACAACGTTTCCAGCTGATTTTGCTAATGCTCTGGATGGAGAAACACTGCTGTCGGCCATGCAAAGAAGACAGTTAATAAGATGAAATGAAAGCTGCCAAGAAGACAAAATATCACCCTTTTCATTATAACGATTTCAATGGTCTCTCAGCCCTACAAGCCTCATGCATCAATTTTCCATATAACCCAGCAAGAATAAGAAATATTGAGAAATGAGTCACCTTTGCAATAATGATCCAGTTGGCTCCAGGTTCCCTGGTCTGTACAGAAAATGAAGGCCTTTCCCACTAACAGGTAGCCGGGGTCACAAATGTAGTTGATTATCATACCAGGTAGATATGGAGGTACGTGTCCTCCAATGTAATGCCCGTTTTGGATCTTGGGTAGATGTGGGCAGGCTAAACAAGTTCCCACACAAACACGAGGAAAAACACTCAGTTAAACAGATATATGAACACATCAACACATCCGATAATATCTCTGTCTATTAGAGGTACATGAAGACCTGAGCCAACCAAGTCATAAGCCCCTCACTCTTATTTGATCAGTGAAAGATGGTTTCTCTAAACCTCAACCTCAAGGCATTTAAACAGTATCCTCTACAGTGTCTACCTGCAAACTGTGTCAGATGGGGGAGTACACAGGGATTGACAAGCTACTGATTCAGTGCTGTTCTGTCCTTACAGGAGGATGGAGCTGGTGCGGGCAGTCACAGCCACAAATGCGCCTACGATTGTCAGGTACTGTCATTTAAAGCCAGACTGATAGATTAAAGAAAGGAGCTATGGAGGCTAAGAGTGCAATCTTAAACTCTGCTTCTGCAGGGCCTCCTGAGTTCCCTTTGTTAATGGTGAGGTGAAGGAGTCAGTGCCTTGAACAAACACTTGGAAACAACATAAAAAGTATAAATCCCTACATCTGAGTTTCTTAAATTACTTTATAGTGTTATCAGTTCTGAAGTAAATTACATCATCATCATATAGTTTTTGTGCAGCACATCCATCTATCCAGGATACAGACAACTCATAGTAGCAGAGGAGGAATCAAAGAGTATTTTCTTTAGCATTTGTTTTCAGTACTTTGAAAATATTCTCTGCAAAATGTGGACCTTACCAATTCTCTTCACTGTCCACCCTCTTCTCTCCTTACCATCCCACACTCCTCACCCCACACGAAGGGCCATCAGAATACCAACAATTGAGACACAGTGCACCTATCTAGGACCCATTTCTCACTCACTTGGGATGTAGTTTTGTCTCTGACAGTCATAGCAAAACCGTTTTCACAAGCAAAAATGACTGTCTCAATAGAAATATGAAAGTTGTCACCTAGATATTCTGAACCCATTTAGGATATGTGGAAGCAGATACTGACCAGCAGGAACAGAAAGTTCACAGCGAGGGGCGGGGCTGCTCCAAACCCCATTCCCTTGAGGGTCACTTGTGCAGCGGATGGTGCTCTTCCCAATGAGGTCGAAGGTCATCCCTCTGTCTGGGTGGGGGTCGCATGTGTAAGATACTTCTTTTCCATAGGGAATATCTCCAAGGGGAGTTCCTGTATGTGTCCCATTAAGGATAGCTGGAGGATTTGGACAAAATATTTCTAGAAAGGAAACAAGAGCTTTAAGTTCTATTAGAGTTTCAAATAAGGTGACTGAAATCATAGTGACCTGTGACTGTGCTCTGAATAAATTGTTTTTCTTTTAGAAAGAATATAACTAAGGTGGACGAAATGTAAATCTGTAAGGCTTTTGTTGAGAAGGAACTAACTGATGGGAGACCTAAATTACAGTTTCTTGCAAAAGCCCAAAAATGGTGTTCCTTGACCAACCAGGTAGCTACATTCATAATGAATTTGGAAAGTAATTATTTCTATTTTTAACCACACCCATTTGGTTGCCTACTTTAAATCAGGCATAGAGAGATTCTTGGGTTGACAATGAGGTCAAAGACAGACAAAGTTTGGGCCCTCAGAGACCATGAGTTCCAAGGAAATCTATGAACTTTAATAAACATGCACTATCATCATTAGCAATGTAAATGTTTCTTG
This sequence comes from Aotus nancymaae, assembly GCF_030222135.1. Taxonomy (NCBI): domain Eukaryota; kingdom Metazoa; phylum Chordata; class Mammalia; order Primates; family Aotidae; genus Aotus; species Aotus nancymaae. The sequence continues at coordinate 10,810,091 of NW_026988453.1, read as the reverse complement.
GTGATCAAGACCATTATCATTAGTACCAATACCAACTATCCAGTGGTGTCGTCAGACTACACTGGTAAGGCTCTTTTTACCAAGATTAAATGGTGGCAAAGGGACTTTTTTTTTCTTTCTTCCAAATTTTTAGTCATCATTTCTTCCTCCTTTTAGTCTGCTTAGAACAGTTCCTTCCCTAAAATCAACTGAATGCTTCTAAATGAATTTAGGAAGAGATGCCCAAGTATATCAGAATTATGTGTGTATAAAAGACTTAGTACATCAAACAATGATTAAATTCTCATGCTTGAATTTTGCTTGTTTGTGTTTTTCCTAAGTTTATTTATATATTTATTTTCAGCTCCGTGAGTCTCTGTAAGGTTGAGTTTATTGAATACTTGAGTTTCCTCAGGTATTGAATGTTCTTCACCATAATACTCCCCATAAGGTATCCAAATTAATTTCTATAAGTTATTTTAACAATACAAATTAAAATAAACATTTTTCAATCATCAGGAAAAAAAGGTTTAAACAATTCTTGCCTTGCTGTAGTAGACAGAATAGGATAAATCAGTAATGTCTTGGTATATAAAACATACTTTTATCTACCAATTTCTGAATTTTGGCATTTTTTATTTAAGCGGATGGTTTGGAAACTTAGGACACCTCTTCATTTCAGACACTGATTCATCATCCTAGCTCCTTCCACCATACTAATTTACCATATAACTCTGTTTTATCTTCTCTACAACATACCCCTATTTAACTATCATTTTATATATTATAATTTTGGCATATTTAATTTAAGCACATGGTTTGGAAACGTAGGACATCTCATCATGCCAGACACTGATGCATTCTCCTAGCCCTTCCACCATACTAACTTATCATATAACTCTGTTTTATTTTCTCTATAACATATCCCTATTTAACATTTTATATGTTATAATTTGTAGAATTTTGTTTACTTATTTATTTTCTTGTTCATAGTCTGCTTCCCAACAAGAAATACACTCCAGGAAAGTCGGGAGGCATCTGCACTATTCATTCACTGTTCATTGCTTTTTCTACACATGGGAAGTCAAGGCACATGGGAAGCCCTATGTCATTAAATACTGCAGGCTAAATAACAGGCTGACCAAATTGTTTACGATGTATGAGAAGATAAAAGAACATCAAAATTTGGCTGGGCATGGTGGCTCACACTTGTAATTCTAGCACTTTGGGAGGCCGCAAAGTGGGAGGATAGCTTGATCCCAGGAGTTTGAGACCAGCCTGGACAATATGACAAGACTCTATCTCTACAAAAAGTACAAAAAATAGCCAGGTGTGGTGCCGTGCGCCTGTAGTCCCAACTACTGAGAGACTGAGGTGGGAGGATTTCTTGAGTCCAGGAAGTTGAGGCTGCAGTGAGCTATGACTGCACCACTGCATTCTGTCCTGGGTAACTCTTGTCTCAAAGGAAAAAAAGATTACTCCTTGATAAGGAAACTGAAATATAAACGACTGAATAAAACTTGCTGCACCTTTATGTCATCTAGTTTCTTGCCACACATTCCCCATAAAATTAAACACTGTCATTAAACTAAGTGATTTACAGATTGTTAACAAAAACACGTGTCACAGAAGACCTACAAGGACTTTCTTGAAATTCTTCCAACAAAGAAGTATTTTTATCAGTGATTTAGTTAAGTAACATTCAGACAACAGGTGATTCCATGCAGAATAACACACTGGAAAACAAAAATAAGGAGAGCTGTCCAAACTGCATAGTTGTTCTTCCTACTCACGTTCGCACACTGGAACACTGCTATTCCAAAGGGCTTTCATTCCAGCCAAAACACAATGACTAGCAGACCTGCCTTTTAATCGGAACCTAAAAGAAAAAAAAGTGGTAGCAAATGTGTGAGCAGTTCCCATCTCTCCCTTGATTTCTTCACTCAGAGACGCTCAGCTTCCTCACTACCATTTCCTCCTTGACTAGCGCTTGGTTCTTCGGTTCAGGCCCAGCTAAAAGTCTCAGTTCATTAGGGATCTGAATTCTTCAGTAGCTGGCAGAAACTCAAAGGCCAATTTATTCTAAAGAATCATGGTACCCTGTGACTGGCAAAGCAATTAGAGCTGATGTTCATTATTGCCATATAAATTTCATAGCCCAGCATCACCTACAGAGTGCGTGAACCAGACTTCTCCATGTGCACAAGAGCCATAACCTTCAGGTGTCATCTTTCACTGATGACTCTCTGACATGCCACTTGTTCTCCTTAGTTGGTCGTGAGGCAGAACAGCTCTTGATTTGGTAAGCAAAGCAAGGAACATCTAGAAAGAGAACGGGCATTGTTCTTCTTGCCATGACAACTGTAACAAGGCAGAGGAGGCTCATAGAAGCATGCTGAACCACATGCTTTAAGAAATAAAGAAGGATCAGGTAAAGAGTCTTTGCCACCCCAAAATGCCCAACTTATTATTGAATCCCGCTTCCCTTCTGAAATCTGAAATCATTCTGAAATTGGAAATCATTAGTGGGTGATGGACTTTGTAAATGCCAAAGATTCCTTGGAAATCATTAAAATTAACTGCTTAATTATCCAATCTAGCCTCAGACTCATAGGGCACACCAAAAAGAGTAATGGATACACATAAACAACTAATAGTACCACTTGAAACTGATACAAGCAGGAGGCAGACAAATCCGAGGCAGATAGGGGCAGGTCCACAGCGAAACTTGGCCTTCAAGCCGAAGACAGTTTAAAGCCTACCTACGAGTTCCAGGTAAACCCATGGACTGGATGGAGAACCTCTCTTCCCATTTAACATGCTTTCCTCTGATTGATCCCCACCCATCATATACCTGCCCTTCTCTAAATCGTTTTTTACACTGTCGTGCCCAACTTTAAGTGATGGCTTCATTTTAGCCTTTTTTGCATACTCACAAACCAACCACTACACACTCCCCGTTCTGAATCCATAAAAGCCCCAGAACCAGCCACACTGAGAGAGAGACCCCCTGACTTCATCCGGGGGAACACCCTTGTGTGTCTTCTCCACTGAGAAGTTGTTTTGTTGCTCAATAACAACTTTATTCTCCACCCTCCTCACCCTTTGTCAGCATAACCTTATTCTTCTTGGATGCGGGACAAGAACTCAGGACCCACCAAATGCAGTTACAAAGAAGGCTGTAACACAGTGACCTTCCACCCTCTGCTAGAGGAGGGCAGCTGCTCCATGTGACAGGAAGCAGCAGTGGGCCAAGCCCACCCTGGAGATGCAGGCCTGAGCAGGGTCATGGGACTGACAGAGCTGTTAACACACCAACATCTGTTGGGCTGCAGGCATTATCAAATGCTAAGAGCTATTAGCATGCTGTAGCACCCTCTCTGGGGCTTTGCAGTCATGGGCACACCTGTTTGGGCACTACCATGTTCCCTTCAGTGTGACATGCCTGGTCCAGCTGCAAAACCCACAGGAAGCCCACTCCTGTGCCGTTGCTTAGGGTAGCCAGCCAGACCCCACACTCGCTCACTCACACACCCCCTCCCACAAGGGGCTGATCATGCAGTTGTGGCAGCCATGCCATCCGGGTCAGAGCACAAGCCAGGCGTGGCATGGTGGGTCGAGTAGATGTGATGTCTCCTGCAGTGAGCCCAGGTCAAGCAAGGCCTGATTGGGGCATTATTGGTTGGAGGTCACTGGCTGGCAAAATGGCTGAGAAAAGTCCTGCATCAAAACAATTACACTGGCCATTCCTGACATGAAGATATGTAATTGGATTAAAACATACTTATCCATACGCTATTACAGATTCCAGTATCGACTGGCTTTAAGCTTCCTAAAACAACCTTTGCCTTATTATGGGGCAACCAATTTTTTGTCTTACTCATCAATTTTTTTCTAGCATAACTTTTATAAAATTATATTCTTTTGCCTCCAAATAAATATGTACCCATTCATTTCAAGTTCCAACCATGTACTCAAGTTCAGTGACTGTATTTAGGTTTGTAACTGATATGGAGCTGTATGTGCCATTTCTTGTCGTCTTCTGAAAGTGATGCCACTTACTTCCTACCCTTATTTCAAAACTACCCTTCCATAAATTAATCTCTCTGGGTAATTCTTATCTACTAGGTCAGCTCCTTTTTTGGATTAACCCCTGAACTCAAAAGAGTCATTCCCCACACTGAGTCCTTGATCTCAACTCTGGGTCACACTCACCCTTCATCACAAGCAAAGGACACCTTTGCTCCAAGCTGGAAATTAAGTGGAAACAGCACACGGCCATGAGGGAGTTGGCCCAGGAAGTCATCACAGGATTTCACTAGAAAAAAAAAGGAAAAAAACATGAGTAAGACCTGCATGTGAGGGGTACAGAGAGCAAACTGGCAGCCAGAGAGTCGAGGCACCTGCACATCTGGGAGCTTCAGGGCTCCAGTCTCCCTGGGGTGTGCAGTGCAGAGAAGCAGCTCCTCTGAGGTCGTAGCCAGACTCACAGCTGTAGAACACTTCCTGGCCAGGTGAAAAGTTGTCCTGATCACTTGGGGTATGCTCACCATGCAGGATTTTTGGAGGTGGCTCACACACTGTGGAAAGGACAATTCCGGAGTACTTGTTAGTTATGGGGAAATTTCTTTTGCTAGAACTTATGCTTGCCAGAGAGCGTAAAAATCGTCATTGCAGAGTGCAGATATTAAAAGGGAACGTTGGTAGTTCAGTAGTCACGTTTCACTAACAAGGAAACTAAGGATACCAAGCAGAGCTGTGCCTAGAATCAAGGTCTCTCCAACACCTTGTCTGTGTTTTTTCTACTGAAACATGTTCCTAAGACTACAAGGTAGCATATTCCTCTTGCTTTCAATACTGGTTATGCAGCACAGAGTCGTGAGTGCAGGTGGCTTGGCCACTCTTCCGCTTCATTGAGAGGTGTCTTTCAAGCTCATCGATAAGGCAACTGCAAGGAGTACCATTGCCAAGGTCTCATCTAGCAGACCCCTTCACCTAGTCTTCATTTTCCCTCTCTGCCCTCTTTCAGTCAGCACAAGGTTGAACTGTTAGCTTTCTTTCTGTCTCTGTAGACTTGTCCTAATTCTTCCCACTCCATGTTAAGCCAGTCTTTTCAACTAAGGAAAGAGGGGACATCAAGAACAAAATCCCCCAGGGCAGGGGAAGGTGGGAACAGTTAGTGGGTACAAAAAAAAAGAAAGAATGAATAAGACCTAGTATTTGATAGCACAACAGGATGACTATAGTTAGTAATAACTTAATTGTACATTTGAGAATAAAAGTGTGTGATTGGATTATTTGTAACACAAAGGATAATGCTTAAGGGCATGGATAACTCATTCTCCACGATTATTTTTACATTGCATACCTGTATCAAAACATTTAATGTACCCCATAAATATATACACCTACTATGTACTCAAATACTAAAAATTAATAAATTAAAAATAAACAAAGAACAATCCCTCCAAAGAAAAAAAATGCTACAGACTTTTTGGTGAGAGAACGTATTCCTTAGAACACATTTTGACCCAAATTTTGGCCGCCTCCATGCACAGCACAATTGGTGTGTTCTCAGGGCATCAGAATGCATTTGAAACCAGGCATGGTGGCTCGGGCCTGCAATCCCAGTACTTTGGGAGGCTGAGGCAGGAGCACTGCTTGAGGACAGGAGCTCAAGATCAGCCTGGGCAACATAGCAAGACTATCTAAAAATAAATAAAAATTAACCAGGTGTGGCTGTGTGCACCTGTAGTTCCAGCTACCTGGGAGACTGAGGCAGGAGGATTACATGAGCCCAGGAGTTACAGGCTTTGGTAAATATGATTGTACAACTGTACGTAGCCTGGGAAACAGAGCTGGAGTACAGTTGTCTCTGAAAAACAAACAAACAAACAATCAAGAAAACCCCAAGGAATGCATTTGAGCCTCAATCTGAACCATATATAATTAAAGAAAAATGAGTATTTATCAAATATATATATAATATATATACGTGCTTGGATTTGAGCAAAGCGCTTTTTCTGAGCTTTAGTCTTTTCAGTTACAACGTGAAAGAATTGAAGTCCAAGGCCTTTTTGATTTGATGCTCTCATTTTGGTCCTCATGGCTCACTTGCCTATTGCCACACTCCAGGGACAGAGATATTATCATCACTATTACACATTATTGTTCATTATACATTTGACCATAGATTATCATTAGGCTCTGGAGTCAGAGCCTTGGAAAAGTGCTTTAACATTGCTAAGACTCAGTTCTCTCGAAGTAAAATGGGGATACAAATAGTAGCTACCTCATATATTTGCTGTCAATATTAAATTTTAAAATGCATATAAAATATGGCTACTATAAATGAAAGAAAGAATAAGCTTTCAGATAATTACTTTGAGACAATTATTAACAGAGATAACAGTGAAGCTACTATTATGTTTAGAGTGTTTATGCCAATTTCATAGTTCTTACACATTTCCTTAATTTCAACAACTCCTATCATCTAAAGGTACCCTCACACCCAGCAAAGCCTTTATGGGTCGCACTCACCCCTGGAGCAGTGTGGCAGCTTGGGTCCCCATCTGTTGTTGGTCTGGCACTGCACAATGTGGAACCCTACCATGACAAACCCGGGCTGACATCTGAATCTCACGATCTCATTGAGGAAATAAAAATTCCTATTTCCTGTCACTCTAATTCCATTTTCAACTTCTGGAGCTGTGCATTTATTAATAGAAATACACTGAGGTGGAAGGCTGTTCCAAACACCAACTTGATCATTTTTGCTGGTGCAGTATATTGACCGTTCTCCCACGAGCTCAAACAGCTGTTCTCCATCTGGTCCAGTGTGGCACTGGTAAGTTACCACTGTTCCATTGTGAAAAGAAGTTCCACTGTTGCTGTAGAAGTCTCCGTTGGATATGGTTGGAGGTGGCTCACAAGATATAACTGAGAGAAGGAAGAGTGTGGTAAAACAGCTTTTTTTAAAATTACGAATTATTTTACTATGTATTTAAATACCAAATGCAACTAATTCAATGATTTTCTAAATGGAATCATGATACTGTTATTTTCTTAAAGTATTTGCTAATAATCAGACATTTTTACCTAGTTGAAATTTAAGTGTGTGTGATATGGGTTCTGCTCATAATAAATATTGAACATAAAAATCCATGTATTTTTTATGTTTTACATATTTATAATTTTAAGTGGATGATACATGTGATTTTTTTCACAGATTGTTAAGGTACTTATCTACTGCGGGACTATTTTTCCTATAGGTTATTAAAATAACCTCTTTGCGGGTTAAATATTACCGCTTCTGGCATTATTTATCAAGAAAAAGAGAGAAAAGGAAATACAAAAGATAAAGCATGAAAAAATGAAATAATGACGGATTTATGGGCAATAAAGTGATAAACGAATACTGTGTTCTATCATAAGATAATAATATTGACATATTGGCTAAGTGACTACACACACATACACTCATAACCACTACTGACTTATTTAAATAATTACTGACCTATAAAAGTAGAAGTGGAAGTATTTTTTTATAAAAGATACCCCCCTACAAAAGGTGCCATGCTTAGAAAACTTCGCATAGTAAACTGATAATTCTTGGATAATTTGAATTATTTCATAGAATTTTAAGTTCTTGGTAGGTATAGGAGGCAACTTACATTCTCATTAACTTAATCTTTAGAAGTCAATGTTATTTTTTGAGGGGAGGAATATTTGTGAATACAATGAACACATTCATTGTACCAAGTTTATAAAATATGGACAAACAGAAGGAAGAAAATGAAAATGGTTCAAAGATAACTATTTGTAATAATTTAATATATATACTCTTAGATACATATGTGGATACATGCACATGTATGAATGGATATATTTTCTATAATACCATTTTTGGTGGCTAAATAATAATCAGTCACGTAGCTATATAGATAGACTATCTATTCCCACTTGGATGAGGCATCACAACCTTTAACTCCTCATGGTGCACTTTTTTATCTTTCTTAAAAACTTACAGCCATTAAAATACACCTTATTTCTTCTATTATCTATTTTCAAACCATGCTGAACATTCAGGTTGTTTTTCCACTATCACAAATATTGCATTGAGTATCTCTGGACCAAAATCATGGGAATATTTCATGATTATTTTCTTGGGATAAATTCTGGGAAATGGAATTTTGGGTCAGAGGGTATTTATCATCAGGACTTTGTTTATACTGGCCATTAGCCTTCTGGAAGTCTGTGCCTACTTTTGCTGCCATCGACTCTGTGTGCGATGCTGATTTCTTCACAGCTGTAACACTTTGCCAATTTGCAATCATTCTTCCATGTTCTCAAAGTTTTGGAGATTCATTAAAAAATACTTATGGGAAAAATGGAGGGTCAGCTAACCAAGAACAAATACAACTAAAGACATGAGCCTGGTTTTCTGTTCTTGTGTCAGTTTGATGAGAATGATGGTTTCCGGTTTCATCCATGTGCCTGGAAAGGACATGAACTCGTCTTTTTTTATGGCTGCATAGTATTTTGTGGTGTGTATGTGCCACATTTTCTTTTTCCAGTCTATCATTGATGGGCATTTGGGTTGGTTCCAAGTCTTTGCTATTGTGAACAGTGCCTCAATAAACATATGTGTGCATGTGTCTTTATAATAGAGTGATTTATAATCCTTTGAAAGAAATGAAGGAGGATTAGAACTCAAAATAATCAGAGACTTAGGAAAATTGCTAAGAACTGTAAGAAGAATTCTTTTTATTATTTGGATTAGAATAACAAGAAAGTGAGTAGCCTACTTTCTGGAATTGTAACTCGATAGTAAGAGTTGGCAAAGACAGATCTAATTTTGTCTAATGCCTTTAAAATTTACTCATTAAGGACAACACTCTCTATACTGGAAAGATTTACTATTACAATAGGAAAGTAGGGCTATTTGCCTGGGTTCAAGCCCATAGTGTCAGATAAATCACCTTTTAACATAAAGAAAAGCCAGGAAGACCATGAAGCATCTGACTCGTATTTTCAAATATTTGAGAGACTACTTTGTGCAAGGATTAGATATATTCTTCATACTCCAGGGGCAAGTCAGGATCACATGGAGGAATTTGTGGAGAAAAATATTTCAACTTACTCTCACAACTAGGTGCCTCCTTATCCCATGCGACGTTATTGCCTGCGACGAGACAAGTAGTGGATGGGGAACCAATGAGTCGAAACCTAAAGCAAAGGATAAAAAATAATTATATTCTACACGTATTTCCCATTTAACTCACCATTTAGAAAATAATAGCAGGTAGACATTAGACATTACAGGACAAATTACACCATGGCAGACCTTGGAAGGAAGAAACCGCATCTCCATCTGCAAAGTAGTTCTTTCTTTTTAAGGACAAGCTTACATTTTAACCTCCCCAAATCATTTTTATTCCTAGTCCCTCACAACTGAATGAGATATTTCCCTTATGTGACATGGGACATGTTTGTACTTGTTAAGAAACTTCGCAGTTATTTTATCCATGTATACGTCCAGCAAGGAAATAAGCTCCTGGATTAAGCAGGGAAGATGTCTCACTGAAATACATAACACTGTAGCACCTAGCTTAGCGACTTTCAAGCTTTGGGTGCTCAGATAATCTCTTGCATAAAGGAAAGAATGGTGGATTTACCTAGAAGAGTCAGTGAATGAGAGCCAGAGAAGGCAGCTAAACACCCCTACACTTGAAATGTGAAAGGCAGGGATACTCACCCACTTTGCCATAAAACCTTCCAGAGTAGGCCACAAAACGTAGAACATTTTGTCTTTTAAAAAATTTATTAGGTATCTATAATCTTACTATGAGCAAGGTCACAAAGAATGCTGAGCAAAGCTATTCGTGTGTTCTGGTGTACAGCAGAGCTAACCTTGACCAAGTAAAAATTACAGGGTAAAATGGAATGCCATATAAACATGAGGCAGCAGCTGCGAGAGTTAAGAAGTTTTCCACTTGATTAAGTACGAAATGTGATCAGGGCAGTGACCATTTGTAGTCAAGACTACTGGTGCCATCCCCAGTATCCACTTTCCTCTCCTTCATTAGTAATGGAAGCCTCTATTTTTAACTGGGCCATTGGCCACCTGCAATAAAGTTTTCGCTTCTCATCTTTCCTTACAGCCGGGTACAGCCATGTTACTAACTTCTGGCCAGAGGATGTAAGCGGAGTGTCTTGTGTAACTTTTGGAAAGTGCCTTTAAAGGAACTGACTTTCCCTTCTTCCCTGTGTCTTCTATACTGGCTGAAGTTTGGATCATGAGAAAAGACGGACTCTCATTTTGAGGAGGTCAGAGTAGCAAAATGGAAGGAACCCAGGTTTCTGTGGATTATGGAGTCATTGTATAAACCCTGGACTGCCTACCTTAGTGATTTTTAACCTGACAGAGAAGCAAACTACTATCTATGTTTGAGATCCTGTTATTTTATTTCTTCTGTCTTTTACAGCTGGATCTATCTAATCTTAATTGACATACCAGCTCTTCCCAAAACAGTGACATAAAGCTAAAGGGAACTGTGTGACTATGGCAATGACAATGTTTTTGTAGACACAGCGAGTCTCTTACGTTTTAGGTAGTGATTGAATTTTGCTTAGTGCTAGCCTGATAGGTTGTGCTATAAAATCTTTTCAAGTGTGCCAAGAAAAAATCTTAAAAATTGCTGCAAATAGACAAGTTGAGAACCACTGGAGTAAGGAAAGAAGATGATAATCCCATTATTACCTGTGTTTTCCTCTGCCTGTCTCGTGTCACACGTTTAAAAGTTGTCTAAGAGCATGGGATTGTGGGTGTCCTCTGACTTCTGGCCTCCTAGAGGTCGCTTTGATGTGCTCGCTGTGACTAAGCTAACGTGTTAGAGCTAAAACGTGAAGCAGTTTCCAGCCTAGGTATGGCTGCGAAAACACAGGAAATATTTTTTAAAATTTGATTTTATTTTTAATTAACAAATAATAATTGTATATATTTATAGGGTAAAATGTGGTGTTTTGCTATATGTTTCTGTTGTAAATGATTAAATTAATTTACATGTTCTCATGTACTTTATTTTTGTGGTGAGAACATTTAAATCTACTCTTTAAGCAATATTTTCTTGTTCTTGTTCTTTTCTTTTTTTCTTTCTTTCTTTTTTTTTTTTTTGACAGGCTCTGGCTCTGTCCCCCAGGCTGGAGTGCAGTGATGTGATCTTGGCTTACTGCAACCTCTGCCTCCTGGGTTCATGCCATTCTTCCACCTTAGCCTCCCGAGTAGCTGGGAGTACAGGTAATGCGCTATCATGCCCGGCTAAGTTTTTGCACTTTTTGGTAGAGACAGGGTTTTGCCATGTTGCACAGGCTAGTTTCTAACTCCTAGGCTTAAGCAATTCTGCTGCCTCAGCCTCCCAAGTGCTGCAGGTATGAGACACTGCGCCCGGCCAGCAATCTTGAAATACACATTATTATTAACTACAGTCACCATGCTGTGGAATAGTTCTCTAAAACTTACTCCTCCGGTCTCACTGAAACTCTGTGTGCTTTGACCAAATCTCAGCATCCCACCTCTCAGTACCTGGTAACCAGCTTTCTGCTCTCTGCTTCTATGAGTTCAACTGTTTTAGATTTCACAAATCAGTAAAATCATGTGGTATTAGTTCTCCTGTGCCTAGCTTATTTTGGAGGGTATTTTAAGGCACAAATATGTTGTAGTGTAATTATGTTGTAATTTTTCCTGACCTGATGTCCCATGTCTGTAAAATTATTTTATTGAAACCCAGGCTCATTCCCTAAGATTCCCTGTCTGGGATAATAAATATCTTACTTCTCCATTTCCCAGAATTGTTCTGTCTGCATATAGTTCCCACTTTTTCTCCAAATAGTTTCTCAAGCAAATGGAGTTCCTTTTCTGAAAGGATGAGTAAAACTTCAATATCTTTAAATCTTCATAGACATCTGTTAAACCAAATGACTCACACTGTGCATGGTTTTATAACCCTCTTTAATACTTATGAACTATATTGTACAATTATTCTAGTTATTACATATTGCTCTACAATGCCATTTTTAGTGGCTGCATATTGGTTATTACTTGGATAGTCCATAACCTACCTAACAAAGTCCTTAATGTCTGGAATTTCAACTGTTAGCAAAAACACTACAATGCACGATCTTGTACACATGAAAAGAAATGAGACGAGAACTTCACTGACTTCAAAGACAGCTTGAGGATTCAGATCTTCACATCTACACAAGAGACGAGATTTGCAGATTTGGGGAAAAGGCTATGCATGGTTGTAAGCCTTTCAGTACATATTGCCAAATTGCCCTCCACTAAACTTTGACCATGACCTACGAATTCTATTCCTTTGTATAGCTGAATAGTATTCCACGGAATGTGTGAGCTCCATTTTGTTTATCCACTCATCTGCTCATAGAAACTTGGATTGTTTCTACCTTTTGGCTATGATGAACAAAGCTGCTATGGATATTCGTATTAGAGCATCTGCTTTAGTCTTTGTTTTAAATTTTTTTCTTTCTTTCTTTCTTTTTTTGAGACAGTCTCGCCCTGTCACCAGGTGCCAGGCTGGAGGGCAGTGGCATGACCTCAGCTCACTGCAACCTCCACCTCCCGGGTCAAGCAATTCTCCTGCCTCAGCCTCCCAAGTAGCTGGGACTACAGGCGTGCGCCACCACACCCAGCTAATTTTTATATTTTAGTAGAGTTGGGGTTTCACCATGTTGGCCAGGCTTGTCTCAAACTTCTGACCTCTGGTGACCCGCCCGCCTTGGTGTATGTTTGGGGTTCTGCTCATGTAAGACTATGCATCTGTGCCTTGCAAGAATGGCAGCTTGGCTGAGTACAGAAATTTTATTGTACAATATTTCCTCTCAAACACTAACTTCTGCTACCTAGTGTTACAGAACAGAAGCTCGATGCTAATATGAATTTCTTCTTTTTTGCTTATCTCTGGAGAGTGGCAGTATTGTTTTAAAATATCTGGATGGCATAATTTTCTTCCATGCAGGGCCAGGGCCCATTACTGTTCATCTTGATTTGTTTAGTAAGCCTTCAATGATCAATTTAGTCTTTTCCTTTCTAGCCTGAGAAATTATCTTCCATCATGTGCTAATTAATTCTTCTACTCATTCTGCTTTCTTTTATTTTTTTCTGAAATGTCTCTATTATATCTCTGTGTGTCTGTGTGTATATGTGTGTAATTTCAAGTCTGGTTCTTGATGAATTCTGGAGAATTCAATCTTGTCTTCACTATCTCTTTGGGTTTTTTTTTTTTTGTGTGTGTGTGTGTTTGTCTGTGTGTGTGTGTGTGTGTACAGGCTCCAATCTACCCGTCATCACTTCTTTTCAGACTCCTGTGTGTTTCATTCACATCTGAACTTTTCTGATATCAAATAACTAAATCTTATAAATGTCTCTTATAGTTCCATCAATTCTACGTTATAAACATGTGACAGATTTCTAAAGATTTTCCCCTGCTTATTGGAGTAAATTGTTGTGTGGATGAGTATTTCTCTGATCTCTTAGGTTGGTTTCTTTTCTTTTCAATTGCTGTATCTTGCCTTAGATTTGGTGATTTTTTTTTTTTGCTTACCATAGGGAAATCTACGTTCATCCACAATGGAGGTGAGAACAGTTTGGTTAAGAGGTTGTGTGAAAAGCAGTTAAAATCATCCAGGCTCAGACATAGTGAGAAAGAAGGAATACTGACTCACTGTGGTAATAGAATAGAATGGGGCTGATGACCAGGGCAGTTATTTGAGTAAAATTTAACATCTATCATGTTTTTTCTTTCTGAATTTATCATGGCAGTCAAAAATGAGTACACAGTCTTTTTTCTTTTTATTCTATTTTAAGTTCTGGGACACATGTGCAGAACATGCAGGTTTGTTACATAGGTGTACACTAGCCATGGTGGTTTGCTGCACCCCAACCCATTATCTACATTAGTTAATAAATGATGTTGGATTCTTCTAATGCTCTCTCTCCCCTAGCCACCCCACACCCCGACAGGCCCTGGTGTGTGATGTTCCCCTCCCTGTGTCCATGTGTTCTCATTGTTCAACTCCCACTTATGAGTGAGAACATGCAGTGCCTGGTTTTCTGTTCCTGTGTTAGTTTGCTGAGAGTGATGGTTTCCACCTTCATCCATGTCCCTGCAAAGGACATGAACTCATCCTTTTTTATGGCTGCTTAGTGTTCCATGGTGGATAAGTGCCACATTTTCTTTATCCAGTCTATCATTGATAGGCATTTGGGTTGGTTCCAAGTCTTTGCTATTGTGAATAGCGTTGCAATAAACATATGTGTGCATGTGTCTTTATGGTCGAATGATTTATAATCCTTTGTGTATATACCCAGTAATGGGATTGCTAGGTCAAATGGTGTTTCTGGTTCCTTGAGGAATTGCCTCACTGTCTTCCACAATAGTTGAACTAATTTACACTCCCACGAACAGTGTAAAAAAGTTCCTATTTCTCCACATCCTCTCCAGCATCTGTTGTTTCCTGAATTTTTAATGATTGCCATTCTAACCTGTGTGAGATGGTATCTCAATGTGGTTTTGATTTGCATTCCTCTAATGACGAGCGTTGATGAGCTTTTTTCATGTTTGTTACCTGCGTAAATGTCTTCTTTTGAGAAGTGTCTGTTAATATTCTTCACTCACTTTTTGATGGGGTTACTTTTTTTCTTGTAAATTTGTTTAAGTTCCTTGTAGATAGTGGATATTAGCCCTTCGTCAGAAGAATAGATTGCAAAAAATTTCTCCCATTCTGTAGGTTGCCTGTTCACTCTGATGATAGTTTATTTTGCTGTGCAGAAGCTCTTTAGTTTAATTAGATCCCACTTGTCTATTTTGGCTTTTGTCGCCATTGCTTTTGGTGTTTTAGTCATGAAGTCTTTGCCCATGCCTGTCTTGAATGGTACTTCCCAGGTTTTCTTCTAGGGTTTTTATGGTTTTAGGTCTTACATTTAAGTCTTCAATCCATCTTGAGTTTATTTTTGTATAAGGTGTAAGGAAGGGGTCCAGTTTCAGTTTTCTGCATATGGCTAGTCAGTTTTCCCAACACCATTTATTAAATAGGAAATCCTTTCCCCATTGCTTGTTTTGGTCAGATTTGTCAAAGATCAGATGGTAGTAGACGTGTGGCAATGATTCTTAGGCCTCTGTTCTGTTCCATTGATGTATATATCTGTTTTGGTACCAGTACCACGCTGTTTTGCCTTGTAGTATAGTTTGAAGTCAGGTAGTGTGATGTCACCAGCTTTGTTCTTTTTGTTTAGGATTGTCTTGGCTATACAGGCTCTTTTTGGCTCCATATGAAATTTAAAGTAGCTTTTTTCTAATTCAGTGAAGAAAGTCAATGGTAGTTTGATGGGAATACCACTGAATCTATAAATTACTTTGGGCAGTATGGTCATTTTCACAATATTGATTCTTCCTATCCATGAGCATGGAATGTTTTCCCATTTGTCTGTGTCCTCTCTTATTTCCTTGAACAGTAGTTTGTAGTTCTCCTTGAAGAGGTCCTTCACATCCTTTGTAAGTTATTCCTAGGTATTTTATTCCCTTTGTAGCAATTGTGAATGGGAGTTCACTCATGATTTGGCTCTCTGTTTGTCTGTTATTGTTGCATAGGAATGCTTGTGATTTTTGCACATTGATTTTGTATCCTGAAACTTTGCTGAAGTTGCTTATCAGCTTAAGGAGATTTGGGGCTGACATGATGGGGTTTTCTAAATGTACAATCATGTCATCTGCAAATGGACAATTTAACTTCCTCTCTTCCTATTTGAATGCCCTTTATTTCTTTCCCTTGCCTGATTGCCCTGGCCAGAACTTCCAACACTATGTTAAATATGAGTGGTGAGAAAGAGTATCCTTGTCTTGTGCCTGTTTTCAAAGGGAATGCTTCCAGCTTTTGCCCATTCAGTATGATAAGTAGCTCTTATTATTTTGAGATACATTCCATCAATACCTAGTTTATTGAGAGTTTTTAGCATGAAGGGGTGCTGAATTTTATCAAAGGCCTTTTCTGCATCTATTGAGATAATCATGTGGTTTTTGTCATTGGTTCTGTTTATGTGATGGATTATGTTTACTGATTTACATACGTTGAACCACCTTTGCCTCCCAGGGATGAAGCAGACTTGATCATGGTGGATAAGCTTTTTGATGTGCTGCTGGATTTGGTTTGCTAGTATTTTATCGAGGATCTTCACGTTGATGTTCATTAGGGATACTGGCCTGAAATTTTCTTTTTTTGTTGCGTCTCTCCCAGGTTTTGGTATTAGGATGATGCTGGCCCCATAAAATGAGTAAGGAAGGAGTCCCTCTTTTTCTATTGTTTGGAATAGTTTCAGAAGGAATGCTACCAGCTCCTCTTTGTACTTCTGGTAGAATTTAGCTGTGAATCCATTTGGTCCCGGAATTTTTTTGGTGGGTAGGCTACTAATTACTGCCTCAATTTTAGAACTTATCATTGGTCTATTCAGAGATTTGACTTCTTCCTGGTTTGGTCTTGGGAGAGTGTATGCGTCCAGGAATTTATCCATTTCTTCTAGATTTTCTAGTTTATTTGCATAGAAGTATTAATAATATTCTCTGATGGTAGTTTGTATTTCTGTGGGATCAGTGGTGAGATCCCTTTTATTACTTTTTATTGTGTCTATTTGATTCTTCTTTCTTTTCTTTTTTATTAGTCTGGCTAGTGGCCTATCTATTTTGTTAATCTTTTCAAAAACCAGCTCCTGGATTCATTGATATTTTGAAGGATTTTTTTGTGTCTTTATCTCCCTCAGTTCTGCTCTGATCTTAATCATTTCTTGTTTTTTGCTAGCTTTAGAATTTGTTTGCTCTTGCTTCTCTAGTTCTTTCAATTGTGACATTAGGGTGTCAATTTTAGATCTTTCATGCTTTTTCCTGTAGGCATTTAATGCTATAAATTTCCCTCTAAACACTGCGTTAGCTGTGTCCCAGAGATTCTGGTATGTTGTGTCTTTGTTACCATCAGTTTCAAAGAACTTATTTATTTCTGCCTTCATTTCGTTATTTACCCAGCAGTCATTCAGGAGCTAGTTGTTCACTTTCCCTGTAGTTGTGAGGTTTTGAGTGAGTTTCTTAATCCTGAGATCTAATTTGATTGCACTGTGGTCTGAGAGACTGTTTGTTATGATTTCTATTTTTTGCATTTGCTGAAGAGTGTTTTACTTCCAATTATGTGGTTAATTTTAGAATAAGTGCAATGTGGTGCTGAGAATAATGTATATTCTATTGATTTGGGGTGGAGAGTTCTGTAGACGTCTCTTAGGTCACTTGGCCCAGAGCTGAGTTCAAGTCCTGAATATCCTTGTTAATTTTCTGTCCCATTGACCTGTCTAATATTGGCAGTGGGGTGTTAAAGTCCCTCACTATTATTGTGTGGGAATCTAAGTCTCTTTGTAAGTCTCTACGAACTTGCTTTATGAATCTGGGTGCTCCTGTATTGGGTGTATATTTATTTAAGACAGTTAGCTCTTTTTGTTGCATTGATCCCTTTACCATTGCATAATGGCCTTCTTTGTGTTTTTTGATCTTTGTTGGTTTAAAATCTGTTTTATCAGAGATTAGGATTGCAACCCCTTTTTTATTTTTGCTTTCCATTTGCTTGGTAAATATTCCTCCATCTCTTTATTTTGAGCCTATGTGTGTCTTTTTATATGAGATGGGTCTCCTGAATACAGCACACCCATGGATCATGACTCCAATTTGCCAGTCTGTGTCTTTTAATTGGGCCATTTAGCTCATTTACATTTAAGGTTAATATTGTTATGTGTGAATTTGATTCTGTCATTATGATGCTAGCTGGTTATTTTGTCCATTAGTTGATGCAGTTTCTTCATAATGTCAATGGTCTTTACAACTTGGTATGTTTTTGCAGTGGCTGGTACCGGTTGTTCCTTTCCATGTTAGTGCTTCCTTCAGGAGCTCTTGTAAGGTAGTCCTGGTGGTGACAAAATCTCTCAGCATTTGCTTGTCTGTAAAGGATTTTATTTCTTCTTTGCTTATGAAGCTTAGTTTGGCTGCATATGAAATTCTGGGTGGAAAATTCTTTGCTTTAAGGATGTTGAATATTGGCCCCACTCTCTTCTGGCTTGTAGAGTTTCTGCAGAAAGATCCACTGTTAGTCTGATGGGCTTCCCTTTGTGGCTAACCCGACCTTTCTCTCTGGCTGCCCTTAACATTTTTTTCCTTCATTTCCATCAGGTGAATCTGACAATTATGTGTCTTGTAGTTGCTCTTCTCAAGGAGTGTCTTTGTGGTGTTCTCTGTATTTCCTGAATTTGAATGTTGGCCTGCCTTGCTAGATTAGGGAAGTTCTCCTGGATAATATCCTAAAGAGTGTTTTCAAACTAAGTTTCATTCTCCTCGTCACTTTCAGGTACATCAATCAAATGTAGGTTTGGTTTTTTCTCATAGTCCCTTATTTCTTGGAGGCTTTGTTCATTCCTTTTCATTCTTTTTTCTCTAATCTTGTCTTCATGCTTTATTTCATTAAGTTGATCTTCAATCTCTCACATCCTTTATTCCACTTGATTGATTCAGCTATTGATACTTGTGTATCCTTCATGAAGTTCTCGTGCTGTGTTTTTCAGCTCCATCAAGTCATTTATGTTTTTCTCTAAACTGGTTATTCTAGTTAGCAATTCCTCTTTTTTACAAGGTTCTTAGCTTCCTTGCATTGGGTTGGAACATGCTTCTTTAGCTCAGAGGAGTTTGTTATTACCCACCTTCTGAAGCCTACTTCTGTCAGTTCATCAAACTCATTCTCCGTCCAGGTTTGTTTCCTTGCTGGCAAGGAGTTGTGATCCTTTGGAGGAGAAGAGCTGTTCAGGTTTTTGGAATTTTCAGCTGTTTTGTGCTAGTTTTTCCTCATCTTTGTGCATTTATCTACCTGTGGTCTTTGATGTTGGTGACCTTTGGATGGGGTTTTCACATGGACATCCTTTTTGTTGATGTTGATATTGTTCCTTTCTGTTTGTTATTTTTCCTTCTAACAGTCAGGCCCCTCTGCTGCAGGTCTACTGGAGTTTGCTGGAAGTCCACTGCAGAGTCTTTAAAAGCCCCTTCTCAGTTGAGGCAGTGGCTTCTTGTCTGGCTACTTGTCCCAAGGAGAAGTCAAGAGCAAGAACCCCATAAATGTCCCCTCTCTGTGTGTACTTTTGATGCATACACTTCCCCCAGAGCTGTTGTTACAATTAAGATTTACCCTCCCAAACCCTGATTCAGGGTCCTCCAACTCAATTGTAGTACCTACTGATCTCAGTTAAGGAGGTTTGCATGGTTCATCTACCTGTTTTCCTTGTACTTATTTGTAAGCTGCTCCTTTTCATCCAATGAATGCCTGACCAGGTTTCACATGTACCACCTCTGACAGGAACATGATGCCTTCCCCTGGTTTACAATACAATACAGATTATTCCTTTTTTTTTTTCATATTCCTTTGATCACATGCCTATGTCCAAGGTATAATCTCCATCTAGAAGTCCTATTGCTTGCTTTTAAAGTAAAGGTAGCATTTAGTTTGTCTATCTGAGACTGGGTCAGAAGTTGGCTCTGCTGTTCTGGAACTAATATTCAAGAGATGGTATTTTCAACTCACCCTTCATTACAAGAATAATTAATTGTTGATCCAAATTGGATGTCTGTGTTTACATGAACCATTCCATTGAAGGGTTTTGGAGGAGTTCCACATGATTTTCCTAGGAGGAAGAAGCAGAATTTGGGATTAAGTGTAGAGTTCAACTTACCTTTGTTTGTAAGGTTTAAACTGGAGTGTGGCATACTGAACAGCATATACAGTTCTGATTGTTTCAACAGAATTGACTATGTTGAGGAAACTTGGCAAACAACCTCAGAACCACACAATCTTTAAACCACTTTAAAAAAGACTACCTTGCATTTCCTAATAAAGATTATTTATGGGCCGGGTGAAGTGGTTCATGCCTGTAATCTTAACACTTTGGGAGGCCAAGGCAGGTGGATCACCTGAGGTTGGGAGTTCAAGACCAGCCTGGCCAACATGGCAAAACCCCATCTCTACTAAACAATGCAAAGATTAGCTGGGTGTAGAGATGGGCACCTGTAATCCCAGCTACCCAGGAGGCTGAGGCAGGGAGACTTGCTTGAACCCAGGAGGCGGAGGTTGCAGTAAGCCAAGATTGCACCACTGCACTCCAGCCTGGGCCATAGAGTGAGGCTCCATCTCAAAGCAAAACAAAACAAAACAAAACAAAACAACACCAACAGAAACAATACAACACAAAACAAGTCATTTATGGCTAAAGTGTTGTACTCTTATTCCGCCAGCCAAAATCAAAGGCCTCAAAATTTAGGATATCCTCCCTATTTTTAGTTAGCCAAGCACAGTTCACTGCAACCCACGTAAATTTCTTTTGTACTCCTGTTTCATTCATTTCATAGTTTCAGCCATCAAGGATCATCTACAGTGAATGTAAATTTTCTTTCTAATTCCTTTGTGAGAGTCATTCTCATGAAACGAGCATCTAGTCAAGGTTCAGAAACTTCAAGCAATATGAAGAGGTGATGTACAAATTCACCCTTTAAAAGTACCTTGGGCAAATGTAGACATCCTGCCTCCAAAATTCGAGCAAACTGAACCAAATCCCGGCTGTTCTGTTTTTATTGTTGTTGTTTGTAGAGATGGGATTTGGCCATGCTGCCCAGGCTGGTGGCAAACTCCTGAGCTCAAGCTGTCTGCCAGCCTTGGCCTCCCAAAGTGCTGGGATTATAGGTGTGAGCCACCAAGCCCAGTTCCACCAATGCCCAGACATGAAGTAGCTCCCAGGGAGGGGTTACTCACGTCTACAGTTGTCTTCAGCGCTTGACCAGACCAAGTTTTCTAAGCAGGAGATAGAGAACATACTCCCAAAATACCCAGGACGGCATTCATAATTCAAAGATGTCCCAATTGGAAACTCAGACTCATTAATTGGGGTTGTAGGACTGGCAAACGGATACTGCTCTGGGGTTTTACAGTGACCTGGAGAACAAAACCACAGGAATATCAAAGTTTGCAGAGAGCCTTCCACCCTACCTTCTCTTTCTCTCCAATTAAGCTAATAGATGGGACCTCAGAAACAAAGAAACTTACAAGAATAGCAAAAGATTTTCTTCCCCTTGACGATACCTTGGGATGGAGCTTTCAATGGCATCTACTCAGCAGGAAATTTTTACTATTTGGAAGACTACTCAGCTTTCTGATCTTTTTGTTCTTATTTCACCAAAGCAAGAACTTCAACTTATAGTTTCAAGTCAGACCTCCTATAGGAGTGCCTATATCCACAGTTAACCACTTAAATCCTCAGGTATTTGTGCTAATTCACTCATGAGTTGTGATACATATTTTATCATCTCTCTCCATCTACTACATTCTCAGGGTGCCTCTCTGGCCCTTCAAAGCAAATACCCCTTGTAGTGAGTTGAATGATGTTCTCCTAAAAGATATCTCTACCTAAAACCTCAGAATAGGAACTTATTTGGAATAATGATTTTTCAGATAGAATTAAGGTTAGGATCTTGAGATTAGATCATCTTTTATTTAGAGTGGGCCCTAAATCCAATGACTGATGTCCTATCAGGGAAAAAGTAGAGGGATTTGAAAAATAGAGACACAGGGGAAAAGGCTATCATGGAAGCAGGGACTGGAATGAAGCATCCATAAACCAAGGAATGCCAAAGAATTCCAAAAACCAGCAGGAGATGGAAGAAGCAAGGAATTGGTTATTTTCTAGAGCCTTAGAAGATGGGAAAATACCCCTGCCAACACCTCGATTTCAGACTTCTAGACTACAAAACTGTGAAATAATAAGTTTCTTTTGTTTTAAGTCACCTAGTTTGTGGTAATTTGTTACAGCAGCCCTAGGAAACTAATACACTGTTCTTCTTCTGATGCTAAACCAGGCATTTAAAGATAGAACAAAATAGGCTGGGCACAGTGGCTCATGCCTTGTAGTCTCAGCACTCCTGGGACGGATTGCTTGAGCTCAGGAGTTCAAGACCAGCCTGGGTAACATGAGGAAACCCAGTCTACATAAAATACAAGAATTAGCTGGGTGTGGTGGCATGCACCTGTGGTCCTAGCTACTTGGGAGGCTGGGATGGGAGGCTTACTTGAGCCAGGGAGGTCGAGGCTGCAGTAAGCTATGATTGCACCACTGTACTCCAGCCTGGGCAAACGAGCAAGACCCTGCCTCAAAAACAGACACAGCACACACACACATACACACACAAACACACACACACACACAAAAGAACCAGAACAAAACAGACTAAGTTAGCCTCCCATAAGAAACTATGTCTTCTTTTTGAGAGAGTATATTGTGTGCTGCATATTTTTACTTTTATTGTTTAACAGTATTTGCAATTTTCAAATTTTATTTTTTATAGAGACAGGGTCTTGCTGTGTTGGCCAGGTTGGTCTTGAACTCTTGGCCTCAATCCTTTCACCTCGGCCTTCCAAAGTGCTGGGATTACAGACGTGAGCCACCGTGCCCAGCCATATGCTGCATGTTTTCAAACAGAGTCTGAACTAAACTACCTCCTTTTTGGAGAAGACTTCCTCCATCTGTTCATTCATTAAGCCTGCACTGGGGCATAAGCATTTGCATTAAAAAATCAAACACCGCATGTTCTCACTCATAGGTGGGTGCTGAACAATGAGAACACATGGACACAGGGAGGGGAGCATCACACACTGGGGTCTGTTGGGGGGGCAAGGGAAGGACAGCAGGGGGTTGGGGCGGTCAGGAAGGGATAACATGGGGATAAATGTCAGATGTAGGTCACAGAGAGATGGAGGTAGTAAACCACATTGCCATGTATGTACCCATGCAACAATCCTGCATGATCTGCACATGTACCCCAGAGCCTAAAGTACAATAAAAAAATTTTTTTTTAATTGTTTTACTAGATTCTGGTCAGGAGCCGTGGCTTACGCCTGTAATCCCAGCACTTTGTGGGGCTGAGGCGGGCGGATCATGAGGTCAAGAGATCGAGACCATCCTGGCCAACACGGTGAAACCCTGTCTCTACTAAAAATGCAAAAATGAGCTGGGCGTGGTGGCACATACCTGTAGTCCCAGCTACTCGGGAGGCTGAGGCAAGAGAATCACTTGAACCCAGGAGGTGGACTTTGCAGTGAGCTGAGATCACGCCACTGCACTCCACCGTGGTGACAGAGTGAGACTCCATCTCAAAAAAAAAAAAAAATTTACTGGATTCTGAAGGGTACCACTCAGTTGGAGGGTAAAGATCAAAGGTTAAGTGCCTTTCATCAGGTCTGAATGCCTTTTCACCTTGGATTGCTCTTCTCTCTCAGGGTTTCCCTGTGGATAATGGAATATTCCAAGGCTGGTGCCACATCGCCAATCCACTCCAGCTTCTGTTCTGGAAAAGGCTGAATGTTTGCCCTAAAGGAACAGGCAACTTCTCCTGTCCTTAGGAAGAAACAGCCTCTTCCTTTTCATACTCTTTTCTTTGGGCTACTCATTTCCTTGCCTCTTACCCCCGAGTGAAACAGTTCAAGTACCAAGATGAAGTTGGCCTGGAGGCAAGCTGACAAGTGGACAAACTTTTAGTCAAGACAAAGAGTCTTTCTGGTTAGCCCATGCAGCAAAACACTAGTTAAAACCTTAGCTAAATAATATCCACATTTCCAATTTTGAACTCTGCATGCCCATGTGCATCTCATGAACTTACGGAGCGTGTCTGTCAGTTATACCGATACTGGCTAGTGTTCATAGGCAGTTGTTTTCATGTCCTCTCCAGTGAATACATTTTTCTTCCTGATTTTCATAACTGTGTCTTGCTGCCTTCCCTCCGCCGCTCCCTTCAGACCCCTTACCCCACCCTTCTCCACTCCACCAGCAAGAATAGTTCTGCTCATCTTAATTCAAACACACCTTGGCGCTGCTGAAACCCATCTGTTTTAGCTACAGTATGTCATTTTGACATTTCCACTTATGACAAAGTTAATCTCACAAACAGATACCATACTCTTATTATAGAGACATGAAGGATTGGGTCCAGATATTCTGAACCCATTTAGGATATGTGGAAGCAGATACTGACCAGCAGGAGCAGAAAGTTCACAGCGAGGGGCGGGGCTACTCCAAACCCCATTCCCTTGAGGGTCACTTGTGCAGCGGATGGTGCTGTTCCCAATGAGGTCGAAGGTCATCCCTCTGTCTGGGTGGGGGTCGCATGTGTAAGATACTTCTTTTCCATAAGGAATATCTCCAAGGGGAGTTTCTGTGTGTCTCCCATTAAGGACAACTGGAGGATTTGGACAAAATATTTCTAGAAAGAAAGCAAGAGCTCTCAATTCCATTTAAAAATTTAAATTTGAGTCCAAGGTGATTCCACAGTTGTCATACGGTGACTGTGTCGCTAATTAAGTGTACTTTTTTCTTAAGGAAAGTAGAAACTGCATAATAAATGTATTAGGCCTCTGCTAAGATGGAGCTAAATGAAATGACAACTAAATCAATGTTTATTACAAAAGTCTTCCCCAAATTAAGCATCCTAAATTTTTCAGATAGTTAAGATTTCTGAAAAATAAATAGTATATTCCTTTAAATAAAAATCTTCATAGCCACATTAAAGGGAAATGATCCATTAATTCAGTAAGCATTTTTTGAGTACCTCCTGTATGTCAAGTACCGTTTTAAGCCCAAGATAAATATGATCTTTGACATCAAGAATCTGCATACTGGAGACATCGTTCTAAAATATATTATGCATTTACTATTTGTATATCAGTGATTTAATTTTTCTTTATGATGCCAGGCAATGATTTTCAAAATAAATATGAAAGATTACAGTAATGCTGTCATAATGAAATAAAATATACTGTGTACTCTTGTGTTTCAAAAGGCTCAAGAATGTTAGGCTTTTTTGAGATACTCATTGGTTTTTAAAGGATTTTTTGTTGTTGTTAAAGAAACACATTATTCTTTGGAATGCCTGTATTTGGAGACACTCCTTCCCCTTTCTAATTTGCTTTGAATTTGGGAAGAGGATATTACAGCTTAAAAAAATTATAAACTAATCAAAGGCTAAAATAGCTTAACCAATGTTTACACTCTAGTCAGTGATTTCAGGTATATGTTGGCTTCATGAGGGTATTTTCTCTTTTTTTTCTTTCATACTTCTTAACTATTTCAGGGAAATAGTTGACTTCCTGTTTGTCAAATAGCTGACTTCCACCTATGCAAGATGAAACTATCATGTTTCGTCATATAAATCAGTACAAGACATTGAAATAATTTAAAGCAAAGTATTCATTTGAGCAAAATTCTATTGTAAACATGTATGTTTAATAGCTATGCTTAGAAGGGGAAGCAATAGCGCTGATTGATTTAGTGAAGAAGTAAATGAACAGATTGGACATAGTAGTGTTTCTGTTTTTTACACACTATTTTCTGCCCTCTTAAAAATAAAAAGCAACCCCCTTGCTGCCATTTCCTTCTCCAGCTATAGTCCTACTTCTACTCTCTTTACATGAAAACTCCTCTGAAATATTGTCTATGATCTGTTACAATTCCTCCCGTTCATTCTCCCAAGAATTCATCCCAATCAGTGTTTGCCAGCACTCTACTGAAACTGCCACTTTTTACCTCCAAGTTGCTAAACCCAAAGATCAATTTTCTGTGCCCACCGAATTTGACATTTCTATAGCATTTGACACAGTTGGTTAGTCTAATCTCCTTAATAGAATTTCCCCACTTGGCTTCCAGGGCACCTCACCTTCCTGTGTTTTCTCTTACTGCAGTGGCTGCTTCATCATAATCTCTTTCATCATTCTTCCTTCTCACCTTTTCAACTCTTAATGCTGGACATCCAGGCTCAGTCCACGCATCTGTTCTTGAGCAGCACTCACTCCCTAGGTGAGGATCTCTTTCAGTCTTGATTTTAAGCATAGCAGATACAATGATGGCTTTTACCTACCTATGGGCAGCCTGGGACTCTCCAAGATACCCATCTGGATATTAAGAGGAATACAAAACTTATGTCCTAAGCTTAACTCTTGATTTCCCCCATTCCCAAACTTCATGCAGTCCCCTGCATTACAGCTAAGGGAAATTCTACGCTGGCAGTCGTTCTGGCCAAAAGCCTGGAAACTGTCTATGATTCTTCTCTTTCTCTCACATAAGCAAACCATCAGCAAATCCTGTCATCTGCACCTTGAAAATATATCCAGAATTTGATCACTTCTCATCGTCACCTTTCCCAACAGCTATCCTGGGCCAACTTCTCTGATTAAATTGCTGCAACAGCCTCCCAGTTTGAACCCTCAGCTATACCTAGAGGTGCACTTCACTTTGGGGTCCTCAGCTACTTTCTCAACTGGAGCACTGAATCAATTGAGAGCATTTTCTTAATAACACTTAGTATTATTTGAACATTTCTATTCATGTTTTTGTTTTATTTTGTCTTTATTCTTGCACAAAAATATAAACATGGACTTATCTGTCTTGTTTATAGGCATATTCCCAGTTCCCAGAAGATTGCTTGGCACTAATAGGTGTTCAAATAATTTTGTGTTGAAAGAATGAGTAGTGACTAAACGGATAACTGAGGGAAGAACTGAAAAGTTGAAGTGTGACTATTACTTCTGACAGGAAAGAAGAGAAAAATTTAGCATAGCACCTTGCTGTACATTTATTTCTATGAAGCATTTCTCTCTATTTATAGCACAGACTCTCCTCATAAATATTTATAGGATGTTACCCAAAACCACATGATGCTCAGGTTTATTTTCCCCCAAAACATTGCTTGTATCTATTCCAACAAAAACAATTTCTATTAAAAATGGACATAAATAGCAGGACAAACAATAGATCATCTCATGGGGCAAACCACATTCAGAAAAAGACAAAGAGAAAGATCCAGACTGAAGAAGTGTTTCATCTACTCACGTTCACACACAGGAACACTGTTACTCCAAAGGCTTCTCATTCCAACCAAGACACAATGACTGACGGAACTGCCCTTCAAGCGAAACCTAAAGAACAAAGCAGTAGTGCCTGGATGAATGCACCATTTCTCTCTTCTCTTCATTGACAGATCTCAGCCTCCTCCCTGGGAATTCCTAACTTAATTAACGTTTCACTGCTCGGCTAAAGCACAGGTAAAAAGACTCAGTTCACTTGGTTTCTCACTGACAGGCTCAGAAGACAGATCATGTTGGAGAAAGTGTAGCTTTCAGTGAGGACAAAGCAATAACAGCTGGCAAAGCTGTCAATCGTATGTAATCGGACTTTAAAATATTTTTACTTACTCTTTCATTCTTACTACTAATTCCACTATTTATTTGTTTAAAAGTTTTGTGAAATAATCTTTCCGTCTTATTTATCTTATATACAACTTTCTCTTTTTTTTTTTTTTTTGAGACGGAGTTTCGCTCTTGATACCCAGGCTGGAGTGCAATGGCGCGATCTCGGCTCACCGCAACCTCCGCCTCCTGGGTTCAGGCAATTCTCCTGCCTCAGCCTCCTGAGTAGCTGGGATTACAGGCACGCGCCACCATGCCCAGCTAATTTTTTGTATTAGTAGAGACGGGGTTTCACCATGTTGACCAGGATGGTCTCGATCTCTTGACCTCGTGATCCACCCGCCTCGGCCTCCCAAAGTGCTGGGATTACAGGCTTGAGCCACCGCGCCCGGCCACAACTTTCTCTTATATAACAAACTTTTCTTAACAACCCCTTAGAATATTTATCTCTTCGTGTATGCAAATTATTATTTGTTCATACATCTAATGTCACACACACACACACACACACACACACACACACACATATATATATATACTTTTTTTTTCAAGATCTGTTGTATTTCTGTTGTTGTTTCTGCTTTGTCCCTCACTGGAAGCTGCATGTTTTCCAAAATGATTTGATTTCTTAGCCTCTATCAGTGAGAAATCAAATGAGTGGAGCTTTTTCCTTTTTAAACCTCTGTTCATGGATCCATCTGATTCATACCGCACTTCCCAATCATTGTTTCAGATATTATTCTCCTCCAGTACTTCTTTGCACTAGGTCAGTCTCCTTTTCTGGACTGCTGGCTGTATTTCTGTTTGTACTTGACACTGAGTTGTATGTGCCATTTTTTCTTTATCTCTTTATCTCCCGATGGTACTGCCACTTAGCCCCTACTTTTTTAAAACCACACTTCCAGAAGTTAATCTCCCTGTATTCTTCTTTTCCTAGGTCAGCCCTCTTTTTGGATTTATCCTTGAGCTCAAGAGTCACTCTTCAGAGCTGAGTCGCTGATTTTAATTCTGGGTCACACTCACCCTTCATCACAAATAAAGGACACTTTTGCCCCAAGCTGGAGATTAAGTGGAAGCAGCACATGGCCATGAGGGAGTTGACCCAAGAAGTCATCACAGGATTTCACTAGAATAAAAAAAAACAGGAGTAAGACCTCCATGTGAGGGGTACAGAGAGCAATCTAGAAGCCAGAGAGTCGAGGCACCTGCACATCTGGGGACTTCCGGGCTCCAGTCTCCCTGGGGTGTGCAGTGCAGAGAAGCAGCCCCTCTGAGGTCATAGCCGGGCTCACAGCTGTAGAACACTTCCTGCCCAGGTGAAAAGTTGACCTGATTGCTTTGGGTATGCTCACCATGCAGGATTTCTGGAGGTGGCTGACACACTGTGGAAAGGACAGTTCCAGAGTACTTGTTAGTTATGGGGGAATTTCCTTTGCTATAGCTTATGCTTGCTGAAGCCCTCATAACTAGTCAGAGGTAGAGAAATAGAACCCAGTTCTCCCTAGCACAAGACCTCAAATTCACTTGTAAATCTACAGGGCATGAGGTTTTTTCTCCTAGCTCTTGCTATCCGGTGTGGAGTTGTTAGTATTGGTGGAGTCTCCATCTACATGCTTCCTAGGAAGGCAATCCCAGTTTTCACCCGTTATTCAGGTAATGAGACTGTCACCTGAGCCCAAGCCTGTTTTACAGATTTCCCCCCCATTTCTCTGATTGCACACCTATGACTAAAGTACAGTCATAATGTTTCAGGACAGGCAAGCCCCCAAATTGGGGCTTATTCTGGAAGGGTTCTTGCCTCACCCAGGAAAGAATTCAAAGATGAGCCAGTGGTACTAGATAGCAATCTTTTGGTGAAAGACACTGCCCCTTGCAGAACACGGCTAACTCACAGGCAGTGTGTCCAGAGTCAGCAACATACAGGCTCCTAGCAGGCAACTGTATTTATACTCCTGTAAACCTGCTTCAATTACATGTAAATTGAGGAGTGATCAATGCAAATTAAGGGGTGACTTATTTAGAACTTTCCAGGAAAGGGGTGGTAACTTCCAGGTCATGGCCATGGCCGTTTGTAAACTATCATAGTGCTGATGGGATTGTGAGGGCAGCTAGGGATTGCTTTCATCGCCATCTGCTGGTTCCTGCTAGGGATTGCTTTTGTCGTCATCTGCTGGTTCCTGCTGATTTTTCACTTCATCCTGTCTAAGCCAGATCCTGTTTTGGTCAGCAGGATTGTGAACACAACACAAGCCCTGCCCATCTCCTACCTCAATACATCCAACTTTGTATGTCTTTATCTGTTCGTCTTCCCAGCTCAGTGGTTGCACAAGGCTAACACGGGTTAGTAGAAGAATTGTAAGCTGCTTCTCTGTCCCTATGTATCAGCCATTACACCTCCCACTCCACTGCTAAACCAGCTATTGTGACACCAGTAGACAAGATGAACTATCAAAACCAAAAGCCCTTAAATAAGCCAGCCCTTTGTCACGAGAGGACATATTATTTGGAGAGTGTTTGACTCAACGTCTGCCTTTACTTACAGTCCTGTTCGTCCATGCTTAGGGCATCAGAACCCATTTTAACATCAACCTAATCTATATCTCATTCAAGATGAATTTAAAAATCGTCACTTAACTGGCTTTGAGCAAGTTACTTTCACTCTTAGATTCCCGGGGATAAAATGTAGGAGGCGGATGGCTTGAGCCCAGGAGTTTGAGGCTGCAGTGAGCCATGACTGTATCACTGTATCATTGATTAGCCTGGGCAACAGAGACGGACCCCAACCCTAATAAATAGGTTTTTAATAAAATAAAATAACAAAATAAAATGTAGGAGGCAGACCATTATAGGCAAACTCTAAAGTCTTCATCTCTATTCTGATGCCATGATTTCTGGTCTTTGTAAACCAGTCTCTTTCTTTCACCAATGGATGCTGATAGAAGTATGGCAAGAGCTAGAGCATTCAGACTCTGGGGTCTAAGACCCTTGCCTTTCAAAATCTTGGGTGTCTCAGCTAGAGCATGTGACTTGGCCAATTTACCCAACCTCTGAAAGGCCAAGCTGACTTCACTCTTAAATGGATATTACAACAGCACAATTTCAAAGTGTTATTGTAAATAATAAATGAGAAAATATATATAAAGTGCTTAGTGCACAGCTGACCATAAAGAAAGTTCATATGATTTTTCAATATAATTGAGAGATAGTGCAGCTGGTACTGTGCCCTGATAACTGATTAATAGGTGAGTCCAAAATCTTTATTCTTGGCTAATTAAGGTCTTGCTTTTCACAGTGAGGACATATATGCATAGGTGCATGCACACCCCAATTCTTAATTTCATGCTTCTTTTTCCCAAACTTGCTCTTCCACACTACTCACCACACATCCCTCCCTCTGAACAAATACTAATATCCTGATCCAACAGCAACTCATGTCATTTGCAGGGCCCTTCTAGGCCTCAGTCAGACTCACCCCTGGAGCAGCTTGGTAACTCTGGCTTCCATTTGTTCAGGGCCTGACATTGCACACGGGGGGATCCTTTCATGACGAAGCCAGGCTGACACCTAAACTCCACAACTTCGTTTAAGGAAAATAAGCTTCTGTTGTCAGATACCATTATTCCATTTTCAACATTTGGAGGCGTGCATTTGTTAGGTATAATGCACTGAGGGGCCGGGCCGCTCCAGATGCCCACTTGATCCTCATTGCTGGTGCAGTGTATGGAGGGCTCACCCACGAGCTCAAACGCATTTCTCCCTCCGCTTCCAGGATTGCAGCGGTAGGTCACCACTGATCCATAGTGAAAATACTCCCTGTTGGTGCTAGTGAAGTCTCCATTGACGATGGAGGGGGGCAGCCCACAAGGAATTTCTGGGAAAAGAGACAGCAAGTTAACCAAAACAAAACCCTGGGACAGAGTCTTGAGTGCTGTGGTATGATCACGGCTCACTGCAACCTTCGCTTCCCAGGTCAAGCCATCCTCCCACCTCAGTCTCCTGAGTAGCTGGATTATAGGCATGCACCACCATGTCTGATTAATTTTTGCATTTTTATTAGAGATAGGGTTTGGCCATGTTGGCCAGGCTAGTCTTGAACTCCTGGCCTCAAGCAATCTGCCTCCCTCGGCCTTTCAGAATTCCGGGATTACAGGTGAAAGCCACCACCCCTGGCCTGGTTTCTTGAAATTATAGTTTAGTGCAAATTTTGCTAACAGTTTTTTTAAAATCCAAAATTAGCAGAAGTAAATATTCACAATATTATTCTCATCTAATATTTACTAATGTACAGACATATTCTTACATTTTTATAATATTATGAGTTATGCTGTTCTCAGTTAACATTACTTCACTAAATGTGTCCACATATTATTATAGTCCACTTTTTTTTTTTTTTTTTTTTTGAGAACAGAGTCTTACTCCGTCACCCAGGTTGTAGTGCAGTGGCATGATCTTGGCTCACTGCAACCCCTGCCTTCCAGGTTCAAGAGATTCTCCTGCCTCAGCCTCCTGAGTAGCTGGAATTACAGGCATGCTCCACCACATTGGGCTAACTTTTGTATTTTTAGTGGACACGGGTTTCACCATGTTGGCCAGGCTAGTCTCGAACTCCTGACCTCAAGTGATCTGCCTGCCTCGGCCTCCCAATGTGTTGGGATTACAGGTGTGAGCCACTGTGCCTGGCCAATAGTCCATGTTTATATTTCCCCTGCTAAATGAGAATTTAACTATGTTATCTCACCATTATTAATTTAGTTCTCTCTATATATAGAAGGCATTTGGTTATTAATATAATAAAGCATATAGCATAGCATTTTCTTTTTTGAGACAGGGTCTTGCCCTGCTGCCCAGGCTGGAGTGCAGTGGCATGACCATGTCTCATTGCAGCCTTGATCTCTCTGGTTCAAGAAATCCTTCCACCTCTCAACCCCCCGAGTAGTTTTGACTATAGGTGTGTGCCACCATGCCCGTTTGATCTTTGTATTTTTGTAGAGACAGGGTTTCACCCTGTTGTATAGGTTGGCCTTGAATTCCTGAGCTTGATTGATCTGCCCACCTAGGCCTCCCAAAGTGCTGGGATTACAGTATGAGCCACCATACCTTGCATAGTATAGCATCTTTATTAAATAACAAAAACAAAAAGCTCTGGCAGAACTAATAAAGACAAGGCAAAAATATACAATATTACACAAAGCACAAGTATACAATATTACATGTAATAAACACAATACTTGCAGATTCAGAGGTAATAAAAAGAACTGAATACTGATCTACAGCTGTACCACCCTGAATTCCTCCAATCTTGTCTGATCTTGGAAAAACTGAATACTGTGTCCTATTCTACATTAGAACAGTGCCCAGCCAGATCAACCTTCCACAAAGTTTGTGTCCACTCGTCCTCCCATCAGTTGTGTTCGAAATTGCTTATTTCCTCAAACCATCACCAAACCCAGGATTATATCCATTTTATATTCCTTGTTAGCTTGCAATTGCTCATTCCTCTTTGCTCCCCAAAATCTAGGAAGCTCATCTTCCAAACAATTGACAGGGAAGATGGCATGCCCCTGTCTAGACAAATAATAAAAAGGAAGAAAGGGCTGCATTGCTTGAATATCTGATGTGATACTAAGAGCCTGCAGAGAGGATACAGGGTTTCTTTCACCAAGTGTGTATTTGTTGACTTCACTAAATAAAATGCTCTTCAAACTGGGAAGAGGGAATTGGGGGCTGTTTAAATGAAGGCCATTTAAAACAGAAGAGGAAATTCGGGGCTGTTTAAATGAGCTCAAGACTAGTTTAAAATAAATTACCCCTTAAGATAAGGGGGAAAAAAAGCATTTCTAGATGAAGGTAGAAGGGAATGCTGTGAGCCGTTTTAAGGATATGACTGGGATATGACTGCATTCTTCAAATATCAAAAGGATACCATTTCAAGAGGGATGAGATTCATTCTTCGTAATTCTAGGAAGGCCATGCTAGGATTAAATGATGGATTGAATGGGGAAAGAGATTTCAACTCACCTTGACAAATTGGTGGCTTTGTGCTCCAATGGGCAGTATTGCCTGAGATGATACATTCAGCAGATGACCGACCAACGAGGCGGTACCTAAAGGCAAAAAATGGAAAATAATCGTGCTGTGCATACCTCGTCAGCGTCCTCACAGCGTGCATATGTGGCAAACCAGAAGGATTACAATGCAGGAGACCTCTATGGCCCAGCCTAAACTTCAAGTGTGTTCCCAGCTTTTTTTCACTTCTCTTTCTTATTCTCTCACTATTGTAAGAGATATTTCTGCTCTAACTTCTCCTGGCCCACTTTGCTTCTTAATATCTTGGCTTCATTGTGGACTGTACCTGGCACCAAAATAACACAATTATTTTGTAGACCTGTTTGACAATTTTTTTCTTAAGTTCTGTCTTTTCTCACATCATTTCTGCCATTTTTTGCTTGCATTTTCCCTTGATGTGTGTGTGTGTATAATAATACTATGTCATTTTACTTGAGATGTGTTTTTTTATAAATACAAGATTTGTTGCTTTTCATCCTTTCTAGGAGACTTTGTCTTTCAACAAGAAGATTAAGCCAAATGTATTGAGATAAATGATACATTTGATTGGCTTTTGTCATCATTCGTTCACTACCTTTTTCATTGATTTCATGATGCCCAATGATGAGGATGAGGAGAAAGCAATGAATAAAATGACCTGACCCAAACCTGAGGGGGCTTCTTTTCGGTGGAAGAGCAAATGCATTCCCTGCTATTCCTTTTCCTTCCCTCTCACTTGCTATATGGAACAGATAGATTCAGCTGTTTTAGTTATTCTAATAATTTGGAAATTAAACTTAATATTTTTCCAATGAGGAATTTCATTTTATATGTGTGCATGTGCATTATACATATACTCACGACATATATTTAACCCTATTTTCTCACTTCTAGAGTCACACTCTGTAGAGCCGGTCCACTCATCTTTTCTGAAACGTAAGTCTAGCCCACCTTGCCTTGTTTTCTCACATTTTCTAGTTTTATTGATATGTTTTGTGATTTTAGGGATATTATTACTAAATTACGATTACATTGCCAAGTTTCTGTGTGTGCGGCTTTATTTTGTTGTTGTTTTTACCAATTCTCGATTTCATTGATATTTCTCTTGGAATTCATCATTCTCCTTTTTAAAAATTTGCTTATGAATTGCCTGGGAAACGTACTTAAATGTTACTATTTTTATGTCTTTGCTTATCCTTTAATGTGTATCTGGAGCCTCTAGGTGTGAATATTAGCTTGGCTCAATAGAACTGCTATCTTATACAATTTAGTGTTGTGTAGAATCAAGGCGGTGCCAATAAATTTATTTCTTTTGCAGGTATCATATTTTCACATTTTATTTCTGGAAACTGAGTTTTTTTGTCTATCCCTGAAACATAGAATTTTCCTTAGTGATGGCTAGGTGTGGGCTTATTTGCTTATCCTTTTGGAATTTTTGTTACATTATTTTGAATCCTAACATTGTCTTACATATGTCTTCTCTCTTTCTTTTTTTGAGATAGTGTCTCATTCTGTCATCCAGGCTGGAGTGCAGGGGTGCCATCATGGCTCACTGAAGCCTTAGCGTCCTGGGCTCAGGTGATCCTTCCACCTCACTCTCCTGCATAGCTGTGACTACAGGTGCATGCCACCATGCCCAGCTAATTTTTATACTTTTTTGTAGAAACAGGATTCTGCCTTGTTGCTTAGGATGGTCGCGAGCTCCTGGGCTCAAGTGGTCCTCTTGCCTCGACCTCTCAAAGTGTTGGGACTACAGGCGTGAGCCACTGTGCCTGCCAGTCTGTCTTTTTCATCTGTTCCCACTGCATTCAGGAAAATTTTGTTAACCCTTCTTACTCTTTGCTTTAATTTTAATTTTCTGCAATATTCATTGTCTTTGTTATATATATGTATGTATATATATGATACATGTATGAAATGAAATATATAAACACACTGAAAACATATATTCATTCATGTACAAACTTCCTGGCTAGTTTCACAGAAGTATTTGTACAACTGAATCTTTTAAAAAATAAGAAAAAGAGAGTGTTCTGAAAGTTTCCCTGGTTTCTTGGCAGTAAATCTCTTTTGTAGGAGGAAATTTCTCCTGATTTTTCAATTTGGTCTCTTTTACAAGTGTTTCCTGTTTCTTGTCATAAGCTCAGTGATTTTCTGCTTTATACCATAGAGAGGTTCGCACTTATTCAGCAATGCAAGATGAGGAGGGCACAGTCAGGAAATTTATCAATTGTATTTTTAAAATGCTCAAAAAAAAGAAAGAAAAAGAAAAGCAGTTAGATTTATTCTAAGTTTACCTTGTTAGATTCTAGGTGCTATGGTCTGTGAGGCTGAGTCTGGCAAATATGCTGCTGGCATCACAAGCTGCCCTGCAGTGTCTGTTGCACTGGCACAAACATAGCCCCTACTCACTACCTGGCTTAGCTGTTCCCATGAAGAGTGAAATTGAGGCGGAGCCTCCACTGTGTGCTGGGGAAAGGTGAGCACCAACAGCTGGACCGTGTGCCATGAGCACTTGACGGTTGACATTTTCAGAGGGGCTCTGTTATCGGTTGAATTGTGTCTCCCTCAAATATGCTGAAGTCTTGATCCCCCAGTCCCTGTGGATGTGATCTTACTTGGAAATACAATCTGCAGATGCAATCAAGTTAAGAGGAGGCCATTAAGGTAGGCCCTAATCCAATATGACTGATATCCTTATAAAAAGAGAGAACTCAGGACACACACATGCACAGAGAGGAGAACCGCATGTGAGGACACAGACCTAGAGGGAAGACGGCCACGTGAGGACAGAGACAGAAATTTGAGTTCTGTTGCAACACGCCAAGGAAGCCCTGGGGCTCCAGAAGCTGGAAGATGCAATGAAGGATCCTCCCCTACAGGATTCAGAGGGAGCATGTCCCTGCCAACACCTTGATTTTGGACTTCCAGCCTCCAGAACAGAACTCCAAAAACTTCTGTTGTATTAAGACGGCCATTTCGTGTTACAGACATGCCTCAAAGGTATTGCAGGTTCAGTTCCAGGCCACCACAGTAAAACAAATAGCACAACAAATCAGTCATATGAACTTTTTGATTTCTCAGTGAGTCTAAAAGTTGTGTTTATTCTATACTGTAGTCTATTAAGTGTGAAATAGCGTTATGTCTTTAAAAAGTCATACTTCTTTTTTTTTTTTTTGAGACAGAGTCTTGCTGTGTCACCAGGCACCAAGCTGGAGTGCAGTGGCGCAATCTCGGCTCACTGCAATCTCTGCCTCCTGGGTTCAAGCAATTCTCCTGCCTCAGCCTCCCAAGTAGCTGGGACTACAGGCATGCGCCACCACGCCCAGCTAATTTTTGTATTTTTTTAGTAGAGATGGGGCTTCACCATGTTGGCCAGGATGGTCTCGATCTCTTGACCTCGTGATCCACCCTCCTTGGCCTCCCAAAGTGCTGGGATTACAGGCGTGAGCCACTGCACCCAACCAAAAAAGTCATACTTTAAAAAATGGTTTATTGATTAAAAATGCTAAAGATTATCTGACCTTGAATAAGTCATCATCTTTTTGCTGGTGGAGGGTCTTGCCTCAAGGTTGATGGCTGCTGACTGATCAGGGTGGTGGTTGCTGAAGGCTGGGGTGGCTGTGGCAATTTCTTAAGCTAAGACAACAATAAAATTTACCACATTGACTCTTCCTTTCACAAAAGATTTTCCTATAGTGTGCAATGCTCTTTGATAACATTTTACCCTCTGAACTGCTTTCACAATTGGAGTCAATCCTCCCAGATACTGCTGCTGCCTTATCAACTGAGTTTATGTAATATTCTAAATCGTTTGTGGTCATTTTGACAATGCCTATGTCATCTTCACCAGGGAGAGGCTCCATCTCAAAAACACCACTTTCTCTGCTCATTCATAAGAAGCAGCTCCTCATCTGTTCGGTTTGATCATGAGATTGTAGCAATTCAGTCACATCTTCAGGCTCCTCTTCTAATTGTAGTTCTCTTGCTGTTTCCACCACGTCTGCAGTTATTTTCTCCACTGAAGCCTTGAACCTCACACAGTTATCCGTGAGGATTGGAATCAACCTCTACCAAACTCCTGTTAATGTTGATATTTTAACCTCTTCCCATGAATCGTGAATGTTCTTAATGGTATGTAGAATGATGAATTCTTCCCTGCAGTTTTCAACTTACTTTGTTCAGATCCATCAGAGGGATTACTGTCTGGGGGAACCATAGCCTTACAAAATGTATTTCTTAAATACTGAAACTTGAAAGTCAAAATTACTACTTCAGTCATGGACTGCAGAATAGCTGCTGCTGTCATCAGCCAGGAAAACTACATTCATCTCCTTGTCCATCTCCATCAGAGGTCTTGGCTGATGAGGTGCAATGTCAATGAGCAATAATATTTTGAAAGGAATCTGTTTTTCTGAGCACTAGAGCTCAACACTGGGCTTAAAATATTCAGTAAGCAACGCTGCAGACCTACCTCTGTCATCAGGCTTTGTTGTTCCATTTATAGAGTACAGACAAGGTACATTTAGCATAATTCGTAAGGGTTCTAGGATTTTTAGAATGGTCAGTGAGCATTGACTTCAACTCAAAGTCACCAGTGGCATTAGCTCCTAAAATGTCAGCCTATCCTTTGAAGCATTGAAGCCAGGCATTGGCTTCTCCTTTCTAGCTATGAAAGTCCAACAGATAGCTGTTTTGTCTACATGGAAAATCTGCTATTTAGTGTAACACCTTCATCAATGAGCTCAGTTAGATCTTCTGGACAATTTGCTACAGTTTCCACATCAGCACTTGTTGCTTTACCTTGCCCCTTTACGTTATGGAGATGGCTTCCTTCTTTAAACCCCAGGAGCCAACCTCTGGTAGCTTCTACCTTTTTTTTTTTTCCTGAGATGGGGGTCTCATTCTATGGTCCAGCCTGGCGTGCAGTGGCACAACCTGGGCTCACTGCAACCTCTGCCTCCTGGGTGTAAACTATTATCATATCTCAGATTCCCAAAGAGCTGGAACTACAGGCACCTGGCACCACTCTTGCTAATTTTTGCATTTTTAGTAGAAACAAGATTTCACCATATTGGTCAGGCTGGTATTGAACTCCTGAACTCAGGTGATCCACCTGCTTTAGCCTCCCAAAGTGCTGGGATTACAGGCATGAGACACTGTGCCTGGCTGCTTCCAGCTTTTTTTCTGCAGCTTCCTGACCTCTGTCAGTCTTTACAGAATTGAAGAGAGTTAGGGGCTTGTTCAGGATTAGGATTTGGCTTAAGGAAATGTGTCTGGTTTGATCTTGTATCCAGACCACTAAAACTTCTGTGTCACCAATAAGGCTGTTTCACCTTCTTATCATTCATGCCTTCTCTGGAATAGCATTTTAAATTTCCTTCAAGTACTCTTGCTTTGCCTTTACAACTCACTAGCTCTTTGGCACACGAGGTCTGACTTTTGGTCTATCTTGGCTTTCAACATATCTTCCTCACTAAGCTTCATCATCTCTAGCTTTTGATTTGAAATAAGAGATGTATGACTCCTCCCGTCATGTGAACACTTAAAGGCCATTGTGGGGCTAGTAATTGCCCTAATTTTAGTATTATTGTGTCTCAGGGATTAGGAAGTCCTGAAGAGAGGGAGAGAGAAGGGGAGTGTCTAGTTCATGGAGCAGTCAAAGCTTGCACATTTATTAAAGTTTCTGTCTTATATGGGTGCAGTTCGTAGTGACCCCAAACAATGACAATAGTCACATCAAAGATCCCTGATCACAGATCACTGTCACAGACATGATAATAATGAAAATGTTTGGGATATTGTGAGAATAATCAAAACGCTACACAGAGACATGAAGTGAACACATGCTGTTGGAAAAATGATGCCAACAGACATGCTTGTCACAGGGTTGGCACAAGCCTTCGATTGTAAGAAGCATAACATCTGCAAAGTGCAATAAGACGAGGAAGACCTGTACTTGGTGATGGCAGCCCTAGGAAGCAATCATGCTGTTACCAGTAAGATTTGTTCTCTCACACAGATGCTATATGGCCTTCTCTTTCTTCCAGCAATGTCTACTCTGGGCTGGGGTTGTTTGTGTGCTTTGAGTACTATACTCTTTCCTAATTAATTTTCCTTCCCATCCAGTGAATGCCATACTCTTTATATGTGCATTTCAATCAGGAATTAACATCTGTGTTCAAGCCTTTTAAGAGCAGGTGGCA
Organism: Aotus nancymaae; assembly: GCF_030222135.1. Classification (NCBI taxonomy): domain Eukaryota; kingdom Metazoa; phylum Chordata; class Mammalia; order Primates; family Aotidae; genus Aotus; species Aotus nancymaae. The sequence continues at coordinate 10,770,495 of NW_026988453.1, read as the reverse complement.
ATAGCCCGGTTTCCTTCCTGAGATGTGGCTAGAAGGTGTATGGCTGTGCCAGAACTCTTGAACCAAGAGATGTTGCTGCCAACTCACCCTGTAATACAAGAATAGTTGATTCTGGATCCAACCTGAATGTTTGTGATCACATGCACCACACCATTCATTGGAGCTGAAGGAGTTTTACATGATTTACCTATGGGAAAGAAATAGTATTTTGGAGCCAGGTAAAGTAATCTGAATTCTCTTCAGTACATAAGGTATCAACCTGCATGTACCTTCCTGAAGAAAATACGTAGTTTTGACGGTTCCACAGATTTTCCCATCTTGAGAAAACTCATCAGAGCGCCTCAGGATTAGCCAACTGCTAAGCCCCACTTTCAAAAAGACCTTCCCTCCAGATCTATCAAGATCGAGATTTAGATCTATGTAGAGACCTTGCAACCCTTATCAAAGTGTAAAAGTCATTCCTGGCATTATGTACCCCCAATATATTTCAACGTTTTCAGAGGATTTCTTCCCACCGAGTTATTCAAACAGAATTTGTCTTCCTACTCAATTTCCCCCCTGATCTACAGTCATTTATTATTTACTTTCCCTAGGGAATGAAGATTTTCTCTACAAATATTCCTTGAAACATTCTCATGAAGTGAGCATTTCAAGCAATAATCAAGGATAACCTACAAGAATAACTCTTACATCCACCTGTATGAACACTTTTGAAAAGAGGTTTCTCATATCCCAAATTTGAAAAAATTCAGTAAGAAGCTTTGGCAGACATGGGAAAGATCCTCTTTAATTTTTCACATTTTTAGGAAGCCAGAAAGAATGTCTTGCCCAGGTTCCACCTTTGCTGTTTGGTTTCCTTGTACTTCAAGCCATCAGAACTCCAATGAGAGGCTGAGAAGCATGGACGGGGAACTTAAGACAGTTCCTGGCAGAAGGAGCCACCGATTTTTCTAGGTCAGATTTCTAAGCCAGCCATTTCAATAAGGACATTCACAGACTTCTGTTTTTAATTCCTATGATTCTAATGAAGAACTTTCCCACCACTCACCACTTCCCTCCCTTTTCACCAGCCCTTTTAGCTGCAAAGGTCATCAGGATCTTATATGCTGACCTACCTTAGAATGATTTATCATTGGTTTGGCATTCCACTGTGGCAAATGCACAAATAAATACCACCCTGTAACTATGGAAATATGGAGGGCCTGGGTTAGATATTCTGAACCCATTTCGGACATGGAGAAATGAACACTAACCCAGACTTCTACAGCGAGGAGCAGGGCTGCTCCAAACCCCATTCCCTTGAGGGTCACTTGTGCATCGGACGGTGCTCTCCCCAACAAGGTCAAAGGTCTTCCTGCTGTCTGGGTGGGGGTCGCACGTGTAATTTACTGCTTTTCCAAAGGGAAAGACTTCCAGAGGTTTTCCTGTGTGTCTCCCGTTAGGGATAACCGGAGGACTTGGACAAAAGATTTCTGGAAAAAAGGCAAAAGCTCTAAGTTTCATTCAGGAGTTTCACCAGAGGCATTCTGCAATTATAAGGTGCTATGATTGTTTTTATTTAAAATATGCTAAGGAGATAACAGTAGACATTAGGACTTCGAAGAGTTGGATTAAATGAGATGTCAATGAAAGTGTATTGTAAAGTACAAAAGAGATTTGTCTATCCTGAATCTTCTAGATAGTAGCAGTTCCTGGACAATAGAAACTTTACAACTTTAATGAAGTATCAAAACATTTGAAGAATGTTTTGAAGGGTACTTTGAAGGGTAACTCATTCACTTAGTCAACATATATTAACTGAGCACTTATCCTGTGTCAGCCACTCATCAGGATCCTGGGGACACAGTGATGATGAAGGAGCCTACGTTCTTGTGAAATATTTCTCAAGAATGAGAATATATATATGTGTGCTAATGAATATATGTGTGCTAATCACCTTAAATAGGCAAAAAATTTCACTGATTACTTATTGATATTGATCATAAATCTCAGTGATAACAATAGCACTGTCACAGTGAACTGAAATGTAGTTAGGCCATTACAGAAAACTCCAAATGAATTCAGATTGCTTTGCTCTTTAAAATGTCTAAGTCTGTTGATGACTTATTTTCTCTTTACTTTCTGGGTCAGGTTTCCAGTTGTTACTCCTTTCTAGCATCTGCTGATTTGTTTAGAACAGTCTCTTTCTCATTTCTAATTGGCACTTTTCATTAGAATTGGAATTTGGAAGAAGCTACTTCAACTAGCAAGGGTTGTGAAAAATAAGAGAACGCTTGAGTAGTCCAGTCAATAACTGAGCTTTCATGCATGGCAGTAGAACAGGCATTTGTCATGTTGCTTCAAGGGGCATTGGATTTCTTAGACAGCCAAGAATCACTATATAAATTATGTTGTTATACAATTTTACTCTAAAAAGCACTGTAAGATGTCAAAGTAGATTTCTAACAACATAAACAGTTCAGTAAAATTTCATGGTTTTTTAAAGAAACACGTTTTTCAATCTTTAGAATCAAGAAATGAAGCAAAGTTCTGTCTTCTACTGGGGAAATTATAAATGGGTAGACTAGGAGAAATCAGCCATCTACACGTTTAGACTGCTAAATGTGATTACTGAACACATGAGTCTTATTTTTAAAAAACTGAATTATTAGTTATGAATCTCTCAGCATAAGTTATTTAGGTGCATGTTTTGAGAATTTAAGGAGTCTCAAACTGCTCACCCTGTCTAATGTTACTCCCCACTTTTCCCTCATTCCTCATTACTTTGATCTATTATCTCTGTAGCATTTAACTCATTTATTTTTTTTCTTCTCCCCACCTGAGTAAAAACTCATTTATTATTTTCCTTCTCCCCACCTGAGTAAAAACAACATGGGGACAGGAATTTCACTCATCTTGTTTATTGCTGTAAGGCCAGTGGCTAGATGAAAATGAGGCACAAAGTATGTGATCAATAAATAATTGATTAAATAAAGGCATGTTTAATATTTGTGTATTAGCAAATGGATACAAAAATTGAAGACTGACTGCACCTTGATGGGAGAACAAAATGAAAAAGAAGGAAAGAGAGGTAGGGAGGGAGGGGAAAGGGAGAGAAGAAGGGAAGAAAGAACTAAAGGAAAGAAAGAAGAGAAAAAATGAAGGAGAGAAAGAAAGCAAATTGTTAAAGCTTCACATTATCCAATCTCTCCTGATCTAGAAGCACACTACCATAGGAGTTATTGCGGTAGAACACAGAATACAAAACAGCAGAGACATATCAGATGGCTCCAAGACAGGTGATGTACACATTGATTCACAACAAAACATTATTAAAATAAGCAATTTTCAAATCAATAATTCAGACTAGAAAATTGAAGAACCACATTAGGGGAGGCCATGGGTCAAATACTGAAGAGATAAAGGGAAGAGATTGGCCTGAAATATTATTCCTGTTACTTACGTTCACACACTGGAACACTGCTATTCCAGAGGCTTTCCATTCCAGCCAAGACACAATAACTAGCAGAGCTGCCTTTTAATTGAAATCTAAAGAAGAAAATAGTAGTGAATAGTGAGCTGTTTCAGCCAAGAGACCAGTCACTTAGTTCACAATCTAAGGCTCTGCCCCAAATCTCAAGATTTTGAGGACCTGAGGCCAGCAGGTGGCAGAATTGTAGAGACTACATTATTCTGGAGAAATCACAGCATCCAGAAGGGAGCAATATAGAATGGCAAAATGCAGTAGCTTGGTCACATGAGAGTCCTGCTTAAATTGAAGAAGGTGGTCACAACATAGCCGCCATCCCCTTGACCCTGGACCCAGGCTTGGAGTTTCAGTAATTACTCCATGATAACCTGATAAATCGCTCATTATCATTATTAGAAACCCAGTCTTCTAATGCAATGCCTTCCTAACTCTGAAACAGCAAGTAAAACAGCTTCCAGTTTGGACTGGAAAAGTGGGAAATAGCTGGTGAGAGAATAGAAATTGTCCTTTCATCTCCACATCTGTGGTGGCGTGAAGAAGGCTTACAATGGCAGTTTGGGCTCCTGAAGAGTAAGCACGAATATTCTAGTGGTAAAAAGAAAGAAGAGATGACATGACTTTTGTATGCAGTCATCGAAAATTCTCAATGTCCTGATGCCCTCCTAAATCTTACTGGCCGCTGGCATTTGGAGGCTGCCAAGATCCTGTGGAACATTTTGGGATCAGGTGCTTTGTTGCCCATGCTGGTCAGCTACCATGTAGAGATGTGCACCTTGTGAAGACCGCTAGATGGACATAAATGAGTTAATGACCTTGCCGGAAATATTAACAGCAGCCATCAGGACCCCATGACTAGCCAGATGATACATGACTGAATTTTTAAAAAATGCATCTTTAGTCCTATTACAAATTTCACCATTGATGGTTTAAACAATTTACTGGAATGATTCTTAAATGATTCTAGCTATTTAGAATAAGCGTTTTATTACTTGCAATTTTTTTCTGAAACTCTCTAAATTACTCATATCCCTTTTGGCTTGGAAAATAGGATTTTTTAACTTAATGTGCTTGTTATACTACAAGTATAACAAGTAGTTATACTTGTCCTTGAACTTTCCAGTTAATTTATGGCCCATTTTCCTCTTCATATCTCATGTTGTTAGTTCTATGTGTTTCTTTCTTCCTATATATACTTTCAAAAGTTCATGTCTTTGTGTGTGTGTGTGTGTGTGTGTGTATGTGTGTGCGTCTGTGTCTTTTTTTTAAAGCTACACCAATCTCCCCTTTTTGGACTAATTCCTAGCCCAATTTCAATGTCCAGAAGATCAGGCAAGCTCATACTCACCCTTCATCACAAACAAAGTCCACTTTTGCTCCAAGCTGGAGATTAGGTGGAAATAGCACACGGCCATTAGGAAGTTGGCCCAGGAAGTCATCACAGGATCTCACTGGAGAAAAAGAAAAACAAACAGAAATAACTGGCTTGTGGAGAATAAAGACACAAGCTAAAAATATCAAGCCAGGTAAGAGTCTAGGCACCTTCACATCTGGGGACTGCAGGGCTCCAGTCTCCCTGGGGTGTGCAGTACAGAGAAGCAGCCCCTCTGAGGTCATAGCCAGGCTCACAGCTGTAGAACACTTCCTGGCCAGGCCAAAAGTTGGCCTTGTCCCTTTGGGTACGCTCACCATGCAGGATATCTGGAGGCGGCTGACATACTGGGGGAGAGAGAAACAAAGTACTGCTAATTGTGGGAAAATAACTTTTTCTGTTCACTGGTAAACTGGCCAAGGGAATAATAATTATAAATCTATGTGTAATAAAAAGGCACAATAAAAGCCTTATAAACTAAATACACAGAGCGAGGAAGATGTCTTGCCATCAGTCATAGAACTGACACTTGCAGAACTGTGACTAAAACGGAGGTATCCCCAATTCATTGATTTTCATATGAAGTATGCACCTAAGATTTCATGATGGACAGTTCCTTCTAGAATGGAACTGTCTAGAATGCTTCCAATTACTGTTCACCCAGTACAAAATTGGGAGGAATAATGGATTTTTATATCTTCACACTTCTTTTCTAGAAGGACGCCAACAATTTAGTATTGCATTTTAGGCAACAGAGCAGTGCCCATGCACACGTCTCATCTAATAGGTCCCTCCATCCCCTATCACATTGGTGCAACAAACAAGGTCCATACACCTATTCTCATCTCCTTTCATGTCTCTGTTAGCGGCCACCTAACATAGGGTGGTAGAGAACGATGGGTCTCCTCTCCTCATGCTATGTAGCAAGGTGCTGCCTAGTCATTCATTTCACTGCAGTGAGAAGGTGGGCAACTGTTGAACAAAATCTAAAAGACCTACTGTCACCATAATGAGAGTGTATACTTCACACAACATATAATGACATATCTAGTTGTCTCTTAATCTAGTTCATCTGAACTCAGGAAATCAGAACACATTTGGGTCTCAATTAAATTATATAAAACTGTCATAAAATGGAAAAAATAATTTCAGTTTGGCTTTGAGCAGATCAGTTCCCTTTTCTGGACTTCAGCTTTCTCAAGCATCAAATAGGGGATTGGACTAGAAAAATGACTTCTTTAAGGAGTTCGTAAATACTCTGATGCTGTAATGCCAGTTTTCAGGGCTCATCACCCAGTGTTTCCCTTGACTACTCAATGCCTGGTGATGTAATATTGAGGTGGTGTGTTTGTTAAATTTATGTTGGCCCCTGGCCTCACACTTCTGCACTGTCTTTTGACTGCTAGTAATGCAGGCCTTAAAACTACAATCCTTTGTCTTCCTTGATAGCTGGGCTCTTGTTAGGTTCTGTCAATTGGAGGCATATATGCCAAATAAAAAGGCAGGATGATGGCAGAATCTGTTCTACTTCTAGAGGTGGCTCAGGCAGTGACGGTATAGATGGCTTCAGTGAGCAGCCACAGCTTCAATTCTAGCAATGCCAACGACTTTTGCTCCAGCAATATCAGCTACATTCTGGCAGCAGTGGTGGCTCCTGCAGCATTAGCAGCTTTCAGGAAGACACCTGCTCAGTGGCAGGAGCTGACCATTTCAGCATCAGTACAGGCTCCTGTGCTTTAGACTGGAAGCCACAGTAGCTCCCTGATCTCTGGTAACTCTACCTTGTTGCTATGGCTTTTCCTGTCCTTCTAACATCTTTCTGACCTATTAGCTGTGACATGGTTTGGCTCTGTGTACCCTCCTAAATCTCATGTCAAATTGTAATTCTCAGTGTTGGAGCAGGAGCCTGGTGGGAGGTGACTGGATCATGGAGGTGGTTTCTGATTGTTTAGCATCATCACCCTAGTGCTGTCTTGTGATAGAGTTCTACTGAGATCTGCTTGTGTAAAAGTGTACAGAACCTCCCCATTTGCTCTCTCTATCTCCTGCCAGCCATATGAAGATATGCCTGCTTCCCTTTTGCCTTCTACCATGATTGTAAGTTTCCTGAGGAGTCCCCAGCCATGCCTCCTGTACAGCCTGCAGAACTGTGAGTCAATTAAACCTCTTTTGTTTATAAATTACCTAGTCTCAGGTAGTTCTTTATAGCAATGTGAGAACAGATTAATACCACCTGCATGAAATCCCTCACTCCTTGACTGTATCCAGAGTAAGTTTTGATTTCCTGACTGGATGCTGACCAGCAAAGCCAAGACTCTGGAGTCAGATGGACTTGCGTTCCAGTCTTCAGTCGGGAAGCTAGTATCTTAGAAAGGTATCTGATCTCTCTAAAGTACAACTTCTCTGCCAAACATAGAAGCTGGGCATGGTGGCTCATGCCTATAATCCCAGCACTTTGGGAGGCTGAGGTGGGTGGATCACTTGAGCACAGGTGTTTGAGACAAGCCTGCTCAACATGGTGAGACTCCATCTCTACAAAAAATACAAAAAATTTAACCAGGCTTGGTGGCATGCACCTGTAGTCCCATCTGCTTGGGAGACTCAGGCTGGAGAATTACTTGAGCCAGGGAGGTGGCAGTTGCCGTAAGCCATGATCTCACGTCTGTAGTTCAACTTCAGTGACAGATCAAGGACCTCTCTCAAGCAAACAAAACAGACAAACATAGAAAAACTGGTAACTACCTAATAACTTTGTTTTAAGAATTAAAATTCACACGTAGCCTGTATTATGGTATCTGACCAGAAAACTCACTCATTTCCTATAAGCAATTATTGTATTCAAAGGTAATTGATAGATCTATTTATAAGAACCCCAAAGAAACATCACATTCCTTGCCCTGGTTTAGCTTTGCTTCTTGATTTCAGCACATGTGCATGTACACACACACACACACACACACACACACACACCCCTTCTGAATTTCATGTTCACTACCTAGAAAATTTGCTCCCCGACCCTGCTCATGACACATCCCTCCCCCTGAACAAATACTAATCTCCTGATCCAGCAGCAACTCATGTCATTTGCAGAGCCCTTCTAGGCCTCAGTCAGACTCACCCCTGGAGCAGCTTGGTAACTCTGGTTTCCATTTGTTCAGGGCATGGCATTGCACACGGGGGGATCCTTTCATGACAAAGCTAGGCTGACACCTGAACTCCGCAACTTCATTTAAGGAAAATAAGCTTCTGTTGTCAGATACCATTATTCCATTTTCAACATTTGGAGGTGTGCATTTGTTAGGTATAATGCACTGAGGGGCCGGGCCACTCCAGATGCCCTCTTGATCATCTTTGGTGGTGCAGTATATGGAGGGCTCACCCACGAGCTCAAACACATTTCTCCCTCCGCTTCCAGGATTGCAGTGGTAGGTCACCACTGATCCATAGTGAAAATACTCTCTGTTGGTGCTAATGAAATCACCATTGGCGATGGTGGGAGGTAGCCCACAGGGAATTACTGGGAAAAGAAAGAGCAGGTTAAATAACAGTGAATTTAAATAATGAATAACAAAAATCTCATGAGTCACTAAACTGTAACTATTTTTACATTTATTATTTACTTTTAAATTTTGCTAACATGTAGGTACATTTTTACAAAATTGTAACTTCAGTGGGCATAATGTCACGTGTCCTGCCTTTCTTACTTACATTATTTCCTATAATATTTGCATGCATTTATTAACTCAATCTATATTCTTTTCATTTTAAATAGCCCTTTGATCATAGTATTATAGAGTTTATCCAGTTTTCTCCTACTCTTTTCCATTTGCTTTCTTAATTTCCATTTTTGTTATTAACTAAGGTTAGCTCTTATAGAAAAGTAAAATATAAAAACCTTTGTTAAAAGACAAATTATAAGGGAAGAGAGAAAACACAAATATACACAGCATGAAAAATAATTTAAACTTTTTTTATGAATATGGTAATATTTATAAAACTGTAAACTACTGGGGATTAATATTTTGAAAATCTAAATGATATAAATGGAAATATAAATTGCCAACATTCATTCAAAAAGATGTAGAAAGCTAGAATTGCCCAAGAAACATGTAAGAATGGAAAAAAGTCAAAGATACGTTCTATCAAACTTTCAAGTAACATATACTTCCAAATAGTATTTCAATGTTTCACAAAATACAAAAGATATAAAAGTTGACAACTCATTTAATCAAATCTAAGGCTGATATCATAACAAGATATTTGTGTAAAAGTGATCATATATTAGTCCACAAAAACCCCTAAATACATGTTAAATATACAGACCAAAGACATAGAAGAATAAAGCCTAGCATGTTTAAGTGAAGTCCTGCAATGAGAGGAGAGACATAACAGAGCACAAACAACATTTGAAGAAGTAGTAACTGAGAATTTTCTACGACTAATGCAAGACATCATTAAATTACAGATTCAAAAAGCTAGGCAGCAGATCCAAGATGGCCGAATAGGAACAGCTCTGGAGTGCAGTTCCCAATGACAGCAATGCAGAGAGTGAGTTATCACCGCATTTCCAAATGAGATACCAGGTGCATCTCAGTGGGACTGTTTGCAAAGTGAGTGTAGCCCAAGAAGGGTGAGCCAAGGCAAGGTAGGGCACTACCTCACCCAGGAAGTGCAATCTCCGGAGGACCTCCCTCCCTACCCAATGGAGGCCATCGGGGGCTTTTCCATCCACTCCAGCGCTGGTTCAGATACTGTGCTTCTCCCACAATTTTTTCCACCCACAGACCAGGAGATTCCCGGGCTGAAAACCAACACGAAGTTCCAGCACAGCTGTTTAAGCCAGCACTGCAGGTTTCCACACAAAACTCACACAAATTTGAATGGCCTTTTCAACTGGTGCTTGGAACACCTGGGAGACAGAGCTGCCCATTCAATTGAAAAAGAGGGGATTGAAAGCAGGAAGCAAAGTGATCTGGCTCAGCGAGTCCCACTTCCACAAAAACCAGCAATCTGAAATGCTCTGGATTCCGAGTTTCGCAGCAAGCACAGCTGGACGTGGGACAGTCCGGCTCTGTTGAGGGAAGGGCATCCGCAGTTACTGAGGCAGTCTACCACTACTGAGGCAGTCCCCAATTACCAAGGCAGTCCGCCATTACTGAGGCAGTTCTAACTGTACCTCTGTAAACAAAACCACAAGGACATTTACACAGCAGCTGGGCAGAGCCTGTGGCAGCTCAGCAACGCCTCTGTTGGCAGACTGTGATTAGGCTACCTCCTTGCTGGTCAGGGCATCTCTGAAAAAAGGCAGCAGCACATCAGGAACTTATAAATAAAGCCTCACCTTCCCAGGACAGAGCACCTGGGAAAAGAGGCGGTTATGAGTTCCACTGCAGCAGACTTAAACATACCTGCCCAGCAGTGCTGAATGGAACAACGGAGCTCCCAGCACAGCACTTGAGCTCTGATAAGGGACAGACTATCTCCTCAAGTGGCTCTCTGACCTCCATAGATCCAGAGGCATCTCATAAAGGAGAGCTCTGGCTGACATCTGGCAGGTACCCTTCTGGGACAAAGATAACAGAAGAAGAAAGTGGCAGCAATCCTTACTGTTCTGCAGCCCCTGTGGGTGATTCCCAGGCAAGCAGGATCTGGAGTTGACCTCCAGCAGTCCTGCAGCAGAGGGGCCTTACTGTTAGAAGGAAAACTAAAAAACAGAAAGAAATAGCTATGACATCAACAAAAGGGATGTCCACTCAGAGACCTCATCTGTAAGTCACCAACTACAAAGACCACGTGTAGATAAATCCATGAAGTTGGGAAGAAACCAGTGCAAAAAGGATGAAAACGCCAAAAACCAGAATGCCTCTCCTCCTCCAAGGGATCATGACTCCTCACCAGCAAGTGAACAAAGCTGGATGGAGATTGAGTCTGATGATTTGACGGAAGCAGGCTTCAGAAGGTGGGTGATAACAAACTTCTCTGAGCTAAAAGAACATGTTCTAACCCAATGCAAGGAAACTAAGAACCTTGAAAAAGTGTTAGATGAAATGCTGACCAGAAGAATCAGCTTAGAGAAGAATATAAATGACTTGATGGAGCTGAAAAACACAGCACAAGAACTTCGTGAAGCATACACAAGTTTCCATAGCCAAATTGACAAAGCAGAAGAAAGGATATCAGAGATTGAAGATCAACTCAATGAGATAAAAACAGAAGGCAAGATTAGAGAAAAAAGAGTGAAAAGAAATAAACAAAGCCTCCAAGAAATATGGGATTATGTGAAAAGACCTAATCTACATTTCATAGGTGTACCTGAATGTGACGGGGAGAATGAATCCAAGCTTGAAAATGCTCTTCAGGATATTATCCAGATGAACTTCCCCAACCTGGCAAGGCAGGCCAACATTCAAGTCCAGGAAATACAGAGACCACCACAAAGATATTCCTTGAGAAGAGCAACCCCAAGGCACATAATCTTCTGATTTACCAGGGTTGAAATGAAGGAAAAAATGCTAAGGGCAGCCAGAGAGAAAGGTTGGGTTACCCACAAAGGGAAGCCCATCAGACTCACAGTAGATCTCTTGGCAGAAACCCTACAAGCCAGAAGAGAGTGGGGCCAATATTCAACATCCTTAAAGAAAAGAACTTTCAACCTAGAATTTCATATCCAGCCAAACTAAGCTTCATAAGTGAAGGAGAAATAAAATCCTTTACAAACAAGCAATTGCTGAGAGATTTTGTCACCCCCAGGCCTGCCTTACAAGAGCTTCTGAAAGAAGTACTAAACATGGAAAGGAAAATCCAGTACCAGCCACTCCAAAAACATACAAAATGGTAAAGACCATCGACACAATGAAGAAACTGCATCAACTAACAGGCAAAACAAACAGCTAACATCAAAATGGCAGGATGAAATTCACATATAACAATATTAACCTTAAATGTAAATGGGCTAAATGCCCCAATCAAAAGACACAGACTAGCAAATTGCATACGGAGTCAAGACTCAATCTGTGTGCTGTATTCAGAAAACCTATTTCACATGCAAGGACACACATAGGCTCAAAATAAAGGGATGGAGGAAGATTTATCAAGCAAATAGAGAGCAAAAACAGACAGGAGTTGTAATCCTAATCTCTGATAAAATGGACTTTAAACCAACAGAGATCAAAAGAGAAAGAAGGGCATTACATAATGGTAAAAGGATCAATGCAACAAGAACTAACGATCCTAAATATATACGCACCCAATACAGGAGCACCCAGATACATAAAGCAAGTTCTTAATGACCTACAAAGAGACTTAGACTCCTGCACAATAATAGTGGGAGACTTTAACACTCCATTGTCAATATTAGACAGATCAACAAGACAGAAAATTAACAAGATTATCCAGGACTTGAACTCAGATCTGGACCAAGCAAACCTAATAGACATCTACAGAACTTTCCACCCCAAATCCACAGAATATACATTCTTCTCAGCACCACATCACACCTACTCTAAAATTGACCACATAATTGGAAGTAAATCACTACTCAGCAAATGCAAGAGAATGGAAATCATAACAAACAGTCTCTCAGACCACAGTGCAATCAAATTAGAACTCAGGATTAAGAAACTAACTGAGAACTGCACAGCTTCATGGAAACTGAACAACTGGCTCCTGAATGTTGACTGGATAAACAATGAAATGAAGGCAGAAATAAAGATATTCTTCGAAACCAACAAGAACAAAGACACAATGTACCAGAATCTCTGGGACACATTTAAAGTAATGTCTAGAGGGAAATTTATAGCAATAAATGCCCACATGAGAAACCAGGAAAGATCTAAAATTGACACCCTATCATCAAAATTGAAAAAGCTAGAGGAGTAAGATAAAAAAAAAACCATCAACAGTTCCTAGACTTGAATAGTTTATAGACTCAGAGCAGCATGAATGGACGGGAGACTGGATCCTTTTGAGGAAGCACCATGCTACACAGTCAAAAGCATGTATTGTAAATCTTCCCCTAGCCTTCTCCAAGAAGACTTAAAGCCATTTACCAGCATTTGGATATAGAGAATTTACAGAACTAGAAACAGAGATAAAAATATAGGTATAAGTATAGGTGTATTATTTTGTTTGTTTTCTCTATTTAACTAATAATATTTTGTTCATATTTCTAAGAAAATTCCTATTCCAATTCCATGTTATCTTATTACAGATTATAAATAAGATGGAAAGTTTCTCGATTTGTTTTACAAAATATCAAAACTGTTTCTTAAACTGGATAAACAGCAATAAATGTGTGACCAATGTCATTTAGAAACTTAGATTCTGAAGCTCATAAACTTTCTAGTAAAAGTAACAACATTTTTAAATAAGAAGAAGAAAAGAAAAGAAGTCTCCAAGTTATCCAAAGAGAACAGTAAGATGCTATACACTGTATTTCTCTCAGCCTCAGCCTGGCCCTCCACTACATAGGTGTATTATTTTTTAATAAAATGAGAACTTGCCATACATGCCGTTCATCTGATTCTTTTTCTGCATAAAGCACATTTCTTTCTAGCCATTAAGTGCTTCTTTATGCATTTTTATGGCTGAATAAGATGCCAGTGTATGGATATACTTTTTTTTTTAATTCTGCAAAGCTATTTTATGTTTCTTAGGGAATTCTTTATAGCGGTCATATTGAACACATCTTTCTTTCTAGTAGATCATTTCCAAACCATAGTTTAAAATATTTAGGTTATGCTAACATTTTAACTAATATAAATAATGCTGCAATGAAAAGTTTACACCAAATTGCTTTAAGAAGTTTGTGTTTATATCCTAAGTATCAATTCTAAGAAGTAGATCAAAATATATGCCCACTTCTGAGGTGTGTAGTGTATGGTGCCTTTCAAGAGGATGTGTTGATCTCGTGGTACATGGAAGTCCAGGTTCTTCCACAGCTTCACTAACCTTGAAAAGTATCAATTTTAAAAATCTTTACTGATTTGCCAAACAGGATGATTATTGTACTGGAGGTGGTAGAACCAACATAATTTCAAATTTATTGAAGTAAAATCAAGTTTGAAGGCTTTTATGTACTTAAGCTCTCAGAATTAGAAAAGACACATCCCAGGATAAGGAAGAACTTAAGGAAAGAGTTGCCAGGAACCCCAGAGGAATATTCGAGAACATTACAGCTATCTTCAGCTATATGAAGGACAAATTGCACAGAAGGAATTCTGTTAAGATTTTTATTATTCCAGAGAAAAATTAGGATGTATCGATAAAAGAAATAGGAAGGGATATTTCAACTCACTGTCACAAACAGGTGTTTTATTATCCCAAATGACAGTATTGCCTGAGGCAACGCATGTGGCAGATGAGGAACCAATGAGTCGGTATCTAGAGGCAAAGAATGAGGAATGTTAGGTTCTAAAGAGGTCAGGTCAACTTTCCCCTTAAATCACTACTTCCAGAGATTGCACTCTTATAGAATTCAGAGGAACATTTTCCACTTGTCAAAGGACTTACCTTCCCAAATTTCACATTCTTCTCGGGACTTTTTGATTTTCTTTTCCATGCCTTCTCAGTTGGATGAGCTGTCTTTTCTTTATTATGACACATTTTTATATAAATCAAAGATGAATTACAGTTTTTCCTATAAGTTTCATTTTTTAAAAAAAGATCACACAAGCTTCTTGAGTTCAGGGAAGCTGTCATATATATACTGATGTATGTGTGCATATAGTCCTGTTGTATGTCTTTCTATGCTTTGCAAGTATTAATGTATGGATGCATAGATGGGTGTTTATCAGTAAGATTCATCAAAGTAGGCATTTCACAGTGCCTCATGCCTATAATCCCAGCACTTTGGGAGGCTGAGGCAGGAGGATTGCTTGAGCTCAGGAGTTCAAGGCCAGCCTGGGCAACATAGTGAGACCCTGTCTCTACAAAAAAATATATTTAAAAAGCCAGGTATGATGGCACATTCCTGTAGTCCTAGCTACTCAGGAGGCCAAGGCAGGAATATCACTTGAGCCTGGGAGGCTGAGGCTACAGTGAGCATTGATCATGCCACTGCACTCCAGCCTGGGCAACAAAGCAAGACCTTGTGTCAAAAAAAAAAGAAAGAGAGACAGGCAGAAAGAAAGAAAGAAAAGAAAAAGAAAGAAAGAAAGAGAAAGAAAAGGAAAGAAAGAAAGGAGAAAGAAAGAGAAAGAGAGAAAGAGAGAAAGGAAGAAAGGAAGAAAGAAGAAAGAAAAAGAGAGACAAAGAAGAGAAGGAAAGAAAGAGAGAGAAGAAAATGATTCATAACTAGAACCAAAGGAAATCTAAGTTGACCAAAAAGAATTGAACACTTATTTTATACTTGAAATGTTAAAGTCAGTGATTCTCAACTAGTATGTCTCAAACTGTTCAAAGTGTGCCATACATTTGGAAGAATTCATGACATTTGCTTTACTTCACCTGAGACTCTCTGTTGTGATAGGTGGTTGGGTCTAACTGGCCATAGTGAGGGCTGGATCAAACTTGGTAGTACTACACATGAAGGAAGGAAGCAATGTCAAATAACAGTCAAGGTTATAGGTAGAGCTGAGAACTTTGCTTTATGAATATGTGGGAAAACCTGGCAGCATAAAGCTTTATTCAAGCAACAAAACAGTGCCAAATGGAGATCAAATGAATAGTGACAGAACAGTGAGTGTTTTTGAAGACACTTGACACACTGTCAACATTATAGTAGTGATTACGTTGTAGTTATTAATGACTTCAATATCATTTTGACATTTTTGTTATTATTTTTGAGATGGAGTTTCACTCTTGTCGCCCAGGCTGGAGTGCAATGGCATGATCTCAGCTTATTGCAACTTCCACCTCCCAGGTTCAAGCGATTCTCCTGCCTCAGCCTCCCAAGTAGCTGGGATTACAGGCACACGCCACCACACCCCGTTAATTTTGATAAAGACAGGGTTTCACCATGTTGACCAGGCTGGTCTTGAACTCCTGACCTCAGGTGATCTGCCTGTCTCCCCCTCCCAAAGTGCTGTGATTATAGGCATGAGCCACCACACTGGCCTCATTTTGCTTTCTAATGCCTTCTAGTATAACACCAAAATGAAAGCATTCTCAGTTGCACTGCCAACATACACACAAGCATGAAGGATGTGAACAAATGAAGTGAAGAAGGGCTGCAATCCTATATGTGTACCCCCTTCTGCCTGTTTGTCTTAGGAACAAGGGATCCTGGAGCCTCCTCTGGCTTTTGACCTCACTAAGGTTATTTCCCAAAGTGATCTTTTTGATTTTCTAATCATGGGGGTTGGGATAGGAATGATGAAGCAGGTTCAAACTGAAGTTGGCATCTTTTCCTCCATACTATTGTTCAGTGTTACAGTACTGAACATATTACATATGAGTCAAAAGATAACTTTATGTTCACTGATCGAGGGGAACAGATAAAAGAATATTTTAATTTATTGAACTTGTCTCCCAAAGTAGATTACAAAATTGAACAAATAATGGTTTGAACTTTTCTCATTCAGAATGTTTATGAGGAAGTAAAGCAGAGAGATAAAACCCATGATACTTATTTTAAAGGGAGCCAGGGACTTTCATAACCATTTGAACAGACTGAAGCCTTTACATCCTACCCTATCTTTTTCTCTCTCCTTTAGAGAGAGTTGTGGGTTCATAAAGTTAAGCCATAGTTCAGGAGAAGCCATGATCATTTCATCACCAGAAACTACATATGGCATATGGATAACTATGTCTAGACTTTTGGGAGTCTTCTCCCCAGGGCTCAGAGTGGGACAGTGAAGCCTGGGATATGAGTCTCATTTCCATTTTCTGTCTTAATTTATGTGCCTTGAACCAGGTGGATGGGTTAGGAAAAAATAAAATAAAAAACAAGTCCTGTGAATTATTTAGGTTAGCACATTTTCAACCTTAAATCATGAGATTCAGAAAATATATTTAAGGATAGAGTTTATTTGAGCATAAAGCTAAGGGTAGCCACCTGGAAGACACCAATTTCAAATGAATGAGGTCAGTACTCCAAAGTGGAGAACGTAAGGTCTCACTTACATGGGCAGAGACAGAAATTTTTAGCAGGATTACATTTTCCATATGAGACCATGCATAATTACAGCACTTTGATTGGTTATAGAGTGCTACATTCCAAGGAAGATTACTTTATTACTCTCTGAAAAGGGGTAGTGATCTGAGGGGGTCTTATCTCTGGCACCATTTGGTTTTAACCATTTACAGGAAAAAAAGGCAGAAGTTACAGCTGCCTGCTGCATGACTCAGGCTGCATAGCCACAGTCCTCTCACGGCTCAGAATCATTGAAAGTTCCCTCAGCTGTAAGTTTGAATTATTTAATTTCACAATATACAATTCTTTGGTAGGAAACCCATCCCCTTGGAAATTTAGTAGGAACTTAAAAAAAACAACCCTTTTCCTTTTGAGATAATCAGGTTTGCATGCAGTTGTACGGAAGAGTACAGAGATCCCAGGTACACTTTACTCAATTTTCCCCTATACTAACATTTTGCAAAACAATAGTACAACATCAAAATCAAGATATTGAGACAGATGTGATCCACCAATTTTGTTCAGGTTTCTGGTTTTACCTGTACTTACTTGAGTGCATGTCTGTTTATGCACATATTCCTGTGTCTTTACATTTATGCAGTTTAAAAAGAAAATAGACTTTGTGTTTTAGCACAGTTTTTGGTTCACAGCAATAATGAACAGAAGATACAGAGATTTCCTATATACTACCTGTGCCTACATGGATAGCCTCCCCTATTATATACATCCTTCACCAGGGTGGTACATGTTTTGCAACTGATGAACCTACACTGACACATCGTAGTCACCCTAAGTCCATAGGTTATATTAGGGTTCACTCTTGGTATTGTACATCATAAGACTTTAGATACATTTATTATGACATGTACCTACAGTTATGGCATCATACAGAGTAGTTTCACTACCGTGAAAATCCTCTGTACTCTGCCTATTCATCCCCTCTTCTTCCCTAACTCCTGACAACCACTGATCTTTTTACTCTTTCCATAGTTTTGCCTTTTCCAGAATGGCATATAGTTGGAATCATGTTATGTAGCATTTTCAGATTGCCGTCTTTCACTTAGTAATAGTGAAAGAAGGTTCATTATTTAAGGTTCCTCTATGTCTTTTCATGACTTGGTAGCTCATTTCTTTCTTTTCTTTTTTTTTTTTTTTAAAGATGGGGTTTCACCATGATGGCCAGGCTGGTCTTGAACTCTTGACCTCAGGTGATCCACCCACCTCAGCCTCCCAAAGTGCTAGGATTACAGGCATAAGCCACCATGCCCGGCCTCAGTAGCTCATTTCTTTTTGGTATTGAATAATATTCTATTGTATGGATGTACCCAGTTTAACCATTCTCTTGCTAAAGGACACCTTGATTGCTTCCAAGTTTTGGGAATTATGGATAAAGCTGTTATAAACATCTGTGTGCAGATTTGTGTGTGTGTGTGAACATGAGATTTCAATTCTTTGGATAAATACCAAGGAGGATAACTGCTAGATAATAAGGTAGAGTATGTTTAGTTTTATTTAAAAAAAAAAATGCCAAACCGTCTTTCAAAGTTATGGTACCATTTTGCATTCTTACCAGCAATGA
This sequence comes from Aotus nancymaae, assembly GCF_030222135.1. Classification (NCBI taxonomy): domain Eukaryota; kingdom Metazoa; phylum Chordata; class Mammalia; order Primates; family Aotidae; genus Aotus; species Aotus nancymaae. The sequence goes on along the minus strand of NW_026988453.1, from coordinate 10,752,005 downwards.
ATGAGAATTGTGTCCCCCTCACCCCTGAAATATATAGACGTTTTAATCCCTAGTTCCTGTTAGTGTGACCTTATTTGGAAATATGCTCTTTGCAGAGGCAATCAAGTTCAGATGAGGTCGTTAGTGTGGTCCCTTATCCAACATGACTGGTGTCCTTATTGAAAGAGAGAACTTCAGACACAGACATGCACAGACAGGAGAACAGCATGTGCAGACACAGTCCCAGAGGGGAGACGGCCATGTGAGGACAGAGACAGAAATTGGAGTTCTGCTACCACACGCCAAGGAAGGCCTGGGGCTCCTGAAGCTGAAAAAGCAAAGAGGGATCCACTTCTACAGGTTTTGGAGCGAGCATGGCTCTGCCAACACCTTGATTTTGGACTTCCAGCCTCCAGAACAGAACTTCAAAAACTTCATTTGTATTAAGCTGCCGGTTTTGGAGTACTCGGTTACAGCAGTCCTAGCAAACTACTTGTGCTATGACCATTAAGATTTCTCTCACACAGCTGCTCAATGGCCTGCTCTTTCATCCAGCCCTGGGTTAGGGCTGTTTGTGTGCTTTGACTGTAATCTTCCCCCATTTTCTTCCTTCCCACCCAACGAATGTCACACTTTTCATATATGCACTGCCTTGGTTTCCAGGAAGGATACGGATGATTTTCCCCCGATCTTGTCATACCTTTGTTCATTTCAGTTAGGAGCTAAACACCTGTGTTCAAGCCTTTGAAGAGAAGATGTTAATAGCTTAGTTGTCCTTTCTGAGATGTGACTAGAAGGCAGTATGGCTATGCTAGAACTCTTGAACCAAGAGATGTTGCTGCCAACTCACCCTTTATTACAAGAATAATTAATTTGGGATCCAAATTTAATGTCTTTGATCACATGCACCATGCCATTCACAGGTTCTGAAGGATTACGACATGATCTACCTACAGGAAGAAACAGAATTTTGGAGCCAAGTAGAGTGAACTGGAATATTTGTTTTAGTATATAAGGTCTCAACCTGCCTATAGCTTACTGAAGAATACATGCAGTTCTGATAGTTCCATAGATTTTGCCACATTGAGGAAACTCACCAGACTGCTTCAGGATCAGCTCCCTTTCAAAAAAACTTCCTGTTCAGATCTGTTTCATCCCCATATTATGCCTCCCAGAAAAATAAACTTATTATCTGTAATTCACTTCAATTGCCATAATCCAAAGATCTCAAAGCCCAAGATTGTCTCATCTTTTGGCTATTTAATCCACTTATCTTTCTTGTCCCAGTCATTCTTTACTTTATTTTAGTCATGAAAATGGGAGATGCCTAGTGGATGGGATTTTCCCTCAATCATGTCCTGCAATGACTGTTTCTCATGAAATAAACCTGTAATGAAGGCACCAGGAACTCAAAGCCATTTAACAAGGTGTGATCTACAAGAATTATTCTCATATGTATTGCACCTTGGTAAACTAATTGTCATATGTAACTCAGTTACAAAATTTGAACAAACTGAATCAGATCTTACAGATGTGTGACTAACAGAGGGGTTCCCACTCCAGAGTTACTTACGTCTGCACCTGTCCTTAGGACTTTTCCAGACTGAGTTTTTTAGGCAGATGATAGAAAATGGTCTTCCATTATAACCAGGGCGGCATTCATATTTCAAATACGTCCCAACGGGAAACTCAGACTTATCAGTTAGGTTGATAGGCCTGGCAAATGGAAGCCATTCAGGAGCATTGCATTGATCTGGGGATGAAGACCACAGCAGCATCGAAGTCAATGGAGAAAATACCATTCTTTTTTTTTTTGAGACAAAGTCTGGCTCTGTCACCCAGGCTGGAGTGTAGTGGCACGATCTCGGCTCACTGCAACCTCTGCCTCACAGGTTCAAGCAATTCTCCCCACCTCAGCTTCCTGTGTAGATAGGATTACAGGCACCTGCCACAACGTCCAGCTAATTTTCATATTTTTAGTAGAGATTAGGTTTCCCATGTAGGCCAGGCTGGTCTCGAACTCCTGACCTCAGGTGATCTGCCCAGCTCAGCCTCCCAAAGTGCTGGGATTACAGGTATAAACCACCGTGCCATGTCAAAATTCTCATTCTACTTCCTCTTTCTCTCCAATATACTTCATAGATGTGATCACAAAAGAAAAAGAATACTTCAACAATAGCCAAGGGAGCTGGGTGTAGTGGCTCATGCCTGTAATTCCAGCACTTTGGGAGGCTGAGGTGGGTGAATCACTTGAGGTCAGGAGTTTGAGTTCAGTCTGGCCAAAATGGTGAAACCCCGTTCCTACTGAAAATACAAAAAATTAGTAGAGCATGGTGGCATGTGCCTGTGGTCCCAGCTGGAGTACAATGGCGCGATCTCAGCTCACCGCAACCTCCGCCTCCTGGGTTCAGGTAATTCTCCTGCCTCAGCCTCCTGAGTAGCTGGGATTACAGGCACGCGCCACCATGCCCAGCTAATTTTTTGTATTTTTAGTAGAGACGGGGTTTCACCATGTTGACCAGGATGGTCTCGATCTCTTGACCTCGTGATCCACCCGCCTCGGCCTCCCAAAGTGCTGGGATTACAGGCGTGAGTCACCGCACCTGGCCCCAGCAGGTTGTTTTAAAATGAGAAACCAGGCAGTGGAGCGGCGCGCGCCCGGCACTCTCGGGGGTCGCTGTTCACCACGTCCCATCCTGGGCCATCTCCTCTTGGATCTGCCAGACGTGTTGGCGATGAGGACTCTGCAGCAGTGGTTGGGCTCCACCAGCAAGTGGTAAAGTTGGAGTTTCTGAAAGTCCGAGTCCGAGAATGACTGCTCCTGCCGGCTGCGGGAGTGAGGGGTCTTCAAGCTGGCTAGGAGGTGCGCCTGGCTGCCACTTCTCTCATTCTCAGTATTGGTTAATTTGTGTCTTTTTTTTTCTTGGCCAGTCTGGCTATCGGTTTACACATTTTCCTGATCTCCAAGTAGCAACTGTCGGTTTCATTGATTATTTCTTTTTATCTCTTCTGAATTTCATTGATTTTGAGTCTATATTATTTTCTTATATCTGCTAGTTTGGATTTAATTTGCTCTTCTTTTTTAGATTCTCAAGGTGGAAAATTAGATTATTGATTTGAGACTTGTCTTTTTTTCTAACATAAGTATGTTATGCTATACACTCGCCTGTAAGCAATGCTTTAGCTATATCCTATGTATTTGGATATTTTGATATGTTGTGTTTGTATTCAATTCAAAACACTTTCTAATTCCCCTGCTACTTCTATGTAGAAGTGTCTTGTATGCTTTTCAATTCTTTGGGGATTGGCTTTGTTATTGATTCCTACTTTCATTCTGTTGTGATGAGATAATATATTTTGAATGATTTCAATTTTTTGAATTTGTTAAAAATTATTTTATTGTCTAGAATATGCTCTACTTTGGAAAATGTTTCATGTGTACTTGGGAAGTACATACCTTTAAATCACTGTTATTCAGTCATTTCTTTCTTTAAATGGGTAAGTCTCCTGCAGGGTCTTCATACTTTTGGTCACTCTCCAGTGTCTTAAACATTTGGTCTTTAAAAAAATTTTTTTTTTAATCCAGAATTTTATCATTTTTATTGGTGAGAGGGTTGTCTGTTACAGTCTACCATTACCATGGCCAGAACTCTTAGATTTCTTATAATACAAGATCAAACTTTCCCCAGATTTTTCTAAATTTGTTTCAAAACTAACTTCTCCACTAAGAAGTCTTCTTCAGTACCATAGCACTCTACTCAGATTGTTCTTCCATAGTTTGAAACACTGACTTCTGACAGCTTGTCACTTCAGGCTGTCTTCTCTTAGAAGGCACGTTCCTGGGGTTCAAGGACCATGTTCTTCTTTTTCTACTGCACTCTACCCACTCTGCAGGTACTCAAAAAATGCTGACACTGTCAAATTCTATCTCCAGTTAGGTACTCAAGAAATTGCTGCTACTGTGCCTGGGGAAATGAAAACAACCCAAGTTTGGATTCATGTTGTCCTAAGTCAAACAAAAGGCTCAAGCTGCCCTAAAAGGACAGGTACCTCTTTAATACAGATGAGAGGTGGAGAGTGCTTCAGGCAGCAATTAAGTGGCTGGAGGAACACATCCCAGACAAATTTCAGAAGCCCCAGGAGTACCTTAGAGTGAATTGCTCAGGATGGATCCCCATTGGGACCCCAATGAGTGAGAGGGCATGGAAAGGCTAATCCAATATAGGGAAGCTCTCATGGAAGGACTAAACAAGGAAGCCCAGAAGGTACCAAGCTTAACAAGGTGTCAGAAGTTATGCAAGAAAAGGATGAGAGCCCTGGCCATTTCTTTGAGAGACTGTGCAAGGCTTTCCAAATGTACACCCCATTTGACCAGAGAGCCCTGAAAATCAGCAAATGGTTAACATGGTCCTAGTTAGCCAAAGTGCTGAGAGCACCAAAAGAAAGCTTCAGAAGCAGGCTAGGTTTGCAGCTATGAGTACTTCTCAGTTGTTGGAGATAACACCCCAGGTTTTTGTAAACCAGGAAGTGGTGAGCTGCAGAGAGGCCCGCAGAGAGAATGAGCGACAAGCCTGACGAAATGCTGAGCCACAGCCATGGGGAGGCCCCCTCTCAGAGGGCAGGGAAAGGGGGGCCCGAGTAAAAAGACTCAGTCTGGCCAGCTGCCCTTGCAGAAAAACCAGTGTGCCTATTGCAAGGAGATAGGACACTGGAAGGTTAAGTGCCCTCAGTTAAAGAAAAAGCAGGAATGTCCGGTCAAGAGGCCTCAGGAAAGGAAGACGCACCTGTGTTCAACCTGGCAGAAGGGTTGCTGGACTGATGGGGACTGGGCTCTTCTGCCCCCAAGGAGCCCATGGTCAGGATGACAGTAGGGGCCAGAGACATTGAGTTCCTTGTCGATTCTGGGGCTGAGCATTTGGTGGTAACTCAGCCAAGAGCCCCTTTGTCCAGCAAGACAATAGATATAATTGGAGCAACTGGAGTTTCAGAGAAACAGGCCTTCTGCTTACCACAAACCTGCTCTGTAGGGGGCCATGAAATTATGCATCAGTTCTTGTACATGCCAGACTGCCCACTGCCTCTGTTGGGAGGGGACCTGTTAAGCAAACTAAGAGCCACCATCACTTTTACAAACCAGGGTTCCTTACAGTTAAAATTGCCTCAAACAGTGGTCATAATGGCTCTCGCAGTCCCACGGGAAGAAGAATGGAGGCTTTTCTTAACTGAACCTGGCCAGGGGATAAAACCTTCCCTGGCCAAGCAATGGCCACAGGTCTGGGCAGAAGACAACCCTTTGGGACTAGCTGTGAACCAGGCCCCGGTGGTTATCAAAGTGAAGCCAGAGGCACAGCCAGCTAGACAAGACAGACAGCACCCAGTTCCGAGGGAGGCCCTTGAGGGAATCCAAGTCCATCTCAGATGATTGAAAGCATTTGGAATCATAGTTTCTTGCCAGTCTCCTTGGAATACACCTCTCCTGCCCATCCCCAAACCAGGCACCAAGGACTATCGGCTGGTGCAGATTTGCGTCTGGTCAACCAGGTGATGGTGACTTTACACCCCATGGTTCCTAACCTCTATAGGTTGCTAGGACTGCTACCAGCTGAGGCTAGCTTGTTCACTTGCTTGAACTTAAAAGATGCTTTCTTCAGTATCTGGCTAGCCCCTGAGAGCCAGAAACTGTTTGCCTTCTAGTGGGAAGATCCAGAGTCAGGTGTAACCATGCAGTACACCTGGACTTGACTTCCCCAGGGGTTTAAGAACTCCCCAACCATTTTCGGGGAAGCACTGGCCCAGAACCTTCAAAGTTTTTCTGCCAAGGACCTAGGCTGTGTTCTGCTTCAGTACGTGGATGAACTTTTGCTGGGACACTCAGCAGCAGTCGGGTGTATCCGGGGAACTGACTCATTGTTCAGAAACCTGGAGTGTTGTGGATACATGGTCTCCAAGAAAAAGGCCCAGATCTGCCAACAACAGGTACGTTTTCTGGGATTTACTATCCAGCAAGGACAGCACAGCCTGGGATCAGAGAGAAAACAAGTTATCAGCAGCTTGCTGATACTGAAGACCTGGACACAGGTTTGAGAATTCTTGGGGACCATGGGATTTTGCAAACTGTCCTAACTTTGCATTCCTAGCCAAACCTCTGTATGAGGCCACAGAGCCATTCAAGTGGAACCCAGAGCAACGACAGGCCTTCTCCCTCTGATGTCCGCCTCGGTCCTTGGGCTCCCAGACTTAACAAAGCCTTTCACTCTGTATGTGTCTGCATGAGAAAAGATGGCAGTGGGGGTCCTCACCCAGGCCATAGGCCCATGGCCTCCACCAGTGGCGTACCTGTCCAAACAACTGGACGAGGTTTCTAAAGGATGGCCCCTGTGCCTACAGGTGCTAGTGGCTACTGCTCTGCTGGCACAGGATGCAGACAAGCTAACCTTAAACAAAACTTAAATAAAAGCCCCTCATGCTGTGGTCACCTTGATGAACACAAAGGGCCACCATTGGCTTACAAATGGTAGGCTAACCAGGTACCAGGGCTTGTTGTGCAAAAACACACGCATAACCATAGAAGTTTGTAATACCCTAAACCTGGCCACCCTACTCCCTGTGTCTGGGGACCCGGTGACACAAGATTGTATAGAGGTGCTGGACTCAGTCTACACTAGTCAGCTAGACCTGTGGGACCAACTGCGGGCACAGGCAGACTGGGAACTGTATATGGATGGGAGCAGTTTTGTCAGCCCCCAAGGAGAACGGTGTGCTGGATATACGGTGGTAACTCTAGACACAACTACAGAGGCCAAGCCACTGCCTCAGGGCACCTCGGCACAATGAACAGAGTTAATCGCCCTAATGTGTGCCCTAGAACTGAGTGAAGGAAAAATTGTTAACATCTTTACTGAGTCTTGGTATGCATTCCTCACTCTCTAAGTGTATGGGGCGTTGTACAAGGAAAAGGGTGTGTTTAACTCTGGGGGTAAAGAAATAAAGTATCAACAGGAAATTTTGCAGCTATTGGAGGTAGCATGGAAGCCCCAGAAGGTGGTGGTCATACACTGCCGGGGACACCAGCGAAATGCCACCATAGTAGCACAAGGAAATGCTCGTACAGATGCAGAGGCCCGAAAAGCAGCATCCATTCCCTACTGGGCTCAGTCACAGCTCCCCTACTGCCCCAGGCTCCTCCTGTCCTGGTGCCAGTCTACTCTGAGGAGGAAAAAAGCTTCTTCCAAACGGAAGGTGGAAAAGAAATGGAGGGAGGATGGATATGCCTATCAGATGGACGGGCTGCAGGACCACATCTGCTGGGACCTGCAGTGGTAGTGGCTGGCCACGAAACCTCCCATCTTGGTCAAGAGTCCCTTGAAAAACTGTTAGGCTGATATTTTTACATCTCTCATTTGTCTGCACTAGCCAAAACAGTAACCAAGTGGTGTGTGACGGATAGGCAGCATAATGCCAGACAAGGACCAACGGTCCTACCAGGAATTCAGGCTTATGGAAGTGTTCTCGTTAAAGACTCGCATGTAGACTTCACCAAGATGCCCAAGTGTGGAGGTAATCAGTATCTGCTGGTTCTGGTATGTACCTACTCTGGATGGGTAGAAGCCTACCTGACGCAGACTAAAAAAGCCCATGAAGTAACTGGTGTGCTTTTAAGAGACATCATTCCTAGATTTGGACTGCCCCTACGAGTCAGCTCAGATAACAGGCCCGCCTTTGTAGCTGACCTGGTACAGAACACAGCAAAAATACTGGGAATCAGCTGGAAGTTACATGCTGCCTACCGGTCTCAGAGTTCAAGCAAAGTGGAGCAAATGAATCGGACTATTAAGAATAGCTTAGGGAAAGTGTGTCAGGAAACAGGATTAAATGTCTAGGTCCTCCCTATGGTTTTGTTTAAGACTAGATGCACTCCTTCTAAGAAAACTGGATATTCCCCTTATGAAATCCTACACCATAGGCCTCTCCCCATCCTTCAAGGACTCCCAGGAGCCCCCCAGGAACTTGGAGAGACTGAACTCCACTGGCAATTATGGGCCTTGGGGAAAGTAGCAGAAAAAGTGTCATCATCGGTTAATGAAAATGTCCTGTCAGCTTATTCTCCCCAGTTCACCCTTTCTTACCAGGTGACTGAGTTTGGATTGAGGACTGGAACGTGGATCCCCTACAGCCAAGGTGGAAGGACCCCAGACTGTCATCTTAACCACTCCAACCTCCGTGAAGGTTGAGGGAATTCCTGCGTGGATCCATCACAGCTGTGTGAAACCTGCAGCACCTGAAAGCTGGGAAGTGAAGCCAGATCTCCATGACACGTGCAAAATCACCTTAAGGAGAGCTGAGACAACAAGTCCTGCTCCAGTCACACCCCGGGAGCTGACTGGTCTACGCATAGCCGAAGCATGAGGATTTCCAGCACGGACAGGTACTTCCTTCTTTTGAACTGTGGACTTCTGTCCTTACTACCTTAATTAATGTAAATCTCCAATCCAAAGATTGCTCCCAGTGTATACACAAGGTCGCTAAGGTGGGACAAAAGATTACAAAGGTCCTCTTGTTTACAGCCATTATGAATGTACTGAAATTCTAAAAGGAACTTGTTTATAAAAGGCTACTCAATACAAGGTGTGCAGCCCAGGGAATGGGCAGCTTGATGTTTGTTATAACCCATCTGAGCCTTCAGTGTCCACAGTATTCGAAATAAGGTTAAGGACCAGCCCCTTTCTAAGTGATACAAGTAAAGTAATTACTAAGACTGAGGAAAAGGGAATTCCTAAGCAGATTACCTTAAAATTTAATGCCTGTGCAGCCATTAATAGCAACAAGCTGGGGTTAGGGTGTGGCTCTCTTAGTTGGGAAAGAAGCTATATGGCAGAACATAAGTATATCTGTCATGAGCTAGGAGTATGCAGACGTTGTGATTACTGATGATGTGTTATTTGGGCCACTTGGAAAAAAGATAAAAACAACCCAGTCCGCCTCCAAAAAGGAAAAAGTAACTCCTCCTGCACCTCTGGCCATTAACATCCTTTAGAACTAATAATCGCCAACCCCCTAGACACCTGTTGGAGGAAACGGGAATATGTGTCCATGGGAATTGACGGGAAAGGGCTGGATCCTCAAGTTATCATTTTAATCTAGGGAGAAATCCAGAGGCAATCTCCCCAACTGATGTTTCAGACTTTTTATGATGTACTAAATGAGGTAGTTCCAGAACTTTCTAAGAGAGAAAAGAACTTGTTTTTCCAGTTGGCTGAAAACGTGGCCAAAACTTTAAAAGGACACTCTTGTTATGTATGTGGAGAGACCTCTATGGGAGACCAGTGGCTGTGGGAGGCACACGAGCTTGTGCCGGTAGTCCCAGTTGCTGATGTAACTTCTGGACAAAAAACTCAGAGTAACAACTTCTGTGTCTTAAAGACTTCCATTATTGGGCAATACTGCCTAGCCAGAACAGGAAAAGGCATGACAGTCCTGGTGGGAAAACTAGACTGTTTAGGACAAAAACTGTACAGTGGAACCAGTGGAACAACTGCTTGGTGGAGTTTAAACTGAACTGAAGTTAACCCCTTTCAAAAGTTTCCCAGTCTGCAGGCTGATTGGACTCACCCAGAACTTCACAGGGACTGGGTGGCACCTCCTGGCTTATACTGGATATGTAGGCATAGAGCTACACCAAACTGCCAGAACAGTGGACAGGTAATTGTATTATTGGTACTATTAAGCCCTCCTTCTTTTTACTACCCAGCAAGACTGGAGAGATTCTGGGGCTTCCTGTCTACACCTCACGAGATAAATGAAGCCTGGTTATAGGCAATTGGAAAGATGATGAGTAGCCCCCCGAAAGAATAACCCAGTACTCTGGGCCTGCCACCTGGGCAGAAGATGGCTCGTGGGGTTATCGTACTCCAATTTACATGCTTAACCGAATCATTTGATTACAAGCTGTTCTGGAAATGCTAACCAACAAAACTAGCCAGGCTCTAACCATCCTGGCCTGGCAGGAAACCCGGATGAGAAATGCCATCTGCCAGAATAGACTGGCTTTAGATTATCTGCTGGCAGGTGAAGGAGGGGTGTGTGGAAAGTTCAGCCTAACCAACTGCTGCCTACAGATAGATGACCAGGGTCAGGTAGTTAAAAAAATTGTAAGGGACATGATAAAACTAGCACATGTACCCATGCACGTTTGGCATGGGTTTGGCCCTGGGTCTGTGTTTGGACACTGGTTTCTGGCTATAGGAGGACTCAAAACCATTGCTATAGGTGTGCTGCTGGTAACAGGAGCATGCTTATAGCTCCCTTGTTTAATACTCTTGTTTCTTCAGATGGTAAAATGCTTTACTGCCACCTTGGTCCAGGAGAAAACCTCAGCACAAGTTTATTAGGTGAATCACTACTGACCAGTCTCAAAAGAAGACTCTGACAGTGAGAATGAAGGTGAGAACTCCCACTAAGAAAGTAAAATAGTGAGAGTCTCAAAGCGGGGAAATGAGATGAAATGTGGGGGTGGGCCATTTATTTACTGCCTGCTGTTTGCTGGTAAAAGAAGTAAAATAGCAAAAAGCTGAAGTCAGTAGTCAGGCGAGATGCCGACCTCACTGGCCTGGCCACGGCGGGGCCCGAGGGCTGAGAGAATAACTCCCCTCTCTGTAACTGGTACCTATGTTTTCTATCAGCCTTGAAAATGTTGCAAAAGAATGTCTTTCCTGCTGCCCAAGGACCTTCCCTGAGTCTTGTACCCTGTGTTTGCATAAACCAGACCCCCATCAGGAATGTCCCTGACACTGAGTCATTTACTACCGTTGTTTAACTTTTGTAGCTCTTCCCCTTTCCCGCTTCCCGCACACACTAAATGTAAATTAGCAAATCAGTGAAAGCCATAGACTGTAAGGTCAGATGTCCAGCCAAGGGGTAATGACACAGTTTTACCTCTGCTCACCCTTGGGTTGTATGTCTTTACAAAGGGAAAGAAACTGTTTTTTGGGGAGCTTGGCTTTTTTGGACACAAGTCAACGGATGCTCCATAGCTAGCTGAATAAATTCTCTTCCTTCCTCACTCCAGTGTCTGAGGGGTTCTGTCTAAGGCTCGTCCTGAAACACTATGGCAATTCATCTTCCTGAAATCATCTGTGGGCTTGTAAAATAAGAAGATGGAGACATCAAGCAAAAGCCTAAAGGTCTAAAGGGCCAAAAGAATGCAGAAGCCTCTTCTCTAGGGGAAGGACCAAAGAAGACAGATCTATTTCGATCTCTGAGGAGCACGTTTTTTCATATTCTCTGGATCTTTGTCCTACCTCAGATTGAGAGACTGGTCGAGAAAATTCTAATCAAGTGAAATATTTCATTTCATGTCATATTCTAAATTCTAAAATTCTCTATATATTGTCCAATATTTTATTTATATATCATGTCTTGCAATGCACCTATAGGCAATACGTTGAAAATATGGAAACGTGTCAGATGTTTTCCTTAAAAACCTATTGCCTATACCCAGGAGGCTGAGGTTGCAGTGAGCCAAGATGGCGCTACTGCACTCCAGCCTGGGTGACAGAGTAAGACTTTATTTCAGAAAAAAAAAATTATTCTCTTGCTCAGAACACTGGATTTTCTTCCTATGGAGATTTGCAAATTAAACATGCCTACCTCCATAAAATAGTATCTTGACTTATTTTTCTAGATATTTTATAATTAATATTAAGCTATACTTTTTAAATAATATTAAGCTATACTTTATCAGTAGATGGCATTATATCATAAGATAGGTACAGTCAGAAAATTCTCCAAAGTTCCAGATGAGTTTCAGTAAAGTGAATTAATTATCTATACTGGATCCACTGACTGCTCAATTTCTGTACATTCACACCTGCTTGCAAAAAATTAACTCTAATGTACATGCATACCCACAGCCCTGCCCAGATTGGCATTACCAGAAATTCATGGTATCTGACTACAACTGAAACTGCAATAAAACCTGACCATCTTGCTCCTTCTCCCACTATCCAATCTATTTAAAACCTTTTTTGCTTTCACAAAACATAGACTCTGACATGTACATATTTCAATTTCATTTCTCACTTCCCACTCATTTCTAGGTCTACAAAAATCACTTCAACTACTTTCCGAGTCATTACATGGCCTCCTCCTTGCTAAATGCCTCCTAAAAGTCTCTTCCTCAATAGTTTTAGCTACCCTCTTGATAACATGAGAACCATTGATCCCTCTGTCCTCATTCGCTTCTGCTGAAAAGTTCTCTCTCCTTGGCTTTTAGGAGAGCATACCACTCTGGTTTGCAGCTTGTCCTCTGGCTCATATCAAGTTAATATCCCTGATGAGTCTGTTTGAGGACTTCCTGTGATTCCATTCTGCAGATCCCCCTGGGTGAATGTATACACTCCTGTGACTTCATTACCACTGCCTCCCAGCTGGGTATCTCTCCATCCCAGATCTCTAGCTGGGTTGCCAAAACTACATATTCAATTGCCTCCCCACACAGCTCTACTTGGGTGTCACACTATCTCAAACAACACAGAGAGGCCCAAGCGCCACTTCTGATTCTTCACACACACACCCAACAAACAAATTATGTTTCCACAACTGAAATGCCTGTTTAGTCTGTGTAGTTCTATACTTTTCATTCAAGCCATTGTCATTTTTTATCTGGATTGCCATGACATAACTGAATAGGTCTCCATACCTATCTTGTCACCTTTCATTCAATTCATTTTTTCACATTGATACCAGAGCAACATTTATGTGACACAGTAATCAAGGCTTTTCCAAGACAGATACCTTTCAATAGCTCTCCAGTGACCTCAGGATAATGTCTAAGGCTTCCTAACATAGCTTAGAGACTTTTCCAGCTCATCACAATCAGAACCCAAGAATACACTCCAGTTAGGTGACAGACCTAGGAGGCAGGCCAATCTACCAGGATCCCAGGGCCACACTGCTGAACCACTACCAAACTGCTTCCCATTACTGCCACTCACGTGGAGCTCCCCCATACTGACACCGACAAACTCTGTCTGCAATTATGTCCTCAAGAAATCGTCTGCTACTGTGCCTGGGGAAATTAAAACAACCCAAGTTTGGATTCATGTTGTGTCAAGTCAAACAAAAGATTCAAGCTGCCCTAAAAGGACAGGTACTAATGGCCAAGTCTGAATTTATGATGGTGATTGTTTATTCCGGAAGAGCCTGTTGCTTTTCAGAATTACTCACCCTGTGATTTAGTCCTCTCCCTTCTTTCTTGTCTCCTTTGCCCTACTCTGCCACACTGAGTAGCTTGGCAGTCCACTGGTGTCACATCTTGGTCCTTTGCTCACACTGCTTCCTCTGCTCTGAATACCCTTCCTTCCTGGCCAGTAGCTACGACTCCTGCTCAACTCTTATCTTCCTTAATCCAACCATCAGCTCCTTCAGGAAGAATTTTCTGCCTTCCCCTGTGAAGCAGTGATCAGTCACCTTCCCCTGGAATCTCCTCTGCATGGACCTCTCAGGTAACAATCACCTTTTTTGTGTTTAATAGTTAACATGGCCGACTCCTTTCATCCACGTGACCACAACACCCAGCACAACATGTGCCTCATAGTAGCTATTCGAAAAATTTGGTACTCAAAGTCCACTGCTGTCAAACACAAAACAGTGTGAAGAATATATTGTAACAAATTTCATATTGAAAATAATCATTCTACAGCACAATGGAGAAAGATTTAGCCTAGTATGCATTTTTAAAAGTATTGATTCCATTCAATGAAATACAAAACAAATTTAGTGGGATGGGCTTCAGCTTTAGTTTATGAGCTGTAGGGGAAAACCAGATTAACATAACTTCCTTTCCTTTGTTAGGATACTAATTTCTCAATAGGTTTGGTTACCAGCGTTTTTTAGGTTGCTTCACATCTCTCAAATATGATTCAAACTAATGAAAAGAAGGAAAACGATGTCAAAAAGCCATTAGGTAATGGAATCAGATCGTATCTATATTGGTTGGGAACAGGAAGATGATTCCATGACCCACCCAAGTCCCAAAAAAGCAGCTAGTTAAAAATCAAGACCAATAGGATCTCAGGCAACACGGAGACTGTTCACAGAAGGCCCAAAACGCATGGCGCGCCCTTGCCACCCTCTCTAACCCCAGGCACTGAGAACCTGCTCTCACCCAACATGCCCCTCCTAGCCCCAGAGTCCACGCTCACTCCATTCAAAGCAAACAGTGAGCTGTCTTGCCCACCGTGAACTCTGAAGGGCAGGCCACTTGCACACAGCACGCTCCCAACAACACCAGGCCAGGCCCCAGGTCGCCCAGCACAGCCCATGCCAGCCCAGCCCATGGGGCACAGAGGACGGACGCACTGCAGCACTTTTTGCGGATACCGCCGAAGGGCTAAGGAACACCCCGCTCACCAAGGCACCAACCGCCCCGCCCAGGGAACACAGGTTAAACTCTCACCACCGGCACAGCACGGGCCCTAGCAACACTCCCACGCACCCGTGCACTCCAAAGCAAGCCCTTACCAGGGGCACCCAGTCCGCGCTCCCCTTGCGGACTAGGCTCAATCCCCAAAACACGGTGCACGCTTTTGTTGGGGGCGCAGCCAGACCCTGCGCACCTGTGCGCACAGGCCGGCCGCGCACATCACCCCAGCAAACAAGCTTCACCTCGGGCTCTAAGTGGTCCCCGCATCCCCCGCCACACACCCCAGGGATGTGCGCACTGCGCCCCTGGTCTCGAGAACGCCAGCCTCTCCCTCTACCCCAAGCAGGCAGGACCTACGGTCAGCCCCGCCCCGCGCCTCCTGCCCAGCTGATCCAGCAGAGTTCTAGCTTCACCGCTGACGCGCGAACCCGCCCCGGGATCCTACCAGAGCAGGAGGACAGCAGCAACGCCAGGGCCGCCAGCAGCAACCCAGGAAAACGCCGGGAAGAAGAGGGACGCTTGCCGCGGCTGGGAGGCGCCATGCGCGTCGCGGAAGACGCCGTAATTTATCCGGAGGTGAGCAAAAAACCGGGAGCCTGCCGAGCAGGGAAGTCCCTTCTGAGTCTGGTTATTGGACACAACACTCCCCAAACTAAAAAAGTGTCCAGGGCCACTTGACAGGTGGGCGTGGCCTGGGCTATCCCGGGGCGGAATTGAGTCCCGGCACAGGGGTGGTGGGGCCAATCGGAGGACGACTGGGCGGGGCCTCGGTGCGCAGGGGCAGCCCGTTGGCTTTCAAGGAGATAGGGCGTGTCCAGAGCCCAGGCAGGGCATCACTGTGGGCCAGCAGCCCTCACGGTTAGTTTCTTCCTGGGGCACTGCAGGCTGTCCGGACTGCCTGGGCCCTTACACGGTATTTGCCATTAGACATTATTGGAAACAATATTTGAGTTTTTCTTACTTGAATGCCTGCCACTGAATCGTCTCCGGCCCTCTTTTCAGAGGGCCTCTTGTTTTCAGTCTCAGAGGTTTGGCTCCTGCATTCCCAGCCCCTAAGGTAATTTGCTCTTTGCTCTCCTCCCTGGAGAGAGCCCCTGTTGGAGTCTAAATTATTAAGCGACATCAGGCCCTTAGCATATTGGGACTCTATGGGGCCCTTGCCCTTGAGCGACTGAATGTTTTATTGAAGACGAAATATACATGCATGAACAATATAAGGACAAGGGTGTCCTAAGTGCCAAATTCCTGGAAGCAATAAATGCAGGAGGATTGGGATGGGTAGAAATTGTTAGGTCAAGTGGATAAGGGGGAGAACTTTCTTTTTTTGTGAAACGGTCTCAGGAACAATGCTGGAAAATTAAGAATGAGCAGGATTGATCTGTAGAGTTGTGAGTAAACCAGTGTGACTGGTAAAAGGGGAAAAAAGGGACGTGACTGGCATTAAAAGATTAAACAGAAAGAGTTGACATTTCTTCCTCTCAGATTGGCAAAGAATTAAAAAGTCAGCCAATGTGAGTGAACATGTTGCAGGGGGACCAGCACTCTGGTTTTAACATAACTTTTCAGTAAATTAAAAGTCTTAAAGTGGACATGATTTCTGTTAGGCGGTCAGTTCCCAGAGAAATCATCAGAGCTGTGATGAAAGATTTATAATTTTGGAAAAAATGTAAACCCTAAGTGTCTAGCAAAGTAATAAGGAATTTCTGGTAGTTACCTTTGTGTGATGGAATTCTATGCAGCAAGTATTGCAAAAGAATGCCAAATACGAGAAACTCTGATATAATTGTCAGTGGAAAAAGCAGAGTCCAAATTGGCATGTGCCTTCTGGCATTCCTTTTATTAATACAAAAATACCATATATATATATGTGTAAACAAACTAGACCAGGTGGGGTGACTCACACCTGTAATCCCAGCACTTTGGGAGGCCAAGGCAGGTGGATCAGGTGATAAGGAGTTTGACACCAGCCTGACCAACATGGTGAAACTCTGTCTCTACAGAAAACACAAAAATTAGCTGGGCATGGTGGTGGGCACCTGTGATCCCAGCTACTCAAGAGCCTGAGGCAGAAATCTCTTAAACGCAAGAGGCGGAGATTGCAGTGAGCTGAGATGGCGCCACTGCACACTCCAACCTTGGCAACAGAGTGAGATGCTGTCTCAAAAAAAAAAAAAAAAAAAAGAAAGAAAGAAAGAAAAAGGATCTAGTTAGAAATACAGCAAAACTAACAATGGTTGAAAAGATTATAGATATTTCACTTTCCTTGTGCTTTTCAGTTTTCTGTTTTCTGTGTTCACCCTATGTTACTAAATGTAACATAAAGAAAAATTTATGTTTTTCTTTTATAAAAAGAGTAAGATAAAGAAAAATTTATTTTTAAAAATCAAACCTGTATCAAGGGCTGTTTTTTTCATAGAATTATGAGAGCGGAACTTGTGTTACCCAGAGTTAACACATGCGAGGACAGTGAGGAACTGGATGCTCAGGGTATACACCTAAAAATGGGTCTTATAGAATTACAGAGTTTAAATGTATTTAACACAGTTCTATCACCGAGACATACTGAAGACTTTCTGGGTTCACCAAACCGTGGAATTTCATCTTCCTGTGAGACCAACAAAAATTTTAATTTTTTTAGCTGAGAATACAAGACATTAATTGTACTGGTATGTCAAATAAACATCTTAGTGTCTTGGATTATAAAATTCAGACACTCCATGACTGCAATTAAAGGAGGTATAATTTAGGAGATAATAAATAGGAAACTCAATGGGGGAAATGATTATTTCTGTTAATGTATGCTATGAAAGAGTGACATGATAGACATGTTCTGTGACTCAATGACAGCACTCATTTCTGAAAGCAGATAGTCTATTTATTGTTCTCCATAGCAATAGATATTAAAAGTTTTTCATCTATTTTTAGGCATGGAAGAAAAATATATTTTTTCTCATGAGAAAAATTATTATAAACTATAGAAGAAACATGTGGCTAGTGTTTGATTTCTTAGTTTTAGGTGTCAGATTAGATTCAACGATTGGTATTTTATTGAAACTTCCTTGTAATCAGTAAAATTTCTATCTCTGGGGTTAATCAAGGCATTCTTAACATACTCGAAGATTTTCACATTAAATTTGTAAAACTTATTTTTATTTGAGTCAACCGAAGCTTCATTTGAATGGTTTTGAGTCTTGTTCTCTATTTTTTTGGATAAGTTCCCTGAGTCAGGGATAGAGTTTTCTTAAATATCTCCAGTGCCAAAATCTGTAGTAGGTGCACAATGAATAGCTGGTAAATATTGGATGAAATAAATGGTTCTTGTGGTCACGTGCATTTAACGTGTCTCTGCCAGTTCTCCCCCAGCATGAATTTACTCAATACCCTGAAAATTCTGAGAAGTTTCGATTTAAATAATTTTAGACCCTAGGAAACAAATCGAGATCTGTCTGTAAAAGGGATGAGCTATAGCAGTCTGCACAGCAAACGTTCCTAAATCAGGTGTTGCAAGCTTACTTGTGAAGTATACCTGTGATCTGTCCCTTAGCCTTGAGATCATTTTAGTCACTGAGTTCAAATGTGGGGGCGCGGGGGGTGGGGATGTCGGCAATGAACTTCCTGAGGCCTTAAGAGGGGTAAAACTTGAAGTCAAAGTTTTGATTGAAGTAGAAGATTAAACACTAACGTTTCCTCCAACTCCCTGTAAAGATTTTGTCAAACTGCCAAAGAGGAGAAAAGGAGAGAATGGAGGATATGTGTGTTTGTGGACCAGGTTTAGAACTATGTGATATCCTTTATGGGCCTTATGAAGGGCAGTGTGGGTGGAGGTGGTGTGCGAGGATGTTAGATGGTTCTTTGCCTCCTAATTAGCATTCTGTACTTACAGTATGCTTTTCAGGAGCAGGTGTAGCAGCATGAATGGGCCTCTATTTGTACCTGCTAAGCACCTGCCAGCCAACTGACCTTTATATTTAGCTGTGTCTGATTCTCTTTCCTGTTACCATTAAGAGCATTTCATGGCATTACACACCAACACAGGGATTCTGAAAACACTCAGGTACAGAAAGAAGTGCATTTCTCAGAAGGAATGGATAGTATTTTGTTTTCTCTTGGCTTTTGAAGGCTTTGAAGGCATAAGTATATTACAAAGTATATTCCATAAGTAGATTTGCAAAATAAAATATTTTATTCCTTTCTCATTAAAAGGGTAGAGACACAAAATGTCATTTAATCATCATAAACTTTACACTACACACTTAAGTGTGCCAAGAAAGCAAACAAAACAAAGAATATTAGGACTAGGAATAGGTTCAGAGAGCAATTGGTGTCCAGCTTTTCAGATGAAGATGTAAAGTCAAAGTCAGCAGAATTGCTTAATAATACAAGTTAGGCAATATAGTATCTTACTCATAGTTAGCATATACGATATTTCCCATTATAACTGATGTAACGGAAAAAAAATCTTTTGGTTTTCTTGCAATTAAAAAGTTACAGATGAGGTTGCAGTGTGCTTAGATAGCACCATGGCACTCCATCCTGGGTGACAGAGTAAGACCCCGTCTCCAAAACAAAACAAAACCAAAGTCACAGGCATTGCATGTTTACTAATCACATTGCTCACTGACCTACTCCATTCTGGACAAAACAAAAACAAAAAACAAAAAACAAGAACACAGGAGTTTTTTTTCTTGTGATAGGGAATTTTAATTATAAAAAAGGCCAATTCCCAAGCATTTAGTTTCTAGTCCTCCTTTAAAAGTTACGTCTTCAAAATCCCAAGAAATAAAAGAGATTTGCTAAATATCCAACTAAGAAAAATCTTATCAAGTATCTTTACATATATTCACTGGTTACTTGCCCTTCTTTCTTGGTGACCTAGCTGTATGTCCTTTGCCCATTCTTGAGGGGTGGAGAGAAGTTTGGTCTTTGAATTTTCAAGTACTCTCTAAATAATAAAGCACTTACTCTTTGTGATGTAAGTTGTATTTTTTTTCTTGCAGTTTATCAGTGGATTTTTCTTATTCTGGTTTAATTTTAAATTGAAATTCAGGTTCATGTCTCTCTCGCTTCTTATATCGCTATCAAAGTAAATGTGGCAGAATTCACCTTTAAAGCAACTATTAAATAGACTAACACAGAAATGAGTAGCAGTCATATATAAAGCTATTATTAAGTATCTAGAAATATTCTGATGTTTTCTAGAAGTCATTAGCATGGCCCATAATATCATAACAAATTTTTGATCTCTAAAGATGTGGACTAAAGAGCACAGCATTACTTCTTTTAAAAATGTCAGAAGATGGTTATTATTTTGATAAATTTTTTAAAAGTTGTGCTTTTAAAAGTTAATTTAGTATATTCTGAATCCATACAAAACTAAGCTAGTTACATTTATAATTACAATTATTATTTCATTTCAATTTTTAGTATATTTTTATATACAACATAGTACAAAGTACTTTTGAAATAAAGCTTAGAAAATACCCAAAGCTTATTTTCCAAATATTTCTCTTGAGTAGTCTTAATCACTCTTCCCATAATCAATTAATGTCTTTTTAGTAAATTAGTTTTTCTCCCTGGAGAAAATATGTAGCATATATTTCACTCCAAGCTGTTTAAAAGAGTAGGTTTCTGCTCTATAAAATAAAAAGAAACTAAGGGGGGAAAAGCATGTGTGTAAACAAGCACATATGTGAAAAAAGATAGGCAGAAAATGAATCAAAATATTAGGAGTGGTTATCTCTAGGTAGCATAATTATATGTGACTTACTTATTTTTCATAACTTTCTTCATTTTCCAAGCTCTCCTTAATGAGCCCATTCTATATTATACATATTTTAAAAAAGAAAAATGACCAACATATAAACCAGAAATTCCAGGCAACATATTATTCCTTTAAGTAATCCAAACTATTTTCTAATCCTACATGCAGTCTTTTCCCCTGAGTAGATACTGTGTGCTTTTAGCACGAGGCAGAAGGGTGGGGGTTTCACAGTGATGCACACAAAGAGGGAGGAGCTTTGCTAGGTCCTGGGGAAGCGGCAGCATCTTCAAGTGCACGTGTCTGCATCTCTGTGAAGTCACTTCAAAGACTTTATGAAGCTCGGATCTTATTCTGTTGAAATCAATTGGCTCCTTTCCAACCACAATTTTATTCGAGATGTTCTTCAGCTTTATGGTACTTTTTTGTCAAGGAAGGACACTGAAACAACAGGATGTTTTCATTTAGTTAACAGTATGGTCGACAATTGAATTTCCCAGACTTTATAGGCTGATAATCATGATGCTGGCATTCCATATAAATCACAAGGTCATTGGAAGTGTTTATTGCCCTCTATGATGGCTGCCACGTAGGGCACAAGAAAGTATGGCGTAAATGGAGACACTGAGGAGATAAGAGAGAGATTAATGAGTAACTTGACCTTTTCCTTTTTTAATTTTGTCCCAAGAAAATGTGTTCTCAGAGTTGTGCTACTAAATAAAGAAATAAGGAGCCTTATTCCATTCTAGAAAACATACAGGTCACTCATAACACAAGAAGTGTTTTTTTGAGTCTCTTGTTCTAAACCATGGTGGTAGCAGGGGCAGAAATAGGAACTGGTCATCTTGGAGGGGTCAGCTTCAGAAAGCATGTCCTTCTCTTCTACTTACAGTCAAGAATGAGCCACAGTAGTGGATTTGGTACAAGTGCTTCCCCAGTCATACAGGAGCCTCTCCTTTTAAGGCCAGGAATGGTGTCCTTCCACCAGTGGACAGACCTCCTGATGAGGCCCTCCAGCTCACTTGCTCCTCAGTTATTATTGCCACCAGATTCTTCATCATCATTCTCCTTTCATTTCACTGGACTTCCCAGCATCACCTGTTACTTATATTTCTCCAAACACTCTCGTGTCCAAAACACAGCTATGTCCTTGAGCCTACCTCTTTACTCTGCCCCAGAAGCTGGGTGCACAGGTCTTAACACTTGGCACAGATTCTAACTCACATCTCGTCTACTGTATTTTGACACAGATGATTCACTTTGTTCCAGTGGAACACTGTGGTCCAAATTCCAATCTTAAAGGGAAAGTTGAAACAAAATTTTTAAGGACTTTCTACCTACTAAAATGCGATCAGTCGTCAGTGCACACAACTTGAGGTGTAATCTGATGTAAAAGAATATTTCCAAAAAGATGAGGGTAAATGAAATTTTCATAAATTCATTTCTCAAATGATTAACATGCTCAGTTGATTACTGAACATTTCTCATTTGATTATCTATACTCAGACATTTGGGGAGATTTAGGAAAACATTGTCTCTATTCATCAGAAGGTAATTTAGCATGGTAAAGAAAAGACACATAAGCACAATGTATGGCACATTGTAAGTGGCTAAGAATTTGAAGAGTAAACGAGCAAGTAAAGGAATGCAATAGCGTTAACAGGCAAAAAGCAACACATGAAATGTCAATTACTATAGGTTATGTACTGTCATGATGGGAGAAATGTTTGTCATTTGGTGAAAAAAAGCAGGATTCAATATTGTACAATCAATATAATCTCAAGGTGTACATGCAAATGCAAAATAATATGCAAAGAAGCTTTAGAATACTACTAGGTAGAGGTTATTGCAGGTAACTTTTACGTATTTTATATTTTTCCCTATTTCTTGTTTTTAATAATGATGACACATCACCCTTAAAATTGTTTATTTTTTAAATGGTGTGGTCAGGAAATGTGAGTTTCAAGGAGAGACATCATTTTGGACTAGAGTTGTTTGGGAGAGCATCTTGATTGTGTGAATTCTGAGCTGGGTAAGAGAATTTAGAAAGAAAGAGAGGTGGAAAAGTGTTACAGGCGGATAATCTGACAGTAATAAGGCTAAATCAAATAATTTAGCATTGTGGAATGTTTTTTAAGTGAAGTCTTGTAAAAATGATTGTTGTTCTTACAGTCTGCTGTTCTTTTGTCTGTTTGTAAATGGGTGCCTGAGCAGCTAGCCCTGAATCAGTTCCGCCTGGCTTTTCCCCCTAGCACTCTGATAGTAAAGGAAAATGAATGCCTCACCCAAGAACTTTGAAGACATAACTTAAAGCATTCCTGAAAGCACAATATTTTCTGTCTTCTTTTATCTTAAACTTCCTGCATTATTTATTTGTTGTTTGCTCCCTTGTAAATGTGTCTGTGTTAGTGTTGAAATAATACTATTTTTGCTTTGAACTACTGGATTAACATTAACAAAATATATTCTCTAGGAAACCATGCCATTTTCGTCTTATGATTTTTACATCCCCTTGGTACGTTAGCCATGTATCCCCCAGTGTATGCCCTTATGAGAAGGATCAGGCCAGACAAACACTAAAGCTTCAAAAAGTAAAATATCAATTCTGAATTAAAAAAAAAAGCAATGTATATTTCATTTGTTTTCATAAACAGTAATGACAAATAAGCTGGAAGCAAAGTGACTAGGAAGACAGATAATAAACAGGACATTGTAAATTCATGTCTATTATAGGAGAAAATAGGACATAATCTGTAACTTTGTGTTTAGAAAACTTTGAACTGCTTCTACTTATATTTTGGTTAACTATAAAATACCTTTCCCACTTCCTTTCCTTTTCCTGTGGCCCCTTCCACTGTCATCTGTTGCAATTAGGATTTCTGATGTGTGTAGATGTAACATGCCAGGTTGAGCTTAATGCACATGTATATGAGAAAGAGGTAGGACATAAAGAGAGGAAATTTAGTAATGACTTTGACGCTTTTGCTTCTGCTTTCTACAGGACTGGTCTAATTCTGTTCTAGGGCACATGATGATCTTGTTCCTGAAAATGCCCCTAACACCTATGGATAGGACATTTTAGGATTCCTGGGTGTAGTCAAAGTAAGCCAGAGCCAAATAAATTGCTCCATATGTTAAAGAAAAACGGAGCTTTGAATTTGCAAGAAGCCCAAGAGTCTAAATTCCAGTATTTACTGCACACCCTAAGAATGCAGTAAAGATCTGAACAAAAGAGAGGAGTATCCAATGAGAGAGAGAGGCCTGGGAAGAGGATGGAAAGCCCAGGCTAAAAGGGGAAGTAGCCAGTGAGAAGTTTCTCATAGTAAGATACAGTTCAGGGGTTAGCAAAGTCTTCCACTAAAAGGCCAGATAGTAAACGTTTTTGGCTTTCGGGGTCTCTGTTGTAACTACTCAGCTCTGCTGTTGTAGTCTAAAAGGAAGCCAGAGACAGTAGACAAATGAATGGGTGTGGCTGTGACCCAGTAACACTGAAATTGGCTCACAGGTGGTACTTTTCAGGTCCCTGGTGTACTAGTTACTTTTTAGTTCAGTGATTTCTAATATTGATATATGCTACTTTTTATGGTATAATTTCCCTTTTCACCCCAAACCTTAAGCAATATGTACTACACAACAGCTTGCAGTAAGCCTGCTTTGAGTAAGTAGAATGAAAGGCTAGGCATTTAATAAGCCCAACTGACGCCTGTAATCCCAGCAATTTGGGAGGCCGAGGCGGGCGGATCATGAAGTCAAGAGATCGAGACCATCCTGGCCAACATGGTGAAACCCCGTCTCTACTAAAAATACAAAAATTAGCTGGGCGTGGTGGCATGCATCTGTAGTCGCAGCTACTCAGGAGGCTGAGGCAGAAGAATTGCTTGAACCCGGGAGGCGGAGGTTGCGGTGAGCCGAGATCGCGCCACTGCACTCCAGCCTGGTGACAGAGCAAAACATCATCTCAAAAAAAAAAAAAAAAAAAAAAAAAGCCCAACTGAATGAAGAGCGAAAGAAGGAGCAGTCATAAGAGGCCAAATGAAGTAGAGAATTCAGTGGAGGTCAGAAATCAAGGGAGTTGGAGGCTGGGGAGGTAAAGTGAAAGTCTCCAGAGGACATTGAAGTGACTGCGCACTTAAGAGAAACTGGAAGACTTGGAGGTATCAATAAGCAGCAAATTAGTGCTTGGGTTCCACAAGAAGAAAAACATACTACTTCTCAAAGTTCCATAGCATAAATACAGGAAATTATAGGAATGCTTTGGAAAAGCAGTGACTGTGACTGCATAGACTTAGAGTCATCACCCTAAGTCAGTGGAAATGGCAATAATAATCCAATAAAAAAAGAAAGACGCTTCCAGCTCCTGAAGTACTTCCTAACTTCTTTGGTATCAGTGACCTACCTAGTGCAATACCATATTCAAATCCTGTTTCCACTTTTAATGTTTTGAGTTGTTGAAAACGTTTTGAATTCTGCTCTTTTCTTCATTTGTTTGCAGAGTTTGGGGGTGAATTCCGCTGCCTCCTTGAGGATGTAAATGGAGCACAACTTCTTTAGGTTTGTCACGTGCATTATTGCTAATCGGCAGAGGAAAAAAAACAGAAAACCTGTCTTAGTTGTTCAAGTTTCTATTTTGAAAGAAATTAGTACTTTGCATTTTGAAATTTAAGTATAATTTGCCTTAAGTTCCTGATATCTTTGCAAGATGTCTGAAAGGAAAATCATAACCATATCTCGTCTTTTAATACTAAGCAAAAACTTAGATTAGAAAATAATACTAAAACCAACTTACATTTTGTGTCAGAATACTCTAAGTTGTTTATAGGCGGATGTCCATGCCTTAACACATTTTACTATTTCTGACATAATTTTAATTAGCAAATAGGGTTTACATTGAGATTTTGACACTTAAGCTGCACAACATAAATGACTTTGCATTGAAATGTTACATGAGGCTTCCCTTTTCTCCTATAGTGAAGATATATGTTCTGTTTTCTGTACAAGCAATACTCACAGTTAGGGGAGCAACAGTAGCTGTCATGAAGGTATTTAAGAACTAACAGTGAGCTGGGCATGATGGCTCACGTCTGTAATCCCAGCACTTTGGGAGGCCGAGACAGGTGGATCACCTAAGGTCAGGAGGATCACCTGAGGTCAGGAGTTCAAGACCAGCCTGGCTGACATGGTGAAACCCTGTCTCTACTGAAAATAAAGAAATTAGCTAGGGTGGTGGCATATGCCTGTAATCCCAGCTACTTGGGAGGCTGAAGCAGGAGAATTGCTGGAACCCAGGAGGCAGAGGTTGCAGTGAGTCAAGATCGCGCCATTGCATTCCAGCCTGGGCGGAAACAGCAAGACTCTGTCTCAAAAAAAGAACTGACAGTAAAAAGAAATATTTACTCACTTTTTAATATCAGTAATAACAATCATGTATAAATAATAGCTAACATTTTCTGACATGCATCATAAGTGAGGCACTATGTTAAGTAACGTAAGAAGTATTATCTCCATTTCACAGGCAAGGTAAATGAAGTTTACTGAGGATAAGTACCTTGCTCAGGATCTCATAGAAAGTGAGTGACTGTGAACACAGGCCTCAGTGGTTGCAAAGCCCTCGCTCTCACTTGGTATGGTGCACTGCCTCTTTGGGGGTTAATAAACACTTCATCTTTTATCAACAAAATGATGAAACAGTACCAGTACCTGCAGATTTTATGTATGAGTCGTGTTAGGGATTTCAGAATGGAAGCTTGAAGAGTTAACTCACTTCAATACTTACGACTGTTTCTTCATCACTCAGTTACTCTTTACCCTCTTATGGAAATTAGAATGACAGCATCATTTGAGATGAAGAGGCACACTGCTTCAGCGGCCAGAGTTTTCACAGGATAGGGAAGGCACACTTGAGATCTATGGGTGGGGAAGAGTGGAGGGGCATATAGCCAGGTAGTGTGAACTTCCCAGGAGTGGTGATCAAGTGGTAAGATGAGTAATATTCTGAAAGTGGTCTTGGGTGATGAGTGGTACTTGGGGTTTGGGAGAATATGATCTCGATGAGTATGTCTTCAATGAAGAGCTACGTTAATTGGTGGTTAATGTGAACAATAGGAAAATTCGGGGAGCCTTTACAGAGGATGGCCTTGAGAGTTTTATCACTCTAAGCATCACAACAATGGAAACTTTGAAATTTTGACTGTGGACAAGGCTGTTTTGTGTAGAAATGGGAGTGGGTACGAGGCAGTAACAAGAGGCAGTAATGGGCTGTGAAATGAAAAGGTCTAACCGGTATTATTCCTCAGCAATCAGTGCATGACCTGTCTTATTTAACATTTATCACAAACTACTGTTGTTGTAAATACACAGTGAAATACCAAAATGTGCAGACAGCACTTTTTTAACTAGTGAAATACCAAGCCAGTGAGATTAAATTACAAGAAGAACTTGCCAAGTCTGTGTGATAGGGCAGGAAATCCCAATATGGAAAGATGCCCTTAAAGAAATACTTTAATTTTTTGTTGCCTAATAACTCAGAATATAGAATAAAAAAAGGGAGAGATTGTATACTGTTCTCTAGAAAAATACTGGTTCAATATACCAAAGTAGCTAAAACAAATTCAGTAAAATATAGGGAGAAAAAGAATATTGGGGGAAAAAGAATATTGAAAGACAAGAGGAAAATACTTTAGGTTTGTACTATATACAGTTCTGGATATTGAGCTTCAGTAACACAGAATCAGATTCAGAAATGGCAATCAACATTGTCAAAATACCAGCATAAAGAGTTCAAGATTTTGAATTAAATAATCTGGACTGAAGGCCTAATTCCTAACAACTTCCTACTGGTTTTAAACAAGCCACTGAATTTCTCTGCACCTAGCGTCTCCTCTGCTTTGGGATAACAATTTTATTGGGCCTACCTACCTCACAGGTTTGCTTTGAGAACCAAAGAAGATAATAAATGGTAAACAAACCTATAAAATAAACATGTTAACTGTTTTCATATCATTGCCACTCTTATTATTAATCTTGACTACTGTACAAGTAGAGATTAAAAAATGGTCCCTGCTCAGAGGGGCTCATAGTTCAGGGAGCAGGGATGGTGAGGAGTTTAGTGGGGACCAAGGAGGCAAGAGAGAGTGGAAAGGCCAAGGTGGAGGGCGCAGAGAAGATGGGCAGAGTAATTAGGTATTCTTAATCAGGGAAAGCTGAGGATTGAGAAGGCACACGAAATCAACAAGTGTGATATCATTTAAGCACATGTGCTTACCAAATTCAGGGGTGGTACAATGGACTGAATGTTTGTATCCTTCAGAATTTATATGTTGAAAATTTATAGGATCTAATTACTATAGGATCTCAAAAGGTGGGACCTTTGAGAAGTAATGAGATCATGAGGACAGAGCCCTTGTGAATGGGACTAGTGCCCTTAGAAAAGAGACCCCCGAGAGCTCTCTCACTCCTTTTCTCCGATGTGAGGACACAGAGAAGAGACTGAAGTCTATTAACTAGAGAGCGAGCCCCACCAGACGCTGAATTTGCAGTTGCCTTGATCTGGGACTCTTTACCCACCAGAATTATGAGGAATAAATGCTTGGTTTTTAGAAATTAGATAATGTTTTTAAGAGGCAGAGTCTTGCCATATTGCCCAGGCTGGCCTTAAACACATGGTTCAAGCAGTACTCCTGCTTCAGCTTCCCGAGTAGCTGGGACTATACGCAGGTACCAACAGACTGAGACAGTTGGTATATTAGAACAAGGAGCAGCCTTGAAACCTGCAGTAAGTTTAGGACAAGTTAAAGATGCACTATGTAACTTGGTAGAGAATTATGGCAGAAATTTCCCCTTGTGGTAACACTCTTAGTAGTGTTTAGCTCACTCACTCATTTGATAAATATTTTGAGAATCTCTTTGTTCCAGGGACAGTTTAGATTTGTTATGTATCCATTGATGAAAATCCATTGTATCCATTGGGCAAAAATCCCTGACTTCATGGAGGGAGAGAGACAATAAACAAGGAACTTAATTATTTAATTAATTGTAATAAAAGAAGATAAGTCTACAGAAAAAAATAAAGCAGGATAAGAGAGATCGGGAATGTGGGGATGAGGGTGATACCATCTTTACTAGGATAAAGTAAGCCTCCTTGAGGAGCATGTTAACGAAAGTGTGATGATTTCTGTGTGTGTATTCCTTCTATTTCTGCCCCATTTTAGTTGCTTAGGAAGTCTTCAGACTGATTATGCAGTTTCTGAATGGTCTCCAGTGTTTGAGGAAGACTTCAGCCTGCATCTATCCAGGCCTGGTGTGATTGTGGCTCTCCCATAGAGCAGGCCATCTTGTTCTACACTGTTCTACCACTGTCAGTCTTTTTTAGCTCCAGGATAAATGGCTCTTCTGACTTGATGACCACTACGATACTCTCCACTTATATTCTGTGTTTCTCACATGCTTCCTTCTTCTTTACTGTGAGGCTGTTTATGCCCTTGTCTTTCTGTGAGGAAAGCTTGAGCTCCAGATAAGGAATAATCAGCCCTCCTCACACAGCCACAAGACTTAGCTTATTGGCCACACCCACTCAAAGAGGAATGACTGCATGATTGAAAATCAGCCCAACTCCTTCCAAGATAAGGCATCTCTGCCTTCTTATTATTTGAGTTTATTACTTTTTCTTCCCAATTTTAGCTATGTGTTATTTCTAACATGAGAATCAATGGTGTTTGGTTATACTAATGCACTCACTATCCTGAAACCACCTTTGCAAAGATTATGAGAATGAAAGAAATCTAACATGGCTAACTCCATCTTGCTTCAAGCCTCACAGGTGGGCTGGCTTCACGCATTCCTGGATGTAGGCCAAGGTAACCATGAAAGGAATTTAGTTTATAATTTAACTTTGGAGCAAGGATAATAATAGTCTCTACCTAAAACTAGCCTCTCCTTGCTCAGGGCCTGAAAACTTATGAAAGGCCAAAAGATTAGGATTATGAGAGGGACCTGAACTCTGCCAAAATACAGGCATAGTTTTTATAATCCATTACTGCTCATCAGGAGTCAGGTGGCCAGAGGTCAGAAGATTTGTGACTTCCCTAATTGTTCCTATAGATAACATCACTATTATAGAATGTAGGATTGGTCTTCTGAGATGTTTTTCAGATTTTTACATTTGGCAACTGACTGACTCTACCTGGACCTGTGACTCATGACTCAACTCGTCCTGGGGTTTCTACCTAGAGGTGGACACAGCACATGAGGACTGTTTCCCACACCCTCATCCCCAACCAATCAGTAGTACCCATTCCCTAGCTCCCTTCCTACCAAATTATCTGTAAAAACCCTAGCCTCTGTGTTCTTGGAGTGACTGAGTTGAGTGATAACTCCAGTTCTTCCACATGGCTGGCCTTTGTAAATTCAACTCTTTCTTTACTGCAATGTACCATGATCTCAGTGAATTGATTTTATCTGTACAACAGGCAGGAAGAAGCTCTCAGATAGTTACAATCCCAAGAAGTGAAACAGGCCAAAAATGAAAGTTTAGGAGATGTTTAAAATTTTTCCTGGATTACATATATATAATAGGTTTTAGTGTGGGTTATATAGATGTTGGGAGGTTTACCTCCCTGACCTTTAAGTCTAACGAGGATCATGATCTTTCTTTCTGCCATATCTCTGGTACCCCAGTCAGAGAGAGAATGGTTGCGCCATGGACATTACACTTTAAAAGAATATGAAAAAAATAGACAGGTTTTACAGGATGAAAACATGAAGAAATGGTATATGCTCTGAGGCTGCTTACATTATACAAGATACTAATTTCTAAAGAAATAATTTTATGAAATGGTTATTGAGTCATGTTTATGCCTGAAGATGATTAATATGAGGAAATGATCTTAAATTACGTGTGTCAAACAAATCAATAATTAGGCTTGGGAATCTTACCCTCTAGTTGATTAACAAGGAATAGGCCATAAGGGATGAAGAATGACATAGTTAGAAGGGTGGAGATAGTCAAATACTTTCAAGATATTAAAGTATCTTGAATATTTTCAAGAGGAAGAAATAATCATTTTCCCCATATGGTTTTAACTAGAGACTGGTATAGATACTGAAAATTAGAAGCCCCAACTTATTTAATTCAGACTTAGTAATTTTTTTCAAATTAACTCACAAATTATAGTGGTATGTAATGAGAAACTTTAAGAAGAAAACTGTATTGACACAAGTACTTTGTTAAGGTAAAGCGCCCAACTACTTACCTTTTCTTTTTGTAATGAAAAAGAGCAAAGAATATTTATATGTCAAGCCATAACGTATAGAGAACATTAGTTAGGAAGGAAGGAAATTTTAATCTTGACTAATTCAGTATTTCCCACGAAATTGACTAGATTGTTTATAGCAAGATCTGCTATGACAAACTACTTTTTAAAAAGTGTATTGCCATCATTGTGAAATATCAAAACTTCAATTTCTGTAAAGCTTGTTATAGGAAACTGCACTTTAGACTATTTTCTATAGAAAATTCCTCACTTAAAAGTTACAAATTAAGTTTTTAATGGGTATAGAATTTGCTCATCAACCTTATAACATTGATATTATTGATTCTGGCCTCATTGATGTTGTTATAATTCAAACAACCAGTACAAAAGCTGTGTACCCTTCCCTGTCAATGACATTTTTTTAAATTCAGTTCATAATCTTTGGAAGTTTTTTTTTTCAAGTTTAAAAAATTAATGGTGGCCAGGCACAGTGACTCACACCTGTAATCTCTGCACTTTGGGAGGCTGTGGCAGGCGGATCACTTGAGGTCAGGAGTTCGAGACTAGCCTGGCCAATATGGCAAAGCCCTGTCTCTACTAAATATACAAAAATTGGCCAGGCGCAGTGGCACATGCCTGTAGTCCCTGCTACTTGGGAGGTGGAGGCATGAGAATCTCTTGAACCTGGGAGGCAGAGGGTGCAGTGACCCAAGATCACACCACTGCACTCCAGCCTGGGTGACAGAGTGAGACTCTATCTCAAAAAAAAAAAAAAAAACAGTTAATGGTGTTTACAAAATATTTGTTTATATATTAAAATACCCACCGGAAAGTCTCAATTCTTCCCTACTCGCAGCCTACGTATGCCATGTGATCTGTGTGCCATAACAGACCCAATCTAACTTCTAGCGCTATGAGAGGATCTGGGCTTAGAGGTCAGTGTCTGCAATGTCTTAGCAAAACTAGGAGATCAACAGCCTCATGAACACCTTTTTAAAAACTCCTTCCACCTACTTTTTGTAAAACTCAATTCCTTTTTAAAATGTTGTGTGTGTGTGTGTGCATGTGTGTCTCTGTGTGTGTGTGTGTGTATGTGTGTGTGTTTCGAGATGGAGTCTCATTCTGTTGCCCAGGCTGGAGTGCAGTGGCACAATCTTGGCTCACAACAACCTCCACCTCCCAGGTTCAAGCAATTCTCATGCTTCTGCCTCCAAAGTCGCTGGGATTACAGGCATGTGCCACCTTATCAGGCAAATTTTTTGTATGTTTAGTAGAGATGGGGTTTTACCATGTTGTCCAGGCTGGTCTCAAACTCCTGGCCTCAAGTGATCTGCCCACCTTGGCCTCTCGACATGCTGAAATTATAGGCATGAGTCACCGTACCTGGCAAAAATGCTGTTTTTTTAAACAATTATTTTTATTATCCTATATATTACCTTTAGGGTGAATACCTCTTTGTCTAGACTGTGTGTCAAGGGCCTTCTTTATAAGAATTACCACATCTGTTTATGTAGCAACGGGTTTGTTTGTCTTTTACTTTCTTTTGACTTCCAAGAGGGGGTAAGTACAGTTTACATTTCTTGGGGTAATATGGGTATACTTACCCTTTTCTGCACTTTAGAATTATCCAATAGAGGAAAATGGTGAATAAAATAAGGAAGATTGTACCAGATAAAGTGCCTAGGCAATAAAACAAGATAATTAAATGCATGAAGACTATAACTCATAGGTTTTAAACTCTTAGTAGCCATTCTCACTACAGATTGCCAATGCTTTTTTTTTTAAGGTGTAACTATACATTCTGCTTTACTCTGGGTTTCTGTAGCATTAGTCTTACTCCCACAGAGGTATTATAGTTAAGGGGTGGGCTGAGCTGTTTTGTAACCTTTAGTCCAACATCAGCCTTTCCACCAGTGAGTGAGAACCATATGCTGCAGCTGCCCACCAGCTCTCCATGGCCCTGCCCATGTCTCTTGCCTAAGACTTAAGACACAGGCATTTCATTGTGACAATAGGGGAATATTCTCCCTTGTTGAATTATATATTGAGGTCCTTTATCCATTTATTGATTGTTAAAGTGCACAGTCTCCACAGATAGGTAGAGTGCCTGGTTAGACCCAGGCTACCCCATTCTGTGGTCTTGGGCAAGTTACCTAAACCTCTGTGTCTCAGTGTCCACGTGTGTAAAAAGGGATGTAAGAATACTATGCCACAGAGGAAGCAAACTCTATTACAAAACTATTCTTCTGATATAGGCAGATCACAGATATGGGCTCAGAAGACTGGTCTGTGGCTATTTGTGCGAATGGGCATGATCACCATTTGGAAGCATACTCCAGGTTATAACCCAAAGAAGAAGTTGCATTCTCTTACCACATTCAAATATAGAATTTTTGACACTGATGAACGACTATTCATTTGTAATGGTTCAAAGACAGTAAAGAACCTTTGATGAAGGTTACTCAGTATGCATATGACGATGCTAGTTTCACCATATCCTGGCCTAAACTCATTGTTATTTTCTTTCTAGTTGAATTTACAACTCAAGATATTTTGATCTCTCTTTTTACATTTCATTCATCATAGGTAGGTACTCACTGTTAAAGATGCCAGAATTCCTCAGCAAACCCTTTATAAAACTTACCAGCTATGAGAGCATTATGTGCACCTAAAAGGAAGACAAAAGCCACAAAAACGTCACTCTGGCATGCAACATGATTGAACAGGCCTCTCAGCCTGTGACAAGTCATCCTGATTTTTCTTCAGCCCTCAGTCTAATATTTTTTTTAATGCAAAAAGCCATTGGTTTCATTCACATACTCTCAGTTTACCTTCTGCACTCAGAGAAGTCTTTTAAAAAATTAATACAATTACAGAAGAAAATGTATAATACAGAACTAAAGAAAAAAGTCACCCCAAATCCTAGTACCCAAAAAATGTTTTCATACATTCTGTTTGGTACATTTTCTCATATAATTATACAGTAGATAATTTTACAGTAGAAAATTATACAGTAGAAAAATAAGCTGCAACAAAGGCAAAGTAGTGTAATCTAGTAGATGCATCAGAGTGTATTCAGTGACTTCCATTGTGCATTTCAGTTGCTTCTAGTTTCCCATGAAACCTTTAAGAAAATGCGCAAAATATTTTTATATTATACAGCATTTCCTTAGATTAGATTTCTAGCGGGGCTGACTGGCAGGAGTAATTATTGTCCACATACCTTGCATAATTGTTTTTCATCAGGGTTTTTGCAAATTTACAGTAGCACCTTCAACATACAACAATATCCGTTACATCACATCCTTGCTTTTTATTGGGTGTTCGCCTAAAAACCTTTTTGTTGTTAATTTAATTGACAATTAAAAAACAATGTTTCGTTCTTGTTGCCCAGACTCAAGTGCAATGCCACAATCTCGGCTCACTGCAACCTCTACTTCCTCCGTTGAAGCGATTTTCCTGCCTCAGCCTCCCAAGTAGCTGAGAGGATTACAAGCGCCTATCACCATGTCTGGCTAGTTTTTGCATTTTTTTAGTAGAAAGGGGTTTCACCAATGTTGGCCAGGTCGGTCTCGAGTTCCTGACCTCAGGTGATCCATCCGCCTCAGCCTCCCAAAGTGCTGGGATTACAGGCATGCGCCACCATACCCTGCCCCTTTGTTTATTCATATCAGTTTTGTCCCACTTGTCTCCATGTTTCTTCTTGTACTGGTGCCAAGTAACTTCTGTATCATTGGCTTATGTTTTGTTCTAATATTTGATAGGGTTAGTTCCCCAACTACCTGAATTTTCTGTCAGTCCCAGCCAGATCTTCAGAATACTCTAAATCCAGTTAGTAAGGTATCCAGTGAGATTTTTGCCAAAAAAGTGAATATAATTTGATTTTAAGGGAATGTCAAGCTGATAATTGAGAAATATTATCTGTGAGTCATATTGGTTAGCACATTTACAGGATTAATTGTAAAAATGGATCTCGAACAATCTTGGTGTAGAACCATATATTAGAAGAGTCATAAGAGAGGGGAGAGGAGAAAGTATAGCACTAACTTAGATTAAGAAAGGCTATTCATTATTAATTTTGCTCATCTGTTGCTTGATCTGGATAGAATTTTCTATCTTACAGTACCCTCCAGTTGCCAGCAGAGGGCTCAATGACACATGCTACAGAGCTCAATGATACAGGATTTCTAAATCTGCCCTATCCAGCGGTGCTAGCTTAAAAACCTGTCGCCTACAGTGGTGTGAGAGACAGGCCGGCTGCTCTCCGCAGTTTGGAAGGTGCTCCCTAACTCATGCTGAAAACCTTTCTTTTAAGGCTCATAGCCTGTAAATAAATCATTCCTGTGTGGCTCATGCAACCACAGAGTGACATAGACAAAAAAGGTGCAGAGGCTGGAGTGAGAAGTGTGAGAAGAGAAAGTCTGGCCTTACTCTCACTAGGGGATTTTTGGAAGAGGTGGATGCATGTATTGTACTCCTTAGCTCGTAGCATACACCGTAAATATCACACCACACTTGATGCCAATATGGATCAAGTTAACCGTGACCATGACCGGGGAACCATGACCGGGAAGTGAACATGACCGGGAAGGGCCCGCATTCCTTGCACTTGCACTTACGAGGGGTACATATGGCCAGAGGAGGGTCCCATCTGTCATCCGCCTGGCACTGGCTCCGGGGACTGCCTTCCAGAGTATACCCATCTTCACACTCCAAAGTTACATAATCTCCATAGTGATATACTTTTCTCATTTCTAACTTCTTCAGGATTCCATTCATAAACTGTGGGAAGCTACAGTTTACCTCTGAAATGAGACAAATCATAAGGAAATTGATATTTTATTGTTGATTGTTGGTTTTATCTACCAGGATAGAAGGCTCTATGACTCCAAAACCCATTTTGCCTTGGCCAAGAGGAAGCATAGTTTTAATCAGGAATTACCAATCTTACTCCTCCAAAAAACTTATGATTTAACATTTTCTGACTCCGATTTCTTAATGTAAAGTAAGAGACTATGAAATGTACTGTGCATCTACTTTTGATTGACAGCTCTGCAACTGGAAAGCTGTGGTAAGATTAGGAATTAAGCTAACTGTGTTCTAGGCCTGGAGCCGCTAGGGTCACTCCGTAAGGAAAGGGGAGTACCATGTTAACTCTCTCTAGCTTCACAACAAATACTGGTACTCGGCTCGTTATTAAATGCATTATTCTGGCCCATTTCTGCACATAGAACAAAGAAGTTAGTAAATCATGATTCTGAATTTAAAATACCCCTCCCCTCCCCACCTTTCTTTCTTTTTCTCGCTCTGTCACCCAGGTAGGAACACAGTGGTACTATCTCGGCTCACTGCAACCTCTACCTCCTGGGTCCAGGCAATTCTCCTGCTTCAGCCTCCCGAGTAGCTGGTACTACATGCGTGCACCACCACACCCAGATAATTTTTGTATTTTGGTGGAGATGGGGTTTCACCATGTTGTCCAGGCTGGTCTCAAATTTCTGACCTAAGGTGATCTGACCACTTTGGCATCCCAAAGTGCTGGGATTACAAGCCTGAACCACTGTGCCTGGCCTGAATTTAAAATGCATCTTTCTGATTAATTTGCTTTAGTTCGTTTAACTCATTATTTGTTTTACTTTCTTTTTCTGCCCAGCCATCAGTATGTCCTTCATCTTCAAGCACATACTTCTTTTCAGTTGTAATAGTCTCAAAATTAGCCTACAATATTTTTTTCCTCTATACAAACCAAGAAGGCAAAGTGGTGTTTCTTAAAGTGTGGTCTGTGGTCTTTCTGTGTCAGAACATTCTGATGAGTTTGTTAAAAACAGACTTTTGACCCCACTTCAAAACAGAATCAGAGTCCATGGAACGGAGTTTGAGGATCTGTCTTTTTAACAACGTTTCCAGCTGATTTTGCTAATGCTCTGGATGGAGAAACACTGCTGTCGGCCATGCAAAGAAGACAGTTAATAAGATGAAATGAAAGCTGCCAAGAAGACAAAATATCACCCTTTTCATTATAACGATTTCAATGGTCTCTCAGCCCTACAAGCCTCATGCATCAATTTTCCATATAACCCAGCAAGAATAAGAAATATTGAGAAATGAGTCACCTTTGCAATAATGATCCAGTTGGCTCCAGGTTCCCTGGTCTGTACAGAAAATGAAGGCCTTTCCCACTAACAGGTAGCCGGGGTCACAAATGTAGTTGATTATCATACCAGGTAGATATGGAGGTACGTGTCCTCCAATGTAATGCCCGTTTTGGATCTTGGGTAGATGTGGGCAGGCTAAACAAGTTCCCACACAAACACGAGGAAAAACACTCAGTTAAACAGATATATGAACACATCAACACATCCAATAATATCTCTGTCTATTAGAGGTACATGAAGACCTGAGCCAACCAAGTCATAAGTCCCTCACTCTTATTTGATCAGTGAAAGATGGTTTCTCTAAACCTCAACCTCAAGGCATTTAAACAGTATCCTCTACAGTGTCTACCTGCAAACTGTGTCAGATGGGGGAGTACACAGGGATTGACAAGCTACTGATTCAGTGCTGTTCTGTCCTTACAGGAGGATGGAGCTGGTGCGGGCAGTCACAGCCACAAATGCGCCTACGATTGTCAGGTACTGTCATTTAAAGCCAGACTAATATATTAAAGAAAGGAGCTATGGAGGCTAAGAGTGCAATCTTAAACTCTGCTTCTGCAGGGCCTCCTGAGTTCCCTTTGTTAATGGTGAGGTGAAGGAGTCAGTGCCTTGAACAAACACTTGGAAACAACATAAAAAGTATAAATCCCTACATCTGAGTTTCTTAAATTACTTTATAGTGTTATCAGTTCTGAAGTAAATTACATCATCATCGTATAGTTTTTGTGCAGCACATCCATCTATCCAGGATACAGAAAACTCATAGTAGCAGAGGAGGAATCAAAGAGTATTTTCTTTAGCATTTGTTTTCAGTACTTTGAAAATATTCTCTGCAAAATGTGGACCTTACCAATTCTCTTCACTGTCCACCCCCTTCTCTCCTTACCATCCCTCACTCCTCACCCCACACGAAGGGCCATCAGAATACCAACAATTGAGACACAGTGCGCCTATCTAGGACCCATTTCTCACTCACTTGGGATGTAGTTTTGTCTCTGACAGTCATAGCAAAACCATTTTCACAAGCAAAAATGACTGTCTCAATAGAAATATGAAAGTTGTCACCTAGATATTCTGAACCCATTTAGGATATGTGGAAGCAGATACTGACCAGCAGGAGCAGAAAGTTCACAGCGAGGGGCGGGGCTGCTCCAAACCCCATTCCCTTGAGGGTCACTTGTGCAGCGGATGGTGCTCTTCCCAATGAGGTCGAAGGTCATCCCTCTGTCTGGGTGGGGGTCGCATGTGTAAGATACTTCTTTTCCATAAGGAATATCTCCAAGGGGAGTTCCTGTATGTGTCCCATTGAGGATAGCTGGAGGATTTGGACAAAATATTTCTAGAAAGGAAACAAGAGCTTTAAGTTCTATTAGAGTTTCAAATAAGGTGACTGAAATCATAGTGACCTGTGACTGTGCTCTGAATAAATTGTTTTTCTTTTAGAAAGAATATAACTAAGGTGGATGAAATGTAAATCTGTAAGGCTTTTGTTGAGAAGGAACTAACTGATGGGAGACCTAAATTACAGTTTCTTGCAAAAGCCCAAAAATGGTGTTCCTTGACCAACCAGGTAGCTACATTCATAATGAATTTGGAAAGTAATTATTTCTATTTTTAACCACACCCATTTGGTTGCCTACTTTAAATCAGGCATAGAGAGATTCTTGGGTGGACAATGAGGTCAAAGACAGACAAAGTTTGGGCCATCAGAGACCATGAGTTCCAAGGAAATCTATGAACTTTAATAAACATGCAGTATCATCGTTAGCAATGTAAATGTTTCTTGGTGATCAAGACCATTATCATTAGTACCAATACCAACTATCCAGTGGTGTCATCAGACTACACTGGTAAGGCTCTTTTTACCAAGATTAAATGGTGGCAAAGGGACTTTTTTTTTCTTTCTTCCAAATTTTTAGCCATCATTTCTTCCTCCTTTTAGTCTGCTTAGAACAGTTCCTTCCCTAAAATCAACTGAATGCTTCTAAATGAATTTAGGAAGAGATGCCCAAGTATATCAGAATTATGTGTGTATAAAAGACTTAGTACATCAAACAATGATTAAATTCTCATGCTTGAATTTTGCTTGTTTGTGTTTTTCCTAAGTTTATTTATATATTTATTTTCAGCTCCGTGAGTTTCTGTAAGGTTGAGTTTATTGAATACTTGAGTTTCCTCAGGTATTGAATGTTCTTCACCATAATACTCCCCATAAGGTATCCAAATTAATTTCTATAAGTTATTTTAACAATACAAATTAAAATAAACATTTTTCAATCATCAGGAAAAAAAGGTTTAAACAATTCTTGCCTTGCTGTAGTAGACAGAATAGGATAAATCAGTAATGTCTTGGTATATAAAACATACTTTTATCTACCAATTTCTGAATTTTGGCATTTTTTATTTAAGCGGATGGTTTGGAAACTTAGGACACCTCTTCATTTCAGACACTGATTCATCATCCTAGCTCCTTCCACCATACTAATTTACCATATAACTCTGTTTTATCTTCTCTACAACATACCCCTATTTAACTATCATTTTATATATTATAATTTTGGCATATTTAATTTAAGCACATGGTTTGGAAACGTAGGACATCTCATCATGCCAGACACTGATGCATTCTCCTAGCCCTTCCACCATACTAACTTATCATATAACTCTGTTTTATTTTCTCTATAACATATCCCTATTTAACATTTTATATGTTATAATTTGTAGAATTTTGTTTACTTATTTATTTTCTTGTTCATAGTCTGCTTCCCAACAAGAAATACACTCCAGGAAAGTCGGGAGGCATCTTCACTATTCATTCACTGTTCATTGCTTTTTCTACACATGGGAAGTCAAGGCACATGGGAAGCCCTATGTCATTAAATACTGCAGGCTAAATAACAGGCTGACCGAATTGTTTACGATGTATGAGAAGATAAACGAACATCAAAATTTGGCTGGGCATGGTGGCTCACACTTGTAATTCTAGCACTTTGGGAGGCCGCAAGGTGGGAGGATAGCTTGATCCCAGGAGTTTGAGACCAGCCTGGACAATATGACAAGACTCTATCTCTACAAAAAGTACAAAAAATAGCCAGGTGTGGTGCCGTGCGCCTGTAGTCCCAACTACTGAGAGACTGAGGTGGGAGGATTGCTTGAGTCCAGGAAGTTGAGGCTGCAGTGAGCTATGACTGCACCACTGCATTCTGTCCTGGGTAACTCTTGTCTCAAAGGAAAAAAAGATTACTCCTTGATAAGGAAACTGAAATATAAACGACTGAATAAAACTTGCTGCACCTTTATGTCATCTAGTTTCTTGCCACACATTCCCCATAAAATTAAACACTGTCATTAAACTAAGTGATTTACAGATTGTTAACAAAAACACGTGTCACAGAAGACCTACAAGGACTTTCTTGAAATTCTTCCAACAAAGAAGTATTTTTATCAGTGATTTAGTTAAGTAACATTCAGACAACCAGTGATTCCATGCAGAATAACACACTGGAAAACAAAAATAAGGAGAGCTGTCCAAACTGCACAGTTGTTCTTCCCACTCACGTTCACACACTGGAACACTGCTATTCCAAAGGGCTTTCATTCCAGCCAAAACACAATGACTAGCAGACCTGCCTTTTAATCGGAACCTAAAAGAAAAAAAAGTGGTAGCAAATGTGTGAGCAGTTCCCATCTCTCCCTTGATTTCTTCACTCAGAGACGCTCAGCTTCCTCACTACCATTTCCTCCTTGACTAGTGCTTGGTTCTTCGGTTCAGGCCCAGCTAAAAGTCTCAGTTCATTAGGGATCTGAATTCTTCAGTAGCTGGCAGAAACTCAAAGGCCAATTTATTCTAAAGAATCATGGTACCCTGTGACTGGCAAAGCAATTAGAGCTGATGTTCATTATTGCCATATAAATTTCATAGCCCAGCATCACCTACAGAATGCGTGAACCAGACTTCTCCATGTGCACAAGAGCCATAACCTTCAGGTGTCATCTTTCACTGATGGCTCTCTGACATGCCACTTATTCTCCTTAGTTGGTCGTGAGGCAGAACAGCTCTTGATTTGGTAAGCAAAGCAAGGAACATCTAGAAAGAGAACGGGCATTGTTCTTCTTGCCATGACAACTGTAACAAGGCAGAGGAGGCTCATAGAAGCATGCTGAACCACATGCTTTAAGAAATAAAGAAGGATCAGGGAAAGAGTCTTTGCCACCCCAAAATGCCCAACTTATTATTGAATCCCGCTTCCCTTCTGAAATCTGAAATCATTCTGAAATTGGAAATCATTAGTGGGTGATGGACTTTGTAAATGCCAAAGATTCCTTGGAAATCATTAAAATTAACTGCTTAATTATCCAATCTAGCCTCAGACTCATAGGGCACACCAAAAAGAGTAATGGATACACATAAACAACTAATAGTACCACTTGAAACTGATACAAGCAGGAGGCAGACAAATCCGAGGCAGATAGGGGCAGGTCCACAGCGAAACTTGGCCTTCAAGCCGAAGACAGTTTAAAGCCTACCTACAAGTTCCAGGTAAACCCATGGACTGGATGGAGAACCTCTCTTCCCATTTAGCATGCTTTCCTCTGATTGATCCCACCCATCATATACCTGCCCTTCTCTAAATCGTTTTTTACACTGTTGTGCCCAACTTTGAGTGGTGGCTTTGTTTTAGCCTTTTTTGCATATTCACAAACCAACCAGTACACACTCCCCGTTCTGAATCCATAAAAGCCCCAGAACCAGCCACACTGAGAGAGAGACCCCCTGACTTCATCCGGGGGAACACCCTTGTGTGTCTTCTCCACTGAGAAGTTGTTTTGTTGCTCAATAACAACTTTATTCTCCACCCTCCTCACCCTTTGTCAGCATAACCTTATTCTTCTTGGATGCGGGACAAGAACTCAGGACCCACCAAATGCAGTTACAAAGAAGGCTGTAACACAGTGACCTTCCACCCTCTGCTAGAGGAGGGCAGCTGCTCCATGTGACAGGAAGCAGCAGTGGGCCAAGCCCACCCTGGAGATGCAGGCCTGAGCAGGGTCATGGGACTGACAGAGCTGTTAACACACCAACATCTGTTGGGCTGCAGGCATTATCAAATACTAAGAGCTATTAGCATGCTGTAGCACCCTCTCTAGGGCTTTGCAGTCATGGGCACACCTGTTTGGGCACTACCATGTTCCCTTCAGTGTGACATGCCTGGTCCAGCTGCAAAACCCACAGGAAGCCCACTCCTGTGCCGTTGCTTAGGGTAGCCAGCCAGACCCCACACTCGCTCACTCACACACCCCCTCCCACAAGGGGCTGATCATGCAGTTGTGGCAGCCATGCCATCCGGGTCAGAGCACAAGCCAGGCGTGGCATGGTGGGTCGAGTAGATGTGATGTCTCCTGCAGTGAGCCCAGGTCAAGCAAGGCCTGATTGGGGCATTATTGGTTGGAGGTCACTGGCTGGCAAAATGGCTGAGAAAAGTCCTGCATCAAAACAATTACACTGGCCATTCCTGACATGAAGATATGTAATTGGATTAAAACATACTTATCCATACGCTATTACAGATTCCAGTATCGACTGGCTTTAAGCTTCCTAAAACAACCTTTGCCTTATTATGGGGCAACCAATTTTTTGTCTTACTCATCAATTTTTTTCTAGCATAACTTTTATAAAATTATATTCTTTTGCCTCCAAATAAATATGTACCCATTCATTTCAAGTTCCAACCATGTACTCAAGTTCAGTAACTGTATTTAGGTTTGTAACTGATATGGAGCTGTATGTGCCATTTCTTGTCGTCTTCTGAAAGTGATGCCACTTACTTCCTACCCTTATTTCAAAACTACCCTTCCATAAATTAATCTCTCTGGGTAATTCTTATCTACTAGGTCAGCTCCTTTTTTGGATTAACCCCTGAACTCAAAAGAGTCATTCCCCACACTGAGTCCTTGATCTCAACTCTGGGTCACACTCACCCTTCATCACAAGCAAAGGACACCTTTGCTCCAAGCTGGAAATTAAGTGGAAACAGCACACGGCCATGAGGGAGTTGGCCCAGGAAGTCATCACAGGATTTCACTAGAAAAAAAAAGGAAAAAAACATGAGTAAGACCTGCATGTGAGGGGTACAGAGAGCAAACTGGAAGCCAGAGAGTCGAGGCACCTGCACATCTGGGAGCTTCAGGGCTCCAGTCTCCCTGGGGTGTGCAGTGCAGAGAAGCAGCTCCTCTGAGGTCGTAGCCAGACTCACAGCTGTAGAACACTTCCTGGCCAGGTGAAAAGTTGTCCTGATCACTTGGGGTATGCTCACCATGCAGGATTTTTGGAGGTGGCTCACACACTGTGGAAAGGACAATTCCGGAGTACTTGTTAGTTATGGGGAAATTTCTTTTGCTAGAACTTATGCTTGCCAGAGAGCGTAAAAATCGTCATTGCAGAGTGCAGATATTAAAAGGGAACGTTGGTAGTTCAGTAGTCACGTTTCACTAACAAGGAAACTAAGGATACCAAGCAGAGCTGTGCCTAGAATCAAGGTCTCTCCAACACCTTGTCTGTGTTTTTTCTACTGAAACATGTTCCTAAGACTACAAGGTAGCATATTCCTCTTGCTTTCAATACTGGTTATGCAGCACAGAGTCGTGAGTGCAGGTGGCTTGGCCACTCTTCCGCTTCATTGAGAGGTGTCTTTCAAGCTCATCGATAAGGCAACTGCAAGGAGTACCATTGCCAAGGTCTCATCTAGCAGACCCCTTCACCTAGTCTTCATTTTCCCTCTCTGCCCTCTTTCAGTCAGCACAAGGTTGAACTGTTAGCTTTCTTTCTGTCTCTGTAGACTTGTCCTAATTCTTCCCACTCCATGTTAAGCCAGTCTTTTCAACTAAGGAAAGAGGGGACATCAAGAACAAAATCCCCCAGGGCAGGGGAA
This sequence comes from Aotus nancymaae, assembly GCF_030222135.1. NCBI lineage: Eukaryota > Metazoa > Chordata > Mammalia > Primates > Aotidae > Aotus > Aotus nancymaae. Next base: position 10,708,515 of record NW_026988453.1, on the reverse strand, counting down.
GGTGGGAACAGTTAGTGGGTACAAAAAAAAAGAAAGAATGAATAAGACCTAGTATTTGATAGCACAACAGGATGACTATAGTTAGTAATAACTTAATTGTACATTTGAGAATAAAAGTGTGTGATTGGATTATTTGTAACACAAAGGATAATGCTTAAGGGCATGGATAACTCATTCTCCACGATTATTTTTACATTGCATACCTGTATCAAAACATTTAATGTACCCCATAAATATATACACCTACTATGTACTCAAATACTAAAAATTAATAAATTAAAAATAAACAAAGAACAATCCCTCCAAAGAAAAAAAATGCTACAGACTTTTTGGTGAGAGAACGTATTCCTTAGAACACATTTTGACCCAAATTTTGGCCGCCTCCATGCACAGCACAATTGGTGTGTTCTCAGGGCATCAGAATGCATTTGAAACCAGGCATGGTGGCTCGGGCCTGCAATCCCAGTACTTTGGGAGGCTGAGGCAGGAGCACTGCTTGAGGACAGGAGCTCAAGATCAGCCTGGGCAACATAGCAAGACTATCTAAAAATAAATAAAAATTAACCAGGTGTGGCTGTGTGCACCTGTAGTTCCAGCTACCTGGGAGACTGAGGCAGGAGGATTACATGAGCCCAGGAGTTACAGGCTTTGGTAAATATGATTGTACAACTGTACGTAGCCTGGGAAACAGAGCTGGAGTACAGTTGTCTCTGAAAAACAAACAAACAAACAATCAAGAAAACCCCAAGGAATGCATTTGAGCCTCAATCTGAACCATATATAATTAAAGAAAAATGAGTATTTATCAAATATATATATAATATATATACGTGCTTGGATTTGAGCAAAGCGCTTTTTCTGAGCTTTAGTCTTTTCAGTTACAACGTGAAAGAATTGAAGTCCAAGGCCTTTTTGATTTGATGCTCTCATTTTGGTCCTCATGGCTCACTTGCCTATTGCCACACTCCAGGGACAGAGATATTATCATCACTATTACACATTATTGTTCATTATACATTTGACCATAGATTATCATTAGGCTCTGGAGTCAGAGCCTTGGAAAAGTGTTTTAACATTACTAAGAGTCAGTTCTCTCGAAGTAAAATGGGGATACAAATAGTAGCTACCTCATATATTTGCTGTCAATATTAAATTTTTAAATGCATATAAAATATGGCTACTATAAATGAAAGAAAAAATAAGCTTTCAGACAATTACTTTGAGACAATTATTAACAGAGATAACAGTGAAGCTACTATTATGTTTAGAGTGTTTATGCCAATTTCATAGTTCTTACACATTTCCTTAATTTCAACAACTCCTATCATCTAAAGGTACCCTCACACCCAGCAAAGCCTTTATGGGTCACACTCACCCCTGGAGCAGTGTGGCAGCTTGGGTCCCCATCTGTTGTTGGTCTGGCACTGCACAATGTGGAACCCTACCATGACAAACCCGGGCTGACATCTGAATCTCACGATCTCATTGAGGAAATAAAAATTCCTATTTCCTGTCACTCTAATTCCATTTTCAACTTCTGGAGCTGTGCATTTATTAATAGAAATACACTGAGGTGGAGGGCTGTTCCAAACACCAACTTGATCATCTTTGCTGGTGCAGTATATTGACCGTTCTCCCACGAGCTCAAACAGCTGTTCTCCATCTGGTCCAGTGTGGCACTGGTAAGTTACCACTGTTCCATTGTGAAAAGAAGTTCCACTGTTGCTGTAGAAGTCTCCGTTGGATATGGTTGGAGGTGGCTCACAAGATATAACTGAGAGAAGGAAGAGTGTGGTAAAACAGCTTTTTTTAAAATTACGAATTATTTTACTATGTATTTAAATACCAAATGCAACTAATTCAATGATTTTCTAAATGGAATCATGATACTGTTATTTTCTTAAAGTATTTGCTAATAATCAGACATTTTTACCTAGTTGAAATTTAGGTGTGTGTGATATGGGTTCTGCTCATAATAAATATTGAACATAAAAATCCATGTATTTTTTATGTTTTACATATTTATAATTTTAAGTGGATGATACATGTGATTTTTTTCACAGATTGTTAAGGTACTTATCTACTGCGGGACTATTTTTCCTATAGGTTATTAAAATAACCTCTTTGCGGGTTAAATATACCGCTTCTGGCATTATTTATCAAGAAAAAGAGAGAAAAGGAAATACAAAAGATAAAGCATGAAAAAATGAAATAATGATGGATTTATGGGCAATAAAGTGATAAACGAGTACTGTGTTCTATCATAAGATAATAATATTGACATATCGGCTAAGTGACTACACACACATACACTCATAACCACTACTGACTTATTTAAATAATTACTGACCTATAAAAGTAGAAGTGGAAGTATTTTTTATAAAAGATAACCCCCTACAAAAGGTGCCATGCTTAGAAAACTTCGCATAGTAAACTGATAATTCTTGGATGATTTGAATTATTTCATAGAATTTTAAGTTCTTGGTAGGTGTAGGAGGCAACTTACATTCTCATTCACTTAATCTTTAGAAGTCAATGTTATTTTTTGAGGGGAGGAATATTTGTGAATACAATGAACACATTCATTGTACCAAGTTTATAAAATATGGACAAACAGAAGGAAGAAAATGAAAATGGTTCAAAGATAACTATTTGTAATAATTTAATATATATACTCTTAGATACATATGTGGATACATGCACATGTATGAATGGATATATTTTCTATAATACCATTTTTGGTGGCTAAATAATAATTAGTCATGTAGCTATATAGATATACTATCTATTCCCACTTGGATGAGGCATCACAACCTTTAACTCCTCATGGTGCACTTTTTTACCTTTCTTAAAAACTTACAGCCATTAAAATACACCTTATTTCTTCTATTATCTATTTTCAAACCATGCTGAACATTCAGGTTGTTTTTCCACTATCACAAATATTGCATTGAGTATCTCTGGACCAAAATCATGGGAATATTTCATGATTATTTTCTTGGGATAAATGCTGGGAAATGGAATTTTGGGTCAGAGGGTATTTATCATCAGGACTTTGTTTATACTGGCCATTAGCCTTCTGGAAGTCTGTGCCTACTTTTGCTGCCATCGACTCTGTGTGCGATGCTGATTTCTTCACAGCTGTAACACTTTGCCAATTTGCAATCATTCTTCCATGTTCTCAAAGTTTTGGAGATTCATTAAAAAATACTTATGGGAAAAATGGAGGGTCAGCTAACCAAGAACAAATACAACTAAAGACATGAGCCTGGTTTTCTGTTCTTGTGTCAGTTTGATGAGAATGATGGTTTCCGGTTTCATCCATGTGCCTGGAAAGGACATGAACTCGTCTTTTTTTATGGCTGCATAGTATTTCGTGGTGTGTATGTGCCACATTTTCTTTTTCCAGTCTATCGTTGATGGGCATTTGGGTTGGTTCCAAGTCTTTGCTATTGTGAACAGTGCCTCAATAAACATATGTGTGCATGTGTCTTTATAATAGAGTGATTTATAATCCTTTGAAAGAAATGAAGGAGGATTAGAACTCAAAATAATCAGAGACTTAGGAAAATTGCTAAGAACTGTAAGAAGAATTCTTTTTATTATTTGGATTAGAATAACAAGAAAGTGAGTAGCCTACTTTCTGGAATTGTAACTCGATAGTAAGAGTTGGCAAAGACAGATCTAATTTTGTCTAATGCCTTTAAAATTTACTCATTAAGGACAACACTCTCTATACTGGAAAGATTTACTATTACAATAGGAAAGTAGGGCTATTTGCCTGGGTTCAAGCCCATAGTGTCAGATAAATCACCTTTTAACATAAAGAAAAGCCAGGAAGACCATGAAGCATCTGACTCGTATTTTCAAATATCTGAGAGACTACTTTGTGCAAGGATTAGATATAGTCTTCATACTCCAGGGGCAAGTCAGGATCACATGGAGGAATTTGTGGAGAAAAATATTTCAACTTACTCTCACAACTAGGTGCCTCCTTATCCCATGCGACGTTATTGCCTGCGACGAGACAAGTAGTGGATGGGGAACCAATGAGTCGAAACCTAAAGCAAAGGATAAAAAATAATTATATTCTACACGTATTTCCCATTTAACTCACCATTTAGAAAATAATAGCAGGTAGACATTAGACATTACAGGACAAATTACACCATGCAAATTACATCTGCAGACCTCAGAAGGAAGAAACCCCATCTCCATCTGCAAAGTAGTTCTTTCTTTTTAAGGACAAGCTTACATTTTAACCTCCCAATTCATTTTTATTCCTAGTCCCTCACAACTGAATGTGATATTTCCCTTATGTGACATGGGACATGTTTGTACTTAAGTTGTTAAGAAACTTCGCAGTTATTTTATCCATGTATACGTCCAGCAAGGAAATAAGCTCCTGGATTAAGCAGGGAAGATGTCTCACTGAAATACATAACACTGTAGCACCTAGCTTAGCGACTTTCAAGCTTTGGGTGCTCAGATAATCTCTTGCATAAAGGAAAGAATGGTGGATTTACCTAGAAGAGTCAGTGAATGAGAGCCAGAGAAGGCAGCTAAACACCCCTACACTTGAAATGTGAAAGGCAGGGATACTCACCCACTTTGCCATAAAACCTTCCAGAGTAGGCCACAAAACGTAGACCATTTTGTCTTTTAAAAAATTTATTAGGTATCTATAATCTTACTATGAGCAAGGTCACAAAGAATGCTGAGCAAAGCTATTCGTGTGTTCTGGTGTACAGCAGAGCTAACCTTGACCAAGTAAAAATTACAGGGTAAAATGGAATGCCATATAGACATGAGGCAGCAGCTGCGAGAGTTAAGAAGTTTTCCACTTGATTAGGTAAGAAATGTGATCAGAGCAGTGACCATTTGTAGTCAAGACTACTGGTGCCATCCCCAGTATCCACTTTCCTCTCCTTCATTAGCAATGGAAGCCTCTATTTTTAACTGGGCCATTGGCCACCTGCAATAAAGTTTTCGCTTCTCATCTTTCCTTACAGCCGGGTACAGCCATGTTACTAACTTCTGGCCAGAGGATGTAAGCGGAGTGTCTTGTGTAACTTTTGGAAAGTGCCTTTAAAGGAACTGACTTTCCCTTCTTCCCTGTGTCTTCTATACTGGCTGAAGTTTGGATCATGAGAAAAGATGGACTCTCATTTTGAGGAGGTCAGAGTAGCAAAATGGAAGGAACCCAGGTTTCTGTGGATTATGGAGTCATTGTATAAACCCTGGACTGCCTACCTTAGTGATTTTTAACCTGACAGAGAAGCAAACTACTATCTATGTTTGAGATCCTGTTATTTTATTTCTTCTGTCTTTTACAGCTGGATCTATCTAATCTTAATTGACATACCAGCTCTTCCCAAAACAGTGACATAAAGCTAAAGGGAACTGTGTGACTATGGCAATGACAATGTTTTTGTAGACACAGCGAGTCTCTTATGTTTTAGGTAGTGATTGAATTTTGCTTAGTGCTAGCCTGATAGGTTGTGCTGTAAAATATTTTCAAGTGTGCCAAGAAAAAATCTCAAAAATTGCTGCAAATAAACAAGTTGAGAACCACTGGAGTAAGGAAAGAAGATGATAATCCCATTATTACCTGTGTTTTCCTCTGCCTGTCTCCTGTCACACGTTTAAAAGTTGTCTAAGAGCATGGGATCGTGGGTGTCCTCTGACTTCCGGCCTCCTAGAGGTCGCTTTGATGTGCTCGCTGTGACTAAGCTAGCGTGTTAGAGCTAAAACGTGAAGCAGTTTCCAGCCTAGGTATGGCTGCGAAAACACAGGAAATATTTTTTAAAATTTGATTTTATTTTTAATTAACAAATAATAATTGTATATATTTATAGGGTAAAATGTGGTGTTTTGCTATATGTTTCTGTTGTAAATGATTAAATTAATTTACATGTTCTCATGTACTTTATTTTTGTGGTGAGAACATTTAAAATCTACTCTTTAAGCAATATTTTCTTGTTCTTGTTCTTTTCTTTTTTTTTTTCTTTCTTTTTTTTTTTTTGACAGGCTCTGGCTCTGTCCCCCAGGCTGGAGTGCAGTGATGTGATCTTGGCTTACTGCAACCTCTGCCTCCTGGGTTCATGCCATTCTTCCACCTTAGCCTCCCGAGTAGCTGGGAGTACAGGTAATGCGCTATCATGCCCGGCTAAGTTTTTGCACTTTTTGGTAGAGACAGGGTTTTGCCATGTTGCACAGGCTAGTTTCTAACTCCTAGGCTTAAGCAATTCTGCTGCCTCAGCCTCCCAAGTGCTGCAGGTATGAGACACCGCGCCCGGCCAGCAATCTTGAAATACACATTATTATTAACTACAGTCACCATGCTGTGGAATAGTTCTCTAAAACTTACTCCTCCGGTCTCACTGAAACTCTGTGTGCTTTGACAAAATCTCAGCATCCCACCTCTCAGTACCTGGTAACCAGCTTTCTGCTCTCTACTTCTATGAGTTCAACTGTTTTAGATTTCACAAATAAGTAAAATCATGTGGTATTAGTTCTTCTGTGCCTAGCTTATTTTGGAGAGTATTTTAAGGCACAAATATGTTGTAGTGTAATTATGTTGTAATTTTTCCTGACCTGATGTCCCATGTCTGTAAAATTATTTTATTGAAACCCAGGCTCATTCCCTAAGACTCCCTGTCTGGGATAATAAATATCTTACTTCTCCATTTCCCAGAATTGTTCTGTCTGCATATACTTCCCACTTTTTCTCCAAATAGTTTCTCAAGCAAATGGAGTTCCTTTTCTGAAAGGATGAGTAAAACTTCAACATCTTTAAATCTTCATAGACATCTGTTAAACCAAATCACTCACACTGTACATGGTTTTATAACCCTCTTTAATACTTATGAACTATATTGTACAATTATTCTAGTTATTACAGATTGCTCTACAATGCCATTTTTAGTGGCTGCTTATTGGTTATTACTTGGATAGTCCATAACGTACCTAACAAAGTCCTTAATGTCTGGAATTTCAACTGTTAGCAAAAACACTACAATGCACGATCTTGTACACATGAAAAGAAATGAGATGAGAACTTCACTGACTTCAAAGACAGCTTGAGGATTCAGATCTTCACATCTACACAAGAGACGAAATTTGCAGATTTGGGGAAAAGGCTATGCACAGTTTTAAGCCTTTCAGTACATATTGCCAAATTGCCCTCCACTAAACTTTGACCATGACCTACGAATTCTATTCCTTTGTATAGCTGAATAGTATTCCACGGAATGTGTGAGCTCCATTTTGTTTATCCACTCATCTGCTCATAGAAACTTGGATTGTTTCTACCTTTTGGCTATGATGAACAAAGCTGCTATGGATATTCGTATTAGAGCATCTGCTTTAGTCTTCGTTTTAAATTTTTTTCTTTCTTTTTTTTTTTTTTTTGAGACAGTCTCGCCCTGTCACCAGGCGCCAGGCTGGAGGGCAGTGGCATGACCTCAGCTCACTGCAACCTCCACCTCCCGGGGTCAAGCAATTCTCCTGCCTCAGCCTCCCGTGCGCCACCACACTCAGCTAATTTTTATATTTTAGTAGAGTTGGGGTTTCACCATGTTGGCCAGGCTTGTCTCAAACTTCTGACCTCTGGTGACCCACCCGCCTTGGTGTATGTTTGGGGTTCTGCTCATGTAAGACTATGCATCTGTGCCTTGCAAGAATGGCAGCTTGGCTGAGTACAGAAATTTTATTGTACAATATTTCCTCTCAAACACTAACTTCTGCTACCTAGTGTTACAGAACAGAAGCTCGATGCTAATATGAATTTCTTCTTTTTTGCTTATCTCTGGAGAGTGGCAGTATTGTTTTAAAATATCTGGATGGCATAATTTTCTTCCATGCAGGGCCAGGGCCCATTACTGTTCATCTTGATTTGTTTAGTAAGCCTTCAATGATCAATTTAGTCTTTTCCTTTCTAGCCTGAGAAATTATCTTCCATCATGTGCTAATTAATTCTTCTACTCATTCTGCTTTCTTTTATTTTTTTCTGAAATGTCTGTATTATATCTCTGTGTGTCTGTGTGTATATGTGTGTAATTTCAAGTCTGGTTCTTGATGAATTCTGGAGAATTCAATCTTGTCTTCATTATCTCTTTGGGTTTTTTTTGTGTGTGTGTGTGTGTGTTTGTCTGTGTGTGTGTGTGTGTGTGTGTGTACAGGCTCCAATCTACCCGTCATCACTTCTTTGCAGACTCCTGTGTGTTTCATTCACATCTGAACTTTTCTGATATCAAATAACTAAATCTTATAAATGTCTCTTATAGTTCCATCAATTCTACGTTATAAACACGTGACAGATTTCTAAAGATTTTCCCCTGCTTATTGGAGTAAACTGTTGTGTGGATGAGTATTTCTCTGATCTCTTAGGTTGGTTTCTTTTCTTTTCAATTGCTGTATCTTGCCTTAGATTTGGTGATTTTTTTTTTTTTTTTGCTTACCATAGGGAAATCTACGTTCATTCACAATGGAGGTGAGAACAGTTTCGTTAAGAGGTTGTGTGAAAAGCAGTTAAAATCATCCAGGCTCAGACATAGTGAGAAAGAAGGAATACTGACTCACTGTGGTAATAGAATAGAATGGGGCTGATGACCAGGGCAGTTATTTGAGTAAAATTTAACATCTATCATGTTTTTTCTTTCTGAATTTATCATGGCAATCAAAAATGAGTACACAGTCTTTTTTCTTTTTATTCTGTTTTAAGTTCTGGGACACATGTGCAGAACATGCAGGTTTGTTACATAGGTGTACACTAGCCATGGTGGTTTGCTGCACCCCAACCCATTATCTACATTAGTTAATAAATGATGTTGGATTCTTCTAATGCTCTCTCTCCCCTAGCCACCCCACACCCCGACAGGCCCTGGTGTGTGATGTTCCCCTCCCTGTGTCCGTGTGTTCTCATTGTTCAACTCCTACTTATGAGTGAGAACATGCAGTGCCTGGTTTTCTGTTCCTGTGTTAGTTTGCTGAGAGTGATGGTTTCCACCTTCATCCATGTCCCTGCAAAGGACATGAACTCATCCTTTTTTATGGCTGCTTAGTGTTCCATGGTGGATAAGTGCCACATTTTCTTTATCCAGTCTATCATTGATAGGCATTTGGGTTGGTTCCAAGTCTTTGCTATTGTGAATAGTGTTGCAATAAACATATGTGTGCATGTGTCTTTATGGTCGAATGATTTATAATCCTTTGTGTATATACCCAGTAATGGGATTGCTAGGTCAAATGGTGTTTCTGGTTCCTTGAGGAATTGCCTCACTGTCTTCCACAATAGTTGAACTAATTTACACTCCCACCAACAGTGTAAAAAAGTTCCTATTTCTCCACATCCTCTCCAGCATCTGTTGTTTCCTGAATTTTTAATGATTGCCATTCTAACCTGCGTGAGATGGTATCTCATTGTGGTTTTGATTTGCATTCCTCTAATGACGAGCGTTGATGAGCTTTTTTCATGTTTGTTACCTGCGTAAATGTCTTCTTTTGAGAAGTGTCTGTTAATATTCTTCACTCACTTTTTGATGGGGTTACTTTTTTTCTTGTAAATTTGTTTAAGTTCCTTGTAGATAGTGGATATTAGCCCTTTGTCAGAAGAATAGATTGCAAAAAATTTCTCCCATTCTGTAGGTTGCCTGTTCACTCTGATGATAGTTTATTTTGCTGTGCAGAAGCTCTTTAGTTTAATTAGATCCCACTTGTCTATTTTGGCTTTTGTTGCCATTGCTTTTGGTGTTTTAGTCATGAAGTCTTTGCCCATGCCTGTCTTGAATGGTACTTCCCAGGTTTTCTTCTAGGGTTTTTATGGTTTTAGGTCTTACATTTAAGTCTTCAATCCATCTTGAGTTTATTTTTGTATAAGGTGTAAGGAAGGGGTCCAGTTTCAGTTTTCTGCATATGGCTAGTCAGTTTTCCCAACACTATTTATTAAATAGGAAATCCTTTCCCCATTGCTTGTTTTGGTCAGGTTTGTCAAAGATCAGATGGTAGTAGACGTGTGGCAATAATTCTTAGGCCTCTGTTCTGTTCCATTGATGTATATATCTGTTTTGGTACCAGTACCACGCTGTTTTGCCTTGTAGTATAGTTTGAAGTCAGGTAGTGTGATGTCACCAGCTTTGTTCTTTTTGTTTAGGATTGTCTTGGCTATACAGGCTCTTTTTGGTTCCATATGAAATTTAAAGTAGCTTTTTTCTAATTCAGTGAAGAAAGTCAATGGTAGTTTGATGGGAATACCACTGAATCTATAAATTACTTTGGGCAGTATGGTCATTTTCACAATATTGATTCTTCCTATCCATGAGCATGGAATGTTTTCCCATTTGTCTGTGTCCTCTCTTATTTCCTTGAACAGTTGTTTGTAGTTCTCCTTGAAGAGGTCCTTCACATCCTTTGTAAGTTATTCCTAGGTATTTTATTCCCTTTGTAGCAATTGTGAATGGGAGTTCACTCATGATTTGGCTCTCTGTTTGTCTGTTATTGTTGCATAGGAATGCTTGTGATTTTGGCACATTGATTTTGTATCCTGCAACTTTGCTGAAGTTGCTTATCAGCTTAAGGAGATTTGGGGCTGACATGATGGGGTTTTCTAAATGTACAATCATGTCATCTGCAAATGGACAATTTAACTTCCTCTCTTCCTATTTGAATGCCCTTTATTTCTTTTCCTTGCCTGATTGCCCTGGCCAGAACTTCCAACACTATGTTAAATATGAGTGGTGAGAAAGAGTATCCTTGTCTTGTGCCTGTTTTCAAAGGGAATGCTTCCAGCTTTTGCCCATTCAGTATGATAAGTAGCTCTTATTATTTTGAGATACATTCCATCAATACCTAGTTTATTGAGAGTTTTTAGCATGAAGGGGTGCTGAATTTTATCAAAGGCCTTTTCTGCATCTATTGAGATAATCATGTGGTTTTTGTCGTTGGTTCTGTTTATGTGATGGATTATGTTTACTGATTTACATACATTGAACCACCTTTGCCACCCAGGGATGAAGCAGACTTGATCATGGTGGATAAGCTTTTTGATGTGCTGCTGGATTTGGTTTGCTAGTATTTTATCGAGGATCTTCACGTTGATGTTCATTAGGGATACTGGCCTGAAATTTTCTTTTTTTGTTGCGTCTCTCCCAGGTTTTGGTATTAGGATGATGCTGGCCTCATAAAATGAGTAAGGAAGGAGTCCCTCTTTTTCTATTGTTTGGAATAGTTTCAGAAGGAATGCTACCAGCTCCTCTTTGTACTTCTGGTAGAATTTAGCTGTGAATCCATTTGGTCCTTTGTGGTGGGTAGGCTACTAATTACTGCCTCAATTTTAGAACTTATTATTGGTCTATTCAGAGATTTGACTTCTTCCTGGTTTGGTCTTGGGAGAGTGTATGCGTCCAGGAATTTATCCATTTCTTCTAGATTTTCTAGTTTATTTGCATAGAAGTATTAATAATATTCTCTGATGGTAGTTTGTATTTCTGTGGGATCAGTGGTGATATCCCTTTTACTATTTTTTATTGTGTCTATTTGATTCTTCTTTCTTTTCTTCTTTATTAGTCTGGCTAGTGGCCTATCTATTTTGTTAATCTTTTCAAAAACCAGCTCCTGGATTCATTGATATTTTGAAGGATTTTTTGTGTCTTTATCTCCCTCAGTTCTGCTCCAATCTTAATCATTTCTTGTTTTTTACTAGCTTTAGAATTTGTTTGCTCTTGCTTCTCTAGTTCTTTCAATTGTGACATTAGGGTGTTAATTTTAGATCTTTCGTGCTTTTTCCTGTAGGCATTTAATGCTATAAATTTCCCTCTAAACACTGCGTTAGCTGTGTCCCAGAGATTCTGGTATGTTGTGTCTTTGTTATCATCAGTTTCAAAGAACTTATTTATTTCTGCCTTCATTTCGTTATTTACCCAGCAGTCATTCAGGAGCTAGTTGTTCACTTTCCCTGTAGTTGTGAGGTTTTGAGTGAGTTTCTTAATCCTGAGATCTAATTTGATTGCACTGTGGTCTGAGAGACTGTTTGTTATGATTTCTATTTTTTGCATTTGCTGAAGAGTGTTTTACTTCCAATTATGTGGTTAATTTTAGAATAAGTGCAATGTGGTGCTGAGAATAATGTATATTCTATTGATTTAGGGTGGAGAGTTCTGTAGACGTCTCTTAGGTCACTTGGCCCAGAGCTGAGTTCAAGTCCTGAATATCCTTGTTAATTTTCTGTCCCATTGACCTGTCTAATATTGGCAGTGGGGTGTTAAAGTCCCTCACTATTATTGTGTGGGAATCTAAGTCTCTTTGTAAGTCTCTACGAACTTGCTTTATGAATCTGGGTGCTCCTGTATTGGGTGCATATTTATTTAAGACAGTTAGCTCTTTTTGTTGCATTGATCCCTTTACCATTGCATAATGGCCTTCTTTGTGTTTTTTGATCTTTGTTGGTTTAAAGTCTGTTTTATCAGAGATTAGGGTTGCAACCCCTTTTTTATTTTTTATTTTTGCTTTCCATTTGCTTGGTAAATATTCCTCCATCTCTTTATTTTGAGCCTATGTGTGTCTTTTTATATGAGATGGGTCTCCTGAATACAGCACACCCATGGATCATGACTCCAATTTGCCAGTCTGTGTCTTTTAATTGGGCCATTTAGCTCATTTACATTTAAGGTTAATATTGTTATGTGTGAATTTGATTCTGTCATTATGATGCTAGCTGGTTATTTTGTCCATTAGTTGATGCAGTTTCTTCATAGTGTCAATGGTCTTTACAACTTGGTATGTTTTTGCAGTGGCTGGTACCGGTTGTTCCTTTCCACGTTAGTGCTTCCTTCAGGAGCTCTTGTAAGGCAGGCCTGGTGGTGACAAAATCTCTCAGCATTTGCTTGTCTGTAAAGGATTTTATTTCTTCTTTGCTTATGAAGCTTAGTTTGGCTGCATGTGAAATTCTGGGTGGAAAATTCTTTGCTTTAAGGATGTTGAATATTGGCCCCACTCTCTTCTGGCTTGTAGAGTTTCTGCAGAAAGATCCACTGTTAGTCTGATGGGCTTCCCTTTGTGGCTAACCCGACCTTTCTCTCTGGCTGCCCTTAACATTTTTTTCCTTCATTTCCATCAGGTGAATCTGACAATTATGTGTCTTGTAGTTGCTCTTCTCAAGGAGTGTCTTTGTGGTGTTCTCTGTATTTCCTGAATTTGAATGTTGGCCTGCCTTGCTAGATTAGGGAAGTTCTCCTGGATAATATCCTAAAGAGTGTTTTCAAACTAAGTTTCATTCTCCTCGTCACTTTCAGGTACATCAATCAAATGTAGGTTTGGTTTTTTCTCATAGTCCTTATTTCTTGGAGGCTTTGTTCATTCCTTTTCATTCCTTTTTCTCTAATCTTGTCTTCATGCTTTATTTCATTAAGTTGATCTTCAATCTCTCACATCCTTTATTCCATTTGATTGATTCAGCTATTGATACTTGTGTATCCTTCATGAAGTTCTCGTGCTGTGTTTTTCAGCTCCATCAAGTCATTTATGTTCTTCTAGTTATTCTAGTTAGCAATTCCTCTTTTTTTCAAGGTTCTTAGCTTCCTTGCATTGGGTTAGAACATGCTTCTTTAGCTAAGAGGAGTTTTTATTACCCACCTTCTGAAGCCTACTTCTGTCAGTTCATCAAACTCATTCTCCGTCCAGGTTTGTTTCCTTGCTGGCAAGGAGTTGTGATCCTTTGGAGGAGAAGAGCTGTTCAGGTTTTTGGAATTTTCAGCTGTTTTGTGCTAGTTTTTCCTCATCTTTGTGCATTTATCTACCTGTGGTCTTTGATGTTGGTGACCTTTGGATGGGGTTTTCACATGGACATCCTTTTTGTTGATGTTGATATTGTTCCTTTCTGTTTGTTATTTTTCCTTCTAACAGTCAGGCCCCTCTGCTGCAGGTCTACTGGAGTTTGCTGGAAGTCCACTCCAGAGTCTTTAAAAGCCCCTTCTCAGTTGAGGCAGTGGCTTCTTGTCTGGCTACTTGTCCCAAGGAGAAGTCAAGAGCAAGAACCCCATAAATGTCCCCTCTCTGTGTGTACTTTTGATGCATACACTTCCCCCAGAGCTGTTGTTACAATTAAGATTTACCCTCCCAAACCCTGATTCAGGGTCCTCCAACTCAATTGTAGTACCTACTGATCTCAGTTAAGGAGGTTTGCATGGTTCATCTACCTGTTTTCCTTGTACTTATTTGTAAGCTGCTCCTTTTCATCCAATGAATGCCTGACCAGGTTTCACATGTACCACCTCTGACAGGAACATGATGCCTTCCCCTGGTTTACAATACAATACAGATTATTCCTTTTTTTTTTTCATATTCCTTTGATCACATGCCTATGTCCAAGGTATAATCTCCATCTAGAAGTCCTATTGCTTGCTTTTAAAGTAAAGGTAGCATTTAGTTTGTCTATCTGAGACTGGGTCAGAAGTTGGCTCTGCTGTTCTGGAACTAATATTCAAGAGATGGTATTTTCAACTCACCCTTCATTACAAGAATAATTAATTGTTGATCCAAATTGGGTGTCTGTGTTTACATGAACCATTCCATTGAAGGGTTTTGGAGGAGTTCCACATGATTTTCCTAGGAGGAAGAAGCAGAATTTGGGATTAAGTGTAGCGTTCAACTTACCTTTGTTTGTGAGGTTCAAACTGGAGTGTGGCATACTGAACAGCATATACAGTTCTGATTGTTTCAACAGAATTGAATGTTGAGGAAACTTGGCAAACAACCTCAGAACCACACAATCTTTAAACCACTTTAAAAAAGACTACCTTGCATCTCCTAATAAAGATTATTTATGGGCCGGGTGAAGTGGTTCATGCCTGTAATCTTAACACTTTGGGACACCAAGGCAGGTGGATCACCTGAGGTTGGGAGTTCAAGACCAGCCTGGCCAACATGGCAAAACCCCATCTCTACTAAACAATGCAAAGATTAGTTGGGTGTAGAGATGGGCACCTGTAATCCCAGCTACCCAGGAGGCTGAGGCAGGGAGACTTGCTTGAAACCAGGAAGAGGAGGTTGCAGTAAGCCAAGATTGCGCCACTGCACTCCAGCCTGGGCCATAGAGTGAGCCTCCATCTCAAAGCAAAACAAAACAAAACAACACCAACAGAAACAATACAACACAAAACAAGTCATTTATGGCTCAAGTGTTGTACTCTTATTCCGCCAGCCAAAATCAAAGGCCTCAAAATTTAGGATATCCTCCCTATTTCTAGTTAGCCAAGCACAGTTCACTGCAACCCACATAAATTTCTTTTGTACTCCTGTTTCATTCATTTCATAGTTTCAGCCATCAAGGATCATCTACAGTGAATGTAAATTTTCTTTCTAATTCCTTTGTGAGAGTCATTCTCATGAAACGAGCATCTAGTCAAGGTTCAGAAACTTCAAGCAATATGAAGAGGTGATGTACAAATTCACCCTTTAAAAGTACCTTGGGCAAATGTAGACATCCTGCCTCCAAAATTCGAGCAAACTGAACCAAATCCCGGCTGTTCTGTTTTTATTGTTGTTGTTTGTAGAGATGGGATTTAGCCATGCTGCCCAGGCTGGTGGCAAACTCCTGAGCTCAAGCTGTCTGCCAGCCTTGGCCTCCCAAAGTGCTGGGATTATAGGTGTGAGCCACCAAGCCCAGTTCCACCAATGCCCAGACATGAAGTAGCTCCCAGGGAGGGGTTACTCACGTCTACAGTTGTCTTCAGCGCTTGACCAGACCAAGTTTTCTAAGCAGGAGATAGAGAACATACTCCCAAAATACCCAGGACGGCATTCATAATTCAAAGATGTCCCAATTGGAAACTCAGACTCATTAATTGGGGTTGTAGGACTGGCAAACGGATACTGCTCTGGGGTTTTACAGTGACCTGGAGAACAAAACCACAGGAATATCAAAGTTTGCAGAGAGCCTTCCACCCTACCTTCTCTTTCTCTCCAATTAAGCTAATAGATGGGACCACAGAAACAAAGAAACTTACAAGAATAGCAAAAGATTTTCTTCCCCTTGACGATACCTTGGGATGGAGCTTTCAATGGCATCTACTCAGCAGGAAATTTTTACTATTTGGAAGACTACTCAGCTTTCTGATCTTTTTGTTCTTATTTTACCAAAGCAAGAACTTCAACTTATAGTTTCAAGTCAGACCTCCTATAGGAGTGCCTATATCCACAGTTAACCACTTAAATCCTCAGGTATTTGTGCTAATTCACTCATGAGTTGTGATACATATTTTATCATCTCTCTCCATCTACTCCATTCTCAGGGTGCCTCTCTGGCCCTTCAAAGCAAATACCCCTTGTAGTGAGTTGAATGATGTTCTCCTAAAAGATATCTCTACCTAAAACCTCAGAATAGGAACTTATTTGGAATAATGATTTTTCAGATAGAATTAAGGTTAGGATCTTGAGATTAGATCATCTTTTATTTAGAGTGGGCCCTAAATCCAATGACTGATGTCCTATCAGGGAAAAAGTAGAGGGATTTGAAAAATAGAGACACAGGGGAAAAGGCTATCATGGAAGCAGGGACTGGAATGAAGCATCCATAAACCAAGGAATGCCAAAGAATTCCAAAAACCAGCAGGAGATGGAAGAAGCAAGGAATTGGTTATTTTCTAGAGCCTTAGAAGATGGGAAAATACCCCTGCCAACACCTTGATTTCAGACTTCTAGACTACAAAACTGTGAAATAATAAGTTTCTTTTGTTTTAAGTCACCTAGTTTGTGGTAATTTGTTACAGCAGCCCTAGGAAACTAATACACTGTTCTTCTTCTGATGCTAAACCAGGCATTTAAAGATAGAACAAAATAGGCTGGGCACAGTGGCTCATGCCTTGTAGTCTCAGCACTCCTGGGACGGATTGCTTGAGCTCAGGAGTTCAAGACCAGCCTGGGTAACATGAGGAAACCCAGTCTACATAAAATACAAGAATTAGCTGGGTGTGGTGGCATGCACCTGTGGTCCTAGCTACTTGGGAGGCTGGGATGGGAGGCTTACTTGAGCCAGGGAGGTCGAGGCTGCAGTAAGCTATGATTGCACCACTGTACTCCAGCCTGGGCAAACGAGCAAGA
This sequence comes from Aotus nancymaae, assembly GCF_030222135.1. Classification (NCBI taxonomy): domain Eukaryota; kingdom Metazoa; phylum Chordata; class Mammalia; order Primates; family Aotidae; genus Aotus; species Aotus nancymaae. Next base: position 10,691,421 of record NW_026988453.1, on the reverse strand, counting down.
CCCTGCCTCAAAAACAGACACAGCACACACACACATACACACACAAACACACACACACACACACAAAAGAACCAGAACAAAACAGACTAAGTTAGCCTCCCATAAGAAACTATGTCTTCTTTTTGAGAGAGTATATTGTGTGCTGCATATTTTTACTTTTATTGTTTAACAGTATTTGCAATTTTCAAATTTTATTTTTTATAGAGACAGGGTCTTGCTGTGTTGGCCAGGTTGGTCTTGAACTCTTGGCCTCAATCCTTTCACCTCGGCCTTCCAAAGTGCTGGGATTACAGACATGAGCCACCGTGCCCAGCCATATGCTGCATGTTTTCAAACAGAGTCTGAACTAAACTACCTCCTTTTTGGAGAAGATTTCCTCCATCTGTTCATTCATTAAGCCTGCACTGGGGCATAAGCATTTGCATTAAAAAATCAAACACCGCATGTTCTCACTCATAGGTGGGTGCTGAACAATGAGAACACATGGACACAGGGAGGGGAGCATCACACACTGGGGTCTGTTGGGGGGGCAAGGGAAGGACAGCAGGGGGTTGGGGCGGTCAGGAAGGGATAACATGGGGATAAATGTCAGATGTAGGTCACAGAGAGATGGAGGTAGTAAACCACATTGCCATGTATGTACCCATGCAACAATCCTGCATGATCTGCACATGTACCCCAGAACCTAAAGTACAATAAAAAATTTTTTTTTTAATTGTTTTACTAGATTCTGGTCAGGAGCCGTGGCTTACGCCTGTAATCCCAGCACTTTGTGGGGCTGAGGCGGGCGGATCATGAGGTCAAGAGATCGAGACCATCCTGGCCAACACGGTGAAACCCTGTCTCTACTAAAAATGCAAAAATGAGCTGGGCGTGGTGGCACATACCTGTAGTCCCAGCTACTCGGGAGGCTGAGGCAAGAGAATCACTTGAACCCAGGAGGTGGACTTTGCAGTGAGCTGAGATCACGCCACTGCACTCCACCGTGGTGACAGAGTGAGACTCCATCTCAAAAAAAAAAAAAAAATTTACTGGATTCTGAAGGGTACCACTCAGTTGGAGGGTAAAGATCAAAGGTTAAATGCCTTTCATCAGGTCTGAATGCCTTTTCACCTTGGATTGCTCTTCTCTCTCAGGGTTTCCCTGTGGATAATGGACTGTTCCAAGGCTGGTGCCACATGGCCAATCCACTCCAGCTTCTGCTCTGGAAAAGGCTGAATGTTTGCCCTAAAGGAACAGGCAACTTCTCCCGTCCTTAGGAAGAAACAGCCTCTTCCTTTTCATACTCTTTTCTTTGGGCTACTCATTTCCTTGCCTCTTACCCCCGAGTGAAACAGTTCAAGTACCAAGATGAAGTTGGCCTGGAGGCAAGCTGACAAGTGGACAAACTTTTAGTCAAGACAAAGAGTCTTTTTGGTTAGCCCATGCAGCAAAACACTAGTTAAAACCTTAGCTAAATAATATCCACATTTCCAATTTTGAACTCTGCATGCCCATGTGCATCTCATGAACTTACGGAGCGTGTCTGTCAATTATACCGATACTGGCTAGTGTTCATAGGCAGTTGTTTTCATGTCCTCTCCAGTGAATACATTTTTCTTCCTGATTTTCATAACTGTGTCTTGCTGCCTTCCCTCCGCCGCTCCCTTCAGACCCCTTACCCGACCCTTCTCCACTCCACCAGCAAGAAGAGTTCTGCTCATCTTAATTCAAACACACCTTGGCGCTGCTGAAACCCATCTGTTTTAGCTACAGTATGTCATTTTGACATTTCCACTTATGACAAAGTTAATCTCACAAACAGATACCATACTCTTATTATAGAGACATGAAGGATTGGGTCCAGATATTCTGAACCCATTTAGGATATGTGGAAGCAGATACTGACCAGCAGGAGCAGAACGTTCACAGCGAGGGGCGGGGCTGCTCCAAACCCCATTCCCTTGAGGGTCACTTGTGCAGCGGATGGTGCTGTTCCCAATGAGGTCGAAGGTCATCCCTCTGTCTGGGTGGGGGTCGCATGTGTAAGATACTTCTTTTCCATAAGGAATATCTCCAAGGGGAGTTTCTGTGTGTCTCCCATTAAGGATAGCTGGAGGATTTGGACAAAAGATTTCTAGAAAGAAAGCAAGAGCTCTCAATTCCATTTAAAAATTTAAATTCGAGTCCAAGGTGATTCCACAGTTGTCATACGGTGACTGTGTCGCTAATTAAGTGTACTTTTTTCTTAAGGAAAGTAGAAACTGCATAATAAATGTATTAGGCCTCTGCTAAGATGGAGCTAAATGAAATGACAACTAAATCAATGTTTATTACAAAAGTCTTCCCCAAATTAAGCATCCTAAATTTTTCAGATAGTTAAGATTTCTGAATAATAAATAGTATATTCCTTTAAATAAAAATCTTCATAGCCACATTAAAGGGAAATGATCCATTAATTCAGTAAGCATTTTTTGAGTACCTCCTGTACGTCAAGTACCGTTTTAAGCCCAAGATAAATATGATCTTTGACATCAAGAATCTGCATACTGGAGACATTGTTCTAAAATATATCATGCATTTACTATTTGTATATCAGTGATTTAATTTTTCTTTATGATGCCAGGCAATGATTTTCAAAATACATTACATTACAGTAATGCTGTTATAATGAAATAAAATATACTGTGTACTCTTGTGTTTCAAAAGGCTCAAGAATGTTAGGCTTTTTTGAGATACTCATTGGTTTTTAAAGGATTTTTTGTTGTTGTTAAAGAAACACATTATTCTTTGGAATGCCTGTATTTGGAGACACTCCTTCCCCTTTCTAATTTGCTTTGAATTTGGGAAGAGGATATTACAGCTTAAAAAAATTATAAACTAATCAAAGGCTAAAATAGCTTAACCAATGTTTACACTCTAGTCAGTGATTTCAGGTATATGTTGGCTTCATGAGGGTATTTTCTCTTTTTTTTCTTTCATACTTCTTAACTATTTCAGGGAAATAGTTGACTTCCTGTTTGTCAAATAGCTGACTTCCACCTATGCAAGATGAAACTATCATGTTTCGTCATATAAATCAGTACAAGACATTGAAATAATTTAAAGCAAAGTATTCATTTGAGCAAAATTCTATTGTAAACATGTATGTTTAATAGCTATGCTTAGAAGGGGAAGCAATAGTGCTGATTGATTTAGTGAAGAAGTAAATGAACAGATTGGACATAGTAGTGTTTCTGTTTTTTACACACTATTTTCTGCCCTCTTAAAAATAAAAAGCAACCCCCTTGCTGCCATTTCCTTCTCCAGCTATAGTCCTACTTCTACTCTCTTTACATGAAAACTCCTCTGAAATATTGTCTATGATCTGTTACAATTCCTCCCGTTCATTCTCCCAAGAATTCATCCCAATCAGTGTTTGCCAGCACTCTACTGAAACTGCCACTTGTTACCTCCAAGTTGCTAAACCCAAAGATCAATTTTCTGTGCCCACCGAATTTGACCTTTCTATAGCATTTGACACAGTTGGTTAGTCTAATCTCCTTAATAGAATTTCCCCACTTGGCTTCCAGGGCACCTCACCTTCCTGTGTTTTCTCTTACTGCAGTGGCTGCTTCATCATAATCTCTTTCATCATTCTTCCTTCTCACCTTTTCAACTCTTAATACTGGACATCCAGGCTCAGTCCACGCATCTGTTCTTGAGCAGCACTCACTCCCTAGGTGAGGATCTCTTTCAGTCTTGATTTTAAGCATAGCAGATACAATGATGGCTTTTACCTACCTATGGGCAGCCTGGGACTCTCCAAGATACCCATCTGGATATTAAGAGGAATACAAAACTTATGTCCTAAGCTTAACTCTTGATTTCCCCCATTCCCAAACTTCATGCAGTCCCCTGCATTACAGCTAAGGGAAATTCTACGCTGGCAGTCGTTCTGGCCAAAAGCCTGGAAACTGTCTATGATTCTTCTCTTTCTCTCACATAAGCAAACCATCAGCAAATCCTGTCATCTGCACCTTGAAAATATATCCAGAATTTGATCACTTCTCATCGTCACCTTTCCCAACAGCTATCCTGGGCCAACTTCTCTGATTAAATTGCTGCAACAGCCTCCCAGTTTGAACCCTCAGCTATACCTAGAGGTGCACTTCACTTTGGGGTCCTCAGCTACTTTCTCAACTGGAGCACTGAATCAATTGAGAGCATTTTCTTAATAACACTTAGTATTATTTGAACATTTCTATTCATGTTTTTGTTTTATTTTGTCTTTATTCTTGCACAAAAATATAAACATGGACTTATCTGTCTTGTTTATAGGCATATTCCCAGTTCCCAGAAGATTGCTTGGCACTAATAGGTGTTCAAATAATTTTGTGTTGAAAGAATGAGTAGTGACTAAATGGATAACTGAGGGAAGAACTGAAAAGTTGAAGTGTGACTATTACTTCTGACAGGAAAGAAGAGAAAAATTTAGCATAGCACCTTGCTGTACATTTATTTCTATGAAGCATTTCTATTTATAGCACAGACTCTCCTCATAAATATTTATAGGATGTTACCCAAAACCACATGATGCTCAGGTTTATTTTCCCCCAAAACATTGCTTGTATCTATTCCAACAAAAGCAATTTCTATTAAAAATGGACATAAATAGCAGGACAAACAATAGATCATCTCATGGGGCAAACCACATTCAGAAAAAGACAAAGAGAAAGATCCAGACTGAAGAAGTGTTTCATCTACTCACGTTCACACACAGGAACACTGTTACTCCAAAGGCTTCTCATTCCAACCAAGACACAATGACTGACGGAACTGCCCTTCAAGCGAAACCTAAAGAACAAAGCAGTAGTGCCTGGATGAATGCACCATTTCTCTCTTCTCTTCATTGACAGATCTCAGCCTCCTTCCTGGGAATTCCTAACTTAATTAGCGTTTCACTGCTCAGCTAAAGCACAGGTAAAAAGACTCAGTTCACTTGGTTTCTCACTGACAGGCTCAGAAGACAGATCATGTTGGAGAAAGTGTAGCTTTCAGTGAGGACAAAGCAATAACAGCTGGCAAAGCTGTCAATCGTATGTAATCGGACTTTAAAATATTTTTACTTACTCTTTCATTCTTACTACTAATTCCACTATTTATTTGTTTAAGTTTTGTGAAATAATCTTTCCATCTTATTTATCTTATATACAACTTTCTCTTATATAACAAACTTTTCTTAACAACCCCTTAGAATATTTATCTCTTCATGTATGCAAATTATTATTTGTTCATACATCTAATGTCCCATACACACACACACACACACACACACACACACACATACTTTTTTTTTCAAGATCTGTTGTATTTCTGCTGTTGTTTCTGCTTTGTCCCTCACTGGAAGCTGCATGTTTTCCAAAATGATTTGATTTCTTAGCCTCTATCAGTGAGAAATCAAATGAGTGGAGCTTTTTCCTTTTTAAACCTCTGTTCATGGATCCATCTGATTCATACCGCACTTCCCAATCATTGCTTCAGATATTATTCTCCTCCAGTACTTCTTTGCACTAGGTCAGCCTCCTTTTCTGGACTGCTGGCTGTATTTCTGTTTGTACTTGACACTGAGTTGTATGTGCCATTTTTTCTTTATCTCTTTATCTCCCGATGGTACTGCCACTTAGCCCCTACTTTTTTAAAACCACACTTCCAGAAGTTAATCTCCCTGTGTTCTTCTTTTCCTAGGTCAGCCCTCTTTTTGGATTTATCCTTGAGCTCAAGAGTCACTCTTCAGAGCTGAGTCGCTGATTTTAATTCTGGGTCACACTCACCCTTCATCACAAATAAAGGACACTTTTGCCCCAAGCTGGAGATTAAGTGGAAGCAGCACATGGCCATGAGGGAGTTGACCCAAGAAGTCATCACAGGATTTCACTAGAATAAAAAAAAACAGGAGTAAGACCTCCATGTGAGGGGTACAGAGAGCAATCTAGAAGCCAGAGAGTCGAGGCACCTGCACATCTGGGGGCTTCCGGGCTCCAGTCTCCCTGGGGTGTGCAGTGCAGAGAAGCAGCCCCTCTGAGGTCATAGCCGGGCTCACAGCTGTAGAACACTTCCTGCCCAGGTGAAAAGTTGACCTGATTGCTTTGGGTATGCTCACCATGCAGGATTTCTGGAGGTGGCTGACACACTGTGGAAAGGACAGTTCCAGAGTACTTGTTAGTTATGGGGGAATTTCCTTTGCTATAGCTTATGCTTGCTGAAGCCCTCATAACTAGTCAGAGGTAGAGAAATAGAACCCAGTTGTCCCTAGCACAAGACCTCGAATTCACTTGTAAATCTACAGGGCATGAGGTTTTGTCTCCTAGCTCTTGCTATCCGGTGTGGAGTTGTTAGTATTGGTGGAGTCTCCATCTACATGCTTCCTAGGAAGACAATCCCAGTTTTCACCTGTTATTCAGGTAATGAGACTGTCACCTGAGCCCAAGCCTGTTTTACAGATTTCCCCCCCGTTTCTCTGATTGCACACCTATGACTAAAGTACAGTCATAATGTTTCAGGACAGGCAAGCCTCCAAATTGGGGCTTATTCTGGAAGGGTTCTTGCCTCACCCAGGAAAGAATTCAAAGATGAGCCAGTGGTACTAGATAGAAATCTTTTGGTGAAAGACACTGCCCCTTGCAGAACACGGCTAACTCACAGGCAGTGTGTCCAGAGTCGGCAACATACAGGCTCCTGGCAGGCAACTGTATTTATACTCCTGTAAACCTGCTTCAATTACATGTAAATTGAGGAGTGATCAATGCAAATTAAGGGGTGACTTATTTAGAACTTTCCAGGAAAGGGGTGGTAACTTCCAGGTCATGGCCATGGCCGTTTGTAAACTGTCATAGTGCTGATGGGATTGTGAGGGCAGCTAGGGATTGCTTTCATCGCCATCTGCTGGTTCCTGCTAGGGATTGCTTTTGTCGTCATCTGCTGGTTCCTGCTGATTTTTCACTTCATCCTGTCTAAGCCAGATCCTGTTTTGGTCAGCAGGATTGTGAACACAACACAAGCCCTGCCCATCTCCTACCTCAATACATCCAACTTTGTATGTCTTTATCTGTTCGTCTTCCCAGCTCAGTGGTTGCACAAGGCTAACACGGGTTAGTAGAAGAATTGTAAGCTGCTTCTCTGTCCCTATGTATCAGCCATTACACCTCCCACTCCACTGCTAAACCAGCTATTGTGACACCAGTAGACAAGATGAACTATCAAAACCAAAAGCCCTTAAATAAGCCAGCCCTTTGTCACGAGAGGACATATTATTTGGAGAGTGTTTGACTCAACGTCTGCCTTTACTTACAGTCCTGTTCGTCCATGCTTAGGGCATCAGAACCCATTTTAACATCAACCTAATCTATATCTCATTCAAGATGAATTTAAAAATCGTCACTTAACTGGCTTTGAGCAAGTTACTTTCACTCTTAGATTCCCGGGGATAAAATGTAGGAGGCGGATGGCTTGAGCCCAGGAGTTTGAGGCTGCAGTGAGCCATGACTGTATCACTATATCATTGATTAGCCTGGGCAACAGAGACGGACCCCAACCCTAATAAATAGGTTTTTAATAAAATAAAATAACAAAATAAAATGTAGGAGGCAGACCATTATAGGCAAACTCTAAAGTCTTCATCTCTATTCTGATGCCATGATTTCTGGTCTTTGTAAACCAGTCTCTTTCTTTCACCAATGGATGCTGATAGAAGTATGGCAAGAGCTAGAGCATTCAGACTCTGGGGTCTAAGACCCTTGCCTTTCAAAATCTTGGGTGTCTCAGCTAGAGCATGTGACTTGGCCAATTTACCCAACCTCTGAAAGGCCAAGCTGACTTCACTCTTAAATGGATATTACAACAGCACAATTTCAAAGTGTTATTGTAAATAATAAATGAGAAAATATATATAAAGTGCTTAGTGCACAGCTGACCATAAAGAAAGTTCATATGATTTTTCAATATAATTGAGAGATAGTGCAGCTGGTACTGTGCCCTGATAACTGATTAATAGGTGAGTCCAAAATCTTTATTCTTGGCTAATTAAGGTCTTGCTTTTCACAGTGAGGACATATATGCATAGGTGCATGCACACCCCAATTCTTAATTTCATGCTTCTTTTTCCCAAACTTGCTCTTCCACACTACTCACCACACATCCCTCCCTCTGAACAAATACTAATATCCTGATCCAACAGCAACTCATGTCATTTGCAGGGCCCTTCTAGGCCTCAGTCAGACTCACCCCTGGAGCAGCTTGGTAACTCTGGCTTCCATTTGTTCAGGGCCTGACATTGCACATGGGGAGATCCTTTCATGACGAAGCCAGGCTGACACCTAAACTCCACAACTTCGTTTAAGGAAAATAAGCTTCTGTTTTCAGATACCATTATTCCATTTTCAACATTTGGAGGCATGCATTTGTTAGGTATAATGCACTGAGGGGCCGGGCCGCTCCAGATGCCCACTTGATCCTCATTGCTGGTGCAGTGTATGGAGGGCTCACCCACGAGCTCAAACGCATTTCTCCCTCCGCTTCCAGGATTGCAGCGGTAGGTCACCACTGATCCATAGTGAAAATACTCCCTGTTGGTGCTAGTGAAGTCTCCATTGACGATGGAGGGGGGCAGCCCACAAGGAATTTCTGGGAAAAGAGACAGCAAGTTAACCAAAACAAAACCCTGGGACAGAGTCTTGAGTGCTGTGGTATGATCACGGCTCACTGCAACCTTCGCTTCCCAGGTCAAGTCATCCTCCCACCTCAGTCTCCTGAGTAGCTGGATTATAGGCATGCACCACCATGTCTGATTAATTTTTGCATTTTTATTAGAGATAGGGTTTGGCCATGTTGGCCAGGCTAGTCTTGAACTCCTGGCCTCAAGCAATCTGCCTCCCTCGGCCTTTCAGAATTCTGGGATTACAGGTGAAAGCCACCACCCCTGGCCTGGTTTCTTGAAATTATAGTTTAGTGCAAATTTTGCTAACAGTTTTTTTAAAATCCAAAATTAGCAGAAGTAAATATTCACAATATTATTCTCATCTAATATTTACTAATGTACAGACATATTCTTACATTTTTATAATATTATGAGTTATGCTGTTCTCAGTTAACATTACTTCACTAAATGTGTCCACATATTATTATAGTCCACTTTTTTTTTTTTGTTTTTTTTTGAGAACAGAGTCTTACTCCGTCACCCAGGTTGTAGTGCAGTGGCATGATCTTGGCTCACTGCAACCCCTGCCTTCCAGGTTCAAGAGATTCTCCTGCCTCAGCCTCCTGAGTAGCTGGAATTACAGGCATGCTCCACCACATTGGGCTAACTTTTGTATTTTTAGTGGACACGGGTTTCACCATGTTGGCCAGGCTAGTCTCGAACTCCTGACCTCAAGTGATCTGCCTGCCTCGGCCTCCCAATGTGTTGGGATTACAGGTGTGAGCCACTGTGCCTGGCCAATAGTCCATGTTTATATTTCCCCTGCTAAATGAGAATTTAACTATGTTATCTCACCATTATTAATTTAGTTCTCTCTCTATATAGAAGGCATTTGGCTTTATTCTATTGGTTATTAATATAATAAAGCATATAGCGTAGCATTTTTTTTTTTGAGACAGGGTCTTGCCCTGCTGCCCAGGCTGGAGTGCAGTGGCACGACCATGTCTCATTGCAGCCTTGATCTCTCTGGTTCAAGAAATCCTTCCACCTCTCAACCCCCCGAGTAGTTTTGACTATAGGTGTGTGCCACCATGCCCGTTTGATCTTTGTATTTTTGTAGAGACAGGGTTTCACCCTGTTGTATAGGTTGGCCTTGAATTCCTGAGCTTGATTGATCTGCCCACCTAGGCCTCCCAAAGTGCTGGGATTACAGTATGAGCCACCATACCTTGCATAGTATAGCATCTTTATTAAATAACAAAAACAAAAAGCTCTGGCAGAACTAATAAAGACAAGGCAAAAATATACAATATTACACAAAGCACAAGTATACAATATTACATGTAATAAACACAATACTTGCAGATTCAGAGGTAATAAAAAGAACTGAATACTGATCTACAGCTGTACCACCCTGAATTCCTCCAATCTTGTCTGATCTTGGAAAAACTGAATACTGTGTCCTATTCTACATTAGAACAGTGCCCAGCCAGATCGACCTTCCACAAAGTTTGTGTCCACTCGTCCTCCCATCAGTTGTGTTCGAAATTGCTTATTTCCTCAAACCATCACCAAACCCAGGATTATATCCATTTTATATTCCTTGTTAGCTTGCAATTGCTCATTCCTCTTCGCTCCCCAAAATCTAGGAAGCTCATCTTCCAAACAATTGACAGGGAAGATGGCATGCCCCGGTTTAGACAAATAATAAAAAGGAAGAAAGGGCTGCATTGCTTGAATATCTGATGTGATACTAAGAGCCTGCAGAGAGGATACAGGGTTTCTTTCACCAAGTGTGTATTTGTTGACTTCACTAAATAAAATGCTCTTCAAACTGGGAAGAGGGAATTGGGGGCTGTTTAAATGAAGGCCATTTAAAACAGAAGAGGAAATTAGGGGCTGTTTAAATGAGCTCAAGACTAGTTTAAAATAAATTACCCCTTAAGATAAGGGGAAAAAAAAGCATTTCTAGATGAAGGTAGAAGGGAATGCTGTGAGCCGTTTTAAGGATATGACTGGGATATGACTGCATTCTTCAAATATCAAAAGGATACCATTTCAAGAGGGATGAGATTCATTCTTCGTAATTCTAGGAAGGCCACGCTAGAATTAAATGATGGATTGAATGGGGAAAGAGATTTCAACTCACCTTGACAAATTGGTGGCTTTGTGCTCCAATGGGCAGTATTGCCTGAGATGATACATTCAGCAGATGACCGACCAACGAGGCGGTACCTAAAGGCAAAAAATGGAAAATAATCGTGCTGTGCATACCTCGTCAGCGTCCTCACAGCGTGCATATGCGGCAAACCAGAAGGATTACAATGCAGGAGACCTCTATGGCCCAGCCTAAACTTCAAGTGTGTTCCCAGCTTTTTTTCACTTCTCTTTCCTATTCTCTCACTATTGAAAGAGATATTTCTGCTCTAACTTCTCCTGGCCCACTTTGCTTCTTAATATCTTGGCTTCATTGTGGACTGTACCTGGCACCAAAATAACACAATTATTTTGTAGACCTGTTTGACAATTTTTTTCTTAAGTTCTGTCTTTTCTCACATCATTTCTGCCATTTTTTGCTTGCATTTTCCCTTGATGTGTGTGTGTGTATAATAAAACTACGTCATTTTACTTGAGATGTGTTTTTTTATAAATACAAGATTTGTTGCTTTTCATCCTTTCTAGGAGACTTTGTCTTTCAACAAGAAGATTAAGCCAAATGTATTGAGATAAATGATACATTTGATTGGCTTTTGTCATCATTCGTTCACTACCTTTTTCATTGATTTCATGATGTCCAATGATGAGGATGAGGAGAAAGCAATGAATAAAATGACCTGACCCAAACCTGAGGGGGCTTCTTTTCGGTGGAAGAGCAAATGCATTCCCTGCTATTCCTTTTCCTTCCCTCTCACTTGCTATATGGAACAGATAGATTCAGCTGTTTTAGTTATTCTAATAATTTGGAAATTAAACTTAATATTTTTCCAATGAGGAATTTCATTTTATATGTGTGCATGTGCATTATACATATACTCACGACATATATTTAACCCTATTTTCTCACTTCTAGAGTCACACTCTGTAGAGCCGGTCCACTCATCTTTTCTGAAACGTAAGTCTAGCCCACCTTGCCTTGTTTTCTCACATTTTCTAGTTTTATTGATATGTTTTGTGATTTTAGAGAGATTATTACTAAATTACGATTACATTGCCAAGTTTCTGTGTGTGCGGCTTTATTTTGTTGTTGTTTTTACCAATTCTCGATTTCATTGATATTTCTCTTGGAATTCATCATTCTCCTTTTTAAAAATTTGCTTATGAATTGCCTGGGAAACGTACTTAAATGTTACTATTTTTATGTCTTTGCTTATCCTTTAATGTGTATCTGGAGCCTCTAGGTGTGAATATTAGCTTGGCTCAATAGAACTGCTATCTTATACAATTTAGTGTTGTGTAGAATCAAGGCGGTGCCAATAAATTTATTTCTTTTGCAGGTATCATATTTTCACATTTTATTTCTGGAAACTGAGTTTTTTTGTCTATCCCTGAAACATAGAATTTTCCTTAGTGATGGCTAGGTGTGGGCTTATTTGCTTATCCTTTTGGAATTTTTGTTACATTATTTTGAATCCTAACATTGTCTTACATATGTCTTCTCTCTTTCTTTTTTTGAGATAGTGTCTCATTCTGTCATCCAGGCTGGAGTGCAGGGGTGCCATCATGGCTCACTGAAGCCTTAGCGTCCTGGGCTCAGGTGATCCTTCCACCTCACTCTCCTGCATAGCTGTGACTACAGGTGCATGCCACCATGCCCAGCTAATTTTTATACTTTTTTGTAGAAACGGGATTCTGCCTTGTTGCTTAGGATGGTCGCGAGCTCCTGGGCTCAAGTGGTCCTCTTGCCTCGACCTCTCAAAGTGTTGGGACTACAGGCGTGAGCCACTGTGCCTGCCAGTCTGTCTTTTTCATCTGTTCCCACTGCATTCAGGAAAATTTTGTTAACCCTTCTTACTCTTTGCTTTAATTCTAATTTTCTGCAATATTCATTGTCTTTGTTATATATATGTATGTATATATATGATACATGTATGAAATGAAATATATAAACACACTGAAAACATATATTCATTCATGTACAAACTTCCTGGCTAGTTTCACAAAAGTATTTGTACAACTGAATCTTTTAAAAAATAAGAAAAAGAGAGTGTTCTGAAAGTTTCCCTGGTTTCTTGGCAGTAAATCTCTTTTGTAGGAGGAAATTTCTCCTGATTTTTCAATTTGGTCTCTTTTACAAGTGTTTCCTGTTTCTTGTCATAAGCTCAGTGATTTTCTGCTTTATACCATAGAGAGGTTCGCACTTATTCAGCAATGCAAGATGAGGAGGGCACAGTCAGGAAATTTATCAATTGTATTTTTAAAATGCTCAAAAAAAAGAAAGAAAAAGAAAAGAAGTTAGATTTATTCTAAGTTTACCTTGTTAGATTCTAGGTGCTATGGTCTGTGAGGCTGAGTCTGGCAAATATGCTGCTGAGTCAAGGCAAATATGCAGTGCCTTGCAGTGTCTGTTGCACTGGCACAAACATAGCCCCTACTCACTACCTGGCTTAGCTGTTCCCATGAAGAGTGAAATTGAGGCGGAGCCTCCACTGTGTGCTGGGGAAAGGTGAGCACCAACAGCTGGACCGTGTGCCATGAGCACTTGACGGTTGACATTTTCAGAGGGGCTCTGTTATCGGTTGAATTGTGTCTCCCTCAAATATGCTGAAGTCTTGATCCCCCAGTCCCTGTGGATGTGATCTTACTTGGAAATACAATCTGCAGATGCAATCAAGTTAAGAGGAGGCCATTAAGGTAGGCCCTAATCCAATATGACTGATATCCTTATAAAAAGAGAGAACTTTGGACACACACACGCACAGAGAGGAGAACCACGTGAGGACACAGACCCAGAGGGAAGACGGCCACGTGAGGACAGAGACAGAAATTTGAGTTCTGTTGCAACACGCCAAGGAAGCCCTGGGGCTCCAGAAGCTGGAAGATGCAATGAAGGATCCTCCCCTACAGGATTCAGAGGGAGCATGTCCCTGCCAACACCTTGATTTTGGACTTCCAGCCCCCAGAACAGAACTCCAAAAACTTCTGTTGTATTAAGACGGCCATTTCGTGTTACAGACATGCCTCAAAGGTATTGCAGGTTCAGTTCCAGGCCACCACAGTAAAACAAATAGCACAACAAATGAGTCATATGAACTTTTTGATTTCTCAGTGAGTCTAAAAGTTGTGTTTATTCTATACTGTAGTCTATTAAGTGTGAAATAGCATTATGTCTAAAAAAAAGTCATACTTTTAAAAATGGTTTATTGATAAAAAATGCTAAAGATTATCTGACCTTGAATAAGTCATCATCTTTTTGCTGGTGGAGGATCTTGCCTCAAGGTTGATGGCTGCTGACTGATCAGGGTGGTGGTTGCTGAAGGCTGGGGTGGCTGTGGCAATTTCTTAAGCTAAGACAACAATAAAATTTGCCACATTGACTCTTCCTTTCACAAAAGATTTCCCTATAGTGTGCAATGCTCTTTGATAACATTTTACCCTCTGAACTGCTTTCACAATTGGAGTCAATCCTCCCAGACACTACTGCTGCTTTATCAACTGAGTTTATGTAATATTCTAAATCGTTTGTGGTCATTTTGACAATGCCTATGTCATCTTCACCTCAGGAAGAGGCTCCATCTCAAAAACACCACTTTCTCTGCTCATTCATAAGAAGTAGCTCCTCATCTGTTCAAGTTTGATCATGAGATTGTAGCAATTCAGTCACATCTTCAGTCTCCACTTCTAATTGTAGTTCTCTTGCTGTTTCCACCACGTCTGCAGTTATTTTCTCCACTGAAGTCTTGAACTTCACAAAGTTATCCGTGAGGATTGGAATCAACTTCTACCAAACTCCTGTTAATGTTGATATTTTAACCTCTTCCAATGAATCATGAATGTTCTTAATGGTATGTAGAATGATGAATTCTTTCCTGCAGTTTTCAACTTACTTTGTTCAGATCCATCAGAGGAATTACTGTCTGTGGGAACCATAGCCTTACAAAATGTATTTCTTAAATACTGAAACTTGAAAGTCAAAATTACTACTTCAGTCATGTACTGCAGAATAGCTGCTGCTGTCATCAGCCAGGAAAACTACATTCATCTCCTTGTCCATCTTCATCAGAGGTCTTGGCTGATGAGGTGCAATGTCAATGAGCAATAAAATTTTGAAAGGAATCTGTTTTTCTGAGCACTAGAGCTGAACTGTGGGCTTAAAATATTCAGTAAGCAACGCTGCAAACATACCTCTGTCATCAGGCTTTGTTGTTCCATTTATAGAGTACAGGCAAGGTACATTTAGCATAATTCGTAAGGGTTCTAGGATTTTTAGAATGGTCAGTGAGCATTGACTTCAACTCAAAGTCACCAGTGGCATTAGCTCCTAAAAAGTCAGCCTATCCTTTGAAACATTGAAGCCAGGCATTGGCTTCTCCTTTCTAGCTATGAAAGTCCAACAGATAGTTGTTTTGTCTACATGGAAAATCTGCTATTTAGTGTAACACCTTCATCAATGATCTCAGTTAGATCTTCTGGACAATTTGCTACAGTTTCCACATCAGCACTTGTTGCTTTACCTTGCCCCTTTACGTTATGGAGATGACTTCCTTCTTTAAACCCCAGGAGCCAACCTCTGGTAGCTTCTACCTTTTTTTTTTTTTTTTCTGAGATGGGGGTCTCATTCTATGGTCCAGCCTGGAGTGCAGTGGCACGATCTGGGCTCACTGCAACCTCTGCCTCCTGGGTGTAAGCTATTATCATATCTCAGATTCCCAAAGAGCTGGAACTACAGGCACCTGGCACCACTCTTGCTAATTTTTGCATTTTGAGTAGGAACAAGGTTTCACCATGTTGGTCAGGCTGGTATTGAACTCCTGAACTCAGGTGATCCACCTGCCTTAGCCTCCCAAAGTGCTGGGATTACAGGCATGAGACACTGTGCCTGGCTGCTTCCAGCTTTTTTTCTGCAGCTTCCTGACCTCTGCCAGTCTTTACAGAATTGAAGAGAGTTAGGGGCTTGTTCAGGATTAGGATTTGGCTTAAGGAAATGTGTCTGGTTTGATCTTGTATCCAGACCACTAAAACTTCTGTGTCAGCAATATAAGGCTGTTTCACCTTCTTATCATTCATGCCTTCTCTGGAATAGCATTTTAAATTTCCTTCAAGTACTCTTGCTTTGCCTTTACAACTCACTAGCTCTTTGGCACACGAGGTCTGGCTTTTGGTCTATCTTGGCTTTCAACATATCTTCCTCACTAAGCTTCATCATCTCTAGCTTTTGATTTGAAATAAGAGATGTATGACTTCTCCCGTCATGTGAACACTTAAAGGCCATTGTGGGGCTAGTAATTGCCCTAATTTTAGTATTATTGTGTCTCAGGGATTAGGAAGTCCTGAAGAGAGGGAGAGAGAAGGGGAGTGTCTAGTTCATGGAGCAGTCAAAGCATGCACATTTATTAAAGTTTCTGTCTTATATGGGTGCAGTTCGTAGTGACCCCAAACAACGACAATAGTCACATCAAAGATCCCTGATCACAGATCACTGTCACAGACATGATAATAATGAAAATGTTTGGGATATTGTGAGAATAATCAAAACGCTACACAGAGACATGAAGTGAACACATGCTGTTGGAAAAATGATGCCAACAGACATGCTTGTCACAGGGTTGGCACAAGCCTTCGATTGTAAGAAGCATGACATCTGCAAAGTGCAATAAGACGAGGAAGGCCTGTACTTGGTGATGGCAGCCCTAGGAAGCAATCATGCTGTTACCAGTAAGATTCGTTCTTTCACACAGATGCTATATGGCCTTCTCTTTCTTCCAGCAATGGGCTGGGCTAGGGTTGTTTGTGTGCTTTGACTATTACACTCTTTCCTGATTTATTTTCCTTCCCATCCAGTGAATGCCATACTTTTTATATGTGCACTGCTGGTTTCCAGCAAGGATACAGATTTTCCCCCAATCTTCTATCTTTGTTCATTTCAATCAGGCGTTAACACCTGTGTTCAAACCTCTTAAGAGCAGGTGGCAATAGCCTGGTTTCCTTCCTGAGATGTGGCTAGAAGGTGTACAGCTGTGCCAGAACTCTTGAACCAAGAGATGTTGCTGCCAACTCACCCTGTATTACAAGAATAGTTGATTCTGGATCCAACCTGGATGTTTGTGATCACATGCACCACACCATTCATTGGAGCTGAAGGAGTTTTACATGATTTACCTATGGGGAAGAAATAGTATTTTGGAGCCAGGTAAAGTAATCTGAATTCTCTTCAGTACATAAGGTATCAACCTGCATGTACCTTCCTGAAGAAAACATGCAGTTCTGATGGTTCCACAAATTTTCTTACCTTGAGAAAACTCATCAGAGTGCCTCAGGATTAGCCAACTGCTAAGCCCCACTTTCAAAAAGACCTTCCCTCCAGATCTATCTAGATCGAGATTTAGATCTATGTAGAGACCTTGCATCCCTTATCAAAGTGTAAAAGTCATTCATGGCATTATGTACCACCAATATATTTCAACGTTTTCAGAGGATTTCTTCCCACCTAGTTATTCAAACAGATTTTGTCTTCCTACTCAACTTTCCCCCTGATCTACAGTCATTTATTATTTACTTTCCCTAGGGAATGAAGATTTTCTCTACAAATATTCCTTGAAACATTCTCATGAAGTGAGCATTTCAAGCAATAATCAAGGATAACCTACAAGAATAACTCTTACATCCACCTATATGAACACTTTTGAAAAGAGGGTTCTCATATCCCAAATTTGAAAAAATTCAGTAAGAAGCTTTGGCAGACATGGGAAAGATCCTCTTTAATTTTTCACATTTTTAGGAAGCCAGAAAGAATGTCTTGCCCAGGTTCCACCTTTGCTGTTTGGTTTCCTTGTACTTCAAGCCATCAGAACTCCAATGAGAGGCTGAGAAGCATGGGCGGGGAACTTAAGACAGTTCCTGGCAGAAGGAGCCACCGATTTTTCTAGGTCAGATTTCTAAGCCAGCCATTTCAATAAGGAGATTCACAGGCTTCTGTTTTTAATTCCTATGATTCTAATGAAGAACTTTCCCACCACTCACCACTTCCCTCCCTTTTCACCAGCCCTTTTAGCTGCAAAGGTCATCAGGATCTTATATGCTGACCTACCTTAGAATGATTTATCATTGGTTTGGCATTCCACTGTGGCAAATGCACAAATAAATACCACCCTGTGACTATGGAAATATGGAGGGCCTGGGTTAGATATTCTGAACCCATTTCAGACATGGAGAAATGAGCACTAACCCAGACTTCTACAGCGAGGAGCAGGGCTGCTCCAAACCCCATTCCCTTGAGGGTCACTTGTGCATCGGACGGTGCTCTCCCCAACAAGGTCAAAGGTCTTCCTGCTGTCTGGATGGGGGTCGCACGTGTAATTTACTGCTTTTCCAAAGGGAAAGACTTCCAGAGGTTTTCCTGTGTGTCTCCCGTTAGGAATATCTGGAGGACTTGGACAAAAGATTTCTGGAAAAAAGGCAAAAGCTCTAAGTTTCATTCAGGAGTTTCACCAGAGGTATTCTGCAATTATAAGGTGCTATGATTGTTTTTATTTAAAATATGCTAAGGAGATGACCGTAGACATTAGGACTTCGAAGATACGGATTGAATGAGATGTCAATGAAAGTGTATTGTAAAGTACAAAAGAGATTTGTCTATCGTGAATCTTCCAGATAGTAGCAGTTCCTGGACAATAGAAACTTTATAACTTTAATGAAGTATCAAAACATTTGAAGAATGTTTTGAAGGGTACTTTGAAGGGTAACTCATTCACTTAGTCAACATGTATTAACTGAGCACATATCCTGTGTCAGCCACTCATCAGGATCCTGGGGACACAGTGATGATGAAGGAGCCTACGTTCTTGTGAAATATTTCTCAAGAATGAGAATATATATATGTGTGCTAATGAATATATGTGTGCTAATCACCTTAAATAGGCAAAAAATTTCACTGATTACTTATTGATATTGATCATAAATCTCAGTGATAACAATAGCACTGTCACAGTGAATTGAAATGTAGTTAGGCCATTACAAAAAACTCCAAATGAATTCAGATTGCTTTGCTTTTTAAAATGTCTAGGTCTGTTGATGACTTATTTTCTCTTTACTTTCTAGGTCAGGTTTCCAGTTGTTACTCCTTTCTAGCATCTGCTGATTTGTTTAGAACAGTCTCTTTCTCATTTCTAATTGGCATTTTTCATTAGAATTGGAACTTGGAAGAAGCTACTTCACCTAGCAAGGATTGTGAAAAATAAGAGAACGCTTGAGTAGTCCAGTCAATAACTGAGCTTTCATGCATGATAGGAGAACAGACACTTGTCATGTTGTTTCAAGGAGCATTGGATTTCTTAGACAGCAAGAATCTCTATATAAATTATGTTCTTATAAAATTTTACTCTAAAAAGCACTGTAAGATGTCAAAGTAGATTTCTAACAACATAAACAGTTCAGTAAAATTTCATGTTTTTTTAAAGAAACATGCTTTTCAATCTTTAGAATCAAGAAATGAAGCAAAGTTCTCTCTTCTACTGGGGAAATTATAAATGGGTAGACTAGGAGAAATCAGCAGTCTACACATTTAGACTGCTAAATGTGATTACTGAACACGAGTCTTATTTTTAAAAAACTGAATTATTAGTTATGAATCTCTCAGCATAAGTTATTTAGGTGCATGTTTTGAGAATTTAAGGAGTCTCAAACTGCTCACCCTGCCTAATGTTACTCCCCACTTTTCCCTCATTCCTCATTACTTTGATCTATTATCTCTGTAGCATTTAACTCATTTATTTTTTTTCTTCTCCCCACCTGAGTAAAAACTCATTTATTATTTTCCTTCTCCCCACCTGAGTAAAAACAACATGGGGACAGGAATTTCACTCATCTTGTTTATTGCTGTAAGGCCAGTGGCTAGATGAAAATGAGGCACAAAGTATGTGATCAATAAATAATTGATTAAATAAAGGCATGTTTAATATTTGTGTATTAGCAAATAGATACAAAAATTGAAGACTGACTGCACCTTGATGGGAGAACAAAATGAAAAAGAAGGAAAGAGAGGTAGGGAGGGAGGGGAAAGGGAGAGAAGAAGGGAAGAAAGAACTAAAGGAAAGAAAGAAGAGAAAAAATGAAGGAGAGAAAGAAAGCAAATTGTTAAAGCTTCACATTATCCAATCTCTCCTGATCTAGAAGCACACTACCATAGGAGTTATTGCGGTAGAACACAGAATACAAAACAGCAGAGACATATCAGATGGCTCCAAGACAGGTGATGTACACATTGATTCACAACAAAACATTATTAAAATAAGCAATTTTCAAATCAATAATACAGACTAGAAAATTGAAGAACCACATTAGGGGAGGCCATGGGTCAAATACTGAAGAGATAAAGGGAAGAGATTGGCCTGAAATATTATTCCTGTTACTCACGTTCACACACTGGAACAGTGCTATTCCAGAGGCTTTTCATTCCAGCCAAGACACAATAGCTAGCAGAGCTGCCTTTTAATTGAAATCTAAAGAAGAAAATAGTAGTGAATAGTGAGCCAAGAGGCCAGTTAGTTTGCAATCCAAGGCCCTGCCCCAAATCTCAGGATTTTGAGGATCTGAGACCAGGAGGCAGCAGAGTTACAGAAGCTACGTTATTCTCTAAAAATCACAGCATCCAGAAGGGAGCAATATAGAATGGCAAAATGCAGTAGCTTGGTCACATGATAGTCCTGCTTAAATTGAAGAAGGTGGTCACGACATAGCCACCATCCCCTTGACCCTGGACCCAGGCTTGGAGTTTCAGTGATTACTCCATGATAACCTGATAAATCGCTCATTATCATTATTAGAAACCCAGTCTTCTAATGCAATGCCTTCCTAACTCTGAAACAGCAAGTAAAACAGCTTCCAGTTTGGACTGGAAAAGTGGGAAATAGCTGGTGAGAGAATAGAAATTGTCCTTTCATCTCCACATCTGTGGTGGCGTGAAGAAGGCTTACAATGGCAGTTTGGGCTCCTGAAGAGTAAGCACGAATATTCTAGTGGTAAAAAGAAAGAAGAGATGACATGACTTTTGTATGCAGTCATCGAAAATTCTCAATGTCCTGATGCCCTCCTAAATCTTACTGGCCGCTGGCATTTGGAGGCTGCCAAGATCCTGTGGAACATTTTGGGATCAGGTGCTTTGTTGCCCATGCTGGTCAGCTACCATGTAGAGATGTGCACCTTGTGAAGACCGCTAGATGGACATAAATGAGTTAATGACCTTGCCGGAAATATTAACAGCAGCCATCAGGACCCCATGACTAGCCAGATGATATATGACTGAATTTTTAAAAAATGCATCTTTAGTCCTATTACAAATTTCACCATTGATGGTTTAAACAATTTACTGGAATGATTCTTAAATGATTCTAGCTATTTAGAATAAGCGTTTTATTACTTGCAATTTTTTTCTGAAACTCTCTAAATTACTCATATCCCTTTTGGCTTGGAAAATAGGATTTTTTAACTTAATGTGCTACCAAAATATTCATAACAAGTAGTTATACTTGTCCTTGAACTTTCCAGTTAATTTATGGCCCATTTTCCTCTTCATATCTCATGTTGTTAGTTCTATGTGTTTCTTTCTTCCTATATATACTTTCAAAAGTTCATGTCTTTGTGTGTGTGTGTGTGTGTGTGTGTATGTGTGTGCGTCTGTGTCTTTTTTTTAAAGCTACACCAATCTCCCCTTTTTGGACTAATTCCTAGCCCAATTTCAATGTCCAGAAGATCAGGCAAGCTCATACTCACCCTTCATCACAAACAAAGTCCACTTTTGCTCCAAGCTGGAGATTAGGTGGAAATAGCACACGGCCATTAGGAAGTTGGCCCAGGAAGTCATCACAGGATCTCACTGGGGAAAAAGAAAAACAAACAGAAATAACTGGCTTGTGGAGAATAAAGACACAAGCTAAAAATATCAAGCCAGGTAAGAGTCTAGGCACCTTCACATCTGGGGACTGCAGGGCTCCAGTCTCCCTGGGGTGTGCAGTGCAGAGAAGCAGCCCCTCTGAGGTCATAGCCGGGCTCACAGCTGTAGAACACTTCCTGGCCAGGCCAAAAGTTGGCCTTGTCCCTTTGGGTACGCTCACCATGCAGGATATCTGGAGGCGGCTGACATACTGGGGGAGAGAGAAACAAAGTACTGCTAATTGTGGGAAAATAACTTTTTCTGTTCACTGATAAACTGGCCAAGGGAATAATAATTATAAATCTATGTGTAATAAAAAGGCACAATAAAAGCCTTATAAACTAAATACACAGAGCGAGGAAGATGTCTTGCCATCAGTCATAGAACTGACACTTGCAGAACTGTGACTAAAACTGAGGTATCCCCAATTCATTGATTTTCATATGAAGTATGCACCTAAGATTTCATGATGGACAGTTCCTTCTAGAATGGAACTGTCTAGAATGCTTCCAATTACTGTTCACCCAGTACAAAATTGGGAGGAATAATGGATTTTTATATCTTCACACTTCCTTTCTAGAAGGACGCCAACAATTTAGTATTGCATTTTAGGCAACAGAGCAGTGCCCATGCACACGTCTCATCTAATAGGTCCCTCCATCCCCTATCACATTGGTGCAACAAACAAGGTCCATACACCTATTCTCATCTCCTTTCATGTCTCTGTTAGCGGCCACCTAACATAGGGTGGTAGAGAACGATGGGTCTCCTCTCCTCATGCTATGTAGCAAGGTGCTGCCTAGTCATTCATTTCACCGCAGTGAGAAGGTGGGCAACTGTTGAACAAAATCTAAAAGACCTACTGTCACCATAATGAGAGTGTATATTTCACACAACATATAATGACATATCTAGTTGTCTCTTAATCTAGTTCATCTGAACTCAGGAAGTCAGAACACATTTGGGTCTCAATTAAATTATATAAAACTGTCATAAAATGGAAAAAATAATTTCAGTTTGGCTTTGAGCAGATCAGTTCCCTTTGCTGGACTTCAGCTTTCTCAAGCATCAGATGGAGGATTGGACTAGAAAAATGACTTCTTTAAGGAGTTCGTAAATACTCTGATGCTGTAATGTCAGTTTTCAGGGCTCATCACCCAGTGTTTCCCTTGACTACTCAATGCCTGGTGATGTAATATTGAGGTGGTGTGTTTGTTAAATTTATGTTGGCCCCTGGCCTCACACTTCTGCACTGTCTTTTGACTGCTAGTAATGCAGGCCTTAAAACTACAATCCTTTGTCTTCCTTGAGAGCTGGGCTCTTGTTAGGTTCTGCCAATTGGAGGCATATATGCCAAATAAAAAGGCAGGATGATGGCAGAATCTGTTCTACTTCTAGAGGTGGCTCAGGCAGTGACGGTATAGATGGCTTCAGTGAGCAGCCACAGCTTCAATTCTAGCAATGCCAACGACTTTTGCTCCAGCAATATCAGCTACATTCTGGCAGCAGTGGTGGCTCCTGCAGCATTAGCAGCTTTCAGGAAGACACCTGCTCAGTGGCAGGAGCTGACCATTTCAGCATCAGTACAGGCTCCTGTGCTTTAGACTGGAAGTCACAGTAGCTCCCTGATCTCTGGTAACTCTACCTTGTTGCTATGGCTTTTCCTGCCCTTCTAACATCTTTCTGACCTATTAGCTGTGACATGGTTTGGCTCTGTGTACCCTCCCAAATCTCATGTCAAATTGTAATTCCCAGTGTTGGAGCAGGAGCCTGGTGGGAGGTGACTGGATCATGGAGGTGGTTTCTGATGGTTTAGCATCATCACCCTAGTGCTGTCTTATGATAGAGTTCTACTGAGATCTGCTTGTTTAAAAGTGTACAGAACCTCCCCATTTGCTCTCTCTATCTCCTGCCAGCCATATGAAGATATGCCTGCTTCCCTTTTGCCTTCTACCATGATTGTAAGTTTCCTGAGGAGTCCCCAGCCATGCCTCCTGTACAGCCTGCAGAACTGTGAGTCAATTAAACCTCTTTTGTTTATAAATTACCTAGTCTCAGGTAGTTCTTTATAGCAATGTGAGAACAGATTAATACCACCTGCATGAAATCCCTCACTCCTTGACTGTATCCAGAGTAAGTTTTGATTTCCTGACTGGATGCTGACCAGCAAAGCCAAGGCTCTGGAGTCAGATGGACTTGCGTTCCAGTCTTCAGTCGGGAAGCTAGTATCTTAGAAAGGTATCTGATCTCTCTAAGGTACAACTTCTCTGCCAAACATAGAAGCTGGGCATGGTGGCTCATGCCTATAATCCCAGCACTTTGGGAGGCTGAGGTGGGTGGATCACTTGAGCACAGGTGTTTGAGACAAGCCTGCTCAACATGGTGAGACTCCATCTCTACAAAAAATACAAAAAATTTAACCAGGCTTGGTGGCATGCACCTGTAGTCCCATCTGCTTGGGAGACTCAGGCTGGAGAATTACTTGAGCCAGGGAGGTGGCAGTTGCCGTAAGCCACGATCTCACGTCTGTAGTTCAACTTCAGTGACAGATCAAGGACCTCTCTCAAGCAAACGAAACAGACAAACATAGAAAAACTGGTAACTACCTAATAACTTTGTTTTAAGAATTAAAATTCACACGTAGCCTGTATTATGGTATCTGACCAGAAAACTCACTCATTTCCTATAAGCAATTATTGTATTCAAAGGTAATTGATAGATCTATTTATAAGAACCCCAAAGAAACATCACATTCCTTGCCCTGGTTTAGCTTTGCTTCTTGATTTCAGCACATGTGCATGTACACACACACACACACACACACACACACACACCCCTTCTGAATTTCATGTTCACTACCTAGAAAATTTGCTCCCTGACCCTGCTCATGACACATCCCTCCCCCTGAACAAATACTAATCTCCTGATCCAGCAGCAACTCATGTCATTTGCAGAGCCCTTCTAGGCCTCAGTCAGACTCACCCCTGGAGCAGCTTGGTAACTCTGGTTTCCATTTGTTCAGGGCATGGCATTGCACACGGGGGGATCCTTTCATGACAAAGCTAGGCTGACACCTGAACTCCGCAACTTCATTTAAGGAAAATAAGCTTCTGTTGTCAGATACCATTATTCCATTTTCAACATTTGGAGGCGTGCATTTGTTAGGTATAATGCACTGAGGGGCCGGGCCACTCCAGATGCCCTCTTGATCATCTTTGGTGGTGCAGTATATGGAGGGCTCACCCACGAGCTCAAACACATTTCTCCCTCCGCTTCCAGGATTGCAGTGGTAGGTCACCACTGATCCATAGTGAAAATACTCTCTGTTGGTGCTAATGAAATCACCATTGGCGATGGTGGGGGGTAGCCCACAGGGAATTACTGGGAAAAGAAAGAGCAGGTTAAATAACAGTGAATTTAAATAATGAATAACAAAAATCTCATGAGTCACTAAACTGTAACTATTTTTACATTTATTATTTACTTTTAAATTTTGCTAACATGTAGGTACATTTTTACAAAATTGTAACTTCAGTGGGCATAATGTCACGTGTCCTGCCTTTCTTACTTACATTATTTCCTATAATATTTGCATGCATTTATTAACTCAATCTATATTCTTTTCATTTTAAATAGCCCTTTGATCATAGTATTATAGAGTTTATCCAGTTTTCTCCTACTCTTTTCCATTTGCTTTCTTAATTTCCATTTTTGTTATTAACTAAGGTTAGCTCTTATAGAAAAGTAAAATATAAAAACCTTTGTTAAAAGACAAATTATAAGGGAAGAGAGAAAACACAAATATACACAGCATGAAAAATAATTTAAACTTTTTTTATGAATATGGTAATATTTATAAAACTGTAAACTACTGGGGATTAATATTTTGAAAATCTAAATGATATAAATGGAAATATAAATTGCCAACAGTCATTCAAAAAGATGTAGAAAGCTAGAATTGCCCAGGAAACATGTAAGAATGGAAAAAAGTCAAAGATACGTTCTGTCAAACTTTCAAGTAACATACACTTCCAAATAATATTTCAATGTTTCACAAAATACAAAAGATATAAAAGTTGACAACTCATTTAATCAAATCTAAGGCTGATATCATAACAAGATATTTGTGTAAAAGTGATCATATATTAGTCCACAAAAACCCCTAAATACATGTTAAATATACAGACCAAAGACATAGAAGAATAAAGCCTAGCATGTTTAAGTGAAGTCCTGCAATGAGAGGAGAGATATAACAGAGCACAAACAACATTTGAAGAAGTAGTAACTGAGAATTTTCTACGACTAATGCAAGACATCATTAAATTACAGATTCAAAAAGCTAGGCAGCTGATCCAAGATGGCCGAATAGGAACAGCTCTGGAGTGCAGTTCCCAATGACAGCAATGCAGAGAGTGAGTTATCACCGCATTTCCAAACGAGATACCAGGTGCATCTCAGTGGGACTGTTTGCAAAGTGAGTGTAGCCCAAGAAGGGTGAGCCAAGGCAAGGTAGGGCACTACCTCACCCAGGAAGTGCAATCTCCGGAGGACCCCCCTCCCTACCCAATGGAGGCCATCGGGGGCTTTTCCATCCACTCCAGCGCTGGTTCAGATACTGTGCTTCTCCCACAATTTTTTCCACCCACAGACCAGGAGATTCCCGGGCTGAAAACCAACACGAAGTTCCAGCACAGCTGTTTAAGCCAGCACTGCAGGTTTCCACACAAAACTCACACAAATTTGAATGGCCTTTTCAACTGGTGCTTGGAACACCTGGGAGACAGAGCTGCCCATTCAATTGAAAAAGAGGGGATTGAAAGCAGGAAGCAAAGTGATCTGGCTCAGCGAGTCCCACTTCCACAAAAACCAGCAATCTGAAATGCTCTGGATTCTGAGTTTCGCAGCAAGCACAGCTGGACATGGGACAGTCCGGCTCTGTTGAGGGAAAGGCATCCGCAGTTACTGAGGCAGTCTACCACTACTGAGGCAGTCCCCAATTACCAAGGCAGTCCGCCATTACTGAGGCAGTTCTAACTGTACCTCTGTAAACAAAACCACAAGGACATTTACACAGCAGCTGCGAAGAGCCTGTGGCAGCTCAGCAACGTCTCTGTTGGCAGACTGTGACTAGGCAACCTCCTTGCTGGTCAGGGCATCTCTGAAAAAAGGCAGCAGCACATCAGGAACTTATAAATAAAGCCTCACCTTCCCAGGACAGAGCACCTGGGAAAAGAGGCGGTTATGAGTTCCACTGCAGCAGACTTAAACATACCTGCCCAGCAGTGCTGAATGGAACAACGGAGCTCCCAGCACAGCACTTGAGCTCTGATAAGGGACAGACTATCTCCTCAAGTGGCTCTCTGACCTCCATAGATCCAGAGGCATCTCATAAAGGAGAGCTCTGGCTGACATCTGGCAGGTACCCTTCTGGGACAAAGATAACAGAAGAAGAAAGTGGCAGCAATCCTTACTGTTCTGCAGCCCCTGTGGGTGATTCCCAGGCAAGCAGGATCTGGAGTTGACCTCCAGCAATCCTGCAGCAGAGGGGCCTTACTGTTAGAAGGAAAACTAAAAAACAGAAAGAAATAGCTATGACATCAACAAAAGGGATGTCCACTCAGAGACCTCATCTGTAAGTCACCAACTACAAAGACCACGTGTAGATAAATCCATGAAGTTGGGAAGAAACCAGTGCAAAAAGGATGAAAACGCCAAAAACCAGAATGCCTCTCCTCCTCCAAGGGATCATGACTCCTCACCAGCAAGTGAACAAAGCTGGATGGAGATTGAGTCTGATGATTTGACGGAAGCAGGCTTCAGAAGGTGGGTGATAACAAACTTCTCTGAGCTAAAAGAACATGTTCTAACCCAATGCAAGGAAACTAAGAACCTTGAAAAAGTGTTAGATGAAATGCTGACCAGAAGAATCAGCTTAGAGAAGAATATAAATGACTTGATGGAGCTGAAAAACACAGCACAAGAACTTCGTGAAGCATACACAAGTTTCCATAGCCAAATTGACAAAGCAGAAGAAAGGATATCAGAGATTGAAGATCAACTCAATGAGATAAAAACAGAAGGCAAGATTAGAGAAAAAAGAGTGAAAAGAAATAAACAAAGCCTCCAAGAAATATGGGATTATGTGAAAAGACCTAATCTACATTTCATAGGTGTACCTGAATGTGACGGGGAGAATGAATCCAAGCTTGAAAATGCTCTTCAGGATATTATCCAGATGAACTTCCCCAACCTGGCAAGGCAGGCCAACATTCAAGTCCAGGAAATACAGAGACCACCACAAAGATATTCCTTGAGAAGAGCAACCCCAAGGCACATAATCTTCTGATTTACCAGGGTTGAAATGAAGGAAAAAATGCTAAGGGCAGCCAGAGAGAAAGGTTGGGTTACCCACAAAGGGAAGCCCATCAGACTCACAGTAGATCTCTTGGCAGAAACCCTACAAGCCAGAAGAGAGTGGGGCCAATATTCAACATCCTTAAAGAAAAGAACTTTCAACCTAGAATTTCATATCCAGCCAAACTAAGCTTCATAAGTGAAGGAGAAATAAAATCCTTTACAAACAAGCAATTGCTGAGAGATTTTGTCACCCCCAGGCCTGCCTTACAAGAGCTTCTGAAAGAAGTACTAAACATGGAAAGGAAAATCCAGTACCAGCCACTCCAAAAACATACAAAATGGTAAAGACCACCGACACAATGAAGAAACTGCATCAACTAACAGGCAAAACAAACAGCTAACATCAAAATGGCAGGATGAAATCCACATATAACAATATTAACCTTAAATGTAAATGGGCTAAATGCCCCAATCAAAAGACACAGACTAGCAAATTGCATACAGAGTCAAGACTCAATCTGTGTGCTGTATTCAGAAAACCTATTTCACATGCAAGGACACACATAGGCTCAAAATAAAGGGATGGAGGAAGATTTATCAAGCAAATAGAGAGCAAAAACAGACAGGAGTTGTAATCCTAATCTCTGATAAAATGGACTTTAAACCAACAGAGATTAAAAGAGAAAGAAGGGCATTACATAATGGTAAAAGGATCAATGCAACAAGAACTAACGATCCTAAATATATACGCACCCAATACAGGAGCACCCAGATACATAAAGCAAGTTCTTAATGACCTACAAAGAGACTTAGACTCCTGCACAATAATAGTGGGAGACTTTAACACTCCATTGTCAATATTAGACAGATCAACAAGACAGAAAATTAACAAGATTATCCAGGACTTGAACTCAGATCTGGACCAAGCAAACCTAATAGACATCTACAGAACTTTCCACCCCAAATCCACAGAATATACATTCTTCTCAGCACCACATCACACCTACTCTAAAATTGACCACATAATTGGAAGTAAATCACTACTCAGCAAATGCAAGAGAATGGAAATCATAACAAACAGTCTCTCAGACCACAGTGCAATCAAATTAGAACTCAGGATTAAGAAACTAACTGAGAACTGCACAGCTTCATGGAAACTGAACAACTGGCTCCTGAATGTTGACTGGATAAACAATGAAATGAAGGCAGAAATAAAGATATTCTTCGAAACCAACAAGAACAAAGACACAATGTACCAGAATCTCTGGGACACATTTAAAGTAATGTCTAGAGGGAAATTTATAGCAATAAATGCCCACATGAGAAACCAGGAAAGATCTAAAATTGACACCCTATCATCAAAATTGAAAAAGCTAGAGGAGTAAGATAAAAAAAAAACCATCAACAGTTCCTAGACTTGAATAGTTTATAGACTCAGAGCAGCATGAATGGACAGGAGACTGGATCCTTTTGAGGAAGCACCATGCTACACAGTCAAAAGCATGTATTGTAAATCTTCCCCTAGCCTTCTCCAAGAAGACTTAAAGCCATTTACCAGCATTTGGATATAGAGAATTTACAGAACTAGAAACAGAGATAAAAATATAGGTATAAGTATAGGTGTATTATTTTGTTTGTTTTCTCTATTTAACTAATAATATTTTGTTCATATTTCTAAGAAAATTCCTATTCCAATTCCATGTTATCTTATTACAGATTTTAAATAAGATGGAAAGTTTCTCGATTTGTTTTACAAAATATCAAAACTGTTTCTTAAACTGGATAAACAGCAATAAATGTGTGACCAATGTCATTTATAAACTTAGATTCTGAAGCTCATAAACTTTCTAGTAAAAGTAACAACATTTTTAAATAAGAAGAAGAAAAGAAAAGAAGTCTCCAAGTTATCCAAAGAGAACAGTAAGATGCTATACACTGTATTTCTCTCAGCCTCAGCCTGGCCCTCCACTACATAGGTGTATTATTTTTTAATAAAATGAGAACTTGCCATACATGCCGTTCATCTGATTCTTTTTCTGCATAAAGCACATTTCTTTCTAGCCATTAAGTGCTTCTTTATGCATTTTTATGGCTGAATAAGATGCCAGTGTATGGATATACTTTTTTTTTTTAATTCTGCAAAGCTATTTTATGTTTCTTAGGGAATTCTTTATAGCGGTCATTTTGAACACATCTTTCTTTCTAGTAGATCATTTCCAAACCATAGTTTAAAATATTTAGGTTATGCTAACATTTTAACTAATATAAATAATGCTGCAATGAAAAGTTTACACCAAATTGCTTTAAGAAGTTTGTGTTTATATCCTAAGTATCAATTCTAAGAAGTAGATCAAAATATATGCCCACTTCTGAGGTGTGTAGTGTATGGTGCCTTTCAAGAGGATGTGTTGATCTCGTGGTACATGGAAGTCCAGGTTCTTCCACAGCTTCACTAACCTTGAAAAGTATCAATTTTAAAAATCTTTACTGATTTGCCAAACAGTATGATTATTGTACTGGAGGTGGTAGAACCAACATAATTTCAAATTTATTGAAGTAAAATCAAGTTTGAAGGCTTTTATGTACTTAAGCTCTCAGAATTAGAAAAGACATCCCAGGATAAGGAAGAACTTAAAGAAAGAGTTGCCAGGAACCCCAGAGGAATATTCGAGAACATTACAGCTGTCTTCAGCTATATAAAGGACAAATTGCACAGAAGGAATTCGGTTAAGATTTTTATTATTCCAGAGAAAAATTAGGATGTATCGATAAAAGAAATAGGAAGGGATATTTCAACTCACTGTCACAAACAGGTGTTTTATTATCCCAAATGACAGTATTGCCTGAGGCAACGCATGTGGCAGATGAGGAACCAATGAGTCGGTATCTAGAGGCAAAGAATGAGGAATGTTAGGTTCTAAAGAGGTCAGGTCAACTTTCCCCTTAAATCACTACTTCCAGAGATTGCACTCTTATAGAATTCAGAGGAACATTTTCCACTTGTCAAAGGACTTACCTTCCCAAATTTCACATTCTTCTCGGGACTTTTTGATTTTCTTTTCCATGCCTTCTCAGTTGGATGAGCTGTCTTTTCTTTATTATGACACATTTTTATATAAATCAAAGAAGAATTACAGTTTTTCCTATAAGTTTCATTTTTTAAAAAAAGATCACACAAGCTTCTTGAGTTCAGGGAAGCTGTCATATATATACTGATGTATGTGTGCATATAGTCCTGTTGTATGTCTTTCTATGCTTTGCAAGTATTAATGTATGGATGCATAGATGGGTGTTTATCAGTAAGATTCATCAAAGTAGGCATTTCACAGTGCCTCATGCCTATAATCCCAGCACTTTGGGAGGCTGAGGCAGGAGGATTGCTTGAGCTCAGGAGTTCAAGGCCAGCCTGGGCAACATAGTGAGACCCTGTCTCTACAAAAAAATATATTTAAAAAGCCAGGTATGATGGCACATTCCTGTAGTCCTAGCTACTCAGGAGGCCAAGGCAGGAATATCACTTGAGCCTGGGAGGCTGAGGCTACAGTGAGCATTGATCATGCCACTGCACTCCAGCCTGGGCAACAAAGCAAGACCTTGTGTCAAAAAAAAAAAGGAAGAGAGACAGGCAGAAAGAAAGAAAGAAAAAAAAAGAAAGAAAGAGAAAGAAAAGAAGGAAAGAAAGAAAGAAAGAAAGGAGAAAGAAAGAAAGAGAGAAAGGAAGAAAGGAAGAAAGAAGAAAGAAAAAGAGAGACAAAGAAGAGAAGAAGGAAAGAAAGAGAGAGAAGAAAATGATTCATAACTAGAACCAAAGGAAATCTAAGTTGACCAAAAAGAATTGAACACTTATTTTATACTTGAAATGTTAAAGTCAGTGATTCTCAACTAGTATGTCTCAAACTGTTCAAAGTGTGCCATACATTTGGAAGAATTCATGACATTTGCTTTACTTCACCTGAGACTCTCTGTTGTGATAGGTGGTTGGGTCTAACTGGCCATAGTGAGGGCTGGATCAAACTTGGTAGTGCTACACATGAAGGAAGGAAGCAATGTCAAGTAACAGTCAAGGTTATAGGTAGAGCTGAGAACTTTGCTTTATGAATATGTAGGAAAACCTGGCAGCATAAAGCTTTATTCAAGCAACAAAACAGTGCCAAATGGAGATCAAATGAATAGTGACAGAACAGTGGGTGCTTTTGAAGACACTTGACACACTGTCAACATTATAGTAGTGATTACGTTGTAATTATTAATGACTTCAATATCATTTTGACATTTTTGTTATTATTTTTGAGATGGAGTTTCACTCTTGTCGCCCAGGCTGGAGTGCAATGGCATGATCTCAGCTTATTGCAACTTCCACCTCCCAGGTTCAAGCGATTCTCCTGCCTCAGCCTCCCAAGTAGCTGGGATTACAGGCACACGCCACCACACCCCGTTAATTTTGATAAAGACAGGGTTTCACCATGTTGACCAGGCTGGTCTTGAACTCCTGACCTCAGGTGATCTGCCTGTCTCCCCCTCCCAAAGTGCTGTGATTATAGGCATGAGCCACCACACTGGCCTCATTTTGCTTTCTAATGCCTTCTAGTATAACACCAAAATGAAAGCATTCTCAGTTGCACTGCCAACAGACATACACACAAGCATGAAGGATGTGAACAAATGAAGTGAAGAAGGGCTGCAATCCTATATGTGTACCCCCTTCTGCCTGTTTGTCTTAGGAACAAGGGATCCTGGAGCCTCCTCTGGCTTTTGACCTCACTAAGGTTATTTCCCAAAGTGATCTTTTTGATTTTCTAATCATGGGGGTTGGGATAGGAATGATGAAGCAGGTTCAAACTGAAGTTGGCGTCTTTTCCTCCATACTATTGTTCAGTGTTACAGTACTGAACATATTAAATATGAGTCAAAAGATAACTTTATGTTCACTGATCGAGGGGAACAGATAAAAGAATATTTTAATTTATTGAACTTGTCTCCCAAAGTAGATTACAAAATTGAACAAATAATGGTTTGAACTTTTCTCATTCAGAATGTTTATGAGGAAGTAAAGCAGAGAGATAAAACCCATGATACTTATTTTAAAGGGAGCCAGGGACTTTCATAACCATTTGAACAGATTGAAGCCTTTACATCCTACCCTATCTTTTTCTCTCTCCTTTAGAGAGAGTTGTGGGTTCATAAAGTTAAGCCATAGTTCAGGAGAAGCCATGATCATTTCATCACCAGAAACTACATATGGCATATGGATAACTATGTCTAGACTTTTAGGAGTCTTCTCCCCAGGGCTCAGAGTGGGACAGTGAAGCCTGGGATATGAGTCTCATTTCCATTTTCTGTCTTAATTTATGTGCCTTGAACCAGGTGGATGGGTTAGGAAAAAATAAAATAAAAAACAAGTCCTGTGAATTATTTAGGTTAGCACATTTTCAACCTTAAATCATGAGATTCAGAAAATATATTTAAGGATAGAGTTTATTTGAGCATAAAGCTAAGGGTAGCCACCTGGAAGACACCAATTTCAAATGAATGAGGTCAGTACTCCAAAGTGGAGAACGTAAGGTCTCACTTACATGGGCAGAGACAGAAATTTTTAGCAGGATTACATTTTCCATATGAGACCATGCATAATTACAGCACTTTGATTGGTTATAGAGTGCTACATTCCAAGGAAGATTACTTTATTACTCTCTGAAAAGGGGTAGTGATCTGAGGGGGTCTTATCTCTGGCACCATTTGGTTTTAACCATTTACAGGAAAAAAAGGCAGAAGTTACAGCTGCCTGCTGCATGACTCAGGCTGCATAGCCACAGTCCTCTCACGGCTCAGAATCATTGAAAGTTCCCTCAGCTGTAAGTTTGAATTATTTAATTTCACAATATACAATTCTTTGGTAGGAAACCCATCCCCTTGGAAATTTAGTAGGAACTTAAAAAAAACAACCCTTTTCCTTTTGAGATAATCAGGTTTGCATGCAGTTGTAAGGAAGAGTACAGAGATCCCAGGTACACTTTACTCAATTTTCCCCTATACTAACATTTTGCAAAACAATAGTACAACATCAAAATCAAGATATTGAGACAGATGTGATCCACCAATTTTGTTCAGGTTTCTGGTTTTACCTGTACTTATTTGAGTGCATGTCTGTTTATGCACATATTCCTGTGTCTTTACATTTATGCAGTTTAAAAAGAAAATAGACTTTGTGTTTTAGCACAGTTTTTGGTTCACAGCAATAATGAACAGAAGATACAGAGATTTCCTATATACTACCTGTGCCTACATGGATAGCCTCCCCTATTATATACATCCTTCACCAGGGTGGTACATGTTTTGCAACTGATGAACCTACACTGACACATCATAGTCACCCTAAGTCCATAGGTTATATTAGGGTTCACTCTTGGTATTGTACATCATAAGACTTTAGATACATTTATTATGACATGTACCTACAGTTATGGCATCATACAGAGTAGTTTCACTACCGTGAAAATCCTCTGTGCTCTGCCTATTCATCCCCTCTTCTTCCCTAACTCCTGACAACCACTGATCTTTTTACTCTTTCCATAGTTTTGCCTTTTCCAGAATGGCATATAGTTGGAATCATGTTATGTAGCATTTTCAGATTGCCGTCTTTCACTTAGTAATAGTGAAAGAAGGTTCATTATTTAAGGTTCCTCTATGTCTTTTCATGACTTGGTAGCTCATTTCTTTCTTTTCTTTTTTTTTTTTTTTAAAGATGGGGTTTCACCATGATGGCCAGGCTGGTCTTGAACTCTTGACCTCAGGTGATCCACCCACCTCAGCCTCCCAAAGTGCTAGGATTACAGGCATAAGCCACCATGCCCGGCCTCAGTAGCTCATTTCTTTTTGGTATTGAATAATATTCTATTGTATGGATGTACCCAGTTTAACCATTCTCTTGCTAAAGGACACCTTGATTGCTTCCAAGTTTTGGGAATTATGGATAAAGCTGTTATAAACATCTGTGTGCAGATTTGTGTGTGTGTGTGAACATGAGATTTCAATTCTTTGGATAAATACCAAGGAGGATAACTGCTAGATAATAAGGTAGAGTATGTTTAGTTTTATTTAAAAAAAAAAATGCCAAACCGTCTTTCAAAGTTATGGTACCATTTTGCATTCTTACCAGCAATGAATGAGAATTGTGTCCCCCTCACCCCTGAAATATATAGACGTTTTAATCCCTAGTTCCTGTTAGTGTGACCTTATTTGGAAATATGCTCTTTGCAGAGGCAATCAAGTTCAGATGAGGTCGTTAGTGTGGTCCCTTATCCAACATGACTGGTGTCCTTATTGAAAGAGAGAACTTCAGACACAGACATGCACAGACAGGAGAACAGCATGTGCAGACACAGTCCCAGAGGGGAGACGGCCATGTGAGGACAGAGACAGAAATTGGAGTTCTGCTACCACACGCCAAGGAAGGCCTGGGGCTCCTGAAGCTGAAAAAGCAAAGAGGGATCCACTTCTACAGGTTTTGGAGCGAGCATGGCTCTGCCAACACCTTGATTTTGGACTTCCAGCCTCCAGAACAGAACTTCAAAAACTTCATTTGTATTAAGCCGCCGGTTTTGGAGTACTCGGTTACAGCAGTCCTAGCAAACTACTTGTGCTATGACCATTAAGATTTCTCTCACACAGCTGCTCAATGGCCTGCTCTTTCATCCGGCCCTGGGTTAGGGCTGTTTGTGTGCTTTGACTGTAATCTTCCCCCATTTTCTTCCTTCCCACCCAATGAATGCCACACTTTTCATATATGCACTGCCTTGGTTTCCAGCAAGGATACGGATGATTTTCCCCCGATCTTGTCATACCTTTGTTCATTTCAGTTAGGAGCTAAACACCTGTGTTCAAGCCTTTGAAGAGAAGATGTTAATAGCTTAGTTGTCCTTTCTGAGATGTGACTAGAAGGCAGTATGGCTATGCTAGAACTCTTGAACCAAGAGATGTTGCTGCCAACTCACCCTTTATTACAAGAATAATTAATTTGGGATCCAAATTTAATGTCTTTGATCACATGCACCATGCCATTCACAGGTTCTGAAGGATTACGACATGATCTACCTACAGGAAGAAACAGAATTTTGGAGCCAAGTAGAGTGAACTGGAATATTTGTTTTCGTATATAAGGTCTCAACCTGCCTATAGCTTACTGAAGAATACATGCAGTTCTGATAGTTCCATAGATTTTGCCACGTTGAGGAAACTCGCCAGACTGCTTCAGGATCAGCTCCCTTTCAAAAAAACTTCCTGTTCAGATCTGTTTCATCCCCATATTATGCCTCCCAGAAAAATAAACTTATTATCTGTAATTCACTTCAATTGCCATAATCCAAAGATCTCAAAGCCCAAGATTGTCTCATCTTTTGGTTATTTAATCCACTTATCTTTCTTGTCCCAGTCATTCTTTACTTAATTTTAGTCATGAAAATGGGAGATGCCTAGTGGATGGGATTTTCCCTCAATCATGTCCTGCAATGACTGTTTCTCATGAAATAAACCTGTAATGAAGGCACCAGGAACTCAAAGCCATTTAACAAGGTGTAATCTACAAGAATTATTCTCATATGTATTGCACCTTGGTAAACTAATTGTCATATGTAACTCAGTTACAAAATTTGAACAAACTGAATCAGATCTTACAGATGTGTGACTAACAGAGGGGTTCCCACTCCAGAGTTACTTACGTCTGCACCTGTCCTTAGGACTTTTCCAGACTGAGTTTTTTAGGCAGATGATAGAAAATGGTCTTCCATTATAACCAGGGCGGCATTCATATTTCAAATACGTCCCAACGGGAAACTCAGACTTATCAGTTAGGTTGATAGGCCTGGCAAATGGAAGCCATTCAGGAGCATTGCATTGATCTGGGGATGAAGACCACAGCAGCATCGAAGTCAATGGAGAAAATACCATTCTTTTTTTTTTTGAGACAAAGTCTGGCTCTGTCACCCAGGCTGGAGTGTAGTGGCACAATCTCGGCTCACTGCAACCTCTGCCTCACAGGTTCAAGCAATTCTCCCCACCTCAGCTTCCTGTGTAGATAGGATTACAGGCACCTGCCACCACGTCCAGCTAATTTTCATATTTTTAGTAGAGATTAGGTTTCCCATGTAGGCCAGGCTGGTCTCGAACTCCTGACCTCAGGTGATCTGCCCAGCTCAGCCTCCCAAAGTGCTGGGATTACAGGTATAAACCACCGTGCCATGTCAAAATTCTCATTCTACTTCCTCTTTCTCTCCAATATACTTCATAGATGTGATCACAAAAGAAAAAGAATACTTCAATAATAGCCAAGGGAGCTGGGTGTAGTGGCTCATGCCTGTAATTCCAGCACTTTGGGAGGCTGAGGTGGGTGAATCACTTGAGGTCAGGAGTTTGAGTTCAGTCTGGCCAAAATGGTGAAACCCCGTTCCTACTGAAAATACAAAAAATTAGTAGAGCATGGTAACATGTGCCTGTGGTCCCAGCTACTCAGGAGGCTGAGGCAGGAGAATCACTTGAACCCAGGAGGCAGAGGTTACAGTGAGCCAAGATGGTGCCACTGCACCCCAACCTGGGCGAAAGAGCAAGACTCCATCTTAATAATAATAATAATAATAGCAAAGATATTGATTCCTTTAAAACAGTGTTCCCAACCTTTTTGGCACCTGGGACTGGTTTTGTGGAAGGCAATTTTTCAATGAATGGAGGGTGCAGGGGAATGGTTTTGAGATGAAACTGTTCCACTCAGATCATCAGGCATTAAATTCTCATAGGGAGCATGCAACCCAGATCCCTCATATGCACAGTTCACAGTAGGGTTTGCACTTCTATGAGAATCTAACGCCACCACTGATCTGACAGGAGGTGGAGCTCAGGCAGTAATGCTTGGTAGCTCACCTCATACTGGGCTGCCCAGTTCCTAACAGGCCACAGGCCACTACTGGTCCATGGCCAAGGGGTTAAGGACCCCTGGTTTAAAAGATGACTTAGAAATGGGCTCTATAAAAGAATCAGCATCCATCCATTTAAAAAGTTTCTGCTAGTTTGAAGGCAACTAAGCCATTTATATCATCTTTCACTAAAGGGGAAGCTGAAATTCACAGATTCAGATTTTAGTTAACCAGTCAGTGCCTGTGCTGTGGCTTTGTCTCTCCCATCCTCATTTCTCATACTTCCTTGTAACAAGAGGCACTCGTGCATTTTACCATCCCCCTTCATGCTCAGTGGGCACTCGGATCCAGCGGGACTACACGCCTCCTCTTTGGCCCTCAGTAGTAGTCACTAGTGTTGGAAGTCTGAGCACACAGAGCAAACAAAGCTCAACAATTAAAGGTATACCATAAAGAAGCACGTATTTTCTCATAGATATTTCAAATTAAATACTAGACTCAGCTAGGCCCCTTAAGGCCTGGTAGATTTAACCTAAAAAGTAACAAAAATTACAGTTGGAGTCAAACAGTATCTAATCAAGGAGATATATCTGTTGAAAAAAATAGCATTTTGCTTTAGCTTTTGGAAATCTCTTTTTTTTTTGTTTTGATTCCTTCCCACACCTTCTACTAATTAATTCAAATTATGCAGGGTAGATTGAGGCCAGAGGACAATTTTATTAGATTTAAAAGAATAAACTTTTGGCTTTGTTGTGTCCGCTCTTATTTTATTTTTTATTCTTATTACTGTTTTCTTTAAATTTACTTGCTGTTCTGTTCTTTAAAAAAATGATAATTTCTTGTGATGACTACTGAGATTTTAAAAACTTATCATCTTGCCATAATTTCTAAAATAAGTGTGACTACTATTTTTATTCTAAGCGTAGATTTAGCTGCATGTTACAAGTTTTGATGTGCTGTATTTTTTTTTTAGTTTAAAATATTTGATAGTTTCTATTGTGATTTTTTCATTGACTCATGGTTTATTTAGAAGTGTTTTGCATAATTTACAAACATTTGAGGAATTTCAGCTGTTATATTTATTATCCATTGTTGTTCTGAAATTGAGCGAGGCTTGTTTTACGGCGCAGCATATGGTCAACTGTCGTAGCAGTAGCATGTGCACTCGTAAAATATGTGTGTACTGCAGTAGTAGTATAGTGCTGTGGGTACGTCAGTGTATTAGTCAGTTCTTGCACTGCTATAGACTGGGTAATTTATAAAGAAAAGAGATTTAATCGACTCACAGTTCTGCAGGCCATACAGGAAGCATGACTAGGGAGGCCTCAGGAAACTTACGATCATGGGAAGGTGAAGGGGAAGCCAGCGTGGTCTTCACACGGCCAAAGCAGAGGAAAAGAGTGAAGGGGCAGGTGCTACATACGTTTAAACAACCAGATCTGGTGAGAACTCTATCACCAGATGGCACAAGGTGGGTGGTGCTAAAACATTAGAAACCACCCCCTTGATCCAGGCCCCTCCGGTAAGGCCCTGCTTCAAACCCTGGGGATTATAATTCAACATAAGATTTGGGTGGGGACAGAAAGCCAAACGTATCTGTCAGTGAATCCAGTCAGTTCATATTTATTCAGAGCTTCTAGATACTTACTGATTTGGGAGGACTACTTGTTTTACCAGATACTAAGTGAGTTGTGTTAAAATATTTTATTCATTGTACATTTGTCTATTTATTTTTATAATGTTGTCCATCTTTTACTTTATATATTTTGAGGTTATTGGGATTATAAAACTTTAAATTGCTGTATTTTATGGTAGAGAAACCTTCTTTTTCATAATAGCCTCTATCTCTGGAAATGAATCTTGCCTAAAACTTTACTTTGTTTGCTTTATTTGTGGGACAAATAAAAAACCAATAATAAGATGGGAGATTCAGTCTCCAATATATAAATTCTTACTTTAAATGTACAGTAGTCACCCCTTACCTGTGGGGACATGTTTCAAGACATCAGTGGATACCTGAAGTCTCAGGTAGTACCAAACCTCATCACTAGTTCACATCTGCCACCCACAAATTTAATGCCTTTCCCCTCTTAACTAAGCACTTAGCATGCACTGTGGTGGTAACTTTTGCAGTTTGAAGTGTGACAGCAAAACTAGCACAGATTTCTTTTTCCTTCTTCACAATTTCATTGACAGAAGATTCCTTCTTACCTTAGATCTTAGCAACTTCAACATACAATTTTTTTCTTTCTTTATTAAGTGGACAACTTTCACCTTTTCTCTTAAAGGAAGCACTTGCTACTCAACTGGACCCTAATGGTAATGAACTCCCTCACCAGGCTCAGCTAGAACTTTGAGAATCTATGTGGAAAGGTGTGGGAGGCTGAGTAATGACCTCTCAAAGATACCCATGTTCTGATCCCTGAACCTGTGAATGTTGCCTGTAAAGGTAAAAGGGCTTTGCAGATGTGGTTAAGAATCTTGAGATGGGCAGATTATCCTGGGTTATCTAGGTGGGCCTTAAATGTAATCACAAGGGTCCTTATAAAAGGGAGGCAAGAGGGTTAAAGCAGACAGAAGAAGGATATTTGAAAATGCTATGCTGTTGGCCTGGAAGGCAGAGGAAGGAGGCCATGAGCTAAAGGATGGAGGCAGCCCCTGGGAGCTGGAAAGAGAAAGAAAACCTCTGCTCCCCTGAAGCCTCCAGAAGGAACACAGCCCTATGGATCTATTTTAGGCATTGGCCTCCAGAACCGTAAGAGAATACTCAAACTGGTTGCATTCTAGAAAATGAGAGTCCTGCAATAGAAACATTCTCAGTAAAAGTGTCAACAGATCACTTCTGAAAGGAATAAAATAGTGAAGTTGATGACACAAAACATACATATTAACAAACAAACATGTGTATTAGCAAACAAACATATTAGCAAACATACGTGGACCTTCCTCTTTCCCAGCATTAAATGTTGAATAAATCATATAAGCTAGCTCTAAGAGCTCACTATATACTGGGCACTGTGCTAAATGCATTATATGTATCCCAGGTAAACCTTACTAATAACCAATAAGGAAGGTACTAAATCAGTTTATATATGTATAAACACATTTAAAATTTGAATAACTTTCTGAAGGTCACACTCCCATTTATATCTGTGAACTATGGCAAATAATTTTAGAATCACTATGTATAACAACTAAAATGACTATGCGAATGTCCCCCTTCTTTCATCACTAAAAATCATGAATGAGTGGACATCACCAGGAATTTGAAGGATTTTTTAAAAAATCACCTAGAATTTAAAGGATTTTTGAAAAAATATAAGCAGGTAGTTACTAAACCTGAGACAATGGAAGTTGGAGATTTTGTAGTGGGAGAAGTCGACACTGGAAAATAAAATAATAATGTAGATTGGATCAAATACTTGGGAGTTATTGCTGGCATTTTCTCCAGGAATTTACAAGATTTTTGAGAAATATAAGGAAGAAGCTACTAAACCTGAATGACTTAAAGTTGGAGGTTTTGTACTAGAAGGAGACACTCCAGGAAATAAAATAACATTAGAAGATCAATCACTTGGGAGTTTCTCATTTTGTTTATATGAATTATACCATTCTTGACTTACTTAAAAATGCCTGTGTTTCAATTCACCCCCAAAAGTTGTTGTAATCCACTTTTTAGACATAAAATTATTGAAACAAGAGAAAGTATGTATCCATCCAATGTACATAACATGCTGAGAACCCTAGAAAAGCACAGAAAATCACAACGGCAGAATTTTATGTGAATTTCATGTCATACATCTGGCACAGAAATGAATACAAGACAGAGTTAAATACCAAAATTGTTCCTTTTCAGTTATTGTGTATGACTGATAGTTAATATCAAAGAAATAAAGTCTAAAACGAACAGCAGCAGCAACAAACCAAGTTGGACAAAAGACAACCTTTGTGCCTTTAACACACTTTGGAACTGGGGAATCCCAAGTACTGTTACTGTCACAGACAATTGTGCAGCAGTCTCCAAAGCATGGGGCATGGCGCGCCACCTCTGGCTCCCGCGTGGTGGGCACAAGCCACCGGCGCAGGATCTCTGTAGAAACCAGGCAGTGAGAGGTAGTGGGGCCTTTAAGAAATGATTAAGTCATTAAGAGGGATAATGCCTTTCTAGATGGTCTTCATTAATTCTTGAGGGAGTGAGTTCTCATCCTTTTGGGCTTGGATTCATTACCACAAGAGCAGGTGTTGTTTTTTTTTTTTGAGACGGCGTTTCGCTCTTGTTACCCACGCTGGAGTACAATGGCGCGATCTCGGCTCACCGCAACCTCCGCCTCCTGGGTTCAGGCAATTCTCCTGCCTCAGCCTCCTGAGTAGCTGGGATTACAGGCACGCGCCACCGTGCCCAGCTAATTTTTTGTATTTTTAGTAGAGACGGGGTTTCACCATGTTGACCAAGATGGTCTCGATCTCTTGACCTCGTGATCCACCCGCCTCGGCCTCCCAAAGTGCTGGGATTACAGGCCTGAGCCACCGCGCCGGGCCCCAGCAGGTTGTTTTAAAGTGAGAAACCAGGCAGTGGAGCGGCGCGCGCCCAGCACTCTCGGGGGTCGCAGTTCACCACGTCCCATCCTGGGCCATCTCCTCTTGGATCTGCCAGACGTGTTGGCGATGAGGACTCTGCAGCAGTGGTTGGGCTCCACCAGCAAGTGGTAAAGTTGGAGCTTCTGAAAGTCCGAGTCCGAGAATGACTGCTCCTGCCGGCTGCGGGAGTGAGGGGTCTTCAAGCTGGCTAGGAGGTGCGCCTGGCTGCTACTTCTCTCATTCTCAGTATTGATTAATTTGTGTCTTTTCTTTTCTTGGCCAGTCTGGCTATCGGTTTACACATTTTCCTGATCTCCAAGTAGCAACTCTCGGTTTCATTGATTATTTCTTTTTATCTCTTCTGAATTTCATTGATTTTGAGTCTATATTATTTTCTTATATCTGCTAGTTTGGATTTAATTTGCTCTTCTTTTTTAGATTCTCAAGGTGGAAAATTAGATTATTGATTTGAGACTTGTCTTTTTTTCTAACATAAGTATGTTATGCTATACACTCGCCTGTAAGCAATGCTTTAGCTATATCCTATGTATTTGGATATTTTGATATGTTGTGTTTGTATTCAATTCAAAACACTTTCTAATTTCCCTGCTACTTCTATGTAGAAGTGTCTTGTATGCTTTTCAATTCTTTGGGGATTGGCTTTGTTATTGATTCCTACTTTCATTCTGTTGTGATGAGATAATATATTTTGAATGATTTCAATTTTTTGAATTTGTTAAAAATTATTTTATTGTCTAGAATATGCTCTACTTTGGAAAATGTTTCATGTGTACTTGGGAAGTACATACTTTTAAATCACTGTTATTCAGTCATTTCTTTCTTTAAATGGGTAAGTCTTCTGCAGGGTCTTCATACTTTTGGTCACTCTCCAGTGCCTTAAACATTTGGTCTTTAAAAAAATTTTTTTTTTAATCCAGAGTTTTATCATTTTTATTGGTGAGAGGGTTGTCTGTTACAGTCTACCATTACCATGGCCAGAACTCTTAGATTTCTTATAATACAAGATCAAACTTTCCCCAGATTTTTCTAAATTTGTTTCAAAAGTAATTTCTCCATTAAGAAGTCTTCTTCAGTACCATAGCACTCTACTCAGATTGTTCTTCCATAGTTTGAAACACTGACTTCTGACAGCTTGTCACTTCAGGCTGTCTTCTCTTAGAAGGCACGTTCCTGGGGTTCAAGGACCATGTTCTTCTTTTTCTACTGCACTCTACCCACTCTGCAGGTGCTCAAAAAATGCTGACACTGTCAAATTCTATCTCCAGTTAGGTACTCAAGAAATTGCTGCTACTGTGCCTGGGGAAATGAAAACAACCCAAGTTTGGATTCATGTTGTCCTAAGTCAAACAAAAGGCTCAAGCTGCCCTAAAAGGACAGGTACCTCTTTAATACAGATGAGAGGTGGAGAGTGCTTCAGGCAGCAATTAAGTGGCTGGAGGAACACATCCCAGACAAATTTCAGAAGCCCCAGGAGTACCTTAGAGTGAATTGCTCAGGATGGATCCCCATTGGGACCCCAATGAGTGAGAGGGCATGGAAAGGCTAATCCAATATAGGGAAGCTCTCATGGAAGGACTAAACAAGGAAGCCCAGAAGGTACCAAGCTTAACAAGGTGTCAGAAGTTATGCAAGAAAAGGATGAGAGCCCTGGCCATTTCTTTGAGAGACTGTGCAAGGCTTTCCAAATGTACACCCCATTTGACCAGAGAGCCCTGAAAATCAGCAAATGGTTAACATGGTCCTAGTTAGCCAAAGTGCTGAGAGCACCAAAAGAAAGCTTCAGAAGCAGGCTAGGTTTGCAGCTATGAGTACTTCTCAGTTGTTGGAGATAACACCCCAGGTTTTTGTAAACCAGGAAGTGGTGAGCTGCAGAGAGGCCCGCAGAGAGAATGAGCGACAAGCCAGACGAAATGCTGAGCCACAGCCATGGGGAGGCCCCCTCTCAGAGGGCAGGGAAAGGGGGGCCCGAGTAAAAAGACTCAGTCTGGCCAGCTGCCCTTGCAGAAAA
The DNA here is from genome assembly GCF_030222135.1 of Aotus nancymaae. Taxonomy (NCBI): domain Eukaryota; kingdom Metazoa; phylum Chordata; class Mammalia; order Primates; family Aotidae; genus Aotus; species Aotus nancymaae. The sequence goes on along the minus strand of NW_026988453.1, from coordinate 10,646,818 downwards.
ACCAGTGTGCCTATTGCAAGGAGATAGGACACTAGAAGGTTAAGTGCCCTCAGTTAAAGAAAAAGCAGGAATGTCCGGTCAAGAGGCCTCAGGAAAGGAAGACGCACCTGTGTTCAACCTGGCAGAAGGGTTGCTGGACTGATGGGGACTGGGCTCTTCTGCCCCCAAGGAGCCCATGGTCAGGATGACAGTAGGGGCCAGAGACATTGAGTTCCTTGTCGATTCTGGGGCTGAGCATTTGGTGGTAACTCAGCCAAGAGCCCCTTTGTCCAGCAAGACAATAGATATAATTGGAGCAACTGGAGTTTCAGAGAAACAGGCCTTCTGCTTACCACAAACCTGCTCTGTAGGGGGCCATGAAATTATGCATCAGTTCTTGTACATGCCAGACTGCCCACTGCCTCTGTTGGGAGGGGACCTGTTAAGCAAACTAAGAGCCACCATCACTTTTACAAACCAGGGTTCCTTACAGTTAAAATTGCCTCAAACAGTGGTCATAATGGCTCTCGCAGTCCCACGGGAAGAAGAATGGAGGCTTTTCTTAACTGAACCTGGCCAGGGGATAAAACCTTCCCTGGCCAAGCAATGGCCACAGGTCTGGGCAGAAGACAACCCTTTGGGACTAGCTGTGAACCAGGCCCCGGTGGTTATCAAAGTGAAGCCAGAGGCACAGCCAGTTAGACAAGACAGACAGCACCCAGTTCCGAGGGAGGCCCTCGAGGGAATCCAAGTCCATCTCAGATGATTGAAAGTATTTGGAATCATAGTTTCTTGCCAGTCTCCTTGGAATACACCTCTCCTGCCCATCCCCAAACCAGGCACCAAGGACTATCGGCTGGTGCAGATTTGCGTCTGGTCAACCAGGTGACGGTGACTTTACACCCCATGGTTCCTAACCTCTATAGGTTGCTAGGACTGCTACCAGCTGAGGCTAGCTTGTTCACTTGCTTGAACTTAAAAGATGCTTTCTTCAGTATCTGGCTAGCCCCTGAGAGCCAGAAACTGTTTGCCTTCTAGTGGGAAGATCCAGAGTCAGGTGTAACCATGCAGTACACCTGGACTTGACTTCCCCAGGGGTTTAAGAACTCCCCAACCATTTTCGGGGAAGCACTGGCCCAGAACCTTCAAAGTTTTTCTGCCAAGGACCTAGGCTGTGTTCTGCTTCAGTACGTGGATGAACTTTTGCTGGGACACTCAGCAGCAGTCGGGTGTATCCGGGGAACTGACTCATTGTTCAGAAACCTGGAGTGTTGTGGATACATGGTCTCCAAGAAAAAGGCCCAGATCTGCCAACAACAGGTACGTTTTCTGGGATTTACTATCCAGCAAGGACAGCACAGCCTGGGATCAGAGAGAAAACAAGTTATCAGCAGCTTGCTGATACTGAAGACCTGGACACAGGTTTGAGAATTCTTGGGGACCATGGGATTTTGCAAACTGTCCTAACTTTGCATTCCTAGCCAAACCTCTGTATGAGGCCACAGAGCCATTCAAGTGGAACCCAGAGCAACGACAGGCCTTCTCCCTCTGATGTCCGCCTCGGTCCTTGGGCTCCCAGACTTAACAAAGCCTTTCACTCTGTATGTGTCTGCATGAGAAAAGATGGCAGTGGGGGTCCTCACCCAGGCCATAGGCCCATGGCCTCCACCAGTGGCGTACCTGTCCAAACAACTGGACGAGGTTTCTAAAGGATGGCCCCTGTGCCTACAGGTGCTAGTGGCTACTGCTCTGCTGGCACAGGATGCAGACAAGCTAACCTTAAACAAAACTTAAATAAAAGCCCCTCATGCTGTGGTCACCTTGATGAACACAAAGGGCCACCATTGGCTTACAAATGGTAGGCTAACCAGGTACCAGGGCTTGTTGTGCAAAAACCCACGCATAACCATAGAAGTTTGTAATACCCTAAACCTGGCCACCCTACTCCCTGTGTCTGGGGACCCGGTGACACAAGATTGTATAGAGGTGCTGGACTCAGTCTACACTAGTCAGCCAGACCTGTGGGACCAACTGTGGGCACAGGCAGACTGGGAACTGTATATGGATGGGAGCAGTTTTGTCAGCCCCCAAGGAGAACGGTGTGCTGGATATACGGTGGTAACTCTAGACACAACTACAGAGGCCAAGCCACTGCCTCAGGGCACCTCTGCACAATGAACAGAGTTAATCGCCCTAATGTGTGCCCTAGAACTGAGTGAAGGAAAAATTGTTAACATCTTTACTGAGTCTTGGTATGCATTCCTCACTCTCTAAGTGTATGGGGCGTTGTACAAGGAAAAGGGTGTGTTTAACTCTGGGGGTAAAGAAATAAAGTATCAACAGGAAATTTTGCAGCTATTGGAGGTAGCATGGAAGCCCCAGAAGGTGGTGGTCATACACTGCCGGGGACACCAGCGAAATGCCACCATAGTAGCACAAGGAAATGCTCGTACAGATGCAGAGGCCCGAAAAGCAGCATCCATTCCCTACTGGGCTCAGTCACAGCTCCCCTACTGCCCCAGGCTCCTCCTGTCCTGGTGCCAGTCTACTCTGAGGAGGAAAAAAGCTTCTTCCAAACGGAAGGTGGAAAAGAAATGGAGGGAGGATGGATATGCCTATCAGATGGACGGGCTGCAGGACCACATCTGCTGGGACCTGCAGTGGTAGTGGCTGGCCACGAAACCTCCCATCTTGGTCAAGAGTCCCTTGAAAAACTGTTAGGCTGATATTTTTACATCTCTCATTTGTCTGCACTAGCCAAAACAGTAACCAAGTGGTGTGTGACGGATAGGCAGCATAATGCCAGACAAGGACCAACGGTCCTACCAGGAATTCAGGCTTATGGAAGTGTTCTCGTTAAAGACTCGCATGTAGACTTCACCAAGATGCCCAAGTGTGGAGGTAATCAGTATCTGCTGGTTCTGGTATGTACCTACTCTGGATGGGTAGAAGCCTACCTGACGCAGACTAAACAAGCCCATGAAGTAACTGGTGTGCTTTTAAGAGACATCATTCCTAGATTTGGACTGCCCCTACGAGTCAGCTCAGATAACGGGCCCGCCTTTGTAGCTGACCTGGTACAGAACACAGCAAAAATACTGGGAATCAGCTGGAAGTTACATGCTGCCTACCGGTCTCAGAGTTCAAGCAAAGTGGAGCAAATGAATCGGACTATTAAGAATAGCTTAGGGAAAGTGTGTCAGGAAACAGGATTAAATGTCTAGGTCCTCCCTATGGTTTTGTTTAAGACTAGATGCACTCCTTCTAAGAAAACTGGATATTCCCCTTATGAAATCCTACACCATAGGCCTCTCCCCATCCTTCAAGGACTCCCAGGAGCCCCCCAGGAACTCGGAGAGACTGAACTCCACTGGCAATTATGGGCCTTGGGGAAAGTAGCAGAAAAAGTGTCATCATCGGTTAATGAAAATGTCCTGTCAGCTTATTCTCCCCAGTTCACCCTTTCTCACCAGGTGACTGAGTTTGGATTGAGGACTGGAACGTGGATCCCCTACGGCCAAGGTGGAAGGACCCCAGACTGTCATCTTAACCACTCCAACCTCCGTGAAGGTTGAGGGAATTCCTGTGTGGATCCATCACAGCTGTGTGAAACCTGCAGCACCTGAAAGCTGGGAAGTGAAGCCAGATCTCCATGACACGTGCAAAATCACCTTAAGGAGAGCTGAGACAACAAGTCCTGCTCCAGTCACACCCCGGGAGCTGACTGGTCTACGCATAGCCGAAGCATGAGGATTTCCAGCACGGACAGGTACTTCCTTCTTTTGAACTGTGGACTTCTGTCCTTACTACCTTAATTAATGTAAATCTCCAATCCAAAGATTGCTCCCAGTGTATACACAAGGTCGCTAAGGTGGGACAAAAGATTACAAAGGTCCTCTTGTTTACGGCCATTATGAATGCACTGAAATTCTAAAAGGAACTTGTTTATATAAGGCTACTCAGTACAAGGTGTGCAGCCCAGGGAATGGGCAACTTGATGTTTGTTATAACCCATCTGAGCCTTCAGTGTCCACAGTATTCGAAATAAGGTTAAGGACCAGCCCCTTTCTAAGTGATACAAGTAAAGTAATTACTAAGACTGAGGAAAAGGGAATTCCTAAGCAGATTACCTTAAAATTTAATGCCTGTGCAGCCATTAATAGCAACAAGCTGGGGTTAGGGTGTGGCTCTCTTAGTTGGGAAAGAAGCTATATGGCAGAACATAAGTCTATCTGTCATGAGCTAGGAGTGTGCAGACGTTGTGATTACTGATGATGTGTTATTTGGGCCACTTGGAAAAAAGATAAAAACAACCCAGTCCGCCTCCAAAAAGGAAAAAGTAACTCCTCCTGCACCTCTGGCCATTAACATCCTTTAGAACTAATAATCGCCAACCCCCTAGACACCTGTTGGAGGAAACGGGAATATGTGTCCATGGGAATTGACGGGAAAGGGCTGGATCCTCAAGTTATCATTTTAATCTAGGGAGAAATCCAGAGGCAATCTCCCTAACTGATGTTTCAGACTTTTTATGATGTACTAAATGAGGTAGTTCCAGAACTTTCTAAGAGAGAAAAGAACTTGTTTTTCCAGTTGGCTGAAAACGTGGCCAAAACTTTAAAAGGACACTCTTGTTATGTATGTGGAGACACCTCTATGGGAGACCAGTGGCTGTGGGAGGCACACGAGCTTGTGCCAGTAGTCCCAGTTGCTGATGTAACTTCTGGACAAAAAACTCAGAGTAACAACTTCTGTGTCTTAAAGACTTCCATTATTGGGCAATACTGCCTAGCCAGAACAGGAAAAGGCATGACAGTCCTGGTGGGAAAACTAGACTGTTTAGGACAAAAACTGTACAGTGGAACCAGTGGAACAACTGCTTGGTGGAGTTTAAACTGAACTGAAGTTAACCCCTTTCAAAAGTTTCCCAGTCTGCAGGCTGATTGGACTCACCCAGAACTTCACAGGGACTGGGTGGCACCTCCTGGCTTATACTGGATATGTAGGCATAGAGCTACACCAAACTGCCAGAACAGTGGACAGGTAGTTGTATTATTGGTACTATTAAGCCCTCCTTCTTTTTACTACCCAGCAAGACTGGAGAGATTCTGGGGCTTCCTGTCTACACCTCACGAGATAAATGAAGCCTGGTTATAGGCAACTGGAAAGATGATGAGTAGCCCCCCGAAAGAATAACCCAGTACTCTGGGCCTGCCACCTGGGCAGAAGATGGCTCGTGGGGTTATCGTACTCCAATTTACGTGCTTAACCGAATCATTTGATTACAAGCTGTTCTGGAAATGCTAACCAACAAAACTAGCCAGGCTCTAACCATCCTGGCCTGGCAGGAAACCCAGATGAGAAATGCCATCTGCCAGAATAGACTGGCTTTAGATTATCTGCTGGCAGGTGAAGGAGGGGTGTGTGGAAAGTTCAGCCTAACCAACTGCTGCCTACAGATAGATGACCAGGGTCAGGTAGTTAAAAAAATTGTAAGGGACATGATAAAACTAGCACATGTACCCATGCACGTTTGGCATGGGTTTGGCCCTGGGTCTGTGTTTGGACACTGGTTTCTGGCTATAGGAGGACTCAAAACCATTGCTATAGGTGTGCTGCTGGTAACAGGAGCACGCTTATAGCTCCCTTGTTTAATACTCTTGTTTCTTCAGATGGTAAAATGCTTTACTGCCACCTTGGTCCAGGAGAAAACCTCAGCACAAGTTTATTAGGTGAATCACTACTGACCAGTCTCACAAGAAGACTCTGACAGTGAGAATGAAGGTGAGAACTCCCACTAAGAAAGTAAAATAGTGAGAGTCTCAAAGCGGGGAAATGAGATGAAATGTGGGGGTGAGCCATTTATTTACTGCCTGCTGTTTGCTGGTAAAAGAAGTAAAATAGCAAAAAGCTGAAGTCAGTAGTCAGGCGAGATGCCGACCTCACTGGCCTGGCCACGGCGGGGCCCGAGGGCTGAGAGAATAACTCCCCTCTCTGTAACTGGTACCTATGTTTTCTATCAGCCTTGAAAATGTTGCAAAAGAATGTCTTTCCTGCTGCCCAAGGACCTTCCCTGAGTCTTGTACCCCGTGTTTGCATAAACCAGACCCCCATCAGGAATGTCCCTGACACTGAGTCATTTACTGCCGTTGTTTAACTTTTGTAGCTCTTCCCCTTTCCCGCTTCCCGCACGCACTAAATGTAAATTAGCAAATCAATGAAAGCCATAGACTGTAAGGTCAGATGTCCAGCCAAGGGGTAATTACACAGTTTTACCTCTGCTCACCCTTGGGTTGTATGTCTTTACAAAGGGAAAGAAACTGTTTTTTGGGGAGCTTGGCTTTTTTGGACACAAGTCAACGGATGCTCCATAGCTAGCTGAATAAATTCTCTTCCTTCCTCACTCCAGTGTCTGAGGGGTTCTGTCTAAGGCTCGTCCTGAAACACTGTGGCAATTCAGCTTCCTGAAATCATCTCTGGGCTTGTAAAATAAGAAGATGGAGACATCAAGCAAAAGCCTAAAGGTCTAAAGGGCCAAAAGAATGCAGAAGCCTCTTCTCTAGGGGAAGGACCAAAGAAGACAGATCTATTTCGATCTCTGAGGAGCACGTTTTTTCATATTCTCTGGATCTTTGTCCTACCTCAGATTGAGAGACTGGTCGAGAAAATTCTAATCAAGTGAAATATTTCATTTCATGTCATATTCTAAATTCTAAAATTCTCTATATATTGTCCAATATTTTATTTATATATCATGTCTTGCAATGCACCTATAGGCAATACGTTGAAAATATGGAAACGTGTCAGATGTTTTCCTTAAAAACCTATTGCCTATACCCGGGAGGCTGAGGTTGCAGTGAGCCAAGATGGCGCTACTGCACTCCAGCCTGGGTGACAGAGTGAGACTTTATTTCAGAAAAAAAAAATTATTCTCTTGCTCAGAACACTGGATTTTCTTCCTATGGAGATTTGCAAATTAAACATGCCTACCTCCATAAAATAGTATCTTGACTTATTTTTCTAGATATTTTATAATTAATATTAAGCTATACTTTTTAAATAATATTAAGCTATACTTTATCAGTAGATGGCATTATATCATAAGATAGGTACAGTCAGAAAATTCTCCAAAGTTCCAGATGAGTTTCAGTAAAGTGAATTAATTATCTATACTGGATCCACTGACTGCTCAATTTCTGTACATTCACACCTGCTTGCAAAAAATTAACTCTAATGTACATGCATACCCACAGCCCTGCCCAGATTGGCATTACCAGAAATTCATGGTATCTGACTACAACTGAAACTGCAATAAAACCTGACCATCTTGCTCCTTCTCCCACTATCCAATCTATTTAAAACCTTTTTTGCTTTCACAAAACATAGACTCTGACATGTACATATTTCAATTTCATTTCTCACTTCCCACTCATTTCTAGGTCTACAAAAATCACTTCAACTACTTTCCGAGTCATTACATGGCCTCCTCCTTGCTAAATGCCTCCTAAAAGTCTCTTCCTCAATAGTTTCAGCTACCCTCTTGATAACATGAGAACCACTGATCACTCTGTCCTCATTCACTTCTGCTGAAAAGTTCTCTCTTCTTGGCTTTTAGGAGAGCACACCACTCTGGTTTGCAGTTTGTCCTCTGGCTCATATCAAGTTAATATCCCTGATGAGTCTGTTTGAGGACTTCCTGTGATTCCATTCTGCAGATCCCCCTGGGTGAATGTATACACTCCTGTGACTTCATTACCACTGCCTCCCAGCTGGGTATCTCTCCATCCCAGATCTCTAGCTGGGTTGCCAAAACTACATATTCAATTGCCTCCCCACACAGCTCTACTTGGGTGTCACACTATCTCAAACAACACAGAGAGGCCCAAGCGCCACTTCTGATTCTTTACACACACACACCCAACAAACAAATTATGTTTCCACAACTGAAATGCCTGTTTAGTCTGTGTAGTTCTATACTTTTCATTCAAGCCATTGTCATTTTTTATCTGGATTACCATGACATAACTGAATGGGTCTCCACACCTATCTTGTCACCTTTCATTCAATTCATTTTTTCACATTGATACCAGAGCAACATTTATGTGACACAGTAATCAAGGCTTTTCCAAGACAGATACCTTTCAATAGCTCTCCAGTGACCTCAGGATAATGTCTAAGGCTTCCTAACATAGCTTATAGACTTTTCCAGCTCATCACAATCAGAACCCAAGAATACATTCCAGTTAGGTGACAGACCTAGGAGGCAGGCCAATCTACCAGGATCCCAGGGCCACACTGCTGAACCACTACCAAACTGCTTCCCATTACTGCCACTCACGTGGAGCTCCCCCATACTGACACCGACAAACTCTGTCTGCAATTATGTCCTCAAGAAATCGTCTGCTACTGTGCCTGGGGAAATTAAAACAACCCAAGTTTGGATTCATGTTGTGTCAAGTCAAACAAAAGATTCAAGCTGCCCTAAAAGGACAGGTACTAATGGCCAAGTCTGAATTTATGATGGTGATTGTTTATTCCGGAAGAGCCTGTTGCTTTTCAGAATTACTCACCCTGTGATTTAGTCCTCTCCCTTCTTTCTTGTCTCCTTTGCCCTACTCTGCCACACTGAGTAGCTTGGCAGTCCACTGGTGTCACATCTTGGTCCTTTGCTCACACTGCTTCCTCTGCTCTGAATACCCTTCCTTCCTGGCCAGTAGCTATGACTCCTGCTCAACTCTTATCTTCCTTAATCCAACCATCAGCTCCTTCAGGAAGAATTTTCTGCCTTCCCCTGTGAAGCAGTGATCAGTCACCTTCCCCTGGAATCTCCTCTGCATGGACCTCTCAGGTAACAATCACCTTTTTTGTGTTTAATAGTTAACATGGCCGACTCCTTTCATCCACGTGACCACAACACCCAGCACAATATGTGCCTCATAGTAGCTATTCGAAAAATTTGGTACTCAAAGTCCACTGCTGTCAAACACAAAACAGTGTGAAGAATATATTGTAACAAATTTCATATTGAAAATAATCATTCTATGGCACAATGGAGAAAGATTTAGCCTAGTATGCATTTTTTAAAGTATTGATTCCATTCAATGAAATACAAAACAAATTTAGTGGGATGGGCTTCAGCTTTAGTTTATGAGCTGTAGGGGAAAACCAGATTAACATAATTTCCTTTCCTTTGTTAGGATACTAATTTCTCATTAGGTTTGGTTACCAGCGTTTTTTAGGTTGCTTCACATCTCTCAAACATGACTCAAACTAATGAAAAGAAGGAAAATGATGTCAAAAAGCCATTAGGTAATGGAATCAGATAGTATCTATATTGGTTGGGAACAGGAAGATGACTCGATGACACACCCACCCCCCCAAAAAGCAGCCACTTAAAAATAAAAACCAATCCGATCTCAGGAAACACGGAGACTGTTCACAGAAGGCACAAACCTCATGGCGCGCCCTTGCCACCCTCTCTAACCCCAGGCACTGAGAACCTGCTCTCACCCAACATGCCCCCCCAGCCCCAGAGTCCAAGGTCACTCCATTCAAAGCAAACAGTGAGCTGTCTTGCCCACCGTGAACTCTGAAGGGCAGGCCACTTGCACACAGCACGCTCCCAACAACACCAGGCCAGGCCCCTGGTCGCCCAGCACAGCTCATGCCAGCCCAGCCCATGGGGCACAGAGGACGGACGCACTGCAGCACTTTTCGCGGATACCGCCGAAGCGCTAAGGAACACCCCGCTCACCAAGGCACCAACCGCCCCGCCCAGGGAACACAGGTTAAACTCTCACCACCGGCACAGCACGGGCCCTAGCAACACTCCCACGCACCCGTGCACTCCAAAGCAAGCCCTTACCAGGGGCACCCAGTCCGCGCTCCCCTTGCGGACTAGGCTCAATCCCCAAAACACGGTGCACGCTTTTGTTGGGGGCGCAGCCAGACCCTGCGCACCTGTGCGCACAGGCCGGCCGCGCACATCACCCCAGCAAACAAGCTTCACCTCGGGCTCTAAATGGTCCCCGCATCCCCCGCCACACACCCCAGGGATGTGCGCACTGCGCCCCTGGCCTCGAGAACGCCAGCCTCTCCCTCTACCCCAAGCAGGCAGGACCTACGGTCAGCCCCGCCCCGCGCCTCCTGCCCAGCTGATCCAGCAGAGTTCTAGCTTCACCGCTGACGCGCGAACCCGCCCCGGGATCCTACCAGAGCAGGAGGACAGCAGCAACGCCAGGGCCGCCAGCAGCAACCCAGGAAAACGCCGGGAAGAAGAGGGACGCTTGCCGCGGCTGGGAGGCGCCATGCGCGTCGCGGAAGACGCCGTAATTTATCCGGAGGTGAGCAAAAAACCGGGAGCCAGCTGAGCAGGGAAGTCCCTTCTGAGTCTGGTTATTGGACACAACACTCCCCAAACTAAAAAGTGTCCAGGGCCACTTGACAGGTGGGCGTGGCCTGGGCTATCCCGGGGCGGAATTGAGTCCCGGCACAGGGGTGGTGGGGCCAATCGGAGGACGACTGGGCGGGGCCTCGGTGCGCAGGGGCAGCCCGTTGGCTTTCAAGGAGATAGGGCGTGTCCAGAGCCCAGGCAGGGCATCACTGTGGGCCAGCAGCCCTCACGGTTAGTTTCATCCTGGGGCACTGCAGGCTGTCCGGACTGCCTGGGCCCTTACACGGTATTTGCCATTAGACATTATTGGAAACAATATTTGAGTTTTTCTTACTTGAATGCCTGCCACTGAATCGTCTCCGGCCCTCTTTTCAGAGGGCCTCTTGTTTTCAGTCTCAGAGGTTTGGCTCCTGCATTCCCAGCCCCTAAGGTAATTTGCTCTTTGCTCTCCTCCCTGGAGAGTAGCCCCGTTGGAATCTAAATTATTAAGCGACATCAGGCCCTTAGCATATTGGGACTCTATGGGGCCCTTGCCCTTGAGCGACTGAATGTTTTATTGAAGACGAAATATACATGCATGAACAATATAAGGACAAGGGTGTCCTAAGTGCCAAATTCCTGGAAGCAATAAATGCAGGAGGATTGGGATGGGTAGAAATTGTTAGGTCAAGTGGATAAGGGGGAGAACTTTCTTTTTTTGTGAAACGGTCTCAGGAACAATGCTGGAAAATTAAGAATGAGCAGGATTGATCTGTAGAGTTGTGAGTAAACCAGTGTGACTGGTGAAAAGGGAAAAAAGGGACGTGACTGGCATTAAAAGATTAAACAGAAAGAGTTGACATTTCTTCCTCTCAGATTGGCAAAGAATTAAAACGTCAGCCAATGTGAGTGAACATGTTGCAGGGGGACCAGCACTCTGGTTTTAACATAACTTTTCAGTAAATTAAAAGTCTTAAAGTGGACATGATTTCTGTTAGGCGGTCAGTTCCCAGAGAAATCATCAGAACTGTGATGAAAGATTTATAATTTTGGAAAAAATGTAAACCGTAAGTGTCTAGCAAAGTAATAAGGAATTTCTGGTAGTTACCTTTGTGTGATGGAATTCTATGCAGCAAGTATTGCAAAAGAATGCCAAATACGAGAAACTCTGATATAATTGTCAGTGGAAAAAGCAGAGTCCAAATTGGCATGTGCCTTCTGGCATTCCTTTTATTAATACAAAAATACCATATATATATATGTGTAAACAAACTAGACCAGGTGGGGTGACTCACACCTGTAATCCCAGCACTTTGGGAGGCCAAGGCAGGTGGATCAGGTGATAAGGAGTTTGACACCAGCCTGACCAACATGGTGAAACTCTGTCTCTACAGAAAACACAAAAATTAGCTGGGCATGGTGGTGGGCACCTGTGATCCCAGCTACTCAAGAGCCTGAGGCAGAAATCTCTTAAACGCAAGAGGCGGAGATTGCAGTGAGCTGAGATGGTGCCACTGCACACTCCAACCTTGGCAACAGAGTGAGATGCTGTCTCAAAAAAAAAAAAAGAAAGAAAGAAAGAAAGAAAAAGGATCTAGTTAGAAATACAGCAAAACTAACAATGGTTGAAAAGATTATAGATATTTCACTTTCCTTGTGCTTTTCAGTTTTCTGTTTTCTGTGTTCACCCTATGTTACTAAATGTAACATAAAGAAAAATTTATGTTTTTCTTTTATAAAAAGAGTAAGATAAAGAAAAATTTATTTTTAAAAATCAAACCTGTATCAAGGGCTGTTTTTTTCATAGAATTATGAGAGCAGAACTTGTGTTACCCAGAGTTAACACATGCGAGGACAGTGAGGAACTGGATGCTCAGGGTATACACCTAAAAATGGGTCTTATAGAATTACAGAGTTTAAATGTATTTAACACAGTTCTATCACCGAGACATACTGAAGACTTTCTGGGTTCACCAAACCGTGGAATTTCATCTTCCTGTGAGACCAACAAAAATTTTAATTTTTTTAGCTGAGAATACAAGACATTAATTGTACTGGTATGTCAAATAAACATCTTAGTGTCTTGGATTATAAAATTCAGACACTCCATGACTGCAATTAAAGGAGGTATAATTTAGGAGATAATAAATAGGAAACTCAATGGGGGAAATGATTATTTCTGTTAATGTATGCTATGAAAGAGTGACATGATAGACATGTTCTGTGGCTCAATGACAGCACTCATTTCTGAAAGCAGATAGTCTATTTATTGTTCTCCATAGCAATAGATATTAAAAGTTTTTCATCTATTTTTAGGCATGGAAGAAAAATATATTTTTTCTCATGAGAAAAATTATTATAAACTATAGAAGAAACATGTGGCTAGTGTTTGATTTCTTAGTTTTAGGTGTCAGATTAGATTCAACGATTGGTATTTTATTGAAACTTCCTTGTAATCAGTAAAATTTCTATCTCTGGGGTTAATCAAGGCATTCTTAACATACTCGAAGATTTTCACATTAAATTTGTAAAACTTATTTTTATTTGAGTCAACCGAAGCTTCATTTGAATGGTTTTGAGTCTTGTTCTCTATTTTTTTGGATAAGTTCCCTGAGTCAGGGATAGAGTTTTCTTATAATATCTCCAGTGCCAAAATCTGTAGTAGGTGCACAATGAATAGCTGGTAAATATTGGATGAAATAAATGGTTCTTGTGGTCACGTGCATTTAACGTGTCTCTGCCAGTTCTCCCCCAGCATGAATTTACTCAATACCCTGAAAATTCTGAGAAGTTTCGATTTAAATAATTTTAGACCCTAGGAAACAAATCGAGATCTGTCTGTAAAAGGGATGAGCTATAGCAGTCTGCACAGCAAACGTTCCTAAATCAGGTGTTGCAAGCTTACTTGTGAAGTATACCTGTGATCTGTCCCTTAGCCTTGAGATCATTTTAGTCACTGAGTTCAAATGTGGGGGCGCGGGGGGTGGGGATGTCGGCAATGAACTTCCTGAGGCCTTAAGAGGGGTAAAACTTGAAGTCAAAGTTTTGATTGAAGTAGAAGATTAAACACTAACGTTTCCTCCAACTCCCTGTAAAGATTTTGTCAAACTGCCAAAGAGGAGAAAAGGAGAGAATGGAGGATATGTGTGTTTGTGGACCAGGTTTAGAACTATGTGATATCCTTTATGGGCCTTATGAAGGGCAGTGTGGGTGGAGGTGGTGTGCGAGGATGTTAGATGGTTCTTTGCCTCCTAATTAGCATTCTGTACTTACAGTATGCTTTTCAGGAGCAGGTGTAGCAGCATGAATGGGCCTCTATTTGTACCTGCTAAGCACCTGCCAGCCAACTGACCTTTATATTTAGCTGTGTCTGATTCTCTTTCCTGTTACCATTAAGAGCATTTCATGGCATTACACACCAACACAGGGATTCTGAAAACACTCAGGTACAGAAAGAAGTGCATTTCTCAGAAGGAATGGATAGTATTTTGTTTTCTCTTGGCTTTTGAAGGCTTTGAAGGCATAAGTATATTACAAAGTATATTCCATAAGTAGATTTGCAAAATAAAATATTTTATTCCTTTCTCATTAAAAGGGTAGAGACACAAAATGTCATTTAATCATCATAAACTTTACACTACACACTTAAGTGTGCCAAGAAAGCAAACAAAACAAAGAATATTAGGACTAGGAATAGGTTCAGAGAGCAATTGGTGTCCAGCTTTTCAGATGAAGATGTAAAGTCAAAGTCAGCAGAATTGCTTAATAATACAAGTTAGGCAATATAGTATCTTACTCATAGTTAGCATATACGATATTTCCCATTATAACTGATGTAACGGAAAAAAAATCTTTTGGTTTTCTTGCAATTAAAAAGTTACAGATGAGGTTGCAGTGTGCTTAGATAGCACCACGGCACTCCATCCTGGGTGACAGAGTAAGACCCCGTCTCCAAAACAAAACAAAACCAAAGTCACAGGCATTGCATGTTTACTAATCACATTGCTCACTGACCTACTCCATTCTGGACAAAACAAAAACAAAAAACAAAAAACAAGAACACAGGAGTTTTTTTTCTTGTGATAGGGAATTTTAATTATAAAAAAGGCCAATTCCCAAGCATTTAGTTTCTAGTCCTCCTTTAAAAGTTACGTCTTCAAAATCCCAAGAAATAAAAGAGATTTGCTAAATATCCAACTAAGAAAAATCTTATCAAGTATCTTTACATATATTCACTGGTTACTTGCCCTTCTTTCTTGGTGACCTAGCTGTATGTCCTTTGCCCATTCTTGAGGGGTGGAGAGAAGTTTGGTCTTTGAATTTTCAAGTACTCTCTAAATAATAAAGCACTTACTCTTTGTGATGTAAGTTGTATTTTTTTTCTTGCAGTTTATCAGTGGATTTTTCTTATTCTGGTTTAATTTTAAATTGAAATTCAGGTTCATGTCTCTCTCGCTTCTTATATCGCTATCAAAGTAAATGTGGCAGAATTCACCTTTAAAGCAACTATTAAATAGACTAACACAGAAATGAGTAGCAGTCATATATAAAGCTATTATTAAGTATCTAGAAATATTCTGATGTTTTCTAGAAGTCATTAGCATGGCCCATAATATCATAACAAATTTTTGATCTCTAAAGATGTGGACTAAAGAGCACAGCATTACTTCTTTTAAAAATGTCAGAAGATGGTTATTATTTTGATAAATTTTTTAAAAGTTGTGCTTTTAAAAGTTAATTTAGTATATTCTGAATCCATACAAAACTAAGCTAGTTACATTTATAATTACAATTATTATTTCATTTCAATTTTTAGTATATTTTTATATACAACATAGTACAAAGTACTTTTGAAATAAAGCTTAGAAAATACCCAAAGCTTATTTTCCAAATATTTCTCTTGAGTAGTCTTAATCACTCTTCCCATAATCAATTAATGTCTTTTTAGTAAATTAGTTTTTCTCCCTGGAGAAAATATGTAGCATATATTTCACTCCAAGCTGTTTAAAAGAGTAGGTTTCTGCTCTATAAAATAAAAAGAAACTAAGGGGGGAAAAGCATGTGTGTAAACAAGCACATATGTGAAAAAAGATAGGCAGAAAATGAATCAAAATATTAGGAGTGGTTATCTCTAGGTAGCATAATTATATGTGACTTACTTATTTTTCATAACTTTCTTCATTTTCCAAGCTCTCCTTAATGAGCCCATTCTATATTATACATATTTTAAAAAAGAAAAATGACCAACATATAAACCAGAAATTCCAGGCAACATATTATTCCTTTAAGTAATCCAAACTATGTTCTAATCCTACATGCAGTCTTTTCCCCTGAGTAGATACTGTGTGCTTTTAGCACGAGGCAGAAGGGTGGGGGTTTCACAGTGATGCACACAAAGAGGGAGGAGCTTTGCTAGGTCCTGGGGAAGCGGCAGCATCTTCAAGTGCACGTGTCTGCATCTCTGTGAAGTCACTTCAAAGACTTTATGAAGCTCGGATCTTATTCTGTTGAAATCAATTGGCTCCTTTCCAACCACAATTTTATTCGAGATGTTCTTCAGCTTTATGGTACTTTTTTGTCAAGGAAGGACACTGAAACAACAGGATGTTTTCATTTAGTTAACAGTATGGTCGACAATTGAATTTCCCAGAATTTATAGGCTGATAATCATGATGCTGGCATTCCATATACATTACAAGGTCATTGGAAGTGTTTCTTGCCCTCTATGATGGCTGCCACGTAGGGCATAAGAAAGTATGGCGTAAATGGAGACACTGAGGAGATAAGAGAGAGATTAATGAGTAACTTGACCTTTTCCTTTTTTAATTTTGTCCAAAGAAAAAGTGTTCCCAGAGTTGTGCTACCAAATAAAGAAATAAGGAGCCTCATTCCATTCTAGAAAACGTACAGGTCACTCATAACACAAGAAGTGTTTTTTTGAGTCTCTTGTTCTAAACCATGGTGGTAGCAGGGGCAGAAATAGGAACTGGTCATCTTGGAGGGGTCAGCTTCAGAAAGCATGTCCTTCTCTTCTACTTACAGTCAAGAATGAGCCACAGTAGTGGATTTGGTACAAGTTACCCAAATGCTTCCCCAGTCATACAGGAGCCTCTCCTTTTAAGGCCAGGAATGGTGTCCTTCCACCAGTGGACAGACCTCCTGATGAGGCCCTGCAGCTCACTTGCTTCTCAGTTATTATTGCCACCAGATTCTTCATCATCATTCTCCTTTCATTTCACTGGACTTCCCAGCATCACCTGTTACCTGTATTTCTCCAAACACTCTCATGTCCAAAACACAGCTATGTCTTTGAGCCTGCCTCTTTACTCTGCCCCAGAAGCTGGGTGCACAGGTCTTAACACTTGGCACAGATTCTAACTCACATCTCATCTACCATATTTTGACACAGATGATTCACTTTGTTCCAGTGGAACACTGTGGTCCAAATTCCAATTTAAAAGGGAAAGTTGAAACAAAATTTTTAAGGACTTTCTACCTACTAAAATGCGATCAGTCGTCAGTGCACACAACTTGAGGTGTGCTCTGATGTAAAAGAGTATTTCCAAAAAGATGAGGGTAAATGAAATTTTCATAAATTCATTTCTCAAATGATTAACATGCTCAGTTGATTACTGAACATTTCTCATTTGATTATCTATACTCAGACATTTGGGGAGATTTAGGAAAACATTGTCTCTATTCATCAGAAGGTAATTTAGCATGGTAAAGAAAACACACATAAGCACAATGTATGGCACATTGTAAGTGGCTAAGAATTTGAAGAGTAAACGAGCAAGTAAATGAATGCAAGAGCGTTAACAGGCAAAAAGCAACACATGAAATGTCAATTACTATAGGTTATGTACTGTCATGATGGGAGAAATGTTTGTCATTTGGTGAAAAAAAGCAGGATTCAACATTGTACAATCAATATAATCTCAAGGTGTACATGCAAATGCAAAATAATATGCAAAGAAGCTTTAGAATACTACTAGGTAGAGGTTATTGCAGGTAACTTTTACGTATTTTATATTTTTCCCTATTTCTTGTTTTTAATAATGATGACACATCACCCTTAAAATTGTTTATTTTTTAAATGGTGTGGTCAGGAAATGTGAGTTTCAAGGAGAGACATCATTTTGGACTAGAGTTGTTTGGGAGAGCATCTTGATTGTGTGAATTCTGAGCTGGGTAAGAGAATTTAGAAAGAAAGAGAGGTGGAAAAGTGTTACAGGCGGATAATCTGACAGTAATAAGGCTAAATCAAATAATTTAGCATTGTGGAATGTTTTTTAAGTGAAGTCTTGTAAAAATGATTGTTGTTCTTACAGTCTGCTGTTCTTTTGTCTGTTTGTAAATGGGTGCCTGAGCAGCTAGCCCTGAATCAGTTCCGCCTGGCTTTTCCCCCTAGCACTCTGATAGTAAAGGAAAATGAATGCCTCACCCAAGAACTTTGAAGACATAACTTAAAGCATTCCTGAAAGCACAATATTTTCTGTCTTCTTTTATCTTAAACTTCCTGCATTATTTATTTGTTGTTTGCTCCCTTGTAAATGTGTCTGTGTTAGTGTTGAAATAATACTATTTTTGCTTTGAACTACTGGATTAACATTAACAAAATATATTCTCTAGGAAACCATGCCATTTTCGTCTTATGATTTTTACATCCCCTTGGTACATTAGCCATGTATCCCCCAGTGTATGCCCTTATGAGAAGGATCAGGCCAGACAAACACTAAAGCTTCAAAAAGTAAAATATCAATTCTGAATTTAAAAAAAAAGCAATGTATATTTCATTTGTTTTCATAAACAGTAATGACAAATAAGCTAGAAGCAAAGTGACTAGGAAGACAGATAATAAACAGGACATTGTAAATTCATGTCTATTATAGGAGAAAATAGGACATAATCTGTAACTTTGTGTTTAGAAAACTTTGAACTGCTTCTACTTATATTTTGGTTAACTATAAAATACCTTTCCCACTTCCTTTCCTTTTCCTGTGGCCCCTTCCACTGTCATCTGTTGCAATTAGGATTTCTGATGTGTGTAGATGTAACATGCCAGGTTGAGCTTAATGCACATGTATATGAGAAAGAGGTAGGACATAAAGAGAGGAAATTTAGTAATGACTTTGACGCTTTTGCTTCTGCTTTCTACAGGACTGGTCTAATTCTGTTCTAGGGCACATGATGATCTTGTTCCTGAAAATGCCCCTAACACCTATGGATAGGACATTTTAGGATTCCTGGGTGTAGTCAAAGTAAGCCAGAGCCAAATAAATTGCTCCGTATGTTAAAGAAAAACGGAGCTTTGAATTTGCAAGAAGCCCAAGAGTCTAAATTCCAGTATTTACTGCACACCCTGAGAATGCAGTAAAGATCTGAACAAAAGAGAGGAGTATCCAATGAGAGAGAGAGGCCTGGGAAGAGGATGGAAAGCCCAGGCTAAAAGGGGAAGTAGCCAGTGAGAAGTTTCTCATAGTAAGATATAGTTCAGGGGTTAGCAAAGTCTTCCACTAAAAGGCCAGATAGTAGACACTTTTGGCTTTCGGGGTCTCTGTTGTAACTACTCAGCTCTGCTGTTGTAGTATAAAAGGAAGCCAGAGACAGTAGACAAATGAATGGGTGTGGCTGTGCCCCAGTAACACTGGAATTGGCTCACAGGTGGTACTTTTCAGGTCCCTGGTGTACTAGTTACTTTTTAGTTCAGTGATTTCTAATATTGATATATGCTACTTTTTATGGTATAATTTCCCTTTTCACCCCAAACCTTAAGCAATATGTACTACACAACAGCTTGCAGTAAGCCTGCTTTGAGTAAGTAGAATGAAAGGCTAGGCATTTAATAAGCCCAACTGACGCCTGTAATCCCAGCAATTTGGGAGGCCGAGGCGGGCGGATCATGAGGTCAAGAGATCGAGACCATCCTGGCCAACATGGTGAAACCCCGTCTCTACTAAAAATACAAAAATTAGCTGGGCGTGGTGGCATGCATCTGTAGTCCCAGCTACTCAGGAGGCTGAGGCAGAAGAATTGCTTGAACCCGGGAGGCGGAGGTTGCGGTGAGCCGAGATCGCGCCACTGCACTCCAGCCTGGTGACAGAGCAAAACATCATCTCAAAAAAAAAAAAAAAAAAAAAAAAAGCCCAACTGAATGATGAGCGAAAGAAGGAGCAGTCATAAGAGGCCAAATGAAGTAGAGAATTCAGTGGAGGTCAGAAATCAAGGGAGTTGGAGGCTGGGGAGGTAAAGTGAAAGTCTCCAGAGGACATTGAAGTGACTGCGCACTTAAGAGAAGCTGGAAGACTTGGAGGTATCAATAAGCAGCAAATTAGTGCTTGGGTTCCACAAGAAGAAAAACATACTACTTCTCAAAGTTCCATAGCATAAATACAGGAAATTATAGGAATGCTTTGGAAAAGCAGTGACTGTGACTGCATAGACTTAGAGTCATCACCCTAAGTCAGTGGAAATGGCAATAATAATCCAATAAAAAAAGAAAGACGCTTCCAGCTCCTGAAGTACTTCCTAACTTCTTTGGTATCAGTGACCTACCTAGTGCAATACCATATTCAAATCCTGTTTCCACTTTTAATGTTTTGAGTTGTTGAAAACGTTTTGAATTCTGCTATTTTCTTCATTTGTTTGCAGAGTTTGGGGGTGAACTCCGCTGCCTCCTTGAGGATGTAAATGGAGCACAACTTCTTTAGGTTTGTCACGTGCATTATTGCTAATCGGCAGAGGAAAAAAACAGAAAACCTGTCTTAGTTGTTCAAGTTTCTATTTTGAAAGAAATTAGTACTTTGCATTTTGAAATTTAAGTATAATTTGCCTTAAGTTCCTGATATCTTTGCAAGATGTCTGAAAGGAAAATCATAACCATATCTCGTCTTTTAGTACTAAGCAAAAACTTAGATTAGAAAATAATACTAAAACCAACTTACATTTTGTGTCAGAATACTCTAAGTTGTTTATAGGCGGATGTCCATGCCTTAACACATTTTACTATTTCTGACATAATTTTAATTAGCAAATAGGGTTTACATTGAGATTTTGACACTTAAGCTGCACAACATAAATGACTTTGCATTGAAATGTTACATGAGGCTTCCCTTTTCTCCTATAGTGAAGATACATGTTCTGTTTTCTGTACAAGCAATACTCACAGTTAGGGGAGCAGCAGTAGCTGTCATGAAGGTATTTAAGAACTAACAGTGAGCTGGGCATGATGGCTCATGTCTGTAATCCCAGCACTTTGGGAGGCCGAGACAGGTGGATCACCTAAGGTCAGGAGGATCACCTGAGGTCAGGAGTTCAAGACCAGCCTGGCTGACATGGTGAAACCCTGTCTCTACTGAAAATAAAGAAATTAGCTAGGGTGGTGGCATATGCCTGTAATCCCAGCTACTTGGGAGGCTGAGGCAGGAGAATTGCTGGAACCCAGGAGGCAGAGGTTGCAGTGAGTCAAGATCATGCCATTGCATTCCAGCCTGGGCGGAAACAGCAAGACTCTGTCTCAAAAAAAGAACTGACAGTAAAAAGAAATATTTACTCACTTTTTAATATCAGTAATAACAATCATGTATAAATAATAGCTAACATTTTCTGACATGCATCATAAGTGAGGCACTATGTTAAGTAACGTAAGAAGTATTATCTCCATTTCACAGGCAAGGTAAATGAAGTTTACTGAGGATAAGTACCTTGCTCAGGATCTCATAGAAAGTGAGTGACTGTGAACACAGGCCTCAGTGGTTGCAAAGCCCTCGCTCTCACTTGGTATGGTGCACTGCCTCTTTGGGGGTTAATAAACACTTCATCTTTTATCAACAAAATGATGAAACAGTACCAGTACCTGCAGATTTTATGTATGAGTTGTGTTAGGGATTTCAGAATGGAAGCTTGAAGAGTTAACTCACTTCAATACTTACGACTGTTTCTTCATCACTCAGTTACTCTTTACCCTCTTATGGAAATTAGAATGACAGCATCATTTGAGATGAAGAGGCACACTGCTTCAGCGGCCAGAGTTTTCACAGGATAGGGAAGGCACACTTGAGATCTATGGGTGGGGAAGAGTGGAGGGGCATATAGCCAGGTAGTGTGAACTTCCCAGGAGTGGTGATCAAGTGGTAAGATGAGTAATATTCTGAAAGTGGTCTTGGGTGATGAGTGGTACTTGGGGTTTGGGAGAATATGATCTCGATGAGTATGTCTTCAATGAAGAGCTACGTTAATTGGTGGTTAATGTGAACAATAGGAAAATTCGGGGAGCCTTTACAGAGGATGGCCTTGAGAGTTTTATCACTCTAAGCATCACAACAATGGAAACTTTGAAATTTTGACTGTGGACAAGGCTGTTTTGTGTAGAAATGGGAGTGGGTACGAGGCAGTAACAAGAGGCAGTAATGGGCTGTGAAATGAAAAGGTCTAACCGGTATTATTCCTCAGCAATCAGTGCATGACCTGTCTTATTTAACATTTATCACAAACTACTGTTGTTGTAAATACACAGTGAAATACCAAAATGTGCAGACAGCACTTTTTTAACTAGTGAAATACCAAGCCAGTGAGATTAAATTACAAGAAGAACTTGCCAAGTCTGTGTGATAGGGCAGGAAATCCCAATATGGAAAGATGCCCTTAAAGAAATACTTTAATTTTTTGTTGCCTAATAACTCAGAATATAGAATAAAAAAAGGGAGAGATTGTATACTGTTCTCTAGAAAAATACTGGTTCAATATACCAGAGTAGCTAAAACAAATTCAGTAAAATATAGGGAGAAAAAGAATATTGGGGGAAAAAGAATATTGAAAGACAAGAGGAAAATACTTTAGGTTTGTACTATATACAGTTCTGGATATTGAGCTTCAGTAACACAGAATCAGATTCAGAAATGGCAATCAACATTGTCAAAATACCAGCATGAAGAGTTCAAGATTTTGAATTAAATAATCTGGACTGAAGGCCTAATTCCTAACAACTTCCTACTGGTTTTAAACAAGCCACTGAATTTCTCTGCACCTAGCGTCTCCTCTGCTTTGGGATAACAATTTTATTGGGCCTACCTACCTCACAGGTTTGCTTTGAGAACCAAAGAAGATAATAAATGGTAAACAAACCTATAAAATAAACATGTTAACTGTTTTCATACCATTGCCACTCTTATTATTAATCTTGACTACTGTACAAGTAGAGATTAAAAAATGGTCCCTGCTCACAGGGGCTCATAGTTCAGGGAGCAGGGATGGTGAGGAGTTTAGTGGGGACCAAGGAGGCAAGAGAGAGTGGAAAGGCCAAGGTGGAGGGCGCAGAGGAGATGGGCAGAGTAATTAGGTATTCTTAATCAGGGAAAGCTGAGGATTGAGAAGGCACACGAAATCAACAAGTGTGATATCATTTAAGCACATGTGCTTACCAAATTCAGGGGTGGTACAATGGACTGAATGTTTGTATCCTTCAGAATTTATATGTTGAAAATTTATAGGATCTAATTACTATAGGATCTCAAAAGGTGGGACCTTTGAGAAGTAATGAGATCATGAGGACAGAGCCCTTGTGAATGGGACTAGTGCCCTTAGAAAAGAGACCCCCGAGAGCTCCCTCACTCCTTTTCTCCGATGTGAGGACACAGAGAAGAGACTGAAGTCTATTAACTAGAGAGCGAGCCCCACCAGACGCTGAATTTGCAGTTGCCTTGATCTTGGACTCTTTACCCACCAGAATTATGAGGAATAAATGCTTGGTTTTTAGAAATTAGATAATGTTTTTAAGAGGCAGAGTCTTGCCATATTGCCCAGGCTGGCCTTAAACACATGGTTCAAGCAGTACTCCTGCTTCAGCTTCCCGAGTAGCTGGGACTATACGCAGGTACCAACAGACTGAGACAGTTGGTATATTAGAACAAGGAGCAGCCTTGAAACCTGCAGTAAGTTTAGGACAAGTTAAAGATGCACTATGTAACTTGGTAGAGAATTATGGCAGAAATTTCCCCTTGTGGTAACACTCTTAGTAGTGTTTAGCTCACTCACTCATTTGATAAATATTTTGAGAATCTCTTTGTTCCAGGGACAGTTTAGATTTGTTATGTATCCATTGATGAAAATCCATTGTATCCATTGGGCAAAAATCCCTGACTTCATGGAGGGAGAGAGACAATAAACAAGGAACTTAATTATTTAATTAATTGTAATAAAAGAAGATAAGTCTACAAAAAAAAATAAAGCAGGATAAGAGAGATCGGGAATGTGGGGATGAGGGTGATAGCATCTTTACTAGGATAAAGTAAGCCTCCTTGAGGAGCATGTTAACGAAAGTGTGATGATTTCTGTGTGTGTATTCCTTCTATTTCTGCCCCATTTTAGTTGCTTAGGAAGTCTTCAGACTGATTATGCAGTTTCTGAATGGTCTCCAGTGTTTGAGGAAGACTTCAGCCTGCATCTATCCGGGCCTGGTGTGATTGTGGCTCTCCCATAGAGCAGGCCATCTTGTTCTACACTGTTCTACCACTGTCAGTCTTTTTTAGCTCCAGGATAAATGGCTCTTCTGACTCGATGACCACTACAATACTCTCCACTTATATTTTGTGTTTCTCACATGCTTCCTTCTTCTTTACTGTGAGGCTGTTTATGCCCTTGTCTTTCTGTGAGGAAAGCTTGAGCTCCAGATAAGGAATAATCAGCCCTCCTCACATAGCCACAAGACTTAGCTTATTGGCCACACCCACTCAAAGAGGAATGACTGCATGATTGAAAATCAGCCCAACTCCTTCCAAGATAAGGCATCTCTGCCTTCTTATTATTTGAGTTTATTACTTTTTCTTCCCAATTTTAGCTATGTGTTATTTCTAACATGAGAATCAATGGTGTTTGGTTATACTAATGCACTCACTATCCTGAAACCACCTTTGCAAAGATTATGAGAATGAAAGAAATCTAACATGGCTAACTCCATCTTGCTTCAAGCCTCACAGGTGGGCTGGCTTCACGCATTCCTGGATGTAGGCCAAGGTAACCATGAAAGGAATTTAGTTTATAATTTAACTTTGGAGCAAGGATAATAATAGTCTCTACCTAAAACTAGCCTCTCCTTGCTCAGGGCCTGAAAACTTATGAAAGGCCAAAAGATTAGGATTATGAGAGGGACCTGAACTCTGCCAAAATACAGGCATAGTTTTTATAATCCATTACTGCTCATCAGGAGTCAGGTGGCCAGAGGTCAGAAGATTTGTGACTTCCCTAATTGTTCCTATAGATAACATCACTATTATAGAATGTAGGATTGGTCTTCTGAGATGTTTTTCAGATTTTTACATTTGGCAACTGACTGACTCTACCTGGACCTGTGACTCATGACTCAACTCGTGCTGGGGTTTCTACCTAGAGGTGGACACAGCACATGAGGACTGTTTCCCACACCCTCATCCCCAACCAATCAGTAGTACCCATTCCCTAGCTCCCTTCCTACCAAATTATCTGTAAAAACCCTAGCCTCTGTGTTCTTGGAGTGACTGAGTTGAGTGATAACTCCAGTTCTTCCACATGGCTGGCCTTTGTAAATTCAACTCTTTCTTTACTGCAATGTACCATGATCTCAGTGAATTGATTTTATCTGTACAACAGGCAGGAAGAAGCTCTCAGATAGTTACAATCCCAAGAAGTGAAACAGGCCAAAAATGAAAGTTTAGGAGATGTTTAAAATTTTTCCTGGATTACATATATATAATAGGTTTTAGTGTGGGTTATATAGATGTTGGGAGGTTTACCTCCCTGACCTTTAAGTCTAACGAGGATCATGATCTTTCTTTCTGCCATATCTCTGGTACCCCAGTCAGAGAGAGAATAGTTGCGCCATGGACATTACACTTTAAAAGAATATGAAAAAAATAGACAGGTTTTACAGGATGAAAACATGAAGAAATGGTATATGCTCTGAGGCTGCTTACATTATACAAGATACTAATTTCTAAAGAAATAATTTTATGAAATGGTTATTGAGTCATGTTTATGCCTGAAGATGATTAATATGAGGAAATGATCTTAAATTACGTGTGTCAAACAAATCAATAATTAGGCTTGGGAATCTTACCCTCTAGTTGATTAACAAGGAATAGGCCATAAGGGATGAAGAATGACATAGTTAGAAGGGTGGAGATAGTCAAATACTTTCAAGATATTAAAGTATCTTGAATATTTTCAAGAGGAAGAAATAATCATTTTCCCCATATGGTTTTAACTAGAGACTGGTATAGATACTGAAAATTAGAAGCCCCAACTTATTTAATTCAGACTTAGTAATTTTTTTCAAATTAACTCACAAATTATAGTGGTATGTAATGAGAAACTTTAAGAAGAAAAATGTATTGACACAAGTACTTTGTTAAGGTAAAGCGCCCAACTACTTACCTTTTCTTTTTGTAATGAAAAAGAGCAAAGAATATTTATATGTCAAGCCATAGCGTATAGAGAACATTAGTTAGGAAGGAAGGAAATTTTAATCTTGACTAATTCAGTATTTCCCATGAAATTGACTAGATTGTTTATAGCAAGATCTGCTATGACAAACTACTTTTTAAAAAGTGTATTGCCATCATTGTGAAATATCAAAACTTCAATTTCTGTAAAGCTTGTTATAGGAAACTGCACTTTAGACTATTTTCTATAGAAAATTCCTCACTTAAAAGTTACAAATTAAGTTTTTAATGGGTATAGCATTTGCTCATCAACCTTATAACATTGATATTATTGATTCTGGCCTCATTGATGTTGTTATAATTCAAACAACCAGTACAAAAGCTGTGTACCCTTCCCTGTCAATGACATTTTTTAAATTCAGTTCATAATCTTTGGAAGCTTTTTTTTTCAAGTTTAAAAAATTAATGGTGGCCAGGCACAGTGGCTCACACCTGTAATCTCTGCACTTTGGGAGGCTGTGGCAGGCGGATCACTTGAGGTCAGGAGTTCGAGACTAGCCTGGCCAATATGGCAAAACCCTGTCTCTACTAAATATACAAAAATTGGCCAAGCGCAGTGGCACATGCCTGTAGTCCCTGCTACTTGGGAGGTGGAGGCATGAGAATCTCTTGAACCTGGGAGGCAGAGGTTGCAGTGACCCAAGATCACACCACTGCACTCCAGCCTGGGTGACAGAGTGAGACTCTATCTCAAAAAAAAACAAAACAACAACAAAAAAAAACAGTTAATGGTGTTTACAAAGTATTTGTTTATATATTAAAATACCCACCGGAAAGTCTCAATTCTTCCCTACTCACAGCCTACGTATGCCGTGTGATCTGTGTGCCATAACAGACCCAATCTAACTTCTAGCGCTATGATAGGATCTGGGCTTAGAGGTCAGTGTCTGCAATGTCTTAGCAAAACTAGGAGATCAACAGCCTCATGAACACCTTTTTAAAAACTCCTTCCACCTACTTTTTGTAAAACTCAATTCCTTTTTAAAATGTTGTGTGTGTGTGTGTGCATGTGTGTCTCTGTGTGTGTGTGTGTTTTGAGATGGAGTCTCATTCTGTTGCCCAGGCTGGAGTGCAGTGGCACAATCTTGGCTCACAACAACCTCCACCTCCCAGGTTCAAGCAATTCTCATGCTTCTGCCTCCAAAGTCGCTGGGATTACAGGCATGTGCCACCTTATCAGGCAAATTTTTTGTATGTTTAGTAGAGATGGGGTTTTACCACGTTGTCCAGGCTGGTCTCAAACTCCTGGCCTCAAGTGATCTGCCCACCTTGGCCTCTCGACATGCTGAAATTATAGGCATGAGTCACCGTACCTGGCAAAAATGCTGTTTTTTTAAACAATTATTTTTATTATCCTATATATTACCTTTAGGGTGAATACCTCTTTGTCTAGACTGTGTGTCAAGGGCCTTCTTTATAAGAATTACCACATCTGTTTATGTAGCAACGGGTTTGTTTGTCTTTTACTTTCTTTTGACTTCCAAAAGGGGGTAAGTACAGTTTACATTTCTTGGGGTAATATGGGTATACTTACCCTTTTCTGCACTTTAGAATTATCCAATAGAGGAAAATGGTGAATAAAATAAGGAAGATTGTACCAGATAAAGTGCCTAGGCAATAAAACAAGATAATTAAATGCATGAAGGCTATAACTCATAGGTTTTAAACTCTTAGTAGCCATTCTCACTACAGATTGCCAATGCTTTTTTTTTTAAGGTGTAACTATACATTCTGCTTTACTCTGGGTTTCTGTAGCATTAGTCTTACTCCCACAGAGGTATTATAGTTAAGGGGTGAGCTGAGCTGTTTTGTAACCTTTAGTCCAACATCAGCCTTTCCACCAGTGAGTGAGAACCATATGGTGCAGCTGCCCACCAGCTCTCCATGGCCCTGCCCATGTCTCTTGCCTAAGACTTAAGACACAGGCATTTCATTGTGACAATAGGGGAATATTCTCCCTTGCTGAATTATATATTGAGGTCCTTTATCCATTTATTGATTGTTAAAGTGCACAGTCTCCACAGATAGGTAGAGTGCCTGGTTAGACCCAGGCTACCCCATTCTGTGGTCTTGGGCAAGTTACCTAAACCTCTGTGTCTCAGTGTCCACGTGTGTAAAAAGGGATGTAAGAATACTATGCCACAGAGGAAGCAAACTCTATTACAAAACTATTCTTCTGATATAGGCAGATCACAGATATGGGCTCAGAAGACTGGTCTGTGGCTATTTGTGCGAATGGGCATGATCACCATTTGGAAGCATACTCCAGGTTATAACCCAAAGAAGAAGTTGCATTCTCTTACCACATTCAAATATAGAATTTTTGACACTGATGAACGACTATTCATTTGTAATGGTTCAAAGACAGTAAAGAACCTTTGATGAAGGTTACTCAGTATGCATATGACGATGCTAGTTTCACCATATCCTGGCCTAAACTCATTGTTATTTTCTTTCTAGTTGAATTTACAACTCAAGATATTTTGATCTCTCTTTTTACATTTCATTCATCATAGGTAGGTACTCACTGTTAAAGATGCCAGAATTCCTCAGCAAACCCTTTATAAAACTTACCAGCTATGAGAGCATTATGTGCACCTAAAAGGAAGACAAAAGCCACAGAAACGTCACTCTGGCATGCAGCATGATTGAACAGGCCTCTCAGCCTGTGACAAGTCATCCTGATTTTTCTTCAGCACTCAGTCTAATATTTTTTTTAATGCAAAAAGCCATTGGTTTCATTCACATACTCTCAGTTTACCTTCTGCACTCAGAGAAGTCTTTTAAAAAATTAATACAATTACAGAAGAAAATGTATAATACAGAACTAAAGAAAAAAAGTCACCCCAAATCCTAGTACCCAAAAAATGTTTTCATACATTCTGTTTGGTACATTTTCTCATATGTGTGTTTTCAGATAATTATACAGTAGAAAAATAAGTTGCAACAAAGGCAAAGTAGTGTAATCTAGTAGATGCATCAGAGTGTATTCAGTGACTTCCATTGTGCATTTCAGTTGCTTCTAGTTTCCCATGAAACCCTTAAGAAAATGCACAAAATATTTTTATATTATATAGCATTTCCTTAGATTAGATTTCTAGGGGGGCTGACTGGCAGGAGTAATTATTGTCCACATACATTGCATAATTGTTTTTCATCAGGGTTTTTGCAAATTTACAGTAGCACCTTCAACATACAACAATATCCGTTACATCACATCCTTGCTTTTTATTGGGTGTTCGCCTAAAAACCTTTTTGTTGTTAATTTAATTGACAATTAAAAAACAATGTTTCGTTCTTGTTGCCCAGACTCAAGTGCAATGCCACAATCTTGGCTCACTGCAACCTCTACTTCCTCCGTTGAAGCGATTTTCCTGCCTCAGCCTCCCGAGTGGCTGAGAGGATTGCAGGCGCCTATCACCATGCCTGGCTAGTTTTTGTATTTTTTTAGTAGAAAGGGGTTTCACCAGTGTTGGCCAGGTCGGTCTCGAGTTCCTGACCTCAGGTGATCCACCCGCCTCAGCCTCCCAAAGTGCTGGGATTACAGGCATGCGCCACCATCCCCTGCCCCTTTGTTTTATTAATATCAGTTTTGTCCCACTTGTCTCCATGTTTCTTCTTGTACTGGTGCCAAGTAACTTCTGTATCATTGGCTTATGTTTTGTTCTAATATTTGATAGGGTTAGTTCCCCAACTACCTGAATTTTCTGTCAGTCCCAGCCAGATCTTCAGAATACTCTAAATCCAGTTAGTAAGGTATCCAGTGAGATTTTTTGCCAAAAAAGTGAATATAATTTGATTTTAAGGGAATGTCAAGCTGATAATTGAGAAATATTATCTGTGAGTCATATTGGTTAGCACATTTACAGGATTAATTGTAAAAATGGATCTCGAACAATCTTGGTGTAGAACCATATATTAGAAGAGTCATAAGAGAGGGGAGAGGAGAAAGTATAGCACTAACTTAGATTAAGAAAGGCTATTCATTATTAATTTTGCTCATCTGTTGCTTGATCTGGGTAGAATTTTCTATCTTACAGTACCCTCCAGTTGCCAGCAGAGGGCTCAATGACACATGCTACAGAGCTCAATGATACAGGATTTCTAAATCTGCCCTATCCAGCGGTGCTAGCTTAAAAACTTGTCGCCTACAGTGGTGTGAGAGACAGGCCGGCTGCTCTCCGCAGTTTGGAAGGTGCTCCCTAACTCATGCTGAAAACCTTTCTTTTAAGGCTCATAGCCTGTAAATAAATCATTCCTGTGTGGCTCATGCAACCACAGAGTGACATAGACAAAAAAGGTGCAGAGGCTGGAGTGAGAAGTGTGAGAAGAGAAAGTCTGGCCTTACTCTCACTAGGGGATTTTTGGAAGAGGTGGATGCATGTATTGTACTCCTTAGCTCGTAGCATACACCGTAAATATCACACCACACTTGATGCCAATATGGATCAAGTTAACCGTGACCATGACCGGGGAACCATGACCGGGAAGTAAACATGACCGGGAAGGGCCCGCATTCCTTGCACTTGCACTTACGAGGGGTACATATGGCCAGAGGAGGGTCCCATCTGTCATCCGCCTGGCACTGGCTCCGGGGACTGCCTTCCAGAGTATACCCATCTTCACACTCCAAAGTTACATAATCTCCATAGTGATATACTTTTCTCATTTCTAACTTCTTCAGGATTCCATTCATAAACTGTGGGAAGCTACAGTTTACCTCTGAAATGAGACAAATCATAAGGAAATTGATATTTTATTGTTGATTGTTGGTTTTATCTACCAGGATAGAAGGCTCTATGACTCCAAAACCCATTTTGCCTTGGCCAAGAGGAAGCATAGTTTTAATCAGGAATTACCAATCTTACTCCTCCAAAAAACTTATGATTTAACATTTTCTGACTCCGATTTCTTAATGTAAAGTAAGAGACTACGAAATGTACTGTGCATCTACTTTTGATTGACAGCTCTGCAACTGGAAAGCTGTGGTAAGATTAGGAATTAAGCTAACTGTGTTCTAGGCCTGGAGCCGCTAGGGTCACTCCGTAAGGAAAGGGGAGTACCATGTTAACTCTCTCTAGCTTCACAACAAATACTGGTACTCGGCTCGTTATTAAATGCATTATTCTGGCCCATTTCTGCACATAGAACAAAGAAGTTAGTAAATCATGATTCTGAATTTAAAATACCCCTCCCCTCCCCACCTTTCTTTCTTTTTCTCGCTCTGTCACCCAGGTAGGAACGCAGTGGTACTATCTCGGCTCACTGCAACCTCTACCTCCTGGGTCCAGGCAATTCTCCTGCTTCAGCCTCCCGAGTAGCTGGGACTACATGCGTGCACCACCACACCCAGATAATTTTTGTATTTTGGTGGAGATGGGGTTTCACCATGTTGTCCAGGCTGGTCTCAAATTTCTGACCTAAGGTGATCTGACCACTTTGGCATCCCAAAGTGCTGGGATTACAAGCCTGAACCACTGTGCCTGGCCTGAATTTAAAATACATCTTTCTGATTAATTTGCTTTAGTTCATTTAACTCATTATTTGTTTTACTTTCTTTTTCTGCCCAGCCATCAGTATGTCCTTCATCTTCAAGCACATACTTCTTTTCAGTTGTAATAGTCTCAAAATTAGCCTACAATGTTTTTTTCCTCTATACAAACCAAGAAGGCAAAGTGGTGTTTCTTAAAGTGTGGTCTGTGGTCTTTCTGTGTCAGAACATTCTGATGAGTTTGTTAAAAACAGACTTTTGACCCCACTTCAAAACAGAATCAGAGTCCATGGAACGGAGTTTGAGGATCTGTCTTTCTAACAACGTTTCCAGCTGATTTTGCTAATGCTCTGGATGGAGAAACACTGCTATCGGCCATGCAAAGAAGACAGTTAATAAGATGAAATGAAAGCTGCCAAGAAGACAAAATATCACCCTTTTCATTATAACGATTTCAATGGTCTCTCAGCCCTACAAGCCTCATGCATCAATTTTCCATATAACCCAGCAAGAATAAGAAATATTGAGAAATGAGTCACCTTTGCAATAATGATCCAGTTGGCTCCAGGTTCCCTGGTCTGTACAGAAAATGAAGGCCTTTCCCACTAACAGGTAGCCAGGGTCACAAATGTAGTTGATTATCATACCAGGTAGATATGGAGGTACGTGTCCTCCAATGTAATGCCCGTTTTGGATCTTGGGTAGATGTGGGCAGGCTAAACAAGTTCCCACACAAACACGAGGAAAAACACTCAGTTAAACAGATATATGAACACATCAACACATCCAATAATATCTCTGTCTATTAGAGGTACATGAAGACCTGAGCCAACCAAGTCATAAGCCCCTCACTCTTATTTGATCAGTGAAAGATGGTTTCTCTAAACCTCAACCTCAAGGCATTTAAACAGTATCCTCTACAGTGTCTACCTGCAAACTGTGTCAGATGGGGGAGTACACAGGGATTGACAAGCTACTGATTCAGTGCTGTTCTGTCCTTACAGGAGGATGGAGCTGGTGCGGGCAGTCACAGCCACAAATGCGCCTACGATTGTCAGGTACTGTCATTTAAAGCTAGACTAATATATTAAAGAAAGGAGCTATGGAGGCTAAGAGTGCAATCTTAAACTCTGCTTCTGCAGGGCCTCCTGAGTTCCCTTTTTTAATGGTGAGGTGAAGGAGTCAGTGCCTTGAACAAACACTTGGAAACAACATAAAAAGTATAAATCCCTACATCTGAGTTTCTTAAATTACTTTATAGTGTTATCAGTTCTGAAGTAAATTACATCATCATCATATAGTTTTTGTGCAGCACATCCATCTATCCAGGATACAGACAACTCATAGTAGCAGAGGAGGAATCAAAGAGTATTTTCTTTAGCATTTGTTTTCAGTACTTTGAAAATATTCTCTGCAAAATGTGGACCTTACCAATTCTCTTCACTGTCCACCCCCTTCTCTCCTTACCATCCCTCACTCCTCACCCCACACGAAGGGCCATCAGAATACCAACAATTGAGACACAGTGCGCCTATCTAGGACCCATTTCTCACTCACTTGGGATGTAGTTTTGTCTCTGACAGTCATAGCAAAACCATTTTCACAAGCAAAAATGACTGTCTCAATAGAAATATGAAAGTTGTCACCTAGATATTCTGAACCCATTTAGGATATGTGGAAGCAGATACTGACCAGCAGGAGCAGAAAGTTCACAGCGAGGGGCGGGGCTGCTCCAAACCCCATTCCCTTGAGGGTCACTTGTGCAGCGGATGGTGCTCTTCCCAATGAGGTCGAAGGTCATCCCTCTGTCTGGGTGTGGGTCGCATGTGTAAGATACTTCTTTTCCATAAGGAATATCTCCAAGGGGAGTTCCTGTATGTGTCCCATTGAGGATAGTTGGAGGATTTGGACAAAATATTTCTAGAAAGGAAACAAGAGCTTTAAGTTCTATTAGAGTTTCAAATAAGGTGACTGAAATCATAGTGACCTGTGACTGTGCTCTGAATAAATTGTTTTTCTTTTAGAAAGAATATAACTAAGGTGGATGAAATGTAAATCTGTAAGGCTTTTGTTGAGAAGGAACTAACTGATGGGAGACCTAAATTACAGTTTCTTGCAAAAGCCCAAAAATGGTGTTCCTTGACCAACCAGGTAGCTACATTCATAATGAATTTGGAAAGTAATTATTTCTATTTTTAACCACACCCATTTGGTTGCCTACTTTAAATCAGGCATAGAGAGATTCTTGGGTTGACAATGAGGTCAAAGACAGACAAAGTTTGGGCCATCAGAGACCATGAGTTCCAAGGAAATCTATGAACTTTAATAAACATGCAGTATCATCGTTAGCAATGTAAATGTTTCTTGGTGATCAAGACCATTATCATTAGTACCAATACCAACTATCCAGTGGTGTCATCAGACTACACTGGTAAGGCTCTTTTTACCAAGATTAAATGGTGGCAAAGGGACTTTTTTTTTCTTTCTTCCAAATTTTTAGCCATCATTTCTTCCTCCTTTTAGTCTGCTTAGAACAGTTCCTTCCCTAAAATCAACTGAATGCTTCTAAATGAATTTAGGAAGAGATGCCCAAGTATATCAGAATTATGTGTGTATAAAAGACTTAGTACATCAAACAATGATTAAATTCTCATGCTTGAATTTTGCTTGTTTGTGTTTTTCCTAAGTTTATTTATATATTTATTTTCAGCTCCGTGAGTCTCTGTAAGGTTGAGTTTATTGAATACTTGAGTTTCCTCAGGTATTGAATGTTCTTCACCATAATACTCCCCATAAGGTATCCAAATTAATTTCTATAAGTTATTTTAACAATACAAATTAAAATAAACATTTTTCAATCATCAGGAAAAAAAGGTTTAAACAATTCTTGCCTTGCTGTAGTAGACAGAATAGGATAAATCAGTAATGTCTTGGTATATAAAACATACTTTTATCTACCAATTTCTGAATTTTGGCATTTTTTATTTAAGCGGATGGTTTGGAAACTTAGGACACCTCTTCATTTCAGACACTGATTCATCATCCTAGCTCCTTCCACCATACTAATTTACCATATAACTCTGTTTTATCTTCTCTACAACATACCCCTATTTAACTATCATTTTATATATTATAATTTTGGCATATTTAATTTAAGCACATGGTTTGGAAACGTAGGACATCTCATCATGCCAGACACTGATGCATTCTCCTAGCCCTTCCACCATACTAACTTATCATATAACTCTGTTTTATTTTCTCTATAACATATCCCTATTTAACATTTTATATGTTATAATTTGTAGAATTTTGTTTACTTATTTATTTTCTTGTTCACAGTCTGCTTCCCAACAAGAAATACACTCCAGGAAAGTCGGGAGGCATCTTCACTATTCATTCACTGTTCATTGCTTTTTCTACACATGGAAAGTCCTGGCAAATGGGAAGCCCTATGTCATTAAATACTGCAGGCTAAATAACAGGCTGACCAAATTGTTTACGATGTATGAGAAGATAAAAGAACATCAAAATTTGGCTGGGCATGGTGGCTCACACTTGTAATTCTAGCACTTTGGGAGGCCGCAAAGTGGGAGGATAGCTTGATCCCAGGAGTTTGAGACCAGCCTGGACAATATGACAAGACTCTATCTCTACAAAAAGTACAAAAAATAGCCAGGCGTGGTGCCGTGCGCCTGTAGTCCCAACTACTGAGAGACTGAGGTGGGAGGATTTCTTGAGTCCAGGAAGTTGAGGCTGCAGTGAGCTATGACTGCACCACTGCATTCTGTCCTGGGTAACTCTTGTCTCAAAGGAAAAAAAGATTACTCCTTGATAAGGAAACTGAAATATAAACGACTGAATAAAACTTGCTGCACCTTTATGTCATCTAGTTTCTTGCCACACATTCCCCATAAAATTAAACACTGTCATTAAACTAAGTGATTTACAGATTGTTAACAAAAACACGTGTCACAGAAGACCTACAAGGACTTTCTTGAAATTCTTCCAACAAAGAAGTATTTTTATCAGTGATTTAGTTAAGCAACATTCAGACAACAGGTGATTCCATGCAGAATAACACACTGGAAAACAAAAATAAGGAGAGCTGTCCAAACTGCACAGTTGTTCTTCCTACTCACGTTCGCACACTGGAACACTGCTATTCCAAAGGGCTTTCATTCCAGCCAAAACACAATGACTAGCAGACCTGCCTTTTAATCGGAACCTAAAAGAAAAAAAAGTGGTAGCAAATGTGTGAGCAGTTCCCATCTCTCCCTTGATTTCTTCACTCAGAGACGCTCAGTTTCCTCACTACCATTTCCTCCTTGACTAGCGCTTGGTTCTTCGGTTCAGGCCCAGCTAAAAGTCTCAGTTCATTAGGGATCTGAATTCTTCAGTAGCTGGCAGAAACTCAAAGGCCAATTTATTCTAAAGAATCATGGTACCCTGTGACTGGCAAAGCAATTAGAGCTGATGTTCATTATTGCCATATAAACTTCATAGCCCAGCATCACCTACAGAATGCATGAACCAGACTTCTCCATGTGCACAAGAGCCATAACCTTCAGGTGTCATCTTTCACTGATGGCTCTCTGACATCCCACTTATTCTCCTTAGTTGGTCGTGAGGCAGAACAGCTCTTGATTTGGTAAGCAAAGCAAGGAACATCTAGAAGGAGAACGGGCATTGTTCTTCTTGCCATGACAACTGTAACAAGGCAGAGGAGGCTCATAGAAGCATGCTGAACCACATGCTTTAAGAAATAAAGAAGGATCAGGGAAAGAGTCTTTTCCACCCCAAAATGCCCAACTTATTATTGAATCCCGCTTCCCTTCTGAAATCTGAAATCATTCTGAAATTGGAAATCATTAGTGGGTGATGGACTTTGTAAATGCCAAAGATTCCTTGGAAATCATTAAAATTAACTGCTTAATTATCCAATCTAGCCTCAGACTCATAGGGCACACCAAAAAGAGTAATGGATACACATAAACAACTAATAGTACCACTTGAAACTGATACAAGCAGGAGGCAGACAAATCCGAGGCAGATAGGGGCAGGTCCACAGCGAAACTTGGCCTTCAAGCTGAAGACAGTTTAAAGCCTACCTACAAGTTCCAGGTAAACCCATGGACTGGATGGAGAACCTCTCTTCCCATTTAGCATGCTTTCCTCTGATTGATCCCACCCATCATATACCTGCCCTTCTCTAAATCGTTTTTTACACTGTCGTGCCCACCTTTGAGTGGTGGCTTTGTTGTAGCCTTTTTTGCATATTCACAAACCAACCAGTACACACTCCCCGTTCTGAATCCATAAAAGCCCCAGAACCAGCCACACTGAGAGAGAGATTCCCTGACTTCATCCGGGGGAACACCCTTGTGTCTCTTCTCCACTGAGAAGTTGTTTTGTTGCTCAATAACAACGTTATTCTCCACCCTCCTCACCCTTTGTCAGCATAACCTTATTCTTCTTGGATGCGGGACAAGAACTCAGGACCCACCAAATGCAGTTACAAAGAAGGCTGTAACACAGTGACCTTCCACCCTCTGCTAGAGGAGGGCAGCTGCTCCATGTGACAGGAAGCAGCAGTGGGCCAAGCCCACCCTGGAGATGCAGGCCTGAGCAGGGTCATGGGACTGACAGAGCTGTTAACACACCAACATCTGTTGGGCTGCAGGCATTATCAAATGCTAAGAGCTATTAGCATGCTGTAGCACCCTCTCTGGGGCTTTGCAGTCATGGGCACACCTGTTTGGGCACTACCATGTTCCCTTCAGTGTGACATGCCTGGTCCAGCTGCAAAACCCACAGGAAGCCCACTCCTGTGCCGTTGCTTAGGGTAGCCAGCCAGACCCCACACTCGCTCACTCACACACCCCCTCCCACAAGGGGCTGATCATGCAGTTGTGGCAGCCATGCCATCCGGGTCAGAGCACAAGCCAGGCGTGGCATGGTGGGTCGAGTAGATGTGATGTCTCCTGCAGTGAGCCCAGGTCAAGCAAGGCCTGATCGGGGCATTATTGGTTGGAGGTCACTGGCTGGCAAAATGACTGAGAAAAGTCCTGCATCAAAACAATTACACTGGCCATTCCTGACATGAAGATATGTAATTGGATTAAAACATACTTATCCATACGCTATTACAGATTCCAGTATCGACTGGCTTTAAGCTTCCTAAAACAACCTTTGCCTTATTATGGGGCAACCAATTTTTTGTCTTACTCATCAATTTTTTTCTAGCATAACTTTTATAAAATTATATTCTTTTGCCTCCAAATAAATATGTACCCATTCATGTCAAGTTCCAACCATGTACTCAAGTTCAGTGACTGTATTTAGGTTTGTAACTGATATGGAGCTGTATGTGCCATTTCTTGTCGTCTTCTGAAAGTGATGCCACTTACTTCCTACCCTTATTTCAAAACTACCCTTCCATAAATTAATCTCTCTGGGTAATTCTTATCTACTAGGTCAGCTCCTTTTTTGGATTAACCCCTGAACTCAGAAGAGTCATTCCCCACACTGAGTCCTTGATCTCAACTCTGGGTCACACTCACCCTTCATCACAAGCAAAGGACACCTTTGCTCCAAGCTGGAAATTAAGTGGAAACAGCACACGGCCATGAGGGAGTTGGCCCAGGAAGTCATCACAGGATTTCACTAGAAAAAAAAAGGAAAAAAACATGAGTAAGACCTGCATGTGAGGGGTACAGAGAGCAAACTGGAAGCCAGAGAGTCGAGGCACCTGCACATCTGGGAGCTTCAGGGCTCCAGTCTCCCTGGGGTGTGCAGTGCAGAGAAGCAGCTCCTCTGAGGTCGTAGCCAGACTCACAGCTGTAGAACACTTCCTGGCCAGGTGAAAAGTTGTCCTGATCACTTGGGGTATGCTCACCATGCAGGATTTTTGGAGGTGGCTCACACACTGTGGAAAGGACAATTCCGGAGTACTTGTTAGTTATGGGGAAATTTCTTTTGCTAGATCTTATGCTTGCCAGAGAGCGTAAAAATCGTCATTGCAGAGTGCAGATATTAAAAGGGAACGTTGGTAGTTCAGTAGTCACGTTTCACTAACAAGGAAACTAAGGATACCAAGCAGAGCTGTGCCTAGAATCAAGGTCTCTCCAACACCTTGTCTGTGTTTTTTCTACTGAAACATGTTCCTAAGACTACAAGGTAGCATATTCCTCTTGCTTTCAATACTGGTTATGCAGCACAGAGTCGTGAGTGCAGGTGGCTTGGCCACTCTTCCGCTTCATTGAGAGGTGTCTTTCAAGCTCATCGATAAGGCAACTGCAAGGAGTACCATTGCCAAGGTCTCATCTAGCAGACCCCTTCACCTAGTCTTCATTTTCCCTCTCTGCCCTCTTTCAGTCAGCACAAGGTTGAACTGTTAGCTTTCTTTCTGTCTCTGTAGACTTGTCCTAATTCTTCCCACTCCATGTTAAGCCAGTCTTTTCAACTAAGGAAAGAGGGGACGTCAAGAACAAAATCCCCCAGGGCAGGGGAAGGTGGGAACAGTTAGTGGGTACAAAAAAAAAGAAAGAATGAATAAGACCTAGTATTTGATAGCACAACAGGATGACTATAGTTAGTAATAACTTAATTGTACATTTGAGAATAAAAGTGTGTGATTGGATTATTTGTTAACACAAAGGATAATGCTTAAGGGCATGGATAACTCATTCTCCACGATTATTTTTACATTGCATACCTGTATCAAAACATTTAATGTACCCCATAAATATATACACCTACTATGTACTCAAATACTAAAAATTAATAAATTAAAAATAAACAAAGAACAATCCCTCCAAAGAAAAAAAATGCTACAGACTTTTTGGTGAGAGAACGTATTCCTTAGAACACATTTTGACCCAAATTTTGGCCGCCTCCATGCACAGCACAATTGGTGTGTTCTCAGGGCATCAGAATGCATTTGAAACCAGGCATGGTGGCTCGGGCCTGCAATCCCAGTACTTTGGGAGGCTGAGGCAGGAGCACTGCTTGAGGACAGGAGCTCAAGATCAGCCTGGGCAACATAGCAAGACTATCTAAAAATAAATAAAAATTAACCAGGTGTGGCTGTGTGCACCTGTAGTTCCAGCTACCTGGGAGACTGAGGCAGGAGGATTACATGAGCCCAGGAGTTACAGGCTTTGGTAAATATGATTGTACAACTGTACGTAGCCTGGGAAACAGAGCTGGAGTACAGTTGTCTCTGAAAAACAAACAAACAAACAATCAAGAAAACCCCAAGGAATGCATTTGAGCCTCAATCTGAACCATATATAATTAAAGAAAAATGAGTATTTATCAAATATATATATAATATATATACGTGCTTGGATTTGAGCAAAGCGCTTTTTCTGAGCTTTAGTCTTTTCAGTTACAACGTGAAAGAATTGAAGTCCAAGGCCTTTTTGATTTGATGCTCTCATTTTGGTCCTCATGGCTCACTTGCCTATTGCCACACTCCAGGGACAGAGATATTATCATCACTATTACACATTATTGTTCATTATACATTTGACCATAGATTATCATTAGGCTCTGGAGTCAGAGCCTTGGAAAAGTGTTTTAACATTACTAAGAGTCAGTTCTCTCGAAGTAAAATGGGGATACAAATAGTAGCTACCTCATATATTTGCTGTCAATATTAAATTTTTAAATGCATATAAAATATGGCTACTATAAATGAAAGAAAGAATAAGCTTTCAGACAATTACTTTGAGACAATTATTAACAGAGATAACAGTGAAGCTACTATTATGTTTAGAGTGTTTATGCCAATTTCATAGTTCTTACACATTTCCTTAATTTCAACAACTCCTATCATCTAAAGGTACCCTCACACCCAGCAAAGCCTTTATGGGTCACACTCACCCCTGGAGCAGTGTGGCAGCTTGGGTCCCCATCTGTTGTTGGTCTGGCACTGCACAATGTGGAACCCTACCATGACAAACCCGGGCTGACATCTGAATCTCACGATCTCATTGAGGAAATAAAAATTCCTATTTCCTGTCACTCTAATTCCATTTTCAACTTCTGGAGCTGTGCATTTATTAATAGAAATACACTGAGGTGGAGGGCTGTTCCAAACACCAACTTGATCATCTTTGCTGGTGCAGTATATTGACCGTTCTCCCACGAGCTCAAACAGCTGTTCTCCATCTGGTCCAGTGTGGCACTGGTAAGTTACCACTGTTCCATTGTGAAAAGAAGTTCCACTGTTGCTGTAGAAGTCTCCGTTGGATATGGTTGGAGGTGGCTCACAAGATATAACTGAGAGAAGGAAGAGTGTGGTAAAACAGCTTTTTTTAAAATTACGAATTATTTTACTATGTATTTAAATACCAAATGCAACTAATTCAATGATTTTCTAAATGGAATCATGATACTGTTATTTTCTTAAAGTATTTGCTAATAATCAGACATTTTTACCTAGTTGAAATTTAGGTGTGTGTGATATGGGTTCTGCTCATAATAAATATTGAACATAAAAATCCATGTATTTTTTATGTTTTACATATTTATAATTTTAAGTGGATGATACATGTGATTTTTTTCACAGATTGTTAAGGTACTTATCTACTGCTGGACTATTTTTCCTATAGGTTATTAAAATAACCTCTTTGCGGGTTAAATATTACCGCTTCTGGCATTATTTATCAAGAAAAAGAGAGAAAAGGAAATACAAAAGATAAAGCATGAAAAAATGAAATAATGACGGATTTATGGGCAATAAAGTGATAAACGAATACTGTGTTCTATCATAAGATAATAATATTGACATATCGGCTAAGTGACTACACACACATACACTCATAACCACTACTGACTTATTTAAATAATTACTGACCTATAAAAGTAGAAGTGGAAGTATTTTTTATAAAAGATAACCCCCTACAAAAGGTGCCATGCTTAGAAAACTTCGCATAGTAAACTGATAATTCTTGGATAATTTGAATTATTTCATAGAATTTTAAGTTCTTGGTAGGTATAGGAGGCAACTTACATTCTCATTCACTTAATCTTTAGAAGTCAATGTTATTTTTTGAGGGGAGGAATATTTGTGAATACAATGAACACATTCATTGTACCAAGTTTATAAAATATGGACAAACAGAAGGAAGAAAATGAAAATGGTTCAAAGATAACTATTTGTAATAATTTAATATATATACTCTTAGATACATATGTGGATACATGCACATGTGTGAATGGATATATTTTCTATAATACCATTTTTGGTGGCTAAATAATAATCATTCACGTAGCTATATAGATAGACTATCTATTCCCACTTGGATGAGGCATCACAACCTTTAACTCCTCATGGTGCACTTTTTTACCTTTCTTAAAAACTTACAGCCATTAAAATACACCTTATTTCTTCTATTATCTATTTTCAAACCATGCTGAACATTCAGGTTGTTTTTCCACTATCACAAATATTGCATTGAGTATCTCTGGACCAAAATCATGGGAATATTTCATGATTATTTTCTTGGGATAAATTCTGGGAAATGGAATTTTGGGTCAGAGGGTATTTATCATCAGGACTTTGTTTATACTGGCCATTAGCCTTCTGGAAGTCTGTGCCTACTTTTGCTGCCATCGACTCTGTGTGCGATGCTGATTTCTTCACAGCTGTAACACTTTGCCAATTTGCAATCATTCTTCCATGTTCTCAAAGTTTTGGAGATTCATTAAAAAATACTTATGGGAAAAATGGAGGGTCAGCTAACCAAGAACAAATACAACTAAAGACATGAGCCTGGTTTTCTGTTCTTGTGTCAGTTTGATGAGAATGATGGTTTCCGGTTTCATTCATGTCCCTGGAAAGGACATGAACTCGTCTTTTTTATGGCTGCATAGTATTTTGTGGTGTGTATGTGCCACATTTTCTTTTTCCAGTCTATCGTTGATGGGCATTTGGGTTGGTTCCAAGGCTCTGCTATTGTGAACAGTGCCTCAATAAACATATGTGTGCATGTGTCTTTATAATAGAATGATTTATAATCCTTTGAAAGAAATGAAGGAGGATTAGAACTCAAAATAATCAGAGACTTAGGAAAATTGCTAAGAACTGTAAGAAGAATTCTTTTTATTATTTGGATTAGAATAACAAGAAAGTGAGTAGCCTACTTTCTGGAATTGTAACTCGATAGTAAGAGTTGGCAAAGACAGATCTAATTTTGTCTAATGCCTTTAAAATTTACTCATTAAGGACAACACTCTCTATACTGGAAAGATTTACTATTACAATAGGAAAGTAGGGCTATTTGCCTGGGTTCAAGCCCATAGTGTCAGATAAATCACCTTTTAACATAAAGAAAAGCCAGGAAGACCATGAAGCATCTGACTCGTATTTTCAAATATCTGAGAGACTACTTTGTGCAAGGATTAGATATAGTCTTCATACTCCAGGGGCAAGTCAGGATCACATGGAGGAATTTGTGGGGAAAAATATTTCAACTTACTCTCACAAATAGGTGCCTCCTTATCCCATGCGACATTATTGCCTGAGACGAGACAAGTAGTGGATGGGGAACCAATGAGTCGAAACCTAAAGCAAAGGATAAAAAATAATTATACTCTACACATATTTCCCATTTAACTCACCATTTAGAAAATAATAGCAGGTAGACATTAGACATTACAGGACAAATTACACCATGCAAATTACATCTGCAGACCTCAGAAGGAAGAAACCCCATCTCCATCTGCAAAGTAGTTCTTTCTTTTTAAGGACAAGCTTACATTTTAACCTCCCAATTCATTTTTATTCCTAGTCCCTCACAACTGAATGAGATATTTCCCTTATGTGACATGGGACATGTTTGTACTTAAGTTGTTAAGAAACTTCGCAGTTATTTTATCCATGTGTACGTCCAGCAAGGAAATGATAAGCTCCTGGATTAAGCAGGGAAGATGTCTCACTGAAATACATAACACTGTAGCACCTAGCTTAGCGACTTTCAAGCTTTGGGTGCTCAGATAATCTCTTGCATAAAGGAAAGAATGGTGGATTTACCTAGAAGAGTCAGTGAATGAGAGCCAGAGAAGGCAGCTAAACACCCCTACACTTGAAATGTGAAAGGCAGGGATACTCACCCACTTTGCCATAAAACCTTCCAGAGTAGGCCACAAAACGTAGAACATTTTGTCTTTTAAAAAATTTATTAGGTATCTATAATCTTACTATGAGCAAGGTCACAAAGAATGCTGAGCAAAGCTATTCGTGTGTTCTGGTGTACAGCAGAGCTAACCTTGACCAAGTAAAAATTACAGGGTAAAATGGAATGCCATATAAACATGAGGCAGCAGCTGCGAGAGTTAAGAAGTTTTCCACTTGATTAGGTAAGAAATGTGATCAGAGCAGTGACCATTTGTAGTCAAGACTACTGGTGCCATCCCCAGTATCCACTTTCCTCTCCTTCATTAGTAATGGAAGCCTCTATTTTTAACTGGGCCATTGGCCACCTGCAATAAAGTTTTCGCTTCTCATCTTTCCTTACAGCCGGGTACAGCCATGTTACTAACTTCTGGCCAGAGGATGTAAGCGGAGTGTCTTGTGTAACTTTTGGAAAGTGCCTTTAAAGGAACTGACTTTCACTTCTTCCCTGTGTCTTCTATACTGGCTGAAGTTTGGATCATGAGAAAAGACGGACTCTCATTTTGAGGAGGTCAGAGTAGCAAAATGGAAGGAACCCAGGTTTCTGTGGATTATGGAGTCATTGTATAAACCCTGGACTGTCTACCTTAGTGATTTTTAACCTGACAGAGAAGCAAACTACTATCTATGTTTGAGATCCTGTTATTTTATTTCTTCTGTCTTTTACAGCTGGATCTATCTAATCTTAATTGACATACCAGCTCTTCCCAAAACAGTGACATAAAGCTAAAGGGAACTGTGTGACTATGGCAATGACAATGTTTTTGTAGACACAGCGAGTCTCTTATGTTTTAGGTAGTGATTGAATTTTGCTTAGTGCTAGCCTGATAGGTTGTGCTGTAAAATATTTTCAAGTGTGCCAAGAAAAAATCTCAAAAATTGCTGCAAATAAACAAGTTGAAAACCACTGGAGTAAGGAAAGAAGATGATAATCCCATTATTACCTGTGTTTTCCTCTGCCTGTCTCCTGTCACACGTTTAAAAGTTGTCTAAGAGCATGGGATCGTGGGTGTCCTCTGACTTCCGGCCTCCTAGAGGTCGCTTTGATGTGCTCGCTGTGACTAAGCTAACGTGTTAGAGCTAAAACGTGAAGCAGTTTCCAGCCTAGGTATGGCTGCGAAAACACAGGAAATATTTTTTAAAATTTGATTTTATTTTTAATTAACAAATAATAATTGTATATATTTATAGGGTAAAATGTGGTGTTTTGCTATATGTTTCTGTTGTAAATGATTAAATTAATTTACATGTTCTCATGTACTTTATTTTTCTGGTGAGAACATTTAAAATCTACTCTTTAAGCAATATTTTCTTGTTCTTGTTCTTTTCTTTTCTTTTTTCTTTCTTTTTTTTTTTTTTGACAGGCTCTGGCTCTGTCCCCCAGGCTGGAGTGCAGTGATGTGATCTTGGCTTACTGCAACCTCTGCCTCCTGGGTTCATGCCATTCTTCCACCTTAGCCTCCCGAGTAGCTGGGAGTACAGGTAATGCGCT
The DNA here is from genome assembly GCF_030222135.1 of Aotus nancymaae. NCBI lineage: Eukaryota > Metazoa > Chordata > Mammalia > Primates > Aotidae > Aotus > Aotus nancymaae. Next base: position 10,601,830 of record NW_026988453.1, on the reverse strand, counting down.
ATCATGCCCGGCTAAGTTTTTGCACTTTTTGGTAGAGACAGGGTTTTGCCATGTTGCACAGGCTAGTTTCTAACTCCTAGGCTTAAGCAATTCTGCTGCCTCAGCCTCCCAAGTGCTGCAGGTATGAGACACTGCGCCCGGCCAGCAATCTTGAAATACACATTATTATTAACTACAGTCACCATGCTGTGGAATAGTTCTCTAAAACTTACTCCTCTGGTCTCACTGAAACTCTGTGTGCTTTGACCAAATCTCAGCATCCCACCTCTCAGTACCTGGTAACCAGCTTTCTGCTCTCTACTTCTATGAGTTCAACTGTTTTAGATTTCACAAATAAGTAAAATCATGTGGTATTAGTTCTCCTGTGCCTAGCTTATTTTGGAGGGTATTTTAAGGCACAAATATGTTGTAGTGTAATTATGTTGTGATTTTTCCTGACCTGATGTCCCATGTCTGTAAAATTATTTTATTGAAACCCAGGCTCATTCCCTAAGATTCCCTGTCTGGGATAATAAATATCTTACTTCTCCATTTCCCAGAATTGTTCTGTCTGCATATAGTCCCCACTTTTTCTCCAAATAGTTTCTCAAGCAAATGGAGTTCCTTTTCTGAGAGGATGAGTAAAACTTTAACATCTTTAAATCTTCATAGACATCTGTTAAACCAAATGACTCACACTGTGCATGGTTTTATAACCCTCTTTAATACTTATGAACTATATTGTACAATTATTCTAGTTATTACAGATTGCCCTACAATGCCATTTTTAGTGGCTGCATATTGGTTATTACTTGGATAGTCCATAACCTACCTAACAAAGTCCTTAATGTCTGGAATTTCAACTGTTAGCAAAAACACTACAATGCACGATCTTATACACATGAAAAGAAATGAGACGAGAACTTCACTGACTTCAAAGACAGCTTGAGGATTCAGATCTTCACATCTACACAAGAGACGAGATTTGCAGATTTGGGGAAAAGGCTATGCACGGTTGTAAGCCTTTCAGTACATATTGCCAAATTGCCCTCCACTAAACTTTGACCATGACCTACGAATTCTATTCCTTTGTATAGCTGAATAGTATTCCACGGAATGTGTGAGCTCCATTTTGTTTATCCACTCATCTGCTCATAGAAACTTGGATTGTTTCTACCTTTTGGCTATGATGAACAAAGCTGCTATGGATATTCGTATTAGAGCATCTGCTTTAGTCTTTGTTTTAAATTTTTTTCTTTCTTTCTTTCTTTTTTTGAGACAGTCTCGCCCTGTCACCAGGTGCCAGGCTGGAGGGCAGTGGCATGACCTCAGCTCACTGCAACCTCCACCTCCCGGGTCAAGCAATTCTCCTGCCTCAGCCTCCCAAGTAGCTGGGACTACAGGCGTGCGCCACCACACCCAGCTAATTTTTATATTTTAGTAGAGTTGGGGTTTCACCATGTTGGCCAGGCTTGTCTCAAACTTCTGACCTCTGGTGACCCGCCCGCCTTGGTGTATGTTTGGGGTTCTGCTCATGTAAGACTATGCATCTGTGCCTTGCAAGAATGGCAGCTTGGCTGAGTACAGAAATTTTATTGTACAATATTTCCTCTCAAACACTAACTTCTGCTACCTAGTGTTACAGAACAGAAGCTCGATGCTAATATGAATTTCTTCTTTTTTGCTTATCTCTGGAGAGTGGCAGTATTGTTTTAAAATATCTGGATGGCATAATTTTCTTCCATGCAGGGCCAGGGCCCATTACTGTTCATCTTGATTTGTTTAGTAAGCCTTCAATGATCAATTTAGTCTTTTCCTTTCTAGCCTGAGAAATTATCTTCCATCATGTGCTAATTAATTCTTCTACTCATTCTGCTTTCTTTTATTTTTTTCTGAAATGTCTGTATTATATCTCTGTGTGTCTGTGTGTATATGTGTGTAATTTCAAGTCTGGTTCTTGATGAATTCTGGAGAATTCAATCTTGTCTTCATTATCTCTTTGGGTTTTTTGTGTGTGTGTGTGTGTGTTTGTCTGTGTGTGTGTGTGTGTGTGTGTGTGTACAGGCTCCAATCTACCCGTCATCACTTCTTTGCAGACTCCTGTGTGTTTCATTCACATCTGAACTTTTCTGATATCAAATAACTAAATCTTATAAATGTCTCTTATAGTTCCATCAATTCTACGTTATAAACACGTGACAGATTTCTAAAGATTTTCCCCTGCTTATTGGAGTAAACTGTTGTGTGGATGAGTATTTCTCTGATCTCTTAGGTTGGTTTCTTTTCTTTTCAATTGCTGTATCTTGCCTTAGATTTGGTGATTTTTTTTTTTTTTTTTGCTTACCATAGGGAAATCTACGTTCATTCACAATGGAGGTGAGAACAGTTTCGTTAAGAGGTTGTGTGAAAAGCAGTTAAAATCATCCAGGCTCAGACATAGTGAGAAAGAAGGAATACTGACTCACTGTGGTAATAGAATAGAATGGGGCTGATGACCAGGGCAGTTATTTGAGTAAAATTTAACATCTATCATGTTTTTTCTTTCTGAATTTATCATGGCAATCAAAAATGAGTACACAGTCTTTTTTCTTTTTATTCTGTTTTAAGTTCTGGGACACATGTGCAGAACATGCAGGTTTGTTACATAGGTGTACACTAGCCATGGTGGTTTGCTGCACCCCAACCCATTATCTACATTAGTTAATAAATGATGTTGGATTCTTCTAATGCTATCTCTCCCCTAGCCACCCCACACCCCGACAGGCCCTGGTGTGTGATGTTCCCCTCCCTGTGTCCGTGTGTTCTCATTGTTCAACTCCTACTTATGAGTGAGAACATGCAGTGCCTGGTTTTCTGTTCCTGTGTTAGTTTGCTGAGAGTGATGGTTTCCACCTTCATCCATGTCCCTGCAAAGGACATGAACTCATCCTTTTTTATGGCTGCTTAGTGTTCCATGGTGGATAAGTGCCACATTTTCTTTATCCAGTCTATCATTGATAGGCATTTGGGTTGGTTCCAAGTCTTTGCTATTGTGAATAGTGTTGCAATAAACATATGTGTGCATGTGTCTTTATGGTCGAATGATTTATAATCCTTTGTGTATATACCCAGTAATGGGATTGCTAGGTCAAATGGTGTTTCTGGTTCCTTGAGGAATTGCCTCACTGTCTTCCACAATAGTTGAACTAATTTACACTCCCACCAACAGTGTAAAAAAGTTCCTATTTCTCCACATCCTCTCCAGCATCTGTTGTTTCCTGAATTTTTAATGATCGTCATTCTAACCTGCGTGAGATGGTATCTCAATGTGGTTTTGATTTGCATTCCTCTAATGACGAGCGTTGATGAGCTTTTTTCATGTTTGTTACCTGCGTAAATGTCTTCTTTTGAGAAGTGTCTGTTAATATTCTTCACTCACTTTTTGATGGGGTTACTTTTTTTCTTGTAAATTTGTTTAAGTTCCTTGTAGATAGTGGATATTAGCCCTTTGTCAGAAGAATAGATTGCAAAAAATTTCTCCCATTCTGTAGGTTGCCTGTTCACTCTGATGATAGTTTATTTTGCTGTGCAGAAGCTCTTTAGTTTAATTAGATCCCACTTGTCTATTTTGGCTTTTGTCGCCATTGCTTTTGGTGTTTTAGTCATGAAGTCTTTGCCCATGCCTGTCTTGAATGGTACTTCCCAGGTTTTCTTCTAGGGTTTTTATGGTTTTAGGTCTTACATTTAAGTCTTCAATCCATCTTGAGTTTATTTTTGTATAAGGTGTAAGGAAGGGGTCCAGTTTCAGTTTTCTGCATATGGCTAGTCAGTTTTCCCAACACCATTTATTAAATAGGAAATCCTTTCCCCATTGCTTGTTTTGGTCAGGTTTGTCAAAGATCAGATGGTAGTAGACGTGTGGCAATAATTCTTAGGCCTCTGTTCTGTTCCATTGATGTATATATCTGTTTTGGTACCAGTACCACGCTGTTTTGCCTTGTAGTATAGTTTGAAGTCAGGTAGTGTGATGTCACCAGCTTTGTTCTTTTTGTTTAGGATTGTCTTGGCTATACAGGCTCTTTTTGGTTCCATATGAAATTTAAAGTAGCTTTTTTCTAATTCAGTGAAGAAAGTCAATGGTAGTTTGATGGGAATACCACTGAATCTATAAATTACTTTGGGCAGTATGGTCATTTTCACAATATTGATTCTTCCTATCCATGAGCATGGAATGTTTTCCCGTTTGTCTGTGTCCTCTCTTATTTCCTTGAACAGTAGTTTGTAGTTCTCCTTGAAGAGGTCCTTCACATCCTTTGTAAGTTATTCCTAGGTATTTTATTCCCTTTGTAGCAATTGTGAATGGGAGTTCACTCATGATTTGGCTCTCTGTTTGTCTGTTATTGTTGCATAGGAATGCTTGTGATTTTTGCACATTGATTTTGTATCCTGAAACTTTGCTGAAGTTGCTTATCAGCTTAAGGAGATTTGGGGCTGACATGATGGGGTTTTCTTTTTTTTTTTTTTTTTTTTTTGAGACGGAGTCTCACTCTTGTTACCCAGGCTGGAGTGCAATGGCACGATCTCGGCTCACCGCAACCTCCGCCTCCTGGGTTCAGGCAATTCTCCTGCCTCAGCCTCCTGAGTAGCTGGGATTACAGGCACGCGCCACCGTGCCCAGCTAATTTTTTTGTATTAATAGAGACGGGGTTTCACAATGTTGACCAGGATGGTCTCGATCTCTCGACCTCGTGATCCACCCGCCTCGGCCTCCCAAAGTGCTGGGATTACAGGCTTGAGCCACCGCGCCCGGCAAATGTACAATCATGTCATCTGCAAATGGACAATTTAACTTCCTCTCTTCCTATTTGAATGCCCTTTATTTCTTTCCCTTGCCTGATTGCCCTGGCCAGAACTTCCAACACTATGTTAAATATGAGTGGTGAGAAAGAGTATCCTTGTCTTGTGCCTGTTTTCAAAGGGAATGCTTCCAGCTTTTGCCCATTCAGTATGATAAGTAGCTCTTATTATTTTGAGATACATTCCATCAATACCTAGTTTATTGAGAGTTTTTAGCATGAAGGGGTGCTGAATTTTATCAAAGGCCTTTTCTGCATCTATTGAGATAATCATGTGGTTTTTGTCGTTGGTTCTGTTTATGTGATGGATTATGTTTACTGATTTACATACGTTGAACCACCTTTGCCACCCAGGGATGAAGCAGACTTGATCATGGTGGATAAGCTTTTTGATGTGCTGCTGGATTTGGTTTGCTAGTATTTTATCGAGGATCTTCACGTTGATGTTCATTAGGGATACTGGCCTGAAATTTTCTTTTTTTGTTGCGTCTCTCCCAGGTTTTGGTATTAGGATGATGCTGGCCTCATAAAATGAGTAAGGAAGGAGTCCCTCTTTTTCTATTGTTTGGAATAGTTTCAGAAGGAATGCTACCAGCTCCTCTTTGTACTTCTGGTAGAATTTAGCTGTGAATCCATTTGGTCCCGGAATTTTTTTGGTGGGTAGGCTACTAATTACTGCCTCAATTTTAGAACTTATTATTGGTCTATTCAGAGATTTGACTTCTTCCTGGTTTGGTCTTGGGAGAGTGTATGCGTCCAGGAATTTATCAATTTCTTCTAGATTTTCTAGTTTATTTGCATAGAAGTATTAATAATATTCTCTGATGGTAGTTTGTATTTCTGTGGGATCAGTGGTGATATCCCTTTTACTATTTTTTATTGTGTCTATTAGATTCTTCTTTCTTTTCTTTTTTATTAGTCTGGCTAGTGGCCTATCTATTTTGTTAATCTTTTCAAAACCAGCTCCTGGATTCATTGATATTTTGAAGGATTTTTTTTGTGTCTTTATCTCCCTCAGTTCTGCTCTGATCTTAATCATTTCTTGTTTTTTGCTAGCTTTAGAATTTGTTTGCTCTTGCTTCTCTAGTTCTTTCAATTGTGACATTAGGGTGTCAATTTTAGATCTTTCATGCTTTTTCCTGTAGGCATTTAATGCTATAAATTTCCCTCTAAACATTGCGTTAGCTGTGTCCCAGAGATTCTGGTATGTTGTGTCTTTGTTATCATCAGTTTCAAAGAACTTATTTATTTCTGCCTTCATTTCGTTATTTACCCAGCAGTCATTCAGGAGCTAGTTGTTCACTTTCCCTGTAGTTGTGAGGTTTTGAGTGAGTTTCTTAATCCTGAGTTCTAATTTGATTGCACTGTGGTCTGAGAGACTGTTTGTTATGATTTCTATTTTTTGCATTTGCTGAAGAGTGTTTTACTACCAATTATGTGGTTAATTTTAGAATAAGTGCAATGTGGTGCTGAGAATAATGTATATTCTATTGGTTTGGGGTGGAGAGTTCTGTAGACGTCTCTTAGGTCACTTGGCCCAGAGCTGAGTTCAAGTCCTGAATATCCTTGTTAATTTTCTGTCCCATTGACCTGTCTAATATTGGCAGTGGGGTATTAAAGTCCCTCACTATTATTGTGTGGGAATCTAAGTCTCTTTGTAAGTCTCTACGAACTTGCTTTATGAATCTGGGTGCTCCTGTATTGGGTGCATATTTATTTAAGACAGTTAGCTCTTTTTGTTGCATTGATCCCTTTACCATTGCGTAATGGCCTTCTTTGTGTTTTTTGATCTTTGTTGGTTTAAAGTCTGTTTTATCAGAGATTAGGATTGCAACCCCTTTTTTATTTTTTATTTTTGCTTTCCATTTGCTTGGTAAATATTCCTCCATCTCTTTATTTTGAGCCTATGTGTGTCTTTTTATATGAGATGGGTCTCCTGAATACAGCACACCCATGGATCATGACTCCAATTTGCCAGTCTGTGTCTTTTAATTGGGCCATTTAGCTCATTTACATTTAAACTTAATATTGTTATCTGTGAATTTGATTCTGTCATTATGATGCTAGCTGGTTATTTTGTCCATTAGTTGATGCAGTTTCTTCATAGTGTCAATGGTCTTTACAACTTGGTATGTTTTTGCAGTGGCTGGTACCGGTTGTTCCTTTCCACGTTAGTGCTTCCTTCAGGAGCTCTTGTAAGGCAGGCCTGGTGGTGACAAAATCTCTCAGCATTTGCTTGTCTGTAAAGGATTTTATTTCTTCTTTGCTTATGAAGCTTAGTTTGGCTGCATATGAAATTCTGGGTGGAAAATTCTTTGCTTTAAGGATGTTGAATATTGGCCCCACTCTCTTCTGGCTTGTAGAGTTTCTGCAGAAAGAGCCACTGTTAGTCTGATGGGCTTCCCTTTGTGGCTAACCCAACCTTTCTCTCTGGCTGCCCTTAACATTTTTTTCCTTCATTTCCATCAGGTGAATCTGACAATTATGTGTCTTGTAGTTGCTCTTCTCAAGGAGTGTCTTTGTGGTGTTCTCTGTATTTCCTGAATTTGAATGTTGGCCTGCCTTGCTAGATTAGGGAAGTTCTCTTGGATAATATCCTAAAGAGTGTTTTCAAACTAAGTTTCATTCTCCTCGTCACTTTCAGGTACATCAATCAAATGTAGGTTTGGTTTTTTCTCATAGTCCCTTATTTCTTGGAGGCTTTGTTCATTCCTTTTCATTCTTTTTTCTCTAATCTTGTCTTCATGCTTTATTTCATTAAGTTGATCTTCAATCTCTCACATCCTTTATTCCACTTGATTGATTCAGCTATTGATACTTGTGTATCCTTCATGAAGTTCTCGTGCTGTGTTTTTCAGCTCCATCAAGTCATTTATGTTTTTCTCTAAACTGGTTATTCTAGTTAGCAATTCCTCTTTTTTACAAGGTTCTTAGCTTCCTTGCATTGGGTTAGAACATGCTTCTTTAGCTCAGAGGAGTTTGTTATTACCCACCTTCTGAAGCCTACTTCTGTCAGTTCATCAAACTCATTCTCCGTCCAGGTTTGTTTCCTTGCTGGCAAGGAGTTGTGATCCTTTGGAGGAGAAGAGCTGTTCAGGTTTTTGGAATTTTCAGCTGTTTTGTGCTAGTTTTTCCTCATCTTTGTGCATTTATCTACCTGTGGTCTTTGATGTTGGTGACCTTTGGATGGGGTTTTCACATGGACATCCTTTTTGTTGATGTTGATATTGTTCCTTTCTGTTTGTTATTTTTCCTTCTAACAGTCAGGCCCCTCTGCTGCAGGTCTACTGGAGTTTGCTGGAAGTCCACTCCAGAGTCTTTAAAAGCCCCTTCTCAGTTGAGGCAGTGGCTTCTTGTCTGGCTACTTGTCCCAAGGAGAAGTCAAGAGCAAGAACCCCATAAATGTCCCCTCTCTGTGTGTACTTTTGATGCATACACTTCCCCCAGAGCTGTTGTTACAATTAAGATTTACCCTCCCAAACCCTGATTCAGGGTCCTCCAACTCAATTGTAGTACCTACTGATCTCAGTTAAGGAGGTTTGCATGGTTCATCTACCTGTTTTCCTTGTACTTATTTGTAAACTGCTCCTTTTCATCCAATGAATGCCTGACCAGGTTTCACATGTACCACCTCTGACAGGAACATGATGCCTTCCCCTGGTTTACAATACAATACAGATTATTCCTTTTTTTTTTCATATTCCTTTGATCACATGCCTATGTCCAAGGTATAATCTCCATCTAGAAGTCCTATTGCTTGCTTTTAAAGTAAAGGTAGCATTTAGTTTGTCTATCTGAGACTGGGTCAGAAGTTGGCTCTGCTGTTCTGGAACTAATATTCAAGAGATGGTATTTTCAACTCACCCTTCATTACAAGAATAATTAATTGTTGATCCAAATTGGGTGTCTGTGTTTACATGAACCATTCCATTGAAGGGTTTTGGAGGAGTTCCACATGATTTTCCTAGGAGGAAGAAGCAGAATTTGGGATTAAGTGTAGAGTTCAACTTACCTTTGTTTGTGAGGTTCAAACTGGAGTGTGGCATACTGAACAGCATATACAGTTCTGATTGTTTCAACAGAATTGAATGTTGAGGAAACTTGGCAAACAACCTCAGAACCACACAATCTTTAAACCACTTTAAAAAAGACTACCTTGCATCTCCTAATAAAGATTATTTATGGGCCGGGTGAAGTGGTTCATGCCTGTAATCTTAACACTTTGGGACACCAAGGCAGGTGGATCACCTGAGGTTGGGAGTTCAAGACCAGCCTGGCCAACATGGCAAAACCCCATCTCTACTAAACAATGCAAAGGTTAGCTGGGTGTAGAGATGGGCACCTGTAATCCCAGCTACCCAGGAGGCTGAGGCAGGGAGACTTGCTTGAACCCAGGAGGAGGAGGTTGCAGTAAGCCAAGATTGCACCACTGCACTCCAGCCTGGGCCATAGAGTGAGGCTCCATCTCAAAGCAAAACAAAACAAAACAAAACAACACCAACAGAAACAATACAACACAAAACAAGTCATTTATGGCTAAAGTGTTGTACTCTTATTCCGCCAGCCAAAATCAAAGGCCTCAAAATTTAGGATATCCTCCCTATTTTTAGTTAGCCAAGCACAGTTCACTGCAACCCACGTAAATTTCTTTTGTACTCCTGTTTCATTCATTTCATAGTTTCAGCCATCAAGGATCATCTACAGTGAATGTAAATTTTCTTTCTAATTCCTTTGTGAGAGTCATTCTCATGAAATGAGCATCTAGTCAAGGTTCAGAAACTTCAAGCAATATGAAGAGGTGATGTGCAAATTCACCCTTTAAAAGTACCTTGGGCAAATGTAGACATCCTGCCTCCAAAATTCGAGCAAACTGAACCAAATCCCGGCTGTTCTGTTTTTATTGTTGTTGTTTGTAGAGATGGGGTTTGGCCATGCTGCCCAGGCTGGTGGCAAACTCCTGAGCTCAAGCTGTCTGCCAGCCTTGGCCTCCCAAAGTGCTGGGATTATAGGTGTGAGCCACCAAGCCCAGTTCCACCAATGCCCAGACATGAAGTAGCTCCCAGGGAGGGGTTACTCACGTCTACAGTTGTCTTCAGCGCTTGACCAGACCAAGTTTTCTAAGCAGGAGATAGAGAACATACTCCCAAAATACCCAGGACGGCATTCATAATTCAAAGATGTCCCAATTGGAAACTCAGACTCATTAATTGGGGTTGTAGGACTGGCAAACGGATACTGCTCTGGGGTTTTACAGTGACCTGGAGAACAAAACCACAGGAATATCAAAGTTTGCAGAGAGCCTTCCACCCTACCTTCTCTTTCTCTCCAATTAAGCTAATAGATGGGACCACAGAAACAAAGAAACTTACAAGAATAGCAAAAGATTTTCTTCCCCTTGACGTTACCTTGGGATGGAGCTTTCAATGGCATCTACTCAGCAGGAAATTTTTACTATTTGGAAGACTACTCAGCTTTCTGATCTTTTTGTTCTTATTTCACCAAAGCAAGAACTTCAACTTATAGTTTCACGTCAGACCTCCTATAGGAGTGCCTATATCCACAGTTAACCACTTAAATCCTCAGGTATTTGTGCTAATTCACTCATGAGTTGTGATACATATTTTATCATCTCTCTCCATCTACTCCATTCTCAGGGTGCCTCTCTGGCCCTTCAAAGCAAATACCACTTGTAGTGAGTTGAATGATATTCTCCTAAAAGATATCTCTACCTAAAACCTCAGAATAGGAACTTATTTGGAATAATGATTTTCCAGATAGAATTAAGGTTAGGATCTTGAGATTAGATCATCTTTTATTTAGAGTGGGCCCTAAATCCAATGATGGATGTCCTATCAGGGAAAAAGCAGAGGGATTTGAAAAATAGAGACACAGGGGAAAAGGCTATCATGGAAGCAGGGACTGGAATGAAGCATCCATAAACCAAGGAATGCCAAAGAATTCCAAAAACCAGCAGGAGATGGAAGAAGCAAGGAATTGGTTATTTTCTAGAGCCTTAGAAGATGGGAAAATACCCCTGCCAACACCTCGATTTCAGACTTCTAGACTACAAAACTGTGAAATAATAAGTTTCTTTTGTTTTAAGTCACCTAGTTTGTGGTAATTTGTTACAGCAGCCCTAGGAAACTAATACACTGTTCTTCTTCTGATGCTAAACCAGGCATTTAAAGATAGAACAAAATAGGCTGGGCACAGTGGCTCATGCCTTGTAGTCTCAGCACTCCTGGGACGGATTGCTTGAGCTCAGGAGTTCAAGACCAGCCTGGGTAACATGAGGAAACCCAGTCTACATAAAATACAAGAATTAGCTGGGTGTGGTGGCATGCACCTGTGGTCCTAGCTACTTGGGAGGCTGGGATGGGAGGCTTACTTGAGCCAGGGAGGTCGAGGCTGCAGTAAGCTATGATTGCACCACTGTACTCCAGCCTGGGCAAACAAGCAAGACCCTGCCTCAAAAACAGACACAGCACACACACAGATACACACACAAACACACACACACACACAAAAGAACCAGAACAAAACAGACTAAGTTAGCCTCCCATAAGAAGCTATGTCTTCTTTTTGAGAGAGTATATTGTGTGCTGCATGTTTTTACTTTTATTGTTTACAGTATTTGCAATTTTCAAATTTTATTTTTTATACAGACAGGGTCTTGCTGTGTTGGCCAGGTTGGTCTTGAACTCTTGGCCTCAATCCTTTCACCTCGGCCTTCCAAAGTGCTGGGATTACAGACGTGAGCCACCGTGCCCAGCCATATGCTGCATGTTTTCAAACAGAGTCTGAACTAAACTACCTCCTTTTTGGAGAAGACTTCCTCCATCTGTTCATTCATTAAGCCTGCACTGGGGCTTAAGCATTTGCATTAAAAAATCAAACACCGCATGTTCTCACTCATAGGTGGGTGCTGAACAATGAGAACACATGGCCACAGGAAGGGGAGCATCACACACTGGGGTCTGTTGGGGGGGCAAGGGAAGGACAGCAGGGGGTTGGGGCGGTCAGGGAGGGATAACATGGGGATAAATGCCAGATGTAGGTCACAGAGAGATGGAGGTAGTAAACCACATTGCCATGTATGTACCCATGCAACAATCCTGCATGATCTGCACATGTACCCCAGAACCTAAAGTACAATAAAAAAAATTAAAAAAAATTGTTTTACTAGATTCTGGTCAGGAGCCGTGGCTCACGCCTGTAATCCCAGCACTTTGTGGGGCTGAGGCGGGCGGATCATGAGGTCAAGAGATCGAGACCATCCTGGCCAACACGGTGAAACCCTGTCTCTACTAAAAATGCAAAAATGAGCTGGGCGTGGTGGCACATACCTGTAGTCCCAGCTACTCGGGAGGCTGAGGCAAGAGAATCACTTGAACCCAGGAGGTGGACTTTGCAGTGAGCTGAGATCACGCCACTGCCCTCCACCGTGGTGACAGAGTGAGACTCCATCTCAAAAAAAAAAAAAAAAAAAAAAAAAAAATTTACTGGATTCTGAAGGGTACCACTCAGTTGGAGGGTAAAGATCAAAGGTTAAGTGCCTTTCATCAGGTCTGAATGCCTTTTCACCTTGGATTGCTCTTCTCTCTCAGGGTTTCCCTGTGGATAATGGAATATTCCAAGGCTGGTGCCACATCGCCAATCCACTCCAGCTTCTGTTCTGGAAAAGGCTGAATGTTTGCCCTAAAGGAACAGGCAACTTCTCCCGTCCTTAGGAAGAAACAGCCTCTTCCTTTTCATACTCTTTTCTTTGGGCTACTCATTTCCTTGCCTCTTACCCCCGAGTGAAACAGTTCAAGTACAAAGATGAAGTTGGCCTGGAGGCAAGCTGACAAGTGGACAAACTTTTAGTCAAGACAAAGAGTCTTTTTGGTTAGCCCATGCAGCAAAACACTAGTTAAAACCTTAGCTAAATAATATCCACATTTCCAATTTTGAACTCTGCATGCCCATGTGCATCTCATGAACTTATGGAGCGTGTCTGTCAATTATACTGATACTGGCTAGTGTTCATAGGCAGTTATTTTCATGTCCTCTCCAGTGAATACATTTTTCTTCCTGATTTTCATAACTGTGTCTTGCTGCCTTCCCTCCGCCGCTCCCTTCAGACCCCTTACCCCACCCTTCTCCACTCCACCAGCAAGAAGAGTTCTGCTCATCTTAATTCAAACACACCTTGGCGCTGCTGAAACCCATCTGTTTTAGCTACAGTATGTCATTTTGACATTTCCACTTATGACAAAGTTAATCTCACAAACAGATACCATACTCTTATTATAGAGACATGAAGGATTGGGTCCAGATATTCTAACCCATTTAGGATATGTGGAAGCAGATACTGACCAGCAGAAGCAGAAAGTTCACAGCGAGGGGCGGGGCTGCTCCAAACCCCATTCCCTTGAGGGTCACTTGTGCAGCGGATGGTGCTGTTCCCAATGAGGTCGAAGGTCATCCCTCTGTCTGGGTGGGGGTCGCATGTGTAAGATACTTCTTTTCCATAGGGAATATCTCCAAGGGGAGTTTCTGTGTGTCTCCCATTAAGGATAGCTGGAGGATTTGGACAAAAGATTTCTAGAAAGAAAGCAAGAGCTCTCAATTCCATTTAAAAATTTAAATTCGAGTCCAAGGTGATTCCACAGTTGTCATACGGTGACTGTGTCGCTAATTAAGTGTACTTTTTTCTTAAGGAAAGTAGAAACTGCATAATAAATGTATTAGGCCTCTGCTAAGATGGAGCTAAATGAAATGACAACTAAATCAACGTTTATTACAAAAGTCTTCCCCAAATTAAGCATCCTAAATTTTTCAGATAGTTAAGATTTCTGAATAATAAATAGTATATTCCTTTAAATAAAATTCTTCATAGCCACATTAAAGGGAAATGATCCATTAATTCAGTAAGCATTTTTTGAGTACCTCCTGTACGTCAAGTACCGTTTTAAGCCCAAGATAAATATGATCTTTGACATCAAGAATCTGCATACTGGAGACATCGTTCTAAAATATATTATGCATTTACTATTTGTATATCAGTGATTTAATTTTTCTTTATGATGCCAGGCAATGATTTTCAAAATAAATATGAAAGATTACAGTAATGCTGTCATAATGAAATAAAATATACTGTGTACTCTTGTGTTTCAAAAGGCTCAAGAATGTTAGGCTTTTTTGAGATACTCATTGATTTTTAAAGGATTTTTTGTTGTTGTTAAAGAAACTCATTATTCTTTGGAATGCCTGTATTTGGAGACACTCCTTCCCCTTTCTAATTTGCTTTGAATTTGGGAAGAGGATATTACAGCTTAAAAAATTATAAACTAATCAAAGGCTAAAATAGCTTAACCAATGTTTACACTCTAGTCAGTGATTTCAGGTATATGTTGGCTTCATGAGGGTATTTTCTCTTTTTTTTCTTTCATACTTCTTAACTATTTCAGGGAAATAGTTGACTTCCTGTTTGTCAAATAGCTGACTTCCACCTATGCAAGATGAAACTATCATGTTTCGTCATATAAATCAGTACAAGACATTGAAATAATTTAAAGCAAAGTATTCATTTGAGCAAAATTCTATTGTAAACATGTATGTTTAATAGCTATGCTTAGAAGGGGAAGCAATAGCGCTGATTGATTTAGTGAAGAAGTAAATGAACAGATTGGACATAGTAGTGTTTCTGTTTTTTACACACTATTTTCTGCCCTCTTAAAAATAAAAAGCAACCCCCTTGCTGCCATTTCCTTCTCCAGCTATAGTCCTACTTCTACTCTCTTTACATGAAAACTCCTCTGAAATATTGTCTATGATCTGTTACAATTCCTCCCGTTCATTCTCCCAAGAATTCATCCCAATCAGTGTTTGCCAGCACTCTACTGAAACTGCCACTTTTTACCTCCAAGTTGCTAAACCCAAAGATCAATTTTCTGTGCCCACCGAATTTGACCTTTCTATAGCATTTGACACAGTTGGTTAGTCTAATCTCCTTAATAGAATTTCCCCACTTGGCTTCCAGGGCACCTCACCTTCCTGTGTTTTCTCTTACTGCAGTGGCTGCTTCATCATAATCTCTTTCATCATTCTTCCTTCTCACCTTTTCAACTCTTAATGCTGGACATCCAGGCTCAGTCCACGCATCTGTTCTTGAGCAGCACTCACTCCCTAGGTGAGGATCTCTTTCAGTCTTGATTTTAAGCATAGCAGATACAATGATGGCTTTTACCTACCTATGGGCAGCCTGGGACTCTCCAAGATACCCATCTGGATATTAAGAGGAATACAAAACTTATGTCCTAAGCTTAACTCTTGATTTCCCCCATTCCCAAACTTCATGCAGTCCCCTGCATTACAGCTAAGGGAAATTCTACGCTGGCAGTCGTTCTGGCCAAAAGCCTGGAAACTGTCTATGATTCTTCTCTTTCTCTCACATAAGCAAACCATCAGCAAATCCTGTCATCTGCACCTTGAAAATATATCCAGAATTTGATCACTTCTCATCGTCACCTTTCCCAACAGCTATCCTGGGCCAACTTCTCTGATTAAATTGCTGCAACAGCCTCCCAGTTTGAACCCTCAGCTATACCTAGAGGTGCACTTCACTTTGGGGTCCTCAGCTACTTTCTCAACTGGAGCACTGAATCAATTGAGAGCATTTTCTTAATAACACTTAGTATTATTTGAACATTTCTATTCATGTTTTTGTTTTATTTTGTCTTTATTCTTGCACAAAAATATAAACATGGACTTATCTGTCTTGTTTATAGGCATATTCCCAGTTCCCAGAAGATTGCTTGGCACTAATAGGTGTTCAAATAATTTTGTGTTGAAAGAATGAGTAGTGACTAAACGGATAACTGAGGGAAGAACTGAAAAGTTGAAGTGTGACTATTACTTCTGACAGGAAAGAAGAGAAAAATTTAGCATAGCACCTTGCTGTACATTTATTTCTATGAAGCATTTCTCTCTATTTATAGCACAGACTCTCCTCATAAATATTTATAGGATGTTACCCAAAACCACATGATGCTCAGGTTTATTTTCCCCCAAAACATTGCTTGTATCTATTCCAACAAAAACAATTTCTATTAAAAATGGACATAAATAGCAGGACAAACAATAGATCATCTCATGGGGCAAACCACATTCAGAAAAAGACAAAGAGAAAGATCCAGACTGAAGAAGTGTTTCATCTACTCACGTTCACACACAGGAACACTGTTACTCCAAAGGCTTCTCATTCCAACCAAGACACAATGACTGACGGAACTGCCCTTCAAGCGAAACCTAAAGAACAAAGCAGTAGTGCCTGGATGAATGCACCATTTCTCTCTTCTCTTCATTGACAGATCTCAGCCTCCTCCCTGGGAATTCCTAACTTAATTAACGTTTCACTGCTCGGCTAAAGCACAGGTAAAAAGACTCAGTTCACTTGGTTTCTCACTGACAGGCTCAGAAGACAGATCATGTTGGAGAAAGTGTAGCTTTCAGTGAGGACAAAGCAATAACAGCTGGCAAAGCTGTCAATCGTATGTAATCGGACTTTAAAATATTTTTACTTACTCTTTCATTCTTACTACTAATTCCACTATTTATTTGTTTAAAAGTTTTGTGAAATAATCTTTCCGTCTTATTTATCTTATATACAACTTTCTCTTTTTTTTTTTTTTTTGAGACGGAGTTTCGCTCTTGATACCCAGGCTGGAGTGCAATGGCGCGATCTCGGCTCACCGCAACCTCCGCCTCCTGGGTTCAGGCAATTCTCCTGCCTCAGCCTCCTGAGTAGCTGGGATTACAGGCACGCGCCACCATGCCCAGCTAATTTTTTGTATTAGTAGAGACGGGGTTTCACCATGTTGACCAGGATGGTCTCGATCTCTTGACCTCGTGATCCACCCGCCTCGGCCTCCCAAAGTGCTGGGATTACAGGCTTGAGCCACCGCGCCCGGCCACAACTTTCTCTTATATAACAAACTTTTCTTAACAACCCCTTAGAATATTTATCTCTTCGTGTATGCAAATTATTATTTGTTCATACATCTAATGTCACACACACACACACACACACACACACACACACACATATATATATATACTTTTTTTTTCAAGATCTGTTGTATTTCTGTTGTTGTTTCTGCTTTGTCCCTCACTGGAAGCTGCATGTTTTCCAAAATGATTTGATTTCTTAGCCTCTATCAGTGAGAAATCAAATGAGTGGAGCTTTTTCCTTTTTAAACCTCTGTTCATGGATCCATCTGATTCATACCGCACTTCCCAATCATTGCTTCAGATATTATTCTCCTCCAGTACTTCTTTGCACTAGGTCAGTCTCCTTTTCTGGACTGCTGGCTGTATTTCTGTTTGTACTTGACACTGAGTTGTATGTGCCATTTTTTCTTTATCTCTTTATCTCCCGATGGTACTGCCACTTAGCCCCTACTTTTTTAAAACCACACTTCCAGAAGTTAATCTCCCTGTATTCTTCTTTTCCTAGGTCAGCCCTCTTTTTGGATTTATCCTTGAGCTCAAGAGTCACTCTTCAGAGCTGAGTCGCTGATTTTAATTCTGGGTCACACTCACCCTTCATCACAAATAAAGGACACTTTTGCCCCAAGCTGGAGATTAAGTGGAAGCAGCACATGGCCATGAGGGAGTTGACCCAAGAAGTCATCACAGGATTTCACTAGAATAAAAAAAAACAGGAGTAAGACCTCCATGTGAGGGGTACAGAGAGCAATCTAGAAACCAGAGAGTCGAGGCACCTGCACATCTGGGGGCTTCCGGGCTCCAGTCTCCCTGGGGTGTGCAGTGCAGAGAAGCAGCCCCTCTGAGGTCATAGCCGGGCTCACAGCTGTAGAACACTTCCTGCCCAGGTGAAAAGTTGACCTGATTGCTTTGGGTATGCTCACCATGCAGGATTTCTGGAGGTGGCTGACACACTGTGGAAAGGACAGTTCCAGAGTACTTGTTAGTTATGGGGGAATTTCCTTTGCTATAGCTTATGCTTGCTGAAGCCCTCATAACTAGTCAGAGGTAGAGAAATAGAACCCAGTTGTCCCTAGCACAAGACCTCGAATTCACTTGTAAATCTACAAGGCATGAGGTTTTGTCTCCTAGCTCTTGCTATCCGGTGTGGAGTTGTTAGTATTGGTGGAGTCTCCATCTACATGCTTCCTAGGAAGGCAATCCCAGTTTTCACCCGTTATTCAGGTAATGAGACTGTCACCTGAGCCCAAGCCTGTTTTACAGATTTCCCCCCCATTTCTCTGATTACACACCTATGACTAAAGTACAGTCATAATGTTTCAGGACAGGCAAGCCCCCAAATTGGGGCTTATTCTGGAAGGGTTCTTGACTCACCCAGGAAAGAATTCAAAGATGAGCCAGTGGTACTAGATAGAAATCTTTTGGTGAAAGACACTGCCCCTTGCAGAACACGGCTAACTCACAGGCAGTGTGTCCAGAGTCGGCAACATACAGGCTCCTGGCAGGCAACTCTATTTATACGCCTGTGAACCTGCTTCAATTACATGTAAATTGAGGAGTGATCAATGCAAATTAAGGGGTGACTTATTTAGAACTTTCCAGGAAAGGGGTGGTAACTTCCAGGTCATGGCCATGGCCGTTTGTAAACTGTCATAGTGCTGATGGGATTGTGAGGGCAGCTAGGGATTGCTTTCATCGCCATCTGCTGGTTCCTGCTAGGGATTGCTTTTGTCGTCATCTGCTGGTTCCTGCTGATTTTTCACTTCATCCTGTCTAAGCCAGATCCTGTTTTGGTCAGCAGGATTGTGAACACAACACAAGCCCTGCCCATCTCCTACCTCAATACATCCAACTTTGTATGTCTTTATCTGTTCGTCTTCCCAGCTCAGTGGTTGCACAAGGCTAACATGGGTTAGTAGAAGAATTGTAAGCTGCTTCTCTGTCCCTATGTATCAGCCATTACACCTCCCACTCCACTGCTAAACCAGCTATTGTGACACCAGTAGACAAGATGAACTATCAAAACCAAAAGCCCTTAAATAAGCCAGCCCTTTGTCACAAGAGGACATATTATTTGGAGAGTGTTTGACTCAACGTCTGCCTTTACTTACAGTCCTGTTCGTCCATGCTTAGGGCATCAGAACCCATTTTAACATCAACCTAATCTGTACCTCATTCAAGATGAATTTAAAAATCATCACTTAACTGGCTTTGAGCAAGTTACTTTCACTCTTAGATTCCCAGGGATAAAATGTAGGAGGCAGATGGCTTG
Source organism: Aotus nancymaae (assembly GCF_030222135.1). Lineage (NCBI taxonomy): Eukaryota > Metazoa > Chordata > Mammalia > Primates > Aotidae > Aotus > Aotus nancymaae. Next base: position 10,582,753 of record NW_026988453.1, on the reverse strand, counting down.
AGCCCAGGAGTTTGAGGCTGCAGTGAGCCATGACTGTATCACTGTATCATTGATCAGCCTGGGCAACAGAGATGGACCTCAACCCTAATAAATAGGTTTTTAATAAAATAAAATAACAAAATAAAATGTAGGAGGCAGACCATTATAGACAAACTCTAAAGTCTTCATCTCTATTCTGATGCCATGATTTCTGGTCTTTGTAAACCAGTCTCTTTCTTTCACCAATGGATGCTGATAGAAGTATGGCAAGAGCTAGAGCATTCAGACTCTGGGGTCTAAGACCCTTGCCTATCAAAATCTTGGGTGTCTCAGCTAGAGCATGTGACTTGGCCAATTTACCCAACCTCTGAAAGGCCAAGCTGACTTCACTCTTAAATGGATATTACAACAGCACAATTTCAAAGTGTTATTGTAAATAATAAATGAGAAAATATATATAAAGTGCTTAGTGCACAGCTGACCATAAAGAAAGTTCATATGATTTTTCAATATAATTGAGAGAGAGTGCAGCTGGTACTGTGCCCTGATAACTGATTAATAGGTGAGTCCAAAATCTTTATTCTTGGCTAATTAAGGTCTTGCTTTTCACAGTGAGGACATATATGCATAGGTGCATGCACACCCCAATTCTTAATTTCATGCTTCTTTTTCCCAAACTTGCTCTTCCACACTACTCACCACACATCCCTCCCTCTGAACAAATACTAACATCCTGATCCAACAGCAACTCATGTCATTTGCAGGGCCCTTCTAGGCCTCAGTCAGACTCACCCCTGGAGCAGCTTGGTAACTCTGGCTTCCATTTGTTCAGGGCCTGACATTGCACACGGGGGGATCCTTTCATGACGAAGCCAGGCTGACACCTAAACTCCACAACTTCGTTTAAGGAAAATAAGCTTCTGTTTTCAGATACCATTATTCCATTTTCAACATTTGGAGGCGTGCATTTGTTAGGTATAATGCACTGAGGGGCCGGGCCGCTCCAGATGCCCACTTGATCCTCATTGCTGGTGCAGTGTATGGAGGGCTCACCCACGAGCTCAAACGCATTTCTCCCTCCGCTTCCAGGATTGCAGCGGTAGGTCACCACTGATCCATAGTGAAAATACTCCCTGTTGGTGCTAGTGAAGTCTCCATTGACGATGGAGGGGGGCAGCCCACAAGGAATTTCTGGGAAAAGAGACAGCAAGTTAACCAAAACAAAACCCTGGGACAGAGTCTTGAGTGCTGTGGTATGATCACGGCTCACTGCAACCTTCGCTTCCCAGGTCAAGTCATCCTCCCACCTCAGTCTCCTGAGTAGCTGGATTATAGGCATGCACCACCATGTCTGATTAATTTTTGCATTTTTATTAGAGATAGGGTTTGGCCATGTTGGCCAGGCTAGTCTTGAACTCCTGGCCTCAAGCAATCTGCCTCCCTCGGCCTTTCAGAATTCCGGGATTACAGGTGAAAGCCACCACCCCTGGCCTGGTTTCTTGAAATTATAGTTTAGTGCAAATTTTGCTAACAGTTTTTTTAAAATCCAAAATTAGCAGAAGTAAATATTCACAATATTATTCTCATCTAATATTTACTAATGTACAGACATATTCTTACATTTTTATAATATTATGAGTTATGCTGTTCTCAGTTAACATTACTTCACTAAATGTGTCCACATATTATTATAGTCCACTTTTTTTTTTTTTTTTTTTTTTGAGAACAGAGTCTTACTCCGTCACCCAGGTTGTAGTGCAGTGGCATGATCTTGGCTCACTGCAACCCCTGCCTTCCAGGTTCAAGAGATTCTCCTGCCTCAGCCTCCTGAGTAGCTGGAATTACAGGCATGCTCCACCACATTGGGCTAACTTTTGTATTTTTAGTGGACACGGGTTTCACCATGTTGGCCAGGCTAGTCTCGAACTCCTGACCTCAAGTGATCTGCCTGCCTCGGCCTCCCAATGTGTTGGGATTACAGGTGTGAGCCACTGTGCCTGGCCAATAGTCCATGTTTATATTTCCCCTGCTAAATGAGAATTTAACTATGTTATCTCACCATTATTAATTTAGTTCTCTCTATATATAGAAGGCATTTGGTTATTAATATAATAAAGCATATAGCATAGCATTTTCTTTTTTGAGACAGGGTCTTGCCCTGCTGCCCAGGCTGGAGTGCAGTGGCATGACCATGTCTCATTGCAGCCTTGATCTCTCTGGTTCAAGAAATCCTTCCACCTCTCAACCCCCCGAGTAGTTTTGACTATAGGTGTGTGCCACCATGCCCGTTTGATCTTTGTATTTTTGTAGAGACAGGGTTTCACCCTGTTGTATAGGTTGGCCTTGAATTCCTGAGCTTGATTGATCTGCCCACCTAGGCCTCCCAAAGTGCTGGGATTACAGTATGAGCCACCATACCTTGCATAGTATAGCATCTTTATTAAATAACAAAAACAAAAAGCTCTGGCAGAACTAATAAAGACAAGGCAAAAATATACAATATTACACAAAGCACAAGTATACAATATTACATGTAATAAACACAATACTTGCAGATTCAGAGGTAATAAAAAGAACTGAATACTGATCTACAGCTGTACCACCCTGAATTCCTCCAATCTTGTCTGATCTTGGAAAAACTGAATACTGTGTCCTATTCTACATTAGAACAGTGCCCAGCCAGATCGACCTTCCACAAAGTTTGTGTCCACTCGTCCTCCCATCAGTTGTGTTCAAAATTGCTTATTTCCTCAAACCATAACCAAACCCAGGATTATATCCATTTTATATTCCTTGTTAGCTTGCAATTGCTCATTCCTCTTTGCTCCCCAAAATCTAGGAAGCTCATCTTCCAAACAAGTGACAGGGAAGATGGCATGCCCCTGTCTAGACAAATAATAAAAAGGAAGAAAGGGCTGCATTGCTTGAATAGCTGATGTGATACTAAGAGCCTGCAGAGAGGATACAGGGTTTCTTTCACCAAGTGTGTATTTGTTGACTTCACTAAATAAAATGCTCTTCAAACTGGGAAGAGGGAATTGGGGGCTGTTTAAATGAAGGCCATTTAAAACAGAAGAGGAAATTAGGGGCTGTTTAAATGAGCTCAAGACTAGTTTAAAATAAATTACCCCTTAAGATAAGGGGGAAAAAAAGCATTTCTAGATGAAGGTAGAAGGGAATGCTGTGAGCCGTTTTAAGGATATGACTGGGATATGACTGCATTCTTCAAATATCAAAAGGATACCATTTCAAGAGGTATGAAATTCATTCTTCGTAATTCTAGGAGGACAACTCTAGGATTCATTGGTGAGGTAAGCAGGGAAAGAGATTTCAACTCACCTTGACAAATTGGTGGCTTTGTGCTCCAATGGGCAGTATTGCCTGAGATGATACATTCAGCAGATGACCGACCAACGAGGCGGTACCTAAAGGCAAAAAATGGAAAATAATCGTGCTGTGCATACCTCATCAGCGTCCTCACAGCGTGCATATGTGGCAAACCAGAAGGATTACAATGCAGGAGACCTCTATGGCCCAGCCTAAACTTCAAGTGTGTTCCCAGCTTTTTTTCACTTCTCTTTCCTATTCTCTCACTATTGAAAGAGATATTTCTGCTCTAACTTCTCCTGGCCCACTTTGCTTCTTAATATCTTGGCTTCATTGTGGACTGTACCTGGCACCAAAATAACACAATTATTTTGTAGACCTGTTTGACAATTTTTTTCTTAAGTTCTGTCTTTTCTCACATCATTTCTGCCATTTTTTGCTTGCATTTTCCCTTGATGTGTGTGTGTGTATAATAAAACTACATCATTTTACTTGAGATGTGTTTTTTTATAAATACAAGATTTGTTGCTTTTCATCCTTTCTAGGAGACTTTGTCTTTCAACAAGAAGATTAAGCCAAATGTATTGAGATAAATGATACATTTGATTGGCTTTTGTCATCATTCGTTCACTACCTTTTTCATTGATTTCATGATGCCCAATGATGAGGATGAGGAGAAAGCAATGAATAAAATGACCTGACCCAAACCTGAGGGGGCTTCTTTTTGGTGGAAGAGCAAATGCATTCCCTGCTATTCCTTTTCCTTCCCTCTCACTTGCTATATGGAACAGATAGATTCAGCTGTTTTAGTTATTCTAATAATTTGGAAATTAAACTTAATATTTTTCCAATGAGGAATTTCATTTTATATGTGTGCATGTGCATTATACATATACTCACGACATATATTTAACCCTATTTTCTCACTTCTAGAGTCACGCTCTGTAGAGCCGGTCCACTCATCTTTTCTGAAACGTAAGTCTAGCCCACCTGGCCTTGTTTTCTCACATTTTCTAGTTTTATTGATATGTTTTGTGATTTTAGGGATATTATTACTAAATTACGATTACATTGCCAAGTTTCTGTGTGTATGGCTTTATTTTGTTGTTGTTTTTACCAATTCTCGATTTCATTGATATTTCTCTTGGAATTCATCATTCTCCTTTTTAAAAATTTGCTTATGAATTGCCTGGGAAACATACTTAAATGTTACTATTTTTATGTCTTTGCTTATCCTTTAATGTGTATCTGGAGCCTCTAGGTGTGAATATTAGCTTGGCTCAATAGAACTGCTATCTTATACAATTTAGTGTTGTGTAGAATCAAGGCGGTGCCAATAAATTTATTTCTTTTGCAGGTATCATATTTTCACATTTTATTTCTGGAAACTGAGTTTTTTTGTCTATCCCTGAAACATAGAATTTTCCTTAGTGATGGCTAGGTGTGGGCTTATTTGCTTATCCTTTTGGAATTTTTGTTACATTATTTTGAATCCTAACATTGTCTTACATATGTCTTCTCTCTTTCTTTTTTTGAGATAGTGTCTCATTCTGTCATCCAGGCTGGAGTGCAGGGGTGCCATCATGGCTCACTGAAGCCTCAGCGTCCTGGGCTCAGGTGATCCTTCCACCTCACTCTCCTGCATAGCTGTGACTACAGGTGCATGCCACCATGCCCAGCTAATTTTTATACTTTTTTGTAGAAATGGGATTCTGCCTTGTTGCTTAGGATGGTCGCGAGCTCCTGGGCTCAAGTGGTCCTCTTGCCTCGACCTCTCAAAGTGTTGGGATTACAGGTGTGAGCCACTGTGCCTGCCAGTCTGTCTTTTTCATCTTTTCCCACTGCATTCAGGAAAATTTGGTTAACCCTTCTTACTCTTTGCTTTAATTTTCTGCAATATTCATTGTGTTTGTTATATATATGTATGTGTATATATGATACATGTATGAAATGAAATATATAAACACGCTGAAAACATATATTCATTCATGTACAAACTTCCTGGCTAGTTTCACAGAAGTATTTGTACAACTGAATCTTTTAAAAAATAAGAAAAGGAGAGTGTTCTGAAAGTTTCCCTGGTTTCTTGGCAGTAAATCTCTTTTGTAGGAGGAAATTTCTCCTGATTTTTCAATTTGGTCTCTTTTACAAGTGTTTCCTGTTTCTTGTCATAAGCTCAGTGATTTTCTGCTTTATACCATAGAGAGGTTCGCACTTATTCAGCAATGCAAGATGAGGAGGGCACAGTCAGGAAATTTATCAATTGTATTTTTAAAATGCTCAAAAAAAAGAAAGAAAAAGAAAAGAAGTTAGATTTATTCTAAGTTTACCTTGTTAGATTCTAGGTGCTATGGTCTGTGAGGCTGAGTCTGGCAAATATGCTGCTGGCATCACAAGCTGCCCTGCAGTGTCTGTTGCCCTGGCACAAACATAGCCCCTACTCACTACCTGGCTTAGCTGTTCCCATGAAGAGTGAAATTGAGGCAGAGCCTCCACTGTGTGCTGGGGAAAGGTGAGCACCAACAGCTGGACCGTGTGCCATGAGCACTTGATGATTGACATTTTCAGAGGGGCTCTGTTATCGGTTGAATTGTGTCTCCCTCAAATATGCTGAAGTCTTAACCCCCAGTCCCTGTGGATGTGATCTTACTTGGAAATACAATCTGCAGATCCAGTCAAGTTAAGAGGAGGCCATTAAGGTAGGCCCTAATATGACTGACGTTCTTATCAAAAGAGAGAACTTTGGACACACACATGCACAGAGAGGAGAACCGCATGTGAGGACACAGACCCAGAGGGAAGACGGCCACGTGAGGACAGAGACAGAAATTTGAGTTCTGTTGCAACACGCCAAGGAAGCCCTGGGGCTCCAGAAGCTGGAAGATGCAATGAAGGATCCTCCCCTACAGGATTCAGAGGGAGCATGTCCCTGCCAACACCTTGATTTTGGACTTCCAGCCTCCAGAACAGAACTCCAAAAACTTCTGTTGTATTAAGACGGCCATTTCGTGTTACAGACATGCCTCAAAGGTATTGCAGGTTCAGTTCCAGACCACCACAGTAAAACAAATAGCACAACAAATGAGTCATATGAACTTTTTGATTTCTCAGTGAGTCTAAAAGTTGTGTTTATTCTATACTGTAGTCTATTAAGTGTGAAATAGCATTATGTCTAAAAAAAAGTCATACTTTAAAAAATGGTTTATTGATAAAAAATGCTAAAGATTATCTGACCTTGAATAAGTCATCATCTTTTTGCTGGTGGAGGGTCTTGCCTCAAGGTTGATGGCTGCTGACTGATCAGGGTGGTGGTTGCTGAAGGCTGGGGTGGCTGTGGCAATTTCTTAAGCTAAGACAACAATAAAATTTGCCACATTGACTCTTCCTTTCACAAAAGATTTTCCTATAGTGTGCAATGCTCTTTGATAACATTTTACCCTCTGAACTGCTTTCACAATTGGAGTTAATCCTCCCAGATACTGCTGCTGCTTTATCAACTGAGTTTATGTAATATTCTAAATCGTTTGTGGTCATTTTGACAATGCCTATGTCATCTTCACCAGGAAGAGGCTCCATCTCAAAAACACCACTTTCTCTGCTCATTCATAAGAAGCAACTCCTCATCTGTTCAAGTTTGATCATGAGATTGTAGCAATTCAGTCACATCTTCAGGCTCCACTTCTAATTGTAGTTCTCTTGCTGTTTCCACCACGTCTGCAGTTATTTTCTCCACTGAAGCCTTGAACCTCACACAGTTATCCATGAGGATTGGAATCAACCTCTACCAAACTCCTGTTAATGTTGATATTTTAACCTCTTCCAATGAATCATGAATGTTCTTAATGGTATGTAGAATGATGAATTCTTTCCTGCAGTTTTCAACTTACTTTGTTCAGATCCATCAGAGGAATTACTGTCTGTGGGAACCATAGCCTTACAAAATGTATTTCTGAAATACTGAAACTTGAAAGTCAAAATTACTACTTCAGCCATGGACTGCAGAATAGCTGCTGCTGTCATCAGCCAGGAAAACCACATTCATCTCCTTGTCCATCTCCATCAGAGGTCTTGGCTGATGAGGTGCAATGTCAATGAGCAATAAAATTTTGAAAGGAATCTGTTTTTCTGAGCACTAGAGCTCAACTGTGGGCTTAAAATATTCAGTAAGCAACGTTGCAGACATACCTCTGTCATCAGGCTTTGTTGTTCCATTTATAGAGTATAGGCGAGGTACATTTAGCATAATTCGTAAGGGCTCTAGGATTTTTAGAATGGTCAGTGAGCATTGACTTCAACTCAAAATCACCAACAGCATTAGCTCCTAAAAAGTCAGCCTATCCTTTAAAGCCTTGAAGCCAGGCATTGACTTGTCCTCTCTAGCTATGAAAGTCCAATTGATAGCTGTTTTGTCTACGTGGAAAATCTGCTATTTAGTGTAACACCTTCATCAATGATCTTAGTTAGGTCTTCTAGACAAATCGTGCGGCTTCTACATCAGCACCTCTTGCTTCACCTTGCACCTTTATGTTATGGAGACGCCTTCTTTCCGTAAACCTCGGGAACCAACCTCTGCCAGCTTCCAGCTTTTTTTTTTTCCTGCAGCTTCTTACCTCTGTCAGTTTTCACTGAATTGAAGGGAGTCAGGGCCTTGCTCAGGATTAGGTTTTGACTTAAGAAAATGTGTCTGTTTTGATCTCCTATCTGACCGCTAAAACTTCTGCATTAGCAATAAGGCTGTTTCACCGTCTTATCATTCATGTGTTCACTGGAATATCACTTTAAATTTCCTGAAGTACTCTTGCTTTGCCTTTACAACTCACTAGCTGTTTGGCACACGAGGCCTGGCTTTTGGCTTATCTTGGCTTTCAACGTATCTTCCTCACTAGGCGTAATCATCTCTAGCTTTTGATTTAAAGTAAGAGATGCATGACTCATTCCTTCATGTGAACACTTAAAGGCCATTGTGGGGCTAGTAATTGCCCTAATTTTAGTATTATTGTGTCTCAGGGATTAGGAAGTCCTGAAGAGAGGGAGAGAGAAGGGGAGTGTCTAGTTCATGGAGCAGTCAAAGCATGCACATTTATTAAAGTTTCCGTCTTATATGGGTGCAGTTCGTAGTGACCCCAAACAACGACAATAGTCACATCAAAGATCCCTGATCACAGATCACTGTCACAGACATGATAATAATGAAAATGTTTGGGATATTGTGAGAATAATCAAAACGCTACACAGAGACACGAAGTGAACACATGCTGTTGGAAAAATGATGCCAACAGACATGCTTGTCACAGGGTTGGCACAAGCCTTCGATTGTAAGAAGCATGACATCTGCAAAGTGCAATAAGACGAGGAAGGCCTGTACTTGGTGATGGCAGCCCTAGGAAGCAATCATGCTGTTACCAGTAAGATTTGTTCTCTCACACAGATGCTATATGGCCTTCTCTTTCTTTCAGCAATGTCTACTCTGGGCTAGGGTTGTTTGTGTGCTTTGAGTACTATACTCTTTCCTAATTTATTTTCCTTCCCATCCAGTGAATGCCATACTCTTTATATGTGCATTTCAATCAGGAATTAACATCTGTGTTCAAGCCTCTTAAGAGCAGGTGGCAATAGCCCAGTTTCCTTCCTGAGATGTGGCTAGAAGGTGTACAGCTGTGCCAGAACTCTTGAACCAAGAGGTGTTGCTGCTAACTCACCCTGTATTACAAGAATAGTTGATTCTGGATCCAACCTGGATGTTTGTGATCACATGCACCACACCATTCATTGGATCTGAAGGAGTTTTACATGATTTACCTATGGGAAAGAAAGTATTTTGGAGCCAGGTAAAGTAATCTGAACTCTCTTCAGTACATAAGGTATCAACCTGCATGTACCTTCCTGAAGAAAATACGTGGTTTTGACGGTTCCACAGATTTTCCCATCTTGAGAAAACTCATCAGAGCGCCTCAGGATTAGCCAACTGCTAAGCCCCACTTTCAAAAAGACCTTCCCTCCAGATCTATCTAGATCTAGATTTAGATCTATGTAGAGACCTTGCATCCCTTATCAAAGTGTAAAAGTCATTCCTGGCATTATGTACCACCAATATATTTCAACGTTTTCAGAGGATTTCTTCCCACCGAGTTATTCAAACAGAATTTGTCTTCCTACTCAACTTTCCCCCTGATCTACAGTCATTTATTATTTACTTTCCCATAGGGAATGAAGATTTTCTCTACAAATATTCCTTGAAACATTCTCATGAAGTGAGCATTTCAAGCAATAATCAAGGATGACCTACAAGAATAACTCTTACATCCACCCATCTGAACACTTTTGAAAAGAGGTTTCTCATATCCCACATTTGAAAAAAAATCAGTAAGAAGCTTTGGCAGACATGGGAAAGATCCAATGTGAGTTACTCACGTTTGCAGACATCTTTGGGACTTGACCAGACCAGGTTATCTAGACATGTGATAGAGAATGGCATCCCATAATACTCAGGACGGCATTCGTACTTTAAAGAAGTCCCAATGGGAAAGTCAGATGCATTGGTTTGGGTTTTCAGTTTAGCAAACAGAAAATGATCTGGGGCTTTACAGTGACCTAGAGACCAAGAACATCTGAGTTAATAAAAAGATATCCAACGGGTTTCCTCTTTTCTCTTCCTTGTTAGATTTGATGCCAGAAGAAAAGAAAATTAGTTTTGAAAAAAAAGAAAAAAAACTTCCCTGTAATGTTGGAAGGGAAAGTTTTATCAGCATAGGCTTATAAGACAATATATTATCTGGAAGGCTAGTCTGCTATCTGTTCTTCCTACTCATGTAATTTGTTTATTTATTTTTTTCTATTTTTAGTAGAGTTGGAGTTGCACCATGTTGGCAGGCTGGCCTCAAACTCCTGACCTCAAGTGATCCACCCACCTCAGCCTCCCAACGTTCTGGGATTACAGGTGTGAGCCGCTGTGGCCAGCCTATTTTTGTTTTTCATTTTTGAGACAGGTTCTCACTCTGTGACCCAGGCTGAAGTGCAGTGGCACAATCTTGGCTCACTGAAACCTCTGCCTCCCAGGCTTAAGTGATCCTCCCGTCTCAGCCTCCTGAGTAGCTGCGATCACAGGCAACTGCCACCTCAGTTGGCTAATGCTCATATAACTTAAGGTACAGAGAGCTCCGATTAATTTTTCACAATTTTAGGAAGACATAAGAAGTGTCTATGCCCAGGTTACACCTTTGCTGTCTGGTTTCCTTGTACTTCAAGGCATCAAAACTCCAGTGAGAGGCTGACAAGCATGGGGTGAGGGAACTCAAGACATTTTCTGGCAGAAGGAGCCACCGATTTTCTAGGTCAGATTTCTAAGCCAGCCATTTCAGTAAGGACATTCACAGGCATTTGTTTTTAATACCTATGATTCTAATGAAGAACTTTCTCACACTCACCACTTCCCTCTTTTTTCACCAGCCCCTCCAGCTGCAAAGGTTGTCAGGATCTTACATGTTCCCCTATCTTAGAACTATTTATCATTGGTTTGGCATTCCACTGTGGCAAATGCACAAATAAATACCACCCTGTAACTATGGAAATATGGAGGGCCTGGTTAAGATATTCTTAATCCATTTGGGATGTAGGGAAATGAGCACTAACCCAGAATTCCACAGCGAGGGGCAGGGCTGCTCCAAACCCCATTTCCTTGGGGGTCACTTGTGCAGTAGATGGTGCTCTCCCCAACAAGGTCAAAGGTCTTCCCGCTGACTGGGTGGGGGTCGCATGTGTAATTTACTGCTTTTCCAAAAGGAAAGACTTCCAGAGGTTTTCCTGTGTGTCTCCCGTTAGGGATAACCGGAGGACTTGGACAAAAGATTTCTGGAAAAAAGGCAAAAGCTCTAAGTTTCATTCAGGAGTTTCACCAGAGGTATTCTGCAATTATAAGGTGCTATGATTGTTTTTATTTAAAATATGCTAAGGAGATAACAGTAGACATTAGGACTTCGAAGAGTTGGATTAAATGAGATGTCAGTGAAAGTGTATTGTAAAGTACAAAAGAGATTTGTCTATCCTGAATCTTCTAGATAGTAGCAGTTCCTGGACAATAGAAACTTTACAATTTTAATGAAGTATCAAAACATTTGAAGAAGAAAAATAGCCATTTTCAAGAATAACTCATTCACTTAGTCAACATATATTAACTGAGCACATATCCTGTGTCAGTCACTCATCAGGATCCTGGGGACACAGTGCTGATGAAGGAGCCTACGTTCTTGTGAAACATTTCTCAAATGTATATATGTGTGCTAACCATCTTAAATAGTTTGAAACCTTTCATCGATCTTGATAATCAGTCTCAATGATAACAATAGCATTGTCACAGTGAATTGAAATGTAGTCAGGCCATTGTTAAAAACTCCAAATGGATTCAGATTGCTTTGCTTTTTAAAATGTCTAGGTCTGTTGATGACTTATTTTCTCTTTACTTTCTGGGTCAGGTTTCCAGTTGTTACTCCTTTCTAGCATCTGCTGATTTGTTTAGAACAGTCTCTTTCTCATTTCTAATTGGCATTTTTCATTAGAATTGGAACTTGGAAGAAGCAACTTCACCTAGCAAGGATTGTGAAAAATAAGAGAACGCTTGAGTAGTCCAGTCAATAACTGAGCTTTCATGCATGGCAGTAGAACAGACACTTGTCATGTTGCTTCAAGGGGCATTGGATTTCTTAGACAGCCAAGAATCACTATATAAATTATGTTGTTATACAATTTTACTCTAAAAAGCACTGTAAGATGTCCAGGTAGATTTTAACAACATAAACATTTTAGTAAAATTTCATGCTTTTTTTGTTTAAAGAAACATGCTTTTCAATCTTTAGAATCAAGAAATAAAGCAAAGTTCTATCTTCTATAGGGGAAATTATAAATGGGTAGACTAGGAGAAATTAGCAGTCTACTGATTACTAAACAGATGAGGCTCATTTTTTAAAAACTGATGTATTACTTATGAATCTCTCAGTATAAATTATTTAGGTGCACGTTTTGGGAATTTAAGGAGTCTCAAACTGCTCACCCTGTCTGATGTTACTCCCCACCTTTCCCTCATTCCTCATCGCTTTGATCTATTATCTTCACAGCATTTAATTCATTTTTTTCTTGTCCCTCTCCCCACCTGAGTAAAAATAACATGGGGACAGGGAATTCACTCGTCTTGTTCCTTGCTATAAGTCAAGTGGCTAGATGAACATCTGGCACAAAGTATGTGATCAATAAATATTGAATCAATAAATATTGATTAAATCTATATGTTTGATATTTGTGTATTAGCAAATATATACAAAAATTGCAGCCTGACTGCAGCTTGATGGGAGAACAAAATAAAAAGAAAGGAGGAAAGGAAGGAAGGAAGGATGGAAGGGAGAAGGAGAGAAGAAGGGAAGAAAGAACTGAAGGAAGAAAGAAAGAAAGCAAATTGTTATAGCTTCACATTATCTAATCTCTCCTGACCTAGAAGCACACTACCATAGGACTTATCACAATAGAACACAGGATACTAAGGGACGGAAACAGATCAGATGGTTCCAAACACAAGTGATGTACATGTTAATTCACACCAAAACATTATTAAAATAAGCAATTTTCAAATCAATAATTCAGACTAGAAAATTGAAGAAGCACATTAGGGGAGGCCATGGGTCAAATACTGAAGAGATAAAGGGGAGAGATTGGCCTGAAATGTTACTCCTGTTACTCACGTTCACACACTGGAACACTGCTATTCCAGAGGCTTTCCATTCCAGCCAAGACACAATAACTAGCAGAGCTGCCTTTTAATTGAAATCTAAAGAAGAAAATAGTAGTGAATAGTGAGCTGTTTCAGCCAAGAGACCAGTCACTTAGTTCACAATCTAAGGCTCCGCCCCAACTCTCAGGATTTTGAGGACCTGAGGCCAGCAGGTGGCAGAATTGTAGAGACTACATTATTCTGGAGAAATCACAGCATCCAGAAGGGAGCAATATAGAATGGCAAAATGCAGTAGCTTGGTCACATGAGAGTCCTGCTTAAATTGAAGAAGGTGGTCACGACATAGCCGCCATCCCCTTGACTCTGGACCCAGGCTTGGAGTTTCAGTGATTACTCCATGATAACCTGATAAATCACTCATTGTTATTATTAGAAACCTAGTCCTTAATGCAACACCTTCCTGACTCTGACCCGGAAACAGCAAGTAAAACAGCTTCCAGTTTGGACTAGAAAAGTGGGAAATCGTTGGCGACAGAACAGAAATAGTTCTTTTGTCTCCACATCTGTGATGGCATGAAGAAGGCTCACAATAGCAGTTCGAGCTGCTGAAGAGTAAGTGTGAATATTCTAGGGGAAAAAGGAAAGAAGAGAGGACATGATTTTTGTATGCAATCATCGAAAATTCTTAATGTCTGTTGGGCCCTGATGCCCTCCTAAATCTTACTGGGTGCTGGCATTTAGAGCCTGCCAAGATTCTGTGGAACATTTTGGGATCAGGTGCTTTGTTACTCATGCTGGTCAGCTCCCACGTAGAGATGCACACCCTGTGAAGACCACTAGATGGACATAAACAAGTTAATTACCTTGCCAGAAATATTAACAGCAGCCATCAAGACCCCATCTCAGAGCCCAAAGCCCATGACTTGCCAGATGATAACATGACTGAATTTTTAAAAAGTGCTTATTTTTACATGTTCAGTCCTATTACTAATTTTAATATTGATGGTTTAAACAATTTACTAAAATGATGCTTTATATTAATTAATTAATTAATTATTGTCTTTGAAATGGAGTCTTGCTCTGTCCCCCAGGCTGGAGTGCAGTGGCATGGTCTCGGCTCACTGTAACCTCCACCTCCCAGGTTCAAGCGATTCTCCTACTTCAGCCTCCCAAATAGGTGGCATTACAGGCATCTGCCACCAAGCCCCCTAATTTATTTTCTATATTTAGTAAAGATGGGGTTTCATCATGTTAGCCAGGCTGGTCTTGAACGCCTGACCTCAGGTGATTCACCCACCTCAGTCTCCCAAAGTGCTGGGATTACAGGCGTTAGCCACCATGCCTGGCTGAAATGATTCTTAAATGATCCTAGCTTTTTAGAATACGCTTTTAGTTACTTAACAATTTTTTTCTGGTACTCTCTAAATTACTCATATTCCTTAATGTGCTACCTATATATTCATAACCAGCAGTTATATTTGCCTTTGAACTTGCCGGATGTATGGCCCAGTTTCCTCTTCATATCTCATGTAATTATTTCTGTATGTTTATCTCCTTTCTTCCTACATATACTTTCAAAAGTTCATCTCTCTGAGTGTGTGTGTGTGTGTGTGTGTGTGTCCTTCTTTTAAGCCACACCAAATCTCACCTTTTTGGACTAATTCCCAACCGCAATTTTAATGTCCAGCAGGTCAGGCAAGCTTATACTCACCCTTCATCACAAACAAAGTCCACTTTTGCTCCAAGCTGGAGATTAGGTGAAAATAGCACACGGCCATTAGGAAGTTGGCCCAGGAAGTCATCGCAGGATTTCACTGGAGAAAAAGAAAAACAAACAGAAATAACTGGCTTGTGGAGAATAAAGACACAAGCTAAAAATATCAAGCCAGGTAAGAGTCTAGGCACCTTCACATCTGGGGACTGCAGGGCTCCAGTCTCCCTGGGGTGTGCAGTGCAGAGAAGCAGCCCCTCTGAGGTCATAGCCAGGCTCACAGCTGTAGAACACTTCCTGGCCAGGCCAAAAGTTGTCCTTGTCCCTTTGGGTACGCTCACCATGCAGGATATCTGGAGGCGGCTGACATACTGGGGGAGAGAGAAACAAAGTACTGCTAATTGTGGGAAAATAACTTTTTCTGTTCACTGATAAACTGGCCAAGGGAATAATAATTATAAACCTATATGTAATAAAAAGGCACAATAAAAGCCTTATTATATTGATAAACTACATACACAGAGTGAGGAAGATGTCTTGCCATCAGTCATAGAACTGACACTTGCAGAACTGTGACTAAAACGGAGGTATCCCCATTTCATTGATTTTCATCTAAAGTATGCACCTAAGATTTCATGATGGACAGTTCCTTCTAGAATGGAACTGTCTAGAATGCTTCCAATTTCTGTTCACCCAGTACAAAACTGGGAGGGATGAAGGATTTTTACATCTTCACACTTCCTTTCTAGAAAGGCATCATCAATTTACAGTCTCGCATTTTAGGCAATAAAGCAGTGCCCACGCGCATGTCTCATGTAATAGGTCCCTCCATCACCTATCAAAATGGTGCGAGAAATGACGTCCATACACCTTATTCTCATCTCCTTTCACATCTTCCCTCAGCGGCCACCTGACATAGGGTGGTAGAGAACGATGGGTCTCCTCTCCTCATGCTATGTAGCAAGGTGCTGCCCGGTCATTCATTTTACTCCAGTGAGAAGGTGGGCAACTGTTGAACAAAATCTAAAAGACCTACTGTCACCATAATGAGAACGTATATTTCACACAACTTATGGTAACAGCATCTCTGGCTGTCTCTTAATATAGTTGGTCTGAACTCAGGAAGTCAGAACACATTTGGGTCTCAACTAAGCTATATAAAACTGTTATAAAATGAAAAAATAATTTCAGTTTGGCTTTGAGCAGATCAGTTCCCTTTGCTGGACTTCAGCTTTCTCAAGCATCAAATGGAGGATTGGACTAGAAAAATGACTTCTTTAAGGAGTTCGTAAATACTCTGATGCTGTAATGCCAGTTTTCAGGGCTCATCACCCAGTGTTTCCCTTGACTACTCAATGCCTGGTGATGTAATATTGAGGTGGTGTGTTTGTTAAATTTGTGTTGGCCCCTGGCCTCACACTTCTGCACTGTCTTTTGACTGCTAGTAATGCAGGCCTTAAAACTACAATCCTTTGTCTTCCTTGATAGCTGGGCTCTTGTTAGGTTCTGCCAATTGGAGGCATATATGCCAAATAAAAAGGCAGGATGATGGCAGAATCTGTTCTACTTCTAGAGGTGGCTCAGGCAGTGACGGTATAGATGGCTTCGGTGAGCAGCCACAGCTTCAATTCTAGCAATGCCAACGACTTTTGCTCCAGCAATATCAGCTACATTCTGGCAGCAGTGGTGGCTCCTGCAGCATTAGCAGCTTTCAGGAAGACACCTGCTCAGTGGCAGGAGCTGACCATTTCAGCATCAGTACAGGCTCCTGTGCTTTAGACTGGAAGCCACAGTAGCTCCCTGATCTCTGGTAACTCTACCTTGTTGCTATGGCTTTTCCTGCCCTTCTAACATCTTTCTGACCTATTAGCTGTGACATGGTTTGGCTCTGTGTACCCTCCCAAATCTCATGTCAAATTGTAATTCCCAGTGTTGGAGCAGGAGCCTGGTGGGAGGTGACTGGATCATGGAGGTGGTTTCTGATGGTTTAGCATCATCACCCTAGTGCTGTCTTGTGATAGAGTTCTACTGAGATCTGCTTGTGTAAAAGTGTACAGAACCTCCCCATTTGCTCTCTCTATCTCCTGCCAGCCATATGAAGATATGCCTGCTTCCCTTTTGCCTTCTACCATGATTGTAAGTTTCCTGAGGAGTCCCCAGTCATGCCTCCTGTACAGCCTGCAGAACTGTGAGTCAATTAAACCTCTTTTGTTTATAAATTACCTAGTCTCAGGTAGTTCTTTATAGCAATGTGAGAACAGACTAATACCACCTGCATGAAATCCCTCACTCCTTGACTGTATCCAGAGTAAGTTTTGATTTCCTGACTGGATGCTGATTAGCAAAGTCAAGGCTCTGGAGTCAGGTGGACTTGCATTTCAGTCTTGTCTGCAAGTTAGAATCTTAGAAAGTTATCCAATCTCTTTAAGGCACATATTCTTTGCAGAACATAGAGGCCGGGCACGGTGGCTCATGCCTGTAGTCTCAGCACCTTGGGAGGGCAAACTGGGTGGATTGCTTCAGCTCAGGAGTTTGAGACTGGCCTGGGCCACATGGTGAGACTCCATATCTACCAAAAAATATATAAAAAACTTAGCCAGGTGTGATGCCATGCACCTGTACTCCCAGCTATTTGGGAGGCTCAGGCAGGAGAATTGCTTGAGCCAGGGAAGTAGAGGTTGCAATAAGCCATGATCACACCACTGCAGTCTAACTTGAGTGACAAATCAAGACCTTATCTCAAACAAAACAAAACAGAAAAACATAGAAAAACTGGTAACCACCTAATAACCTTGTTTTAAGAATTAAAATTCACATGTAGCCTGTATTATGGTGTCTGAACAGAAGACTCGCTCATTTCCTATCAGCAATTATTATACTCAAAGGTAATTGATAGATCTGTTTATAAGAACCCCAAAGAAACATCAAATTATTTGCCCAGGTTTAACTTTGCTTCTCGATTTCAGCACATGTGCATGTACACACACACACACACACACACACACACATATACACACACACCTTCTGAATTTCATGTTCACTACCTAGAAAATTTGCTCCCCGACCCTGCTCATGACACATCCCTCCCCTTGAACAAATACTAATCTCCTGATCCAGCAGCAACTCATGTCATTTGCAGAGCCCTTCTAGGCCTCAGTCAGACTCACCCCTGGAGCAGCTTGGTAACTCTGGCTCCCATTTGTTCAGGGCGTGGCATTGCACACGGGGAGATCCTTTCATGACAAAGCCAGGCTGACACCTGAACTCTGCAACTTCATTTAAGGAAAATAAGCTTCTGTTGTCAGATACCATTATTCCATTTTCAACATTTGGAGGCGTGCATTTGTTAGGTATAATGCACTGAGGGGCCGGGCCGCTCCAGATGCCCACTTGGTCCTCATTGCTGGTGCAGTGTATGGAGGGCTCACCCACGAGCTCAAACGCATTTCTCCCTCTGCTTCCCGGATTGCAGCGGTAGGTCACCACTGATCCATAGTGAAAATCCTCTGTGCTGGTGCTAATGAAATATCCATTGGCGATGGAGGGGGGCAGCCCACAGGGAATTCCTGGGAAAAGAAAGAGCAGGTTAAATAACAGTGAATTTAAATAATGAATGACAAAAATCTCATGAGTCACTAAACTGTAACTAGTTTTACATTCATTATTTGCTTTTAATCTTTGCTAACACATAGGTAAATTTTTACAAATTGTAACTTCAGTGAGCATAATATCATGTCTCCTGCCTGTCTTACTTATATGATTTTCTGTAATATTTGCATGCATTTATTAACCCAATCCACATTCTTTTCATTTTAAATAGCTCTTTGATTATAGTATTATAGAGTTTATCCAGTTTTCTCCTGCTCTTTTTCATTTGCTTTCTTAATTTCCATTTTTGTTATTGAGGTTAGCTTTTTAAAAAAAATAAAATACAAAAACATTTGCTAATAGATAAAGTATAAGGGATGAGAGAAAACACAAATATATATAGTAGGAAAAATAATTTAAACATATTTTTATGTATATGACAATATTTATAAAACTGTAGACTGTTTGGGGTTAAATATTTTGAAAATCTAAATGATAGCAATGGAAATATAAACTACTAAAATTCATTTAAAAAGATACAGAAAACTAGAATCGAGCAAGAAACATGTAAGAATGGAAAAAAATCAAAGATACGTTCTATCAAACTTTCAAGTGACAATTATTTCCAAATATAATTTCAAGGTTTCACAACATATAAAAGATATAAAGCTTACCAACTCATTTCATCAAATCTAAGTTTGATATCATTACATGATATCTGTGTAAAAGTTATTAACTATTAGCCCACAAAAAAGCCCCCAAATACATTAAAAAATGTAGCAGTAATACATCGTATACTGTATTGCCGTAAACCAGAATTAAATTACTTCAGTCCAAATTCCAAAACATTTGAAATTAAAACTGAGTGAATTTAATTGAATACATTTTTAAATGAATGAATTCATTAAAATTAAAAATAAAAAATTTTCAGGCTCTACTTCTAGTAATAGTAATCTCAACAATTCAAATCAAATATTACTCCAACCATCCATCCTCAAGAAAGGCTAAAAATACTGGAGAATTAAATATATATATATATATAATATATATTTATAATATTATATATATTTATATATTATTTATATAAATATATATATAAATAAATATATATATAAGACATCAAAGAGCTAACAAACTAGTGAAGCATTCCTGGAACATGATCTAGGAGAAGATGAAAATCCAGTTGAGAGCTGGGTATTTGGGCTGGGAAACTGGGTTGCTTACTGTTTGGGAATGGGCAGCTGAATCAGGATGGGGCAACTGAGAGGCCAAGCAGACTTTTGATTGCCTTATGAAGTTAAGGGACAAAAATGGAAATCCAAGGCCCGTCCAAAGTGGAAGGAAGGCCTGGTAATACCTTCTGATGTGTCCTGAGGCAACAAGAAACTAGGCTCTAGTAATCAAGGTTAATTGAAAATAAATCTGCTGTCTCAGAGACAGGAACTGGTACTACAAGTACTGGTACTGTGGGTGACACAGGAAAATCACAGATCCTGAGATTGAATTAGAGTGGTCCTAGATTGCTAATGTCCCCAGATGCCTGCAGAAACAATGACAAAAATTCTCTCCAGAACAACATAGGTCATCTAAGGTTTTGAAATTATTTCTACCGACACATTTTCAAATATAGTTCCTGGCACACAATCAAAGATAACCAGATACTTGGAGATAAGATCACACACAATTACTGATGACAGACACTGACCCATTAGAACTACAGACCTGTTCAAGGATATAACTGAAACTTGTAAGAACTAGAAACTATTAAAGAGAACAGGCCAGGTGCGGTGGCTCACGTCTGTAATCCTAACACTTTGGGAAGCTGAGGCGAATGGATCGCTTGAGCTCAGGAGTTCAGGACCAGCCTGGGCAACATGGCAAAACCCTGTCTCTAAAAAACAAACAAACAAACAAAAAACAATTAGCCAGCTGTGCAGGTGTGGTTGTGCACACCTGCGTTCCCAGCTACTCAGGAGGCTGAGGTGGGAGAATTGATTGAGCCTGTGAAGGCTGAGGCTGCAGTGAGCTGTGATTGTGCCACTGTGCTCCAACCTGGGCAACAGAGTGAGACCCTCTTTCAATAAATAAATAAATAAATTAATTAAATAACAGGACAGATTTGGAAAATAAAAGTCTAGAATTATAAAAGTAAAATATGATTACTGGAATTAAGAATTTGGGTGGGATTAATAGCAGTTTAGAGTCTGTTAAAGAAAATCAATGAACTGAAGCTAGGACAAAAGAACATACTCAGAACAAAGCACCAATAAACAAAAAGATAAAAAATATAGACTAAAGATATAGAAGAATAAAGCCTAGCATGTTTAAGTTAAGTCCCTCAATGAGAGGAGAGAGATAAGAGAGCATAAACAACATTTGAAGAAGTAATAACTAAAAATTTTCTGAGACTGGTTCAAGACATCATTAAATTACAGATTCAGAAGGCTATACAAGCTGGGTGGGGTGGCTCACACCTGTAATTTCAGCAGTCTAGGAGGCCAAGGTGGGCAGATGACCTGAGGTCAGGGATTCAAGATCAGCCTGGTCAACATGGTGAAACCCTGCCTCTACTAAAAGTACAAAAATTAGCTGGGTGTATAGGCACAGGCCTGTAATTCCAGCTACTTGGGAGGCTGAGGTGGGAGGATAACTTGATCCCAGGAGGTAGAGGTTGCTGTGAGCTGAAATCGCGCCATTGCACTCCAGCCTGGGCAACAAGGGTGAAACGCAGTTAAAAAAAAAAAAAAAAAAAGCTGTACAAACCCAAGCAATACAAAGAAATTCTTACCTAGACACAAAATAGTAATATTGTAAAAAATCAATATTAAAGTGTAATCCATTTTAAAAGCAGCCAGGAAACATAGACAATCACTTTCGAAGGAACCAGAAAGATGTTTAAAGAATTTATTGTCAGAAGATCTACAATACAAATCTGCCAAAGAGACTTTTTCAAATTGAAGGAAAATAGTTTCACATGGAATTGATAGAATTGTAATAAGAAGGAAACACACTAGAAAGAGCTCATATGTGGGCATGTTTTCATTTAGGATCTTTAAGAGAGAGAGAACCTCTTACAGTGATTAGAAGAAACGCAAGATGGAAGTAAAGATTTTATTACGTGCCCTGGGGGTACACGGCACCCCTGAAGATCACACAGAGGTTGGTCAGTGTGAGGAAAGGAGAGAGAGAGAAAAGAAAGAGAGAGAGAAAGAGAGAGAGAGAGACGGGGTGGGGTGGCGGGGAGGGACTCATCAACCAATGTCTTTACTGGGGACCAGAGTATGACCCCAGCAGGTTTCCCATGGGGAGTTCTAATTGGTGAGTTGAAAGAAAGCAGGCACATGTTCCGGGAAGTCATGCTGTGACTGAGAGGTGGTCACGGCAGCATATCTGTGAAGTCCATGCAGGGCACAGAGGTCAGGGATGCTAGTCAAGTAGGTTTCATCTAGCTGTCCCATAGAAAGGTGGTCACTAGGAGGGAGTTGTATAAGGCAGATATCTGGCTCGACCACGTTGAAAAATTAGGAGGAGGTATAGAACTAGAAAGTGCATGAAGGGTAACTAAGCCCTGTTTCTGGCACGAGAAAGCTAAACATATTCAAAATGGATGCTGAGGCATCATAAAATTTTAAGAATTTACTACAGTGTAAATATAAGTAAATATTGTTTTTATAAAGACAACAATTATGTTTTTGAAACATAGAATATGTGTAAATTGTTAAGTCAAGTTTAGCCCAAGGGCTTACGTAGTTTACGCTCAGCCTAAAGGTTTCTCTGTACGCTGTGAACTATAACAAGTGAAGACATAAACAGACCACAGCCTACTCTTACGCCAATCACTGAGTTTTGGCCAATCAAAAGTGGCCAATAGTTTGAACTGTCTTCAAATAAGGCAAACGCTGAGCTATAACCAATCAGGCTATTTCTGTACCTCACTTCTGTTTTTTGCACATCTTTCCTTTTTCAGTCCATAAATCTTCTTCCATCACGCAGCTGGGCTGGAGGCTCTGAGCCTGCTCCAGCATGGGAGGCTGCCTGATTTGTGAATCATTCATTGTTCAATTAAACTCTTTTAAATTTAATTCAGCTGAAGTTTTTCTTTTTACAAAATGTATGACAACAACAGGAAAAGACAGGAGGATGTCAACGGAATTAAATATTAATAGTTTGAATACTTGTGTTGTTTGGAGAGTGGAAAGGCACACTTTTAGTAGACGATAGTAAATCAAGGATGTTTATCTCTAGAGTAGTCATTTAAAGAATAAAAATGAAATATAACTTAAAAGTTATTGGGGAAAAATAAAATAATACAAATACTTAATGAATCAAAAAATGTGAGAAATGAGGAATAAACACACAAAACAAATAAAAAACATAACCAAGAGTTAGACTTATCAGTAACTATATCAGTAACTATATTAAATGTATTTATTTATTTTTTATTTTAATTTGTATTATTAAATTTAAATGTTCCAAACACACCAATGAACAACTAAGAAAGCCTGAATGAAACAACAAAACGTTACTATATGATGTTTATAAGAGACAAGCTTTAAATATAAGACAAAGAAGGGCTGAAAGTAAAAGATTTAAAACATACATAATATAAAAACAAGAAAGAAAGCTGATATAGCTATATTAATGTACAAAGTCGATTTTAAGGCAAGAAGTATGAGAGGTAAAGAGAGACATTTCATTATGATAAAATTGTCCATTTCAGCAGAAAGATAGAATAAACTAAACATTTCATGCATTTAATAACATGTTTAAAATACATAAAGTAAAAATCGCTAGAACAAAGAGCAAAGACAGACAAATTCATAGTCATAGTTGGGGATTGTAATGGGTTGAATAACCACTGTCATCCTTGAAAAATATCTGTGTCTTACCCTCTGAAACCTGTGAATATGACCCAATTTGGAGAGTCTTTGCATATACAATCAAGTTAATGATCTTGAGTTGAGACCCTCCTGGATTGCCAGGGTGGCCTCTTAATCCATGTCCAGTGTCTTTATAGGAGACAGAAGAGCAAAGGAAATACACAGATGAGAAGGCAATGAGAAGATGGAGGTAGAGAAGGAAATGATGCATCTACAAACCAGGGAACATCACAGATGGCCAGCGGCCACTAGAAGGAAGCCCGGAGAGAGGCACAGAACAGCTTCCGGATGGAACCAATCCTGTCGACATCTTGACTGTGGGTTTCTGGCCTCCAAACTCTTAAGAAAGTAAGTTTCTCTGGTTTGAAGCCACCAAGTTTGTGATCATTTGTTACAGTAGCCCTGAGAAACTAACACAGATATTTTACACGTGCCTCTTGATAACCGAGAGAACAAGTGGAGGGGGGTGAAAAAGACTGTTCTAAATCACATTTTCCTAAATGACGTTTCTAGAAAGTGAAACAAAATAACTGTACATTATTTTTAAGTGCATACATAACATTTTACAAAAATCATCCATATTCTGAGCCATAAAACATGTCTCAAGAAGTTGTAAATGCTTACATTAATAGAATAATGATAACTAGAAGATCTCTAAATATTTAGAAATTAAGCAATGCTCTCTAAATAGCCTATGGGTCAAAGAAGATATCAAAAGAGGAAGGAAGGAAGGAAGGAGGGAGGGAGGGAGGGAGGGAAGGAAGGAAAGAGGAAGGGAGGGAAGGAAGGAAAGAAGGAGGGAAGGAAGGGAGGTTAGGAAGGAAAGAAGGAAAGAAGGAAGGGAGGGAGGGAAAGAAAGATAAGAAAACAAAGAGTTAAATAAAATTATTATCTGGTGGTTTGGTACAGTGTCAGCCAGATCAATTTAGAATTACGTTTTCCAGACTTAGTTTCTCTGTATGGTTCTGGACTAGGGTTACAGCATGAGAAACTAGCCTGATATTTGAGAGGCAAATGTTAAGTAACAGCCATTCCACTCTGAAGGTCATCCTTGGATAGAATTGGTGAAGCACAGTGCAGGAGTGGAGGGTTCAGAGGATAGACCTTTTACCTGAGGCTTGAGAAATACATTCACATGGGAAATTTCAGCATCCTCTGTGACAGCTCATTCTCTGTAGGCTGGGAATGATAGTGGGAACTGTTGCCATTGAACTGGGTTCTCTGAATTCACTTGGGGATCGAAGGACCTCAGGGTGGCAGAGTCCAAGTGGCAGCACTTAATTGCCAGAGACAATGGGGGTTCTTGTAATGGGTATTAGAGGTGAAACAGCAATCAGAATGATTTGACTGAAGAGAACTTGGTTACTGGCTAATTGATCATGGAGTCTCTAAAACCGAAGTAGATGGATAGCCGACTAAAGTGTCATTTGATTTGTATAAGCAGAAGAGATTTCGGTCAAGTGAAAAGAATTCTGACTTGAATCATTGCAAAAGAAGTTCATTGTACATCAACAGTTCCTAGACTTGAATAGTTTATAGACTCAGAGCAGCATGAATGGATGGGAGACTGGATCCTTTTGAGGAAGCACCATGCTACACAGTCAAAAGCATGTATTGTAAATCTTCCCCTAGCCTTCTCCAAGAAGACTTAAAGCCATTTACCAGCATTTGGATATAGAGAATTTACAGAACTAGAAACAGAGATAAAAATATAGGTATAAGTATAGGTGTATTATTTTGTTTGTTTTCTCTATTTAACTAATAATATTTTGTTCATATTTCTAAGAAAATTCCTATTCCAATTCCATGTTATCTTATTACAGATTATAAATAAGATGGAAAGTTTCTCGATTTGTTTTACAAAATATCAAAACTGTTTCTTAAACTGGATAAGCAGCAATAAATGTGTGACCAATGTCATTTATAAACTTAGATTCTGAAGCTCATAAACTTTCTAGTAAAAGTAACAACATTTTTAAATAAGAAGAAGAAAAGAAAAGAAGTCTCCAAGTTATCCAAAGAGAACAGTAAGATGCTATACACTGTATTTCTCTCAGCCTCAGCCTGGCCCTCCACTACATAGGTGTATTATTTTTTAATAAAATGAGATCTTGCCATACATGCTGTTCATCTGATTTTTTTCCGCATAAAACATTTCTTTCTTATCATTAAGTGCTTCTTTATGCAATCGTTTTAAAATTGTTATACTTTAAGTTCTGGGGTACATATGCAGAATGTGCAGGTTTGTCACATAGGTATACACGTGCCATGGTGGTTTGCTACATCCATCACCCTGTCATCTACATTAGGTATTTCTCCTAGTGCTATCCTTTTTTATGGCTGAATAAGATGCCAATGTATGGACATACTTTTTTTTTTTATTCTGCAAAGCTATTTTATGTTTCTTAGGGAATTCTTTATAGTGGTCATTTTGAACACATCTTTCTTTCTAGTAGATCATTTCCAAACCTAGGTTATGCTAACATTTTAACTAATATAAATAATGCTGCAATGAAAAGTTTTCACCAAACTGCTTTAAGAAGTTTGTATTTATATCCTAAGTATCAATTCTAAGAAGTAGATCAAAATATATGCCCACTTCTGAGGTGTGTAGTGTATGGTGCCTTTCAAGAGGATGTGTTGATCTCGTGGTACATGGGAGTCTAGGTTCTTCCACAGCTTCACTAACCTTGAAAAGTATCAATTTTAAAAATCTTTACTGATTTGCCAAACAGTATGATTATTGTACTGGAGGTGGTAGAACCAACATAATTTCAAATTTATTGAAGTAAAATCAAGTTTGAAGGCTTTTATGTACTTAAGCTCTCAGAATTAGAAAAGACACATCCCAGGATAAGGAAGAACTTAAAGAAAGAGTTGCCAGGAATCCCAGAGGAATATTTGAGAACATTACAGCTGTCTTCAGCTATATAAAGGACAAATTGCACAGAAGGAATTCGGTTAAGATTTTTATTATTCCAGAGAAAAATTAGAATGTATCGATAAAAGAAATAGGAAGAGATATTTCAACTCACTGTCACAAACAGGTGTTTTATTATCCCAAATGACAGTATTGCCTGAGATGATGCATGTGGCAGACGAGGAACCAATGAGACGGTATCTAGAGGCAAAGAATGAGGAATGTTAGGTTCTAAAGACACAGGTTAACTACCCACTTACATCACTACTTCTAGAAATTGCACTCTTACAGAATTCAGGGGAACATTCTCCACTTGTCAAAGGACTGTCTATCACCTTCTCAAGTTTCACATTCTTCTCGGAACTTTTTGATTTTCTTTTCCATGTCTTCTCCGTTGGATGGGCTTTCTCTTCTTTATTATCTTACGACACATTTTTTAATGGAAATCTAAGATGAATTACAGTTTTTCCTATAAATTTTATTTTTTTAAAAGGTTACACAAACTTGTTGAGTGCAGGGAAGCTGTTATATATATGCATGTATGTGCGTATATAGTCCTGTTGTATGTATTTCTATGCTTTACAAGTATTAGTATATGGATGTAAAGTAGGCCATTCACAGTGGCTCATGCCTGTAATCCCAGCACTTTGGGAGTCTGAGGCAAGAGGACTGCTTGAGCTCAGGAGTTCGAGGCCAGCCTGGGCAACATAGTGAGACCCTGTCACTACAAAAAATGTATTAAAAAAGACAGACATTGTGGCATATTTCTGTTGTCCTATCTACTCAGGAAGCTGAGGCAGGAGGATAGCTTGAGCCTGGGAGGCTGAGGCTGCAGTAAGCATTGATCATGCCACTGCACTCCAGCCTCCAGCCTGGGCAAGAAAGCAAGACCTTGTCTCAAAATATTAAGAAAGCATGAATAAATAAAGAAAGAACAAAAGAAAGAAAAGAAAAAGGAAAGAAAATTATTCATAACTAGAACCAAAGGAAATCTAAGCTGACCAAAATGAATTGAACACTTATTTTGTACTTGAAATGTTAATGTCAGCGATTCTCAACTAGTATGTCTCAAACTGTTCAAAGTGTGCCATACATTTGGAAGAATTCATGACATTTGCTTTACTTCACCTGAGACTCTCTGTTGTGATAGGTGGTTGGGTCTAACTGGCCATAGTGAGGGCTGGATCAAACTTGGTAGTACTACACATGAAGGAAGGAAGCAATGTCAAATAACAGTCATGGTTATAGGTAGAGCTGAGAACTTTGCTTTATGAATATGTAGGAAAACCTGGCAGCATAAAGCTTTATTCAAGCAACAAAACAGTGCCAAATGGAGATCAAATGAATAGCGAGAGAACAGTGGGTGCTTTTGAAGACATTTGACGCACTGTTAGAGTAGTGATTATGTTGTAATTATTAATGGCTTCGATATTATTTTGCGTTTTCTTTGTTATTACTTTTTTGAGACAGACTTTCACTCTTGTCGCCCAGGCTGAAGTGCTATGGCATGATCGCAGCTCACTGCAACCTCCACCTCCCAGGTTCAAGATCTCAGCCTCTTGAGTAGCTGGAACTACAGGCGCCTGCCACCACACACAGCTAATTTTTGCATTTTTAGTAGAGATGGATTTCACCATATGGAACTGCTGACCTCAGGCGATCCACCCACCTCAACCTCCAAAAGTGCTGGGATTATAGGCATAAGCCATCACATCCCACCTGATTTTGCTTTCTAATGCCTTCCAGTATACCACCAAAAATGAAAGCATTCTCAGTTGCACTGCCAACATACACACATACAAGCATGAAGGATGTGAACAAATGGAGTGAAGAAGGGCTGCAATCCTATATGTGTACCCCCTTCTGCCTGTTTGTCTTAGGAACAAGGGATCCTGGAGCCTCCTCTGGCTTTTGACCTCGCTAAGGTTATTTCCCAAAGTGATCTTTTTGATTTTCTAATCATGGGGGTTGGGACAGGAATGATGAAGCAGGTTCAAACTGAAGTTGGCATTTTTTCCTCCATATTATTGTTCAGTGTGGCAGTACTGAACATATTAAATATGAGTCAAAAGATAACTTCATGTTCACTGATAAAGGGAAATGGATAGAAGAATATTTTAATTTATTAAACTTGTCTCCTAAAGTAGATTAGATAATTGAACAAATAATGATTTAAACTCTTCTCATTCAGAATGTTTATGAGAAAGTAAGGCAGAGATATAAAACCCATAATACTTTTTTTTTTTTTTTTTTTTTTTTGAGACGGAGTTTCGCTCGTTACCCAGGCTGGAGTGCAATGGCGCGATCTCGGCTCACCGCAACCTCCGCCTCCTGGGTTCAGGCAATTCTCCTGCCTCAGCCTCCTGAGTAGCTGGGATTACAGGCACGCGCCACCATGCCCAGCTAATTTTTTGTATTTTTAGTAGAGACAGGGTTTCACCATGTTGACCAGGATGGTCTCGATCTCTTGACCTCGTGATCCACCCGCCTCGGCCTCCCAATACTTATTTTAAAGGGAGCCAGGGACTTTCATATTCATTTGAACGGGTTGAAGCCTTTACATCCTACCCTATCTTTTTCAGTCTCCTGGGGAAGAGAGAGTTGTGGGTTCATAAAGTTAAGCCATAGTTCAGGAGGAGCCATGATCATTTCATTACCAGAAACCACATATGGCATATGGATAACTATGTCTAGACTTTTGGGAGTCTTCTCCCCAGGGCCCAGAGTGGGACAGTGTCCTCCTCACCCCTGAAATATATAGACGTTTTAATCCCTAGTTCCTGTTAGTGTGACCTTATTTGGAAATATGCTCTTGGCAGAGGCAATCAAGTTCAGATGAGGTCGTTAGTGTGGTCCCTTATCCAATATGACTGGTGTCCTTATTGAAAGAGAGAACTTCGGACACAGACATGCACGGACAGGAGAACAGCATGTGCAGACACAGACCCAGAGGGGAGACGGCCATGTGAGGACAGAGACAGAAATTGGAGTTCTGCTACCACACGCCAAGGAAGGCCTGGGGCTCCTGAAGCTGAAAAAGCAAAGAGGGATCCATTTCTATAGGTTTTGGAGCGAGCATGGCTCTGCCAACACCTTGATTTTGGACTTCCAGCCTCCAGAACAGAACTTCAAAAACTTCATTTGTATTAAGCTGCCGGTTTTGGAGTACTCGGTTACAGCAGTCCTAGCAAACTACTTGTGCTATGACCATTAAGATTTCTCTCACACAGCTGCTCAATGGCCTGCTCTTTCATCCAGCCCTGCGTTAGGGCTGTTTGTGTGCTTTGACTGTAATCTTCCCCCATTTTCTTCCTTCCACCCAACGAATGTCACACTTTTCATATATGCATTGCCTTGGTTTCCAGCAAGGATACGGATGATTTTCCCCGATCTTGTCATACCTTTGTTCATTTCAGTTAGGAGCTAAACACCTGTGTTCAAGCCTTTGAAGAGAAGATGTTAATAGCTTAGTTGTCCTTTCTGAGATGTGACTAGAAGGCAGTATGGCTATGCTAGAACTCTTGAACCAAGAGATGTTGCTGCCAACTCACCCTTTATTACAAGAATAATTAATTTGGGATCCAAACTTGATGTCTTTGATCACATGCACCATGCCATTCACAGGTTCTGAAGGATTATGACATGATCTACCTACAGGAAGAAACAGAATTTTGGAGCCAAGTACAATAAACTGACTATTTTTTTAGTATATAAGGTCTCAACCTGCCTGTAGCTTATTGATGAATACACACAGTTCTGATGGTTCCATGGATTTTGTCACCTTGAGGAAACTCACCAGACTGCCTTCAGGATCAGCTCCCTTTCAAAAAAAAACTTCCCTTTAGATCTGTTTCATCCCCATATTATACCTCCCAGAAAAATGTAAATTTTATTTGTTACCATCTGCAATTCAATTCAACTGGTATAATCCAAATATCTCAAAGCCCAAGGTTGTCTCATCTTTTGGTTATTTAATCCACTTCTCTTTCTTGTCCCAAGTCATTCATTACTTAATTTTAGTCATGAAAATGGGAGACCCCCAGTGAATGGGGATTTTCCCTCGATCATACCCTGCAATGGCTGTTTCTCATGAAATAAACCTGTAATGAAGGCACCAGGAACTCAAAGTCATTTAACAAGGTGTGATCTACAAGAATTATTCTCATATGTATTGCACCTTGGTAAACTAATCGTCATATGTAACTCAGTTACAAAATTTGAACAAACTGAATCAGATCTTACAGATGTGTGACTAACAGAGGGGTTCCCACTCCAGAGTTACTTACGTTTACACCCGTCCTTAGCACTTGTCCAGACTGAGTTTTTTAGGCAGACGATAGAAAACGATCTTCCATAATAACCAGGGCGGCATTTGTACATTAAATATGTCCCAATGGGAAACTGAGACTCATCAGTTAGGTTGATAGGCCTGGCAAATGGAAGCCATTCAGGGGCATTGCATTGACCTGGAGATCAAGACCACAGCAGCATCGAAGTTAGTGGAGAAATCACCATACTTTTTTTCTTTTTTGAGATGGAGGCTGGTTCTATCACCTAGGCTGGAGTGCAGTGATGTGATCTTGGCTCACTGAAACCTCCACCTCCTGGGTTCAAGCAATTGTCCCTGCCTCAGCTTCCCAAGTAGGTGGGATTACAGGTGCCCACCACCACACCTGGCTAATTTTTGCATTTCTAGTAGAAACAGGGTTTTACCATGTTGGCCAGGCTGGTCTTAACTCCTGACCTCAGGTGATCCACTCACCAGAGCCTCCCACAGTGTTGGAGTGAGCCACCATGCTCTGTCGAAATTCCTATTCTATTTCTTCTTTTTCTCCAATATACTTCATAGATGTGATTAAAAAAAAAAAAAAAAAAAGAACACTTCAATAATAGCCAATGGGGCCAGGCATAGTGGCTCATGCCTGTAATTCCAGCACTTGGGAGGCCAAGGTGGGTGAATCACTTGAGGTCAGGAGTTCAAGCCCACCTAGTCAACATGGCGAAACCCTATCTCTACTAAAAATACAACAAATTAGCAGAGCATGATTGTGCATGCCTGTAGTCCCAGCTACTTGAGAGGCTGAGGCAGGAGAATTGTTTGAACCCAGGAGGCAGAGGTCGCAGTGAGCCAAAATTGCGCCACTGTACTCCAGCCTGGGTGACAGAGCAAGACTCCATCTTAGCAATAATAATAATAGCAAAGAGACTGATTTCTTTAGAACAGTGGTCCCCAACCTTTTTGGCACCTGGGACTGGTTTTGTGGAAGACGATTTTTCCATGAATGGAGGGTACAGGGAAATGGATTTCAAACTGTTCTACTCAGATCATCAGGCATTAGGTTCTCATAGGGAGCACGCAACCTAGATCCCTCTTATGCACAATTCACAGTATGGTTTGCACTCCTATAAGAGTCGAACGCTGCTGCTGATCTGACAGGAAGTGGATCTCAGGCAGTAATGTTTGGCCACTCACCTCATACCATGCTGCCCAGTTCCTAACAGGCCACATACCACTACTGGTCCATGGCCCAGGGTTTGAAGACCCCTGCTTTAAAAGGTACCTTACCTGTTTTAAAAAAATATCAGCATCCCTCCATTTAAAAAGTCTCTGCTAGTTTGAAGGCAACTAAGCCATTTATATCATCTTTCACTAAAGGGGTAGCTGCAATTTCACAGCTTCAAATTTTAGTTAATCAGTCAGTACTTGTGCTGTGGCTTTGTCTCTCCCATCCTCATTTCTCATACTTCCTTGTAACAAGAGGCACTCATGCATTTTACCATCCACCCTCATGCTCAGTGGGCACTCAGATCCAGCGGGACTACACGCCTCCTCTTTGGCCCTCAGCAGCAGTCACCAGTGTTGGAAATCTGTTGCCAAGTCAATCCTCAGCACAAAGAGTGAACGAACAAAGCTCAACAATTAAAGCTATACTTTACCATAAAGAAGCATGTATTTTCTCATAGACATTTCAAATTAAATACTAGATTCAGCTAGGCCCCTTACAGCCTTGTAGATTTAACTTAAAGAAACAATAATCGCATTTAGAGTCAAACAGTATGTAATCAAGAAGATATATCTGTTGAAAAAAATAGCATTTTACTTTAGTTTTGGAAATCTCTTATTTGTTTTGTTTTGTTTTTATTTTTGTTCCTTCCGACATCTTCTGCTCATTAATTCAAATTACGAAAAGTAGATTGAGGCCTAAGGTTAATTTTATTAGATTTAAAAGAACCAACTTTTGGCTTTATTTTGCTCTTATTCTTATTTGATTGTTACTGCTGTTTTCTTTAAATTTACTTGCTGTTCAGTCCTTTAAAAAATAATTTCTTAAGATGATTACTGAGATTTAAGCAATTTTTCTTCTTGTCATAGTTCTAAAATAAGCATCAGATTATTTTTATTCTAAGCATAGATTTAGCTCCATGTTACAAGTTTTTATATTTTCTTTCTCTAAAGTATTTGATAGTTGCTATTGTGATTTCTACATTGACTCATGGTTTATTTAGAAGTGTTTTGCATAATTTACAAACATTTGATGAATTTCAGCTGTATATTTATTATCCATTGTTGTTCTGAAATTGAGCGAGGCTTGTTTTACGGCGCAGCATATGGTCAACTGTCGCAGCAGTAGCATGTGCACTCGTAAAATATGTGTGTACTGCAGTAGTAGTATAGTGCTGTGGGTACGTCAGTGTATTAGTCAGTTCTTGCACTGCTATAGACTGGGTAATAAGAAAAGAGATTTAATCGACTCACAGTTCTGCAGGCCATACAGGAAGCATGACTAGGGAGGCCTCAGGAAACTTACGATCATGGGAAGGTGAAGGGGAAACAAGCATGGTCTTCACACGGCCAAAGCAGAGGAAAAGAGTGAAGGGGCAGGTGCTACATATGTTTAAACAACCAGATCTGGTGAGAACTCTATCACCAGATGGCACAAGGTGGGTGGTGCTAAAACATTAGAAACCACCCCCTTGATCCAGGCCCCTCCGGTAAGGCCCTGCTTCAAACCCTGGGGATTATAATTCAACATAAGATTCGGGTGGGGACAGAAAGCCAAACGTATCTGTCAGTGAATCCAGTCAGTTCATATTTATTCAGAGCTTCTAGATACTTACTGATTTGGGAGGACTACTTGTTTTACCAGATACTAAGTGAGTTGTGTTAAAATATTTTATTCATTGTACATTTGTCTATTTCTTTTGATAATGCTGTCCATCTTTTACTTTATATATTTTGAGGTTATTGGGATTATAAAACTTTAAATTGCTATATTTTATGGTAGAGCAACCTTCTTTTTCATAATAGTCTCTATCTCTGGAAATGAATCTTGCCTAAAACTTTACTTTGTTTGCTTTATTTGTGGGACAAATAAAAAACCAATAATAAGATGGGAGATTCAGTCTCCAATATATAAATTCTTACTTTAAATGTACAGTAGTCACCCCTTACCTGTGGGGACATGTTCCAAGACATTACTGGATACCTGAAGCCTCAGATAGTACCATACCTCATCACTAGCAATCAGAACACATTTCTGTTCACATCTGCCACCCACAAATTTAATGCCTTTCCCCTCTTAACTAAGCACTTAGCATGCACTGTGGTGGTAACTTTTGCAGTTTGAAGTGTGACAGCAAAACTAGCACAGATTTCTTTTTACTTCTTCACAATTTCATTGACAGAAGATTCCTTCTTACCTTAGATCTTAGCAACTTCAACATACAATTTTTTTCTTTCTTTATTAAGTGGACAACTTTCACCTTTTCTCTTAAAGGAAGCACTTGCTACTCAACTGGACCCTAATGGTAATGAACTCCCTCACCAGGCTCAGCTAGAACTTTGAGAATCTATGTGGAAAGGTGTGGGAGGCTGAGTAATGACCTCTCAAAGATACCCATGTTCTGATCCCTGAACCTGTGAATGTTGCCTGTAAAGGTAAAAGGGCTCTGCAGATGTGATTAAGAATCTTGAGATGGGCAGATTGTCCTGGGTTATCTAGGTGGGCCTTAAATGTAATCACAAGGGTCCTTATAAAAGGGAGGCAAGAGGGTTAAAGCAGACAGAAGAAGGATATTTGAAAATGCTATGCTGTTGGCCTGGAAGGCAGAGGAAGGAGGCCATGAGCTAAGGGATGGAGCCAGCCCCTGGGAGCTGGAAAGAGAAAGAAAACCTCTGCTCCCCTGAAGCCTCCAGAAGGAACACAGCCCTATGGATCTATTTTAGGTCTTGGCCTCCAGAACTGTAAGAGAATACATATTTGTTGTCTTAAGTCACTCAGTTTGTGGAAATTTGTTACAGTAGCAATAGAAAACTAATACAAAAAGAGAATGATATATAGTGTTTAAAATGTTGGGTTCATAGATACCTGGCCTTGAACCCAATGTTGACTACTTAGTGGCTATGAGATCTTATGCAACCAGCTTAATCTTGCTGAGCCTCAGTTTCATCTTCCCAAAGGGAATGATAACATTTTCCTAGCAGGTTTGGAGGGAGGGTCAAAGGTAGTATATGCTCTGACATACACAGAAGGCACTTCATAAATTGTACTTATGATTATTACTTTTAGAAAAGAAGGGGAATGATAAGAGTTAAATTCAATTATTCTGCTGAAGTGGGTGTGCTTGCTTTGCTTCCAAGAGTCTATTTTCTGCTCATTTGCAGAGCTAGTTTGGAATGAGCCTATTTTGTTGGGAATGCACTGGATGACCTCAGTGACTGGTGACCTCATAGCTCTCTGGAGCGAATGTGCCCCTGATTCAGCCTAGCACTTGCTGTCTGCATCTCGTGAGCTCCATCACAGTGCCCACGGGACCCCTGACAGAGGCTTCCTAAGGTTGCCTTTTCCCTGTTGACAATGGCTTTCGTCAGAATTGGAAGGCTACTCTGTGCTTTCTACTGAAGCAAAGGATGATGCTCCAAGAAAGCCCATATTTCTTACTTACTTTTCCCTCAGACAGCCTGTATCTGTCATTGTACATTTGCCTTCTTAAGCCAGCAGTTCTAAGCAAGGATGCCCTTGTCACGTTTCTTGCTTCATGTAGTGCCACTCAGTCCCCTCACCAAGGTGCGGCCCTTTCCCCTTTTTCAGTTTCCTGAAGACACACATTTTCCCCTGTCTATGACATTCCTTTGTGTGTGATGCACTTTTATCTTCACTCTGACTTCTATTTTTCCTTCAGGTGTCTGCTAAAATACCACTTTCTTATCAAAGCCTTCCCTGGCCGGCCTAAGGCCATGCCACCCTGAATGCACCCCATCTTGTCGGAAGCCTGCCCTGACCCTCTCAGGGATTTGGAATCTAAACTACTTCCCTCTACCCCACCCTATAATAATTTCTAGTCAGACCCTTTGCTTTTCCTTTCATGTCAATTGTTTGCTATTACAATTTGTGCTTCTTTTACTTTGTGTGCTTTTAGAAGTTTGTATTTTCCTCAATAGATATATGCATAATTTAAGGGCAAGAGATAACACATTTATTGTACCTCTAAATTAATACCTAGTCCAGTTACTTAACACTCAATTATAAGCACTTAATGTATATTTGTTATAATGAACAACCAATGAAGGATTACATATAAATCTTAAAAAAACCCACAAGAATCCAAGCTATGTCACCAGAATCTCTGATTTAGTGGGTCTGTGTTAGAGCCCAGGAGTCTATAGTTTTAAAATTTTTCACAGTTGATTTCGATAGATAACAGCACTTTGAGGACCACTGGGGAAAAGAAACACTGAATAGAATAGTTCCTGTGACTTTCAGTGGTATGCATGCATTCACCTTTCTTAGAGTTGATATGTGGGATGAAATACAGTTTTGACATTTGTCTTATCCATTGATGATGGACAAAGGTAGAGATTCCAAGTGGAGCTCCTGGTGCCAAAAGTTGTATTGAGAAAGGGTAAACATCACAGCAAAGCTCACAACAAGAGGATAGAACGAGATCTGAAGCAACAAAGCAAACTGGATGAACCATTCTTGGAAAGAAATTCCTTCCCTTTAATTAACTTATGTTCTTGCTTGCATAGTAGTAAAAGAACAGTATAGGTAATAATAAAATGTAAAGTTATATAACAGCTCAAAAAAGGAATATATGAGACTTCAACAAAGAAAAGCTTGATATAGTTTCCTTTCCCTTCTTTATTACCAATCCCTCAATTTATGGCTAGTTCCTATGATAAATATATTCATATAAACTCCATAAACTCAAGACTTACCATGATTTTAAAAAGTTTTTATAGTTTTATTAAGATATATCACATACCATGATTGATGAGTATCTAATTTGATTACTTATAACATATATATGTACTGTGAAACCATCACCAAAAGGAAGACAACAAACATTTCCATCATACTTTTCACCTCCACAGAATTCCCTCATGTCCTTCTGTAATCCATCCAAACGTCCACTTCCTTCTCTAGGCAACCTCCAACCTAGTTTTTCTTCCTACTAAAATTTCATATAACCTAAATCACTTCCTTTATATCCTATCGTATAAGTCAAATGACTCAGGTGGTTTTTTCACGGTTTAGCCTTCACACAGCATAATTAGAGATCCATCTAGGTTGCTGCACGTATAGAAATGGTTTCCTTTCGTTGCTGAGTAATATTCAATTGTATAAACATATTTTAATTTAGTTTATCCATTCACTTGTTGAGGGACATTTGGATTGTTTCCACTGTTAACGATTACAAACTAAACTGCTATGAAAATTCATGTACAAGTCTTTGTGTGGATAAATGACTTCATTTCTCTTCGGTAAAAACCTAAGAGTAAAATACTGAGTAATATGACAGGTGTGTGTCTAAGGTTTTAAGAAACTGTTGAACTACTTCCTAATGTTAATGTTACAATTTTACCTGCCAAATAGCAGCGTATTATAATTCCGGTCACTCCACCTTATCACCAACACTTGGCTTGGTCAGTGTTTTTCATCTTAGCCTTTTTAGTGGGTTTATATTGTTATCTCATTTCGGGCTTTGTCTTGTATGACTCAGCCCACTTTCATGCACTCCGGTTGCAGATCTTCCATTCAAAGCGAGTTAATTTATTTTGTGCTATACGCACTTTTAACACATCATCACTTTCATGTTTGTTCAAATATGAGCTGTCAACTCGAAGTACACTCTGCTCTCCATTCTGCATATTCTTTAAGAAATATACTTGAACTTGCTTTGCTTAGGCCCCTCTATCAGTCTAAAAAAAAGAGCATGCACGGCCAGGCGCGGTGGCTCAGGCCTGTAATCTCAGCACTTTGGGAGGCTGAGGCGGGCGGATCACGAGGTCAGGAGATCGAGACCATCCTGCCCAAAATGGTGAAACCCCGTCTCTACTAAAAGTACAAAAAATTAGCCAGGCGTGGTGGTGCGTGCCTGTTGTCCTAGCTACTCGGGAGGCTGAGGCAGGAGAATTCCTTGAAACCGGAAAATGGAAGTTGCAGTGAGCCGGGATTGCGCCACTGCACTCCAGCCTGGCGGTAGAGCAAGACTCTGTCTCAAAAAAACAAAAAAAGAGCGTGCACTTTCAAAAAATATAAAGTTATAAATTTATATGTACATAAATATATAAATTATATGCCTGAATCTAAATTTTTTTAATATAATACAGATAAACATTTTAAATGCTTTGTTAATCATTTTGACAACACAATCATTAGCTAACAACTAAAGGGACAAGGAACAGTCACAGTGAGTTTCTCTGTTCACAGTAGTGATTGTGAAGCTTATTTCAACTGTCTTCATGATACTTTCTAGATTTTTTGGTTTTGTAAAGTTTTGATCGGTTGTGATTAGATTGACATCATTTCTTCCTCTTAATGCCTCTGACAAAAAATGTGTATACATGTGTCTTTGCAGGGAGGGTGAGAGGGATTGTCAACTCTGCCATTTTCTTGTTTTCTGGAGTTGGTTTTATTATAGTGATCTCCACCCAGTATTTCAGTGTAGGACATTTTAATGTTACCTATTCAAATGTGAAGGTTAATTTAGATAAAAATAGATAATACAAATAAAATATCCATTCATCTGAGCACATGTAAACCAAAATACATCACAAAGCAGAGAAAGCAAATTGGAACTTCCCTTCTTTCTATCTTGCTCCTTTACCTAGCAGGGATAACCAAACAAGACCCTACATGAGGACCAGGTGAGGGCGCCAGAGTCCACCCTGTGTTAAACACTGCCTGGTAAGGCTTAGTGTACTATTTTTATGGCTCAGAATGCGGTCAATACACATGAATGTGAGCCGGAGAATATGTCTTCTGCTGTTGTTGGATGAAGTCATCTACATACGTCAATCATATCCAAGTGGATTGATGGTGCTGTTGAGTTCAAGTATGTCCTTACTGATTTTCTGCCTGCTGAATCTGCCCCGTTTCTGATAAAGAAACTCCAGCACCTTTATCTTTTCTGATATCAAAAAGATATCATAGAACTTGACAAAATCAAAAAATCTAGATGTAGAATTATGATTAGTAAATTTGTCTATTTCTCCTTGAAGTTCTATGGGTTTTGCCTCACGTATTTTGTTTCTCTGTCAGGTGCAAACATATTAGATATTGTTAGGTTTTCTTGGAGAATTGGCCCCTTTATCATTATGTGATGCCCCTCTTTATCCCTAATAACTTTCCTTGATCTGAAGTCTGCTGTGCTTGAAATAAACACAGCTATTTCTGTTTTCTGTGACTAGCATTAGCATCATATATCTTTGTCTACCAATTTACTTTAAATATATATTGGCTATATTTAAAATGGGCTTGTTGTATACAATATATAGTTGGGTCCTGTTTCTTAATTCACTCTGATGATCTGTTTCAATCGGTGCATTTAGATCATTGACACTCAAAATGATTGCTGGTATGGTTGGTTTAATATTTGTTAACTGATTTCTATTTGTTGACTTTGTTCTCTGTTCCTATTTTCTGTCTTTCATTCTTTTCCTGTCCTTTATTTATTTATTTTTGTTTTGTTTCTTTCTCTTTTTTTCTGAGATAGAGTCTTGCTCTGTTGCTGAGGCTCGAGTGCAATGGCGTGATCTTGGCTTACTGCAACCTCTGCCTCCCAGGTTCAAGTGATTCTCCTGTCTCAGCCTCCTGAGTAGCTGGGATTAGAGGCACCTGCCATCATGCCTGGCTAATTTTTGTATTTTTGTAGAGACAGGATTTCACTATGTTGGTCAGGCTGGTCTTGAACTCCTGACCTCAGATGATCCTCCCACTTCAGCCTTCCAAAGTGCTGGGGATTATGGGTGTGAGCCACCATACCTGGCCCTCTTATTATTTTAACTGAGCATTTTATATGATGCAATTCTCTCTTCCTTAGCAGCATATAAATTATACTTTTTTCCCACTTTTTTAATTGGTTGTCTCACATTTGCAATATCTATTTGCAGCTAGTCTAAATCCTCTTTCAAATAGCACTATACCACTTCACGAGTAGCATAACTTATAATAACAAAACTATCCTAATTCCTCTGCTATTTTTATACAGAAATAAATATCCCCATGAACTGTCCTTTGCGACCTGATTCTGGATTCACTCTTTAAGTACTAGTAAAGCCATACGCCTTTCCCTCACCTTTTCATTATCATAGGAGCTGAGATTTCTCCCTTTTCAGCGGTCCTGCGGTCTTGCATGACTTTTTAGTCATCGCTTCACAGACATGCATGGGGTTTTCAGATTACAAAACACTGTCACATGCACTCCCCACCTGATTTTCACAATATCCCTCTCAGATATCAGGATGTCAGTTATGCTCATTTTATACACACGGACACTGAAGGTCAGTCATGTGACTAAACTTGCTGGGTCCAAGATCCCAGTTGGTAAGTAACAGAGTCTGGAAAAACTAGAACGCTGGCTTCCTAATAAGTAGATTTCATAAAACTCCACCACCTATTTCTATATGGATACACACTGGGTGCATAGCTCTTTCTCTTACATCTCTTTTAAATTCCAAAGGACGTGCACAATGGAAGCATCCATCAGCATTTTAAAATTTAAATTACTTCAACAACAAAACTTCTAGGTAGTTTAGGCTGTTTCACATCTGGAGGTTATTGTGATAACCTCGGTAAATTTTTTGTTTGCAATTAACAGTGTCTGGGATTGTTTATAATGGTAACTTAATCAACATAAGCAAACTGAAACAACATTCTAGTAAGAAGAGGGCCAGTACTCACAAGGATGACACAAATTCCTAAGCACTGACAACCGATTGCTTAACTTACTGGGCATGCTTCTCTCTAAAAATCAAATTGTTAAGTTTTATCATATCTCTTCACCTGACAGGGTACTTTCTGGTGTCTAAGGAGATCAAATATTAACAACAACTCTTGTGGGAAATTTGGTTTTCTTTTTTCCTTACTCTTTTAGAGAAGAAGGAACACTCAAATAATAAATGCAAAACGTCCAGTGGCAGAGAAGGGTGAACGCTGAGTTGTCAGGAAGAGGCTAGACAAAAACAAACAATACTGTCCCTTCAAATGACACGTTTCCAGTGAGTCTAGGCAACCAAGAAGACTTGTGGGGAGCCTCAAAATAACAAAAGAAGGCTTCGAATTGAAGATGTTTACCTACTTGAAGTTAAGAAAAAGGAAGAGATGTGGTTTCAGAATTTCCATAGTAGTTCTAATAGGCTTTATTTTGTACTAAACACATCACTAAAATGTAAACTGTAAACACATCTATCGTTGCCTTCTACCTGCAGCTGTTACATTGTGTGTTCCGGGGCTTCCCTTGCTCTTCTAACTCCCAAGTGCCTGGCATGGCTCTGTCTTAAAGTAGGCTCAGTCAGGTGCATGGTGATGATGGCGGTGGTGGCTTGGGGTGAGTGACGAGGACAGTCCCATGCAGGCCACTTTTCAGGTAATACCTGCATCCCTAGGACTCCTTGTCTGAACACCACTGGAAGCAAAGTGAAGAGGTAATGGTCGGAGGATAGAAATGGACTCGGGCAAGGCCCTGAGTTACTCGACAGGCTTTATGTCATTGAGGCAGCAACTCCGCAATGCAGAGATATCAGTGTCCGCATTTTACAGAAGAGCAAACAGGCTTAGGTGTGCTAACTTGCCGCTCAGTTAGGTTTCTAGGACCAGAACTCAGGTTTGTCGGATACCCACGTCCCCTTTCGCTAGGATCAACGCCATGCTCAGCTATAGCCAGCCTAGACTGTGAATACGCAAAGACAAGGACCTCCGTGCGGCACCCGCTCCGCATCTGCGCCTTCCTCTGCGCTGGGCACAACTTAAGCCCCTGCGCATGGGAACTCCACGCTTACCCAGAAGCAGCGAGAGTCTCCCGAGCGCAGGAGGATCCCAGACCCGCCGCCCTGCCGGGTCGCGCGCTCAGCCCACCCATCGCCCTGCCTTCGGACCCGGGCGCGCAGCGCAGAGCGCGAGTTCCCTGTGGCGCCCCGGGTGCCTGGTCCGCCCGGGCGCCTCCCCACGCCCGCCCGCGTCTCACCCCAGGCCACCGGCAGCGCGAGCAGCACCACAACCGCCAGCGGGGTTCCTCC
The DNA here is from genome assembly GCF_030222135.1 of Aotus nancymaae. NCBI lineage: Eukaryota > Metazoa > Chordata > Mammalia > Primates > Aotidae > Aotus > Aotus nancymaae. The sequence continues at coordinate 10,541,113 of NW_026988453.1, read as the reverse complement.
GCAGCAGAAGGGGAGACGGGGCGCCGGCGGCTCCACAGGCTCTGGGCTTCTCGGAGAAGAGGCCCCCATCCTCCCCAGGCACATCTAGAAAGCAGATTTGATCTCGAAGAAAATTGAAATAGGAAAAGCGCAGCGAAAATAGGAGCGACCAATCGCTGTGCTCCGCGCCCAGAATATGGGGAGGACTGCGGGGTTCCGGGACAAAACGCTTTTGACCGCAGCTTCCCCTTAATGGGCGAGGTCGTGTTTACTCCCATTTGCATTGTTTCTAGCGAGTTTCGCTCGCAGAGCCCACCTTGCGGACCCAGGTGCGGCAGCAGAGCTGGACACTGCTTGGGCTTCCGACGGATCCCGCGTGCGAGCCCCTGCGCTTCCAGACAAAGGCGCTGGATGACGGCAGCTGTTACATTGTGTAACAGCTCCAAACACCCTGCTTGACGTTTCCTCTTTGCAAGAATGTGTGTGGGACGGTCAGCTAATGAAATGCCTGCTCTTTCTCTGCGTCAAAGAAATTGCAGGCGATGTGTGCTGCGTACAGGGAATGTGAAGAACTCATTTCCTTAGCTTAAATTGAGATGTTATGCCATTGTAAGATTTTTAAAAAGGGAATGACAATCACACTTTTTTTTTTTTTATTGCATTTTAGGTTTTGGGGTACATGTGAAAAACATGCAAAGTTGTTGCATAGGTGCATTCATGGCAGTGTGATTTGCTGCCTCCCTCCCCCTCACCCATATCTGGCATTTCTCCCCATGCTATCCCTCCCCAACTCCCCCCCCCCGCTGTCCCCCCACTCCCCCGCAACAGACCCCCGTATATAGTGCTCCCCTCCCTGTGTCCATGTGTTCTCCTTGCTCAACACCCTCCTATGAGTGAGAACATGTGGTGTTTGGTTTTGTGTTCTTGTGTCAGTTTGCTGAGAATGATGGTTTCCAGGTTCATCCATGTCCCAAATGCCAACCCAAATGCCCATCGATGATAGACTGGACAGGAAAAATGTGGCACATATACACCATGGAATATTATGCAGCCATTAAAAATGAGGAGTTCGCGTCCTTTGTAGGGACATGGACAATCACACTTTAAACATATAAATCTGTGTACAGTATGGAGACCAGATTAGGGCAATAATGGACAGGGGAGACCAGTCAGGGGGCTTTTGCCGACATCCAAGTGAGGTTTGATGGCGGCCCTGACTGAATTGATAAAGTGGACAATTAACAAAGATATTGGAGATGGAATGAATAGTCGCTCATGTGCTGGATTTTGGTTTCTTCCTTTCTTAAGGTTGGTGGTGAGAAGAAAGCAATCAAGAGTTAGCCCCAGGATTAGAAATGAATGGTGGTGCTTCTTATTGTAATAAGAAATATGGATGGAGGTTGACAGATTTAGGGTAGAGGGTTAAAATGAAGGATGAGTTTATTCCTCCTATCTCTCTGTGTCCTGTTCCCTTTAACTAATCTCTCTCCATCTCCCATTGTCCCTCCCTTCCCCAGCCTCTAGTAACCAGTATTCTACGCTCTACTTCCATAAGATGAGCTTTTTTGGCTTCCACATATGATTGCTATCATACAAGATTTGCCTTTCTGTGCACATTGGTTTCCATTAGGCTTTCTCCCAAGATTCTATTGGAAGAAACGTCTACTTTGATCATACCACTTATCACACTTTTTAATGCATCTAGTGCCATTCTTTTAGGGATTTGCTATCATCCTTTCAAGTTATTGTCAACAGATTAATGGGAGAAGAAGTCAGATTGTAGCAGGCCGAGGAAAAGAGAATAAGAGAAGGCTCAGTTCCCTAGTTTTACATCACATGCTATCAGAAGGTGTCAATCCTTACCACTGCTGCTGGTATCCATCTTCTAGTATCCACTCTCTCCCCTTATTCCTTGAAGGCTTTAGCTCCCAGCTCATGGCCACCTTCTCCACTATTACTCCTGCCACAGTTCCTGCTCATTTCAATACTCACAATAGTATTTTCAAATCCCTGGCCTTCCAGTGCCTTGACCTCTTCTCTGTCTATGGTCTTGTCCTCCACTCTCCTCTGACACTAATGCTCATGTGCATGCTCTGAAACTTGTCACCTTCACTGCAACCCTCGATGATTTCAATGATCCCACTCTCTAACCACCAATCCTACTCTTGTCTTTCACCCCAGTGCCATTAAACTGAATCCAGCCATCTTTGTCTTTCCCAGTGTCTGCAGACCATCGATCCTACTGCTATCTCTCTCAGCCTCTCATCCCTTTTGTGTCTTCAATTTCATTCCTACCAGGTTAAATTCCATACTCTGTCATTATAATCACCATCTTACATCTACTGTCAGCTACCTCACGCTCTCTTGCTTTATTATAGGCATTAGACAAAACAATCCTGGTTAGAATAAATTCTCCATTATTTTGCTCCCTTACCCATGAAACTGAATGTGGCTGGAGAAGACATATATCCACCGTGACTAGCCTTACTTTAGTGACAAATAATTTCAAATGGACCATTATACTTCTTCCTAATATTCCCACTATTGTTTGTCTAATCCCATTTTCCTCCCATTCTCCTAAATGACTATTTCATATTTTTATGTTGACATCTATTTCTGACACACTCTCCAGCATTCTTAATCTCTGTGAATAGCTTTGCTTCTTTTTTTTTAATTGAGAAAACAGAAACAATCAAAGAGATCTACAATTTTCTACGATCACTCCATCCAAATTCTTGTATCTGGCCTACGTAACCTCCTTCTCTCCTGTTAGTATATACTGTTTACAGTCCTATCTAAGGGTGATCTCTCCACTTGTGCCCTAGATTCAATTTGCTCTCACTCAAGGAAACCAGCAATTCTCACTTTCTCCAGGATTATCATACCTCTCTTTCTGCTGGATTTTACCATCAGCATGCAAACAAATTATTTCTCCAAGTACAGCAGGTATATTTTTCTCTTCAGTTTTCCCCTCCCATTTAATATTCCTTTTGCTTAGAATGCTCTTTGCTTAGGTATCTCTCTGCATGGGTACTACCTCATCTCCTTGATTCTTTGGCTCAAATGAGACCTTGAAGGAGCCTTCCTTGGCCACTATTTAAAATTGCAATTACTTCAGAACTTCCTTTCCTTTTTGCCTATTTTATATAGATGAAAAATTATACTTATCATTTTTTCATTTTATTACCATCTGAAAATCTGCTTATTGCGTGTTTCTCCCACTAGAATAAAAGCTGCATGAGGACATGTCAGTTCATCACTGCCAAATCTCATGACCTAAACGATGCTTAGCACAGAGAAGGGGTTCCATAATTACTTCTTGAATGAATGACTGCAATGGTTGAGACAGCTAAGGTCAACCACTCTTTCAGAAAATTTTGTGGTGGAGAGATAGTTTAAAAGAGAAACATAGGTGGTTTTGGGGAAGATTTGTTTTTAGATGGAGGGGAAGGTGGATATCTGTTGCTCTAAATGGGTCCATTCTTCTGGGATTTGCCCCTAGATTTTTCCATTGGGAAATTCCCTCTTTCCTATAGTTCAATGTGATTCAGGAAGACTGCGATTTCTCAACCTCAATATTATTGACATCCTGGACCAGATAATTCTTTGTTCTGGAGGGCTGTCTTGTGCCTTGGGGGATGTTTAGCAGTATCCCTGGCCCCTACCCACCAGAGGCCAGTAGCACTTCCCTTCTCCAGTTGTAGTAACCAAAAATGTCTCCAGACACTGCCAAATGTCGTTGGGAGGGCAAAGTCATCCCATCTGAGAACCACTGAGGTAGTCCAACCCTACCCCCATCTCCAAGGCTGGGAGGCAACTCGGGCCTTGCCATCTGTTTATTTCACTGTCCTACTCCTAGTTATTAGTTTCTTTAGGTACATGTGACCCTATTTGGACAATGAGAGCTACTGAAGGGACTTTTGAATGACTTATTGGACAAGAGACACTCTTTGTACTGGAATTCTAAGCTGATAAGATGTGCACTTGGTATTGTCAGCAAATATTTTGCCAGTTTTTAGGGAGTTTCTTCCAGAGAATGAAGCCAGCAAGGCAAAGCAGAAGAAGAAGATATTCCTGAAGGCCTGCTGTGACTATTCCTGTTTCGACAAAAGCCCACTACACCCTTGGCCTTTTCTGTCATGTGATATAGTAACATTCATTTTTGGTTTAAGCCAGTGTGAGATGGATTTCTATCATATGCACCTCAGCAGGTCCTGGTTTCAGGATGTTTGTAGGTGGAACGAAGGAGCCAGTGATGAGAGAGGGTCTAACCGAAGGGACAGTTGTCCCAGAAGAGACAGAAAGGGATGAGAAGAGAAAGATATAGGCTGTAAAAAATGGAAGATGGAAATGAAGGTGAGGGTGAGTGGATGTAGATATAATGGAAGGTGCAGGGGGAAAGGAAGTTGAGAGAATTACCCCCGGGTGTTTTCATCATCCCCTAATGGAAGAAGGGATGAATGTAGAATGGAGTAGATGGTTTGAGGTGAGTGAACAGACAATGTGGGGAAATGAAAGTGTTGCTGACTGTACATGAATAAAAGATGCTGGAGAGCATCCCACTTCTAAATATGGATCCAAAAGAACTGAAACCAATGTCTGAAAAGGTATCTGCACACCCATGCTCATAGCAGCACTATTTACAATAGTAAAGAGGTGGAAACAAGCTGATATGGTTTGGATCTGTCCCCTCAGCAAATCTCATGTCGAATTGTAATCTCCAGCAGTGGAGAGGGGCCAGTGGGAGGTGATTGGATCATGAAGGTGGATTTCTCACCAAAGGTTTAGCTTGGTACCGTATAGGGAGCGAGTTCTCACCAAACCTAGTAGTTTAAAAGTGTGTAGCACCTGCCCCCCCTTCCTCCTGCTCCCAGTGTATGAGATGCCTTGCTCCCCCTTTGCTTTCCTCCACGGTTGTGAGTTTCCAAAGGCCTCCCCAGAAGGTGGGCAGATGTCAGCATCATGCTTCCTGTACAGATCCTGGAAACATAAGCCAATTAAAACTCTTTATAAATTGCCCAGCCTCAGGTATTCCTTTATAGCAATGTGGGAAGAAACTAATACAGAACATTGGTGCCCAGGAGTGAGTCATTGCTATAAAGACACCTGAAAATGTGGCAGCAACTTTGGAATTGGGTAACAGACAGAGGTTGAAAAGATATGGAGGGCTCAGAAGAACGCTGTGTTCCCATCCAAATCTCACGTCGAATTGTAATCCCCAGTTTTTGGAAGTGGAACCTGGTGGGAGGTGATTGGATCATAGGGGTGGATCCTTCATGAATGGTTTAGCACCATCACCTTGGTGCTGTTCTAGTGTGTGGCACCTCCCCTCTCCCTCCCTTGCTCCTGCTTCTGCCATCTAAAACATGCCTGGCTTCCCCCTTCACTTTCTGCCATAATTGTCAGTTTCCTGGGGGCCTCCCCAGAAGCTGAGCAGATGCTAATATCATGCTTCTTGTACAGCCTGTGTAATCATGAGCCAATTAAAACTTTTTTTTAAATAAATTACTCAGTCTCAGGTAGTTCTATATTGCAATGTAAGAACAAACGAATACATAACCCAATGTCTACTGACAGATAAATGGATAAACAAAATGTATAAACAAAATTGCATATATGCACAATGAACTATTAACCTTAAAAAAAAAAAGAAATTCTGACACATGCTACAACGTGAATGAACCTTGAAGACATTATGCTAAGTATAAGTCAGTCACAAAAGGACATATATATGCGATTTCACTTATATGAGGTTCTGAGAGTACTCAAAGTCATCTCAACAGAAAACAGAATGGTGTTTGCCAGGGGCTGAAGGGATGGGGGAATGCGGAGTTATTATATAATGGATATAGAGTCTTGGTTTTATAAATGAAAAAGAGTTGTGAAGATCTGCTTTACAACAATGTGAATCTATCTAACGCTACTGAACTGTACACTTAAAATGGTGAAGATGGTAAATTTTATGTTGTGTTTTTAACCACAATTTTAAAAAACAGGAATGAAAAAAGATGCTGAACAGCATAACTAGTCTAGGGGAAGGTAGAGAGAGTAAAATGTGTGGTCACCAGTGAGCAAGGTTTGATTTTCTCGATAGTTTAAATGTTGGAAGGGAGAAAATTAACAGCTATATCTATATCGAGGGTGTGGTGGGAGAGGATGAGTGAGCCGGGGAAGGTATTGGCTGGACAAATATAAGAGAAAGTCTTGAGGGTGAGGAAATTGAATTTGTGGGTTGAAGGTTTGGCTAAAATGACCAAGGGATGGGATCCTGAATGAGTAACTGTTAAATGATGAACCCTAAGATCCCTAAGACTATTATTCAAGATTTCAAATAAGGCAAGTGTGTGTGTCTGTGTTTTACAATTACAATTTATTTGAATGGCTACTGTACACATTATTAAGGGAAAATTTACAGGCAAGTAGAGCTTATCACAGAACTGCTAAGGAAACATCCAAAGCTTGAATTGTACACCACATCTTTAGGATTAAAACTTGATTCTTAAAATTTGAAAAAAAAACCTGTGCAAATTGGAATCACTGAGTGATTATGGAAAGGCAAAGTATATACAGTATTGTGAGAAAAACTCAAACCAAGTGAGGATAATAATGAAATGGTTAACAACACCATAGAATAAAGATACTGTCAAAATAAAACCATACTTCCCAATAAAGGTACACTCATCATAACCCCAGGAAATGCTTCATCGTTTACTTGGATAATTAAAACCACATTATAACCAAAAGCACATAGTAACATTGAGTATGCTGTTTACAAAAAGATGGGTCTAGATACCAGGACAGCTCTTTTTTATGCCTTCCTTAAAAACGGTGAAACTTTTAGAGCCATGTAATTGTTTATAGCCATGGTCTGGCTTTAGGCATCTCACAAGCGAGGCTTCAGAAAGTCCCTGAAGAGCATGTGGCAGTGAAACTGGGCTCCCTTCTTTACCATAAAGATGTTCTTCTTGAGAATAAGTGCATATAGGAAGTGACAGCTTACAAAATCATTTCATTGATCTTGAGACCATAGAAAGAGATTTGCTGATAATAGAGCAGTTTCTTCCTAATCAACGTTCCATTGAATTCCAAGCAACAAGGCACACTGAAAACAGATCATTTCTGTTTAGGAGGTAGCATGAATAGCAGCGGTGCAACTCAAAGTTCAAATAATGCTAGCATTCTTTTTACATACCAGTTACAACTGTTATAACCAACAAAGCATCAAGTCTATTAGAAGATATTCTATTGAAAGGTCCTTTTTCATATAACATGATCTGGAACAAATAACTACATTTTACGTACATTCATATAAACGTGAATTAAACTAAATGAGTGAGAAACGAAAGCAATAATCTTTCTCATTCATGTATTCATTCAACAAATATTTATGTGCTAGCTGTACTCTGTACCCCCACTGGTTTGGATTTAGAGGTCACTAGCATGGTCCTCCTGATTTTTTCCTTTTTCATGACTCACCAGCAGTTACCTTTTCTTCCTCAACTGCCATAACAGATTTTCTATACCTTGTTGATGGTACATATTATTACCTACGATATGTATGGGTCTTATTTGTCTTATTAAAATAAGTTCTAAGAGGACAGAGGTGGTATCTTTATTTTATAGATTATGTAGGAGAAAGTAGTTTAAAGTCAGACGTGAGCTTGCATTCCACCTTTGCCAATGACTGGTCCTGAGACCTTGCCCAAGAGAATCTTTTAGCCTAGGTTTTCTTGGATGTTATTTCTTCATCTTGGTATTATCCTGAGAGAACACCCACCTTTCAACGTGGTACTGATGGCTAAATAAGAGAGGGCATGGAAGTCCATCGCATAATGCCTGGACAGAGTAAACCTTCAAATGTTCATCCCCATTTTCTCGTGGGAACCTCAGGTGCACATCTCATGTTGCCTGTCCACTTTTCTGTACTCCCTATCATTCAGTCTTCAATTCTTAGTTTATGATTTAAGGTCTTCATTTTTCTTAACTCTCTCATATCTCCTTTCCCAGCCTCTCTCAGCTGATCAATTTGCTTTTTATTCACTGAGAAGACTGAATCATCAGAAGATAACTTCCCCACACTCACTCCCTGTCACAACTCCCAATCTGCTTTCATCCACACCTGCAGATTCTGCCCTCACTCCTGTTACTAAGCCCACACAACTAAGGTCAGCTCCTCCTAGCTTACCCAGACCTTGCTCCAGCAATTCTTCCCTCTCTTTCCTGCCATCACTCTTTCTCTTTCTACTAGATCATTCCTATCAACCTGTTGAAATAGAGCATAGCTATTTCTCCAATTTTAAAAAATATTTCTGTAGACTTTACATGTTACTTTTGCTAGCACTTTATTTGCTCCTCTTTATAGAAAAAGTCCCTGAAAAAGTTGTCTGTAGTTGATAGCTGCAATTTCTCTTTCATTCTCTCTTAAGCTCAGTCCATTCAGGCTCCTGCCTCCTTCCTCTCTTCCAAAACTGTCTTGTCAAGTTCACCAACAAACTTTGGGCTGCTCACCTGTAATCCCAGCTACTTAAGAGGCTGAGGCATAAGAATCACTTGAACCTGAAAGGTAGAGGCTATAGTGAGCCAAGATCACATCACTGCACTCCGGCCTGGGCGATAGAGCAAGACCCTCTCTTAAATATATATGTATATTTGAGACAAGACCCTGTCTCAAAAAGATATATATATACACATACATATGTGTGTGTATGTATACATATATATATGCTGCTGAATTTCAATGGTCAGTTTTCAGGGCTCATCTTTCTTGGTCTACCAGCAGCACTGGACAGAGTTGACCACTCCCTCCTCCCTTAAATTCTTTCTTCACCTGACTTTGAGATTATTCTCCGGATATTATCAGAGGCTACTTTCTGGAATGTTTCTCCCCTGTATGGCCACATGGCTGGCTTTTTTTTTTTTTTTTTTTTGAGAGGTAATCTTGCTCTATTGTACAGGCTGGGGTTCTGTGGCACAGTCTTGGCTCACTGCAACCACCACATCCTAGGCTCAAATGATCCTCCTGCCTCAGACTCTTCAGTAGCTGGGACCACAAGTGCACACCACCATACCTGACTACTTTTTGTATTTTCAGTAGAGACAGGGTTTCACTGTGTTAGGCTGGTCTCAAACTCCTGACCTCAAGTGATCTGCTCTCCTCAGCCTCCCAATGTGCTGGGATTACAGGCATGAACCACCATGCCCGGCCCTGGCTCTTTACTTTTCTTGAGTCTTTGCTCAAATGCCATTCTCTCAGTGAGGACTTCCCTTGCAGGCACGCTGTTCTCTTTATCCCTCTTGCCTACTTCATTATTTCTCTTTATAATGCTTATCATCTTATTTATTTTATTCTTAGTTGTTTTGCTATTTAGTATTTGTTGAATGGATGAATAGATTTTAAAACCTAGGAACATTAGTTGGAAATATGAAGTAGGTAAATGAACAACTGCTATGCATGACTACTAAAGACTTGTGCAATAGTAAGAACCATATATATATACACACCATGAGTGCTATGCTAATTGATAAATACAAGTTGAAGGAAATTTTACATGTAAATTAATAAGAATATTTCCATTTCATTACATACCACCAGTTTGTCTTCTGATCAGCTCGCTGGATTGTATGGATCAATAGAATATACTTCTCGTGTTTCTAAATGAAAAGATTCTTTCTGGTTTGTATTTGTATAATAATTGCTAAACAGAAGGGAGAAAAAAATAATATCTTTACTCACTGACCATGATTCAACGTAGCAGTTGTTTGCTTTCAATAATTCCCAACACGTGGTAAGTACTTTTTGTGGATGATTTTAATTATACTTTAGCTTCTGGGATACATGTGCAGAACGTGCAGGTTTGTTACATAGGTATACATGTGCCATGGTGGTTTGCTGCGCCAATCAACCTGTCATCTACATTAGGTATTTCTCCTAGTGCTATCCCTCTCCTTGCCCCGTATTCTGACAGGCCCCAGTGTGTGATGCTCCCCTCCCTGTGCCCATATGTTCTCATTGTTTAACTCCCACTTATGAGTGAGAACATGCAGTGTTTGGTTTTCTGTGATGATTTCATTTTTACTGTCTTTATTCTATGAAGTGTAAACACCATAACTACACTTTTTGGATAGGCACATAAAAAAAAATAATGTTCTAGGCTTGTAAGTGACCTAGTCAGAGGCTGACACGGGGCAGCTTTACCCTAGACGTAGGATGCTTAATGACTAACAACTACAACTTCCAAATTGAAGAAAAGAAGTTTTTATTTTAGAATATGGTCATAACTTTACCCTTTTGGGAACCAATCTTTTAGTTCAACTGAAAAGCTTTAAACGAGTTTCAAGAGAATGTTTTTACTTTCTTTCTTTGAAAGCACACACATTTCATTGTGTTTCTAAAACCACTTTGCCAGAATTAGTAAAAGATAATAAAATGTGATTAAACTATGACATAGAGCTCTGAAATAAGGTATTACAAAATCACTGGGGGAGAAAGAATACTGCTAAGGTCACTGACAGCAGGTCACTCACTACAATATTGAAGAGTTCTGCATATAGGAGATATGTTAAGATTACAAAACAGTAATTTTTAGGTCAATGTGAGATTTCAGCTTTGTTAAAATATCTTAGATGACTAGAAAAGAATAGCATAGTCCCTTTCAAATACTTGGACAGCTTTTAAAAATATTGAATTTTGTCACTAGACATTCATTTTTAAATGATTACTCATCTCATTTACAAAAAGCATTTAAGGCACTTCAAATGTCTATACTAATTATTGGAAAATCAGTTGAGGTGGGTTAGCAAATGGAAATAAAACAAATGAATGACACCTAGGAATCCAGTTAAACACGTATGTTTGGTTCATATCAGCTGAGGCACTTAAATATAGTATATGATATAATCATGTTAATAAACAATAATCAGGCTGGAACATTATAAATTATTTGCACTTGTAAGCATTTCCCAAATTTGCAAATTTTTATACACATGCAATGCTCTGATAGCAAACTTAGTAGCATGAAGGAAAGAGAGATTATATTTTCCATGTATTTACATTTCTAATTACTCTTGGCTGAAATTATCTTCTGACTTCCTATGAGGAAGGCCCTGCAAATGACATCTCTATTTTTTTTTCTTGAGACCCTTTTCTCCTTGAATTCTGTGACAATACTCTCTTCTAGTTTTCCTCTTGCCTCTCTTCCTTTACTTTCTGCCCTTTGAACATTACTATTCCTCTGAGGTCTGTTCTCATCTCAATTTTTATCTGATCCATTCTTTTTGGTCCCACAGCTTCCACTGTGATTTAACTGTCACCCACCTGAGTCCAGCCCCATCTTCCGAGTCGCAAATCATGAGTACTTCAAAGTAACAGGTGAGAAGGGGACTCCTCATCTTCCCCCATAAACCTGCCCCTCTCCACTTTTAGTGAGTCAGGGAGTCCACCTCATTGCCTTCCTGTGAGCCATTCTATGTGCCTCCTTCTCCCCACATCTGGCATGTCACCAAGTTATGGAAATCCTGTCCTCTTGATAGCAAAGAACCACTTATTAAATACTCTCATGGCCTTTGTGAATCTCCACAAGAAAAAAATACAGTATGCAGTATGTCAATCTTATTTGGCCATAGAACAGACTTTTTCCTGAAGCCATTCATGAAAACAGGGTTTGTGGCACACACTCTGGTAAACCCTACACTGTAAGTATATGCCAACTGTACAGCACAGCCAGAACCCCATAGGCAGCCCCCAGCCTAGAACAAACTGCCCAGGTTCACAGACACCCTCAGTACATAGTTTCAGTGCAATCCCTTCATGTCTGAGCCCAGGCTAGACATTATATAACTGAGCCATGGCATCAGATGGCACTGGTGGCAGGGTAAATGATAGATCCAGGGGACTTGGCACGCTAAAGAAATTTTGCTGGAGCTTTTTGGTGACATGTTTTAGATGGCATGACTTGGTCATCCCCCCACTCGGAGTTACCTGGAGTTGGTAAGACTTCATTGGATTATCCACCCTAACACTAGCATGTACAAAGACTCATGAACCTATGCACACATGATATTCTACTCACATTACTGCTCAAATGTTTTAAAAGCCAACACCTGACAGTTTGCTTTGCTAAAAATGTATCCTTTACACATATCAGTATTCTGTAGCTTCCACAAGATTTATGTGTCAGGTTTTTTTTTTTTTTTTTTTTTTTTTAATGTCATGCCTCCACCTAAAGCTATGCCACCTTCACCTTCAGTTCCCATCATACACACACTGTTTCCTAGCCATTTCAAATAGGCTATGTAGTTCTCACAATACATAAGGGAAATTCAAGCCTCTGGGCCTTTATTCAAACTGCCCTGTCTGGAATGCCTTTCTCCCCTTGTTTACACTCTCTGGAGGCTCACCTGAGACATCTCTCCACTTTGAAACTTTTCCTGATTAAAACTCCCAAATAGTGACCATTTGCTTTGCATCCCCACCAAATATCATATAATCCACCAGGCACATTATTTTATGGTACTTGTTTAGTGACATGCTTGTCCTCCTTTACCAGGCTGTGACCTCCTTGATGACAGAGGCCACATGCTACTAGGCTCTGTGATTCTAGCCTAGTATAGTGCTAAGACGTAGCAGGCACTCAGCGGCTATTGTATAAGAAAAGAATGAATGGACATGGTCATTAACTCTTTTCACATGACTTCTATTTCTCTAACATTACTGCTCAAATGTCTTAAAAGCCATCCATGTATATACTAGATGGAGCAACATATGAAAGCAAATTTCTTACATCCATCAACTTAGTCTGTTGGGATTGAAGGCAGCAGCAGTTGTGCAGTGGAAGAGACCATTCAGTTTCTTTATAAACTGTTTAATTCGTTACAACAAGCATATTTACTTTTGTATTTTAAAAACTTATAAAAATATTTATAGTGATATAAAAGGTACATTTAAAAAAGGGAAACAAGATTTTTCAGTGATTTTTAAATAGGGCAAAACAACTTTTGTGACTAGAAATACACTTGTTTTTGTAACTTAGAAAAAAGGATGCAGTATCATTTTAAGTGATAAAACACAACAGGCTTTATATTAAAAATAAAGGTTAAAATATGTCAATATTCCCTAATATTATTGAAGATTTTCCTTAAAATTCTTCTCAGTAAAATGAGACAAAAACAAATAAATAAAAATGTATAATCATTAGAAATGAGGTACCATAATAATAATTGGTAGAAAATACAGTGTTTCACTTAGATGATTGGGTAACTTACTGAAAAGCTATTAGGAACAAACAGAAGAGAATAGAGAGAAAAGTCCTATAAAACCGTAGTGTGAATTCTTGCCCTACCAGATATTATAATAACATAAAGCTTTTAATTAAACACAAAGTGGTTTGTAATGAAAGAACAGGCAAATTAATGAAGCAGGAAAAAAGGGTGAGAAACACGACATATTCAGGTACATTAACTATTACTGAGAACAAACTTTCTGGCTAATCGTCTCACAATAGTTACTAAGTATATTAAATGCTCACGCACTTATCCTGGTAATTCTAGAAATCTAAGGAAGTAAGTGGCGATGGAACAAAGTTTAGCCAAAGGGGTTACTCATATCTTTATATATTATCAATGTAAATTCAGAAGCAACTTAAGACACATAAATACATATATAAATACATAGAGTAGAATAATATGCTATTTAGCAACTAAAAGGAAAACATGATTTAAAGACACAAAAACATGAACATGAGTCTAAATGAAAAAAAATCAAGACAGAAGATGAAAATGACAAAATTTCAGTTTAAAGAGAGAAAAAAATATAAGAAAAAGATCAGGTAGGAATATATCAAAATATTTGCAGTTGTTCCCACTGGGATTTTTTTCCTGTTCTCTAGATTTTTTTTTTTTTTTTTAACAACGTACCATCTGAATAAACATCATTCAATAAAATGAGCTAAGTGTTTGATAACGTTTAAGACCCCAGAAAGGGCTTCCTTTTGTATGGCACAAGATACTTCATTTAGTTATCACATTGCAGTATTTCTTTTACGTAACTTGTGCTTCTATGTTTAGTTTCAGACAAGAAGTCAAAACCATTTGTGCGTATTGGTCAAGCATGTATTTGCATTTGAACTTACCGTTCTCTGTGTTTTGATATCATGCATAAGGTAACAACGATCAAGAAGGTAAGAAGTATTAAACCTGCAGCAATACCTAGAAGAAAAATCCAGCAAGTGTCAAATGCCAGAAGACTGCATCACCTACATTGTTCTGAACTGATTGTGGGGCCTATTGCGAGTGGTGAGGAAAATGTTATGTGACTCATTCTTGGCCATAAACACTGAATTCCTGAATAATCATAGTTGAGCTTCAGGTTTTTCTGATTTGATCCAGTTAACATTTAATCTAAAGCACTAAGCACATGACCACAAAGTTCCAGTCGACTTTTCATTGAGTTTTTCTGTTCCTTTTAGTTTTATTAGTAACAATCTTGTCACTGAGGTGACAAGAGAGAAATCTCAAGAATAGAAATGAGGAGCACAGGACACCAGCTCTTATAATTTTGCCTAACAACATTTAACTCTCAGCTGTGAAATATATTTTGCTACAGCAGAAGCCAGCCTATTTCAATAGACCAAATCAAGCCAAAGACCAAGAGTTAATGAAAACTAAAACATCAATTTAAAAAGAAGAAAGAGCTGGCTGTTCAAATAATTTATCCAACGCTATCTCAAAGTGACAATTTGTAATGTGACATGTACATTGAAATATCCTTAAAACACCAAAAAAGATCATTTCCTATGAGTTAAATATCATCATCAGATAGGTTATAGGACCTCTAGCATTACATATTTTTATAAAACATTATAAGAGCTTCTCTTTAAATATTTAAAAAGACTTACCACAAAGGACGGGAGTAAGTGAACCTAAAGAGAACACAAAATCATGAAAATATCACTCTAGTGTCATAATTCAATATAGACCGTCTCATGGCAATGTCCCAGAAATCAACACTCAGCTCCCTTCCAAGTCCATTTAAAAGATGTGCTGGGGCCAGGGACAGTGGCCCACACCTATAATACTAGCACTTTGAGAGGCCAAGGTGGGAGGATCACCTGATCTTAGGAGTTTGAGACCAACCTGGGCAACATAGTGAGAGCTTGTCTCTACTTTTGCAAAAAGCAAACAGATAGAAAAGATGTATTGGAACCTTGAGTTATACTCACTTGTTTCTTATGTAACATCTCACTGGCCTTTTTCTTCACTTTAAGTAGGTTGGGGGAGTTCACCAATGAAAAAATCAATATGCTCAACTTCATAATCAGAGATTTCTCAGGTTAGAATGCAAATATTAACTGCAACAACTAGTTATTTAACCTATTTCTGGAGCTCCCTGTCAAACTGGTAAGCACTTATAAACCAAGATTCAGCAAGTAGGTGTGGTCTGTGCAGCAATTCTTTTCAAAATGTCAGGGTGTTCTACATTTTTGCTCCTTTTAAATTAGTGTTTCTCTCTATTTTCTTTTCTTTACTTTCCCCTTCCTCAGAAAGCTATATTTTTTTCTTTTTTTTCCTTTTTCTTGTTTTTTTTTTTTGTTTGTTTGCTTTCAGACAGGGTCTAACGCTGTTGCCTAGGCTAGAGTACAGTGGCTCAATCATGGCTCACTGCAGCCTTGACCTCCTAGGCTCAAGTGGTCCTCCCACCTCAGCTACCTGAGTAGCTAAGACTATAGGTACACACTTCCATACCTGGCTAATTATTTTTCTTTTAAGAGATCAGATCTCACTACCTTGCCTAGGCTGGTCTTAAACTCCTAGGCTTACGAAATCCCCCCGCCTCAGCCTCCCAAAGTTCTGATATTATGGGCATGAGTTGCACACCCAGCCAACACACACTTTTTCTAGAATAGACCACTGACTTCAAGTTCATCAGTAATTATACCGCTGGTCACAAACATATATCAATTTAAAACCCAAGACTCTCCACATTGAGGGAAACTCTTACTGTCTTCTGTCCATTGGCGAGTTAACAAGTGTCAGTGAAGCCCTTGGTACGTACGAGATCTGCAAACTGCCAGGGGAGGGTCCCATTGGTGATCTCCCTGGCACTGGCTCTGGGGACTGCCTTCCAGCGTATACCCATCTTCACACTCCAGAGTTACAACAGCTCCATACTGATACATTTTCCTTGGCTCCAGCCCCTTCTGGATTCCATCCATATCTTCTGGTGAGCCACAGTTTATCTCTGAAATTAAAGAAATCTAATTCAAGCACAGTCATATTTTGGTCTTTTGCCAAGAAAGCAGAAATTTCCTTTAATAGAAACATAAAACTAACCTGTTTCACTCTCAGTAAGGAAAGCTGCACTGAAATAGAATAAGACAATATCCTAGATCCAATCTTTTACTGTCAGTCCTCTATCTCAATTACCTCTGGGTAATTTAAACTAGATTATGTTTTTATTTTTTTTTGCTTCAGTTTCTGTGCTAACAGTAATGTATAATTTTAATGTATTCTTGGATAAATAGTGAGAGCTGAATGGGTAATATTATTAAGTAATCTGAATTATTTTTTTTCCTGCTTCTAGTTTTACTGTTTAATTCTTCATACACATGCATGCTTTCTTCTTTCTTCTTTCATCTTTTCAGTGTAGTCATCAACAATGTAAGTGTTATGATTTGGCTGTGTCCCCATCCAAATCTCATGTGGAATTGTAGCTCCCATAATCCCCATGTGTCGGACCTGGTGAGAGGTAATTGGATCATGGGGGTGGGTTTTCCTGTGCTGTTTTTTTGATAGTGAATAAGTTTCATGTGATCTGACGGCTTATAAAGGACAGTTCTTCTGCACATGCTCTCTCGCCTGCCACCTTGTAAGGTGTGCCTTTGTTCCTCCTTTGCTGTCTGCCATGATTGTGAGGTCTCCTCACCCATGTGGAACTATGAATCAATTAAACTTCTTTCTTTATAAATTACCCAGTTTCGGGTATGTCTTTATTAGCAGTGTGAGAATGGACTAATACATTCTTGGATCTGAAGCCTGGCTCTAGTACTTCCTGGCTGTGTGACTTTGGGTAAGTTACAAATCTCTCCATGCTACCGAAACCTCATCTATAAAACAGGAATAATCATGGCACCAACCTTACGTGGCTCTTATGAAGACTAAATGAAATAATGCCTGTAAGGTGCTGTGCAGAGTGTCTGGCATAGAGTACAAAGTGTTCAACAAATACTAGATATTACTTTACTGGTCATATTTCATATATACTGTTTATGATAATGAAAATGACTTTCTGAAACTTTTATAAAAATGTACCCATAATCCCACAACCCTCAGTAAATATTCTCAAAAGATTGCTGTGCTTTTTATTGGTACTTTGTCAAATACACACTTATCATAACTGTAGCCCCAGTGTGTAAATACAGTCTGTGCTTTAGCTGTTT
Source organism: Aotus nancymaae (assembly GCF_030222135.1). NCBI lineage: Eukaryota > Metazoa > Chordata > Mammalia > Primates > Aotidae > Aotus > Aotus nancymaae. The sequence continues at coordinate 10,523,702 of NW_026988453.1, read as the reverse complement.
AATTTACAGACATACTCCAACTTTCTATATGTAAATAAGTAGTTATTCACCCAACATACTACAGCCTGAGACATTTTTCTTATTTTGAGATATTTAGATTAATGAATGTATTAATCTAATTAAAGTATTTAATTTAATGAGTCAATTAATGCATTTCTTTGGCTATTTTAAGTTGAAAGTACCCAACTGAATATATCTATTTGGCACAAATTTGATATAAAAATAAGAACAAAAAATAGACAAAGCACCTTTACAATGAGGGGCAGGTTGGCTCCAGGTTCCGTCAAGCGTGCAAAGAAGGAGTGCCTCTCCCACCAGCAGGTAGCCTTGGTCACAGCTGTACAGGATTGACATTCCAGGGGAAAACCGAGTTATGTTTCCACCAGTATGGCTCCCGTTGGGGGTCTTAGGCAGAGGCTGACACCCTACGAAGGCTTAGACAGCAATAAGAAAGGGTCTTTAACTCAGCACAGAGGAATACATAGCCTGCACTATCTCTGGGTAGCAGCGATACAGGAAGGCCAGAGGCAACAAGCCAACTAACTGGTATCCAGAAACACTCATTCATTTCACCCCGACCAGCAACACTGGATGGAGATCTGCATTTCCTATGTTGATATGACTTGAAGAAAATTATCAAAAAGTAAGATAATGAAACATTAATGGATACGGTTCACAGTGGTAATCCATCAGCCAACAGTTTTGTTTTCCCTTTAAATAGCAGACAGGATTACACCTTCAAATGTCTACAGAATCTAGGAAGTGAAGCCACCAGATATGACAAGTCAGAGAGCCCCTGTCCTAAGTGTCAGCCACTGCTCAGCTCGAGAGACTGGTGCCTATCTGGGAAGCAAAGGGGGCTCTCATCGTTCACAGTTTCACTGTTTATCTTAAACTGAAGAAGATGGGTTTCACTTAAGATTACTGTGCTGGCCAAAGACAACCATTCTGTGGAGCTGAATTCCAGTTCTCGGGTCACCAATCAGCAGCCTCTGCTGTAGATAGTCATGGACAGGAATAAGGCTGCCAAATGATACCTACAATTACAAGAAAGACAACTCAACGGGTTGGAGGGCCAGTTAATTCTCCAGGACACCCGAAGTTCTCTTTCTGGCTGCAGCATAGCCTTAAATATCAAATTATTCGCAATATTACTGCCAAAAATTTGCCAAAAATGTATGTGCGCTTTTCTTACTCTAAATTCCTAAGAATAACAATTTTGGAGACTCCATCAATTTGGAAGTTAGCCATTACCCTTTCATGTACTATTTATTGCTCAATACATTGAGAAAGGAAAGAGAAAACAATCAAGTGAGAAGACAAGAAAAGGCAGATATCTTGTAAAACAATATAATTGCTTTGGCTTTTCTTTAGGCAGACTGTCAAGTGCAGATTCAAAACCCTTTTTCTTTATCCTGTACAACATCTCATAATTCATCCCTTCAAGTATCTTACCCTTTTTGATACAAGTTGGCACACCTGGCACCCACGTGTTATCAGTATGGCACCTAATCACACGACTACCGTTCATGATGAAGCCGGAATTGCAGGCAACATGTACTATGTCATTGTGGGAATAAGCAGAATGCGTCTTATTGAGCTTGTATCCATGTTTGACTTCTGGGTTAGGGCAGTGAGTCACAGGAGCAGATTTTAAGCACTGTGGAGGAGACCCACTCCAAGATCCATCACTTCTGCACTGCAATTTTTTCTCTCCCAGGAGATAGAATCCTTGGTCACATTTATAAGAGACTTCACTTCCGTATAGAAAGATTTCTGCCATCATGCCTGTGTGCTTCCCATTGACAATCACTGGTGGAGGGTGACAGCGAATAACTGCAGAAGAGATTTAGGGAGTTCTACTTTAGCTAGTACCTCAAGGTGAGCGGTCTTCATTCAGGTACAAATGACGATATACAACTAACTGCATATAGTTCACATAACTAGAAAATAACTTAAGTTTTGGAATATGGACTATGCTTTTTTAAAAATCAGCTTTACCAAGTGTGATTATATGAGTACTATATACTCTGTAAAAATTCAGAAAATACAGTAAAGTATTAAGGAAGAAATACAGCTATGTTCCCATGACCTAGGAATATGGACTATATATTTTGTTATTGTTAGCAAAATTAGCAGATGCGTGGAAAATAGTTCCTACCTGACAATGTTGTTTCTCAGTGTCAGCACTGACCAACACCATAAGATATTTCTTATCTAACCTCCATGGAGGGAGACCCCTAAGACTGTGGAAGCAGTGGTAGGATAGTTCTTCAGTGGCCTGCCCTGTCCAGTTCTCCTTTACCACTGTCAGGCTTTTATTTTTTCTAACTTACCTTTACAAAGGGGAATCTTTTTGAACCAAATTCCATTCTCAGCATCTTGACATGTCTGATAAGCATATCCAGTCAACTGGTACCTACAGAGAGACAGGTTATAATGCATTTCCTGTTCCCAATATCACATCTCTTCAAACTACACACACAAAAGAACTTCTAAATAAGAACTTTGGCAGAGAGGAGTTGAAATTCTTGGTCCTCCAAGTAAAAAACAACAACAACAACAACAACAACTAATTTAGAGTTAAGCAAAGCCCTTTTCATGTCAAGAGAGGACTGAAGAGTCAGAGTTGCTGGTTAGGCCATTGGAACCTCACACTCTCTGTGCACATGACGATTAGGAGCCTCTAAAGGGCACCACCAAGGCACGCTGAAGGTCTAGTTAATGCACAAAACAAGATGGAGACCTTTTTTCAGAACAGACTATTTCATACTCACCCATCTTGGCAGGACATATTAACTAGCTCCACACGTGAACCAACTGGAAGTTTTTGAAGATCTTCTCTCATAGGCTGGCATGTTTCTGGAGAAGCAAGGATAGAATTACAGTATTTATAGATGTCTCATATCAAAGGGAAGGACAACTCTGGAACTGAAAGTACCTTCACACCGTGGGGCAGAAGGACTCCAATTTCCTGAAGGCATACAGTGAATGGATTTGTTTCCCACAAGCAAGTAGCCAGGGTCACAGGTGTAGTCTACAGTCATCCCAGAGACAAAGAGGACCATATTTCCACCTGTATGCTGACCATGGTGGAGCCCAGGAGGTGGCTGGCAGCCTGAAGAGAAAACTCCCTACATAAATACCAACACAGAGGAATTTCTACTCAAGAACACTGAGTGTACAACATTGGACAGTAGACAGTCTGAAACTGACACCAAAGATCATGAAGTTTAAATTCACCACCGAATGTTGTTTGCTCTTTAAAAAGGCTCTCTCTTTATCTACCCTGAATAGATCCCAGATGCAAGGGGGCATTTGCATGAACACACACAACACAGAGAACATCTATTACAGGATGGATGAAATGGAAAGTATCTGTGCCCCTCTTGCCTCTTTCCATGATGGGGTTTTTGGTGGGAGATAATAAATAAGAATAATTAAGTAAATCTCCCCCTTTTTTTTTCCTTATTGGGTTTTTACCTTTTTCACAAACTGGTATTTCAGGATCCCAGGTGTTGTCAGCTTTGCAACGAATCTGACTACTGCCCTTCAAAGTAAATCCATCATTACACTTGAATGTCACACTGTCATTGTAGAAATACGGGGCTCCCTTGCCAGATATCTTGTATCCATTTGCCACGTGGACATATGAACATTGGACAGCAGGGAGGGAAAGTTTACATAGGGGAGGAGGGCCACTCCAGATGCCTCTTTCTTGATCATTGCTCATACAACGGATGGTGCTCTCTCCAATGAGGCTGAATTCCACTCCTCTTTCTGGCCCAGGGTTACATCTGTAAGTGACCGTGGTTCCATATGGAAAATCTTCTAAGGAACTCCCGGTGTGTGTCCCATTGTAGATAACAGGGGGTGGTGGGCAGGTGATTTCTAGAGAGATGAAAAGATACTGTAGAATTGAGTTCCTGTATTAGACACCAAACAAAAGAAATGAAGCTGGTTATGACCCTGTTGTTTCCTGGATGGCATGGGTACATTTTCATGATGTGAGTTATGTGAAACCTCATTAAATGTGTAAAATTCAATTTAAACACATTTCATAGGAAAGAAAATTTTTATTAAAAGTAAATGTGATTGATCAGTATCACATTATGAGTTAGTTAGACCCAGTAATAAATTGCTAATTAAAAGAAGAATCCTTTTAAACTAGGCAATAGGTGAATAAAAGACACAGGGGAACAGAATTGTGCTTTTTTGAGTACTCTCTTTATGCTGAGGTGATATGATAACTTATATGGTTAGCTGAGAAAACTTATTGTTGAATGAACACCTACTTTGTGATAGACAGTTTCCTCATCTAGAAAGTAGCAATAGTACAATTTAATTTGAATAATTTGAAGTCAGTAGTCTTTTTTAAATTTCTAAATTTAAAATTTTTTTTTTCCTTTTTATTTACATTCTCTGGACTCCCTAGTCTGTAGTCTTATGCAAACTTTACAGAAGACAGGCTAGAGTTTCAGAGGAGTTGTCCAAGTGGTCCAAGGTCTCAAACTATTAAGCAGTAGAGACAGAATGTGAGTTCAGATCTGACACCAATCCCTTAATCTCTCCACTAAACTGTGGTATACACAAAATTAAGATGGTGGTTCATGTACTCACTGCTGTCATTATTCCCATAATCATAAATCACAAAATAGAATCAGTAACTAAGTACATTTAACTTATTAATGACAAAAAAGGTAGCAAAAGAAAGACATGGCAAAACTGTGCAACTGTAACTATTGGCAACATTAATAAAACATAATCTAATACTCTAATTACCATAACATGTCCCCAAACAGAAAGATCCCAGGAAATGTAGAGATCTCACATTATTTCAGCTCCTATGTCATTTTTGCTACTCACCTTTACAAAGACGAATCTCCATAAACCAAGGAATTGTGCCTTGACACTCCTGATAAACACTCTCACTTAACTTGTACCTAGAGACAGAGTCAAGTATGTCATTTTGCCATCAGGTGACCAATAAGCTAAGCAAGAGCCATGGGCACTCAAGCAGACTCACTACTTTCAGGCCAAGAAGCAACAGGAACAAAAATGTAGCCAACATCAGCACCAACCTCTCATTGCACAGGCATAATTTCCATGTATAGAAATATAGTATGATAGACACTTCCATGAATGTGTGACAGGCAAGCACTTATGAGACAAACTCTTACACAGAGCTTGCAGTGTGTGCTGATGTGCTAGACTTGAGTCAGGCTGAGACAGCCTTTGCTCACCCTTCATCGCAAGAAGAATTAACATCTGTTCTAACAAATTGGTGCTGGGGTTTTGTCAAGAGTTGCTTTCCTGTAGCTTCACACTCTGCCACTAAGAAAAGAGACAAGAATGAGAATTTAATTAAGGCAATCTTAAAATCAACAAAACATCTACATCTGAGGCCCAGCACCTTTGCATCGGGGTATAGGGGTCGTCCACACCCCCTCAGAGGTACAATGTATGGATTCTTCTCCCATCAGCACGTAGCCAGGGTTACAGCTATATTTTATGGATGTTCCGGGGTCAAAGCGGACCAGGTGTCTATCTTCCTTTTGCCCATTGAGGATGTTAGGAGGGGCCTGGCATTCTAAACGAAAGGACAAAAACAAAACAAAATATAATATAACTTCTTAAGTAAACAATCACAGAAAGAAACTGAGCCAAAGAAATTGACATTCATGCTACAATTCCACTCCGGTGGCAGCTGTATGATACAGAAGGCATGTTGCAGACCAGCTCTGGGTAATTTTAGATCACCGTTTCCCAATCTTTGCTGCCGTTGTTGTTTTCTGCACTTAGGCTTCTGCAGGTGTTGCTCAGTTCCCATTGGGTGCTGCAACTCCTCTCCTGTCTCTTCCCTTCATAAAGAATTGTCTAGTATGTTTTTATGGCAGACTCTGATATAACCCTAGGATGAGGGCTTGAACGACTTCTAAGAAGTCACTATTAAGAAAAACAAGCATTTTTATCCTCATATTTTCCTCTAAAGAAATGGAAAACTTAGTGATTCCTAACATTTTTTTCCAAAGCATATTCCCACAAAATAAAACAATGGTGGGGTGATGGTGATAAGAATGCTCTCTATAAAACTTATATTGATTACGTTTAGTAGAGTTGAGGGGAGTATGAACTGGACAAGGACCTACTTAAAGCCCATAATACCTTCTTCTAATTTTTCAAGAAAATGAATCAGCAGTACCTTTTCTGAGTACTAGAACACTCACCCTTTTCACAGACTGGTGCGGATGGTTCCCATGTGCCTTGGGCACTGCATCGGATTTGCCTGCTGCCCTTCAAGGTGAAACCAAACATGCAAGCAAATATCACAGTGTCATTATAGGTATATTGATCTTTCTGCACCGATAACATTCGGCCTCTTAGGATCTGGGGATGTGGACACTGAACCGCAGAAGTAGAAAGTTCACAGCGTGGGGCAGGGCCACTCCAGGTCCCAGTCTTCTGACTATCAGCTGTACAACGGAGAGTGTTCTCCCCAATAAGGATGAAGTTCACTCCTTCCTCTGGGTCTGGGTCACAAGTGTAAGTCACTATGCTTCCATATGAGACGTTCACTAGAGAGTTGCCTGTATGTCTTCCATTGAGAATAGGAGGAGGTGATGGGCAAAGAATTTCTAGGGAAATTGCAGAAAGAAATGACAAGATCATAGGTATATTGAGAACAAAGAATGCCCCAGATGCTGCTTGATACCACTATCCTAGGACAGTGATATCTGAATCTGTAATCAATCAAGGCAGCAAAAGCAATATAATTTAAAAGTACTGTCCTTAAGCTTCATTCCTGAGTGTATGTACTCTGCTGATCCTTTGATTTCTTTTACCAAATATACAATCTTCTTTACGTACATGGTCTGGTTACCTACTTAGAAGGTCTATGTAGCTTTCAGAGGAGGGAAAGCCTAGGAACCTCGTTTTACTTGAGGAAACAAAAAATAAGGATGCTTCAGTGAAGACCATATCCTTAAGATCTCTAGGAGCTCTGTGTTCTGTAATAGTCTTTAAGATAATGACTGAACCAAAAGCTTTTAGTTAAGCTGAGAATGCAGCGCTGTCAGACCATAGTTGCCTAACCTACCTTCACATACTGGCCTTTTGGTCCAAGCAGCTCCCTGTCCAGCAATTACACACTGACTAGAAGGTGGGCCTTGCAATCGATACCTGGAGACAGAAGACTGTCATTCAGAGCTATTAGGCAGTTTGTGCTGAAGAACAGCAGCCTCTATTTACAATCTAAGACAAGTTCATTTAATTGGTGTGCACCTGCTCCTTTTATCAGCATTACCTCTCACAACTCCACCCCGGGCTGTCCAGAGATCCTCACAGAGGAGCCTTCTGCAGGTTTCACAGTCCACCCCATGCACACGACAAGCCAAATGAATTAAATCTCATAGATCATTCTGACACTCACCCTTCATCACAGAAAAAGTTTGCAGTTACACCAACCCGGAGAATTGGAGGCTCCTTTACCTTTCCATTGGGAAATCGTCCTAGAGGTTTACAGCGTGCCTCTAAAAAACAAACCCAAGATGAGAAATGCACAGCAAATAACAGAACAGGCCAGATTCTTAAAGTAGATTGTAAATTTAGGGTACCTTCACATGTTGGGGGTACAGCACTCCATTCTCCCGAAGACAAACAGTTAATGGTCTTTTCTCCAACAAGGAAGTAACCAGACTCACAGCTGTAAGTCACAGACAATCCTGGAGCGATGGAGCGGACATTCTCGCGTGTGTGATGTCCATTGCGGATCATGGGAAGTGCTGGACACTCCAGAGGGAAATCTTTACACACACATACCAGGAAAAAAGCCATCAGATGATGTATCCTTCACAATCTAGAATCAAGGGGGTCCAATCTTTGGGCTTCCTAGGGCCACATTGGAAGAAGAAAAATTGTCTTTGGACACACATAAAATACACTAAGACTAATGACAGCTGATGAGCTAAAAAAAAAAAATTGCCAAAAAATCTCATAATGGTTTAAGAAAGTTTAGGAATTTGTGTTGGGCCACATTCAAAGCCATCCTGGCCCACATGCTGTCCACAGGTCGTGATCTGGGCAAGCTTGATCTAGATGCTAATTTAGGATATAGATCCAAATAAATAACACATGATCTATGGTAGCCAGTTGTTATTAACTTTTGATCAAGTCTTTTAAAGATCAAACAGGTATGGTTTAAGTGTATCCATTTTATGCCACAAATAGCCATAAATAGTACATTATTTTTCATTTTTAGTTACACTACATGAATTACAACTGCCTTGTGAAAAATTCCAATTACCAAAAAAAAGTCAGTTTCCACCTATATTCTCACCCTATCCTTAAACTTATTCTCTGTTCCAAAAGCAGCATGCTATCATTTCAAGGGTTATCCTGGTAGATATTAGTAATATAGTTTATTGGGATCCTATATATGATACATATATACACCTATATTATGTGTGTGTGTATAACTAATACATATTCTATGCTTTGCTTCCTCTACTTAGCAATGTCTATGATATCCTTCCATGTCCATACATGTCTGTCTAGATTGTTACAAAGCTTGTTTTCAACAGCCATTACGTTTTGTGACTATCATAAGATCGCCTTCCTCCAAGACTACTTATCAATCAATCAATCAATAGAATCCCACTGTATACTAATTTAATAGCTTTGTCAGCTTTTAATCTGCTTAAAACTTGTCAACACTGTTCTTTATTAAGAAAAGAAATACCTAATTTGACAGTATAATTTTTGTCAAATATTGCCAATTCTTGTAATCGTGGAATTGAAATTCAGATTTGGATTTCAGCAGCAACATAAACCAAACCAAATCAAAAGAAAAGGAATGCAGATTTTACAGTAGGTCCCTATTTTCAAAGGCATTTATTTGAAATGCGATGGCTCGGAAGATGACTTGGGGAAATAGTGGATAACTTCAAATCATGTTTACAAAGACCACAGAGAGCAGGGTATCACCTGTGCCAAACTGTATTAGCAGCTACTTATACATTAATTTCAAATCCATTGGGTGTATTTTTGTCATTAAATCCCACCTTCCTTCTCACTTTAATAGTAGCCCAGATGTACAGTTTAAAACCATCCCATTCCCATGTCCCCAACTAACTGGCCTCTTGCAAAATTTACCCTACTCAATGATTAGGTATGTTCAATTACATTTTTCCATTCTACTTTAAACTCCTTTGATCAACTGATGTTTTCTGAATGAGCAGTTATATTCCTCTATGAAGAAAAACCAGGAAGCCATAACTTTTCCTTTTTCCTTTTGCTTCCTTCTTTCACCCCCGTCATTACACGTTCCCATTGTTCGTCCTTCAGAAGGGTACAAAACACGGTCTTCACAGAAAGGCAAGACCCCAACCTCCCAATTCAGCTTTCTTTTCATACTCACCACTCTCACAGGTAGGCAGTCGTGTCGGCCCCCACTTTTTATTTGCTCGACACCAAACAGTTTTGTTTCCATTCATGGAGAAGTTGGCTTTACAGGTGAATGTCACAAAATCACCATGGTGGTAGGATGGTCTAGAGCCTCTAATTTTGTATCCTCCTGGTACTATGGGCTCAGGGCAAGTAGAATATTTATTGTAATATTCACATATAGGAGCAGGTTTATCCCAGGTTCCAGTCACTTTGTCTTTAGTTATGCAAAACATAGTTTTTTCCCCAATGAGGCGGAAGACAGAAGATGAACAAGTATACCTTACCACAGTACCAAGAGGGACAGGGGTAGAATGAGCACTAATCCGGCCATTCATGATAGGAGGAGGAGGGCCACAAGAAATCCCTAAAAAGTAGAACAGGAACTCTGTAGGCATACTGGTCATGGCAATAAAATATTCAAATGTAGGTAAAATATCCAAATACAGATCACATAACTTTTTTCAGAAACAGACTTAGAAATTTGTATAGTTTGTTTCTTCCCTGCTTACTCCCAAGCTCCTAAATTCTTGCCTTTCTCTTGATCCTCAGCAAACAGATAACATATATCGCCTCGATCAAACAATAATAATGAAAAGAATGTATCCAAAAGTTCTGAGGTTGGGGAGGGATAACATGGGGAGAAATGCCAGATATACATCATGGGGGGATGGAGGCAGCAAACCACATTGCCACGTATGCACCTCTGCAACAATCCTGCATGATCTGCAAATGTACCCCAGAACCTAAAGTGCAATAAAATGTATATTTTTTTTTAAAAGTTCTGAGTCTAATCAATTTTAATAATGAAACAATAGCACATGAAAATAACATATTAGTGGCACACTAGTTACACATGAGGCGGTACCATGGATTAGGGAAATCTGAGCTCAGCAAACCTAGTTTAAAATCCCCACTGTCATTCAATAGCTGTGTGACCTCAGGCAAGTCTTACCCTCTTTAAGCTTCAGTTTCCTAAAGTATATTGCAAACTACTTCATAAGGTGTAGTGAGAATCCAGGGCTAAAATTACATAAACAGAGAAAGTATAATATCTGCAACATACTAATAATTCAATGGCTGTTTCAAACACACAACTGGGGGTACAGGCTGGAATGACCACATTTGGTCCTGCTGCTAAAGATCCTAGAGCCTCACTACAGGTGATTTGTCATGCCTTGATGCTGGAACACTTGGAAAAAGCCACAGAAAAGGAACAGAGGTTTTGAATAATGGCCTCACGTTCTTCATTTACTTGTCTTAATAACCATGAAAGATATTGCTTACAGTTACTTTGTATATGCGTATCTTTTTTGAGGGAGTCTCAGAATAAAGGGAAAATTGCCAGCCTCTAGAACTTCCAGTTCACTTCCCTTTGGCTCGAAGAGGAGGTCTTCAGTGAGAGGAACTGGTTTCAGTAAGGGTAACTTTAGAGAACTGTTATCTTTATACATCTAGAAGCTGCAATATAATACATACTCCGCTGAATCAATTTGCCATCTTTGGTCTGCACTGCAGAGCACAGAGAAGAGTGGCATATATATGTTCAAAGTACATGTGTAGATAAGATGCGATAATTGATATATGCGTGGGAACACACCCAAAATCAAAAGGCAAGACCCATACTTGGTTGTTTTGTTGTACGCTTCCCAGACAGGAAACTTACTATTCCAGAGTGTTGTCACTCCTTCTGGGACACACTGACTAGAAGATTTGCCATTTAACTGGAAGATTAAACAATAAAGGGTAACAAATCATCACCAGAACAAACCAATTCTAAGTCAAATTAATCACTTCTCCCAAGTTGATGGTATTAATGGGATCTACATTTTTAAGAGTTCTGGCTTCAGGGAAAAAGTCTAAGGTTAATTGTGACTCAGACCAACTACTTGATAACTTCAGAGTAGGTAAAAACATACAGAAAAAAGAATCCTAAAAATAACATTCCTTTTAACATTCTTCCTCTCCTCTTTAGCATCCAAATGCCAAGATTCTTGTGACCATCTAGAAGAAAAAAGCCTCTTTTTCTAGTGAAGAAAATATCAAGGACCTTGTTCCACAAGTTTATCCCAGACAGTCCCTCTTATTGAACCCTGAATCATCTATTCATTCACCAGATTTGGAGCCTTAACTTCTAATCCAAAGCTTTGCTCTTTCAATTGCTGAAAGGAATTCCCAGCTTTGGCTAGCCATGCATAATACATACATTTGGAGACAAGCAAGAGGGCTTGGTTAATGACAGGTTTTAGTCATAAAGGGTAAAGAACACGAGAGAAAAAGAGAAAAAAAATAACTGTCTTTAGAGATCACACTTTGCAGTGTTTAACTATGGGTTCTAGGTCTCAGTTCAGGCCCCATCACCTCACACTCACCCCTCAACAAAGGAAACCTCTGCCCCATGTTAAAGATTAGGAGAAGGAGCTACATAACCATTGAGAAGTTGGTTTGGAATGGCATCCCATGATTTCACTAGGAAAAATGAGACAAGCAAGGAACAGTTGAGTTTTCTTTAAATGGAGTAGAGCTTTGGACACCTGCACATTTCGGTGCTACATGCCTCCAGGTTTCCAAGGACATACACTGCACAGGGTTAGTGCCAATGAGAGTGTAGCCAGGCTTACATCTGTAGGACACTTCCTTATCTTTTTTGTTAGAATTATCATGGCAGATATGAGGAGAAGGCAGACTCCCTGAGAAAAGAATAAGACCAGAGAGCCTTTTATTTCTAAAATAAGAGCATTCTTCTCTGCTGCATAGAGAATCTCTTTCTAATGCTTTTTATAAAAGAAGGGCAGTCTTCTCCACCACCAGCCTGGGGTTAGTAGGTGTGGGATGAAGGCGTTTACATAAGCTCTCTTAAATGTAAGGCAGAGTCCTTTGGGTGAGATAGAGTAGAGCTGAAATGCATTTTTTTTTTTTTTCCAGAAATGATGAGCTTTGCAACTATCTGTTTTCTTTATCTTGATTTATGCCAGGAAACATTACCCCACTCATCATTTTCCATTTCATTCAATTCAAAGGGTCTGAGCCATTCTCTCACCAATACTGCAGTCAGTGAAACCAAACTTCCGCGACACAATTTTACCACCAAAATCTACCTCTTCCTTCCTGCTCCAAAAACAAGGCTGATGAGGTTTCTGAGCTTTGTGGACAAAGCTTCCAGTGTTGCCAGGTTTGCAGAGTCAGATACTTCTCAGTAAAAGTACATGAGAAGGGGAGAATGGAGGGTGTGGACTCAACCTGACTACGAGCCTTCTTTCATAAACGGTTCATTTTTTCAGTATGAAAATGTATAATGTTCACAATATTTTTTTAATTTTTAATTTTGTGCCTGTGACACAGCCTCAGGAAGTCCTGAGACATGTGCCCATCTACAGTATTTTGAATGAAATTCTGATCTCAGCCAATTTCCCCCCATTGGTATGGCCAATGGGATTGAGAGTTCAGCCAATGGAATTAAGAGTACATCTTATCTTCATTTAAATAAAATCTAGTCATATATATATATATATATATGTTTAAATAAAATCTAGTCTCATATATTTTATATATTTATATATATATATATATTATATATACCTGTCTTCATTTAAATAAAATCTAGCAATATGTTGGAAAAAAGTCTCTAATCATTCACTTTGGTGCTATCTGCTTTTTAAAAAGATATCTTTTAATTCCTCCTACATTAACGCAGATCTAGCACTGCTCCAAAATACATTTAAAAAATTCTACATCTGCAACATTTATATATTACTTTCAAAGTTTACTTTTAAACTCTTTAACTAGACCAGGTGTGGTGGTTCACATCTGCAATCCCAGCACTTTGGGAGGCCGAGGCGGGTGGATCACCTGAGGTCAGGTGGTCAAGACCAGACTGGCCAACATGGTGAAACCGCATCTCTACAAAAATACAAAAAATAGCCAGGCATGATGGCAGGTGTCTGTAATCCCAGCTACTCTGGAGGCTGAGACAGGAGAGTCCCCTGAACCTAGGAGGTGGAGATTGCAGTGAGCTGAGATCACATCATTGCACTCCAGCCTGGGCAACTGAGTGAGACTCCATCTTGAACAAACAAAAACCAACCAAACAACAACAAAAACACCTCTTTAACTAGAAAACTCAACCACAAATACTATTTTCCTTCTGCTCTTTCCATAGGTACCATATATATGTTTCCCAAAAAACCTCGTTTTATTTCTAGATCCTGAAGTTTCAACCTAACTCACCCCGAAGCACTTTGGCAGTAGAGGATTCTGTTTGCTATTTAGTTGACACCATATTACGTTGCTGCCTTTCATGGTAAAACAAGCTTACACTTAAATATCACTGTATCATTTTTAAAAAGTTAGCATAATCCAGATTCCACAACTCCATTTTCAACTTCTGTAATTGGGCATTCAAGTAAGAGTAATACACTGAAGGGGAGGCTTCCTCCAGATGCCAACTCGATCATTTTTGCTGGTACAATGCATTGACTTTTCACCCAAGAGGTCAAACAGCTTTTCCCTATTATATCCAATATGGCACTGATGATTTCATAGCAAACCCTCTCTGCTGCTGTTGTCAAAGTTTCATTGGGGATGGCTGGGAGTGACTTACAAGAAATAGCTTTTTGAGGAGCAGGTGGGGAAAGAGAGAATATTATACTTTCTGAGAAATTTGTGTCCATTCTTATAACCCAAACTGCAACTCAGCCTACAATTTATCCATTTTGTTGAAATTCTCTATGCTGATCTCAAAGATGATTCTAAATAGGAAGTAGCAAGGTTGAAAGACATATGGAACTAGCTGATAAAAACTGAAAAGCTATGAGCTGGTCACCAGTCCCCGCCCCAGACCACAGTTAAATTGTTATATAAGGCACCTAGGGTGGCTTATTTTTTGCATGGAATAAAGTTGTAAGTGAGTAATCTGGAATGTTTTAGATGTAAGCATTCATTCACTATGAAATAACTTACAATCAAAGGACAGTAACCAAAGGGAAGTATGGTGGGATTGAGGGCCATGAGGAAGACAGGTAAGTCATAGCTGTGTGCCCAGAGCTACTCAAACCAAGTGTAACCCTCCTGGGTACTCACTTTGATGTGCTGATGCCCAATTTCCCTCTGGAAGGGGACAAGAGGAATTAAATAGGGTGCAATAAAGAGATTATTTTACTTTACATTTGTAAAAAGTCATGTCATTACAATATTGTCTGAGATAATACATGTAGCAGATGAGTCACCAAGGAGTGGATATATAAAGACAGAGATGAGAGATCCCATGGTATATGTTTACTTATGTAAGAAACCTGCACATCCTGCACATGTACCCCAAAACATAAAATAAAAGTAAAAAAAAAAGAGATGAGTGATCATTTCCCAGCTAGACTTATATTTTAGAAAAGCTTAGTTCTTTCTCTGTTGAAAGACTAGCAAAGAACAGAATATCATTTATGACAAGTAGAGGTGATAGATTAAGGACTCATACAATTTAAAGCCAAATGGGCCAGGCGCGGTGGCTCGTGCCCGTAACCCAGCACTTTGGGAAGCTGAGGCGGGTGGGTCATGAGGTCGGGTGATCAAGACCATCCTGGCTAACACAGTGAAACCCCGTCTCTACCAAAAATACAAAAAATTAGCCGGGTGTGGTGGCACATGCCTGTAGTCCCAGCTACTCAGGAGGCTGAGGCAGGAGAATCGCTTCAACCTGGGAGGCGGAGGTTGCAGTGAGCCAAGATTGCGTCACTGCACTTCAGCCTGGGCAACAGAGCGAGACTCTGTCTCAAAAAAAAAAAAAAAAAAAAAAAAAAAAGCCAAATGATATTCAACCTCCTGGTCAATAGCACTTGAGATCTAAAATTGGAAGAGAGTAGCCAAAACTTTTTTATCTTCTAAGGATCCTTTCTAGCTGGTAATCTTGAAGCAGTGTTTCTGGAGTGGATCAGGGAAGTGATTCCTGTTTGCTTATTTATTTTAAAAAGTAGGTAGCAATTACTCAGATTTCTTTTGAGAGAGTAATGGTTTCTGGCTGGAACTGCTGTTCTAGTATCCATGTACCCTGGAGATGTCTCCTGCCAACTCACTCTTTATTATAAGAATATGTAATTGTTGACCCAAATGCAATACCATGGGTGTAATCACAGAGTCCTGAAGGTGTTCTCTATGATTCATACATGATTTACCTACAAAAGAAAACTGAACCAAACAGAATTTGGGGCTGGGATTCAGGAGACTTTTTGGAGATTTTTGGTGTTTTGTATTAAATCCCAGCCTGACTGGACTTGCTGACAGGCCTGCTTATGTTTACTCAAAGAAATCTTTACATTTACAAAACTTTCCAAAGGATCAGTCAACACTATTTGTTTAATGCACACAGTCTGTATTTCTGTGTATGGATGCCAACTTTGTTTGTGGCCAATTATAACTTATAATCTTCATTTTCCATTTTTATATATATTCTGTTAATTGATAGTATCATCTACCAAGTCTTCTGCCTTAAAAAACCTCACAGTGACCATTTCTTTTTTGTAATTCATTTTCTACTCTCTGTTCTTCATTCAATTAGTTACCAAAGTTTAGTGACCGGATTCCAGAAATCTCTCTACAAACCAACAATTTTGTCACTGCAGTAGTCTCTCATTGCATCAAGTGACTTAATTTACCTTTCTAATTGTTCTCCCTTGAGTTGGTACATCTTCTATACTGCTGCACAAATCATTCTAAAGCACAAATGTTGTCATGCCACTCTGCACATTTAAAAACTTACTATTGCTTGCCATTTTTTATAGGCAAAAATGCACAGATATTTTACAAGTAAGCTCCAATCCATTTAGTCAATTACCATTCCTCATACTCCAACAACAATGATTTTTTCCAAAGACATCATGTTCTTGTACATTTATGCTTTTGCAAATGTCTCAAAAGCCTCTGCTCCAAACGCCTGTTTCTCTAATTCATCTAGGTAGCATTTATGATTTATTTCTCTATGACCTCATAGCACGTCATAAATAAGAGAACTACATCATAGTACAGTATATATTTAAGAGTCAGTCTTTATTACTAGTGCAGGAGTTTATCAAAGGCAAAGACTATCAGATTAATTTTTATGTCGCTCCCAGGCCCCAATGTCTGGTCTAGAGCTTCATATCTAGTAGTTACTCAAAATTATTTTTTAAATTGAATGGGATGAGGATGAGGTAAAGTTAAGATTCTTTGTACTCTTAACTTTTAACCTCTCCCTGACACAGCATGGAGACCATAGATCAAAGTCATAAATATCACAGGATAAATAGGTTCAGCCAGGTATTATGACTTAACCCTCATACCCAGTGCCCCAGGAGTAAAAGGAAGCATGGAGCACCCAGGAGCCTCCTACACTTGTGGTAACAAGCAAATTTACTGGTCTTTTATGTTAAACATAACAGGTTATCTCATCCAGATACAGCGACAGACCCAAAGATGGCTCTATTACAGGATTACTCATGTTTACAGAACCGCTGAGCATCTGACCACTTGAAGATCTCTAGGGAGGTGATAAAGAATGCCTCTTCATATACCCAATAAAGCATTTTATTCGCAAGACATCCCAACGGCAAACTTAAGACCGGTTACTCTGAATTTTAGGCTTAGCAAAAGGATACCTTGGCAGAAACTTACCCTGACCTAGAGACAAAGGCCACAGGAACATCAAAACCAAGAGAGGCTAAAACTTCTCCTCTGCTTCTGTCTTGTTACCAATTATCCCGAAAATTCTGATCTTTAGAATGCAAGTCTAAAATGGGGCACTATTTTGTGGAATGAAGAACGTATATCATTGCAGTATGGATGAATATACACAGAAATAAGCTGAGAGGTTCAGAGAATTTTTAGGGTAGACATCAGTGGAAGAGAAGAAGAAAATAATTTCTCATAAAATTTCAGAAAAACCTCAGAATTGTTCCATCTCCTTCCCCTTTACAAGTAAACATTAGTGGTTTTAGTTTGTTTGCTTGTTTTTTCAAAGTGAGGTCAGAGTCTGGGGAAATCAGGAAAGGCATGTGCAAGGGCCTTGAAAGATGAGTACATATGTTTTGATTTTTTTTACGAAGGTAATAGGGGGAATGGATATTAATATTTTTCCCAGCTTCATTGAGGTATTATTTGTACGCAAAACAACTGCACAACAACTGCACGTAACTAATGTATATCATTTGGTGAGTTTGTGAAACAAAAAAAGTAAAAAATCTTTGAATGAAAACTTTCCCAGGATAGCATAAGAAACTAAAGTATACAAGAGATCTTGTAAAACCTCAGTACATATATGATCCTGTAAAATTACTTTAATAAATTTACATAACAATCTTAGCTATTAAACCTTTAATGCCTAGAGAGAGGAAAATATGTTTATTATTCTTCATTATTTTATTCTGTTAGTCTAGTAGAGTAATATGCCTCCAAAGAGAACTTAGTAAATACTTTCTGATGGGAACTAGATAAAGGGATACAGTCATTTCAAGACAGTATCCTGTGACTTAAAATAACAACATTATTCTTAATAATGTAACAGACGTTATTCTAGGAGAGAGGTAAGAAACTATAGCAATGATACACTTAGGGACATACCTGGAAAAGTCATTTTTCTAGGTATGAGAATGAACTCAAGATTCAACTCCCTAAACTGACAAGCAGAGAAGAAGAAGTTAATCTTTTTCCAGATAAGATGGTAGTCCAGGCCAAAAAAGTGCCCAGCTGCGAGGCCCTCCTAGAATAGCAGTGTATTTAAATATCAAATTTATAGATCTCCTTCTTTCTCAAACAGGTCTTCTTTCTCAACATCAGGTACAGGTGAAAGTCAAAGCATAAACATGGACCAACTGACACAGGGTCACACACAGAGCTCCCAAGATACAGCCAGGCCTTACCTATGACCCCACAATGCTACTGGGGAAGTCACAAAGACTGGTTCTAAGAATAGGCATCATTATTTGGACCCAGATATAACTATAGGTTACCTTCGATTTATTTCCTCAGTTTTCTCCATTAAAACTACGAAAGTCTTCAAGTGCTTACTCTGTGCAAAATAGCAAGATTCTATAAGGAATATCAAGGTTTGACCTCAATGAAGACAAACTTCATGATCCTGATACTGCTTATACTAGTGACTCTAGTCAAGTGGCTTAATCTGTAATTATCAAATGTAAATAAGGACAACATCAAATTACCCTCCACAAGCTGGAAGACTAATTTAAATTTACAAGATTTAATCAGTAGCAATGATATGGACCAAGATGGAATGAAGATCTGGAAACAGCAAAAGCAGAAGTGTGCTTCATAGCATAACTTTCCATGGTGAAAGGAGATAAGGATCACACTTTCTGGATGAGAAAAAATGGGAAAATCTCATTTCCAATAAGGAGACTTAAGGGCTGTCTTCCTTTGGGAATATTAATTCTCATTAGCAATGAAAGCCAAAATCCCAGGTCATAAGTCAGAATTTCTCTTCCATATCAGAAAAGGGAAAGTTAATCCATGGGCCATCAAAAACTATGAATTTTCTTGAGGGTCACTGTACCCTCTTCGCCATCTTTCTGTAACCAGGAGTAAAAATCAGAGGAGATCATGACTGGATGAAAAATGGAAGATGGTGACTTGACATTCAGACACATGTCTGGCAAACCATCTTAAAAATTACCAGGCGAAGCAGTTTCTGAGTTAAAACAGCAGGGATATATTTAATTACTTGGGCCCAGGGACTTTACCTGGAATGGCTTGGAAATCCATTTGAAGTGAATGAAGAACGAACACATAGGATAATAAAAATAAAACTGAAATTTTAGTCAAAAAGCAGGTAGGAGGGGAAATCAGTACTGAAAATGATAATTCATAGACTCAAATACCTTAATACTGGGTTTCCTGGCTATTTGATAAGCAAGTTTTGAATGATGGTGTGAAAGTTGTCAGAATCAAAATAGAGTCACTAATGTAAAAAGAAAAAAAAAAAAACAAAAATACACACCTTGAAAAATAAAGCCAGGGAAGGTTATGAAAACAGCGTTCTCATGCTCGTATGCCTGTTAACCCAAACTATCATAAAAGGCTAAAAAAACCACAACTGTGCACAAAGGCCACCGCAACCCTACAAGAACATCCTTCCAGCATCTGCCGGTAGAACCTCAAACCGGCATCACTCTGGTTATTGTTCTTTGTAGCCAAGGATAATTATTCTAAAACAATTATGTAATCCTCATATTTTTCCTTTAAAAACCTTTGTCTTCTTTTACTTCCTTGAATATACACACAGTTCAGGATCTCACACATATTCCCATTGCAATGTTCTATTCCCAAACAAATACCTCTTTCTTTTAGAGAGTCTTTCTCTGTTTGTTATTTAGTTTAACAATAGGCATATTAACCAAGTTACAGTCCTAAGCACAGGAGACGTATCTGTGATAATTAGAGACAACGTTCCCACCCTCATGGAATTTATAATCCAAAAGAAAGAGACAGATGTAAATACATACCAGGAAATAAATAAAAAGGTGCTGAACAGGAAATAGAGTGATATGTCACAATGTAATGCACTGGAAGGAGATGGGACAGGGTGGCATACAACTTCAGTTATGATGGTTAAGGAAGGCCTGTGAAAGGCAACATTTAAGTTGTGACTGAAGGACAAGCAGGAAGAAGGAAGCAGTCAGGCAAATTGCTGGGTACAAGTATTTTAGGCAGAGGCCTAACAGGAGAAACGGATTTGGTATGCTCCAGGGACAGACACAAGGCAAGTGTGGCTGGGACGCAATGAGCAAAGCAGAATGGCACATGATCAAGTTAGAACGCTCAGTAGGAGGGATCATGCAGGGCGTCTTAGGCCACAGATGTGTGTAAATCATCCTGAGTGGGAAGTCATTGAGAGAGAGTTCAAGCAGGAGAATCACATGGCCTGATTTACTTTTTTAAAAGAATAGTCTGGCAATTGGGTGGAGAGTGGATCGAACCGCTACTTTGAGAAGCAAAGAGCAGTTTATGGCCAAAAAAAAAAAAAAATGAGGCTTGGCCCAAAGGAGTGAGCAGCGTATATATTTTAGAAATTGGCAAGTGGATATATTTAGAAATATATATTTAGAATTGGCAAGACTTTTTGTTGTTTTACGTGTGGGGCTGAGGACACAGGAGGATTCATGACTTCTAGACTTCTGACCTGAGCTACACAATTGATGGAATTACCTTGTACTGAGGATGGAAAGCCTGAAAAAGGAACGTGTGTGTGTGTATGTGTGTGTTGTGGCCTTGGGGTAGGGAATTGTGTTCAGAATCATTTCCATTCAGACTTGGTATATCTAATACACTTACTAGGCATCCACATGAAGATGCCAAGTAGGCAGTTGGATGTACAAGTCCGCAGCTCAGGAGAGAGGATAGAACTATAGATAATAAATATGAGCCATCAACATATAAATAGTATTCAAAGTCACGGGATAAAATGAGATGAGGTTAAAAAAGAATGAGTTCATGTCCTTTGCAGGGACATGGATGAAGCTGGAAACCATCATTCTCAGCAAACTAACACAAGAACCGAAAACCAAACACCACACGTTCTCACTTATAAGTGGGAGTTGAACAATGAGAACACATGGACACAGGGAGGGGAACATCACACCCTGAGGCCTTTCGGTGGGTGGAGGACTAGGGGAGGGATAGCATTAGGAGAAATACCTAATATAGATGATGGGGTGATGGATGCAGCAAACCACCATGGCACATGTATACCTATGTAACAAACCTGCACATTCTGCACATGTACCCCAGAACTTAACGTATATATATATTTAAAAGATGAGATGAGGTATTTTAGGAAGAAGAAGTGAAGAAAGACAGAAGAGGCTCAGGGCTGAGCTCCAAGACGCTCTAATATTTAGAGATAGAACCAAAAAGACTAAGCATCACCAAAGAAGTATGGAAAAAACAGGTAAGACTGTCCTGGTTTGGAAGATGAGAATGAAAACAGTTTCAAGAGAAAGGAAGTAGTTAGCTTTTGCTGAAAGACTGAGAAAGAAGAAGATGGAAAAATGACCATTGGATTTATCAGCATAAGGGTCAGTAGTGACGTTTCAAGAAGCGGCTTCAGGAGACTGGTAGGGAAGCAAACTGCCTGAAGTGGAGGAGGAGATAAGGAAATCTGAGCAAGTAGTCAATGAGAAGTTTTGCTGAGAAGGACAAGTAGAGGGACAGGAAAATGGAGTTCCAGTGGGTCATGAGAAGGTTCATAAAGGATTTCCTGTGGTATACTTAAGTGCTAGTGGAGATTGTTTAAAAAAAGGCACATGGATGATACAAGGCAGGAGATATCTGCAGAAGTAAAGTCCTTGCAAAGGCAAGGGGGGATGGAACATGATCATGAATACAGGAAAAGGAACTGAATTTGTCAGCAGAAAGGATATTTCTTTCATTGTTATAGGAGGAAACATACCAATATTTCAATTGACAATTACTGAATTCCAAGTTACAGGATATTGATAGGAACTCAAATCAGGAAATAAGACAGATTAAGGTCTTGCACTAATAGAACTTGTATTCTAGTGAGGGAACAAACAACAAACAGGTAAATAAAGAAGCAAGAAGGTTTCAGATGGTGATGGGTCGTCTGTAGAAAGCAGAAGACGATTTTGTATTGGAGAGGGCCCTGGGATGCGAATATTTCAGACAAGAGTCAGAGAAGCACAAAGGAATAATTTGTAGGAAGAGCATTTCAAAAGAGAGAATACCTAGTGCAACTGTGCTCAAAGAATAAAGAGAAGGCCAGTGTGGCTGGAGCAGAGAGAGTGAGCAGGGTGTACAGAATTTCGGGGAGAGGGAGAAGGCCTCAGATCGGAGACTAAGGGGCATGGATTTTATTCCAATGTGATGAGAAGGCCTCAGCAGGTTTTCTGCGTGGAGAACAGGATCTGATCCCAGATGGAGGTAAGTTTGTAAGTTGGTAGGTTTGTAGCTGATTAGAAAATGAGAGCATTCCTGTTTCGTGGTTTTGTTTTCTCAGCACAGGAAAAAGTTAGGTGGCCAGTGAAGGCTTGAGTAAAATCTAGAAGTGTGGGAAATTTGAATCTGTTTATGCAAATAGACAAAAGGAAAAGATGGGAAAACACTAAAAAGGAAATTTGCTTCCCATTGACTTTGCTTATAGCAGTGTGCCCTACAGATATTTGCTGCATGATCTTCTAGAGTGATTGCTAAACCTCAGCTCTCCTGTGCTAACTCCAAACCTATGAAGCTCTGGAGAGGGACGTGGAACCACGAACCTACATTTTATAAAGGTACTGGAATAGTTCCTTAAGCACACTCAAGTGCAGGAACTGGCCAAAAGCCAAGAGATGATCTGTGGAGAGCACACAGTAGCAGTAAAAGTCAGCAGGGGGAGTGGGGAAGACATGAGCCACGGGAGACAGGTGGGGAAGGTGATGAGCAGTGCCTACATGACAGGGAGCAGGAGAAATTAGGGGGTGCGAACTTCAGTGAGATCCCCTTCCAAAGGGTTAGAAAGGCTGAATAGATTAGATTTTCTTCCACTGGAGGACTTTTAGATTTCTGAACAAGGGAGTAAAGTAATGAAAAAATATATATTTCTTAAAGTTTTGTTTTCATAATTGGAAAGTGATCTATAGGTCACTCTTTAACCTTTCCAATCATAAGAACCGAAATCTCTTAAAAGAGATGAGGTTGTTACACAAGTAATTATAATGCTTAGAATGGGAATACTGGTACAAGAATGATAAATGGACAAACAACGGAAGCACAGTAGCTTGGAAGGTTGGCAGATAGGTAGACCTGGTTTTTCACGGGTCTCCAGTTAAGTGACCTAGATGATACTGCTGCTGTGGGACTGAGTTGGCAGGACAGGGGAAGAATTTGATTTTCAGTTGATAATATCCTCTCCGAAATTTAGAAACATGTGAGAAGTCAGGGACTGCACCCTGCTCTTAGAAAAAGTGAATGTGCATTCATTCAAAGGGAGTTAATATGTAGAAAAAGAAAAGCGAGATGAAGATAATGGTGTTGATAAAGGTTTAAGGGTCAGGAGACAGTAAAATGTCAGGAAAGCAAACAGTAAGTTGTAATAAACCAAAAGGTGCAATAATTCCGACACCTTAACAAGCTAGGTGTCCATAAAAACAAGTGGACACCCAGCTTGTCAGCCTAAATGCTGGCTCCATAGAAACAAGTCTATACAGAAGACTTACTACTGATACTTAGTAGTAACGACTAACATAGCTTTCTCTGCTTAGTTTCATCTGTACCCAGGGCAGCTCAGTGAGGTGGAAGGCCAGTTTATTACTAGTTTCGTTTTACAGATGAAGAAACTGAAGATCAGGTAGCTAAATGACTTGCCGAAAGTCACCCAGTTATTGAGGTCTGCATGCAGTGAACATCTTACAAACTAGGAATGCACTGTACCCTGGAGATATTAGAAACTTAGACCCATCCTGTAGCCAAGAAACTCTAATCTTAACAAATTATAATATTTCTTTAAAATCAAGCCAATCTGGAGGAAAAAAAAACATACAATAAACGCCGAATGAGACCTTTGTGGACGTCCACACTATTAAAGAAGGTTAATAACAAGAAGAAAACAATAATTTTAATCCACGCCTCAACTTATAAAAATAACTACAGATGGTTAACGTTTAGGATCTCTTTACCAGTATCACATCAGGATTCAGAAAATCTGAGACCCATGCTTGGGAACCAGGTCTTACTCTCTCATTTAGGGAAGGGAGCCTAGGCTCTGCCGCTTTTTCGGGGCAGGAGCGCAGTTCGGGGGCACAGAAACAGCCTCACGCGGGGATCTGGCGCCCCGTGCAGTGGGTAGGTTTCCGGTGGCGAGCGGCGGCGGCCGCAGACCTCCAGCCAGAGAGCGATGCGCACCTGCAGAATCCGGAGACCGCGAGCACCAGCACGCCGCCCGCCACACCAGGCCGACCGGACAGCGCCCCTCTGTGGCGCAGCCTCCAGTGCCGGAGGTCCCAGCTCCCGGAGGAGCCAGTGGGGACAATCAGGACCAGGCGGCTAAGTGCAGGGGTCCCTCGAAGCTGGCGGGAGGCGGACAAGCGTCGAGCACTGCCTCGACCGTCTCGCTTTTGGCCCCCCGCTTTGCATCGCGGCACAGAAGCCTTCCCTGCCCGGGACGTGTCCCCACCTCCGTGCTCCCTCGCCCAGCTCACCCAGGACCCCCGGTGCGACGAAAGCCAAGAAAACCCAGAGCAGGCCCGCGGCGCCCATGCCACGGCCGCAGCCCCCCGCGGCGGGATGCGTTCCAAGACCCGCGAGAGTCTGGCGGCTCCGGGAGGGCAGGGCTGGAGCAGCAGGCAGCTGCGGGCCAGGAGAGGCGGGCCCTTAAATAGCGTCGGGCACACGTGCTAGTTTTCCGCGCACACCTGCAGGCGTTCTGGGGGCGGATGCGGCGCCGGGGCGGGTGAGACAGGCGAGAGGGGCGGCCCGGCACGAGGTGGGCGGGGAGCTCGGAACCACTCTGGCTCAGACTCGCCTCCCGGTGCGGTGGTTTCCCCACTCTTTTGACCACGCAGCCCGCTACACTCGCTTGTTTCTCTTTCTAGAACTGAAAACTTTCACAAAATAGTACTCACCCTTAGTAATCTACAATGTTTGTCTTCTGTGCTATGTTGTGTTACCCTATGCTAGGCTAGGCTCTCCTATTCTTATTAGAAATTCCTGTTAGAAATCCACCAAACACATTTCAAAACCTATTAGTGGATTCATCCCCCTAGTTTGAAAAAAACAGTGCACGTTTACTTAGGAAATTTAGGAACAGCAGCCACTTCTGCTATCGAGTTCTTTTTATTTTGAAGTAATTTCTACAGAAAAGTTTCAAGGATACTGCAAAGAATTCCTATATTCTTGTCATCCAGATTCTCTGCATGTTAACATGTTAACA
Source organism: Aotus nancymaae (assembly GCF_030222135.1). Classification (NCBI taxonomy): domain Eukaryota; kingdom Metazoa; phylum Chordata; class Mammalia; order Primates; family Aotidae; genus Aotus; species Aotus nancymaae. The sequence continues at coordinate 10,498,357 of NW_026988453.1, read as the reverse complement.
TTTTACTGTATTTTCTTTACCATTCTCTCTTCTTTCTCTATAGACATATACATGTGCATATATGTGATTATATAATTATAATAATGTAATTATTACTTTGGAACCATCTGGCACTTATCCCTCCTCTAAATGCTTCACTGTGTAGTTCCTAAAAGCAGGGACTTTCTGTTCTATAACTAGAGTACAATGATCAAAAATAAGAACTTAACATTGACACAATGCTATTTTATTTTACTTTTTTTTAATACTTTAAGTTTTGCGGTACATGTGCAGAGCATGCAGGTTTGTTACATAGGCATACACATGCCTTGGCAGTTAGCTACATCCATCCCCCCTACCCCCCATTATCTACATTAGATATTTCTCCTGATTTTATCCCTCCCCAATCCCCCACCCCCTGCTGTCGGTCCCCTAGCCCCCCCACCCTCTGACAGGCCCCAGTGTGTGATGCTCCCTTCCCTGTGTTCATGTGTTGTCATCGTTCAACGCTCACTTATGAGTGAGAACATGCGGTGTTTGTTTTTCTGTTCTTGTATCAGTTTGCTGAGAATAATGGTTTCCAGCTTCATCCATTTCCCTGCAAAGGACATGAACTCATCCTTTTTTATGGCTGTGTAGTATTCCATGGTGTATATGTGCCACATTTTCCTTATCCAGTCTGTTTTTGATGGTCATTTGGGTTGGTTCTAAGTCTTTGCTACTGTAAAGAGTGCCTCAATAAACATACGTGTGGATGTGTCTTTATAATAGAATGTTTTATAATCCTTTGGGTATATACCCAGTAATGGGATTGCTGGGTCAAATAGTATTTCTATTTCTAGATCCTTGAGGAATCACCACTCTGTCTTCCACAATGGTTGAACTAATTTACACTCCCACCAACAGTGTAAAAGTGTTCCTATTTCTCCACATCCTCTCCAGCATTTGTTGTTTCCTGATTTTTTAATGATCGCCAGGCACAATGCTATTTTATAAGCTACCATCTGTATTCAAATTTTGACAATCATCTCGATAATCTGTGTTATAGTAAAAACAATAACAATAAAAACCATCCTTTGTTTTTCCTGGTCCAGAATCATTTCAGGATCATGAATTGTGTTTGATCATCATGTTTTTTCCCCTCACTTCTTTAACCTGGGAAAATGTCCTTAGCCTTTCTTGTATTGCATGACTTTGACATTTTTGAAGAATATACAGCAATTATTTTTGGAGAATGACTTTTAAGTCCATTATCTATTTTAATAACAAATTACCCTGAAGTTAGTGGTGTAGAGCAAGAATAAACATTTATGATCTCAGAGTTTCTGTGGGTTGGTTAGGTGGTTCTGGCTTGGAATCTCTCAGGAGATCGCAGTTAAGACATCAACTAGAGGTGCATCTGAAGGGTTAACTGGGACAGGTGAATCCATATCTAAGATGGCTCACTTACCAGGCCCTTGGCTGGATGCTTCATTCTTCACCACGTGGATTTTTCCATAGGGCTTGCTGCTTGTGTGTTGAGTGTTCTTGTGACATGGCAGCTAGCTTCTCGAGAACAAGAAGGGCAGAAGCCACAATGTCCTTTGTTCTCAGAAATCACAATATATTATCTCCAGAATATCCTATTGATTATACAGATCAGCACTTTTCAATGTAGGAGGGCAGTATACGTGGACGGGAACATCAGGAGACAGAATCACACCACACAATTTTTGTCTATCATTTCTCCGTGATAGATTCAGGTTATCAAATCTAATTATTTGACAGGAATACCAGAAAAGGATGTTGTATCCTTATGGAGAGGCATATGTTGTCTAATTGTCCTATTATGGTGGTAACTTTGATCACTCAGTTAAGATGGTGTCTGCCATGTTTCTTAGTGTAGACTCAGTATTTTTCCCTTTGTAATTAATAAGCATTTTGTAGAGAGATACTTTAAAACTATGTAAATTCCTCATTTTTTCATCAAAATTTACCCCAAAATTTTAGTATCCATTGGTGACCCTTTCTTGACTTAATTTTTACTATGATGGTTGTCAAAGGATGTTTTTTCTAATTTAATAATTGCTTTTATATTCATCCATTGGCATTTTACTGTAAATAAAAGTTTTACCTTCTTCCCTATTTATTTATTCATTTATCTATATCAGCATAAACAATCTATATCAATATGAATTTTATTTATTTACTCAGTGGGTCATAATTCATGACTACCAGTATATATTTTGATGCTCAAATTCTCCCTGATTGGGCCAGTGGGAGCCCTCAGAAATAGTTCCTGTGTCATTTTGACTTGTTCTTATGTTCTTTGAGCACTTCCTTACTTTCTGGCACCAAAAAAAAAAAAAAAGATACTTTAGACTCATCTTGTACTTTTCTAGACCTGACACTGGAATTTGTCATTTCTCCAAGGAATGCTAGTTCTTTCTGGCACAGAATGGCATTAGATGCTAGGATTGGATGCTAAGTGTGTTCATTTTCATTGGAGTATCATTGCTTCTGCACCCCCTCAGCAGACGCTGCAAGCATATGTATTATATGTATGTATATCCATTCCCATATCTATATTTATATATGTCATGAATTCATAGCAATTCTTTCAATTTCAGTTCGTTAGCATAGAGTGCATTCTGTCCTTCCCTATTTTCATATGTGTAACTCCCTTCTTCAGTGAGACACCTAGATCTACAATATATTTACTTATTTGCTCAATCCTAGAAAGTACAAAAAGAAGTTTAAAATTGCTAATTCTATATCATGGTGGAAATAAAATCTACTCATTTTTAAAGTTTTATTTTGTTTATAGCCTGAAAGCATAAAAACAGCATTGCTGTGTTCAAAAGTTAGTCAGATTAATTATTCTTCCTCTTCAGTATGATTGTTATTCATTCAAAATACTGTTAATTTCTTTCTCTTTATTTTCTATTTTAGTTTCACCCTCACTGCTTTTGATTTTTTTTTTTTTTGCTTAAGTGAAACATTAACAGCTACAAATGTCAGATTGATATAAAAAGATACAATAAAAGAGAAATGTCACTTCTCTCCATCACTTCTATCCTCCCCACCATAGGTACTCAATTTCAGTAATTTCTGGTTTGTCTTTAGTTTTGCTCAGATGAGCTGCTACACTCGTCTTCTTAGTTCTCCTTTTTTATTACATTTTAAAAAGCATTCTGTAGATACTCTTTTGCACTTTTCTTTTTTAACTTAACAAATATGCTGGAATCCTGTCCTCCATACAAATTCAAATATTCCTCATTCATTTTTATAGTTGCATGCTACGTCATTGTGTGGATATACCATAGTTAATTCAACCATCTCCTTATGTATGGACAGTTTGGTTGTTTTTAACGCTCTAAAGAGTAACCTTGTGCATTTTATTTTTATATTGTTGAAAGTGTGTCTTCAGTTCAAATTCCTAGAAGTGGGATTGTTGGGCCAAATGGTAAACACATATGTAGGTTTGCTAGATATTGCCAAGTTTCCTCAGTAAGAGTTTTACCATTTACATTCCTACAAGACTGTGTAAAAGCACCTCATTAATCTAATGTGCTGTCATCATGGTTTTAAATTTTAGTCAATCTAATAAATGAGACATTTTATCTCAGCGTATTTTTAATATGTATTGCTTATTATGAGTAAGTCTGAACATTTCTAAAATATATTTTCTATCATGATATTTGCCTTTTCCTCTCTCAATGTTTGAGACTTATTTATAAATATTAGGATTGTTATTCTGGATGTATTGCAAATATTTCCTTCCAGTTTGTAAGTTGTCTTTTGACTTTGTTTATAGCATTGTAAACATTGTAAAGGACCTCTTCAAGGAGAACTACAAAGCACTGCTCAAAGAAATAAGAGAGGACACAAACAGATGGTAAAACATTCCATGCTCATGGTTAGGAAGAATCAATATCATGAAAATGGTCACAATGCCCAAAGTAATTTATAGGTTCAATGCTATCCCCATCAAGCTACCATTGACTTTCTTCACAGAATTGGAAAAAACCACCTTAAACTTCATATGGAACCAAAAAAGAGCCTGCATAGCTAAGACAAAAACAAAACTAAACATACAAACAAAAAAAACCAAAGCTGCATCACGCCACCTGACTTTAAACTATACTACAAGTCTACAGTAATCAAAACAGCAAGGTACTGCTACCAAAACAGAGATATAAACCAATGGAACAGAACAGAGGCCTCAGAAATAATGCCACACATCTACAGCCATCTGATCTTTGACAAATCTGACCAAAACAAGCAACAGGGAAAGGATTCCCTATTTAATAAATGGTGTTGGGAAAACTGGCTAGCCATATGCAGAAAGCTGAAACTGGATCCCTTCCTTACACCTTATACAAAAATTAACTCCAGATTGACTGAAGATTTAAACATAAGACTGAACACGATAAAAACCCTAGAAAAAAACCTAGGCAATACTATTCAGGATATAGGCATGGGCAATGACTTCATGACTAAAACACCAAAAGCAATGGCAACAAAAGTCAAAATAGACAAATGGGATCTAATTAAACTAAAGAGCATCTGCGTAGCAAAAGAAACTATCATTAGAGTGAATTTGCAACCAACAGAATGGGAAAAAATTTGCAATCTACCCATCTGACAAAGGGCGAATATCCAGAATCTACAAAGAATGTAAGCAAATTTACAAGAAAAAAACAACCCCATCCAAAAGTGGGCAAAGGATATGAAAATGGTTGGCTATTTTTTTAAATTGTACTTTAGGTTCTGGGGTACATGTGCAGATCATGCAGGATTGTTGCATAGGTACACACATGGCAATGTGGTTTGCTGCCTCCATCCCCCGTCACCTACATCTGGCATTTCTCCCCATGTTGTCCCTCCCCAACCTCCCCACCCCCTGCTGTCCATCCCTTGACCCCCCGCAACAGACCCCAGTGTGTGATGATCCCCTCCTTGTGTCCATGTGTTCTCATTGTTCATCACCCACCTATGAGTGAGAACATGTGGTGTTTGATTTTCTGTTCTTATGTCAGTTTGCTGAGAATTATGGTTTCCAGATTCATCCACATCCCTACAGAGGACAAAAACTCATCACTTTTTATGGCTGCATAGTACTCCATGGTGTATATGTGCCACATTTTCATTGTCCAGTCTATCATCGAGGGGCATTTGGGTTGGTTCCAGGCCTTTGCTATTGTAAACAGTGCCACAATGAACATATGCATGCATGTGTCTTTATAATAGAATGATTTATAATCCTTTGGATATATACCCAGTAATGGGATTGTTGGGTCAAATGGAATTTCTAATTTTAGGTCCTTGAGGAAGTGCCACACTGTCTTCCACAATGGTTGAACTAGTTTACATTCCCACCAACAGTGTAAAAGTGTTCCTGTTTCTCCACATCCTCTCTAGCATCTGTTGTCTCCAGATTTTTTAAGGATCGCCATTCTAACTGGCATGAGGTGGTATCTCTATGTGGTTTTGATTGCATTTCTCTAATAATCAGTGATGATGAGCATTTTTTCATATGTTTGTTGACCTCATATATGTCTTCTTTTGAAAAGTGTCGTTCATATCCTTCACTGACTTTTGGATGGGTTTGTTTGTTTGTTTTCTTGTAAATCTGTTTTAGTTCTTCGTAGATTCTGGATATTAGTCCTTTGTCAGATGGGCAGATATTCCAAAAATTTTTTCCCATTCTGTTGGTTGCCAGTTCACTCTAATGATTGTTTCTTTTGCTGTACAAAAGTTCTGGAGTTTAATTGGGTCCCATTTGTCTATTTTGGCTTTTGTTGCCAGTGCTTTTGGTGTTTTAGTCATGAAGTCCTTGCCTATGCCTATGTCCTGAATGGTTTTGCCTAGGTTTTCTTTTAGAATTTCCATGGTGTTAGATCTTATGTTTAAGTCTTTAATCCATCTGGAGTTAATTTTAGTGTAAAGTGTCAGGAAGGGGTCCAGTTTCTGCTTTCTGCACATGGTTAGCCGGTTTTCCCAACACCATTTATTAAACAGAGATTTCTTTCCCCATTGCTTGTTTTTGTCAGGTTTGTCAAAGATCAGATGGTTGCAGATGTGTGGCATTACTTCCGAGGCCTCTGTTCTGTTCCATTGGTCTATATCTCTGTTTTGGTACCAGTACCATGCTGTTTTGGTACCAGTACCATGCTGTTTTGATTACTGTAGCCTTGTAGTATAGTTTGAAGTCAGGTAGTGTGATGCCTCCGGCTTTGTTCCTTTTGATTAGGATTGTCTTGGCTATGCAGGCTCTCTTTTGGTTCCATATGAAGTTTAAGGTGGTTTTTTCCAGTTCTGTGAAGAAGGTCATTGGTAGCTTGATGGGGATAGTGTTGAATCTATAAATTCCTTTGGGCAGTATGGCCATTTTCATGATATTGATTCTTCCTAACCATGAGCATGGAATGTTTTACCATCTGTTTGTGTCCTCTCTTATTTACTTGAGCACTGTTTGTAGTTCTCCTTGAAGAAGTCCTTTACATTCTTTGTTAATTATATTCCTAGGTATTTTATTCTCTTTGTAGCAATTGTGAATGGGAGTTTGCTCATGATTTGGCTCTCTGTTAGGCTGTTATTGGTGTATAGGAATGCTTGTGATTTCTGCACATTGATTTAGTATCCTGAGACTTTGCTGAAGTTGCTTATCAGTTTAAGGAGATTTTGGGCTGACACAATGGGGTCTTCTAAATATACAATCATGTCATCTGCAAATAAAGACAACTTGACTTCCTCTTTTCCTAATTGAATACCATTTTTTTTCCTTACCTAATTGCTCTGACTAGAACTTCCAATACTATATTGAATAGAAGTAGTGAGAGAGGGCATCCTTGTCTAGTGCTAGATTTCAAAGAGAATGCTTCCAGTTTTTGCCCATTCAGTATGATACTGGCTGTAGGTTTGTCATAAATAGCATTTATTGTTTTGAGATATGTTCCTTCGATACCTAGTGTATTGAGAGTTTTTAGCATAAAGTGCTGTTGAATTTTGTTGAAGGCCTTCTCTGCATCTATTGACATAATCATGTGGTTTTTGTCTTTGGTTCTGTTTATGTGGTGGATTACGTTTATAGATTTATGTATGTTGAACCAGCCTTGCATCCCCGAGATGAAGCCTACTTGATTGTGATGGATAAGCTTTTTGATGTGCTGTTGCAATTAGTTTGCCAGTATTTTATTGGGGATTTTTGCATCTATGTTCATCATGGATATTGGCCTGAAGTTTTCTTTTTTGGTTGAGTCTCTGCCTGGTTTTGGTATCAGGATGATGTTGGTCTCATAAAATGATTTGGGAAGGATTCCCTTTTTTTGTATTGTTTGGAATACTTTCAGAGGGAATATTACCAGCTCCTCTTTGTATGTCTGGTAGAATTCAGCTGTGAATCCATATGGACCTGGACTTTTTTTGGTTGGTAGGCTATTAATTGCTGCCTCAACTTCAGCCCTTGTTATTGGTCTATTCAAGGTTTCAACTTCTTCCTGGTGTAGGCTTGGAAGGGTGCAAGTGTCCAGGAATTTATCCGTTTCTTCCAGGTTTACTGATTTATGTCCATAGAGTTGTCTGTAGTAATCTCTGATTGTAGTTTGTATTTTTGTGGAATCAGTGGTGATATCCCCTTTATCATTTTTTATTGCATCTATTTGATTCTTCTCCCTTTTTCTTTTTTTATTCATCTGGCTAGCCGTCTGTCCATTTTGTTGATCTTTTAAAAAAACCAGCTCCTGGATTGATTTTTTGAAGGGCTTTTTGTGTCTCTATCTACTTCTGTTCTGCTCTGATCTTAGCTATTTCTTGTCTTCTGCTAGCTTTTGAGATTTTTGATCTTGCACCTCTAGCTCTTTCAATTTTGACGACAGAGTGTCAATTTTAGATCTTTCCTTGCTTCTCATGTGGGCATTTATTGCTACAAATTTCCCTCTAGAGACTGCTTTAAATGTGTCCCAGAGATTCTGGTACGTTGTGTCTTAGTTCTCACTGGTTTCAAAGAACATCTTTATTTCTGCCTTCATTTCATTGTTTATCCAGTCGACATTCAGGAGCCAGTTGTTCAGTTTCCACGAAGCTGTGCAGGTCTGAGTTAGTTTCTTAATTCTGAGTTCTAATTTGATTGCCCTGTGGTCTGAGAGACTGTTATGATTTCCATTCTTTTGCATTTGCTGAGGAGTGATTTACTTCCGATTATGTGGTCAATTTTAGAGTAGGTGCAATGCGGTGCTGAGAAGAATGTATATTCTGTGGATTTGGGGTGGAGATTTCTGTAGATGTCTATTAGGTCCACTTGGTCCAGATCTGAGTTCAAGTCCTGGATATCCTTGTTAATTTTCTGTCTCATTGATCTGTTTAATATTGACAGTGTAGTGTTAAAGTCTCCCACTATTATTGTATGGGAGTCTAAGTCTCTTCATAGGTCGTTAACAACTTGCTTTATGTACCTGGGTGCTCCTATATTGGGTGTGTTTATATTTAGGATTGTTATCTCTTCTTGATGCATTGATCCTTTTATCATTATGTAATGCCCTTCTTTGTCTCTTTTGATCTTTGTTGGTTCAAAGTCTATATTATCAGAGACTAGGATTGCAACGCCTGCTTTTTTTGCTCTCCATTTGCTTGATGAATCTTCCTCCATCCCTTTATTCTGAGCCTATGTGTGTCCTTGCATGTGAGATGGGTTTCCTGAATACAGCATACCGATGGGTCTTGACTTTTTATCCAGTTTGCCAGTTTGTGTCTTTTGATTGGAGCATTTAGCCCATTTACATTTAAGGTTAATATTGTTATGTGTGAATATGATCCTGCCATTTTGATGCTAGCTGGATGTTTTGCCTGTTAGTTGACCCATTTTTTTCATTGTGTCGATGGTCTTTACCATTTGGTATGTTTTTGGAGTGGCTGGTACTGGTTGTTCCTTCCTTTGTTTAGTGCTTCTTTCAGGAGCTCTTGTTAGGCAGGCCTGGTGGTGATGAAATCTCTCAGCAATTGCTTGTCCATAAAGGATTTTCTTTCTCCTTCACTTATGAAGCTTAGTTTGGCTGGATATGAAATTCTAGGTTGAAAGTTCTTTTCTTTAAGGATGTTGAATATTGGCTCCCACTCTCTTCTGGCTTGTAGGGTTTCTGCAGAGAGATCCACTGTGAGTCTGATGGGCATCTCTTTGTGGGTAACCCGACCTTTCTCTCTGGCTGTGCTTAGTATTTTTTCCTTCATTTCAACCCTGGTGAATCTGATAATTATGTGCCTTGGGGTTGCTCTTCTTGTGGAATATCTTTGTGGTGTTCTCTGTATTTCCTGGACTTGAATGTTGGCCTGGCCTGCTAGGTTGGGGAAGTTCTCCTGGATAATATCCTGAAGAGTGTTTTCAAGCTTGGATTCATTCTCTCTGTCACATTCAGGTACACCTATTAAACGTAGATTAGGTCTTTTCACATAATCCCATATTTCTTGGAGGCTTTGTTCATTTCTTTTCACTCTTTTTTCTCTATTCTTGCCTTCTTGTTTTCATTGAGTTGGTCTTCAATCTCTGATATCCTTTCTTCTGCTTGGTCAATTTGGCTATGGAAACTTCTGTATGCTTCATGAAATTCTTGTGCTGTGTTTTTCAGCTCCATCAAGTTGTTTATATTCTTCTCTAAGCTGTTTGTTCTAGTTAGCATCTCATCTAACCTTTTATCTCGGTTCTTAGTTTCTTTGCATTGGGTTAGCACATGTTCTTTTAGCTCTGAGAAGTTTGTTATTACCCACCTTCTGAAGCCTGTTTCAGTCAATTCATCAGATTCTTTCTCCATCCATCTTTGATCCCTAGCTAGTGAGGAGTTGTGATCCTTTGGAGGAGGTGAGGCTTCTGGTTTTTGGTATTTTCATACTTTTTGCACTGGTTTCTTCCCATCTTAGTGGCTTTATCTACCTGTGGTCTTTGTAGTTGGTGACTTTCGGCTGGGGTCTCTGAGTGGACGTCCTTTTTGTTGATGATGAAGTTATTTCTTTCTGTTTCTTAGTTTTCCTTCTAACAGTCAGACTCCTCTGCTGCAGAACTACTGGAGGTCCACTCCAGACCCTGCTTGCCTGGGGATCACCTGCGGGGCTGCAGAACTGTAAGTGTTGCTGCCAGTTTCTTCTTCTGTTATCTTTGTCCCAGAAGGGTACCTGCCAGATGTCAGCCTGAGCTCTCTTTTATGAGGTGTCTCTTTAGGTATACAGGTTCGGGGAGCTGCTTGGGGAGACAGTCTGTCCCTTATAGGAGCTCAAGTGCTGTGCTGGGAACTCTGTTGTTCCATGCAGAGCTGATGGGCAGGTACTTTTAAGTTTGCTGCAGCATAACTCATAACCGGTCTCTTTTCCCAGGTGCTCTGTCCTAGAAAGGTCAGCTTTATTTATAAGTTCTTGTCATGCGGCTGCCTTTTTTCATAGAAGCCCTGCCCTGCACGGAGTAGTCTAGTCACAGTCTGCCAGCAGGGACTTTGCTGAACTGCTGCAGGCTCTGCCCAGCTGCTGTGTAAACAGCCTCAGTAGTGATGGTCGCCTTTCCCCCCACTGAGCTGGACCATCCTGGGTCCAGTTGTGCTGCAAAACTCTCAGTCCAGAGCATTTCTGGTTGCTTGTTTTGTGGGGGTGTTATTTGCCAAGCCAGGTCGCCTGGTTCCCTGCCTCTGCCCCCTCCCTTTCAGTTGAATGTGTGACTCTGTCTCCCAGGCATTCCAGGTGCCAGTTGAAACAGCCACCCAGATTTGTGTGAGTTTCTGTGCGCCAACCCGACACCAGCTGAAACTGCCATGTTGAAAACTCGTGGTGCTTTTCAGCCCGGGAGTCTCCTGGTCTGTGGTCAGTGAAAATATTTTTGGAAATGCAGTGGGCACTCACCCTCTACATTGTTCTTGCTGGGAACTGCACTCCAGAGCTGTTCCTATTCAGCCATCTTGGATCTTCCCCCACCTCCTGTTGGTTGGCTACTTTTAAAGATTTCTGCAGAGACAGGGTTTCACTTGTTTCCCAGACTGCTCTCAAACTCCTGGTCTCAAGCAGTCCTCCTGCCATGGCCTCCCAAAGTGCTGGGACTAAAAACACAGATTTTCCACAGATTAAAATCTACCACAAACATAAACTCACAAAAAATTTAATAAAATTTAGTCAGTTTTTAAAAGCCCTTTTAACTAAAGAGAAATAGAAAAGAGCACCCTTAGCCTTATACAGATATTTGCAAAAAAAAATACCTATAGCAAATACCTTTCTTTATGGTAAAATATTAGAAGCATTCTATTTTAAACTGAGCTCATTCTTTTGATTTATTTTTTAAATTATACTTTAAGTTCTGGGGTACATGTGCAGAACATGCAGGTTTATTACATAGGTATGCATGTGCCATGGTGGTTTGCTGCATCCATCATCCCATCATCTACATTAGGTATTTCTCCTAGTGCTATCCCTCCCTTATTCCCCGACTCTCTGCTATCCCTCCCCTAGCCCACCACCTCCCAACAGGCCCTGATGTGTGATGCTCCCCTCCCTGTGTCCATGTGTTCTCATTGTTCAACACCCACTTATGAGTGAGAACATGTGGTGTTTGGTTTTCTGTTCTTGTGTCAGTTTGCTAAGAATGATGTTTTTCAGTTTCATACATGTCCCTGCAAAGGACATGAACTCATCCTTTTTAATGGCTGCATAGTACTCCATGGTGTATTTTCTTTATCCAGTCTATCATTGATGGGCATTTGGGTTGGTTCCAAGTCTTTGCTATTGTGAACAGCCACAATAAACATGCATGTGCATGTTTCTTCATGATAGAATGATTTATAATCCTTTGGATTGAGGTCATTTTAAATCTGAAGAAGATAGGATGCTCACTTAAAATGTGTAATAGGAAGAAATCTAACAAAATAATTGAGGAATCTTTATGGAGAAAATTATAAAATTTTATTCAGATAAACTGAATATGACCCAAGAAAATGAATAAATAAGCACATTTATTTATAGGATGACTTGATTCAAAAATATATGAGCTCTCTACAAACTGATCAAATGATTTTAGTCAAAATTTAATAATGTTTTTAAAGGAACCTGACAATGTCATTCTAAAATACACCATAGCAAAGGGACACAAACAGGTAAAGTGACACTTGGTGGTGATACTTGTTCTAGTAGATATCAAGACCTAAATTCTTAATATTTAGGATAGTGTGGTATTGATGTATGAGTAGAAAAATAAATTAATAAGAAAAGGGAAAGACTTCACATAGAAACTAGCTTTGTGTCATGGGTAGCACTGAAGATTGCTGGTGAAAGATGAGACTATTCAACAAAAAATTTGGGGACAATTCATTACATATAATGGAATAATAAAATCAATCCCAACCTCATACATGTGAATTCTATTCCCAATGGATGATGGCTTAAATATGAAAGGTAAGACATTGAAAAATGTAGAAAAACCTATATATAAGAGTATTTTTATGACCTTGGGTAAGGAAGTATTTCTTATAATAGACATAAAAATGCAAATGATAAAGGAAAAGATTGATGAATTCAAGTATATTAACATGAAAAACTTCATTTGTTAAAATATATTATTGCAAGAGCACAACCACGTAACCTGCATAAGACATAAGTCATCTGCAACATATATAACTAAAAAAGAGATTGTTATGTAGAACATAGAAAGAACTACTACATATCCATAGGAACGATAAACCAATTAAAATAGGCAAAAGAATGGAATTCTATTTTCAGTAATATTATGTCCTAGGTTAACTGGATGAATTATTCCACTGAAAACAACAGTAAAGGCTGAAGAGTGTGTGTGTGTGTGTGTGTGTGTGTGTGTGTGTGTGTTTTGGATCTGTCTATACATCTATGTATCTATCTATCCATCCTGCCTATCTATCTATCCATCTATCATCTATCTAGATAGCCCTATAAATATATATAATCAGAATGTATACATGAAATTATTAGGGTAACATAAAAGAGAAAGTGGAAATCCACTAGGGCATTTTAGAGGTATGTGCGAACTTAAGCTTTGATTCTTGTAGAATTTTAGGCCACTAGAAACAGAGATCAAAGCTCACTAGGTTAACTAAAATTAAACAATCAGGTAATAAAAAGTGCTGATGAGGATGTAGCAAAATAGGAACCCTTGTACACTGCTGGTGGGAATGTCAAATGGTGCAGGTACTTTGGAAAGCAATGTGATAGTTTCTTAAATGATTAAACCCATCAATTCCTCTCCTAGGTATATACCCAAGAGAAATGAAAGCATATGTTTGCACAAAAACTTGTACGTAAGTGTTCATAGCAGCATTATTTATAACAGCCAGAAGGTAGAGATGACTCAAATGTTGATCAACTGATTGACGAATAAACAAAGTGTGGTACATCCATATAACGGAAACAACCATAAAAAGGAATAATGTACTGATACGTTACAACTTGGATGATCCATGAAAACATTATGCTATGTGGAGGAAGCCAGTCACAAAAATCCACACATTATATAATTCCATTCATGTGAAAGTCCGCAACAGGAAAATCTATACAAACAGGAAATACATCAGTGATTGCTTAGCAGTGGACAGAGGATAATGGGAGGATGGATAATAGGGAGTGAATAGAGGGTGACACTAAAAAGTCATCTTCAGGTGATGAAAATGTTTTAAAATTGACTCTGGTGATGGCTAAATGTATTTGTAAATATACTAAAAGCCATTGAATTGTATACTTTAAATGGATGAATTGTATTGTGTATGAATTATGGTTTAATAAAATTGTATTAAAAACCCTAAATATACAGAAAAATTGAAAATCAGTAATGGAAAAAGATATATTATGTAAACAGTAGTAAAAGATATATGTAATTATATTGATTGTTGACAAAATAGAATTTAAGAAACAATTCACTCAGATGATACAATAATTCTTTTTCTGCATGTAATAGCACATCTTCAAAACATTTAAGGCAAGTTCAACAGAACTACAAGAAGACACAGACAAATTTACAATGCAAATTTAAATGCACAGACACATTTTAATTTATCTGTTGATAACTGATAGAATAAGTTGACAAAATTAGCAAATAAATTGAGAATTTGTACAACATGATTAACGTGCAAGGCCTAGGGAGCTTAAAGAACACTGTAGCTGATAAATGCAGAAGACACCTTTTCTTCAGGTGCAGAAAGCTAATGTACAAAAATTGATTGTACACTAAGTCATAAAGCAAGTCTCAAAAAACTTCAAAGATTGAAATCATGCAGAATATGTTCTCTGATCTTAATGCCATTGAGCTAGAAATTAATAATTAATAGGTACTTTAAAAAATCTGTATGTTTCAAAATTAAGATAGACATGTCTAAATTATACATGGGCCAGAAAAAAAATCATAATAGAAATGAACATATGTCAGTGTGTTTTTCAAACTGAGCCATTGGAGAAAATAACATATTAAAATTTATGGGATACAGCTAATGCAGTTTTTAGAAAGAGGTATTAGATTATTTGAAAAAAAGAAAATCTGAAAAGCACTTGTCTTAAGAGGTCAGAAAAGAAAATCCAAAGACAGTAGAAGAAAGGAGATACTAAAATTAAGACGAAAAATCAGTGAAATCGAAAACAAACAAGAGCCAAGTTGGGTTCTTAAAAAATCTAATTAATTTGACAAATGACTAGTGAGAATAATCAAGAATAAAGAGAAGGATAAAAATAAAAGTAATGATGACTATTAGAAAGGTATAAGGGGTCATTACTGCAGATGGATCAAGAAGACGTGATGTGTTTGCTGTCAACAGCAACCAGAATGAACCAACCAGAAGTCCTTAGCCCAATGTCTCCCAATCTGATTTATCCAAAGATACTGTCTGTTGCTATGATCAGTTTTGGAACTTCCTAGCTTCTGGTGAGTTATAAAGGAGATTGATATCAAGCCATCCTAAACTATCTCTTTCTAGTCCTCCTGCCTCATAGCAGAATTCTGTTTATCCACAGGTTACCCTTAGACCATAGGTTGCGGATGGGATCCTTGCTCCAGCACAAAGCAATTGCCATTGTGTAAATGCAGTGAACACATCTGCAAGTTGCGGTTCTCAGTGTTGATGAGCTATCGCCTGAATCTCCTGGGGCATTGCCAAGAACACATAGCAGGTGTAGTGGGATGGTAGAGACCATGCAGGTGGCTGCAAGAGAAGAAAGTCACTCTCCATGAGACCTAATTTTTCCCAATTCAAGTATTGTAAAAACCAGTTACAGTTTCCTGTCATGACACTAACATGGAGTTTTAAAACAGTTGCAATGTTCTGCAATTTAATTAAACTTATATTACTTAGAATGTGGGTATCTTGAATACAACACAAAGGTCATATGTAAACAAACAAAATCAATTCTAGGGATTTCCTGGAAAAAAAATCTGGTCAGTTATCCAAAAAGCAGAAGAGGAACTGCTCCCTTTGGGGGGTTTCCGCACTGGCCTGGGGTGTGTGGGATGTTGGGCCCTCAGTAGTGAAAGAAGTTCATTCAGGAGTCACATAAGAAAGGATGTTCTTTCCCCTTTGCAAAGCAGAATTAATGTGGTATCAGAATGAGTAGAATCAGTGTCTGGATCCCAGCTAGGATAATTCCTTTCCCTTCCAAACCACTTGACTGACTTCGTTGAAAACCAGCACCTCTACAGTAAGCAGTAAGCAGTAAGCTGCCTCAGGATGCTTCTGCCACATAATGCTAATCAATGAACAGTCTACAAAAGTGGTCAAACATCTATGTGACCTGGTAGTGTTGTAGTGGTGATAATGGTGTGGGGTGGTCTGGAGGATGGGGTGCAGGGACATTTGCAGGGACTTTCCAGACTACTTAATGCTTTGCAGGCATTTCATCACCATTTCTGTTTTCATTCCTTCCAGTCAAAGCAGAGAGAGATTTTCCTGCCATTTGGACCTGCCTTCCTGCAAACTCATGGATTTGCATATCATCTTTAACTGTATTTTACCTATTTCCAATCTTGTGCTTATGAGGCGTTGAAGCAAAGGCTTGACCCATCACAGTTTTGGGGGATGCAGAATCCCCTATGGGAACAGAGACTGATCGCTGTCATTGGGCATCCTATGTCTGCCTCCACAGGTGGCCATGATTCTGAAGAACAGTGAGGGGCCAGTAAGTAGTGGAAGAGGGTGTCCTTTCACACCCCTTCCAGACTTCCCTACCTTTCTTAATAGCTCTTTTGTTTCTCTTGGAGTTCATACAAATCTTCATTTAAACAAATAACTTTGGCGTCAAGAAGACACAGGATTAGTCATGTCTCATGACTTTTATTTCTACTTCTCCCTGACATGTGGATAAGTCCTATAGTTGATCTTCTTTACCTAGAATTCAGTTTAAAAACAACTTTAATAAACTAATTTACTTTAGTGATATAATTTAATTTAATTTGGTGATGACATGAAACTCAATATGAAACACTTAGAATAGTATTTTATTAAAAATAAATTACTTTCCCTTCCCTGATTTATCATCAGTCAAGTTTTTGAAAACGTTTTTACTGAAGGTTTGAAGATTGATAAAAGACACTACCAAGATATACAGATAATTGGTAGTTAACTGAAATATACATACAAGTTTACCAAGTGAAATTTTACAATTTTACAAGTCAACTTTTATCTTATTATTTTTTAAATTAATTTAATTTTTTTAGAGATGGGATCTTGCTATATTGTTCAGACTGGCCTCAAACTCATGCCATCATGCCCAGTCCAAAGTGGGAACTTGAAAAGGCATTTTTAAAGCACAAGAGTGTTTGGTATTTTGATAGGAAGCAAAATGATTTTCATATGTTGGAGTTCAATTTGGGAATTAAGAGGCATTAGAAATAATTATTCTCAATACTGGAAATAAGATAGTGTAATTAAGTGAAGTACTTTTGAATTTCTTCAAAATTAATAAGCTGTAAAGTTACTTATTAACATGTGACAAATAACACAACTAACCAAGCTAAAAATATGGTTTGCTTGTTACAGGATTAACAATATACCTTGAAAGTTGATAAACTTATTAAAACAAGTTTAATGCATTGGGAAAGGTTCCGAATGAGTATGTTCACTTTGGCTTACATGATTTGAAGATTAAAAAAAATTTTTTTCTAAACTTAAAAGCAATAAAATCAACACAACAATATACCTAATAAAACCTTTGTTTTACCAACAGTTCTAAAGATCCTCTTGCAAACTTTCTAGATCAGTGGTAACACAAAACACTGTGCAATTTTGATTTCTCTCTCTCTCTCTCTGTGTGTGTGTGTGTGTGTGTGTGCGCGCGCGTGCGTGTGTGTGCCATTTATATAAAAATACCATATACATGGTAGAAGTAGAACAATAACAGCTAATATTTGGATATATAGCAAATATATGAAAAGGTCAAAGTTCAGAAAGGTCTGTAACTTATAGTCACAAGACAATAGTGAGTCAATATACTGAAATACGTTTACACACATTCAATCTCACTTTTAATTCCAGTTAATAGGGAGCAAAGATACATAAAATCAGCTTCATTCCCCAACTGTTAACCTCGCAGAAAGTCTATAAATTCTTGCTAGATAACCTGTAATTTAAAGTGGTAATTAGTAGTAATTCCAAGTTCCACTGCCAGTATATAGCCAATCAAAGGAAAGAAAATCTTTCTTCCTTTATAAGTGTTAAACAGTTCATACATCAAAGATAAATAATGCATGAAAATAATAAGAAACCATTGTATCTAAAGATATTAACTACTTCTATTAGTAACTATTTCTCTTTTAACATAGTAAATGTTTTCAGCCCTCCTAAATTACAGGTAATAATTCTCCAGTATATTGTCTATTATACATCCTGACAATTTTATTTCTCGAAAGTATTTTGTATAAGAAGTAATATAAGTAATAAAATGTGGATTTGCTCGAAGTAGTTAGACATGCAGTTTTTTTCCAGGATATTTACAATCCATTGCCATTTCTTTGTCTGGTGGTTTTGAAAGCTTAATAGCAGTTATGAAAATTTGTGGATGTACTTTGTAGCACCTTGCAGTAACTTCTAGAACAGGGCCCCAACTCCAGGCAGAAAGAGCCCAGTACTGGGAAACCTAATTTGTACTGGACTTCAGTCTCTACTTTAGCTTTTGGGCAAAACAAAAGGGCATAATCACACAAAGAAGCTCTGCTTCAGGGCTCAGTAAAATATTTCATTGTTGTTGTTTGTTTATTTCTCTCTTCTCCTTCATTAATTATTATTTACTCTCACATCATATCACTCTCTGATTTCAGTTTAATTTTAAACTGTTGAAAATTCATTAGATTGTCAGTAAATTTCATCATAATTCTTCCACTTCTCTTTACTGAAGTCTGATTAAAAAAATAAGGATGCTTCCACTGAGTTGAAAGACAGTATCCAGTTTCAACATGCAATAGCGTGTTACACCATTTATCCTAGCGTAACATCTTCTTTAATGGCTAACTTACTTTTAGCCCCTTTCCTCATCTCAATATTGCGTCTGTATATGCTGCTTTATAAAG
Source organism: Aotus nancymaae (assembly GCF_030222135.1). NCBI lineage: Eukaryota > Metazoa > Chordata > Mammalia > Primates > Aotidae > Aotus > Aotus nancymaae. The sequence goes on along the minus strand of NW_026988453.1, from coordinate 10,479,864 downwards.
GATTTCTGCCAGCATTCACATATTGTAGAAGGGAAAGTCTTGTAGAATTTTGAGAATTATCAAGGAGTTTCGTAAAATTAGAACTACTTTGGAAAATAATTTGTTCATATCTAGTAAAGTTAAAGATGTATATCTGTATTGACCCAATTAGACTTCTACACACACTCAAGAGAAATTCAAGCATTTATACAATTTTTAATGATTTATACATCAGTGAAAATAACTGAATTAAAGCTACATGTATCAGCATGGAGCTCAAAGGCATACTGAAGCAAAGATGGCAAATTGGAGGATGCATAAAGGATGGTGCCATTTATATAAAAATCACAACTATACAAAGCAGTACTGTTTGCAAACATTTTTAACAAAATACATTTGTTTTAAAATGTATCTGTTTTTGGTAAAAGGATAAAACATTCATAGAAAGGATAAATGCCACTTTATGGATAGTGCTTACCTCTAAGTGTAGAAGGAGGGAACTTGGATTGGACAAGGGGCTTTATGGCTGTTATTTTATTTTAAAAATTCAAAGCAAATGTCCAAAATGGTGAGATATGGCAAAATTTGGTATTGGGCTTATAGTTGGTCATTGTTCTTCTGATTTTCCCGTATATTTGAAATATTTTATAAAAAAATAAGTTTCAACAGAATAGAGGTGCTTTGCAACAGAAACTAGAAAACCTGGGGCCAGATACAAGAAAGCTGGCATTGTGTATCCAGGCTGGCTAGTCACCCACACAAGATTTCTCAAGGTTAACATATGTGTCCCCATGTTCCAAGCCTCATCCCTGACTTCACAGTTTCAGAAAGTGCTTTCCATCAGCATAAGGACCATGGATTGTTTTCTGGTGGTGAGAGTCACAGAAACAGAACTCCCAAGTAATCGTTTTTATAAACAGTATGGCTTTTCCGGTGACCAGGACATTCATGTCTTCTACATGGAGCCTCTCCTCTCTTTTCCTAACTAGCCTCTAGACATCAGAAGACTACTTCTCAAATTGGAATCAAAGAAAAGATAAAAGGAAAGTCTGTTGAGAGAGACTTTGCCCAATGTCATGCAAGGCTGTGACTCTTAACCCTGACTGTACATTAGAATCACTTGGGGAGCGTTTTTTTTTTTTTTTTTTTTTTTTTTTAGACGGAGTTTCGCTCTTGTTACCCAGGCTGGAGTGCAATGGCGCGAGCTCGGCTCACCGCAACCTCTGCCTTCTGGGTTCAGGCAATTCTCCTGCCTCAGCCTCCTGAGTAGCTGGGATTACAGGCACGCGCCACCATGCCCAGCTAATTTTTTTTGTATTTTTAGTAGAGACAGAGTTTCACCATGTTGACCAGGATGGTCTCGATCTCCTGACCTCGTGATCCACCCGCCTCAGCCTCCCAAAGTGCTGGGATTACAGGTGTGAGCCACTGCACCCGACCTGGGGAGCTTTTTAAAGTTACCGATTCTCCACTGAGACCAATTACCAGGTTGGTGCAAAAGTAATTGAGGTTTTAATTAAAAGTAAGTGCACAAACCACAATTACTTTTGCACCAACCTGATAGATCGAAATGTCTGAGAGTGAGCCTCAGTTTATTTTTGTAAGCTTCCTTCATGATTCTAGTGCTTGGCCACTGATCTGGGCCCTGGTGTAACTTGGGGTTTTGCTGGTGAGATCAGTGGTTTTCTATGTATTCGTATCCTTTCTATGAATGTACTCAATATACTTTCCTTGTATCTTTTCTTTGATTCCAACTTGAGAAGTAGTCTTCTGATGTCTAGACGCTTGTTAGGAAAAGAGAGGAGAGGCTCCATGTAGGACACATGAATGTCCTGGTCACCGGAAAAGCCATACAGTTTATAAAAACGGTTGCTTGGGAGTTCTCTTTCTGTGAATCTCTCCAATAGAAAACAATCCATGGTCCTTATGCTGATGAAAACCACTCTCTGAAACTGTGAAGTCAGGAATGAGGCTTGGAACATGGGGACACATATGTTAACCTTGAGAAATCTTGTGTGGGTGACTGACTAGCCAGCCTGGTTTTCTCACCATCTTACCCTTTCTTCTACCCAATCCCATCACTCCATGTACCCCAAATATCTTAACATGACCTGTAAGACTAATGATCAGTATCCTTCAGCTCCCCTCATCTTCCCTGCTGAAGTACTGAATTTCTTGCATTATCACCTGGACTTGCCAAGTCTCCGAGCTTTCATCCTTGAATGAGTTGTTTCCTTGCCTGGGATATTCTCCTGCCTCCTTTTCTGCCATACCATCACCACTGCTCTTTTGGACAGATTCTCAATTCATCAGATCTCAATTTGGATCTCACATTTCCTGGGGATCCTTCTCTACTCCCCAAGGCTAGATTAATGTTTTTACTACTTAACTGATTGAAATGTTATTGGAGCTAGAAGGGAGTGCACAGTGGATGCTACAAGTGTGCAGTCACATTTCTATCTATTGGACTGGATATTTCTCCTCTACTGCATTATTCAGTCCACATAAAGAGAGTCATCCATTTCCTATCCATACAAGAGTGCTTCTAAGGCCCGGCACAGTGGCTCATGCCTGTAATCCCGACACTTTGGGAGGCTGAGGTGGACGGATCTCTAGAGGTCAGGAGTTCAAGACCATCCTGGCCAACATGGCGAAACTCTGTCTCTACTAAAAAAAAAAAAAAAAAAAAAAATTAGCCAGGCATCATGGCTGGCGCCTGTGGTCCCAGCTACTCCGGAGGCAGAGGTGGGAGAATTGCTTGAACCCAGGAGGCGGAGGTTGCAGTCAGCCAATATCACACCATTGCACTCCAGCTTGGGCGACAGAGGGAGAAAAAAGTGCTTCTATTTGCCAAAATGCAAAATGCTTCCTTTCAAAATTTTGAGTTTCCCGTGTGTTTTTTCTCTGTCCAAAATGTTTTTTCATCGTTCATGCATTTGTCAAACATTAATTGAGAACTTAGTCTGCTCTGGACCCTGTGCTAAGTCTCGGGAAGATAACCTTGATAAAGATCATTAGTTTCTGTTTATCTTTTTGGTCTCACTCTGGGCCTTCTTTTTTAAAAAAGTTCAGTAGCTTTTGGGGTACAAGTAGTCAAGTGTTTTTTTGTTACATAGATGAATTATATAGTGGTGAATTCTGAGATTTTAGTGCACCTGTCACCCAAGTAGCATGTATTTATCTAATGTGTAGTTTTTCATCCCTGGCCCCCTTTCCACTCTCCCCTTTCTGAGTCTCCAAAGTTCATTATATTACTCTGTATACCTTTGCATACTCATAGCTTAGATCCCACTCATAAGTGAGAACATATGATTTTTGTGTTTCCCCTCCTTTGTTATTTCACTTAGAATAATGGCCTCCAGGCCGGGTGCGGTGGCTCACACCTGTAATCCCAGCACTTTGGGAGGCCAAGGTGGGTGGATCACGAGGTCAAGAGATCGAGACCATCCTGGTCAACATGGTGAAACCCTGTCTCTACTAAAAAAAAAAAACAACAAAAAATTAGCTGGGCATGGTGGCGTGTGCCTGTAATCCCAGCTACTCAGGAGGCTGAGACAGGAGAATTGCCTGAACCCAGGAGGCGGAGGTTGCGGTGAGCCGAGATCGCGCCATTGCACTCCAGCCTGGGTAACAAGAGTGAAACTCTGTCTCAAAAAAATAAAAAAAAAAAAAGAATAATGGCCTCCAGCTCCATCCAAGTTGTTCCAAAAGACATTATTTCTTTCCTTTCAATGGCTGAGTAGTATTTTATGGTGTATACATACTACATTGCCTTTATTCATTCATTCGTCAAAGGTCACTTAGGTTGGTTCCAGATATTTGCAGTTGTGAACTGTGGACCTCACTTCTTTCAAAAAGCTTTCCTGAATCCTCACGCACAGGTCATAGGCCCTTCCACTGTCTCCCATAGCAATTTGGCCTGTCTCACATCCCAGGGCTTTTTGCTCTAGAATTACCTGCTTATTTGCTTGTATTTCTGCATTTGCCTTCAGCCGGGCATGGTGGCTCACGCTTGTAATCCAAGCACTTTGGAGGCCAAGGCAGACGGATCACCTGAGGTCGGGAGTCCAAGACCAGCCTGACCAACAGGGTGAAACCCCGTCTTTGGAAAAAAAAAAAATCTGTGAAGGCAAATCTAGTTTATTGATTGGTATATCCCTACTACCTTGACAATGCCTGACATCCTAGTTAGGGCTCAACATATATTTGTGGAATGGTGGAAATTTTCCTATAACAATGAGAAAAGATTTGGGAACTTGAAGGTTGACATTGAGATATCCAAGTAGACTTATGCTGTTGACAACCAGGAATGTGAAAACAGTTTGGGGGAGAAAACAGAATATGAGATATAGACTAGAAATTTTCAGCACAGAGAATCTAAATGAAGTGATGGGTAATACAATGACTTCTCTTGATGAATGCACAGAGATAAAAACAGAAGCACAGAGACTGTATCTTGGCACATACCCTTTGGTCTCTGTGAAAGGAGCTGTGGTGAAGATGCTGTACACGGCTATAAAGCCTCCTTGGCATTCACCTCTACATACCCACCTAAGGCTGTTTATGGCAAACTCTGGGACCCTCTGCCTCACCATGGGAGCATGTTGGGCCAGTACAGGACAAGTCAGAACTTCTGGAGTGTCACGCTCCCATAAGCAGTTCTCAGATAATGACAGATGGGAAGTTGGTGGCAAATACTCCCACTTCTCTGCTGCTCCTTTACGATAAATTTGCGGTGGATTCTTTACTGTCCCTCAGAGGTCCCCAGTAAGGTTGAATGCCAGCAGTTGTGTTCAGTGGTTTAACTAGTCTGATCACGCACACTTTGTCAGTTTTTTCTTTTCCCTGTTTCACTTTTGCATGCCCCTACCAGTACTTCCTGGCATCATGTTCCCTATAGACTACCTGCACTCAAATCTGTCTCTGGGAGAGCCCAAAGCAAGATGAGAGCTAATGAAAGATGCTTGTAGAGGGTAATTTAGAAACTTGGAACGTTGAGATGTCTGTGACTTAAATAAGCATTATTAAAAAGGAGAGTGTCCTTAGTCATGTTTAAACTGCATAGGGTTTTTGTAGTGGGATCAAGACAACCCAAAAACGTCTGTGTTTTTTTTTTTTTTTAATTTAACTTTTATTTTAAGTTTATGGGCACATGCACAGGTTTGTTATATGGCTAAACTTGTGTCATGGGGTTTGTTGTACAGATTATTTTATCACCCAGGTATTAAGCCTAGTGCCCATTAGTTATTTTTCCTGATCCTCTCCCTCCTCCTACCCTTATGTGTTGTTGCCCTCTATGTGTCCATGTGTTCTCGTTGTTTAGCTACCACTTACAAGTGAGAACATGCAGTATTTGGTTTTCTGTTCCTGCATTAGTTTGATAAGGACAATGGACTCCAGCTCCATTCATGTTTCTGCAAAGAACATGATCTTGTTATTTTTTATGAGTGTATAGTATTCCATAGTATATATGTACCACATTTTCTTTTTTTAGTCTACCATCGTTGGGCATTTAGGTTGATTCTATGCCTTTGCTATTATGAACAGTGCTGCAATGAACATTCCTGTGCACGTGTCTTTATGGCAGAATGATTTATATTCCTTTGGGTGTATGCCCAGTAATGGGATTGCTGGATTGAAGGGTAGTTCTGTTTTCAGGTCTTCAAGAAATTGCCACACTGTCTTCCATAATAGTTGAACCAATTTACACTCCCACCAACAGTGTATAAGTGTTCTTTTTTCTCTGCCACCCTGCCAACATCTGTTGTTTTTTGACTTTTTAATAATCGCCATTCTGACTGGCACGAGAAGGTATCTCATTGTGGTTTTGATTTTCATTTCTCTAATGATCAGTGATGTTGAGCTTTTTTGCAAATGATTGTTAGCTGCATGTATGCCTTCTTTTGCAAAGTGTCTATTGATGTCCTTTGCCCACTTTTTAATGGGGTTGTCTTTCTTTTTGTAAATTTTCTTGTTTCTTATAAATTCTGAATATAAATTTGCATTTATCAGATACACGGTTTGCAAAAATTTTCTCCCATTTTGTATGTTCACTTTGTTGATAGTTTATTTTGCTGTGCAGAAGTTCTTTAGTTTAATTAAATCCCATTTGTCAGTTTTTGCTTTTTTGCAATTGTTTTGGCATCTTTGCCCATTCCTGTTTCCAAAATAGTATTGCCTAGGTTATCTTCCAGGGTTTTTATAGTTTTGGGTTTTACACTTAAGCCTTTAATCCACCTGGAGTTAATTTTTGTGTAAGGTGTAAGAAAAGGGTCCAGTTTCAATCTTCTTCTGCATATGGCTCACCAGTTATCCCAGCACCAAGCAACCCTAAGCAAAAATAACAAAGCTGGAGTCATCATACTACCTGACTTCAAACTATACTACAGGAACACAGTAACCAAAATAGCATGGTATTGGTACAAAAATAGACACATGAACCAATGGAACAGAATAGAGAGCCCAGAAATAAGGCCACACATTTACAACTATCTGATCTTTGACAAAGCTGACAAAAGCAAGCAATGGGGAAAGGAATTCCTATTCAAAAGCTTCTGTCTGAGCACTTGCTGTGATAGGATTCTGAGAAAACAAGGAAGGAAGACTTCTGTCCGCAAAACTGAGCATGCACATGCATGAATTTCTTCCCTTGTGATTTTGATCACCTGATTTTGGAAGTTGCCATTTATCTCATACAAAACCCATATTCTACATCTTGTCACTTTTCTCAGCCTTTCCAAACTAATTTGGAGTTTGGGAATCTACTTTGTTTTCCCAGTCAAGTGCTCCCTGATCTATTTTCTATACTTTAAAGAAGTTTCACTTAAAAAATTCCGCAGTTTCATCACTTTCAATAAGCCCATTACACAATTACAGTGTATGTTTTTCCTATGCATTTCCTATTCATAAACAACCATTCTTTCTGAAGATTTTATGGTAAAGTCATATTTTATTCATTAAGCTCCTTCTACCAAGCCCTTGAAGTTTACGTTATATATGGGTTCTCAATTTTAGCCAAGAATCTGATTTAACTATATATTTAAATGCCCATTATTTGAAGCACTTTATAAAAATTTAGGCCCATAAACCACTCTTCTTAAAACAACAGCTACATGTATTCTGTGACCTTAATCTTTATTCTTTGATTCTTAACCTTTATCCAAATGCAAAAATAATTCTTCTATAGTTATAATAATAACTTACATTTTGTCACTTTATTGTTTAAAATTATTTCCATATCAATTATTTATCAAAATAACCCTGTGATGCATGCTCTTTTTTCACTTATATTAGATCATACACTTTCTTTAATGTATTTCCAAAATCTTCATATGTGTCACTTTAATAATCAGATAATATTCTACTGAACTAAATTTACTTAATCATTTACCCAGCTTAACTATGACTCCAGACTCCTATTAGAAAAAATTGAATGATGACTAGTTAAATTTTAGCTTTATATTATTTTCATAAAGTCTTATTTTGCAATACCTGGTTCTTTTCCAATTTGACAGGTGGACCAAAGTCCCAATTCCCTTCTTGTGTGCACCACAGTATTTCCTCCTAGACACGAGGACTCTTCTAACATTTATCCTAACGTAAAAACTCTTCTATGATTTTAAATTATTTTAGTGCCAATAGTGTGATACCAGCGTGGTGTTAGAGGGGAAGCCATTGATTTCTATCTAGGTGTTATATTTTCCTCTGCAGTTTCCCCTAAATCCACAGCATGTTCTATGCATCTAAATCTCTTTCTTTGTCATATTGTCTTCTTTTTATGCTGTTTCTTTTTCTTTTTCTAGTTCTTATGCTGTATTTATGATATAAACAGCATCTCAGGAAATACTAATCCAGATATCCCGGGTTAATTTTTATCTCCATAACCTGAATTTAGCCCTTAGTTCTTTTCTTACATTTTCTTTCTCCAGTGCTTTGCTCTTCAATTACCACCATCATGGATTCTCTACCACTGTCATCCCACGCACATGTTTTCTACATGAAGAGCAAATTGCCATCCAGTTCTCACTGTCAGCACAGGCTAAATGAACTGATAATTACATCTCCCGTCACCACTGCCTCCCTTCACTTTGATGGGGTTACCTTTCCTGAAAGTGGCGTCGAGGTCAATACTTTTGGAATTACTTCTACTACTTGCCTGAGAATGGAGGGTCAAATTCTAGTCACAATTCCATCACTAAGAGAAGGACTTTGGTCAAGTCTCATTCCTTCTCTGGACTTCGTTTCCTCATTTATAAAAGGAGGGGTTGAACTCTAAAATCCTTAAGGGCTCTTTCAGCTCTTGTGTCTTATGATTTTTTAAAGTCTCTTCCTTAGTAGTTTCAAGACTCATCTATTGAAAATAGGCCTACAGCCTCATCTATAGAAACTCTGCCTTTGTCCTGCTTTTTCAGTTCAGCAATCCTTGCTTGAAGGAGACAAATTACTCTCCAAAATCCAGTGCCACATGTTTGAGTATACACAGTGAAAGAAGAATCCAGAACTAGATCATGGATATCACAGAAACAATTCTTGAGTGTTATTGGCTAATATTCATGCTGACTGAAGACTTTTGTGCTTTGTGAAACTTCTAATCATATGCAATGTTCTAATATGTTTTTTAAATGAGTGCTCATCAGACAGCACAGCTGGGTATTTGGACAAAAGATCCTTTTCTCCTTTTTGGAAAATCCCTCTAATCAAACCAAGAAAGACCGGTGCTTTTTGCAGGATGGTTAAAGGGGTATTAGATTTGACCCCGGGACTTCCATGACTTCTGACAAACATCAGTGTTCTTAGTCAATGTAGTGAAATAACTAGACAATAAACAAACTAGTGTTTGTTCTTGTTTCTTCATGCTTCAAAATTCTCTTTCAGGTGATACCTTTGAGATATTCTTATAAAGTAAGTATGACAAAATAAATATAAATCAAATCTTGACCTCACCGAATATTTTCTTAGGCCATTTGGCCAATAGCATAATCTTTCATAAGCATTTGGAATTACAGGATTTAGATTGGAATAGAATTTTAGATACAATATGATTCAGTGATTTCTGAACATGACTGGTCATGACAATCACCCAGGAACATGTTAAAGACAGATTCTGTGTCCGAACCCAGGCCAAATCACTTAGAAGCTCCAGATAAAGAATCTAGAATGTGTGTTTTTTACGATTTTCCAGGTGGTAATTTTGATATGGTGGGCTTGGCACCGTATTTGAAAATTTTGGGGGCCTCTGAACATTTAATTCTTGTGCTTTATGCAATACACTCTCTTTTAATTTATTTTTGAGACCAATACACTCTGTTTTAACATTACCTGCAAAGAGCTTTAGCTTTATTAGTCCCCTCTTGACTTGAACTTTGTTAAGGCATTCTCTCCTTACCTGTTTTGGCGTGGAGACAAAATTTGCCCACCTGCTGTTTTCAACCACTAGCCTTACTGAATCCTGCCTTTTGAATTTTATAACTCTTTTAATCTAGCTATTCTCTGGTTCGTCTGCGTTACATAATTGAATTCACTTCCTCCCTTCCCCCATGGGTTTTGTCTTAAACTCTCGTAAGAGTTCCCATAGGAAATAGGAACCAAGGTACATTGCACTTGCCTTTCAATTCTTCTTTTAGGTTAAAGTATGTTTGTTACAACTGCAAATTTGAAAGGTGGTTTTAAGTCTCTGTTTTTTGGTTAAAGAATAAGCTAATATTAGGAATAATCATATAATTTGAAATAAGACTAAATATATTGTCTTTAAACCAAAATTAAAAAGCCTTCTACGTTGTGGCACTTAAAGATATGATTAATAGAAAGTTAGTTTTCAAACTCCTATAGAAATGTGAAGTTATTATCCTGATCCCAACTTTTTTCTATCCTATCTTATAAACCACTTTCAACTTTTTTATCTTTTTTGGGTCCGTTCCGATATTTTTGTAGTTTTCACCATCATCACTTCTATTCTACAACAGCTTCCCAAGTTCTCTCTCTTTTTTTCAGTTTCCAAAACTCAGATACAGGAGCATAGATAAAAAAACAAGAAAACTTGGCAATTGACATTATACATAATTATACCATTTTTAAAGTAAAGTCTATCACACAATTATAATATAATAGCTTTGCAATAAAGTTATCATCTAAGTGTTACTCTTATAAAACAGAAATCATGAAATAGCCTTAATATTTTAAAATTATTCAAAATTCGTAAATTAGCCCTAAAACTGTAAATTTTGGCTCCATTAGTTTAGAGTTTGGGGTTTCTTCTTCCAGCACTCAAGCTGGTTCCTTTGGGATGTGTAGCTCCAGAAATTTGTATTGAGGAATTAAGAAGTCAGGGGCAGATCAACTGAGGAATACTTACCTATCTCTGAGGGCAATGGTTGTCATCTCTGACCAATTGTCAGAATCACCTGGGAAGCTTTTTTTAAATATACAGATTCTCATGCCCCACCTGGGAACTACTGAATCAGGTTCACTGTTCACTGAATCAGAACAGGCTGAGAATTTATGAATTTTAAAAGTTCCCCAGTGATTCTGATGACCAACCAAGGTTATGAACCACAGTTTTAGGAAATTCTGGTAAATGGGTAAAAAATTTTAACATCATCAAGAGGAAGTATGCAACCCTAAATATAAATTGTTACAGTTGCTATCAGTTGAAGACATGTAAATGCAATTTGTGGGAATGAATTTAGAGACTGAATATGCAAATTTATCCCTATTGGATTTATTTTTTTTTTTTTATATCCAAAGGATTTATTTATTTTTGATAGTATAAATGCCAATGCCAGGGTTAAAAATTATAACTGTAATTATACTGACCTTGGAGAGTGAGGTTCAAATTTAGCATGATTTCAAGTAGATACTTCCAACAAAATACCTCCCTGGTAACACCCTAGACTTTGTCATGTCCTAATATGGCATCACTTCCAAAATCACTAATTCAGACATCCTGCTATATACAACCTGCTCTGCATTCAGCTTACCTATTCAAAGTCCGAATTATCTGAACTATCTGAACTTTGTTTGACCTCATTAGGACTGTCTGTCCTCTTTCCCCTATTCTAATCTACTTGCCCACTCTTTCTTCAGTTCCTTCCTTAGTCGGTCTAGAGTCTATACCACAAGTTCATCTTGCCAATAACAAGCTCCTTTGGCTGTTTCCTTATTGCAAGTGTTTAGAAAATCCCAAACCTCAATCAATGTCGCTTTCTGCTTCTTTACCTAAGCACTGAGATAGAGTAACATGGAAGGTTATGCTGGTGGATAAATTCAGGATAACCAATTTCAAATAGACTCTCAACCTTGTGTGGCAACCTTACCATTGTTTTCCTGTTTTTAATTCACTTTATTAATGATTACTTTGTACCTTCTTTATACTCCTCACCCTTCCAACCATTAATGACCCTTTTCTGCCTGCCTTCTCACCTCCTTCTTCACTGAGAAACCATCGGAGATCTAGTCTCCCAATTTCCTGCTAGCAACTCCAGGAACCTCCATCTGCATTCTTTTCTTTTTTCCATCCTATCTCTTCTCTTACCGAAGGTCAGTTCTTTCACATGAGGTCTTGGATTCTACTCTTACCTGATTTTTCAGAACCATTTAACTATCAAACAATTCCACTCATGTCTGTATTTTGAACTGCATTCTAAAACTGGATTATTCCTACAGACATTTAAAAGAGCTAAAAAATGTCTCAAAAGGCTTTCTTCCCCCAACTTCTTCTCCTTAGACTCTGTTCTAGCTAACCCTTTCTTCTCACTTTCACAGCCAAATTTCTTAATGTCTTGAAAGAGTTACAGATGGCCTGTCCTTTTCAACACCTTCTACTAATGTTCAACCTACTTTGATTTAGCCTCTGTCTCTCTTGTTAACAATCACCTTCATATTGCCAAAGCCAAGGAACGCTTTTCAGTTCTCAGTAGAATTTGACATTAACAATTCGTTCTGCTGTTTTCCCCAAATATCATTATCTACTGGTTTTCTGCTTAGCTCTCTCGTCCTTCTTCGTCTCTCTGTATATATGTATCTTTTTTCCAGATTTATCCTCCTCTCCCTGGTTATTAAATGTTGGAGTTTCTCAAGGCTGAATCCTGGGCCCTTTTCACATTCTACCGTATCTCCACAGACAAATATATCTATTACTATACATTATGTATATGACTTGAAAAATTCTAAATTGAACTCACACCTGTCTTCTAAGCCTAAGACCCTGTATGTCTTATTTTGCCTCTCCATGTGGATACTTCAATATTAATATGTCAAACACCAAACTCACAGTCCTCTCTGACAGAGCAGGAGCACCATCATCTTGGACAAACACCACACTTTAAGTTTCAGCTCCCTTTCTAGCCTCATGCATTTCAAGGAAATCACTTCTTTTCTAACTACAAGCAGCCAGAAAGAGCAGACAGTAAAACACAGATTAGACAGCTGGGGCACAGAGGGAGGTGGTGGGGAAGTCTGTTGTGTAACTGCCAAACTTCACCCTCATACAATGGGCCCCAGTAAAACAGCAGGCCTTAATAACCACATTCCTTTCCCTTCAGGTACATTAAGATAGAGAAACTAAAAGCAGACTTGGGGGGTATGCCTGCAGCTGCAGGAAGACGTATGGAAATATACAAAGCTCTCCCTCCCAGATAAGCACAACGAAGAAACACAGGAGCAGTCCAAGACTCCGATAAACTCTCCTACCCTAAATCCTGAAAAACTCAGTCTACAAGAAAGTGGACTCTAACCTAACTCAGCCAGAAGCCCCTCTCATGTTTGTTTTCTCTAAAATAAACCTGTCCTTAACTATCAAGCCACCTCTCATGTTTCTTTCCTCTTTCTTTAATTTTTACACTCCCTCCAAACTTATTGGTTCCTGCCAATGTTACTAATATCATTGAATAGCACCATCATGCGTCCATACCTAATTTACAAATCTCAGGTTCATCCATGGTATCTCATGCTTTTCATTCTCCAATATCTAGTCCATCTTTGAGATCCATCTATTTTTTGTTCTAAATACTTCTTTATCCATTCATACTTTCCACATCTTCTGCCAGCATATTCCAAGCTACCACCATCTCTAACTTAAATTAATACACTAGTTTTTTAATTGATTTCCCTTCAGTTTTTGTGCCTCCCATTTGAATTCATTTTTGACATCACACAGAGTGATATCTTCAAAATGGAAATTTCATTTTGTTCTGCTTGAGAGAATAAATTCCTCCCTGTTATTGAAATAACAAAAAAAGTCACCACCCCTCTCCATGCACACACAGTTTTACCTATCCCTGAAGCTTTCAAATTCATTAAAGACTTCCCATTGTTTTTAAGCTATGGATCAACGTCCTTAACATCCTCGAAGTTCTTGGTTCCAAGAAGTTGCATTGTGTGGCCCTTGATGATCATCATAGCTCTCCTTACACCACTATCCTCCTGGGCTTCTCTCTGCCCTAGTCATACTATGGGGCTATAATATTCTTTGGAATGAAGAGGTGAGCAAGGTCCCTACAGGTAATTTAAGACAGATGGTTAAAGAATTGATATAAACCTAAGTAGAACAGAAAAGATGTGCTAATAACCAGGCCAGGTGAAAAGAAACTCTTTCTGTTGTGTCTTATTAACAGGTTAAGAGAAAAATATTTTCTGAATCAATAGCTGCATTGCAGGTAGAAGGGGATGTGCTGATTGGCCCTATCAGTTGGAGTCAGGCTTTCTTTGAGGTAAACCAATATCATTTTCATGACTGTTTCTTTTCTGCATTGGCCAAGCAGGTGAGTTGAATGAATATGCTGTAGAAATCATAAGTGATGGTTACTTTAATCTGTACAATTTCTCCAAGAAAGTAATATTGCTTTTGGTTTACTCTTTTGGTAAGTAGAGGAAGTTCTAAGGGTTTCCATTGTTCTTCCCTACCAGGAAAATAAACTGATTAGGAAAACAATACTTGTAGTCTGCAAGTTATTGAGCATATGTATTCCAACTATGCATCTGGCTATTTTTTATTTTTGTTTTTATTTTTATGTAGAGACAGAGTTTTGGCATGTTGCCCAGGCCAGTCTGGAATTCCTGAGCTCAAGCAATCAGCCTGCCTCGGCCTCCCAAAGTGCTGAGATTACAGGCATGAGCCACCTCACCCAGCCAAAGATGCCTTCCAATGACAGAATTTCCCACTGTAATTTATGGGCTGCAAAGGAGATCTAGTATAGAAGAGTTAATGCTGGAAATTCCTCTCACTAAGGTATTTCTCAAATGCTTGGGAAGATTGTAGCCTCTGGAATCCATGGGGCAAAATTAGGTAGCAGGCGTATAGCTTGAACATATTTCATTTCAGAATTTAAATATCCCTTAGTGTTTGAATAATAATTTTTTAAAAGTCTGATATGTTTATCTATGTAGTTACCATTTCTGGTGCTCTTCATTTCTTTGGATAGGTCAATATTTCCATTTGGTATTTTCCTTCTTCCTAAAAAAAATTCTTTACTATTAATATTATCTTGTAAGGTAAATCTACTGGTGATTAATTCAGTTTTTGACTATCTGGAAAAATTCTTTATTTTGTTCTCATCTTTCAAAGATAATTTCTCTTGAATTCTAGATAAATAGCTTTTTTCCCCCCTTTTAGTATTTTAAAGATATTTGCCACACTGTCTTCTTGCTTGCATTGTGATATGGTTTCGTTGTATGCCCTCCTAAAATCTCATCTTGAATTGTAATCCCATAATCCCCATGTGTTAAGGGTGGGACCAGGTGGAGGTAATAGGATCATGGGGCGGTTTCTCCCATGCCATTCTCATGATAGTGAGTGAGTCTCACGAGATCTGACAATTTTATAAGCATTTGACATTTCCTCTGCTTGCACTCACTCTGTTCTGCTGCCCCATGAAGAAGGGTATAGCTCCGTGGATGTGCTTCGGTCAACAAATAGGCCAAGATGGATGTCCAGGCCTGCATGACTCAGTGAGTTTGGTGCTCCAGTGCACACCTCCACTTGTTATATAACCTGTTTGTGTAAGTTAATACTTGGCTCTGAGCCACTATTGCCTTTAAAAGGTATAATTGCCCTGCTAACACTGTAGAGGGGCTCTTGGGGCTTAGCTTGGCTCAACATGGCTTCACATGATAGGCGCACTTGCATCCAAACAGAGAGAGAGAGAGAGAGAGAGAGAGAGAGAGAGACAGAGAGACAGAGAGAATCAGAGCTGTCTGTCTTGAGATGGATAGGAGGGAGCCAGGATACAGCTTGGCCCACTAGTGCCCAGAGACAGAAAGAGTTAAGCTGCTGACCGTAAATCAGGGGAGAGCCAGCCACGCAGCCGTATGTGGGAGCTACTGGCTCAAGCAGCTGAGACAGGTTAGGCAGCATAAAGAGACAGTGTGAGAAAGCTGTTAATGGACGTTGCTACTGAATAAAATTATTTTCACCTGCCTACAGCCCCCTGCGTGCGACATTTGGCATAGTCGTGGACCTGACATTTGGCGACTGCAGCAGGATGAGGTGAGTGGGTGTTCAGCCCCTGAGGGCTCCCAGGTCAGCTGTGTGGCCACAGCATGGGCTGTGGCACCCGGTCGCGGAGGTGCTGCTTGGAGAAGCCCCGGTAGAAATGAGGGAGGCAGTGGACAGGTCTCCCTCGAGTGTGGAGGAAGCAGTAAGCAGCTGGAAACATGTTGCACCAAGAAGGAATGCACCTTCGTTGGCAGAAGCAGATGGGCGTTTCTGACTGCACTGAGGGAAGTACATGCTCAGTCCCACAGATGAGGGACCTCCCGGTACAAGCCCAATGCCTGGGGGCCCAAGTGCACAGTTTGAAGCAAGACCTGGGGGTGGGGGACCTTCAGGTGCAAACGGGGCACTTGGAGGCTCAGATAAACAGCTTGAAGCAGGACTTGGAAACAGCTGTCAACTCGACCTTGAGCCTGTCCTCTTGGCTGGAGACTCCCGTTCGGTCTGATGCTGAGAGGGAGAAGGCCCCTACATCACTATGGGCTCACCCTGTAATCAGAAGGAAGAACATAAGCAGCTGATGGGACCCCAGTGGAGAACCCAGGGACCCCCCTCCCCCACCAAGGTGGTGGGACACACTTTTTTTTGAGACAGAGTTTTGCTCTTGTCACCCAGGCTGGGGTGCAGTGGTGCAATCTCGGCTCACTGCAACCTCTGCCTCCCAGGTTCAAGTGATTCTCCTGCCTCAGCCTCCCAAGTAGCTGAGATTACAGGTGCCTCCTATCATGCCTAGCTCATTTTTGTATTTTTACTCGAGATGGGGTTTCACCACGTTTTCTAGGCTGGTCTCGAACTCCTGACTTCAGGTGATCTGCCCACCTCGGTCTCCCAAAGTGCTGGGATTACAGGCATAAGCCACCTCTGAACACACCTCTTACTGTGCTTAAACTCCCACTGAGTTGTGGGAGTTAGGTAAACGGTGCTGGCAGTGTCAGAAGGAACTAATAGCATTTCTTGTACTACCTCCAGGAAGGAGAAGCTGGTTTCTATCACAACTCACCCTCCCTTCATCAGTGGCTACAGCTGTGCCAGCAGTTGACACAGGGGCAAGATGACCACACCTTAATCAAGTGACTAATGGCAGCCATATGGACTGTTTAGAACAATGCTGGAGAGATACCAAAAACTGTGAATAAATGGTAATCACTTACTGATTTAGTGCAGATACTCTGGGAAATGCAGCAGGCTACGTTTGATCTGAATACACAGGGGCTTCAAATACCTTCCACCTGAGGGTTCTTGTGCTGGGCTCAGTGCGCCCCAGTGCTTTTGGATCTTTACCTGCTATTCTCACCCCGTGTGTGGGGTGCTGCATACATGAAGTGACTTCTGCTATGGAAGCCCTTGGGAAGGCAGAAGGCTGTTGGTGGAACCGGAAAATCCATGCCATAAAGAAGGGGGAGGTGCCCCCTCTGCAGGTAGTGATCCCACAAGATAAAAGGGGGCCCCAGTGGATGGTCTGCATGCAGGTGTGGATTGATTTAATCGCAGCTGGGGTTGCTTGGGAGAAAACTGAGAGGTAACCCAATGGAATGCTGTTGGCTCTGTGGAAGCAACTGTCCCCAAAGAAACAATTCCAGAGAATGCCCAAGAGGGGGCAAAACAATTTTGTTCAACACACTCCTGCTCGAACACTGCAACTCAAGGACTGTTTGCAGAGAGGCAGAGATACAGGGCCTTTCCTGTTTGATTAGGGAACTGGCCGAGGTGCCCAGCCAAAGCGGGGTCCTGACGACCAGAGTCCATATGTGGAGCTGGTAATCCACTGGTCCCCCACTAATGTGTAGTGGGTCCTATCACTGGTAGTTACTGGTGCAGACCACAGTCTTGTTTATGGGAACTCAGATGAGTTTCCGGGCAAAGCTGCTTTCACTGATGGTTATGGGGGCCAGTCCCTGAAGGTGAAATCTGCGTTTCTGCACCTTGGCATTGGCCGCTTGGCTCCTTGCCTGTATGCTGTGTATGTCTCTCCCATACCTGAATATATTCTGGGGGTGGACATTTTGCATGGTCTGGTGTTGAGGAACATTAAGTTTACCCTGCCCCCATGGTTCCCTTGTGGAAGATACTTACAGTTCGTAAAAAGTAAATTAGTGGTAGGTGGGTAACACCTGCCTACTTGGTATATTCTTGAGTTATGTGTATATGTAGAACACCTGTGTGTTAATGAGAATCACCTGTCAAAGCGTAAATAAACACATGAATGAAAATCTGCTTGGGGCCTTCAGTCTGGAGAGCTGTCAGCCCCACGGGCTCGCAGGTTGTTGGTCCCCAGGATCGATCCACTCTGTTGTGCTATCTGGGTGTCTGCCTCTCAAATACCCGACCAAGTGGTGCCCAATGTCAGGCCTCGAACCCAGGACAAAGAGTTGCCTGAGCACGAAGAAAGGAGAAGCTAAGCTGAAGGTATCCCGAGTACATTTGGAAAGAATCCCTGGGGCAAGTTGGAGAGCTTGGAAAGTATCCGGGAACGTTTGAAAAGAACCCCCCAGGTGAGATAGAGGGAGCCTGGAGGACCAAGGGGAGACTCCCAGGTGAGTTAGGGAGAATCCAGAGTTAGACTGAGAAAGTTTAGGAGGAAAAAAAGAAGAACTCTCCCAGGGTTGGTTGGGAGAATTTATAGTCAGCCCGAAAACTTTAGAGAAAAAATCTCCCAGGATGAGCTGGGGAAGCTCGGAGTTAGCCCGAGAATGTTTGAAAAAATTTCTCAGGGTGGCAGCTGGGGGAGCTCGGTCATATTGGGGTAACACGGGACAAAAATCAAGTAAACACGTGGCTTATTTGGCGTGGGCTATTTGGGCTTTGGTGTGTTTTGCCCTGGAGCTGTTTCAGACGAGTCAGAAGATTCAGGTGAGGAGAAGGAGAGTAATGAAGTATGTAAAGAAATTATAGAGCAAAAAGATGAAAAGTCAAATGAGGAAAAGGTGTGCCCGTCAGCTGCACCCCCCCCCCCCCCACCCCACCGCCACACCTCAGTATCTTGTTAAGGGATGTCCAGGTTCTCCCAATATTTCTATCTCTGCTTCTGTCGGTGTTTGTATTCCTGGATCTATGGTAAGCAGTCAGGCGTTTGTATTCCTAGAATTACAGTAACTGGTTTTACCCAAGCCAGAATTCAACAAGTGAGAAAAGAGGGAGATTTAGAGGCATGGCAATTTCCAGTTGTTATACACCCGCAAGATCAGCAAGGGCAAGTATGGGTTGCTTTTGAACGCTTTCCCTTCAAACTGTTGAAGGAATTTAAACAGGCCGTCAGTCAGTATAGGCCTGTGTCTCCGAGTCTCCGTTTGTGTTAGGATTATTAAAGAATGCAGCTATTTCTTACTGGCTAATTCCAATAGATCTGATTTCATGAAATGGGTTGATGGGCCCACCTCGGGCCCCATTCCAAACCGGGGCCTATCCAGTGTGAGCTCTTCTGTCATCCCTATACAGTGCTTGTTCGCCGTCACAGCTAGGAGCACAGCAGATTTGTGCAGCTCTCAAAGGGTAAGCATTTTACCGGGAAAGCAACCACAGAAAATATCTACAGGAGTCTGTGGTCCTTTACCCCCCGGAACCGTGGGCTTACTTCTAGGAAAATATAGTCTTACTGCTCAAGGAGACAAATTTCATACAGAAGTTATTGATGTGGACTTTATAGGGGAAATTCAAATTGTAGTGTCTTCTTCCGTTCCTTGGAATGCTGAGCCTGGGGAACACAGCACAGCTTTTAGTTATACCATATGAAAAAACGGGAGAATGAGAGGACTTGGAGGTACAAACAAACAAGTCAGAGCAGCATATTGCATAAATCAAATTACTGGTAAATGTCTTACATGTGAGATTATGATTCAAGGAAAGAAATTTACAGGATTGGTAGATGCTGGAGCAGATGTTTCTATTATTTCTTTCCAACATTGGACACTTTCTTGGCCAGTGGAAAATGCTCAGTTCAATGTGCTTGGAGTAGGGAAGGCCTCTGAAGTGTATCAAAGTAGTCCCCCGAGAGGCAGGAACAGTTTGTCTTCATAGGAGGGTGACAGTGGACTTCCGCAGTGTGGCTGCAGGGCTATACGCATAGCCCCACCATGTATCATGGCCTTATTAATGATGTTATGCTAACCTCTGATTCTCTTGCAGATTTAGAAGTGGCAACAGCCCTCTTGGGATTGGATTGTGTGGCTGAGACAGTCTTTCTGGCATGTAGGTTATTCAACAGGCACAAGCCCTATGGGTAGCTGACAAGAGGTGCCCATTTAAGCTAGATGTGCATGTGACCACAGGTCGTTTCAGTTAGGGCCTATAGCAGCACATGGAGTGCCTGAGTATGCCAATAGGCTTTTGGTCCCAACTATGGAAGGGAACTGAGCTCTAGTATTTCTTGACAGAGAAGCAGTTAGGAATAGCAGGATGGGTGTGTTGATGGGTAACCACCCCTGAACTAGGAAAACACTTAGTAACTGCATATGCTGCCCTTCAAGCTCATAAAAGCATGGCAGAACAGGTTACAGTCATCGTATGGAGGATTTATCTATAGCAGGATGGGTGTATGTGTGGGAAGCAACCCCTCAGACAGGGATGGTACAGACATCTACTTTAGCGAAGTGGGGTGCCTACTTGGAGCAGCAAAGTATGCTAAGTACAAGTCCCTTAGAAGCAAAGTTGCAAAAAGTCTTGGGACCTGTAGTCCTAATGCAACATAAGGCCACTGGACTTAAGGAACCCCTAGACCCTAGGCCTTCACTGTTAGGAAGAGCATCCCCCCATTCCTAATAGGGCGTAGAATACAGATGGGTCTAGCCAAGGTGCTGCTGCTGCCTGGACTGTTGTTGCAGTCCATCCTAGTACTGATACCAGATGATTTAAAACCAGGTGGAGGCCAAGTAGCTAATGAGCTAAACTCAGGGCAATGTAAAAGGTAATCACCAAGAAGGTAACACCTATGGTAGTCTGTGCCAATAGCTGGGCAGTTTATAGAAGCTTATGTATTTGTCAAGCCTGTGTACATACATAGGGCCTGCGTGCCCAATGCTTATGGGTCAGGCTTATGTGTCAAGCCTATGTGTATGTATTGGGTCCGCATGCCCAAACTTTATATATCAGGTCTGTGTGCCAAACCCGTGTATCAAACCTTGTGTCCAAAGCCTATGTCGTGCAGGCACAAACCTCCACTTGTTATATGACCTGTTTATGTAAGTTCATTCTTGGCTCTGAGCCACTATTGCCTGTAAAAGGTATAATTGCCCTGCTAATACTGTACAGGGGCTCTTGGGGCTCAGCTTGGCTCAACATGGCAGGCACACTTGTGCCCGGAGAAAGAGAGAGTTAGAGCTATCCATTTTGCTGATGAACAGGAGGGAACCAGGACACTGCACAGCTGGCTTGTGCCCAGAGAGAAAAAGAGTTAAGCTGCTGACCATGAAGGCAGGGAAGAGTCGGCTGCAGGATGTGTGTGGGAGCCACCAGCTCAAGCAGGTGAGACAGGGAAGACAGTGTAAAGAGCTAGTGTGAGAAAGTTGCTAATGAAAGTTGCTGCTGAATAAAACCATATTCACCTGCCTAAGGCCCCCTGAGTGTTCTTTCTGTCCATCTATCCACTTCCCTCAGACTTCAGCATGGGCTAGACCCAGACCCTGGGCTTTGACAAAGGTTCTCCTTTGCCTTTTGCCATGATTGTAAGTTTCCTGAGGTCTCCCCAGGTATGTGGAACTGAGTCAATTAAGCCTCTCTCTTTTTTTTTTTTATTATAAATTACTCTGTCTCAGATATTTCTTCATAGAAGTGTGAGAACAGACTAATACATGTTGTCTCTGACAATAAATGTGCTCTCACTCATACAATTCTTCCTCTGTATGTATTTATTTCTGATTATGTTTACAATTTTTAAAATTGGTTTTGAGTAATTTAATTAAAATGTGACTTGGCAAATTTCTTTTCATATTTTTTATGCCTGTGATTTGTTCAGCTTGTTTGGTCTCTGTGTTACAGTTTCCAACAAATTAGTAAAGTATTTGGCCATTATTTCTTTAAATAGTTTTTTTTCTGTCCTCCCTTCTCATTCCTTATCTTTGAGGACTCCAATTCTATATATATTAGACCACTCGAAATTATCTCGCAGCTCACTGATGCTTGGTCCTTCTTTTCTGTTCTATGTTTCACTTTGGATAGTTTCTATTACTATCTCTTCATGTTCATTTTTTTTCCCTACAATGTCTAATCTACTATTTAGTGTATTTTTCATTTTGGATGTTGTAGTTTTCAGTTCCAAAAGTTCAACTTAGGTCTTTTTTTTTTTTTGTACTTTCTATGCCTTTACTTATCTTTGAGAATATATAACATATGGTCATAACTGTGTAGTGCCCTTATCTACTCATTCTAACATCCGTGCCAGTCTGAGTAGGTTTCAAGTTATGGATTTATCTCCAACTGTGGACTGTATTTTTTCTTGCTTCTGCATATGGCTGCTATTTTTTTTTTTTATTGGATAGTAGACTTTGTGAGTTTTACCTTATTGGGTGCTGAATATTTTTGTATTTCTGTAAACATTCTTGCACTTTATGCTTTTGTACAGTTTACTTAAAAAATGTGATCTTTTTGGGTCTTGATTTTAAGAATTTTAGGTGAGGCCAGAGCAGTGCTCAATCTGGAGATAATTATTTCAATTCCAGAGCCAAAATCTTCCATGCTACATGATTTTCAGTCAAGTTGGTGAGAATGGTCATTGTTTCTGCCTGTGTTAGGGGCTGTTCTTGCATTGTCATAAAGAAATATTTGAGAGTGGATAACTTATAAAGAAGGCAGGTTTAGGCTGGGCACAGTGGCTCAGACTCTAAAGGGTGTGGTAGGTAGACTGTTTGAGCACACTTCAAAACTAGCCTTGGCAACATGGTGAAACCTTGTATCTACAAAAAATACAAAAGAAATTAGCTGGGCATGGTGGCGAGCACCTGTAGTCCCAGCTACTCAGGAGGCTGAGATAGATAGGATAATCATCTGAGCCTAGGAAGTTGAGGCTGCAGTGAGCCGTGATCATACCATTGCACTCCAGCCTGAGTGATGGGAGTGAGACCCTGTCAGAAAAGAAAGGAAAAAGAGGTTTAAGTGGCTCATGCAGGATTTACAGAAGCATAGGGTTGGCATCTGCTTGGCTTCTGGTGAAGCCTCAGGGAGATTTCAATTATGGTTAAAGGCAAAGGGAGAAGCTGATGTCTCACATGGCCAGAGTAGGAGCAAGAGAGAGACTAGGGGGGCAGGGGATTGTCACAAACTCTTACAAAATCAGGTTCTCACAAGAACTCACTCTTCACCAAGGGAATGGGCTAAACCATTCATAAGGGATACAGCCCCATGATCCATATACCTCCTACCAGGCCCCATCTCCAACACTAGAGACTATATTTCAACATGAGATTTGGAAGGGACACATATTCAAATCATTTCGCTGCCCTTTTGTGAGTGGCAAGCACTGTCATAGCTAATCCTTTTCCCTAACCATGAATATTTTTTTCACATGAATGCATTGATTGGTATCAGCTAAATACGTACGTGCACCTTGTGCAGGTCTCCAGAGTTCTCTTTTTCTGCAGTTGTCTCTCTTCTATGTCTCTGTCATGTGAACTCTACCTTCCTACGTTCCTTGATCTCTCAGTATTGTCTCAACTTAGGTAGTTCACTGCCCTCCACTTTGATTCCCCTTCCCAGTGCAGCAGCCTGGAGATTCTTTCAAGACAGTAAAGTAGGGCAATCGCAAGTTTACATCATTTGTTTCCCATCTCACAGGGATTGCTGTTCTTCATTCTCTGATGTCCAGTGTCTTTCAAATCATTGTTTCCTATACTTTATCCAATTTTTTGTTATGTAGGTAGAAGGGTAAACCCAGTTCCTCTTTTCCGCCTTTGCTGGAAGCAGAAATTTCCTTTATGGTTAGATACCTTCCTCTAAAATATACCTAGAAAGCTCTGATATCTTCATTCTATTCAGCATAGGTAACCTTAGAGTTTAGGTTTTAATCAACCAGTGGAGCAGACTTTTAGAGCCACTCCTAGTTGTCTAACCTAATGCATCAAACCCAGAATCTTTTGTTAGTGCTCTCATGGCACTCATGCTAGCACTCACCTGGTAAAACTATGACATATTTTGGCCAGGTACGGTGGCTTATGTCTGTAATCCCAGCACTTTGGGAGGCCGAGGCAGGTGGATCATGAGGTCAGGAGTTCAAGACCAGCCTGGCCAAGATGGTGAACCCATGTCTCTACTAAGAAAATACAAAAAGTTAGCCAGGCATTGTGGCACATACCTGTAATCCCAGCTACTCGGGGGGTTGAGGCGGAGAATTGCTTAAACTCAGGAGGTGAGGTTCCAGTGAGCCAAGATTGTGCCACTGCACTCCAGCCTGGGTGACGGAGAGAGACTCCATCTCAAAAAAAAAAAAGCATATTTCTTTCACTCTGATCTGACATGTTTAATATCCACTTGCATTTATATCTCTTAGATTTCTATGGACATAAATAAGAAAAATCTGGAAATTCTTTCCATGCATATAATACTTCCTCCAAGGTCACACATACAATCAAGCCTGGGGAACTGAGAGAACTTAATTATAGATCTAGAAGCATTGAGAGTTGCTGGAGGTGGGTCTTGATGAGGATCAGCATTCCTCTCCAAGACAACTTCTTTGGGAAGTTCATTAAAGCCTCTTCAAAATAAACATTTCTCATTGTAAGTCTGTTACCCACAGGATATAACTTAAGTTCTTTTTTTGTTTTGTTTTTCTTTTCAGAAATGTTTACCCATTGGCTACATGAAATAATTCTTGGGGGGGGGGCGCTTCAAAAAATTTCTTATTCTTTATTCAAACTTGAATTGAGAATTTAAAGTCTTGAGCATATAATTTTCTTTCTCCAATTTCTCTGGTTCAGAATTGGTCATATAGTCCTTATATTCTCTTCATTTCCATTAAAATTAGCTCCATAGGCTGATGTGAAGATGAGAACCGTATTTATTTTCCTCACAGTTGTATGGGTTGCAATGTTGTGCTTGTTCACAGAACTCCTAAACACGGGATTATTCAGCTTTGCCCGCTGTATGCTAAGTAGGTAGGGTTTGTAGCAAAGTTATTTAGGTATCTTCCTGTGGATCGTTACTATCATGTTTCAACAGTAAAGCCATTCAGTGGAGTCTTGCACTGTTGCCCAGGCTGGAGTGTGATGGTGTGATCACAGCTCACTGCAAACCATACCTAACCGTAAGAGATAGTTAAGTAAAGTAGGGTATATCTATGGAATATTATTACAAAAAATAATAAAATATGAAACACTGAGAAGTCAAAAAAAAACCAGCATGAAACAAGAAGAAAAAGTCATTTATGAAACCAAATTTTCCAGTGGCTGCTTCAGCATTTTAGAAGAATGACAGAATAGCAAAATTCTTTTTGGGGAAAAACTGCTCTTTTGTTTAGGAAAGCTTGATGAAGGAACTTCTTTTGCTCTGGGAGGCAAGGCCACAAGGCAGTCTAGATAGGGAGAGGTTTCAAAAAATCAGGAGCCAAATTGTTCAGCATGTCAGAGTAACAAGAGTTTTTAGTTTTTATGTTGATGGCCTAAAAGATAGAATACTGGAACACTTGGTCAGGAAAGAGAGGCAGTGCAAAGGTCAATAAGATTGTAGCAGGCCAGGGATCAGGGAAAGGTTTCCGTAATGACAGTAAACATCTCCTAATTGCATGAGAATACCTGCTGTGGATTTTTTAACTTTATACTCTACATACTTGTATTATATAATATTTTTAATTAGAAGAAATGAGCATGATAGATATTCCAAGTCAGGTAATGCATGGACAAAAAATAACTTATCTTACCTATCAGTTGCTGAACTGAGGCCCAGTTGGTTAGTCGATTGAATTTATAAACTGGGTCAGTGCAGGTTAGCAAATTTGTGCAATGTTGACACCCGCTATTTGTTTTTGTTTTTCTGTTTTTTTTTTTTTTTTTTTTTTTTTTGCAATAATATGCTTCTGCTATTGCTAAACCTTTGTAAAATGCCTTTTAAAGAACATATCCAGCGGCAATATATTTTTAGTGTTTGGGGAAATACAGGAGTGGGAGCTAGATGATAAGAGGAAATGAAAGCAGGTAGAGAGGAGGAGTTAGAGTGCGTCAATGTCAGCTAGAACGCACTGTGTAATAGACCTTTCTGCAACGATGAAGTGTTCTAGATTTGCACCGTCTAAGACAATAGCCACTACTGAATATTTAAAATGTGACTCATGTGACTGGGAGCTGAAGTTTCCATTTTATTTAGACTTGACTAGCTCAAATATAAACAGCCACATGTAGCTTACGGCTTGGTATTAGAGGGCATAGAACATCTATAGAAAATCAAAAGCAGTGTGTAAAAAATAAGGAATCAGAAGAAGGTAAACATGTTCTCTTTCATTCAGAAAACTCAGAACTAGTAGAAAGGGTACTGGGCTTCTGGAAATCACATAAGATAGAAGTTTAAAATATTGAATCACTTAAGAAAGGGTAACTCTAAAATGTTGAAAGACCAGCAACATATATTGTATGAACCTTTTAAATTAATTAATTGTTATTTTGAGATAGGCTCTTGTTCAGTTGCCCAGGCTGGAGTGTGGTGGCATGATCATAGCTCACTGCAAATTCAAACTTCTGTGCTCAAGCAATCCTCCTGCCTCATCCTCCTGCCTCATCCTCCTGAGTAGCTGAGACTACAGGCATGTGCCAAGTACACCTGGCTAATTTTTAAATTTTCTTTGGAGATAGAGTCTTGCTGTATTGCCTGGCTGGTCTCAAACTCCTGGCCTTAAGCCATTCTCCCACCTTGGTTGCTCAAAGTGCTAGGATTACAGATGTGCGTCATCACGCCTGGCCTGAACTTAAAGTTTTAAGGCACATCTCTGTTCTTAGAGAAAATATTGGAAGACTATGTGTCAAAATGTTAATTTCAGGTAGTGTGATTGTGTATAATTTCTATTTTTCTTTATACTTGCTACATTTCTCAAATTTTCTCCCAGAGCATATCTAAGTGTATTTGCTTAAAATCTGATTATTTGTCTAGATATTTTGAGTATAATGACCTCCTTACTCCTCCCCCACCCTTTCCCCCATTTCTTTCCTCATTCAATTGATCACTGTGACTGCATTTCATTAGCTTCCGGGAAGGTGTAAGTTTGGTAAGAAAGCAGAAGTTCTCTGCAAGATTTCCGGTCTTTTATTTGTGAGTATAAATGTTTGCAAAATTTTTAAGAGAAATTGGGAGTTTGAAAGACACAGAAGGGGTCAGTGAAACTCCCTCCAAGAATGAAACGATTCCTAGGGTTGAGAGACAGGCTTGTGAATTTCAGAGTAGAGGGGACCTGGGATTGACTTTCTGGTGGCGATGGGTCTTGCATGACCTCAGAGGGAAATGGCAGCATGCCACAGCTGGAGAGTAGAATTGACAGGTCCTGGGTGCCTCTACCTTATGACAATGTCCCAAGTCTCACATGTGGTGTCAAAGCCACAGAAACCTGCCAACCCTGAAAGTGTCAGATAGCAGCAAAGAACATTTCAATGGTAACTTCGGTGGACCCAAGGGCTCAAGCCCCAACACTCAGTGTAAGTCCCTTGGAATTTGACACACCCTTTGGTTGGTAGTGGAGGGCACAAGAAGAAATGGAATTTTTCACCATCTGAACAGGAAAAATTTAAACACTTAACTTGCATTTTTTAAAAGGATGTGGAGAAATTGGAACACTTATGCTTTGCTGATAGGAATTAAAAATGGTGCACGTGCTGTGGAAAACAGTTGGGCAGTTCCTTAAAAAGTTAGACACAGAACTAACATATAATTCAGCAATTCCACTTCTAGGTATATACTCAAAAGGGTTGAAAGAGGAACTCTAACAGATGCTTGGACACCAATGCTCATAGCAACGTTATTCACAATAGCCAAAAAGTGTATTTTATGTGTGGCTCAAGACAATTCTTCCAATGTGGTCCAGGGAAGCCAAAAGATTGGACATCCCTGGTCTAGAGTGAACATAGCCTCAGTTCTAAGACAATACCCCTTGAGTTTTCTACCTGATACCTCATGTGCTATAAGGCCTTTCCACTCTAGCTAGTGAGAACACCAATTATTCCCAGTCTAGTTGAGCTTCGAGATTTCTGCCTATGTCTTCCTGGTAACAGTGTCTCTGGCCTCAGGTAACTTCCTGTATATATGTAGATATACTCAGCCAAAGACTTGAGAGTACCCCTCTGTAGGTCTCTGTACAGCACCTCCCTCTCTGATCTGCCCTGCAAATTCTAGCCACCTTGTCCACCAAACCCCAGCCTCTGTCCCCTCAACTCCACAAGACTGCTGGCTCTCTGGGCTGTAACCTGGTAACTGTCTCCAGGTAACGAGTTGTTCCTGTGATGCATGCAGCTCACCTTGTTTATTTTCCTTCTATCACAGTCCTGTGCTGCCTCTTACATAATGACTTGAGGTGGCCCTTAGACAGATTTCTGGAGCTCTTTCTGTCTTTGGCTCTATTATGTACTTTCCCCAGAAAAGTCCTGCCACCTCACACTGGCTGAACCTTGATCTCTATCTCTTAAAGTCTAGGAGCCCACTATGCTCTTCTTGGGCCTCGCCTGTCTCTTTTGTGGTCCAAAACGCATCTCTGTGCAGACAGCAGGGCAATTGTTGGGGTCAGCAAATTTGTTTCCTTTCTCAGGAATTGTAGTTTTTTCTAGCTGTTATTTAATGTATGAAAAACAATCGCTTTATATTTTATGCAGTTTACTTGTTTATGACAGCAAGGAAAGTCTGATACTAATTATGCTGTCTGGATGTGGAAGTGTGAATTACTTTATTTTTCACTTTTAGAATTTCTGTTGTGTTCTTTCTTCAATAAGCCTGGTCCTTTTTATTATGTCTGTCTATTATGATTTCTCCTCCTTTCTTCTCTTTGGAGATTATAGATATCCTTAATTTAAAGCATTCTGGTATTTTTCTATTCTCTGTATTTCTTTAGATGTGGTTTCTCTAATTCACTGCATCCTATATATCTCTCTTCCCTAGTTCTTTTTCTCCTCTTGAGAATTGTACATTTTTTTTCTAGGAACTCATCTTCAGTGGGAGTTTTTTCCACATGCATCAAGTGTACTGGCTTGTGGAGGTTTCCTGTGGCAAGGGCACATTTGATTCTACCAAAGCCCCAGGAGTTTCAATTTATATAAAAATTTCTCAGTTGGGGTTTTCCACATAGACAGGATAATGCAAATTCATACAGTAGTCTTAGCAAGGTTCAGAAATGTGCTTCCTGTCTCTTTTTTCCTCCCATAGCACAGAGTAGCTGGCTTGCTTCTTTGCTGCTTCATTGGCTTAGTGGTCAGGGTGTTCTAATTTTCTTTTTATGGACTGGTTGTCAGATCTATTAAAGAGCCCATTTCTAGGTGCCAGTGTTGCATGGGACTTTAGACTCAAATCCAGAACCCTGGTATGTGCTAAAATCGTGGGACCACCCCCTAGGGATTTACCTCATTCTGTTTCCTCCATAGGTCACTGGGTTTAGTTCTTAATCACTGCATTGATTTTGAATATTGTATTTATTTCCTTTACCTAAGGATTTCTCTCTCTCTCTCTCTCTCTCTCTCTCTCTCTCTCTCTCTGTGTGTGTGCGTGTGTGTGTGTGTGTGTGTGTGTGTGTTTGAGACAGGGTCTCACTCTGTCTCACAGGCTGAAGTGCAGTGGCCTGATCTTGGCTCACTGTAGCCTTGATCACTCAGGCTCAAGCAATTCTTCTACCTCAGCCTCCCAAGTAGCTGAGACCACAGGCATATGCCACCATGCCCTTCTAATTTTTTGTGTTTTTTTGTAAAGATGGGGTTTCACCATGTTGCTCAGGTTGGTCTTGAACTCTGCCTGCCTTGGCTTCCCAAAGTGCTGGGATTACAGGCGTGAGCCACCACACCTGGCTCAGAATTTCTCTTTCTTAATTTCAATCTCAGTTATATATTTTTAAATTAATTTTTAAATTTATAATTGACATAGAATTCTACATATTTCAGTGATACATGTAAAAATTAATTTGGGTTCATTGTATCCATTTTTCTAGTTATTTTGTGTGGGATGAGATGGCTTCAAAAGTAAGCCTTGTCATCATGTTGCCTTGACGTGTATGGATATGTGGTGTTAAGTAAAACATACTACCCTCTCAAGTCATACATTTTCCTGAATCGTAGATAGTCTTTAATTTATTTTTTAATTCTTAATGGTTACACTCTTTTTTCTTTTTTACAAATAATTTTAACTTTTATTTTAGATTCAAGAGATGTGAAGTTTTGTTGCATGGGTATATTGTGGAAAGCTTAGATTTGAATGATCCCATCACTCAGAAAGCATAATACTCAACAGTTAGTTTTTCAACCCTTACCTCCTTCCCCCTTCTGTTAGTCCCCTGTGTCTGTTAATGCCATCTTTATGTCCATGAATATTCAATGTTTAGCTCCCGCTTATATGTGAGAACATGCAGTATTTGGTTTTCTGTTCCTGCATTAATTTGCTTAGTATAATGGCTTCCAGCTGCATCTGTGTTGTTGCAAAGAACATGATTTCATTCTCTTTAATGGCTGTGTGGTATTCCATGGTGTATATGCACCACATTTCCTTTATCGAATCCACCATTGATAGGCACTTAGGTTGATTCCATATCTTTGCTATTGTGAATAACATGGTGGTAAATATATAAGTTCATGTGTCTTTTGGTAGAATGATTTATTTTCCTTTGGATATACACCTAGTAATGGGGTTTCTGGGTCAGATGATTTATTTTCTTTTGGATATACACCTAGTAATGGGGTTTCTGGGTCAGATGGTAGTTCTGTTCTAAGTTTTTTGAGAAATCTTCAAACTGCTTTCCACAGTGGTGAAGTAATTTACATTCCCGCCAACAGGGTATAAGATTTCCCTTTTCTCCACATCCTTGCCAGCATCCGTTGTTTCCTGACTTTTTCATAATAGTCATTCTGACAGGTATGGGAGGTATCTCACTGTGGTTTTGATGTTCATTTCTTTGGTGATTAGTGATGTTGAGCATTGTTTCATGTTTGTTGACCACTTGTATGTCTT
Organism: Aotus nancymaae; assembly: GCF_030222135.1. Classification (NCBI taxonomy): domain Eukaryota; kingdom Metazoa; phylum Chordata; class Mammalia; order Primates; family Aotidae; genus Aotus; species Aotus nancymaae. The sequence continues at coordinate 10,449,302 of NW_026988453.1, read as the reverse complement.
CTTTTGAGAAGAATCTGTTCTTGTCCTTTGCCCACTTTTTAATGGTGTTATTTGTTTTTCTGCTTGTTTCGCTGTTTAAGTTCCTTATAGATTCTGGATATTAGAACTTTGTTGGATGCATAGTTTGCAAGTACTTTCTCCCATTCATCTTTAACTCTTCATGAATATATTATTTATTTTATGCTTTGTTTCCCAAATAAATTTCCAGTGCTAGAATAGGAAATGTATTATCTCCTTATTTGATTGTGAAGTACTGGCATGAAGCATGCTATTTTAATTTGTGTGCTTCCGGGGCTCCTAATGGAATGCCAGCTTAATACAGTGATGAATAAATATGTGTTGAAAAGAACACAAGAAGCTTTTGTAAAATTTTATTAAGAAATGGTATTAAGTTTCATTTTTTAAAAATGAGATTTAAGAAAAAAATTTATGTTTTTGGCTCAAGATAATTGTTAAATATTAAAACGTGTAAATGATCTTTCAACTAGCAGCTATTTTTTATTTTCTCTGCTAATCCAGTTAGAAACACAGCATTAGAAAAACCCAATAAGAAGTAATACCACCTCAAAGAAGCAATGCTTTCACTAGGTAGTGTGGAAAATGATAAAATGGTTCCAATCCTTTTCCGTTTTACTTGTTAAGTAATTCAGATAGACAAAGATGTATAGAGACTGATATAATAAACATCTAACAACTAGCAAAATAAAACCTTGGGAATGGCAATGGAGGAGAAATGAATGGTGGTACTCTCAGGAGGCTGTTATGGGACCACGCAGGGACAGTATCAGAATTTGGAATCACAGCAGAGTGGGATGCAGGGGCAGGAAGACCCTTCTGTGAGAAGGAGGTGGGAGCTGGTGAGTGCCCTAAAACCTTTTCACACTTGCTTATGGCTCCAGAAGGTGTGGGTGCCTCCCAGAGGGCTCGTGTAGTATGGTACTGAAAGGGTCTCTGGTTGGCCTCATAGCTGGAAACTTCAGGAGTAGTTGGAAGCACTTCATAACTCCTTGCTTTAAGAAAATCCCTAGATATTCCTAGCTGGAAATTTATGCAATTGGATTGCCCCAGATTTCCCTGAAGAAGACGGGACTTCTTGGGGTCTTCTGCAAAGGAATAAATCATTTGGAAACCATGGCACTCTGGATATTGTTTCTGAGAATTTTTGTAAAAGTTGGGGGGACAAAAATGTGGGTATAGGAGAGCACGACATTAACTTGGGACACAGCAGGGAAATGACTGACCCAGGTGCCTGATTCCTCTATTGGGCTCTTAGGAGAGCCTCTCTCCAGAAAGATCCAGGATTACCGGAGGGGCAGGTAGCAAGGCGTGAGGGCAGGTTTTGGGAGCAAGATGACCTTAGCACTGAATAGGGCAGCCTTGATGGGCCTTGTTGGCTAACTGAGGGCAGAGGACAACATTCTATCCACAGGCAACTCCTCTTTCAGAGAGAGAGCCCAGAAGAGTACCTTAAAGAAAAAAACTCAAATTGTATATTGAGAAAAACCTGAAAGAACCCAAATATCTATTTCTGTGAAATTTAAAAATCTAGATTATTTACCAAGAAAAAGGAAAGGGAAAACCAGCAATGATAATTGTGATTCTCCAGGGCAGAAAAACCACCTTTGAAGTTGGATGTTTATCCTTTTGCCTCTAACCAAAGATTAACTATGTTAAGTGACATGTTAAATGTAAGAGAAAGGTGGGATCCACTCTTGGAAGAGCTTTTAACAAGCTTGCTTCAGTTATCTTCACAGCAGGTTCTTCTGCAAGGATTGCTCATAGAATCAATTCATTTCACTACCAGGGACTGTGAAGGAAACATCAGCAATTCATTTCCAGTTCTTGCTTAAAGTATAGAATCAGACTGCTCATGTTAGGAGACAGCTTGAGATTCTCTACTTTAACCCCTTAAATTCTCAAGAGAGGGAATTAAGATCCTGAGAGGCAAATGCCTCACCTAGGAGCATAGCTGCCAATGACAGCTGGGGCTGGAATCAGATTTCCTGACACTCCACCTAATGTCTTTTCTAAGTACAACTCAAAATTTCTTGTGGTTTGGAGAACATGTTAAGCATTAGCCTATCTGTGAAATATGATTAAGATAATACTGACCTCAGGTTGGGAAATCACTTGTTCAGATGTAATAAAACCTTTTCAGGGGCAGGAAAACATGTACACCAGCCCACATTTGTGTATTGACTGTCATGGGAAGGGAAGACAGACGATGTTTCCAAAGTCAATTTTAGGCCTTGTATTCATCCTAAAAGACACATCCTAAAAGACACATTATAGGAATTCACAAATTACTATAATTACTTATTAGGAACACAAGTAATTGTAGTCCTCTTCTGTTTTCTGTAGTAGCAGAGAAGGAAGAGAGCAAGTATGAGATTACTTCTTTGGGTTTTGCTGCTGCTTCTTTTCTTTTTTTTTTCTTCTTGTTGTTGTTGTTATTATTATTATTCTTCTAGAGACAGGGTCTCACTCTGTTGCCCAGACTGGAGCGCAGTGGCACAACTCATTTTAACCTCGAACTCCTAGGCTCAAGCAATCCTTCAACCTAAGCCTCCCCAGTAGCTGGGACTACATATGTGCGCTACCATGCCTGGCTAGTTAAAAAAAAAAAAAAAACTTATTGTATTGGTGGTGGTCGGGGTGGGGGTGGGGGTCTTGCTGTGTTGCCCAGGCTGGTCTTGAACTCCTAGCCTCAAGAGATTCTCCCACCTTGGTCTCCCAAAGTACTGGGATTACAGGCATGAGCCACTATGCCTGGCCTGACTCTGTCATTTGTAAAGATGTTCATGGATTGGGTGGGGAGGGAGTGGTCAGGAGGCAGAAGTCAGGAGAAATTGAGGTTGCAATTCAGCTTCTCTTTTACATAGAACATATGCCCAGAATCTGCTTTTCTACAGAGATACACAACAGGTGCTTAAAAGTATCACTGAATCCGGTAGACTAGAAGGCTACGTATTCAGATGTTATATGCAGATGTCATGAAACAGGAGCAAAAAAAGGTGACTTAATTTTTATCTCCCTTTTCCATTCCTGTGGTTCTGTCGTTTTATGAAAATCAGAATCCCTTTGATAGGAATAGAGTGAAATGGGAAAAGGAAGTGGTGGAGGAGGGGAAATAAAAACTTCAAGGGAAAGAATCTGATATTACTGTTCTTTACAGCAGACTCCAGCCCCAACGTTGAATTATGTAGCTTTTTTTCTTGTTGTTCATCTAGTTTATAGAAGAAAACTTAGCAATAATTCACCTAGTAATGTTTTAAGAAGATGACCACAGAGAGTGGGAAGATAGAAAAACACATATTTGAATACATTGGGTAGGCTTCAAATTTCTGGGGAATTTTCATTTTGAGGGTCAGCTAAATTTAGCCTGATGTATATGCTTTTTATGAAGGATTCTGTCTGATTGCCCCATAAGTGTCTCACATTCAGGGACATCATTATTATCTTTATCATGTAATTTTACAATAATTTATGATTCTATTGGACTTAAGCAGTTATGCAGACATTAGCTCCCTTAATCATCATAGTTGTAAATGGGGCAAATCTTACAAAAAATATTGAACTCGGAATCAAAAAATCTAATATATATTTCTAGCTCTGCCATTTGCCTATTTATCAAGTTTGGGTGAGTTACAAGATCTCTTTGAACCACATTTTCCTCATCATAAGACAGAGACAGTAAACACTTTTTCTATCCCCCTCAGGGGGTGGTGGGAAGGATTACACGAGACAATGTGTATAAATGCAGAAAGTATTATAGGTGTGTGAAGTGTTGATTGACGTTGTTGCAGATGACAGAATGAAGGCTCAAAATGTTCAGTTCGTAAACGGAGAGTCATCACAAAGGCATATAAATGCTATCCTGGGACTTCATATTTAAAAAGGTCTGAAGGCTGTTAATAAGTGTGGATAAGAGGTCTTGGCTCTGCAGTTCAGGAAGAACTTATAAGAGGCCCATGTAGCTAACTAATCCATAAATAAGGGCCACTAGGGTCTTTAACATACATTTAAAATTTTGAATTTTAGTTAATGGGAAAAGACTTTGTGAATACCTCAAAAACTTGATGTTACTAATTTGCAGGTAGGAATTTAAATGAAAGTTATCAGCAGAAAATATTATTTCCTTCCTGTATAAAAACAAGATAAATTATGGTGACCCTGATGATGTTCACCCAAAAACAACTACAGAATTCCTATGTATTCAACACTTCAGATATTTCAGTGTGACAATGGCCTCACTTCTTCTGCAAATGCTTAGAGTACTTTTCTACCACTAGATGGAGACATAACCATAACTGATCAAAGTCCACTTAGCTGTTTAAAAGAAAAAAAAAAAAACCTTACCCTCCAATAACCGCACATGAAAAAGGACACATTCATTAGCAATACAATGTGATAACTTTGTTTGATATTTTGATATACTTGCTTGAATTTTTAATATTTCAGAAATGTGAAATATTGTCACCTGTGAAGTTTCCAAGTACTTTCTAGATGGCGTTTTTTTACCTCAAATCTCTGGAATTGGGTAGCAGAAGACAGTTATAAAAGCAAAATAATGTAAAACACCATATATATGGTTTTTAGAATACTGTGAAGAATATATTTTCTATTAAGGAACATTAAAAGATCTAATAAACATAATAACAGAAAACTTCTCTAAAGCACAACATTCTCCCTCTGAATTCAGAGATTTTTTTTTCCAGAATAATCCTAGGTAGATGTAGTTGCTTTATGGACTCTGCCTGAAAGTCTGTGACCCTATTCACTCTATAGATTCAAGATTATCTTAAAACTAGGGACAATTTCCTTTATTATTTATATATTTATTGCCTACAATGAAAATGTTTTATATACATGATTGTATACTTATATATGTACTATGTTAGGTCTAGGTCATTCTTGCATTGCTGTAAAGAAATACCTGATACTGGGTAATTTATAAGAAAAGAGGTTGAATTGGCTCATGGTTCTGCAGGCTGTACAAGAAGCATAGTGGTATCCGCTTCTGGAGAGGCCTCAGGAAGCTTCCAATCATGGCAGAAGGCAAATGGGGGAAAAGGTATGTCACATGGTGAAAGAAGGAGCAAGAGGGAGAGTGGTGGTGGGGGGTGCCAGGCTCTTTTAAACAGACAGATGTAATGAAAACTCCCTCACTATCATGAGAACACTACGAAGTGGATGGTGCTAAACCACGCATTAGAAATCTGGCCCTGTGATTCAGTCACCTCCCTCCAGGTCCCACCTCCAACATCAGAGATTATAATTCAACATGTGATTTGGGTGGGGACAAATATCGAAACTATATCAAGCATATATGTAAATGTAAATTTATATGTATCTATATTTTTATATAATGTATATTATAAAAGTGAGATTTATAGGTTAAGCATTATATATAATTAAATGTTATCAGAAACTGCCAGATTGCTTTCCAATTACTTTTTCAGTGTAGAAATTCATACTTCTATCACTGATGTATGCCTTTGTTTTACCAAAATCTTTTCAACATTGAATGCTTAAAAGTTTTGCCAATCCGATAAAGACTAATTTATAATTTTCTATTTGCACATCTCTAAATGCCTGTGAGGTTGAATTCTTTCCATATATTTGTTAGCTATAGGCAGTTTCCCTCTGTAATTATCTATTGCTTCATTTTTGTCCAATTTTTTGTCTTTTCAGTTTGTAGAATTCATAATATATTGACTATTAATCAGTTGCAAATATTTTCTCTCTGGCTTACATTTACTTTTGCCACATAATTTTTAATGTAATTAAATCTATTTCTTCATGTTTTCTGAGTTTTGTTATGTTGAAGTTTATCCGGTTGTTATTCTCAATTTTTACAGTGTGTGTATCACACACACACAATAGAGAATAAAATCATATGTGTGTATTTAAGTTTTAGTATATACTCCACCTGGATTTTCCTTATACAACTGATGTGTGCAACCATCTTTCTTCCAGAACGGTATACATTTATGCTGGCCTCATTTTTAAAATACAACATCAATTTCTAACAGACTGAGATGTCAAGTTCATCCTAAATTTTTATATCGCATTGTATCTGTTTTGTATTATATTATTTCACTTTATTGGCTTATTATAAAATACAGATTAGTACCCTTTACGCTTAATTTAATTTTACAGTTTGAGACATCTTGTTTTAAGGAATTACAGATATTAAACAATAACTAGTCTTAAAAATTAATGACAGCACTCCCAAATTTAGTAAGACTCCTGCACTTCAGTTAGTAAAGATGAACAATTATTACTGGTTCCCCTTTCTGAGGCATCACAAGTTATAAATCAAGACAATTACTATTTTTCCTGGAACCTAAATACAACACAGAGCTTTTTGTTTTAATAATTTTTCCACAATGAATAGTTCTATTGTTTTGATTTGAATTTTTTTCTCTACAATAAATCATTGTTTTCTTGGTAGCAGAAATGAGCATATTGTCTCATTGCAAATTACCTAAATTTAGCTTAAAGGCCTTTTTCTCTGAGTGGAACTTCCAGTAAGGGAAAGCCTGCAGTGGCTGCTCAACTGTATGCTAGCCTGGTTAAAATGTGTTTCTCCCCATTCCGCCTACAAACACTCAGAACCACTATTGTGTAAAAGTCATCCGGTAGTTGGTAACATGTCCACTGAAAATACTGGTTTCTGATTGGGAGTTTTAGTACTTTTAGCCCTGGATAAAATATTTAAATTCACATATCTGTTTCATCAAAGATATAAATTCTTGTAAGTCTTACATTTAAGGAAGAGCTTTTAGATTTTTCTTTCTCATTTTCAAAGGATAAAATAAGACCCTGTGTGGTGGCTCACACCTGTAATCTCAGCACTTTGGGAGGCTGAGGCGGGAGGATCACTTGAGGTCAGGAGTTTGAGACCAGCCTGGCCAACATGGTGAAACCCTGTCTCTACTAAAAATACAAAAATTAGCTGGACGTGGTGGCAGGCGTCTCTAGTCCCAGCTACTCAGAAGGCTGAGGCAGCAGAATCACTTGAATCTAGAAGACTGAGGTTGCAGTGAGCCAAGATTGTGCCATGGCACTCCCGCCTAGGTGACAGAGTGAGACTCTGTCTCAAAACAAAAACAAACCAAAAGGATAAAATAAAACTTATAGCTTTGTTGGATTCTTATTCCGAGAATTAAAGATTCCTTGTCTCTTTTAAATTAACAGTTGTCTGGAGACTACACCATTCAGCTCTGATGGGGATATATACAATGACAAACGAAGGTAAGGTTAACCTCCATGTGTGGCTCAGGGGGAGGAGCGCCCCCTGCCGTCTGTCCCTAACCTGCTCAGAAGAACATTGACAGGAGCTGTCCATGCTTGAGACAATCTGCAGAGCCATCAGGATAAAGAGAACTTCATGTAGGTGTGGCTGTTGCTGGTTGTTACCAACCAGTCGGATCTTTAGGACCCAGGTTTTCTTTTTTAATGACAGGAGGAAGTCTGCACACCTTCAAACTTAAGGAAGAGTGGTCTGCGTTTCTGGTTTGATAGTTCACTAGGTTAGAGCCCTAGTCTGATTAAAGGCAGGCAATGGTTTCCTTCTGGGTGCAAACTGAGGGTGCAGTAGAGGGCAGTTTGGGTTCTGCAGTATGGGTGGCCAGCAGCACGGCTCTGCAGCTCTGTAGGCAAACCTCTGACCTCCCCAGATTCTTCCATCAGTAGCAGGGCATGGCCACCCCCTGGTGGATAAATACAAAGCCATGTTCTAGTTCCTCAAAGCTCACTCAGGGAAGTGAGGGAGCTCTGGGTGGGACAGTCCCCAAGGCCAGCCCCTGCCTGCTCCGGTTCAGCTTCCTATCTGATATCCTGCCTACATTTCATCTTGAATTGTAATCCCAGGTGTTAAGGGAGAGACCTGTTGGGAGGTGATTGGATCGTGGGGGCAGCTTCTCCCATGCAGTTTTTGTAATAGTGAGGGAGTTATCATGAGTTCTGATGGTTTTATAAATGGCAGTTTCACCTGGATTTTTCCTTCTCTCTCCTGCTGCCATGTAGGATGTGCTTGCTTCCTCTGTCACTGAGATTGTAAGTTTTCTGAGGCCTCCCCAGCCATGTGGAACTGAGCCAATTAAACCTTTTTCCTTTATAAATTACTCAGTCTTGAGTATTTCTTTATAGCGGTGTGAGAACAGACTAATAATACACTATCTCTTTCCTTTATATTCCTTGTACAAAAAAACATAGCTATAACCTCCACTTTGCTCAAGCATTTGATGCTTCACTTTTAGTGAAATTCTCTCACTGAAGGCAGTCAGTTCTTCTCTGCTAAATAAAAGCCCATGAGTTAAAACATGGGGAAGGGGGAGCCCAAGTGAAATCCAGGCATCCTAAACAGGGACTGTAGCTTTTTAGGCACAGAGGCAGTTTGGCATCTCCATATTTCCTGAGACAGGAAATAAGTATATGGATAATAACCCTGATATATTCTGAGCAGAACCCAGTTTCTGTAGAGAAAAAGTTGATGAAGATCAGTTTGTATATTTAATTCTTAAATACAGAGGCAATAATGCCTCTCAAATGCAATGCAATTTCCGTAGTATTAGTATAGTATAAAAAGACCACTAACTGCTTATATCAATCTGGGAGGACTTTCAAAGATTTGGACAAAATCAAGATAACATTCCTAATGTTCGAAATGCGCTATCTCTGAAACAAAACCAAACCAGTGAAATAACAACAGAACTTGTGTAGGTTAAGGGAAAGTAGAAGTACATGTCTTGCAATTACTGTGTTTGCAAAGATAACCATTATTTATATAAGACAAAGAAATATTCAGAGGACCACATTTTCTCTACTTGAAAAATGTTGTCTTCTAAATAAAAATGCCGATGTATTAAATTGTGTTATAGCATCATTGGTTAAAGATAACCGATGACAAAAGGAAAAATAAAATACATACACATAGGTGTGTAGGAAAATCTGAATTATTAATGAATGTTTTTCTTTCTTAGTATAAATGCTTTCTATTCTTTAGGAAGTTTTTGGATGAGGAAAAGGGAAACTAACTTTGACATAAAGTCCTCAGTATCACTGATGAATTACAAGGCAGGGAAAAATATATAAATTAACAACCCAGTAATTAATAGTATGGAAAAGGAAAAGGAGAAAAGCTAACACCAGAGACATTGGATCCAAACTGTTTTCTGTTGTCAAAAAATAATATTTAAACTGATAATATACACATAAAAGATAGTTAAAAGGTGCTTTACTTTTATTTGTGTATATTTAATGTAATAAACACATAGCTTACTACATACCAGGCGCTATTCTAGGTACCCTAGAGCTATTGGCAGAGAGTCTGGCTTGCAGACGGCCACCTTCTGGTTGTGTGTTCACATGGAGGGGGGTGAGAGAGAGAGAGAGAGAGAGGGAGAGAGAGAGAGAAAGTTCTTAGATCTCTTCTTATAAGGGCATTAATCCCATCAGGAGGACTGCACCCTCATGAACTCAGCTAAGCCTCATCACCTCCCACAGTCCCCACCTCCAAATACTATCACACTGAGTATTCAGGATTCAACATAAGAATTTTGCAGGGGCAGGATTCAGTCTGTCATGGCCAACTTACAAGTGATACTTTGACACATGAAGAAATGACCCTACTCCATTTGGCAGCTCCTCCTGAATCCACCAAGGTCCAATTATTTGGGGTATAGTTTTTATGAAATGGTATTTCTTTTTTTATACTGTATTATTAAAGCAACTGAGATTCTCTCTCTCTCTCTCTCTTTTTTTTTTGTTAGATTTACTAGAGATTATTACATCTTTCCTGTTCAGTGCTCTGGGCTACCAACTGTCCATTCCCAACTCTAGGGTTTGCAAATATGTGTGGGCCTTTGTGACAGCTCTTGCCTGGTGTTCCAACTGTGGTGCCACATCTGGCACCTCTGGACTATGGCCTGTGAGGATGGGGAGGGTGGTAACAGATGTCCTTTTTACTGTGTGCCCCTACTATGGCACCCAGGGCAGTCACTGCCCTTTCCAGCCTCCCACTGTCACCCCCACCACTGCCTCCACCACATGTATCAGGCTGTTCTCTCCGTAAAGCTTTCTAAAACACCAATGGACCCTTCCTTTCAATGCCCTGCCTCCAATGCATGTAGAAATGGGGCACTTTCCTGGGTTCATCTTAAGCCATTCCAGCAGAGGGGTGGACATTTCCTGTGGGGATGGAGCTGCTCTATCACTCCTCACAAGATTTGACCTCCCACTGGGTACAAAGGGTGGAAGGCAGGGATGCAGGCCCCATGGAAAGAAATCCCATTTTAGCCATGTGGTGATTATGGCCTAAAGAGTTCAGATGAAGGCATACTATAAATTCCAAATGGTAAATTTAACAAGACTAGAAGAGGAAATATTATTTAGATTGTTCTCACTTGGATAATATTTGTCATTGTAGTTATCATCAATGCAGCACAGAAGCAATTTTCGAGGATCATTGGAAGGAAGCCATTGTCCCTGGGTGGTACAACACCATGGGTAATGATGTAAACTTTCTGGCTAGTAATCTCCTTCCTTGGGAACTCACTTACGTAATCTACAAGGTTACCAGATTGGATTTTGGGTGAAATATTTTTTCATGATGACCTTTTGTTTCTAGCCATAGAAACTGACTTCAGGGTTGCTTGGTCTTTCACTGACCAGTACCAGAGTTCATTTCCTGGAATTTGTCTGTGTCTAAGAGATTCTAGCTTCTGTCTGGATGTATCTCCTGAATAGAAATGCAAAACCTGGAAACAGTTGGTTGTCATGTCTACTGCTGTATACAGACAATGTAACAGAACAGTCTGTGCAAAGAAAGACAACAACAACAAAAAAACCCACCAAAACCAAAAACAACAACTACAACAAAAATGTAAGCAGGTACCCAGAGAGAAAACAGAAGAAAGATGGAGGGAAGACCCTGCCTGCCTTCCAGGGCCTGGCTCCACTGCCCGTCTGAAGACAGCAGTAGTACTGTGAGTGGGGTCTGTGACACTCCTATATCCTTATAAAACACCCTTCACATACATACACATTGAATTGTCCTAAAGCTACGATGAGCTGATTTATTTTACCTACCAGGAGTGAGTTTTAACCAATCCACAACTACAACAACGAAGATCACTACTACTAAGCTTCTTTTATTATAATAATAAGTAAAGAAAAATAAAATCCAATAATTATAAAGCATTGGTGTCAACAACATATACAAATTTCTTATATTAATTGTTTCCAAGATTTTTTAAATACTAAAACTTTTATGTAAATTACATTTGATGTATTATTTCATTAAGATTCTAAGCAAACTCATAAGATTAAAATTTTAGTGAATAACCTACTTCAATAAAAGTGATAATATATTTATTCAAATTATAATTGGGCTTTACTTGAATTATTTAAGATGTTATTTTTCTCCGTATCACTGAGCCAGGAGCATTTAATGCTAAAAATAGACTTGCAAATGTTTGGTAAAACATAAAAATGTAAAGTTAATTAGATTTCAAACTCAATTACAGTGACATCATAAATACTGATTCATTGTAATTCAGCATCTTGTATCCAGAAATTAGAGTAGGTGGATCTCTGCTATATCTACCAGAACATTTCAGACTTTAACAGAAGATGTTAAAACATTCTACTCATTTAAACAGCTATTCATTCTATACTCATTACATGTAAACAGCTACTAATCTGTCCATATACTCGTATCTGAAACAGTGGTTCTTACACTTGGCTATATGTGAGTCATCTGTGATCTTTTACAAATTATGGGTTTTATTTTTCCTGCTGGAAAATCTAACTCAGGTGATTTGGAACTATGACTAATGTCAAAGTCAAATAAAACTAGAGATGAATCTCTAAATTTAAAATGTTTTATTTGGGAAGCAAGACTTATAATTTGGGGCATACACACAGACTCGGTGGTCCATGGTATGTCTGTAAAACAAAGAGGTTAGAGGTTTCATAAAAAAAAGATAAACGTTGCATATTATTTTGTAAGAAAGTTTATTGGCACTAGTAAGGTTTGGGGGAGCTGGCAACTTCTGACTGGTGAGTGACAGACTTGGGTAAAACTAGTGTTAGAGTCACAGTAGGTTGTTTCAGTAATTAGATAAAGCTACTTTCAGTTTACAAGGCAGTTTCAGCAACCAGGCTTGTATAGAATTGCATTCTTTGATCAATGTTATGTGTCCTGAGTGCCTTCTCCCTCTGGCCAATAGACTCTGTTTTAGCTGCATTATGATAAAAATGACCCAATTCATACAATCAACTTGTATGCCAGGCATCTCTATGTCTGAAGAAGTGACAATGATACACAGCCCAACTTAGGGAATCACTCCCCACCTTATAGAACCCTTTGCCTTCATCCAATAATTTTATAAATACAAAAGCATTAGGTATAAAAGGAAATGACCAGCAGTTGATTCTATTTGGATTTATTAAGTATAAAGCATAATGGGTATATGACCTCCGCCTTTTTTATCCCAGGACATCTAAAGGAAATATGTTTTAAAGCTGGAAACCTATGATAAAATAAATGAGAGAGGGTTAGAATAAAACCTCCACAGAAGTTGCAAATGGGTTTTGAATGTTCTTATTGTGTTGAGTTCTTTGAAACATAATTTATAGTAGAAAAATAATCTCAGGGATATTTTTAATAAGAACTATTTCTTTTAAAAATGTTTTAATTTTTATGGATACATAATAGTTGTACATATTTATGGTGTACATGTCATATTTTGATACAAGCACACAATGTATAATTACCAAAGCAGGGTCATTGGCATATCCACCACCTCAAACATTTATCATTTCTTTGTGTTGGGAATATTCCAAATCCACTCCTCTAGTTATTTTTAAATATACAATAAATTATTTTCCCCATTGTGCTACTGAACTCTACATCTTATTCCTTCTATCTAACCGTATTTTTATATTCATTGAACAACCTCTCTTTATCATCCCTCCCCAATACCCTTCCCAGCCTCTGGTGACTATCATTCTACTCTCTACCTCCACTAGATCATTTTTTTTTAGCTTTGACATATGAGCGAGAACATGCAATATTTTTTTCTGTCCATGGTTTATTTCATTTAACACAATGACCTTCAGTACTATCCATGTTGTTGCAAATGACAGGATGTCATTCATTTTTATGGATGAATAATATTCTATTGTGTATGTGTGCTACATTTTCTTTATCCATTTATCTGTTGATGGGCACTTAGGTTGATTATCTTGGCTATTGTGAATAGTGCTGCAATAAACATGGGAGTGCAGCTATCTCTTTGATATGCTGATTTTCTTTCTTTTGAATATATTCCCAGTAGCGGTATTGCTGGATCATATGGTAGTTCTATTTTTTATTTTTTTTTCCATGCTGAACCTCTATACTGATATCCATAAATGGTTGTACTAATTTACATTCTCACCAACAACGTATCAGCATTCCTTTCTCTGCATCCTTGCCAGTATCCTTTATTTTTTGTCTTTTTGATGAAAGCCATTTAAACTGGGGTAAGATGATATCTCATTGTGATTTTGATTTGCATTTCCATGATAATTAGTGATGTTGAGCACTTTTCAGACATCTGTTGACCATTTGTATGTCTTCCCTTGAGAATTATCTATTCAGATCTCTTGCCCATTTTTAAATCCAGTTATTTGATTTTTGCTATTGAGTTGTTAGAGTTCCTTACGTAGTCTGGTTATTAATCTTGTCAGTGGAATAGTTTGCAAATATTTTCTCCCATTCTGTGGGTTGTCTTTTCATTTTGTTGATTGTTTCCTTTGCTGTGCAGAAGCCTTTTAGCTTTATGTGATCCTACTTGTCCATTTCAGCTTTCATTGCCTGTGCTTTTGAGCTCTTACTCAAGAAATCTTCACTTCACTTAACGTCCTAAAGCATTCCCTCAATGGTTTCTTTTAGTAGTTTTACAATTTCAGGTCTTAGATTTAAGTATTTAATCTATTTTAATTTGATTTTTGTATATGAGGAGAGACAGGGGTCTCATTTGATTCTTTTGCATATGGATATTGAGTTTTCCTAGCATCGTTTGCTGAAGAGACTGTCTTTTCCATGATGTATATTTTTGGTACCTTTTTTTGAAAATGAATTAACTGTAAATGCAGGATTTATTTCTGGATTCTCTATTCTGTTCCATTGGTCGACATGTCTGATTTTATGCCAGTACCATGCTGTTTTGGTTACTATAGCTTTGAATTATAATTTGAAGCCAACTAATGGGATGCCTCCAGCTTTGTTCTTTTTGCCCAGGATAGCTTTGTCTATTCTGGGCCTTTTGTGATTTCCTATTTCTGTGGATTGTATTCTGTAGGATTGTAATTCCTATCTCTGTGAAGAATATTTTTGATATTTTATAGGAATTGCATTGAATCTGTAGATTGCTTTGGGTAGTATGGATATTTTAACAATATTGATTCTTCTAATGCATGAACATGGATACCTTCCATGTTATGTCTTCTTCAATTTCTTGAATCAGTGTTTTATAGTTTTCATTGTACAGATCTTTCACTTCTTTGATTAAGTAGATTTCTAGGGTTTTTTGTAGCTATGGTAAATAGAATTCCTTTCTGTTTTTTTTTTTTTTTTTTTTTGATTGTTTGCTGTTGGCATATAGAAATGCTACTGATTTTTGTGTATTGATTTTGTATCCTGCAAATTTACTGAGTTTGTTTATTAGTTCAAATAGATTTTTAGTGAAGCTTTGAGGTTTTCTAACTATAAGATAACATCTGCAAGCAAGAATAAATTTCTTTCTTTCTATTTAAATGCCATTTCTTTCTTTCTCTTGCCTAATTGCTCTGACTAGGACTTCCAGTACAATGTTGAATAGAAGTGGTAAAAGTGGGAATCTTTGTCTTGTTTATCAATTTTATTTTCTTAAAGACTCAGCTTTTTATTTCATTGATTTTCACTATTATTTTTGTTTTCTATTTTAATTTTTACACTTTTATTTCCTTTCTTAATTTTAAAATTAATTTTTATTTCCCTTCTTCTACTTGATTTTCTTTACCTTTTCACTCTGGAAGAGGTATTTTGTAGAGTGTTGCTCAAGTTGTCTTTTTTTCTGATACTTCCTCATATTTTGATTCAGATTATGATTTTTGGCAGCAATATCACAGAAATGACAGAGCTCTTCTCAATGTATCCTATCAGGAGTAATTAGGTATTATTTACCCCATTATCAGTGATATTTATTTTGATCACTTGGTTAAAATAGTGTCCGTCAGGTTTTTGCTCTGCAAAGTTACTATTTGCAATTTAAAAGTATTTTGTGGGGGAAAAATTGAAGACTATATAATTATCTACTTCCCATCAGACTTTTACTAATTTAGCATCCATTGATTCTTGCCTGAAATAATTATACTGTGATGGCTGCCAAATGCTGACTTTCTAATTGCATCATTTGTTCTACATGTAGGTCATTGAAACCTTCCTATAAAGAAGGTGACTTTCTTTTCTTTATTTATTCATTTATACCAGTATGGACTCAAATTCTTATTTTATTCTATGTACTATGATCCACTGCCATCATTATTTGTTTATTTGCTGTAATTGTTTCAGATTTGGTCAGTGGGAGCTTGTTCATGTTGGCTTCTGAATCCATTTGACATGTCGCTATCATTTTTTCTGTACTTATTTTTAAAACACTTAATTCATGATATCACAAGATGTTCCAGGCTCATCTTTTACTTTCCCTAACCCAGCCTGGAGATCAGCCATTTCTTCCAGGAGCCCTATTTTTTTTTTTTTTTCAGTACTCTAATATGCAATGAATAAAAAGGCAGAAAACTCAGAATTACAATAAACGTTAGGCTATTTCAGAACACCAGCTTTTCACACCTATTTTCTTAGCATACAGCAGCTCAAAAACCATACATTAAGCATAGTTTGAATTGTCCTGAAGTTACATTCTGAAGGGATTGTAACACTTAAGAACTGACAATATTAAGAAGGCAAAAGCATTCTAACTCAGCGCACAAGACTTCTTCATCTACAAAATGTGAGAATGTCAGTGTTTTATTTGCTACAAGGATAAGGAGGGACATATCAGCGAAATAAATTTGATAATATGATTTACAGTTCATTACAACTGATTTTCCTAAACTCACAACTTTCACATTTGGCTGAGTGAAACAGAAAAAAACAAAACAACAACAACAAAAAAACAAAAAGTCGGAACTTTCACTAGTTTTAAGTAGGCCAACTCACATAATCCCTCCAAATGAGAGCGTTTAAATGAGAATGAGTACATTTTTCTAGCTGGGAGAATATTTTCCTTAATTAAGTGAGTTTAAATAATTTACCCATAGTGATGAATAAGCCCTTGGGCCAGGCTCTGGAGAGATGCTAAAGTCGTACTGGAAATTTATGAAGTCTAAATGAACCCTTTCTCTCCAGCTTCAGACTTAAATAAGGTGTGAAGTGTCAGGGATGTGCATGGAACCTTCAAAAACTGACATTTGCATCCGTGTTCTTCCCCTTTCCATCTCCTGCGACACAAAATATACGGAAATACAAGTGCTTGGTACTACAGGATTTTGAGGCTTGGAAGTCCAATAGTAAGCACGCTGTATCGCTTGTCGAAGGGGATCACTTTCTAAATAAACATCACCAGAAGAATCTCTTCAAAGGAGAATGAAGTCACTCTCCCTCCCCAGAGGCTATGAGGGAAAAGGGAGACACGTATTTCCCCTATTTGCACGTGGGATCTCCCTTTCTCTGCCTTGGGAGGTGGCTGGGAGAAAAGGCAACGCTTAGTCCTCCATGGCAAAGTCTTTGGTCTTCTCCTGGTCTCCCACTTTGTAGCGCAGCAGCACGCGCAGGCGACGGGGGTTGTCCCGGGAAGGCAGCAGCGTGATCTCTCTGAAACGTCCGTGTCTTGCTCCACTTGGACCGGCTCGTTCAGGTAGAGGAGCGCCTGTTTCCAGTGCGTGGCCAGGTGAAAAGGCGAGGTGGACAGCGGCAGGGATTTCCCGACTCCCCTCCAGGGAAGGTCACCGGGAACCAGATGGCAAAGCCGTGCATGGGCGCCGAGCCATAGCAGCTGCAGCGGAGGCGCCTGCCCACTCCGCTCTCCAGCTCCCGAGCCCGGCGCGCGCGGGGAGAGCTCTAGCTGGGCAAAGCGCTGCGGCGGGGCCGGCACGTCCTCGCCGGACAGTCCCTGCACCACGATCTCCGAGAGGCCCAGGAGGCGGCGCGTGGCGAAGCCCTGCAGGCAGCTCGTGTCCACCCCACAGCGCTGCTTCTCCAGGCTCCAGAAGCCCAGGCGCCATTCCAGCATCTGGTCGCTGACAGGGGCTGTGACGAGCTCGGCGGAGGCCGCAGGAGAAGACCGTCCCTTCGGCCGCTTGGTTCGCGCGTGGAGGACGGAGCTCAGCATGGCCTCGTGCAGGAGTCCGTAGCCCAGCCACCTGCTCCGGCAACTCCACAGTCCCCACCGGTCCCGGCAGGAGGTGCACCCGGTCCTCCAGCCCGTTGAAGCGCACCACCTCCCCGGCCTGTTGCCAGATGGCGCTGGCCTTTACGCGGCGGGCGCCGGCCTGGGCACACAAGATGCTCAGAATGCCGGTGTTCGCGCCCACGTCCAGTACCGTTTTGCCTCTCAGTGCTGCGCAGCTCCGCAGGATGCCCAGGCGGTAGGCATCGGTACGGACGCGGTCTGCGATCATCTCCTCGTGGACGCAAACGTCCGAGTAGCACTCGTAGTACAGCTGGTCCCGCTCCGCTTAGTCCTCCCGGGTCGCTCCAGGGCCGCCTCCCGCTCCGCGCCGTCTTCCTCTTCAGTTCCCTCCCCTCCTTCGCCGCCACCCCTCCCCCGACTCAAGCTTTCTTTTCTTGGGCTGTGACATCTTGGCCGCTCCGACCTCCTATTTTTTTTTTTTTAACTGGAGAAAGATGTTTAGAAATCTGGATCCGAATACAAAAATTATCCAGGTGTAGTGGTGTGTGCCTGTAATCCCAGCTACTCCGACGGCTGAGGCTGGAGAATTGCTTGAACCCAGGAGGCAGAGATTACAGTGGGCCAAGATCATGCCACCACACTCCTACCTGGGTGATAAAGTGAGACTGTCTCAAAAAAAAAAAAAAAAATCGAATCTGGGGTCTGTTTGTAGGCTTTTCCAAGAAGACATATTATATATATATTTATATAAATATATGCAAAAAGTATATAACATGTAATACATATAGCATATATAATATACATAACACAAAACATTAAGTATAATTTACATATTACATATATGTATATAATGTATATTTTACATTATATTAATATATAACATGCAAAATATATTGAAATAGTTTATAATGTATATGTATGTGTATACACCCACACAGCCACAACATACATACATATACACACACATGAATATATACACACATATTATATATATTTGCACACCTGCAAATATATATACACACACACACACACACGTTGTGATAGCTAATTTTATGTGTCAGCCTGACTGGGTTAAGTGACAGGCCCATGGCTGGTAGAACATTTTTTCTGGGTATGTCTGTGAAGGTGTTTGCAGAAGAGATGAGCACTTAAGTCAGTGGATTGAGTAAAGAAGACCAGCCCTTGCAGTGTGGGTGAGCATCATTCAGTACATTGAGGGCTCACCTGAACAGAACAAAAAAGTGGAGGAAGGACGAATTCTTATCTTCTCTTCTTGAGCTGGAACGTCCATCTTCCACTGCCCTCAGACATCAGAACTCCTGCTTCTCAATCCTTTGAACTCCAGGACTTGTATCTGCACACCAGCAGCCCCTGGTTCTTGGGCCTTAAGCCCTAGATTGGGAGTTACACCATCGACTCCCCTGGTTCTCAAGACTTCAATCTCAGAATTGCACCACCAGCTTTCCTGGGATTCCAACTTGAAGATGGCATATCATGGGACTTCTAGGTCTCCATAATTGCATGAGCCAATTTCCATAATAAATCTCTTCATATGTCTATACATATATATCTTATTGTTTGTTTCTTTGGAGAACCTAATACAGATATGCACACTCATATGTGTGTGTGTGTGTGTGTGTGTGTGTATGTTTCTCTGTGTATGTTTTTATCTTCAAAATCATGAGTTTATACTGGTAACTCAAATTACAGATATCACAGGCTCTGTGCTAGTGTTCCCTTATTTGTAATTCCATTCAACAGTGAGAAACCTGACTCATTATTTGCAATATATTTGCTTATCTACCCCACCTTCGAATGCACATAGTGTTGAAATTGCTAACCTATATTACTATGAAAAATGAACCTACTAGACAGAATCCAACATTTGTTCATATTATTTTTATCTTTAGCCCTTGGTTGTATAATCAAAATACTGTGTTCCAAGGTTAATTCAATTCTGCCTCACAGCTCCCTCTTAACTGTGGTCAAGTTATTCGTTTGAAATACAGTAAGAGGCCAGGTGTGGTGGCCCACGCCTGTAAAATCCAACGGTTTGGCAGCCGAGGCAGGTAGAATACTTGAGGTCAGGAGTTTGAGACCAGCTTGACCAACATGGTGAAACCACATCTCTACTAAAAATACAAAAATTAGCTGGATATGGTGGCACATGCCTGTAATCCCAGCTACTCGAGAGGCTGAGGCAGGAGAATTGCTTGAACCTGGGAGGTGGAGGTTGTGGTGAGTTGAGATTGTACCACTGCACTCCAGCCTGGACGACAGAGTGAGACTCCATCTCAAAAAATAATAATAATAATAGTAATAACAAGGTTTATTTGTGTTTGTATTCTGTTGTAATTTCTTCTCTCCCCTCCCTTCCAATTTTCATTCCTTATATTTACTTGGCTTTGTAATATGTGAGACAATGCTTCTAAAAGTTTTGAGACAAAACAAAAATTAAAAAGAATTCCCATCTTCCCCATTGTTTCCACTCATACCTTGTATATAATATCTCACTGTTTCTAGTTTATCCTTCCTATGTTTCTTTTTGTACAAACGAGGACATGTATTTCTTTCTTTTTTACATGAGAAGTAGCATACCATAGTCTTTTGTACTTTACTTTTTTTGCTTAATAATATATTCTAAATCCTTAGACTGGGCATGATGGCTCACGCCTGTAATCCCAGCACTTTGGGAGGCTGAGGCTGGCAGATCACCTGAGGCTGGGAGTTCAAGACCAGCCTGACCAACATGGAGAAACCCCATCTCTACTAAAATAAATAAATAAATAATAATAATATATACTAGAAATATTTCATAATACTTCATAGTATTCCCCATTCTTTTTCATAGCTGCATAGTATTCCACTGTTTGGATATAACATAGCTTATTCAGCAAGTTCTACATATGAGCATTTAGATGGTTTCCAATCTTTTGCTATGATAAACAATGTTCTGATGTGTAATCTTATACCTGTATATTTTCTTTTTTTTTTTTTGAGATGGAGTTTCGCTCTTGTGACCCAGGCTGGAGTGCAATGGCGCGATCTCGGCTCACTGCAACCTCCGCCTCCTGGGTTCAGGCAATTCTCCTGCCTCAGCCTCCTGAGTAGCTGGGATTACAGGCAGGCTCCACCATGCCTAGCTAATTTTTTAAATTTTTAGTAGAGACAGGGTTTCACCATGTTGACCAGGATGGTCTCGATCTGTTGACCTCATGATCCACCCACCTCGGCCTCCCAAACTGCTGGGATTACAGGCGTGAGCCGCCGTGCCCAGCCCATATGTTCATATTATTGGAGGTATAGCTTCAGAGTTCATTTCTAGATGTGAGATTGGTAGATTAAAGGGTAAATGCATATGTATTTTTTTTAGATATCAGAAAATTCCCTTATAATATGGCTGTACCAGTTTGCATTCCCATCAATAACATATAAAAACATCTGATTTTCTATAGCCACACCAATAGAAAGTGTGATCATACAAAACCCACACTCTCAACATAAGTAGAAGACAAAGCGCCCACTTCAAATTGCCTATAAGAAAACAAACAAAACAAAAACAACCCAGCAGTCTTTCACACTGCTCCTAGAAGCCTCTGTGGTCAGCAAGGGTAGTCTGTGGAAAGACTTTATGAAAGAGAAAAAAGCTGTCCTAACACAGTCCTCAAATTGCTCCAGAACCGTTGCCAGAAGTAAGAGTCTGCTGTAAATACGAAAATGCTGAAAAGGTGTCCTTGTAGACCAGAGCACTAACTACATGCACTACCTTTAGGAAAGGGGCATAAATATAATGTGATCTGAGTTGACAGCCTTTGAAAGTGTAGCTTCTGAAAGAGGAGGGCAAAAAGGAAGGAGAGCCATCCTTTGATAATAGAATGGTAGAATAAAAAAAGTTGTGGAATGTTTTGAGACAAAACAAGAATTAGAAGGAATGCAACTCCTCTCCCCTCCACAGCTTCCATTATAGGTCAGCCTCTAGCATACACAGCAAGTTGGCGTACGCTAGAGTGTGGTTCTGGATGAGAAAACAAAATATCTATCACAGTAGGAGACTTATAAATAGGAAGAAAGTGGAGAGTTGATGAACATACTGGGATAACTAAACTAGAAAGCTGAAAAGATTATATTGAGCCAAAAAATATGCCTGAATTAGTGATTTAAGAAGCTTCCATGGAGATGAGTGACTCAGGTAAAGTGAAGGAGATTATTAGAAATCAAAAGATCAATAAAACCAGAGGCATGGGTGTGTTATAAGGAGTCATCCTTGTCAATGTGAAGTAATTATGAATACTACCAGATTGTAGGATGGTTGGGAGACACTGAGCCAGGTTCCAAAGCCCTCAACAGACAGAGGTGACCAGAAAGTAGGGGGATTGCAATAACAAGGAGTGGAAGATCATACAGTGGGTTTGAACGTCCAAACAAATCTCTGTTAGGCAAAAATCTCTCTCATTGCTCTTTCACTCCACATACTACCAGGCATAGAGGTAAAGCTGGTGCCCTATTTGATTTATCATTGCTATTTGCAGGCCAATCCCCCTTCCTTTCCACAAAACCTTTCCTTCGAGTCACATGTCATCAGAAGGTAGCACCTGCTATCTTCTTGTTTGCAGTCATCTTCAGACGTACAAACCACTCTATCTCATTTCTTGAAGATTTTAGCCCCTGGAAAGTAACACTCTCTAACATTAATTCCCATGCTTCTTGATTTCAGTATCAATTAAGATGTTCCATGGCCTCCTCTACCCCAATACTTCCGTCCACCATTTTACTTCAACTTCTCACACCATAGTTCTGTCCAAACCCTTGCATCATCAAAATCTAGAAGGCTTGTTTTAGTTTAGTGTCAACTACAATAACATAACACATCGATCTCCAAAATGTTAGAACTCATACATGACAGTTTATTTCTTCTTCACATGAAGTTTAAAGTGGGTGGTCCTGATCAGCAGACAGCTCTCCTCAAAGCTATGACTCAAGCTCCTTCCTTTTTGTGGTTCTGTTATCTTTAGCATGTGAATTATTAGGTTGCTGCACTCGCCTTCATCAACTCAGTGTAGGGAAAGAGGTAAGGAGGATTGCATATGGGAATGTTTTAGGGCCAGACCTAGAAATGCCAAACATCTCTGACATGTTCCTTTGGCCAGAACCCAGTCCTATGTCCACACTTAACTGCAAGGGTGCCAGGAAATGTGTCTAACTTTGTGCCCAAAATGAAGGGGAACTGTATTTGTAGACAGCTTTGTCCTCTGGTCACCAATTCTGTTTTACTCTCAATAGAGGCATTCTTATTTCTCACTACTGCATATTACCATTCCAGTTCACTCTAAATAGCACCCCAAGTGTAACGATGACATGACTCCATTAAGGCCTACAAAATACTGATCCTGTTACTCATTGTTTCTTACCACTCATATGTCTTCACTTCCCTTCTCACATAGCTTAAATTCTATGGTCCATCATTTTAATCACTCCCTTGTGCACATGCTCAACTCACGTCATCAAATTCACCTGGGAACACCCACTCATGATTAAATCTGAGCAACTGCTTTTTTCTGAGACTGTATCTAGAAAGCTAAATATGACTGCAGAAAAACTCAGAACCAAGCTTGTTGATTACACTCTAAATTCAAGAGCACTTACCTCACTGGGCCTTTAACATCGCCTGCTAATTTACTAAATGTCCCTAGTCCTTCCTTCTCTTCCTCTCTTCAAACATAACACCTCTTCATGTGCCATCATTTTCATAATGACCTTGATGTATATGTCCCTGAGAAAACAGAAGAAATGTGAAGAAAATTTCCAAAAGCTACCACCATGGGCATCTTCAACTCACCTGCAACAGTTGCCTCTATCTACAGAAGCCCTACATGCTTCCATCTAAGGCCAATCTCTCCACCTGTGCACTAAAAGGAGCTAAAACTTACTAGGCACTTACCCCGTGGCTGGCACTATTCTAAGCTCTATGTGTATTAACTTAATTCTCGTTGCAATCCTACGAGGCTGGTACTGATTTTAGGCCCACTTTACACATAGATAACTAAGGTACATTGACAAGAAACATTCCTCGACTCCTGAAGCTGAGAAATGCCAGGGCTCCGATTTTTCTCCAGAATCCACGCTCTTCACCAAGGAGAATTATAGGGAAAACATTTGACATTTTAGTAAATTACCCTACCAGAGTGGACAGTTACTCTTTTTAAAAAAAAGGGTTGTGTGGGAGGACTGAGATGGAAGACATGACAACAAGAAGCAAGAAAAACACCTTCACCACCTCTTAACAATGAGTCATATTTATAAAAGTAAACCAGTCACCGCTGAAATAGGCTGCAAAGGAAGCAGTACCTTCAGGAAAGTGGTTGTTTTTAGTTTCGACAAGGAGGAAGAAACACTCAGGACAGGTGGGAGGAAAATGAGGCATTCGCACATTGGCATTAACCAAAGCAAACAGGGCTAGGCTGTGATGAGACAAAAACTATTCATGTTCAAGTGTTCCTAGAATAGTGACAGTGATAGTGGGCTAAATAGTATAACACTCAGATTTCTACGGTGAGCAGGTATAACTTGCTGTGACAAACGCACATCAGTCTCAAGAGGAAATGCAATACAACCTTTGCAATCAAAGTACAATCTCATAGGATAGCTTACCGTGAGCAAAAATAAAACCACTCAACCTCATAAAGGATACACAGTAAATATAAGTCCTATAAGAAAGTGTCTTTACCCTCAGCAAGCCTACTGTGTATATTTTCTTCAAGGTAAATGACTGTTAAATAGTATTTCTGCTTTTACCCTTATCTAAATAAGATACCAAGTTCTCACTATTATAAACCTATTTTATGCTCACTGATTCTAATGTGATCAAGCAGAATAGTCTAGAGCTTATAACTTTCACTTCTACACAGAACACATGACATAGTCTAGCCCGTACTCCAAGCCTTTCCTCCTACGACCATCCTGCCATTATAATCTCACCTATTAGGGCTTTCTCAGTCCCTTCCTGTCTTGTCTCCCTCCCTGCCACTCAGCTGCTTAACAAACACAGCTTAAGCACTCATTATATTCAGGGTTGTAACACTTATAACTTTACCTTCTTTCTCTCAATAAATATATAGTTTGGGCTTCCTGTAGTAAAGTATAAGCAACTTGAGGGCAGACACTTGTAGTTCTCTTGGTAAGCTCACATTTAGCACATGGCAACTTACACAAAGGACGTGCTCAGCTTTTTTTCTGAATAGCTGAGCCAGTGTTACCATTGCTATCCCAGGAAGCACCAGGTTACTGAAGAGCAGAGTAGGCCCTCACATTTAACAAATGAATGAATGAATAGGTGGATATGTGCCTACTCTTAGAACTTTTAGGAAAGTTCAAAGAATTTCCTAATATTAGAAACTATTAGGAAATTATTGTTAGTACTGCTAGTTGTGATGACTGTGGTTAAGGAGAAAAAAAATTATTTTGAGAAATACAAATTAAAGTCTTTCCAGTGAAATGCCATGAAACATGTGAAATTTAAAGTACTTCAACAACAAAACAGATAAAGCAAAATGACAAAATAAACGTTGCTAAAATAAACCTGGTTATATTCTGTACAACTAGTACAACTTAGTCTAGTTTAACATTTAAAATGTAATTGGCAAGATGACGCGAATATGGTAAGAACCTAGAAGTTAGTCAGATTGCCTTCAGGTGAATCAGTCACAAGTAATATAGGCACTCTAATAGGAAAGGATATGACATGCTTGAGAAGGTACAATATAGTATAATTTTAAAGTGACTGAAAATTATTCACACTAGTACAACCAAGGGACAGCATTCTGAACTGCTTATAGGAGGCAGGTAGGGAATCTCCTATTTAGAAATAAAGTAGTCGCGTTTAAGAATAAATTTCAAATACTAAATAAGACAAAAAAAATGGGAACATTTATTTCTATTAAGGGAAAATAAATTTTTCTTTACAGATCTTTCAACTTTTCTTATTTTACATGTAAAATCAGTATGTTCCCTGTCATAAATATAAATAAATATTACAAAAGAATAAGATTTACAAATTTGACATCTCACTTCAGAAATAAGAAATAATCTTTTCTTATGTTAATATTGTATTATCTCTGGATACTTTTAAAGATATTAAGTCAAAGAAGACACCTTTCACAGGCTTCTTCCAAACTGTATTTGTGCAATAAAGGAAGACTCGGTCTTTCATTCTATATCCCTCCCTTGTCACTATCAACACTCCTGTTTCACCAGCATGTTTTACCTTTAAAATATTTTGCCAACCCATAAGAAAAGATGAAAATGACTTATAGCCAAGAATTACTTTATAATGTGGTTCATCTCTCTTTAGCAGCTTTGCTTAGAAGAGACTGAATTGGGTTTTTATTTGCTTTTGATATCCAAATGTTTTTCATTTTTTATTTCTTTTATAAGTATAAATAACATTACAGACCTTGTGGGGAAAAAAAAATCACTTTTCTTTTCCTCATGCTCCCATTCTAAATATGAACAAATGTCTATGCTTTCCTACACTTTTAGGAATGGAATCATTCTCAATTCTGCAAGTTGTTCTATTTTTAAGAGGCTTAGGTGTGCTAAGAATGTGAATCCAAGACTGTTTCTTTTCTCTTGCTTTGTTGACATTCTTAACACATCTGAAAGACAATGAAAGCATCCTAAACGAAGAGCATGACTGCATTTATTGTGTGCAATCTGCAAGTAGGTCTAAGCAACTAGAAACAGTCTGTGTACTTGTGTACATTTTCTTCTTTACTCTTCTTTGGCTAAGTCAGCCAGCCCATGGTTACTAGCGTCCCAAGCAAAACTGTCAATGTGAAACACTTGTGGCCTGAAAATTTAAAAAAAACAAAAAGTTAAAATCAAAATGATTTTATTTACTAGTGATAAACATTAGTTTTTAGTTACTATGTGATAAGTCACCAAAAATAACTTGTTACTTTGGGGTGCAAAAAGAGATTAATAAGTGATAGAGTATGGATGACATTCTACAGGTGGGGTTTATAAGCTACAGCGACAACTAAAATATGACACGGAGATTTTAGTTTCTTGAGATGAATAGTGGCTAAGATAGAATGAAAGGTACACTCAGATCAAAAGTGAATGGATTGCTAAGTTTGGGAGATGTTAAAAAATATATAAAAATAAATGAAAATGTAAAAGTCAATAAAAATGCCTGAATACTACATGTGGAAGAGAAGATTAAGAGATGAAGACACTCAGAAAGTTTTACAGATACATTTATATCAAGTTATTTTTGTGTGATCATTTTATATGAAGATATAAGAGATGTCTTTTACACAAGGAGGGGAGCATCACACAATGGGGTCTGTGTGTGGGGGGGAACTAGGGGAGGGACAGTGGGGGATGGGGAGTTGGGGAGGGATAACATGGGGAGAAATGCCAGATATAGGTGATGGGGAGGAAGGCAGCAAACCACACTGCCATGTATGTACCTATGCAACAATCTTGCATGTTTTTCACATGTACCCCAAAACCTAAAATGCAATAATATATATATATATATAAAGTATTTGTGATATAAAAAAATCTATAAACACGGCCTATAAAAGGATATCTTAGTACATATTATAATTTTTCTTAAACATTGAAAACTCAAAAAGCCACCAAGCAAAAGGAGAAATAAATACAATATAAGGTAGGTCAATTATCTCATGATGCAAATTACCATAATGAAGGCATTCTCTTTAAGTCCTACTATGTCATCCCTTCCTCCCAAATATTTGTGGCATTATAGCATCTAAGCATTACAATAAACTGAGTGCAAAACACAAGATGAGATGATGAGTCATAGAAATGAGAGAGTCAATGTGTTAGTCATTTATTCAATAAAGAAAAAACAACTCTAGTGACAGTAGAGACTTAACCCTCTATTATCCTTTAAAAGTCATGGAGAACCCCCTAGACAAAGGTGTTAATGGATATTTTGCAAGATTCAGAAATGTGATTTTATTAAACCATTTATACCTTTTATAATTTACCAGAAAATCTTATTTCTGAGGTACCACCAGTCACAATTAAATGGTGAAACACCACACTGAGTGCTTTGTTGCGTTTGTGTGCATTACAACAGCTGAATAGTAGAGAAGGAAAAAAATGATTGAATTGAATTATATAATTGTCATTTCAATCCAAAAACAAAATCAGGCATTTGCTTACACTCCCATCCCTAAACTAAAATTTATCATACAGAACTAACTCTTCTAAAAGAAAGAAATAAATCCTTTGATAGGCAAACATGAAGAATCATTAAATGAAACCACATTATCACTTGCACATTAACTATATCCCCCGTCTTAATGAAGATCAAATATTTAATTAAATCAATGTGAAATCAGGAGGCTAGCCAAACATATGTAAAGCTAACTCTTACCCTCGACAGCTTATACTTCCAAAATAAGGCAAGTGGAGTGTTTTTATGTGCGCACAAAAAAGGCAAATTCTTTCTTAGGAGTTTGCATGAGTTTCCCTCTAATTCAGAAAATAAGCAATTAAGTTTACTGCAAAACCCCAAAATACAATTCTAAACAAACACCGTAGTCTCCTTATCTGTGGTTTCAGTTACCCTTAGTCAACCACAATCTGAAAATAGGTGAGTACAATACAATAAGACATTTTGACAAAGAGACAGAGAGAGACCCCATTCACATAACTTTTGCTACAACAGATTGCTCTAATTGTTCTACTTTATTATCAGTTGGTGCTAATCTCTTACCGTGCCTCATTAATAAATTAAACCGTATCTCATAGGTATGTACATACAGGAAAAGAAACAGCATATATAGGATTAGGTACTATCTGTGGTTTCAGGCATTCACTGGGGGGTCTTGAAACATTCCCCCAAGGATAAGCAGAAGTTACTGTATTCCCTCCTTCTATGTTCCAGCACTTTGTGTCCTTAATAGGACATACAAGTATCACAGCCAATCACTTTACCAAAGTATGTAAAAAAAACTGATGAAAGCCAAGAGACAGCATCTCGTAAACTTACACATCCTGCTACCTCCCGCCCCCCAACCAATCCCTACTCCCACCAATCCAGGGAGCCTCAAAGCAGCTTTGGTAAACTGATAATACTCTATACATTGATAATTTATAACTTGATATATTGATAATAGTATTTCAAAAGGAAAGTTGGAACAAATACAAGAGAATACATAAGATTGGTGGTTTAATTTTTTTAGAGCAGCTTTGCTGAAGCTTTCATACCAGCTCACTTTAAATGACTTAGAACTAACTCTGTGAGTTTTTGCTAGGCTCTAAATCACATTCCTAAAAAGTTTTTAATATATCTGGAGAAAAAGTTATGTTTTACTATATTTGCTATTGTGACAGCTAGAATATTTTGATGCTATTAAACAAATGCCTGTAAAAATTATTAATCACTCCCCGGACCTAATAGTCAAATATTTTTCTAAAAGACTGGCTCATTTAGTGAGTTAAAGAATATTTACATACTTTAACTTATAATATGCTTAAGTAATATTGTTAATTTAAGAAGAAAGGAAAGTTGTGGAGGGTAAAAAGTAGATAGGTCAAATCATGCAAATAATTAAATCAGACAATTTAATAACAGCATTAAAATATAGTTTTCTTATTAGTTAATAGGCATTAGGGCAGCTTAGAAATAACTCAAGTTTGCATAAACTCCACAACTGGTTTTCTGAACAGTTAAATCTACAAAACAGAAGAGGGTAGATTTAAATCATTCTCTGTCTACAGGACACATCAGAGCCAATCCTGACATTTATACTTAATGTTATGTGTATTCAATGGAGATTAGATATTTTAAATAATACTGATGTGTGTGTGTGCTGTTGCTGTTTTAATATCTGAGTGCTCACTATGTGCCAAGCAATGTTCTAAGCACTTGACAGGTGACTCATTTGATCCTTACTATAAACACATGAGGTAGGTACTGTATTTCCCCCATTTTACAAATAAGAAAACTGAGGCATAGAGAGGTTAAATTACTCACAGTCAAATAACTCCTAAATGGTAGACTCAGGATTCAAACTGAGCCGTCGGGCTCCAGAGCCTGCTGTCTTAACCACTGGGCTGTTTTAAGCTGGACTGGCATCTATCCACAAATAGAACTGAGGAAAAGGCCTAATCACAGGCAATTTCACAGTATGTTTGAGGTTGACTTTTCCTAGATTTCTCTGCTTCTGTACAATACAGAGACACTACTGTAAATTATACTGAGTGGAAAAAAGGGTGAGTGGATCAATAGATCACAAAATGAGACTTCAATTCACTTTCCTTTGAAATGTGCCTTTGAACATATTGAGAAAAAAGAAACATGAAGTCTGCTCATCCAGGATAGTAATTATAGACAAAATGAATAAAAAGATGCCAAAAATTAAATAAAGCTAAGAGAGTTATCTACTGATACAGTACCAAATTTTACTGAAAAGAAACTAGGAATAAATTTTAAAAATCATCAGAATTTCTGCTCACCCTGATTTTCCATAGTCCAATGACTAGAATTAGGGTACCACTTAATACAGTACAAGCAAGAAACCCTTGAAGGGGAAAAGATATGGTAACACAGTTAATAGAAACATGAGTAATTAAAGATTATATTATGGCTTCACAATGACATACATACTGGTTATGAAGTGAGTTAAAACATAGGAGACATTAATTGCATTTTATATATGGCTTCCTTATGTCACAAGTTTTTGACAAATGCATGTTTTATTTGTCCTGTTTTCTTTGAAAGAAAAAGGAAGAAAGATATTTAGAGTATCACAATGCTCAAATAAAATTTTCTGGACAGGTTTGAGGGGATTCTAAAGTGTTTCAACCCAACCGTGCTTGATTTTACATGTTTTCATCATTGAGCATTCAAATATCGTGACAGAATTATGTTATTTTAGAGCTAGAAAGTATCTTAGAGTTCACTTTTATTTTTTAGATGAGTAAACTGAGTCTTGGAAAGAAGGAAGTTACATATTAACACAGTGGTTAATGGGAAGGACATTTACTTAGTTTATAGTAGAGATAACAGATATGTAGGCATTTCTCCATCACAGGAAATATGCCTGTACTATTATCATCTGAGCTTAAAGGGCAAAATATCTTTGCTTTGCCTACAGAATATGCTTTTCAGTGTTCAGTCTATTGTAGATTAAATTTCATTTTAAAAAGTTATATTCACTTTTAAGGTTCAATGTGCTGTTTTGAGCTGAACAGCAAATAATTGGTCAAATAAGTTGGTCAACATCAAATCACTTTTATAGCTTACACAATCTTTTTTCTCAAATGCATCCATTTGCCCCTTTCTCTAACTATCCTCGTTCTCCCTTTCCTCACCAACACCGCCCCCCACCCCCACTACCACCAACTCTGCCCAATGTCCCTGGACTCAACTCTGTAGGTCTATACTACAAAGGAAATGATAGATGATGCTAGAAAAGCAACTGAAGCTCACGTGACTAATGAGTGTGTTTGACTTCAAATCAGCAAAATAGAGACACTGTACAATTGCACTGCCATATGGAAATGTCATTTAAAAAAAACAGCTCATTCTACCACAGGTAAGTTTTTACAGTATTTTACTTTATAAGTTTATTTAACTGGTCCTTTAACATTGTATCACTAACTTAAAAAGCCTATCCATGAAATAAACCACAGCTCCTAAAAAATTTTGGGTTTCTCTTCCCGTCACCAGTTCCCACTAATTCCACCATTTTCAATATCTTATTTCTTATTTGAATGATAAATCAAGATAGGAAATTCAGAGTGATCTAGAACATCTGGATGAAAGAAGTAAGAGGCTATTCCTAGAACAATGATCAACACATATACATAGTTCTAGAAGAAAGTGTAGAGGCTGATGGTTTAAAAGAAAACCAGGGCAAAACACAGAAATATGAAAAATAAAATTCTACGTATCTTTTCAGTAACTTAATGAGAGCATATTATCTCCCAAATTAGAGACAAACAAAACTTTCAGGTTCAAAGGCAACTGTTTATAATTTCAAAATCACTTGATAGCTTGTTTCCAGAGAAGAAAACTGAGACCAGGAAAGGATAAGTCAAACACTTTATTGCCAGAGAAAAACTTACTTCTAGCCCCAGATTTAGGCCACAATTTTAACCGTTTGTAATATTTTCAGTAAAAATACCTGATACTCTTCAAGCAAAATTTACATTAGGCAGATACTACATTAATATAGAGAGTATCATCTCTACTCCCAAAGAACCCAAGTTAGAATTCTACCTACCTACCTACCTACCTACAACAACTGGAGTTACCTAGATGATGCAGTGAGCGAAGATTGTGCCACTGCACTCCAGGCTGGGTGACAGAATGAAACTCTGTCTCAAAAGTCAAAAACAGAGAGTTCTAAAAATAGCAAGGGAAAAGCATCTAGTCACTTATAAAGGAACCCCCATCAGATTAACAATGGATTTCTGAGCAGAAACCTTACAGATTAGGAGAGAATGGGATGATATACTCAAAGTGCTGAAAGAAAAAGACTACCAGTCAAAGACACTAAACTTAGGAAGTTATCCTTCATAAATGAAGGTGAAATAATATCTTTCCCAGACAAAAGAAAGCTGATGGAATTCATCACCATGAGATGGGTTACAAGAAATGCTTAAGGGAGTGCTATACCCAGAAGAGAAAGAATAATACCTACAATTGTGAAAACAAAGCAGAAATTTTTAAAAAAACCACTGGTAGATCAAACACACAAAGAAGAAAAAATTAAAATGTTATGGCAGAAAAGCTCCACATCACAGTAATAAGAGAGAACAAAAGGAACAAAACAAACAGAAATCAATTAATGACAGGAATAATCCCTCACCTAATAACAACCCTGAATGTAAACAGATTAAACTTTCCTTTTAAAAGGTGTATACTGGCTGAATGGATGAAAAAAACACAATCCAACTATATGTTTCTTTCAAGAAACTCATCTCATCTGTAAAAACACATTGTGACTGAAAGTAAAGAGATGGCAAAAGATACTGCATGCTAACACAAACTAAACGCAAACAGGATTAGCTATATTTCTATCAGATAAAACAGAGTTTAGGTCAAAAACAGTAAAAAGAGACAGACAAGGTCATTACATAATTGACAGAGATCAGTTCAGCAACAGGATATAACAATTCCAAACATGCATGCACCCAGTCCTGGAGCACCTAACCATATAAAGCAAATATTGTCAGATGTAAAGGGATAGACTCTAATACAGTAATTGTTCAGAACTTCAGCCTCCCACTGTCAGCGTTAGCTCATCTGAACAAAAAGTTAATAAAGAAACATCGGATTTAAACTGGCTCATTTGAACAAAAAGTTAATAAAGTAACATTGGATTTAAACTGCATATTAGACCAAATGGACCTATTTTCTCAATGGCATATGAAACAATCTCCAGAATAGAACATATGTTAGGATACCAAACAAGTCTCAATAAATGTGAAAAAGTCAAAAATAGTATCAAGTATCTTCTCAAACCATAATGAAATTAAACTAGAAATTAACAACAACAGAAACTTTGGAAACTGTACAAATAAATGGAAATTAAACAACATGCTTCTGAATGACCATTAGGTCAAGGGAGAAATTAAGGATGAAATGAAAAAATTCTTGAAAAAATAGAAATGGAAACAGTGTAGCAAAACTTATTAGACACAGCAAAATCAGTGCTAACAGGGAAGTTTACAGCAATAAAGATTACATCAAAAAAGCAGAAAGATTTCAAATAAACAATCATTTGTATCTTAAGGAAACAGAGAAGGAAGAACAAATCAACTCCAAAATTAGAAGGAATGAAATAAGAAAAATCAGAGCACAACTAAACAAAATAGAGACTAAAAAACAATAAAATGAAAACTTGCTTTTTTTGAAAAGATAAACAAAATTGATAAACCAATTGCTTGACTAACCAAGAAAAAAAGAGAGAAGACCCAAATAAAATCAGAAATGAAAAAAGAGACATTACAACTGATACCACAAAAATACAAAATATCAGATACTATTATGAACAACTATACATTGACAAACTGGAAAAGCTAGAGGAAATTAATGCATTCTTGGAGACATGGCCCTATCAAGATTGAGCCAGGAAGAAACAGAAAATCTGAACAGACCAGTAACAAGCAGTAAGACTGAATCATAATAAAAAGTCTCCAACAAAGAAAAGCCCAGGATTGGATGGATTCAAAACTAAACGCTACCAAACATATCAAGGAGAATTAATACCAATCCTCCTGAAACTATTCAAAAAAATTTGAAGAGGAGAAAACTTTCCCTGACTCATTCTACAAGGCCAGCATTACCCTAATACCAAAACCAGACAAGAACGTAACAAGAACAAAAAAACCACCGGCCAATATCCTTGTTAAATATAGACGCAAAAATTCTTAACAAAATATTAGCAAACCAAATCCAACACCATGTCAAAAAATTAGTACACCATGACCAAGTGGGATTTCAACCAGGGATGCAAGGATGATTCGACACACGCAAATCAATAAAACTCTCAACAAACTAGGCAAAGAAGTAACATGTTAACACAATAAAGGTCACACATGACAAACCCATAGCTAATATTCTACTGAATGGGGAAAAGCTGAAAGCCTTTCTTCTAAGAACTGGATCTAAGAGAAATCCTTCTCTTAGATCTATTTTCACCACTTATATTCAACACAGTGCGGGAAGTCCTAGTTTTCATTTCATTGAAGAACCAAGTTTTCATCTGGCTCAGAGAGAATCAAGTTTTCAATTTCATCAACTTGCAACCAGGCAAAAGAAAGAAAAAAAGGCATCGAAACTGGAAAAGAGGAAGTCAAATTGTCCCTCTTTGCTAAAGATATGATTTTATATGTTAAAAAAAAATCCCTAAAGACTTCACCAAAAACTCTTAGATCTGATAACTTCAGTACAGTTGCAAGACACGAAATCAACATGCAACAGTAAACATTTCTATACAGTAATGAGAGAACTGAGAAAGAAATCAAGAAGGCAATCCCATTTACAATGACCAAAAAAATAAATAAATAAAATACCTAGCAACAGATTTAACTGACGAGGTTAAAGACCGCTACAAGGAAAACTACAAAACACAGATAAAAGGCACTGAAGAGGATACAAAGGGAAAGACATCCCATGCTCACAGACTGTAAGAATTATTATTGTTAAAATGACTATACTGCCCAAAGCAATCTAAAAATTCAATACGACCCCTATCAAGATATATCATTTTTCACAGAAATAGAAAAAAAATCCTAAAATTATTGTGGAACCAAAAAAGAGCCCAAATAGCTAACACAACCTGAGCAAAAACAACAAAGCTGGCAGCATCATACTACCTGACTTCAAAATATAAGGTTATAGTAACCAAAACAGCATAGTATTGTTATAAAAACAGGCACACAGAATAATGGAACAGAATAGAGAACCCAGAAATAAATCCACACATTTATAGCTAACTGATTTTCTTTTACAAAGGTGCCAAGAACATACATTGGAAAAAAAATATCTTCTTCAATAAATGGTGCTGGGAAAATTGAATATCCACATGCAGAAGAATGAAGTTGGACCTCTGCCTCTCACCATATACAAAAATCAAATCAAAATGAATTAAAAACTTAAACATAAGATCCACAACTATAAAATTACTAGAAAAAAAAAATCAGGAAAACTCTTTGGGACATTAGTCTAGGCAAAGGTTTAATGGCTAAGAACTCAAAAGCACAGACAATAAAAACAAAAATAGATAAGTAGGACTATATTAAACTAAAAAGTTTGTATACAGCAAAGGAAACAACGGAGTGAAGAGACAACCTGTTGAATGGAAGAAAATATCTACAAACTATATATCTGTAAAGGTACTTATATCCAGAATATACAAGGAACTCAACTTACCAGCAAAAAACAAATAATCACACTGAAAAGTGGGCAAAAGACATGAACAGACATTTCTCAAAAGACATCATATCAATGGCCAACAGATAGATGAAAAACTGCTCTTCACTAATTATCATGGAAATACACAAAAAGACCACAATGAGATATCAGTTCTTACCCCCAGTTAGAATGGCCATTTTTAGACAAAAAATAACAAATGCTGGTAAGGATGTAAAGAAAAGGGAAATCTTATATACTGTTGGTGAGAATGTAAATTTGTACAGCCACTATGGAAAACAATATGGAGATTCCTGAAAAAACAAAAAATAGAATTATCTTATGATCCAGCAATCCCACCATTGGGTATTTATTGAAAGGAAAATAAATCAATACATCAAAAAGATATGTGCATTCACATATTTATTGAAGCACTATTCACAATAGCAAAGATATGGAATCATCTTAAGTGTCCATCAATGTACAAATGGATAAAGAAAACGTGAGGCCAGGTGCAGTGGCTCACACTTAAAATCGCAATATTTTGAGAGTCCAGAAGAATCACATACGGCCATGAGTTCGAATCCAGCGTGGGCAACATAGCAAAACCCTGTTTCTACAAAAAATAAATTTCAAAAACTTAGCTGGGCGTCGTGGCACATGCCTGTAGTACCAGATACTCAGGTAGCTGAAGTGGAGGAATCGCTTGCGCCCAGGAGTTCGAGACTGCAGTGAGCTACGATCATGCCACTGCACACCAGCCTGGGTGACAGGCCAAGACCCTCTCTCTAAAAAAAAAAAAAAAAAAAAAGAAAAAAAGAAAGAAAAAAATCTAGCATATATATAGACTACAATACATACAGCCATAGAAAGAATAAAATCTTGTCATTTGCAGCAACATGAATGGAACTAGAGGCCATTATATTCAATGAAATAAGCCAAGCAAGAAAGATGAATATCGCATGCTCTTCCTCACATGTGAGACCTAAAAAAGTTCTCATGGAGGTAGAGAGTAGAATGTTAGATACCAGAGGCTGGAAAAAGGGTGTGAGTAGGAGGGGGGATAAAGAGACTTTGGCCGATGGGTATAAGCATACAGTTAGATAGAAGGTTTACGTTCCAATATTCAACAGCAGAGTAGGGTGAGTATAGTTAGCAATAGTATTTATTTTTCATAGTCACTAGAAGAAAGGACCTAAAATGTTACCAACACACAGAAATAAAACTCATGATGATGAATACCCCAAATAATGACTTGAGAATCACACAGTCCATGCATGTAACAAAATATCACACGTACCCCATAAACACATAAAACATTATGTATCAATTTAAAAATTTTAAGATAATCAGGGAAGTTTGGATACTGAGTAAATATTTGCTGATATTAAGGAATTACTGGATTTTTTTAGGTATGCTATGTGGTTATGTTTTTATAAAGGTTACTTGGTGAAATGTTTATGAAGAAAATGATATGATGTCTGGTATTGTCTTGCAAATAATCCAGGGAGTGTGGGGGAAGTGGGTAGCCATGAGTTGAAAATTACTGAAACCGAGTGAGTATAAGAGGATTCACTGTACTATTTTCCCTACTTGAGTGATGTTTAAAGTTTTCCATACTAAAAAGTTTAAAAATAAATTGCAGGATAAATTTTTTAAAAAAAACAAGAAGTCATTGCACTCCAGCCTGGGTAACAAGAACAAAACTCCGTCTCAAAAAAAAAAAAAAAAAAAAAAAAAAAAAAAAAAAAAAAACAAGAAATCATATTATATTCCAGGAATATGGATTGTATATCTCACAGTGAAAACAATTTCTTTTAACTGCCTGAAAGCCAAACTTACCAGATAGAAGAATGGTAGTACCTACAGAAGAAGGAAAAAAAAAAAGATTAAAAATAAAAATTTGTCAAAGTCATTGATTTGCTAGCAATTTCATATACTATCAATAAACTACACTTGAAAACTCAAAAGCAACTCAAATTTCCATAAATGAAATAATTATAAATTTATGAAAACAATTACATATTAACTTAATCAAGTGTAATGTAAACATTATTATATCTGTTCAACAGAATCAACACTGTAAATATAAATTATGATAAAGAGTTACTGAATACCAAAACCAATGCCATTTAAATTTGGTTTTAAGACTTGGGGGCAAGAAACAGGTTTGAAAACTTAGACAGTAAATAATTGCTGACCCAATCCTACTATCAAGAAACTATAAGAAGCCTAAGTCCCTTTCAACAGACTATATCAAAACTCAAAACTGCCATATCACCTTATTATTTATATATTTGAGTGACTATGGGTGAAGCATTGCAAAAATAAATTTACTTTCATACAAGCATATTTATAACAATAAATAAGCTGCTCTCCTAAGTAAGGTGAACACATTTATTTACTCAGAGTACCGTTTAGAACAGGCAATATACTCAGTCGAAAAAATGCAGGATGAAACTGTGCACTGGATGTAAACTGTATGAATTAATCTCTA
This sequence comes from Aotus nancymaae, assembly GCF_030222135.1. NCBI lineage: Eukaryota > Metazoa > Chordata > Mammalia > Primates > Aotidae > Aotus > Aotus nancymaae. The sequence goes on along the minus strand of NW_026988453.1, from coordinate 10,411,456 downwards.
AGCCTCTAATTCCTCATCTAAAAAATAAAACTAAAGATACTTTGCAAGGCTGTAGTATGGATGAGTGGCATCAAATAGAAGGTAAAAGGAACATGTCATTATCTATTCAGTAAGTGGTCGCTAAAATTTTTTTTCAGTAAGAGTCAAATATGGCATATTATATTGTGCCCTGAAAGAGTAAATTAATTGTATTTAAGAGTAAAATTTGATCCTCGGCATTGATATTTTTATTATTATAATTGACTCATTCGGTTCAGTTTAAATTTGTTAAATTATCATACTTTTTACAGAAGGAAATATGTCAATAAAGTTAGTTCTATAACAAATTTATAAGTAACGCTGATTTCTCTTTGCCTTATCCTATTAAAAACTGGATGTATTCGACCTAGAAATTTTAGACCAAGAGATGTCTTAAAATTTTAAAGTAAAAATCCCCATAAAGAATTAAAATCAGTGAACTAAATCTAAATGAATCAATATAAGCCACAAAACCAATGCTGAGTGCTGAAAGTTAGATAATGAAACATATACAATGTCTGTAAATTATTTTAAAAATATGAAACAATATTATGTACTACTTATGGATACATACATGGAGTATAAACATGAAAACAGACAGGAAGTAAGCACATTAGCTTCAGGGCAGTAATTGCCTTAGAGGGAGAAAAATGGGCTGGGGAAATGTATTAGGGAACCTTAACAGTAACATCCACGATGTAATTCTTAAAAATATCCAGGTGCTGGCAAAATAGGCTTCAAGGTAACAATTATGAAATGTATAAAATCATTTTGAAAATATAGTCATAATGGGTAAAACTATAGATACAACACAATTATTGGTTCCACTGGGAAGCTATCATTTATAGAGCCTTGTAATGATACAAACTATTTGAAAGAATCTCTGTATTTTCAATTACTTAGATGATAGTATTGAGGTGCTTTACCAAATCTGCAACTCTAGGGAATCTGGAAAGATTCCTTGGCATGCTTCGAGGGATGGGACTCTATTAATGAACTAGACCCAGGACTCAACCTTAAAGACAGCACATATTTGGTTCTTTGAAGAAGTCTTGAGGTATTCGACGACTCCCTAAAACTACTAGAGAAAACAGAATTTCTTTGCCAATCTTAATCTAGCATTTTTTAATGGGGTCACAGTCTTTTTCTCTATTATTGTAAATGTTTCTTTTTTTAAAGATTTGCCCTAGTACAATCCAAGTCCACCTCCAAAGAAAGTAAAAAGTATTAGTATGAAAAACTCTGGCTATAATAAATTAGAGACCATTTAACCCTGCAATCTTGGTCAAGTTTATATTTTCACCATAGCACGTTAGATCCATACTCAGTAAACCTGCACAGTGTCAACTGACCTGAACCGGTTCCACTTCCTTTACTTGGGGTTGTTTCAAGAGGATGCTTGGTTGTCCTAGAAACGGGTGTACTCTGTGTTGCTGTAATATGAGCAGAAGGGAATCTTTGTGTACTCTTGAGACCGTTAGACACTGGGGAATGTACATTAGTGGACTTTTGTGTTGTTGGAAGACTCTGCGTAAATGGAACTTTTGCTGTGGTCAATCTTTGGGCTGTTAGTGTGGTCTGTGTAGCAGAAGCATTTGTCATTATGGGATTCTGAGCTGCAGGAGGGGTCCTTGTAGATAAGGTTTTTGATATGAGAGATGTCTGAGCTGTTGCTGGGGCTTTGGTGGCTGAATCATTTGCTCTGGTGGGTTTCTGAGGAATTGGTGGGGTTCCTGTAGCTGAAACATTTACAGTGGTAGGTTTCTGAGGAATTGGTGAGACTTCTGTAGCTGAAACATTTACACTGGTGTTTTTTTGAGGTGTTGATGGGACTCCTGTAGCTGAAACATGTACTGTGGTGTGTTTCTGAAGAACTGACGGAGTTCCTGTACCTTGAGCATTTGCTGTGGTAGTTTTCTGAGAAGTGGAAGTTTCCTGAGAAGTTGATGAAGCTTCTGTAGTTGGAACATTTGCTGTGGTAGATTTCTGAACTGTTGGTGGGGCCATGGAAGTTGCAGATTTTCCTGTGAAGAAAAAGGTTAAGAAATAAGGAATACTGCTGGCCACATTAAGATTCTTAGCCATTACTTGCTCTGTGGCTATCCTCTCTCTCTCCCCACAAACACCTAGGTATGACTTTCAGGAAACCAACTCTTATTGTATATTTCTCAAGGAGCTGAAATGCTAAATTGCTTTTGCTTTGATACAAATTATACCTACGGGTGACTAAAGCAGACTTAATAACAAATTATACTGAGGTGCTTAAGCTGCTTCTTGTGAAATAAATCAAAGTTAGAGTCACTCGTGATCTTATTCTGTGGCACGTCTCTACTTTCTCTCCCAAGTTATCTTTTGTGGCTAATACTAAAGAATAACAGGATGTAGTCACTAGGCAAATAGAGACAATCACAGCGTAGCTACCTTTTCCGTCGCTTTTAGGAAACCTTAATGAGCGTGATAACTTGCTTTGTTTGACTTCTTTTTAAAAATATACTCGAGTCTGAATAAAAATAACTTCTTTTACTTCTCTTGTGATGGTTAGTAACTCTCCATACATTAGTTCCTCTTTAGATTTCAGACTAGATAACAAGTCGATGAAACTTTCATAAAAACATATTCTGAAAAGCACAGATCTAACAGCAGAGCGACTCTTTAGGTCTTCAGAGCCCATCTGCCATTGGGTTGCTTATACAAAGTCCCTGCTGAGGCAGTATTGAGTAGTGCGATGCCTGATTTCACCACATACTAGTGACTCACCCCTCTAAGCTATGGTTTCCTCAGCTGTAAAATGAGGATAGAAGCCCAACACACTACATAATTGTAAGTATTAAGGGAAATAACTAAGTAAGCTATTTCACAGTGTCTATCCCTAAAGCAAGAGATTACATCACCCAGGATGACTGCTGACAGCCCCATCACAAACAGGATGCCCTAGGAACTCAGATGGTATTGGTCGTTTTTTTCTGCCTCCCTACCTGTCTCACAGGCTGCTGTAGATAGGTACAGTAGGTACTAAATCCTAGTAGGTAAAATGCCTAGCAGGTAACAACACAGCAGGTAACACAGGTGAAATGTCTAGTAGGTAACACAGCATTCAGCAGGCACTCAAACAGTGATAATTATTATCAGGATAAGTTTTTGTATGAACCTTTCATTCTAAGGACCTCCTATATAAAAATTATTCTTTGTTCTATCAAGTTAGTTCTCAGTTTTGATCCAGAGAATTTATATACTACCTTAGAGTTTAAATTTCCTAGAAATTAATTTATTAGTTATCTTTTCATTACTGATATCTAGTTTAATTGCACTGTGGCTAGGAGGTATGCTCTGAGTAACTTCAATCTTTTGCAATGTATTGTAGCTTAGAGCCCCGCATATGGTCAATTTTGGTAAATATCCATGTGTACTTGAAAAAAAATACTGGCCACTGGTCCTAACGAGGTTCAATGCTCTTATATGTATCTATGTTTAATTGTTGCTCAGATCTTCTTTAGTCTCTCTCACTGGCTGCTCGCCCTATTAGCTATTGAGATAGGTGTGGAATTCTCCAACTGTGAGTGTGTGTTTATCTGTTCTTCTGTCCATTTTTGCTACATATAGATTGAAGCTATTTTATCTAACACATATAGATTCTGGATTGTGATATATTACTGTTGAGTTGGCCTCCTTATCATTATGAGCTGTTTCATCTTAAAATATACATTGATATTAATGTAACTGTGTCAGCTTATTTTGAAGGGTTAATATTTGCATGGTATATTTTTCCATCCTTTACTTTCAACTATTCTGTGTTCTTGTAATTAAATTGTATCTCTTGTAAATAGTAAAGAACTAGGTTCCTTTTAAAATAGTCTGACAACCTTGGTCAAATTACCCTTAATGTAATTACTGACATACATGGATTTATATCAAAGACCTTATTAGTTTTCTATTTCACCCATCTATTTTGTGTTCCTTTCTGGTTCTCTATCTCTTGTTCTCTTTTGGAATATCCATTATCATTATTTTATTAGGTCATGTATTTATGCATTTTTCTGTCATTCATTTGTAGCAATCCTAGAGATCACAATATTTATTAGACTATAAGTCAATCATGCAAACTATCACTTTTACCACTTTTTCAGTACTGCTAGAACTGTGTAACCTTTAAATGAATTTCCCTCTTTCTGCCTTTTGCATTATTGTTATTGTGCATTTGTATTCTATGTATAATTCAGATCCCACAGGACATTACATTCACTGTTTGTAAACTCAGTATTCATTTACCATTGTCAGTGTTCATTTCCTCTTGTGTTTTCACGTTTTATCTGGAATTACGTTCATTCTACTTGAAGAATTTCCTTTAGTTTTTCATTCTGTGCATGTTTGGTCTGCTAATGCAAAGTTTTCTTGGTTTTTGTCTGATGCATTTGATACTTTAGAAGCTTTGGGTCAAGCTTCCCAGCCTCATATGCAGCCCCCCAAATTAGCAAATGGCCTTTAGGAAAAATTGGTTTTGCATTTGAGGACTTCAATTTGCAGTGTATTACCCTATCCTTCCACAACCATTAAAGCTTTGCTGGTTTCTCTTTCCTGGAAGTAGTCTTTTGTCTGGGTCAAGGTGGATCCTTAGTCCCAGTTCAGAATCAGCAAATGTCCCTAGGGAAAACTGGCTTACTTCAGAATGGGTTGCCTTCACCCACCTGCCCCCAGGAATTTTAGTTCATTCGGAACTTGTTGCTTCCACAGCTGTATCTTATGCCTTTAAAAATGTAATTTTTTGGTAATCTATTCAGACATTATAGTTGTTTTAATGGAAGCATTAGCCTTCCATGGCCTACTTGGGTACTTCCATATGGTTTTTAAGCTCTAAATAATGATCATTTAATAAAAGTTGGAAAAATCAATATGAACTGGATCAAATGGCCAAATTTAAAAAGCATACACACCAAAACTTCATCATAATTAAATGAATTCAAATAATGTTACCACCTACACTGTCAAATCTCCATAACAATTATTATTATTAAAGGTGCAAACAGCACAATGATGTAATATTAGTGGGAGACCAAATAGGTACAGTCTTTTAAAAAGCAATGTTACTAACAGCTATGAAAAATGTAATTCACATCTTTGTTACAATTATACTGCAAGGAATTTATTGTACAAATGTACTTGCATACATGTGCAGTCAGAGATGTACAAGAATATTATAGCACCACTCGCAATAATAGCTCACAAAAGAAAACTAGAACAAAAAACCTAAATTGCCATCGATAGAGGAGTGGTTAGATAAATGAATGCCCACACTATTTACGTGATAAGTAAAAAATATTTGTATGTTTATTTATATTCTAAAACAAAGCACAAGAATTTATAAAAAATGGTTACCTCTCAGAGCAGGACTAGTGATAGAGACTTTCACTTCTCGTTTCGTACTCATCTCCATGGCTTTAATATTGTCATTATGTCTATATATGACACTTATAATAAAAAACTATTTTAATAGGGAATTTTTAAAATTCATACTAATAAAATTTCAATTATAATTATAAAAGTAAATATTCAAACGCTTCAGTCATGCTGGCATTCACCACTACTTAAACAAATGCCTCTGACTGATACTAGGCAATAAATATTTAATACGGCTTCACTGATCTTCTAAATATTTCTTTTAAAATATATTTAAAGAGCAGTTCTAAGGATTCTGAGAGTACCATCTGGGTATAAAAAGACATTGAAAGACTAGAAGGATGAAAGAGAATGGATAATAATAGAAATTTTGGAGTCAGAATATAATTGAATGTTAATTCAGTGAAGTTAACAGATGGCAAGAGTTTCTCAGTTGTTGCAACATGTATGATCACTATCTAGAACCCTCAGTTCAATCTAAGATTCTCCCTTCAATTTAATAAACCACTTTTTATGCTCTTTGTATAAACAAAGCATCTATATTAACTTACTGAAAGCAACATGGTATAAAACAGCAAATTTAAGCAAATTCACCAAAAATATGAGGCCTATTTTATATGTACACATCATATATACGTGTGTGTGTGTGTGTGAAAGTGTGTATATACCAGCCAAAGACCTTTCTGAGAAGCTTTAGAAAAACTGTGTCCCCAAGAACAGAAAACCAAAAACTGCATGTTCTCACTCATAGGCGGGTGTTGAACAACGAGAACACGTGGACTCAGGGAGAGGAGCATCACATACTGGGGGCAGTTGGGAGGGGGCTAGGGGAAGAACAGCAGGGGGTGGGGAGGGATAACATGGGGAGAAATGCCTGATATAGATGAAGGGGGCATAGAGGCAGCAAACCACCTGGTTATGTATGCACCTATGCAACAACCCTGCATGACCTGCACATGTACCCCAGAACCTAAAATTAAAAAAAAAAAATTGTGTCCCACAGAAAAACACAAATATGCATACGTAAACATTTTACAGTTTTTTCTTAGGGAGTTCATAGAACGTCTGCAACCCACATATATACCTAAGGGTAACAATAAAGCAATTATCCAAACTGATTACCTGTGCATACAGGTGGTGGGCCACTCCATTCTCCTTCTTCACCATTCACAGTACAATAAATAGAGGCGTCTCCAGTCATGGTGAATCCTCTATTACATAAATACGTTACAGACTGTCTGTATCCATAATGGTCACGTTCCCCTTCAATTACTCCATTGTCAATTCTTGGTGGTGCTGGACAATAAATTTCTTAAAAAACAATTCAAACATCTTTTAAATAAATAAAACTAGTATTTTTACAAATAAGGTGAAAACATGTTAAAGATTGTATTTTTAAAAAGTCAAAATACAATTTTTCTAAATTCAGCATTATCAACAAGAGATGCTTACAAATGCCTATTAAGTAACTGGTAGTATACTGGAACTTTGAACGCAAATGGTGTAGAAGACAAATGCTAACCTTGAGACCAATTCACAGAAATACTAAGATTCAGAACACGTATGTAAAAGAAAAATGATAAGATTTGAACATACCAAAATGATGCTAGGAAAAGTAAATGCTTCAGGAGTTTAGAGATAAAAGCAGTGTAGTCAGAGAAGACTTTGGCAGGGAAATAGAACTTGAGTTTAAACCTAATAGGTACCATTCTTTTAAGAAAGAACAGAGAAGAGAGCATTGCCTTTCACTCTAAGAAGGAAATGATAGCAAATGCAAGGAGCTGAAAATTCAAGCAGCATGCTTAAGAACTAAGTACAGATCATTTTGGATAGAGCAAATATCTTAAATGTGAGGATTACATTTTGACTTCTAAAGTAAAAAATTTTAGCACATATTGACTCACAGAGACTTATTCAGAACAATCTTACTGAGCAGCTGAACTTATAAAATAAATACAAGCAGAGGTTTTTTTTTAGTTATACTGTAAAAAGGGATCATTCCATGGCAGCTGCCCTGAGAAAAAATGCAATAGTTCCACATACTCTAGAGGCATGAAGTTTTTTTTTTTTTAAAGAATGAAGGCAATTAAATATGTGTATATGTCTAATTATGTTACATCAAACATACTTAAGAACACAGAGAAGAGCCAGCACATTTATAAATCAATCACTTCAGGTCTTGGATCAAAACAACCATCAAGAACAAGCTGTTCTGATTTACACTAACTTAGGGTGTGCAGGGACACAGGTACCATTGGTTCAGTTCAAACATTTTCTGAGCACCTGACACAAGCAAGGCATTTTTCTGTAATTGGAAGTGCAAAGCTGAGCAAGATATATAGCTCCTGTGTCTTAAAAGCTAGTGGGAAAAGAGATTCAGAGATAATTTCAATACAAAATGCAAGGGTTAGCATAGAAGTAGCCAGCCTGGAAATCTTCCTGATGGACTAGAGAACTAATTATTAGTAAGGAAAAGATAGCTAAGTAGAGACGGGGCAGCCAGCTATGGTGGTTCACGCCTGTAATCCCAGCACTTTGGGAGGCCGAGGTGGGTGGACTGCTTGAGCCCAGGAGTTTAAGACCAGCCTGAGCAACATGAGGAAGCTCTGTCTATGGAAAATAAATAAATAACACACACACACAACAAATTAGCTGGGCACGGTGATGTGCACCTGTAGTCCCAGCTACAAGGGAGGCTGAGGTGGGAGGATCACTTGGGCTGAGGAGGTTGAGGCTACAACCACTGCACTTCAGCCTGGGCAACAGAGTGAGACCCTGTCTCAATTTAAAAAAAAAGAAAGAAAAGGAAAAAAGAGGTACATGGAAACCACAAGCAGTTTGCATGTATAAAGCATAAAACATGAGGGCAAGACACGAGTGTCAAGCAGTAGGTAGACCATGCTGCCTGGTACACTATACTAAGGAGTTTGGGCTTTGTAAGTGATGGAAGATATGAATAAGCTCTAAGGAGGAAATAGACAAGTCATATCTGTGTTTCAGATTGCTCTGGATAAAATATGCATGAAACATTAATAGAGTAAAAGAATGGAGGCAGGAATCTTAAGTTTCCTGAGTTCAAGAGTGATACTGCTACCTTAAGATTCCTGCCTCAGATCCCACACTTTAAAAGGCTGTGCTCTGGCCTTCCTCTGGATGTGTCTTTCCCCATTGGGAGGATGTCTGCAGGCTGAGAGAATATACTAAATGAGAGCCCGTCCTACCACCCCTCCTCCATTCTAGAACATGCTGCAGGAACTAGCACCCAGAATTCCCCGCACCAACACCCCTTCTAGGGCCTGAGAGGTCCCTCCCCTTGATCCATATTCTTGGGGGTGGTCTATTCTGCTGACATACTCACCTATAACTCAAAGGACAATGGAGGGTTGATACAAGTTATGCTGGATGTGGTGGACATGACTTGGGTACGTAGGCTAAACTGTCCACTTATGTGCACCAGAGAACGCTTACAGCAGGGGAAGGGCTATTTGAAAGAAGGTGGGTCTCAGGCCAACTACCACCATTTACATTCTTGCCTGGGCCCTGGAAATGTTAGAGGTGGCCCTGATTGTAAGTCCACAGGAGGAATAATAAACTATGTTAGAAGTATACAGATGGAGGGCAAAACACAAGTTTGAAAAACAGACTGAGGAGGTAAAACACAATGATACAGTGATTAGATGTGAGGAGTTAAGATAAAGAGAAGGGTCTGGGATGATAGTCATTATACACCAGGGATTGATTCTAGGTTAGCAGGTACCAGCAGTCAGCTAATATTTTGAAAAAGAAAGCACGTGCAGAGAGATAAGCAAACAGGTCCTCTGACAGTGAGGCTCCATTAGAGACAAACTAGTATCACCTCTGTTTTCTGTGTAACTATAGACAATTAGTGAATGTGTCTACTGTTCTTTCCTTCTTCATGTCCATATTCATGCATGGACATCAATATAACCTCATGTGTTTATAGGCTAGGGCCGCATACTTGAGGTGAAGTGATACGTTGTTTAAGAATTTACTTTCCATTCAATCTTTTTGGTATGGTCAAAACAAAACAAGTTACACGAAAAAATCAAAATGATCCTAAAAGCAGTAGGGCCTTATGGGGATAGCTGAAGGCATTGGGATTGCTTAAGAACTGGGGCTCTTTCCTGCAGGATGCAGATGCCAGTGGTTGCTGAGTGGGAGAGAGGATAGAATAGTCAAGGAGGAAAACATGAGCATTAGATTATTCAGTATGGAGTTCAAGCCACCAAACAGGAAAGCAAGACTGTGGCCTAGTTGGTGTAAGCAGGTAAAAGTAGGTTTGCATTTCTGTCAAGTTCATGACATAGCAGGTGCTTGTGAAAATACTGGCTTCAGATGGGAGACTGTTTGTCTGAACTCTGTGACATGTTGCCTGGGTCAAACAAAAGATATGGCCCAGCGTTTCCTTGTTTTCTGTTTTAATTTACTATCGTCTACAATGTCTCTTACTGGACAATGGAAATGGGAAAGGTGCTACCGGGTAGTACTGATGAAAATTTAAAAACAATTACACTGAGAAAAAAAATAGTAGTAGAACATCTCAAAAAGAAGAGCACATGGTAGGTGTGACAGAAGCAGGCTCCTTGATGGCAAAGCTTCATTTTATTTGTCTTTGTATCAGTTGACCCTACACATTGCCTACCAGAGTGTCAATCGATGAATGCTTGATAAATTATGCTAAATCCACTCTAGTTTTCTTCCCCTAGTAACACACAAAAACTTGAACTTAATGATTTTGACAATAGGGACTTCAGAAGTCATTTACAGGAGGGCAAGCTGTGTGTAAGACAGAGAAGGATGGAAAGAAAGAAAGCCTACATTTTAAAATGTTGCATGTATTTTATTTCTCTCAATTTCCAAGAGACACGTGTCTCTAACTGACATAAATTTAACTGGATATATATCTATTTATAATATTTCCATACCATATCTTTGAGAAGATTCTCAAATGCAGAAACTGTATTTCTTCCTTATGATATAAGCTTATGTCTTTAATAATAAAGAAAAATCACACCTTAAAACCCTTCTAAATAATTATCTTAGTTAATCATTTTAATCTTAAGAAGCAGCATGTAGGCAACACTGGGTTTTAGAAAAATGATGGGTTTGAATTAAGAGACCTGAGTCAAGGGCCTTCCACTGCCACTTGTTTTAGGATATGTGATCAAGTCTTATAGACCCTCTGATTGACAGTACTTTCTTACAGAAAACTGTAGGGTGGAAATCTTTTACCTATCATACTTGACTTTAGAAGTAATGGTTAGACAATAAATGACCAAGTCCAATACAAACCCTAAGTTTGTTTTTAATCCTCATTCTACAGTTCAGGAACTGGGACCCAGAAAACTTGATGGTTTAACTTCACAGCTAATAAATTGAGAAGCATCACTAGAAAAGGTCTTAAAATTAGCAAAGCACTCATATATTGAAAGGTGGGTTGGCTACAAATACACACTGTGCTAATTCTTAATGGGCAGAAATTAATTTATCATTGAGCACTCACCTGAGTGCTTAGATTTTTTTCAATCTTACCTCTGCACTCTGGCAATGGGTCACTCCACTGAACGGAGCTGCCTGAGACAAGACAAAGAATAGTAGCCTCGCCGTATAATTTGTACCTAAAGCAATAGGGGAAGAGAAATGTTTGTTACATTCACACATATTTGACTTTCCTCAAATTCTCCAGGTTATTATCTTAAAATATTGACTATAGCAGTAGGTGAAGATAAAATAGTAGGTGATAAAAGTCCACACAGTAGTTTAAAGGAAAAAAAATTAAGTTAAAAGGTGACATCCAAAGAGTAAAAACGGATAAGACGTGCACATTTTTTAATGTGCATGGAGACTGTGTTAGAATACACAAAGTGTTTTAAAACATTTTTAAATGACATAGATGATTGCACATTTTATACTTCTGAGTTCTAAACATAGGCTTCATAGAATATACTTATATTTAAAGAGTTCAAAGTATTTCCCAGATTTTATGTTTGTGACCTAACCAACACCTGTGTTTCATATAGGAGACA